>NW_026975144.1:407445-1607445 GCF_030014295.1 Loxodonta africana | reverse complement strand
CGAACTACTCCCCTTAATTAGGACCCTTATTGAATAACCCTAAGTAGTGGAGTATGGTACGGTGGGGTAGCATAGGGTAGGGAAGCCTACGGTGGAACAGAGAAAATAGAAGGAAATAGAATAGAACAGCATAGGTCAGGGTAGGTTAGCTCAGTGCAGGGTATGGTAGAGTAGCATAGGATGGAATAGAGAAAATAGAAAAGGAGACTAGAAAAGAGCAGACTAGATTAGGATAGGGTAGGGTGGGGGAGGGTTTTGTAGAATACAGTAGTGTAGAATGGAATAGAATGGTGTGGAGTGGAGTCGAATGGATTCGAACAGAGATGAATAGAGTAGAAAAGAGTTGAATAGAGCCGAATAACGCTGAATAGGACCAAATATGGCCGAAATGAGCCGAATCGAGTCGAGTCCACCAGATTCGGGATGAATGCAGCTGAGTGGAGCTGAAATGAGCCAAATAGAGACAAACTGAACCCAGCAAAATCGAGCCAAAACACACTTAATTGCATCCTATTGCATCGGATCTCGTCGAATTCCATCAAATCCCACCAAAACGCATCAAATCTCGCGGAATCTCACCGAATCCCGTCGAATTGTCTCAAATCGGGTCGAATGGTGTCAAACGGAATGGAATCGAATTAAATCGAATAGATTAGAGTAGTGTAGGTTAGACTGGGATTCA
Source organism: Loxodonta africana (assembly GCF_030014295.1). Lineage (NCBI taxonomy): Eukaryota > Metazoa > Chordata > Mammalia > Proboscidea > Elephantidae > Loxodonta > Loxodonta africana. The sequence continues at coordinate 1,606,763 of NW_026975144.1, read as the reverse complement.
GTAGGGAAGGGCACAGAAGAATAGAATAGAGTAGAACAGAAGAGAATACCAAGAGTAGAATGGAGTAGAGTTGAGTAGAGTGGAATAGTCAGAGTCGGGTAGTGCAGAATATAGATGAATAGATCCAATTCAAGCCGAATCGATTCGAATGGAGAGGAAAGGAGACAAATCGTGATGAATCGAATCGATTCGAATCGATTAGAGTAGGGTAGGGTAGAACAGAATAGAATAGAGTAGAAAAGAGTAGAATGGTGTGGAATGGAGTTGAATGGAGCCAGATAGAGACAAATAAAGTAGAAAGGGTTGAGTAGAGCTGAACAGGGCTGAATAAGGTTCACTCGAGCCTAATTACGCTGAATTGAGCAGAATCGAGACGAACTGACCCAATTCAAGCCAAATAGAGCTAAATCGAGCCGATTCAAGCCTAATCACATGGAATCGCGTCGAAATGCGTTGAATCGAATAGATTAGTGTGGAGGAGGGTACGGCAGGAGAGGCTAGACTACAACACAACAGAACACAATAGAAAGAAGAGAATAGAATTAAGTAGAGTCGGGTCCAGTAGAATAGAGTCAAATCGAGTTGACGAGAGCTGAAAAGAGCCAAACAGAGCTGAATACAGCCGAATTGACCAAATTCAAGGTGAATCGAGATGAATCAAGTCCAGTCGTTTGAAATGTGTCGAATCGAATCAAATAGGTTAGTGTGGGCAAGGTAAGGTTAGGGTAGGGTAGAGAAGAATAGAATAGAGTAGAATAGAACAGAACAGAAAGAATCGAGTAGACTAGAGTCACACAGAGTCGAATACTGCCAAAAAGAGCCGAATAGAGTGGAAAAGAGCCGAATAGAACCGAATCGAGTTTAATGGAGGAGAAAGGAGATGAATCGAGCCGATATGACCCGAATCAGGTCGAATTCCGTTCAAGTGTGTCGAATAGCATAGAACAGATTACAGTAGGCTAAGTTAGGGTAGGGTAGGGTAGAACAGAGTGCAGTAGAACAGAGCAGAAGAGAAGAGAACACAACTGAAAGAATAGAATAGGGTCGAGACGAGCAGAGTATAGAAGAGTAGAGTAGAGTAGAGTCGAATATTGCCGAATAGAGCCAAAGACAGCCAAATAGAGCCCAAAAGAGCTAAATCGATAGAAACCAAGACAAATCACGCCGAATCCCGTGGAATCGTGCTCTATCGCGTCGAATCCTGTCGAATTGCATTGAATCTGATCAATTCCAATCCAATCCAATCCAATCCATTACAATAGACTAGAGTAGGGTAGAGTCCAATACAATACAGTAGAGAACAGTTTAGGATGGAGTAGAATGGTGTGGCATGGAGTCGAGTGGAGTCGAAAAGAGATAATAGAGTTGAGTAGAGTCTAACAGAGCCGAATAGAGCCTATTCGAGCTGACTAGAGCCGAATGGAGCCGATTAGAGCTGAATCGAACCGATTTGAGCCGATTGGGGAGGAATGGAGTGGAAAGGAGCCGATTTGAGCTGAATCGCATCGAGATGCGTGGAATCGAATCCAGTAGAATAGATTAGATTAGGGTAGGGTGGAATAGAGTAGACTTGAACACAGTAGAAGAGAATGGAAAGAATACAATAGAATAGAGTAGAAAAGGGTAGAGCAGAGCAGAATAGTGTAGAGTAGAATAGAGTAGAGTAGAACAGAGTCGAAGCAAGCTGAATGGAGACGAAACGAGACAAATCTCGTCGAATGGCGTCGAATCCCATGGAATCAATCACAGTAGGGTATAGTAGAAGAGCGTAGAATGGAGTAGAATGGTGTGCAATGGAATCGAGTAGAGTAGAAGAGAGCCGAAGAGGGCCGAAGAGGGCCAAATCGAGCTGAATTGAGCGAAATCGAGCCGAATCCAGTGAATCGAGCCTAATCAAGCCGAATCGACACTATTCGAGACAAATGGAGCCGGATGGACATGAATCACACCGATTCGGCCCCTAGTCGCGTCAAAATTTGTCGAATTCAATGGAATAGACTAGAGTAGGGGAGGTTCGGGTAGGCTAGGGTAGGGTAGAATGGAGTAGAATAGAATAAAACAGAACAGAACACAACAAAATAGAACAGAACAACACAGAACGAATACAGAAACGAGTAGGCTAGAGTAGAGTAGAGGGGAATAGAGTAGAGTAGAATAGATTCGAACAGAGCCAAATCGAGCCGAATCGCGTCGAAATGGGTTGAATGAATCAAATCCAATCAAGTGGATTACAATACCTTAGAGTTGGGTAGCATAGGGTAGGGTAGAATAGAGTAGAATAGTACAGAACAGAGTAGAAACAATACAATAGAATAGAGAAGAGTTGACTAGAGTAGAATAGAGCTGAATAGAGCCAAATGCAGACGAAACGAGAGGAATCGTGTAGAAGCAATTAGAGTGATGCTGGGTAGGGTAGAGCAGAATAGAGTAGAATAGTGTAGAATAGTGTGGAATGAATAGAATGGAGTAGAATGGAGTCAAATAGAAATGAATAGAGTAGAAAAGAGTCGAATAGAGCAGAATAGGGCCGAAGAACGCCAAATCGAGCAGATTCGAAGCGACTCAAGCCAAAACAAGCTGAATGGAGCCTAACTGAGCCGAATAGAGCCAAATCGAGCCGAATCGAGCCGATTCAAGCTTCATCGCCTCGAATCGCGTTCAATGCGTCAAATCCAATTGAGACGTATAGATTAGAGAAGGGGAGGGGAGGGGAGGGGAGAATAGAACAGCGTAGAGTGGAATAGAAGAGATTAGAACAGAATAGAAGGAATAGAATCGAGTAGAATAGAGTGGAAAAGAGTAGAGTCGAATACAGTCGAATAGAGCCGACTAAGCTGAATAGAGACGAATGGAGCTGAATACAGCCGAAAAGAGCTGTATACTGCCGAATCACACCTAATCGAGCGGAATCAAGCAGAATCGCACTGACTGTCACCGAACAGCGTCGAATCGAATCAGGTCGAATCGAGTCGAGCCACATCGTTTTGAATCAAACAAGGTCAAATCGCTTCATATCGTGTCGAATCCCATGGAATCACGTCGAATAACTTCGAATCGCGTCAAACCTCAGAGAATCCTACCGAATCACGTCGAGTCGCATGGAATCTCATCAAATCCCTTCAGATCTTGCTGAATCCAGTCAAGTCATATCAAATCGCTTTGCACGGAATCGAATTGAATCCAACAGACTAAAGTAGGCTAGGTTCGGGTGGGGTGCCGTAGGGTCGGGTAGGGTAGAATAGAATAGAGTACAACAGAATAGGAGAGAACAGAACAGAACAGAAAGAATACAACAGAACAGAATAGAGTCAAAGAGAGAGAACATACCCGAATTGAGCCGAGTGGAGACAAAACGAGACGAATCACGTCCGGTTGCTTCGAATCGCGTCAAATCAAATCGAATCGATTAGAAGAGATTAGGGTAGGGAAGGGTAGAATAGAATAGAGGAAAATAGTGAAGAATGGTGTGGAATGGAATAGAATGGAGTTGAACGGAGTCCAATAGAGACGGATAGATATGAATAGAGTACAAAAGAGTCTAATAGAGAAGAATAGGGCCGGATAGGGCCAAATAAGGCCTAATTGAGCAGAATCCAGCAGAATCGATGGAATTCGAGCCTAATCGAGCCGAATGGAGTGAAATGGAGTCAAGTCGAGCCGAACGAATAGAGCCGATGCGAACTGAATCGAGCTGATTCAAGCCTAATCGCGTCAAATCGCGTGGAAATACGTCACATCGAATCTAATCAAATAGATTAGGGGAGGGGCGGGTGGGTAGAATAGAACAGAATAGTACAGAATAGAAAGACTAGAATATAGTACAGTAGGGTGGAGTAGAGAGAGTAAAGCAGAGCAGAGTAGAATTGAGTCAAATAGAGTCAAATAGTGCAGGACATAGCTGAATAGAGCCCATTCTGGCCGAATCGAGTCAAATGGAAACAAAACGAGATGAATCACACCGAATTGCTTCGAATCGCATCCAGTCGAATAGATTAGAGTAACGTAGGGTAGAGTAGAACAGAATAGAGTAGAATAGCGTAGAATGGAGAAGAGTGGAGTCAAATGGAGTCAAACAGAGACAAATAGAGTAGAAAAGAGTCGAATCGAGCCAAATAGGGCCGAATAAGGCTGAACCGAGTGGAAACGAGCTGAATTGAAGCGATTCGAGCCAAATCGAGCTGATGTTGCGGAATCGAGCCGACTCAAGCGTGATGGTGTCCAGTCGCATCGAAATGCTTTGAATCGAATCAAATGGAATCGATTAGAATAGGTTAGGGTAGGGTAGTTTATGATAGGAAGACTAGGGTAGATGCCAGTAGATTACGCTAGAGTAGACAAGAGAAGGCTAGAGTAGAAGCCTAGACTAGTAAGCTGGACTAGTCAGCTAGACTAGTGGCATAGAGCAGTAGCCTAGACAACTAGTCTTGAATAGTACCCTAAGTCAGTAATCTGAACGAGTACCCTTGCCTGAACTCTTAGCCTAATCTAGTACCCTTGCCTTAATTAGTAGTCCTAAGAAGTACCCTTGCCTTAACCAGTAGTCTTCACTAGTACCCTTGCCTTCACTAGTAGTACGTCCTTAACAAGTAGCCTGAACGGGTAGCCTTGCCTTAACCAGTACCCTCAACAAGTACCCACGCCTTAACTAGTAGCCTGGCCTTAACTAGTAGCCTGAACTAGTACACTTGCCTTAAGGAGTACCCTTGCCCGAACTACTCCCCTTAATTAGGACCCTTATTGAATAACCCTAAGTAGTAGAGTATGGTACGGTGGGGTAGCATAGGGTAGGGAAGCCTACGGTGGAACAGAGAAAATAGAAGGAAATAGAATAGAACAGCATAGGTCAGGGTAGGTTAGCTCAGTGCAGGGTATGGTAGAGTAGCATAGGATGGAATAGAGAAAATAGAAAAGGAGACTAGAAAAGAGCAGACTAGATTAGGATAGGGTAGGGTGGGGGAGGGTTTTGTAGAATACAGTAGTGTAGAATGGAATAGAATGGTGTGGAGTGGAGTCGAATGGATTCGAACAGAGATGAATAGAGTAGAAAAGAGTTGAATAGAGCCGAATAACGCTGAATAGGACCAAATATGGCCGAAATGAGCCGAATCGAGTCGAGTCCACCAGATTCGGGATGAATGCAGCTGAGTGGAGCTGAAATGAGCCAAATAGAGACAAACTGAACCCAGCAAAATCGAGCCAAAACACACTTAATTGCATCCTATTGCATCGGATCTCGTCGAATTCCATCAAATCCCACCAAAACGCATCAAATCTCGCGGAATCTCACCGAATCCCGTCGAATTGTCTCAAATCGGGTCGAATGGTGTCAAACGGAATGGAATCGAATTAAATCGAATAGATTAGAGTAGTGTAGGTTAGACTGGGATTCAGTAGGGAAGGGCACAGAAGAATAGAATAGAGTAGAACAGAAGAGAATACCAAGAGTAGAATGGAGTAGAGTTGAGTAGAGTGGAATAGTCAGAGTCGGGTAGTGCAGAATATAGATGAATAGATCCAATTCAAGCCGAATCGATTCGAATGGAGAGGAAAGGAGACAAATCGTGATGAATCGATTCGAATAGATTAGAGTAGGGTAGGGTAGAATAGAATAGAATAGAGTAGAAAAGAGTAGAATGGTGTGGAATGGAGTTGAATGGAGCCAGATAGAGACAAATAAAGTAGAAAGGGTTGAGTAGAGCTGAACAGGGCTGAATAAGGTTCACTCGAGCCTAATTATGCTGAATTGAGCAGAATCGAGACGAACTGACCCAATTCAAGCCAAATAGAGCTAAATCGAGCCGATTCAAGCCTAATCACATGGAATCGCGTCGAAATACGTTGAATCGAATAGATTAGTGTGGAGGAGGGTACGGCAGGAGAGGCTAGACTACAACACAACAGAACACAATAGAAAGAAGAGAATAGAATTAAGTAGAGTCGGGTCCAGTAGAATAGAGTCAAATCGAGTTGACGAGAGCTGAAAAGAGCCAAACAGAGCTGAATACAGCCGAATTGACCAAATTCAAGGTGAATCGAGATGAATCAAGTCCAGTCGTTTGAAATGTGTCGAATCGAATCAAATAGGTTAGTGTGGGCAAGGTAAGGTTAGGGTAGGGTAGAGAAGAATAGAATAGAGTAGAATAGAACAGAACAGAAAGAATCGAGTAGACTAGAGTCACACAGAGTCGAATACTGCCAAAAAGAGCCGAATAGAGTGGAAAAGAGCCGAATAGAACCGAATCGAGTTTAATGGAGGAGAAAGGAGATGAATCGAGCCGATATGACCCGAATCAGGTCGAATTCCGTTCAAGTGTGTCGAATAGCATAGAACAGATTACAGTAGGCTAAGTTAGGGTAGGGTAGGGTAGAACAGAGTGCAGTAGAACAGAGCAGAAGAGAAGAGAACACAACTGAAAGAATAGAATAGGGTCGAGACGAGCAGAGTATAGAAGAGTAGAGTAGAGTAGAGTCGAATATTGCCGAATAGAGCCAAAGACAGCCAAATAGAGCCCAAAAGAGCTAAATCGATAGAAACCAAAACAAATCACGCCGAATCCCGTGGAATCGTGCTCTATCGCGTCGAATCCTGTCGAATTGCATTGAATCTGATCAATTCCAATCCAATCCAATCCAATCCATTACAATAGACTAGAGTAGGGTAGAGTCCAATACAATACAGTAGAGAACAGTTTAGGATGGAGTAGAATGGTGTGGCATGGAGTCGAGTGGAGTCGAAAAGAGATAATAGAGTTGAGTAGAGTCTAACAGAGCCGAATAGAGCCTATTCGAGCTGACTAGAGCCGAATGGAGCCGATTAGAGCTGAATCGAACCGATTTGAGCCGATTGGGGAGGAATGGAGTGGAAAGGAGCCGATTTGAGCTGAATCGCATCGAGATGCGTGGAATCGAATCCAGTAGAATAGATTAGATTAGGGTAGGGTGGAATAGAGTAGACTTGAACACAGTAGAAGAGAATGGAAAGAATACAATAGAATAGAGTAGAAAAGGGTAGAGCAGAGCAGAATAGTGTAGAGTAGAATAGAGTAGAGTAGAACAGAGTCGAAGCAAGCTGAATGGAGACGAAACGAGACAAATCTCGTCGAATGGCGTCGAATCCCATGGAATCAATCACAGTAGGGTATAGTAGAAGAGCGTAGAATGGAGTAGAATGGTGTGCAATGGAATCGAGTAGAGTAGAAGAGAGCCGAAGAGGGCCGAAGAGGGCCAAATCGAGCTGAATTGAGCGAAATCGAGCCGAATCCAGTGAATCGAGCCTAATCAAGCCGAATCGACACTATTCGAGACAAATGGAGCCGGATGGACATGAATCACACCGATTCGGCCCCTAGTCGCGTCAAAATTTGTCGAATTCAATGGAATAGACTAGAGTAGGGGAGGTTCGGGTAGGCTAGGGTAGGGTAGAATGGAGTAGAATAGAATAAAACAGAACAGAACACAACAAAATAGAACAGAACAACACAGAACGAATACAGAAACGAGTAGGCTAGAGTAGAGTAGAGGGGAATAGAGTAGAGTAGAATAGATTCGAACAGAGCCAAATCGAGCCGAATCGCGTCGAAATGGGTTGAATGAATCAAATCCAATCAAGTGGATTACAATACCTTAGAGTTGGGTAGCATAGGGTAGGGTAGAATAGAGTAGAATAGTACAGAACAGAGTAGAAACAATACAATAGAGAAGAGTTGACTAGAGTAGAATAGAGCTGAATAGAGCCAAATGCAGACGAAACGAGAGGAATCGTGTAGAAGCAATTAGAGTGGTGCTGGGTAGGGTAGAGCAGAATAGAGTAGAATAGTGTAGAATAGTGTGGAATGAATAGAATGGAGTAGAATGGAGTCAAATAGAAATGAATAGAGTAGAAAAGAGTCGAATAGAGCAGAATAGGGCCGAAGAACGCCAAATCGAGCAGATTCGAAGCGACTCAAGCCAAAACAAGCTGAATGGAGCCTAACTGAGCCGAATAGAGCCAAATCGAGCCGAATCGAGCCGATTCAAGCTTCATCGCCTCGAATCGCGTTCAATGCGTCAAATCCAATTGAGACGTATAGATTAGAGAAGGGGAGGGGAGGGGAGGGGAGAATAGAACAGCGTAGAGTGGAATAGAAGAGATTAGAACAGAATAGAAGGAATAGAATCGAGTAGAATAGAGTGGAAAAGAGTAGAGTCGAATACAGTCGAATAGAGCCGACTAAGCTGAATAGAGACGAATGGAGCTGAATACAGCCGAAAAGAGCTGTATACTGCCGAATCACACCTAATCGAGCGGAATCAAGCAGAATCGCACTGACTGTCACCGAACAGCGTCGAATCGAATCAGGTCGAATCGAGTCGAGCCACATCGTTTTGAATCAAACAAGGTCAAATCGCTTCATATCGTGTCGAATCCCATGGAATCACGTCGAATAACTTCGAATCGCGTCAAACCTCAGAGAATCCTACCGAATCACGTCGAGTCGCATGGAATCTCATCAAATCCCTTCAGATCTTGCTGAATCCAGTCAAGTCATATCAAATCGCTTTGCACGGAATCGAATTGAATCCAATAGACTAAAGTAGGCTAGGTTCGGGTGGGGTGCCGTAGGGTCGGGTAGGGTAGAATAGAATAGAGTACAACAGAATAGGAGAGAACAGAACAGAACAGAAAGAATACAACAGAACAGAATAGAGTCAAAGAGAGAGAACATACCCGAATTGAGCCGAGTGGAGACAAAACGAGACGAATCACGTCCGGTTGCTTCGAATCGCGTCAAATCAAATCGAATCGATTAGAAGAGATTAGGGTAGGGAAGGGTAGAATAGAATAGAGGAAAATAGTGAAGAATGGTGTGGAATGGAATAGAATGGAGTTGAACGGAGTCCAATAGAGACGGATAGATATGAATAGAGTACAAAAGAGTCTATTAGAGCAGAATAGGGCCGGATAGGGCCAAATAAGGCCTAATTGAGCAGAATCCAGCAGAATCGATGGAATTCGAGCCTAATCGAGCCGAATGGAGTGAAATGGAGTCAAGTCGAGCCGAACGAATAGAGCCGATGCGAACTGAATCGAGCTGATTCAAGCCTAATCGCGTCAAATCGCGTGGAAATACGTCACATCGAATCTAATCAAATAGATTAGGGGAGGGGCGGGTGGGTAGAATAGAACAGAATAGTACAGAATAGAAAGACTAGAATATAGTACAGTAGGGTGGAGTAGAGAGAGTAAAGCAGAGCAGAGTAGAATTGAGTCAAATAGAGTCAAATAGTGCAGGACATAGCTGAATAGAGCCCATTCTGGCCGAATCGAGTCAAATGGAAACAAAACGAGATGAATCACACCGAATTGCTTCGAATCGCATCCAGTCGAATAGATTAGAGTAACGTAGGGTAGAGTAGAACAGAATAGAGTAGAATAGCGTAGAATGGAGAAGAGTGGAGTCAAATGGAGTCGAACAGAGACAAATAGAGTAGAAAAGAGTCGAATCGAGCCAAATAGGGCCGAATAAGGCTGAACCGAGTGGAAACGAGCTGAATTGAAGCGATTCGAGCCAAATCGAGCTGATGTTGCGGAATCGAGCCGACTCAAGCGTGATGGTGTCCAGTCGCATCGAAATGCTTTGAATCGAATCAAATGGAATCGATTAGAATAGGTTAGGGTAGGGTAGTTTATGATAGGAAGACTAGGGTAGATGCCAGTAGATTACGCTAGAGTAGACAAGAGAAGGCTAGAGTAGAAGCCTAGACTAGTAAGCTGGACTAGTCAGCTAGACTAGTGGCATAGAGCAGTAGCCTAGACAACTAGTCTTGAATAGTACCCTAAGTCAGTAATCTGAACGAGTACCCTTGCCTGAACTCTTAGCCTAATCTAGTACCCTTGCCTTAATTAGTAGTCCTAAGAAGTACCCTTGCCTTAACCAGTAGTCTTCACTAGTACCCTTGCCTTCACTAGTAGTATGTCCTTAACAAGTAGCCTGAACGGGTAGCCTTGCCTTAACCAGTACCCTCAACAAGTACCCACGCCTTAACTAGTAGCCTGGCCTTAACTAGTAGCCTGAACTAGTACACTTGCCTTAAGGAGTACCCTTGCCCGAACTACTCCCCTTAATTAGGACCCTTATTGAATAACCCTAAGTAGTAGAGTATGGTACGGTGGGGTAGCATAGGGTAGGGAAGCCTACGGTGGAACAGAGAAAATAGAAGGAAATAGAATAGAACAGCATAGGTCAGGGTAGGTTAGCTCAGTGCAGGGTATGGTAGAGTAGCATAGGATGGAATAGAGAAAATAGAAAAGGAGACTAGAAAAGAGCAGACTAGATTAGGATAGGGTAGGGTGGGGGAGGGTTTTGTAGAATACAGTAGTGTAGAATGGAATAGAATGGTGTGGAGTGGAGTCGAATGGATTCGAACAGAGATGAATAGAGTAGAAAAGAGTTGAATAGAGCCGAATAACGCTGAATAGGACCAAATATGGCCGAAATGAGCCGAATCGAGTCGAGTCCACCAGATTCGGGATGAATGCAGCTGAGTGGAGCTGAAATGAGCCAAATAGAGACAAACTGAACCCAGCAAAATCGAGCCAAAACACACTTAATTGCATCCTATTGCATCGGATCTCGTCGAATTCCATCAAATCCCACCAAAACGCATCAAATCTCGCGGAATCTCACCGAATCCCGTCGAATTGTCTCAAATCGGGTCGAATGGTGTCAAACGGAATGGAATCGAATTAAATCGAATAGATTAGAGTAGTGTAGGTTAGGCTGGGATTCAGTAGGGAAGGGCACAGAAGAATAGAATAGAGTAGAACAGAAGAGAATATCAAGAGTAGAATGGAGTAGAGTTGAGTAGAGTGGAATAGTCAGAGTCGGGTAGTGCAGAATATAGATGAATAGATCCAATCAAGCCGAATCGATTCGAATGGAGAGGAAAGGAGACAAATCGTGATGAATCGAATCGATTCGAATCGATTAGAGTAGGGTAGGGTAGAACAGAATAGAATAGAGTAGAAAAGAGTAGAATGGTGTGGAATGGAGTTGAATGGAGCCAGATAGAGACAAATAAAGTAGAAAGGGTTGAGTAGAGCTGAACAGGGCTGAATAAGGTTCACTCGAGCCTAATTATGCTGAATTGAGCAGAATCGAGACGAACTGACCCAATTCAAGCCAAATAGAGCTAAATCGAGCCGATTCAAGCCTAATCACATGGAATCGCGTCGAAATGCGTTGAATCGAATAGATTAGTGTAGAGGAGGGTACGGCAGGAGAGGCTAGACTACAACACAACAGAACACAATAGAAAGAAGAGAATAGAATTAAGTAGAGTCGGGTCCAGTAGAATAGAGTCAAATCGAGTTGACGAGAGCTGAAAAGAGCCAAACAGAGCTGAATACAGCCGAATTGACCAAATTCAAGGTGAATCGAGATGAATCATGTCCAGTCGTTTGAAATGTGTCGAATCGAATCAAATAGGTTAGTGTGGGCAAGGTAAGGTTAGGGTAGGGTAGAGAAGAATAGAATAGAGTAGAATAGAACAGAACAGAAAGAATCGAGTAGACTAGAGTCACACAGAGTCGAATACTGCCAAAAAGAGCCGAATAGAGTGGAAAAGAGCCGAATAGAACCGAATCGAGTTTAATGGAGGAGAAAGGAGATGAATCGAGCCGATATGACCCGAATCAGGTCGAATTCCGTTCAAGTGTGTCGAATAGCATAGAACAGATTACAGTAGGCTAAGTTAGGGTAGGGTAGGGTAGAATAGAGTGCAGTAGAACAGAGCAGAAGAGAAGAGAACACAACTGAAAGAATAGAATAGGGTCGAGACGAGCAGAGTATAGAAGAGTAGAGTAGAGTAGAGTCGAATATTGCCGAATAGAGCCAAAGACAGCCAAATAGAGCCCAAAAGAGCTAAATCGATAGAAACCAAAACAAATCACGCCGAATCCCGTGGAATCGTGCTCTATCGCGTCGAATCCTGTCGAATTGCATTGAATCTGATCAATTCCAATCCAATCCAATCCAATCCATTACAATAGACTAGAGTAGGGTAGAGTCCAATACAATACAGTAGAGAACAGTTTAGGATGGAGTAGAATGGTGTGGCATGGAGTCGAGTGGAGTCGAAAAGAGATAATAGAGTTGAGTAGAGTCTAACAGAGCCGAATAGAGCCTATTCGAGCTGACTAGAGCCGAATGGAGCCGATTAGAGCTGAATCGAACCGATTTGAGCCGATTGGGGAGGAATGGAGTGGAAAGGAGCCGATTTGAGCTGAATCGCATCGAGATGCGTGGAATCGAATCCAGTAGAATAGATTAGATTAGGGTAGGGTGGAATAGAGTAGACTTGAACACAGTAGAAGAGAATGGAAAGAATACAATAGAATAGAGTAGAAAAGGGTAGAGCAGAGCAGAATAGTGTAGAGTAGAATAGAGTAGAGTAGAACAGAGTCGAAGCAAGCTGAATGGAGACGAAACGAGACAAATCTCGTCGAATGGCGTCGAATCCCATGGAATCAATCACAGTAGGGTATAGTAGAAGAGCGTAGAATGGAGTAGAATGGTGTGCAATGGAATCGAGTAGAGTAGAAGAGAGCCGAAGAGGGCCGAAGAGGGCCAAATCGAGCTGAATTGAGCGAAATCGAGCCGAATCCAGTGAATCGAGCCTAATCAAGCCGAATCGACACTATTCGAGACAAATGGAGCCGGATGGACATGAATCACACCGATTCGGCCCCTAGTCGCGTCAAAATTTGTCGAATTCAATGGAATAGACTAGAGTAGGGGAGGTTCGGGTAGGCTAGGGTAGGGTAGAATGGAGTAGAATAGAATAAAACAGAACAGAACACAACAAAATAGAACAGAACAACACAGAACGAATACAGAAACGAGTAGGCTAGAGTAGAGTAGAGGGGAATAGAGTAGAGTAGAATAGATTCGAACAGAGCCAAATCGAGCCGAATCGCGTCGAAATGGGTTGAATGAATCAAATCCAATCAAGTGGATTACAATACCTTAGAGTTGGGTAGCATAGGGTAGGGTAGAATAGAGTAGAATAGTACAGAACAGAGTAGAAACAATACAATAGAATAGAGAAGAGTTGACTAGAGTAGAATAGAGCTGAATAGAGCCAAATGCAGACGAAACGAGAGGAATCGTGTAGAAGCAATTAGAGTGATGCTGGGTAGGGTAGAGCAGAATAGAGTAGAATAGTGTAGAATAGTGTGGAATGAATAGAATGGAGTAGAATGGAGTCAAATAGAAATGAATAGAGTAGAAAAGAGTCGAATAGAGCAGAATAGGGCCGAAGAACGCCAAATCGAGCAGATTCGAAGCGACTCAAGCCAAAACAAGCTGAATGGAGCCTAACTGAGCCGAATAGAGCCAAATCGAGCCGAATCGAGCCGATTCAAGCTTCATCGCCTCGAATCGCGTTCAATGCGTCAAATCCAATTGAGACGTATAGATTAGAGAAGGGGAGGGGAGGGGAGGGGAGAATAGAACAGCGTAGAGTGGAATAGAAGAGATTAGAACAGAATAGAAGGAATAGAATCGAGTAGAATAGAGTGGAAAAGAGTAGAGTCGAATACAGTCGAATAGAGCCGACTAAGCTGAATAGAGACGAATGGAGCTGAATACAGCCGAAAAGAGCTGTATACTGCCGAATCACACCTAATCGAGCGGAATCAAGCAGAATCGCACTGACTGTCACCGAACAGCGTCGAATCGAATCAGGTCGAATCGAGTCGAGCCACATCGTTTTGAATCAAACAAGGTCAAATCGCTTCATATCGTGTCGAATCCCATGGAATCACGTCGAATAACTTCGAATCGCGTCAAACCTCAGAGAATCCTACCGAATCACGTCGAGTCGCATGGAATCTCATCAAATCCCTTCAGATCTTGCTGAATCCAGTCAAGTCATATCAAATCGCTTTGCACGGAATCGAATTGAATCCAATAGACTAAAGTAGGCTAGGTTCGGGTGGGGTGCCGTAGGGTCGGGTAGGGTAGAATAGAATAGAGTACAACAGAATAGGAGAGAACAGAACAGAACAGAAAGAATACAACAGAACAGAATAGAGTCAAAGAGAGAGAACATACCCGAATTGAGCCGAGTGGAGACAAAACGAGACGAATCACGTCCGGTTGCTTCGAATCGCGTCAAATCAAATCGAATCGATTAGAAGAGATTAGGGTAGGGAAGGGTAGAATAGAATAGAGGAAAATAGTGAAGAATGGTGTGGAATGGAATAGAATGGAGTTGAACGGAGTCCAATAGAGACGGATAGATATGAATAGAGTACAAAAGAGTCTAATAGAGAAGAATAGGGCCGGATAGGGCCAAATAAGGCCTAATTGAGCAGAATCCAGCAGAATCGATGGAATTCGAGCCTAATCGAGCCGAATGGAGTGAAATGGAGTCAAGTCGAGCCGAACGAATAGAGCCGATGCGAACTGAATCGAGCTGATTCAAGCCTAATCGCGTCAAATCGCGTGGAAATACGTCACATCGAATCTAATCAAATAGATTAGGGGAGGGGCGGGTGGGTAGAATAGAACAGAATAGTACAGAATAGAAAGACTAGAATATAGTACAGTAGGGTGGAGTAGAGAGAGTAAAGCAGAGCAGAGTAGAATTGAGTCAAATAGAGTCAAATAGTGCAGGACATAGCTGAATAGAGCCCATTCTGGCCGAATCGAGTCAAATGGAAACAAAACGAGATGAATCACACCGAATTGCTTCGAATCGCATCCAGTCGAATAGATTAGAGTAACGTAGGGTAGAGTAGAACAGAATAGAGTAGAATAGCGTAGAATGGAGAAGAGTGGAGTCAAATGGAGTCGAACAGAGACAAATAGAGTAGAAAAGAGTCGAATCGAGCCAAATAGGGCCGAATAAGGCTGAACCGAGTGGAAACGAGCTGAATTGAAGCGATTCGAGCCAAATCGAGCTGATGTTGCGGAATCGAGCCGACTCAAGCGTGATGGTGTCCAGTCGCATCGAAATGCTTTGAATCGAATCAAATGGAATCGATTAGAATAGGTTAGGGTAGGGTAGTTTATGATAGGAAGACTAGGGTAGATGCCAGTAGATTACGCTAGAGTAGACAAGAGAAGGCTAGAGTAGAAGCCTAGACTAGTAAGCTGGACTAGTCAGCTAGACTAGTGGCATAGAGCAGTAGCCTAGACAACTAGTCTTGAATAGTACCCTAAGTCAGTAATCTGAACGAGTACCCTTGCCTGAACTCTTAGCCTAATCTAGTACCCTTGCCTTAATTAGTAGTCCTAAGAAGTACCCTTGCCTTAACCAGTAGTCTTCACTAGTACCCTTGCCTTCACTAGTAGTATGTCCTTAACAAGTAGCCTGAACGGGTAGTCTTGCCTTAACCAGTACCCTCAACAAGTACCCACGCCTTAACTAGTAGCCTGGCCTTAACTAGTAGCCTGAACTAGTACACTTGCCTTAAGGAGTACCCTTGCCCGAACTACTCCCCTTAATTAGGACCCTTATTGAATAACCCTAAGTAGTGGAGTATGGTACGGTGGGGGAGCATAGGGTAGGGAAGCCTACGGTGGAACAGAGAAAATAGAAGGAAATAGAATAGAACAGCATAGGTCAGGGTAGGTTAGCTCAGTGCAGGGTATGGTAGAGTAGCATAGGATGGAATAGAGAAAATAGTAAAGGAGACTAGAAAAGAGCAGACTAGATTAGGATAGGGTAGGGTGGGGGAGGGTTTTGTAGAATACAGTAGTGTAGAATGGAATAGAATGGTGTGGAGTGGAGTCGAATGGATTCGAACAGAGATGAATAGAGTAGAAAAGAGTTGAATAGAGCCGAATAACGCTGAATAGGACCAAATATGGCCGAAATGAGCCGAATCGAGTCGAGTCCACCAGATTCGGGATGAATGCAGCTGAGTGGAGCTGAAATGAGCCAAATAGAGACAAACTGAACCCAGCAAAATCGAGCCAAAACACACTTAATTGCATCCTATTGCATCGGATCTCGTCGAATTCCATCAAATCCCACCAAAACGCATCAAATCTCGCGGAATCTCACCGAATCCCGTCGAATTGTCTCAAATCGGGTCGAATGGTGTCAAACGGAATGGAATCGAATTAAATCGAATAGATTAGAGTAGTGTAGGTTAGGCTGGGATTCAGTAGGGAAGGGCACAGAAGAATAGAATAGAGTAGAACAGAAGAGAATATCAAGAGTAGAATGGAGTAGAGTTGAGTAGAGTGGAATAGTCAGAGTCGGGTAGTGCAGAATATAGATGAATAGATCCAATCAAGCCGAATCGATTCGAATGGAGAGGAAAGGAGACAAATCGTGATGAATCGAATCGATTCGAATCGATTAGAGTAGGGTAGGGTAGAACAGAATAGAATAGAGTAGAAAAGAGTAGAATGGTGTGGAATGGAGTTGAATGGAGCCAGATAGAGACAAATAAAGTAGAAAGGGTTGAGTAGAGCTGAACAGGGCTGAATAAGGTTCACTCGAGCCTAATTATGCTGAATTGAGCAGAATCGAGACGAACTGACCCAATTCAAGCCAAATAGAGCTAAATCGAGCCGATTCAAGCCTAATCACATGGAATCGCGTCGAAATGCGTTGAATCGAATAGATTAGTGTAGAGGAGGGTACGGCAGGAGAGGCTAGACTACAACACAACAGAACACAATAGAAAGAAGAGAATAGAATTAAGTAGAGTCGGGTCCAGTAGAATAGAGTCAAATCGAGTTGACGAGAGCTGAAAAGAGCCAAACAGAGCTGAATACAGCCGAATTGACCAAATTCAAGGTGAATCGAGATGAATCATGTCCAGTCGTTTGAAATGTGTCGAATCGAATCAAATAGGTTAGTGTGGGCAAGGTAAGGTTAGGGTAGGGTAGAGAAGAATAGAATAGAGTAGAATAGAACAGAACAGAAAGAATCGAGTAGACTAGAGTCACACAGAGTCGAATACTGCCAAAAAGAGCCGAATAGAGTGGAAAAGAGCCGAATAGAACCGAATCGAGTTTAATGGAGGAGAAAGGAGATGAATCGAGCCGATATGACCCGAATCAGGTCGAATTCCGTTCAAGTGTGTCGAATAGCATAGAACAGATTACAGTAGGCTAAGTTAGGGTAGGGTAGGGTAGAATAGAGTGCAGTAGAACAGAGCAGAAGAGAAGAGAACACAACTGAAAGAATAGAATAGGGTCGAGACGAGCAGAGTATAGAAGAGTAGAGTAGAGTAGAGTCGAATATTGCCGAATAGAGCCAAAGACAGCCAAATAGAGCCCAAAAGAGCTAAATCGATAGAAACCAAAACAAATCACGCCGAATCCCGTGGAATCGTGCTCTATCGCGTCGAATCCTGTCGAATTGCATTGAATCTGATCAATTCCAATCCAATCCAATCCAATCCATTACAATAGACTAGAGTAGGGTAGAGTCCAATACAATACAGTAGAGAACAGTTTAGGATGGAGTAGAATGGTGTGGCATGGAGTCGAGTGGAGTCGAAAAGAGATAATAGAGTTGAGTAGAGTCTAACAGAGCCGAATAGAGCCTATTCGAGCTGACTAGAGCCGAATGGAGCCGATTAGAGCTGAATCGAACCGATTTGAGCCGATTGGGGAGGAATGGAGTGGAAAGGAGCCGATTTGAGCTGAATCGCATCGAGATGCGTGGAATCGAATCCAGTAGAATAGATTAGATTAGGGTAGGGTGGAATAGAGTAGACTTGAACACAGTAGAAGAGAATGGAAAGAATACAATAGAATAGAGTAGAAAAGGGTAGAGCAGAGCAGAATAGTGTAGAGTAGAATAGAGTAGAGTAGAACAGAGTCGAAGCAAGCTGAATGGAGACGAAACGAGACAAATCTCGTCGAATGGCGTCGAATCCCATGGAATCAATCACAGTAGGGTATAGTAGAAGAGCGTAGAATGGAGTAGAATGGTGTGCAATGGAATCGAGTAGAGTAGAAGAGAGCCGAAGAGGGCCGAAGAGGGCCAAATCGAGCTGAATTGAGCGAAATCGAGCCGAATCCAGTGAATCGAGCCTAATCAAGCCGAATCGACACTATTCGAGACAAATGGAGCCGGATGGACATGAATCACACCGATTCGGCCCCTAGTCGCGTCAAAATTTGTCGAATTCAATGGAATAGACTAGAGTAGGGGAGGTTCGGGTAGGCTAGGGTAGGGTAGAATGGAGTAGAATAGAATAAAACAGAACAGAACACAACAAAATAGAACAGAACAACACAGAACGAATACAGAAACGAGTAGGCTAGAGTAGAGTAGAGGGGAATAGAGTAGAGTAGAATAGATTCGAACAGAGCCAAATCGAGCCGAATCGCGTCGAAATGGGTTGAATGAATCAAATCCAATCAAGTGGATTACAATACCTTAGAGTTGGGTAGCATAGGGTAGGGTAGAATAGAGTAGAATAGTACAGAACAGAGTAGAAACAATACAATAGAATAGAGAAGAGTTGACTAGAGTAGAATAGAGCTGAATAGAGCCAAATGCAGACGAAACGAGAGGAATCGTGTAGAAGCAATTAGAGTGATGCTGGGTAGGGTAGAGCAGAATAGAGTAGAATAGTGTAGAATAGTGTGGAATGAATAGAATGGAGTAGAATGGAGTCAAATAGAAATGAATAGAGTAGAAAAGAGTCGAATAGAGCAGAATAGGGCCGAAGAACGCCAAATCGAGCAGATTCGAAGCGACTCAAGCCAAAACAAGCTGAATGGAGCCTAACTGAGCCGAATAGAGCCAAATCGAGCCGAATCGAGCCGATTCAAGCTTCATCGCCTCGAATCGCGTTCAATGCGTCAAATCCAATTGAGACGTATAGATTAGAGAAGGGGAGGGGAGGGGAGGGGAGAATAGAACAGCGTAGAGTGGAATAGAAGAGATTAGAACAGAATAGAAGGAATAGAATCGAGTAGAATAGAGTGGAAAAGAGTAGAGTCGAATACAGTCGAATAGAGCCGACTAAGCTGAATAGAGACGAATGGAGCTGAATACAGCCGAAAAGAGCTGTATACTGCCGAATCACACCTAATCGAGCGGAATCAAGCAGAATCGCACTGACTGTCACCGAACAGCGTCGAATCGAATCAGGTCGAATCGAGTCGAGCCACATCGTTTTGAATCAAACAAGGTCAAATCGCTTCATATCGTGTCGAATCCCATGGAATCACGTCGAATAACTTCGAATCGCGTCAAACCTCAGAGAATCCTACCGAATCACGTCGAGTCGCATGGAATCTCATCAAATCCCTTCAGATCTTGCTGAATCCAGTCAAGTCATATCAAATCGCTTTGCACGGAATCGAATTGAATCCAATAGACTAAAGTAGGCTAGGTTCGGGTGGGGTGCCGTAGGGTCGGGTAGGGTAGAATAGAATAGAGTACAACAGAATAGGAGAGAACAGAACAGAACAGAAAGAATACAACAGAACAGAATAGAGTCAAAGAGAGAGAACATACCCGAATTGAGCCGAGTGGAGACAAAACGAGACGAATCACGTCCGGTTGCTTCGAATCGCGTCAAATCAAATCGAATCGATTAGAAGAGATTAGGGTAGGGAAGGGTAGAATAGAATAGAGGAAAATAGTGAAGAATGGTGTGGAATGGAATAGAATGGAGTTGAACGGAGTCCAATAGAGACGGATAGATATGAATAGAGTACAAAAGAGTCTAATAGAGAAGAATAGGGCCGGATAGGGCCAAATAAGGCCTAATTGAGCAGAATCCAGCAGAATCGATGGAATTCGAGCCTAATCGAGCCGAATGGAGTGAAATGGAGTCAAGTCGAGCCGAACGAATAGAGCCGATGCGAACTGAATCGAGCTGATTCAAGCCTAATCGCGTCAAATCGCGTGGAAATACGTCACATCGAATCTAATCAAATAGATTAGGGGAGGGGCGGGTGGGTAGAATAGAACAGAATAGTACAGAATAGAAAGACTAGAATATAGTACAGTAGGGTGGAGTAGAGAGAGTAAAGCAGAGCAGAGTAGAATTGAGTCAAATAGAGTCAAATAGTGCAGGACATAGCTGAATAGAGCCCATTCTGGCCGAATCGAGTCAAATGGAAACAAAACGAGATGAATCACACCGAATTGCTTCGAATCGCATCCAGTCGAATAGATTAGAGTAACGTAGGGTAGAGTAGAACAGAATAGAGTAGAATAGCGTAGAATGGAGAAGAGTGGAGTCAAATGGAGTCGAACAGAGACAAATAGAGTAGAAAAGAGTCGAATCGAGCCAAATAGGGCCGAATAAGGCTGAACCGAGTGGAAACGAGCTGAATTGAAGCGATTCGAGCCAAATCGAGCTGATGTTGCGGAATCGAGCCGACTCAAGCGTGATGGTGTCCAGTCGCATCGAAATGCTTTGAATCGAATCAAATGGAATCGATTAGAATAGGTTAGGGTAGGGTAGTTTATGATAGGAAGACTAGGGTAGATGCCAGTAGATTACGCTAGAGTAGACAAGAGAAGGCTAGAGTAGAAGCCTAGACTAGTAAGCTGGACTAGTCAGCTAGACTAGTGGCATAGAGCAGTAGCCTAGACAACTAGTCTTGAATAGTACCCTAAGTCAGTAATCTGAACGAGTACCCTTGCCTGAACTCTTAGCCTAATCTAGTACCCTTGCCTTAATTAGTAGTCCTAAGAAGTACCCTTGCCTTAACCAGTAGTCTTCACTAGTACCCTTGCCTTCACTAGTAGTATGTCCTTAACAAGTAGCCTGAACGGGTAGTCTTGCCTTAACCAGTACCCTCAACAAGTACCCACGCCTTAACTAGTAGCCTGGCCTTAACTAGTAGCCTGAACTAGTACACTTGCCTTAAGGAGTACCCTTGCCCGAACTACTCCCCTTAATTAGGACCCTTATTGAATAACCCTAAGTAGTGGAGTATGGTACGGTGGGGGAGCATAGGGTAGGGAAGCCTACGGTGGAACAGAGAAAATAGAAGGAAATAGAATAGAACAGCATAGGTCAGGGTAGGTTAGCTCAGTGCAGGGTATGGTAGAGTAGCATAGGATGGAATAGAGAAAATAGTAAAGGAGACTAGAAAAGAGCAGACTAGATTAGGATAGGGTAGGGTGGGGGAGGGTTTTGTAGAATACAGTAGTGTAGAATGGAATAGAATGGTGTGGAGTGGAGTCGAATGGATTCGAACAGAGATGAATAGAGTAGAAAAGAGTTGAATAGAGCCGAATAACGCTGAATAGGACCAAATATGGCCGAAATGAGCCGAATCGAGTCGAGTCCACCAGATTCGGGATGAATGCAGCTGAGTGGAGCTGAAATGAGCCAAATAGAGACAAACTGAACCCAGCAAAATCGAGCCAAAACACACTTAATTGCATCCTATTGCATCGGATCTCGTCGAATTCCATCAAATCCCACCAAAACGCATCAAATCTCGCGGAATCTCACCGAATCCCGTCGAATTGTCTCAAATCGGGTCGAATGGTGTCAAACGGAATGGAATCGAATTAAATCGAATAGATTAGAGTAGTGTAGGTTAGGCTGGGATTCAGTAGGGAAGGGCACAGAAGAATAGAATAGAGTAGAACAGAAGAGAATATCAAGAGTAGAATGGAGTAGAGTTGAGTAGAGTGGAATAGTCAGAGTCGGGTAGTGCAGAATATAGATGAATAGATCCAATCAAGCTGAATCGATTCGAATGGAGAGGAAAGGAGACAAATCGTGATGAATCGAATCGATTCGAATCGATTAGAGTAGGGTAGGGTAGAACAGAATAGAATAGAGTAGAAAAGAGTAGAATGGTGTGGAATGGAGTTGAATGGAGCCAGATAGAGACAAATAAAGTAGAAAGGGTTGAGTAGAGCTGAACAGGGCTGAATAAGGTTCACTCGAGCCTAATTATGCTGAATTGAGCAGAATCGAGACGAACTGACCCAATTCAAGCCAAATAGAGCTAAATCGAGCCGATTCAAGCCTAATCACATGGAATCGCGTCGAAATGCGTTGAATCGAATAGATTAGTGTAGAGGAGGGTACGGCAGGAGAGGCTAGACTACAACACAACAGAACACAATAGAAAGAAGAGAATAGAATTAAGTAGAGTCGGGTCCAGTAGAATAGAGTCAAATCGAGTTGACGAGAGCTGAAAAGAGCCAAACAGAGCTGAATACAGCCGAATTGACCAAATTCAAGGTGAATCGAGATGAATCAAGTCCAGTCGTTTGAAATGTGTCGAATCGAATCAAATAGGTTAGTGTGGGCAAGGTAAGGTTAGGGTAGGGTAGAGAAGAATAGAATAGAGTAGAATAGAACAGAACAGAAAGAATCGAGTAGACTAGAGTCACACAGAGTCGAATACTGCCAAAAAGAGCCGAATAGAGTGGAAAAGAGCCGAATAGAACCGAATCGAGTTTAATGGAGGAGAAAGGAGATGAATCGAGCCGATATGACCCCAATCAGGTCGAATTCCGTTCAAGTGTGTCGAATAGCATAGAACAGATTACAGTAGGCTAAGTTAGGGTAGGGTAGGGTAGAATAGAGTGCAGTAGAACAGAGCAGAAGAGAAGAGAACACAACTGAAAGAATAGAATAGGGTCGAGACGAGCAGAGTATAGAAGAGTAGAGTAGAGTAGAGTCGAATATTGCCGAATAGAGCCAAAGACAGCCAAATAGAGCCCAAAAGAGCTAAATCGATAGAAACCAAGACAAATCACGCCAAATCCCGTGGAATCGTGCTCTATCGCGTCGAATCCTGTCGAATTGCATTGAATCTGATCAATTCCAATCCAATCCAATCCAATCCATTACAATAGACTAGAGTAGGGTAGAGTCCAATACAATACAGTAGAGAACAGTTTAGGATGGAGTAGAATGGTGTGGCATGGAGTCGAGTGGAGTCGAAAAGAGATAATAGAGTTGAGTAGAGTCTAACAGAGCCGAATAGAGCCTATTCGAGCTGACTAGAGCCGAATGGAGCCGATTAGAGCTGAATCGAACCGATTTGAGCCGATTGGGGATGAATGGAGTGGAAAGGAGCCGATTTGAGCTGAATCGCATCGAGATGCGTGGAATCGAATCCAGTAGAATAGATTAGATTAGGGTAGGGTGGAATAGAGTAGACTTGAACACAGTAGAAGAGAATGGAAAGAATACAATAGAATAGAGTAGAAAAGGGTAGAGCAGAGCAGAATAGTGTAGAGTAGAATAGAGTAGAGTAGAACAGAGTCGAAGCAAGCTGAATGGAGACGAAACGAGACAAATCTCGTCGAATGGCGTCGAATCCCATGGAATCAATCACAGTAGGGTATAGTAGAAGAGCGTAGAATGGAGTAGAATGGTGTGCAATGGAATCGAGTAGAGTAGAAGAGAGCCGAAGAGGGCCGAAGAGGGCCAAATCGAGCTGAATTGAGCGAAATCGAGCCGAATCCAGTGAATCGAGCCTAATCAAGCCGAATCGACACTATTCGAGACAAATGGAGCCGGATGGACATGAATCACACCGATTCGGCCCCTAGTCGCGTCAAAATTTGTCGAATTCAATGGAATAGACTAGAGTAGGGGAGGTTCGGGTAGGCTAGGGTAGGGTAGAATGGAGTAGAATAGAATAAAACAGAACAGAACACAACAAAATAGAACAGAACAACACAGAACGAATACAGAAACGAGTAGGCTAGAGTAGAGTAGAGGGGAATAGAGTAGAGTAGAATAGATTCGAACAGAGCCAAATCGAGCCGAATCGCGTCGAAATGGGTTGAATGAATCAAATCCAATCAAGTGGATTACAATACCTTAGAGTTGGGTAGCATAGGGTAGGGTAGAATAGAGTAGAATAGTACAGAACAGAGTAGAAACAATACAATAGAATAGAGAAGAGTTGACTAGAGTAGAATAGAGCTGAATAGAGCCAAATGCAGACGAAACGAGAGGAATCGTGTAGAAGCAATTAGAGTGGTGCTGGGTAGGGTAGAGCAGAATAGAGTAGAATAGTGTAGAATAGTGTGGAATGAATAGAATGGAGTAGAATGGAGTCAAATAGAAATGAATAGAGTAGAAAAGAGTCGAATAGAGCAGAATAGGGCCGAAGAACGCCAAATCGAGCAGATTCGAAGCGACTCAAGCCAAAACAAGCTGAATGGAGCCTAACTGAGCCGAATAGAGCCAAATCGAGCCGAATCGAGCCGATTCAAGCTTCATCGCCTCGAATCGCGTTCAATGCGTCAAATCCAATTGAGACGTATAGATTAGAGAAGGGGAGGGGAGGGGAGGGGAGAATAGAACAGCGTAGAGTGGAATAGAAGAGATTAGAACAGAATAGAAGGAATAGAATCGAGTAGAATAGAGTGGAAAAGAGTAGAGTCGAATACAGTCGAATAGAGCCGACTAAGCTGAATAGAGACGAATGGAGCTGAATACAGCCGAAAAGAGCTGTATACTGCCGAATCACACCTAATCGAGCGGAATCAAGCAGAATCGCACTGACTGTCACCGAACAGCGTCGAATCGAATCAGGTCGAATCGAGTCGAGCCACATCGTTTTGAATCAAACAAGGTCAAATCGCTTCATATCGTGTCGAATCCCATGGAATCACGTCGAATAACTTCGAATCGCGTCAAACCTCAGAGAATCCTACCGAATCACGTCGAGTCGCATGGAATCTCATCAAATCCCTTCAGATCTTGCTGAATCCAGTCAAGTCATATCAAATCGCTTTGCACGGAATCGAATTGAATCCAATAGACTAAAGTAGGCTAGGTTCGGGTGGGGTGCCGTAGGGTCGGGTAGGGTAGAATAGAATAGAGTACAACAGAATAGGAGAGAACAGAACAGAACAGAAAGAATACAACAGAACAGAATAGAGTCAAAGAGAGAGAACATACCCGAATTGAGCCGAGTGGAGACAAAACGAGACGAATCACGTCCGGTTGCTTCGAATCGCGTCAAATCAAATCGAATCGATTAGAAGAGATTAGGGTAGGGAAGGGTAGAATAGAATAGAGGAAAATAGTGAAGAATGGTGTGGAATGGAATAGAATGGAGTTGAACGGAGTCCGATAGAGACGGATAGATATGAATAGAGTACAAAAGAGTCTAATAGAGAAGAATAGGGCCGGATAGGGCCAAATAAGGCCTAATTGAGCAGAATCCAGCAGAATCGATGGAATTCGAGCCTAATCGAGCCGAATGGAGTGAAATGGAGTCAAGTCGAGCCGAACGAATAGAGCCGATGCGAACTGAATCGAGCTGATTCAAGCCTAATCGCGTCAAATCGCGTGGAAATACGTCACATCGAATCTAATCAAATAGATTAGGGGAGGGGCGGGTGGGTAGAATAGAACAGAATAGTACAGAATAGAAAGACTAGAATATAGTACAGTAGGGTGGAGTAGAGAGAGTAAAGCAGAGCAGAGTAGAATTGAGTCAAATAGAGTCAAATAGTGCAGGACATAGCTGAATAGAGCCCATTCTGGCCGAATCGAGTCAAATGGAAACAAAACGAGATGAATCACACCGAATTGCTTCGAATCGCATCCAGTCGAATAGATTAGAGTAACGTAGGGTAGAGTAGAACAGAATAGAGTAGAATAGCGTAGAATGGAGAAGAGTGGAGTCAAATGGAGTCGAACAGAGACAAATAGAGTAGAAAAGAGTCGAATCGAGCCAAATAGGGCCGAATAAGGCTGAACCGAGTGGAAACGAGCTGAATTGAAGCGATTCGAGCCAAATCGAGCTGATGTTGCGGAATCGAGCCGACTCAAGCGTGATGGTGTCCAGTCGCATCGAAATGCTTTGAATCGAATCAAATGGAATCGATTAGAATAGGTTAGGGTAGGGTAGTTTATGATAGGAAGACTAGGGTAGATGCCAGTAGACTACGCTAGAGTAGACAAGAGAAGGCTAGAGTAGAAGCCTAGACTAGTAAGCTGGACTAGTCAGCTAGACTAGTGGCATAGAGCAGTAGCCTAGACAACTAGTCTTGAATAGTACCCTAAGTCAGTAATCTGAACGAGTACCCTTGCCTGAACTCTTAGCCTAATCTAGTACCCTTGCCTTAATTAGTAGTCCTAAGAAGTACCCTTGCCTTAACCAGTAGTCTTCACTAGTACCCTTGCCTTCACTAGTAGTATGTCCTTAACAAGTAGCCTGAACGGGTAGCCTTGCCTTAACCAGTACCCTCAACAAGTACCCACGCCTTAACTAGTAGCCTGGCCTTAACTAGTAGCCTGAACTAGTACACTTGCCTTAAGGAGTACCCTTGCCCGAACTACTCCCCTTAATTAGGACCCTTATTGAATAACCCTAAGTAGTGGAGTATGGTACGGTGGGGTAGCATAGGGTAGGGAAGCCTACGGTGGAACAGAGAAAATAGAAGGAAATAGAATAGAACAGCATAGGTCAGGGTAGGTTAGCTCAGTGCAGGGTATGGTAGAGTAGCATAGGATGGAATAGAGAAAATAGAAAAGGAGACTAGAAAAGAGCAGACTAGATTAGGATAGGGTAGGGTGGGGGAGGGTTTTGTAGAATACAGTAGTGTAGAATGGAATAGAATGGTGTGGAGTGGAGTCGAATGGATTCGAACAGAGATGAATAGAGTAGAAAAGAGTTGAATAGAGCCGAATAACGCTGAATAGGACCAAATATGGCCGAAATGAGCCGAATCGAGTCGAGTCCACCAGATTCGGGATGAATGCAGCTGAGTGGAGCTGAAATGAGCCAAATAGAGACAAACTGAACCCAGCAAAATCGAGCCAAAACACACTTAATTGCATCCTATTGCATCGGATCTCGTCGAATTCCATCAAATCCCACCAAAACGCATCAAATCTCGCGGAATCTCACCGAATCCCGTCGAATTGTCTCAAATCGGGTCGAATGGTGTCAAACGGAATGGAATCGAATTAAATCGAATAGATTAGAGTAGTGTAGGTTAGGCTGGGATTCAGTAGGGAAGGGCACAGAAGAATAGAATAGAGTAGAACAGAAGAGAATATCAAGAGTAGAATGGAGTAGAGTTGAGTAGAGTGGAATAGTCAGAGTCGGGTAGTGCAGAATATAGATGAATAGATCCAATCAAGCCGAATCGATTCGAATGGAGAGGAAAGGAGACAAATCGTGATGAATCGAATCGATTCGAATCGATTAGAGTAGGGTAGGGTAGAACAGAATAGAATAGAGTAGAAAAGAGTAGAATGGTGTGGAATGGAGTTGAATGGAGCCAGATAGAGACAAATAAAGTAGAAAGGGTTGAGTAGAGCTGAACAGGGCTGAATAAGGTTCACTCGAGCCTAATTATGCTGAATTGAGCAGAATCGAGACGAACTGACCCAATTCAAGCCAAATAGAGCTAAATCGAGCCGATTCAAGCCTAATCACATGGAATCGCGTCGAAATGCGTTGAATCGAATAGATTAGTGTAGAGGAGGGTACGGCAGGAGAGGCTAGACTACAACACAACAGAACACAATAGAAAGAAGAGAATAGAATTAAGTAGAGTCGGGTCCAGTAGAATAGAGTCAAATCGAGTTGACGAGAGCTGAAAAGAGCCAAACAGAGCTGAATACAGCCGAATTGACCAAATTCAAGGTGAATCGAGATGAATCATGTCCAGTCGTTTGAAATGTGTCGAATCGAATCAAATAGGTTAGTGTGGGCAAGGTAAGGTTAGGGTAGGGTAGAGAAGAATAGAATAGAGTAGAATAGAACAGAACAGAAAGAATCGAGTAGACTAGAGTCACACAGAGTCGAATACTGCCAAAAAGAGCCGAACAGAGTGGAAAAGAGCCGAATAGAACCGAATCGAGTTTAATGGAGGAGAAAGGAGATGAATCGAGCCGATATGACCCGAATCAGGTCGAATTCCGTTCAAGTGTGTCGAATAGCATAGAACAGATTACAGTAGGCTAAGTTAGGGTAGGGTAGGGTAGAATAGAGTGCAGTAGAACAGAGCAGAAGAGAAGAGAACACAACTGAAAGAATAGAATAGGGTCGAGACGAGCAGAGTATAGAAGAGTAGAGTAGAGTAGAGTCGAATATTGCCGAATAGAGCCAAAGACAGCCAAATAGAGCCCAAAAGAGCTAAATCGATAGAAACCAAGACAAATCACGCCGAATCCCGTGGAATCGTGCTCTATCGCGTCGAATCCTGTCGAATTGCATTGAATCTGATCAATTCCAATCCAATCCAATCCAATCCATTACAATAGACTAGAGTAGGGTAGAGTCCAATACAATACAGTAGAGAACAGTTTAGGATGGAGTAGAATGGTGTGGCATGGAGTCGAGTGGAGTCGAAAAGAGATAATAGAGTTGAGTAGAGTCTAACAGAGCCGAATAGAGCCTATTCGAGCTGACTAGAGCCGAATGGAGCCGATTAGAGCTGAATCGAACCGATTTGAGCCGATTGGGGAGGAATGGAGTGGAAAGGAGCCGATTTGAGCTGAATCGCATCGAGATGCGTGGAATCGAATCCAGTAGAATAGATTAGATTAGGGTAGGGTGGAATAGAGTAGACTTGAACACAGTAGAAGAGAATGGAAAGAATACAATAGAATAGAGTAGAAAAGGGTAGAGCAGAGCAGAATAGTGTAGAGTAGAATAGAGTAGAGTAGAACAGAGTCGAAGCAAGCTGAATGGAGACGAAACGAGACAAATCTCGTCGAATGGCGTCGAATCCCATGGAATCAATCACAGTAGGGTATAGTAGAAGAGCGTAGAATGGAGTAGAATGGTGTGCAATGGAATCGAGTAGAGTAGAAGAGAGCCGAAGAGGGCCGAAGAGGGCCAAATCGAGCTGAATTGAGCGAAATCGAGCCGAATCCAGTGAATCGAGCCTAATCAAGCCGAATCGACACTATTCGAGACAAATGGAGCCGGATGGACATGAATCACACCGATTCGGCCCCTAGTCGCGTCAAAATTTGTCGAATTCAATGGAATAGACTAGAGTAGGGGAGGTTCGGGTAGGCTAGGGTAGGGTAGAATGGAGTAGAATAGAATAAAACAGAACAGAACACAACAAAATAGAACAGAACAACACAGAACGAATACAGAAACGAGTAGGCTAGAGTAGAGTAGAGGGGAATAGAGTAGAGTAGAATAGATTCGAACAGAGCCAAATCGAGCCGAATCGCGTCGAAATGGGTTGAATGAATCAAATCCAATCAAGTGGATTACAATACCTTAGAGTTGGGTAGCATAGGGTAGGGTAGAATAGAGTAGAATAGTACAGAACAGAGTAGAAACAATACAATAGAATAGAGAAGAGTTGACTAGAGTAGAATAGAGCTGAATAGAGCCAAATGCAGACGAAACGAGAGGAATCGTGTAGAAGCAATTAGAGTGGTGCTGGGTAGGGTAGAGCAGAATAGAGTAGAATAGTGTAGAATAGTGTGGAATGAATAGAATGGAGTAGAATGGAGTCAAATAGAAATGAATAGAGTAGAAAAGAGTCGAATAGAGCAGAATAGGGCCGAAGAACGCCAAATCGAGCAGATTCGAAGCGACTCAAGCCAAAACAAGCTGAATGGAGCCTAACTGAGCCGAATAGAGCCAAATCGAGCCGAATCGAGCCGATTCAAGCTTCATCGCCTCGAATCGCGTTCAATGCGTCAAATCCAATTGAGACGTATAGAATAGAGAAGGGGAGGGGAGGGGAGGGGAGAATAGAACAGCGTAGAGTGGAATAGAAGAGATTAGAACAGAATAGAAGGAATAGAATCGAGTAGAATAGAGTGGAAAAGAGTAGAGTCGAATACAGTCGAATAGAGCCGACTAAGCTGAATAGAGACGAATGGAGCTGAATACAGCCGAAAAGAGCTGTATACTGCCGAATCACACCTAATCGAGCGGAATCAAGCAGAATCGCACTGACTGTCACCGAACAGCGTCGAATCGAATCAGGTCGAATCGAGTCGAGCCACATCGTTTTGAATCAAACAAGGTCAAATCGCTTCATATCGTGTCGAATCCCATGGAATCACGTCGAATAACTTCGAATCGCGTCAAACCTCAGAGAATCCTACCGAATCACGTCGAGTCGCATGGAATCTCATCAAATCCCTTCAGATCTTGCTGAATCCAGTCAAGTCATATCAAATCGCTTTGCACGGAATCGAATTGAATCCAATAGACTAAAGTAGGCTAGGTTCGGGTGGGGTGCCGTAGGGTCGGGTAGGGTAGAATAGAATAGAGTACAACAGAATAGGAGAGAACAGAACAGAACAGAAAGAATACAACAGAACAGAATAGAGTCAAAGAGAGAGAACATACCCGAATTGAGCCGAGTGGAGACAAAACGAGACGAATCACGTCCGGTTGCTTCGAATCGCGTCAAATCAAATCGAATCGATTAGAAGAGATTAGGGTAGGGAAGGGTAGAATAGAATAGAGGAAAATAGTGAAGAATGGTGTGGAATGGAATAGAATGGAGTTGAACGGAGTCCGATAGAGACGGATAGATATGAATAGAGTACAAAAGAGTCTAATAGAGAAGAATAGGGCCGGATAGGGCCAAATAAGGCCTAATTGAGCAGAATCCAGCAGAATCGATGGAATTCGAGCCTAATCGAGCCGAATGGAGTGAAATGGAGTCAAGTCGAGCCGAACGAATAGAGCCGATGCGAACTGAATCGAGCTGATTCAAGCCTAATCGCGTCAAATCGCGTGGAAATACGTCACATCGAATCTAATCAAATAGATTAGGGGAGGGGCGGGTGGGTAGAATAGAACAGAATAGTACAGAATAGAAAGACTAGAATATAGTACAGTAGGGTGGAGTAGAGAGAGTAAAGCAGAGCAGAGTAGAATTGAGTCAAATAGAGTCAAATAGTGCAGGACATAGCTGAATAGAGCCAATTCTGGCCGAATCGAGTCAAATGGAAACAAAACGAGATGAATCACACCGAATTGCTTCGAATCGCATCCAGTCGAATAGATTAGAGTAACGTAGGGTAGAGTAGAACAGAATAGAGTAGAATAGCGTAGAATGGAGAAGAGTGGAGTCAAATGGAGTCGAACAGAGACAAATAGAGTAGAAAAGAGTCGAATCGAGCCAAATAGGGCCGAATAAGGCTGAACCGAGTGGAAACGAGCTGAATTGAAGCGATTCGAGCCAAATCGAGCTGATGTTGCGGAATCGAGCCGACTCAAGCGTGATGGTGTCCAGTCGCATCGAAATGCTTTGAATCGAATCAAATGGAATCGATTAGAATAGGTTAGGGTAGGGTAGTTTATGATAGGAAGACTAGGGTAGATGCCAGTAGACTACGCTAGAGTAGACAAGAGAAGGCTAGAGTAGAAGCCTAGACTAGTAAGCTGGACTAGTCAGCTAGACTAGTGGCATAGAGCAGTAGCCTAGACAACTAGTCTTGAATAGTACCCTAAGTCAGTAATCTGAACGAGTACCCTTGCCTGAACTCTTAGCCTAATCTAGTACCCTTGCCTTAATTAGTAGTCCTAAGAAGTACCCTTGCCTTAACCAGTAGTCTTCACTAGTACCCTTGCCTTCACTAGTAGTATGTCCTTAACAAGTAGCCTGAACGGGTAGCCTTGCCTTAACCAGTACCCTCAACAAGTACCCACGCCTTAACTAGTAGCCTGGCCTTAACTAGTAGCCTGAACTAGTACACTTGCCTTAAGGAGTACCCTTGCCCGAACTACTCCCCTTAATTAGGACCCTTATTGAATAACCCTAAGTAGTGGAGTATGGTACGGTGGGGTAGCATAGGGTAGGGAAGCCTACGGTGGAACAGAGAAAATAGAAGGAAATAGAATAGAACAGCATAGGTCAGGGTAGGTTAGCTCAGTGCAGGGTATGGTAGAGTAGCATAGGATGGAATAGAGAAAATAGAAAAGGAGACTAGAAAAGAGCAGACTAGATTAGGATAGGGTAGGGTGGGGGAGGGTTTTGTAGAATACAGTAGTGTAGAATGGAATAGAATGGTGTGGAGTGGAGTCGAATGGATTCGAACAGAGATGAATAGAGTAGAAAAGAGTTGAATAGAGCCGAATAACGCTGAATAGGACCAAATATGGCCGAAATGAGCCGAATCGAGTCGAGTCCACCAGATTCGGGATGAATGCAGCTGAGTGGAGCTGAAATGAGCCAAATAGAGACAAACTGAACCCAGCAAAATCGAGCCAAAACACACTTAATTGCATCCTATTGCATCGGATCTCGTCGAATTCCATCAAATCCCACCAAAACGCATCAAATCTCGCGGAATCTCACCGAATCCCGTCGAATTGTCTCAAATCGGGTCGAATGGTGTCAAACGGAATGGAATCGAATTAAATCGAATAGATTAGAGTAGTGTAGGTTAGGCTGGGATTCAGTAGGGAAGGGCACAGAAGAATAGAATAGAGTAGAACAGAAGAGAATATCAAGAGTAGAATGGAGTAGAGTTGAGTAGAGTGGAATAGTCAGAGTCGGGTAGTGCAGAATATAGATGAATAGATCCAATCAAGCCGAATCGATTCGAATGGAGAGGAAAGGAGACAAATCGTGATGAATCGAATCGATTCGAATCGATTAGAGTAGGGTAGGGTAGAACAGAATAGAATAGAGTAGAAAAGAGTAGAATGGTGTGGAATGGAGTTGAATGGAGCCAGATAGAGACAAATAAAGTAGAAAGGGTTGAGTAGAGCTGAACAGGGCTGAATAAGGTTCACTCGAGCCTAATTATGCTGAATTGAGCAGAATCGAGACGAACTGACCCAATTCAAGCCAAATAGAGCTAAATCGAGCCGATTCAAGCCTAATCACATGGAATCGCGTCGAAATGCGTTGAATCGAATAGATTAGTGTAGAGGAGGGTACGGCAGGAGAGGCTAGACTACAACACAACAGAACACAATAGAAAGAAGAGAATAGAATTAAGTAGAGTCGGGTCCAGTAGAATAGAGTCAAATCGAGTTGACGAGAGCTGAAAAGAGCCAAACAGAGCTGAATACAGCCGAATTGACCAAATTCAAGGTGAATCGAGATGAATCATGTCCAGTCGTTTGAAATGTGTCGAATCGAATCAAATAGGTTAGTGTGGGCAAGGTAAGGTTAGGGTAGGGTAGAGAAGAATAGAATAGAGTAGAATAGAACAGAACAGAAAGAATCGAGTAGACTAGAGTCACACAGAGT
Source organism: Loxodonta africana (assembly GCF_030014295.1). Lineage (NCBI taxonomy): Eukaryota > Metazoa > Chordata > Mammalia > Proboscidea > Elephantidae > Loxodonta > Loxodonta africana. The sequence goes on along the minus strand of NW_026975144.1, from coordinate 1,573,637 downwards.
CGAATACTGCCAAAAAGAGCCGAACAGAGTGGAAAAGAGCCGAATAGAACCGAATCGAGTTTAATGGAGGAGAAAGGAGATGAATCGAGCCGATATGACCCGAATCAGGTCGAATTCCGTTCAAGTGTGTCGAATAGCATAGAACAGATTACAGTAGGCTAAGTTAGGGTAGGGTAGGGTAGAATAGAGTGCAGTAGAACAGAGCAGAAGAGAAGAGAACACAACTGAAAGAATAGAATAGGGTCGAGACGAGCAGAGTATAGAAGAGTAGAGTAGAGTAGAGTCGAATATTGCCGAATAGAGCCAAAGACAGCCAAATAGAGCCCAAAAGAGCTAAATCGATAGAAACCAAAACAAATCACGCCGAATCCCGTGGAATCGTGCTCTATCGCGTCGAATCCTGTCGAATTGCATTGAATCTGATCAATTCCAATCCAATCCAATCCAATCCATTACAATAGACTAGAGTAGGGTAGAGTCCAATACAATACAGTAGAGAACAGTTTAGGATGGAGTAGAATGGTGTGGCATGGAGTCGAGTGGAGTCGAAAAGAGATAATAGAGTTGAGTAGAGTCTAACAGAGCCGAATAGAGCCTATTCGAGCTGACTAGAGCCGAATGGAGCCGATTAGAGCTGAATCGAACCGATTTGAGCCGATTGGGGAGGAATGGAGTGGAAAGGAGCCGATTTGAGCTGAATCGCATCGAGATGCGTGGAATCGAATCCAGTAGAATAGATTAGATTAGGGTAGGGTGGAATAGAGTAGACTTGAACACAGTAGAAGAGAATGGAAAGAATACAATAGAATAGAGTAGAAAAGGGTAGAGCAGAGCAGAATAGTGTAGAGTAGAATAGAGTAGAGTAGAACAGAGTCGAAGCAAGCTGAATGGAGACGAAACGAGACAAATCTCGTCGAATGGCGTCGAATCCCATGGAATCAATCACAGTAGGGTATAGTAGAAGAGCGTAGAATGGAGTAGAATGGTGTGCAATGGAATCGAGTAGAGTAGAAGAGAGCCGAAGAGGGCCGAAGAGGGCCAAATCGAGCTGAATTGAGCGAAATCGAGCCGAATCCAGTGAATCGAGCCTAATCAAGCCGAATCGACACTATTCGAGACAAATGGAGCCGGATGGACATGAATCACACCGATTCGGCCCCTAGTCGCGTCAAAATTTGTCGAATTCAATGGAATAGACTAGAGTAGGGGAGGTTCGGGTAGGCTAGGGTAGGGTAGAATGGAGTAGAATAGAATAAAACAGAACAGAACACAACAAAATAGAACAGAACAACACAGAACGAATACAGAAACGAGTAGGCTAGAGTAGAGTAGAGGGGAATAGAGTAGAGTAGAATAGATTCGAACAGAGCCAAATCGAGCCGAATCGCGTCGAAATGGGTTGAATGAATCAAATCCAATCAAGTGGATTACAATACCTTAGAGTTGGGTAGCATAGGGTAGGGTAGAATAGAGTAGAATAGTACAGAACAGAGTAGAAACAATACAATAGAATAGAGAAGAGTTGACTAGAGTAGAATAGAGCTGAATAGAGCCAAATGCAGACGAAACGAGAGGAATCGTGTAGAAGCAATTAGAGTGGTGCTGGGTAGGGTAGAGCAGAATAGAGTAGAATAGTGTAGAATAGTGTGGAATGAATAGAATGGAGTAGAATGGAGTCAAATAGAAATGAATAGAGTAGAAAAGAGTCGAATAGAGCAGAATAGGGCCGAAGAACGCCAAATCGAGCAGATTCGAAGCGACTCAAGCCAAAACAAGCTGAATGGAGCCTAACTGAGCCGAATAGAGCCAAATCGAGCCGAATCGAGCCGATTCAAGCTTCATCGCCTCGAATCGCGTTCAATGCGTCAAATCCAATTGAGACGTATAGATTAGAGAAGGGGAGGGGAGGGGAGGGGAGAATAGAACAGCGTAGAGTGGAATAGAAGAGATTAGAACAGAATAGAAGGAATAGAATCGAGTAGAATAGAGTGGAAAAGAGTAGAGTCGAATACAGTCGAATAGAGCCGACTAAGCTGAATAGAGACGAATGGAGCTGAATACAGCCGAAAAGAGCTGTATACTGCCGAATCACACCTAATCGAGCGGAATCAAGCAGAATCGCACTGACTGTCACCGAACAGCGTCGAATCGAATCAGGTCGAATCGAGTCGAGCCACATCGTTTTGAATCAAACAAGGTCAAATCGCTTCATATCGTGTCGAATCCCATGGAATCACGTCGAATAACTTCGAATCGCGTCAAACCTCAGAGAATCCTACCGAATCACGTCGAGTCGCATGGAATCTCATCAAATCCCTTCAGATCTTGCTGAATCCAGTCAAGTCATATCAAATCGCTTTGCACGGAATCGAATTGAATCCAATAGACTAAAGTAGGCTAGGTTCGGGTGGGGTGCCGTAGGGTCGGGTAGGGTAGAATAGAATAGAGTACAACAGAATAGGAGAGAACAGAACAGAACAGAAAGAATACAACAGAACAGAATAGAGTCAAAGAGAGAGAACATACCCGAATTGAGCCGAGTGGAGACAAAACGAGACGAATCACGTCCGGTTGCTTCGAATCGCGTCAAATCAAATCGAATCGATTAGAAGAGATTAGGGTAGGGAAGGGTAGAATAGAATAGAGGAAAATAGTGAAGAATGGTGTGGAATGGAATAGAATGGAGTTGAACGGAGTCCGATAGAGACGGATAGATATGAATAGAGTACAAAAGAGTCTAATAGAGAAGAATAGGGCCGGATAGGGCCAAATAAGGCCTAATTGAGCAGAATCCAGCAGAATCGATGGAATTCGAGCCTAATCGAGCCGAATGGAGTGAAATGGAGTCAAGTCGAGCCGAACGAATAGAGCCGATGCGAACTGAATCGAGCTGATTCAAGCCTAATCGCGTCAAATCGCGTGGAAATACGTCACATCGAATCTAATCAAATAGATTAGGGGAGGGGCGGGTGGGTAGAATAGAACAGAATAGTACAGAATAGAAAGACTAGAATATAGTACAGTAGGGTGGAGTAGAGAGAGTAAAGCAGAGCAGAGTAGAATTGAGTCAAATAGAGTCAAATAGTGCAGGACATAGCTGAATAGAGCCCATTCTGGCCGAATCGAGTCAAATGGAAACAAAACGAGATGAATCACACCGAATTGCTTCGAATCGCATCCAGTCGAATAGATTAGAGTAACGTAGGGTAGAGTAGAACAGAATAGAGTAGAATAGCGTAGAATGGAGAAGAGTGGAGTCAAATGGAGTCGAACAGAGACAAATAGAGTAGAAAAGAGTCGAATCGAGCCAAATAGGGCCGAATAAGGCTGAACCGAGTGGAAACGAGCTGAATTGAAGCGATTCGAGCCAAATCGAGCTGATGTTGCGGAATCGAGCCGACTCAAGCGTGATGGTGTCCAGTCGCATCGAAATGCTTTGAATCGAATCAAATGGAATCGATTAGAATAGGTTAGGGTAGGGTAGTTTATGATCGGAAGACTAGGGTAGATGCCAGTAGATTACGCTAGAGTAGACAAGAGAAGGCTAGAGTAGAAGCCTAGACTAGTAAGCTGGACTAGTCAGCTAGACTAGTGGCATAGAGCAGTAGCCTAGACAACTAGTCTTGAATAGTACCCTAAGTCAGTAATCTGAACGAGTACCCTTGCCTGAACTCTTAGCCTAATCTAGTACCCTTGCCTTAATTAGTAGTCCTAAGAAGTACCCTTGCCTTAACCAGTAGTCTTCACTAGTACCCTTGCCTTCACTAGTAGTATGTCCTTAACAAGTAGCCTGAACGGGTAGCCTTGCCTTAACCAGTACCCTCAACAAGTACCCACGCCTTAACTAGTAGCCTGGCCTTAACTAGTAGCCTGAACTAGTACACTTGCCTTAAGGAGTACCCTTGCCCGAACTACTCCCCTTAATTAGGACCCTTATTGAATAACCCTAAGTAGTGGAGTATGGTACGGTGGGGTAGCATAGGGTAGGGAAGCCTACGGTGGAACAGAGAAAATAGAAGGAAATAGAATAGAACAGCATAGGTCAGGGTAGGTTAGCTCAGTGCAGGGTATGGTAGAGTAGCATAGGATGGAATAGAGAAAATAGAAAAGGAGACTAGAAAAGAGCAGACTAGATTAGGATAGGGTAGGGTGGGGGAGGGTTTTGTAGAATACAGTAGTGTAGAATGGAATAGAATGGTGTGGAGTGGAGTCGAATGGATTCGAACAGAGATGAATAGAGTAGAAAAGAGTTGAATAGAGCCGAATAACGCTGAATAGGACCAAATATGGCCGAAATGAGCCGAATCGAGTCGAGTCCACCAGATTCGGGATGAATGCAGCTGAGTGGAGCTGAAATGAGCCAAATAGAGACAAACTGAACCCAGCAAAATCGAGCCAAAACACACTTAATTGCATCCTATTGCATCGGATCTCGTCGAATTCCATCAAATCCCACCAAAACGCATCAAATCTCGCGGAATCTCACCGAATCCCGTCGAATTGTCTCAAATCGGGTCGAATGGTGTCAAACGGAATGGAATCGAATTAAATCGAATAGATTAGAGTAGTGTAGGTTAGGCTGGGATTCAGTAGGGAAGGGCACAGAAGAATAGAATAGAGTAGAACAGAAGAGAATATCAAGAGTAGAATGGAGTAGAGTTGAGTAGAGTGGAATAGTCAGAGTCGGGTAGTGCAGAATATAGATGAATAGATCCAATCAAGCTGAATCGATTCGAATGGAGAGGAAAGGAGACAAATCGTGATGAATCGAATCGATTCGAATCGATTAGAGTAGGGTAGGGTAGAACAGAATAGAATAGAGTAGAAAAGAGTAGAATGGTGTGGAATGGAGTTGAATGGAGCCAGATAGAGACAAATAAAGTAGAAAGGGTTGAGTAGAGCTGAACAGGGCTGAATAAGGTTCACTCGAGCCTAATTATGCTGAATTGAGCAGAATCGAGACGAACTGACCCAATTCAAGCCAAATAGAGCTAAATCGAGCCGATTCAAGCCTAATCACATGGAATCGCGTCGAAATGCGTTGAATCGAATAGATTAGTGTAGAGGAGGGTACGGCAGGAGAGGCTAGACTACAACACAACAGAACACAATAGAAAGAAGAGAATAGAATTAAGTAGAGTCGGGTCCAGTAGAATAGAGTCAAATCGAGTTGACGAGAGCTGAAAAGAGCCAAACAGAGCTGAATACAGCCGAATTGACCAAATTCAAGGTGAATCGAGATGAATCAAGTCCAGTCGTTTGAAATGTGTCGAATCGAATCAAATAGGTTAGTGTGGGCAAGGTAAGGTTAGGGTAGGGTAGAGAAGAATAGAATAGAGTAGAATAGAACAGAACAGAAAGAATCGAGTAGACTAGAGTCACACAGAGTCGAATACTGCCAAAAAGAGCCGAATAGAGTGGAAAAGAGCCGAATAGAACCGAATCGAGTTTAATGGAGGAGAAAGGAGATGAATCGAGCCGATATGACCCCAATCAGGTCGAATTCCGTTCAAGTGTGTCGAATAGCATAGAACAGATTACAGTAGGCTAAGTTAGGGTAGGGTAGGGTAGAATAGAGTGCAGTAGAACAGAGCAGAAGAGAAGAGAACACAACTGAAAGAATAGAATAGGGTCGAGACGAGCAGAGTATAGAAGAGTAGAGTAGAGTAGAGTCGAATATTGCCGAATAGAGCCAAAGACAGCCAAATAGAGCCCAAAAGAGCTAAATCGATAGAAACCAAGACAAATCACGCCAAATCCCGTGGAATCGTGCTCTATCGCGTCGAATCCTGTCGAATTGCATTGAATCTGATCAATTCCAATCCAATCCAATCCAATCCATTACAATAGACTAGAGTAGGGTAGAGTCCAATACAATACAGTAGAGAACAGTTTAGGATGGAGTAGAATGGTGTGGCATGGAGTCGAGTGGAGTCGAAAAGAGATAATAGAGTTGAGTAGAGTCTAACAGAGCCGAATAGAGCCTATTCGAGCTGACTAGAGCCGAATGGAGCCGATTAGAGCTGAATCGAACCGATTTGAGCCGATTGGGGAGGAATGGAGTGGAAAGGAGCCGATTTGAGCTGAATCGCATCGAGATGCGTGGAATCGAATCCAGTAGAATAGATTAGATTAGGGTAGGGTGGAATAGAGTAGATTTGAACACAGTAGAAGAGAATGGAAAGAATACAATAGAATAGAGTAGAAAAGGGTAGAGCAGAGCAGAATAGTGTAGAGTAGAATAGAGTAGAGTAGAACAGAGTCGAAGCAAGCTGAATGGAGACGAAACGAGACAAATCTCGTCGAATGGCGTCGAATCCCATGGAATCAATCACAGTAGGGTATAGTAGAAGAGCGTAGAATGGAGTAGAATGGTGTGCAATGGAATCGAGTAGAGTAGAAGAGAGCCGAAGAGGGCCGAAGAGGGCCAAATCGAGCTGAATTGAGCGAAATCGAGCCGAATCCAGTGAATCGAGCCTAATCAAGCCGAATCGACACTATTCGAGACAAATGGAGCCGGATGGACATGAATCACACCGATTCGGCCCCTAGTCGCGTCAAAATTTGTCGAATTCAATGGAATAGACTAGAGTAGGGGAGGTTCGGGTAGGCTAGGGTAGGGTAGAATGGAGTAGAATAGAATAAAACAGAACAGAACACAACAAAATAGAACAGAACAACACAGAACGAATACAGAAACGAGTAGGCTAGAGTAGAGTAGAGGGGAATAGAGTAGAGTAGAATAGATTCGAACAGAGCCAAATCGAGCCGAATCGCGTCGAAATGGGTTGAATGAATCAAATCCAATCAAGTGGATTACAATACCTTAGAGTTGGGTAGCATAGGGTAGGGTAGAATAGAGTAGAATAGTACAGAACAGAGTAGAAACAATACAATAGAATAGAGAAGAGTTGACTAGAGTAGAATAGAGCTGAATAGAGCCAAATGCAGACGAAACGAGAGGAATCGTGTAGAAGCAATTAGAGTGGTGCTGGGTAGGGTAGAGCAGAATAGAGTAGAATAGTGTAGAATAGTGTGGAATGAATAGAATGGAGTAGAATGGAGTCAAATAGAAATGAATAGAGTAGAAAAGAGTCGAATAGAGCAGAATAGGGCCGAAGAACGCCAAATCGAGCAGATTCGAAGCGACTCAAGCCAAAACAAGCTGAATGGAGCCTAACTGAGCCGAATAGAGCCAAATCGAGCCGAATCGAGCCGATTCAAGCTTCATCGCCTCGAATCGCGTTCAATGCGTCAAATCCAATTGAGACGTATAGAATAGAGAAGGGGAGGGGAGGGGAGGGGAGAATAGAACAGCGTAGAGTGGAATAGAAGAGATTAGAACAGAATAGAAGGAATAGAATCGAGTAGAATAGAGTGGAAAAGAGTAGAGTCGAATACAGTCGAATAGAGCCGACTAAGCTGAATAGAGACGAATGGAGCTGAATACAGCCGAAAAGAGCTGTATACTGCCGAATCACACCTAATCGAGCGGAATCAAGCAGAATCGCACTGACTGTCACCGAACAGCGTCGAATCGAATCAGGTCGAATCGAGTCGAGCCACATCGTTTTGAATCAAACAAGGTCAAATCGCTTCATATCGTGTCGAATCCCATGGAATCACGTCGAATAACTTCGAATCGCGTCAAACCTCAGAGAATCCTACCGAATCACGTCGAGTCGCATGGAATCTCATCAAATCCCTTCAGATCTTGCTGAATCCAGTCAAGTCATATCAAATCGCTTTGCACGGAATCGAATTGAATCCAATAGACTAAAGTAGGCTAGGTTCGGGTGGGGTGCCGTAGGGTCGGGTAGGGTAGAATAGAATAGAGTACAACAGAATAGGAGAGAACAGAACAGAACAGAAAGAATACAACAGAACAGAATAGAGTCAAAGAGAGAGAACATACCCGAATTGAGCCGAGTGGAGACAAAACGAGACGAATCACGTCCGGTTGCTTCGAATCGCGTCAAATCAAATCGAATCGATTAGAAGAGATTAGGGTAGGGAAGGGTAGAATAGAATAGAGGAAAATAGTGAAGAATGGTGTGGAATGGAATAGAATGGAGTTGAACGGAGTCCGATAGAGACGGATAGATATGAATAGAGTACAAAAGAGTCTAATAGAGAAGAATAGGGCCGGATAGGGCCAAATAAGGCCTAATTGAGCAGAATCCAGCAGAATCGATGGAATTCGAGCCTAATCGAGCCGAATGGAGTGAAATGGAGTCAAGTCGAGCCGAACGAATAGAGCCGATGCGAACTGAATCGAGCTGATTCAAGCCTAATCGCGTCAAATCGCGTGGAAATACGTCACATCGAATCTAATCAAATAGATTAGGGGAGGGGCGGGTGGGTAGAATAGAACAGAATAGTACAGAATAGAAAGACTAGAATATAGTACAGTAGGGTGGAGTAGAGAGAGTAAAGCAGAGCAGAGTAGAATTGAGTCAAATAGAGTCAAATAGTGCAGGACATAGCTGAATAGAGCCCATTCTGGCCGAATCGAGTCAAATGGAAACAAAACGAGATGAATCACACCGAATTGCTTCGAATCGCATCCAGTCGAATAGATTAGAGTAACGTAGGGTAGAGTAGAACAGAATAGAGTAGAATAGCGTAGAATGGAGAAGAGTGGAGTCAAATGGAGTCGAACAGAGACAAATAGAGTAGAAAAGAGTCGAATCGAGCCAAATAGGGCCGAATAAGGCTGAACCGAGTGGAAACGAGCTGAATTGAAGCGATTCGAGCCAAATCGAGCTGATGTTGCGGAATCGAGCCGACTCAAGCGTGATGGTGTCCAGTCGCATCGAAATGCTTTGAATCGAATCAAATGGAATCGATTAGAATAGGTTAGGGTAGGGTAGTTTATGATCGGAAGACTAGGGTAGATGCCAGTAGACTACGCTAGAGTAGACAAGAGAAGGCTAGAGTAGAAGCCTAGACTAGTAAGCTGGACTAGTCAGCTAGACTAGTGGCATAGAGCAGTAGCCTAGACAACTAGTCTTGAATAGTACCCTAAGTCAGTAATCTGAACGAGTACCCTTGCCTGAACTCTTAGCCTAATCTAGTACCCTTGCCTTAATTAGTAGTCCTAAGAAGTACCCTTGCCTTAACCAGTAGTCTTCACTAGTACCCTTGCCTTCACTAGTAGTATGTCCTTAACAAGTAGCCTGAACGGGTAGCCTTGCCTTAACCAGTACCCTCAACAAGTACCCACGCCTTAACTAGTAGCCTGGCCTTAACTAGTACCCTGGCCTTAACTAGTAGCCTGAACTAGTACACTTGCCTTAAGGAGTACCCTTGCCCGAACTACTCCCCTTAATTAGGACCCTTATTGAATAACCCTAAGTAGTGGAGTATGGTACGGTGGGGGAGCATAGGGTAGGGAAGCCTACGGTGGAACAGAGAAAATAGAAGGAAATAGAATAGAACAGCATAGGTCAGGGTAGGTTAGCTCAGTGCAGGGTATGGTAGAGTAGCATAGGATGGAATAGAGAAAATAGAAAAGGAGACTAGAAAAGAGCAGACTAGATTAGGATAGGGTAGGGTGGGGGAGGGTTTTGTAGAATACAGTAGTGTAGAATGGAATAGAATGGTGTGGAGTGGAGTCGAATGGATTCGAACAGAGATGGATAGAGTAGAAAAGAGTTGAATAGAGCCGAATAACGCTGAATAGGACCAAATATGACCGAAATGAGCCGAATCGAGTCGAGTCCACCAGATTCGGGATGAATGCAGCTGAGTGGAGCTGAAATGAGCCAAATAGAGACAAACTGAACCCAGCAAAATCGAGCCAAAACACACTTAATTGCATCCTATTGCATCGGATCTCGTCGAATTCCATCAAATCCCACCAAAACGCATCAAATCTCGCGGAATCTCACCGAATCCCGTCGAATTGTCTCAAATCGGGTCGAATGGTGTCAAACGGAATGGAATCGAATTAAATCGAATAGATTAGAGTAGTGTAGGTTAGGCTGGGATTCAGTAGGGAAGGGCACAGAAGAATAGAATAGAGTAGAACAGAAGAGAATATCAAGAGTAGAATGGAGTAGAGTTGAGTAGAGTGGAATAGTCAGAGTCGGGTAGTGCAGAATATAGATGAATAGATCCAATCAAGCCGAATCGATTCGAATGGAGAGGAAAGGAGACAAATCGTGATGAATCGAATCGATTCGAATCGATTAGAGTAGGGTAGGGTAGAACAGAATAGAATAGAGTAGAAAAGAGTAGAATGGTGTGGAATGGAGTTGAATGGAGCCAGATAGAGACAAATAAAGTAGAAAGGGTTGAGTAGAGCTGAACAGGGCTGAATAAGGTTCACTCGAGCCTAATTATGCTGAATTGAGCAGAATCGAGACGAACTGACCCAATTCAAGCCAAATAGAGCTAAATCGAGCCGATTCAAGCCTAATCACATGGAATCGCGTCGAAATGCGTTGAATCGAATAGATTAGTGTAGAGGAGGGTACGGCAGGAGAGGCTAGACTACAACACAACAGAACACAATAGAAAGAAGAGAATAGAATTAAGTAGAGTCGGGTCCAGTAGAATAGAGTCAAATCGAGTTGACGAGAGCTGAAAAGAGCCAAACAGAGCTGAATACAGCCGAATTGACCAAATTCAAGGTGAATCGAGATGAATCAAGTCCAGTCGTTTGAAATGTGTCGAATCGAATCAAATAGGTTAGTGTGGGCAAGGTAAGGTTAGGGTAGGGTAGAGAAGAATAGAATAGAGTAGAATAGAACAGAACAGAAAGAATCGAGTAGACTAGAGTCACACAGAGTCGAATACTGCCAAAAAGAGCCGAATAGAGTGGAAAAGAGCCGAATAGAACCGAATCGAGTTTAATGGAGGAGAAAGGAGATGAATCGAGCCGATATGACCCGAATCAGGTCGAATTCCGTTCAAGTGTGTCGAATAGCATAGAACAGATTACAGTAGGCTAAGTTAGGGTAGGGTAGGGTAGAATAGAGTGCAGTAGAACAGAGCAGAAGAGAAGAGAACACAACTGAAAGAATAGAATAGGGTCGAGACGAGCAGAGTATAGAAGAGTAGAGTAGAGTAGAGTCGAATATTGCCGAATAGAGCCAAAGACAGCCAAATAGAGCCCAAAAGAGCTAAATCGATAGAAACCAAGACAAATCACGCCGAATCCCGTGGAATCGTGCTCTATCGCGTCGAATCCTGTCGAATTGCATTGAATCTGATCAATTCCAATCCAATCCAATCCAATCCATTACAATAGACTAGAGTAGGGTAGAGTCCAATACAATACAGTAGAGAACAGTTTAGGATGGAGTAGAATGGTGTGGCATGGAGTCGAGTGGAGTCGAAAAGAGATAATAGAGTTGAGTAGAGTCTAACAGAGCCGAATAGAGCCTATTCGAGCTGACTAGAGCCGAATGGAGCCGATTAGAGCTGAATCGAACCGATTTGAGCCGATTGGGGAGGAATGGAGTGGAAAGGAGCCGATTTGAGCTGAATCGCATCGAGATGCGTGGAATCGAATCCAGTAGAATAGATTAGATTAGGGTAGGGTGGAATAGAGTAGACTTGAACACAGTAGAAGAGAATGGAAAGAATACAATAGAATAGAGTAGAAAAGGGTAGAGCAGAGCAGAATAGTGTAGAGTAGAATAGAGTAGAGTAGAACAGAGTCGAAGCAAGCTGAATGGAGACGAAACGAGACAAATCTCGTCGAATGGCGTCGAATCCCATGGAATCAATCACAGTAGGGTATAGTAGAAGAGCGTAGAATGGAGTAGAATGGTGTGCAATGGAATCGAGTAGAGTAGAAGAGAGCCGAAGAGGGCCGAAGAGGGCCAAATCGAGCTGAATTGAGCGAAATCGAGCCGAATCCAGTGAATCGAGCCTAATCAAGCCGAATCGACACTATTCGAGACAAATGGAGCCGGATGGACATGAATCACACCGATTCGGCCCCTAGTCGCGTCAAAATTTGTCGAATTCAATGGAATAGACTAGAGTAGGGGAGGTTCGGGTAGGCTAGGGTAGGGTAGAATGGAGTAGAATAGAATAAAACAGAACAGAACACAACAAAATAGAACAGAACAACACAGAACGAATACAGAAACGAGTAGGCTAGAGTAGAGTAGAGGGGAATAGAGTAGAGTAGAATAGATTCGAACAGAGCCAAATCGAGCCGAATCGCGTCGAAATGGGTTGAATGAATCAAATCCAATCAAGTGGATTACAATACCTTAGAGTTGGGTAGCATAGGGTAGGGTAGAATAGAGTAGAATAGTACAGAACAGAGTAGAAACAATACAATAGAATAGAGAAGAGTTGACTAGAGTAGAATAGAGCTGAATAGAGCCAAATGCAGACGAAACGAGAGGAATCGTGTAGAAGCAATTAGAGTGGTGCTGGGTAGGGTAGAGCAGAATAGAGTAGAATAGTGTAGAATAGTGTGGAATGAATAGAATGGAGTAGAATGGAGTCAAATAGAAATGAATAGAGTAGAAAAGAGTCGAATAGAGCAGAATAGGGCCGAAGAACGCCAAATCGAGCAGATTCGAAGCGACTCAAGCCAAAACAAGCTGAATGGAGCCTAACTGAGCCGAATAGAGCCAAATCGAGCCGAATCGAGCCGATTCAAGCTTCATCGCCTCGAATCGCGTTCAATGCGTCAAATCCAATTGAGACGTATAGATTAGAGAAGGGGAGGGGAGGGGAGGGGAGAATAGAACAGCGTAGAGTGGAATAGAAGAGATTAGAACAGAATAGAAGGAATAGAATCGAGTAGAATAGAGTGGAAAAGAGTAGAGTCGAATACAGTCGAATAGAGCCGACTAAGCTGAATAGAGACGAATGGAGCTGAATACAGCCGAAAAGAGCTGTATACTGCCGAATCACACCTAATCGAGCGGAATCAAGCAGAATCGCACTGACTGTCACCGAACAGCGTCGAATCGAATCAGGTCGAATCGAGTCGAGCCACATCGTTTTGAATCAAACAAGGTCAAATCGCTTCATATCGTGTCGAATCCCATGGAATCACGTCGAATAACTTCGAATCGCGTCAAACCTCAGAGAATCCTACCGAATCACGTCGAGTCGCATGGAATCTCATCAAATCCCTTCAGATCTTGCTGAATCCAGTCAAGTCGTATCAAATCGCTTTGCACGGAATCGAATTGAATCCAATAGACTAAAGTAGGCTAGGTTCGGGTGGGGTGCCGTAGGGTCGGGTAGGGTAGAATAGAATAGAGTACAACAGAATAGGAGAGAACAGAACAGAACAGAAAGAATACAACAGAACAGAATAGAGTCAAAGAGAGAGAACATACCCGAATTGAGCCGAGTGGAGACAAAACGAGACGAATCACGTCCGGTTGCTTCGAATCGCGTCAAATCAAATCGAATCGATTAGAAGAGATTAGGGTAGGGAAGGGTAGAATAGAATAGAGGAAAATAGTGAAGAATGGTGTGGAATGGAATAGAATGGAGTTGAACGGAGTCCGATAGAGACGGATAGATATGAATAGAGTACAAAAGAGTCTAATAGAGAAGAATAGGGCCGGATAGGGCCAAATAAGGCCTAATTGAGCAGAATCCAGCAGAATCGATGGAATTCGAGCCTAATCGAGCCGAATGGAGTGAAATGGAGTCAAGTCGAGCCGAACGAATAGAGCCGATGCGAACTGAATCGAGCTGATTCAAGCCTAATCGCGTCAAATCGCGTGGAAATACGTCACATCGAATCTAATCAAATAGATTAGGGGAGGGGCGGGTGGGTAGAATAGAACAGAATAGTACAGAATAGAAAGACTAGAATATAGTACAGTAGGGTGGAGTAGAGAGAGTAAAGCAGAGCAGAGTAGAATTGAGTCAAATAGAGTCAAATAGTGCAGGACATAGCTGAATAGAGCCCATTCTGGCCGAATCGAGTCAAATGGAAACAAAACGAGATGAATCACACCGAATTGCTTCGAATCGCATCCAGTCGAATAGATTAGAGTAACGTAGGGTAGAGTAGAACAGAATAGAGTAGAATAGCGTAGAATGGAGAAGAGTGGAGTCAAATGGAGTCGAACAGAGACAAATAGAGTAGAAAAGAGTCGAATCGAGCCAAATAGGGCCGAATAAGGCTGAACCGAGTGGAAACGAGCTGAATTGAAGCGATTCGAGCCAAATCGAGCTGATGTTGCGGAATCGAGCCGACTCAAGCGTGATGGTGTCCAGTCGCATCGAAATGCTTTGAATCGAATCAAATGGAATCGATTAGAATAGGTTAGGGTAGGGTAGTTTATGATCGGAAGACTAGGGTAGATGCCAGTAGACTACGCTAGAGTAGACAAGAGAAGGCTAGAGTAGAAGCCTAGACTAGTAAGCTGGACTAGTCAGCTAGACTAGTGGCATAGAGCAGTAGCCTAGACAACTAGTCTTGAATAGTACCCTAAGTCAGTAATCTGAACGAGTACCCTTGCCTGAACTCTTAGCCTAATCTAGTACCCTTGCCTTAATTAGTAGTCCTAAGAAGTACCCTTGCCTTAACCAGTAGTCTTCACTAGTACCCTTGCCTTCACTAGTAGTATGTCCTTAACAAGTAGCCTGAACGGGTAGCCTTGCCTTAACCAGTACCCTCAACAAGTACCCACGCCTTAACTAGTAGCCTGGCCTTAACTAGTAGCCTGGCCTTAACTAGTAGCCTGAACTAGTACCCTTGCCTTAAGGAGTACCCTTGCCCGAACTACTCCCCTTAATTAGGACCCTTATTGAATAACCCTAAGTAGTGGAGTATGGTACGGTGGGGGAGCATAGGGTAGGGAAGCCTACGGTGGAACAGAGAAAATAGAAGGAAATAGAATAGAACAGCATAGGTCAGGGTAGGTTAGCTCAGTGCAGGGTATGGTAGAGTAGCATAGGATGGAATAGAGAAAATAGAAAAGGAGACTAGAAAAGAGCAGACTAGATTAGGATAGGGTAGGGTGGGGGAGGGTTTTGTAGAATACAGTAGTGTAGAATGGAATAGAATGGTGTGGAGTGGAGTCGAATGGATTCGAACAGAGATGAATAGAGTAGAAAAGAGTTGAATAGAGCCGAATAACGCTGAATAGGACCAAATATGGCCGAAATGAGCCGAATCGAGTCGAGTCCACCAGATTCGGGATGAATGCAGCTGAGTGGAGCTGAAATGAGCCAAATAGAGACAAACTGAACCCAGCAAAATCGAGCCAAAACACACTTAATTGCATCCTATTGCATCGGATCTCGTCGAATTCCATCAAATCCCACCAAAACGCATCAAATCTCGCGGAATCTCACCGAATCCCGTCGAATTGTCTCAAATCGGGTCGAATGGTGTCAAACGGAATGGAATCGAATTAAATCGAATAGATTAGAGTAGTGTAGGTTAGGCTGGGATTCAGTAGGGAAGGGCACAGAAGAATAGAATAGAGTAGAACAGAAGAGAATATCAAGAGTAGAATGGAGTAGAGTTGAGTAGAGTGGAATAGTCAGAGTCGGGTAGTGCAGAATATAGATGAATAGATCCAATCAAGCCGAATCGATTCGAATGGAGAGGAAAGGAGACAAATCGTGATGAATCGAATCGATTCGAATCGATTAGAGTAGGGTAGGGTAGAACAGAATAGAATAGAGTAGAAAAGAGTAGAATGGTGTGGAATGGAGTTGAATGGAGCCAGATAGAGACAAATAAAGTAGAAAGGGTTGAGTAGAGCTGAACAGGGCTGAATAAGGTTCACTCGAGCCTAATTATGCTGAATTGAGCAGAATCGAGACGAACTGACCCAATTCAAGCCAAATAGAGCTAAATCGAGCCGATTCAAGCCTAATCACATGGAATCGCGTCGAAATGCGTTGAATCGAATAGATTAGTGTAGAGGAGGGTACGGCAGGAGAGGCTAGACTACAACACAACAGAACACAATAGAAAGAAGAGAATAGAATTAAGTAGAGTCGGGTCCAGTAGAATAGAGTCAAATCGAGTTGACGAGAGCTGAAAAGAGCCAAACAGAGCTGAATACAGCCGAATTGACCAAATTCAAGGTGAATCGAGATGAATCAAGTCCAGTCGTTTGAAATGTGTCGAATCGAATCAAATAGGTTAGTGTGGGCAAGGTAAGGTTAGGGTAGGGTAGAGAAGAATAGAATAGAGTAGAATAGAACAGAACAGAAAGAATCGAGTAGACTAGAGTCACACAGAGTCGAATACTGCCAAAAAGAGCCGAATAGAGTGGAAAAGAGCCGAATAGAACCGAATCGAGTTTAATGGAGGAGAAAGGAGATGAATCGAGCCGATATGACCCGAATCAGGTCGAATTCCGTTCAAGTGTGTCGAATAGCATAGAACAGATTACAGTAGGCTAAGTTAGGGTAGGGTAGGGTAGAATAGAGTGCAGTAGAACAGAGCAGAAGAGAAGAGAACACAACTGAAAGAATAGAATAGGGTCGAGACGAGCAGAGTATAGAAGAGTAGAGTAGAGTAGAGTCGAATATTGCCGAATAGAGCCAAAGACAGCCAAATAGAGCCCAAAAGAGCTAAATCGATAGAAACCAAGACAAATCACGCCGAATCCCGTGGAATCGTGCTCTATCGCGTCGAATCCTGTCGAATTGCATTGAATCTGATCAATTCCAATCCAATCCAATCCAATCCATTACAATAGACTAGAGTAGGGTAGAGTCCAATACAATACAGTAGAGAACAGTTTAGGATGGAGTAGAATGGTGTGGCATGGAGTCGAGTGGAGTCGAAAAGAGATAATAGAGTTGAGTAGAGTCTAACAGAGCCGAATAGAGCCTATTCGAGCTGACTAGAGCCGAATGGAGCCGATTAGAGCTGAATCGAACCGATTTGAGCCGATTGGGGAGGAATGGAGTGGAAAGGAGCCGATTTGAGCTGAATCGCATCGAGATGCGTGGAATCGAATCCAGTAGAATAGATTAGATTAGGGTAGGGTGGAATAGAGTAGACTTGAACACAGTAGAAGAGAATGGAAAGAATACAATAGAATAGAGTAGAAAAGGGTAGAGCAGAGCAGAATAGTGTAGAGTAGAATAGAGTAGAGTAGAACAGAGTCGAAGCAAGCTGAATGGAGACGAAACGAGACAAATCTCGTGGAATGGCGTCGAATCCCATGGAATCAATCACAGTAGGGTATAGTAGAAGAGCGTAGAATGGAGTAGAATGGTGTGCAATGGAATCGAGTAGAGTAGAAGAGAGCCGAAGAGGGCCGAAGAGGGCCAAATCGAGCTGAATTGAGCGAAATCGAGCCGAATCCAGTGAATCGAGCCTAATCAAGCCGAATCGACACTATTCGAGACAAATGGAGCCGGATGGACATGAATCACACCGATTCGGCCCCTAGTCGCGTCAAAATTTGTCGAATTCAATGGAATAGACTAGAGTAGGGGAGGTTCGGGTAGGCTAGGGTAGGGTAGAATGGAGTAGAATAGAATAAAACAGAACAGAACACAACAAAATAGAACAGAACAACACAGAACGAATACAGAAACGAGTAGGCTAGAGTAGAGTAGAGGGGAATAGAGTAGAGTAGAATAGATTCGAACAGAGCCAAATCGAGCCGAATCGCGTCGAAATGGGTTGAATGAATCAAATCCAATCAAGTGGATTACAATACCTTAGAGTTGGGTAGCATAGGGTAGGGTAGAATAGAGTAGAATAGTACAGAACAGAGTAGAAACAATACAATAGAATAGAGAAGAGTTGACTAGAGTAGAATAGAGCTGAATAGAGCCAAATGCAGACGAAACGAGAGGAATCGTGTAGAAGCAATTAGAGTGGTGCTGGGTAGGGTAGAGCAGAATAGAGTAGAATAGTGTAGAATAGTGTGGAATGAATAGAATGGAGTAGAATGGAGTCAAATAGAAATGAATAGAGTAGAAAAGAGTCGAATAGAGCAGAATAGGGCCGAAGAACGCCAAATCGAGCAGATTCGAAGCGACTCAAGCCAAAACAAGCTGAATGGAGCCTAACTGAGCCGAATAGAGCCAAATCGAGCCGAATCGAGCCGATTCAAGCTTCATCGCCTCGAATCGCGTTCAATGCGTCAAATCCAATTGAGACGTATAGAATAGAGAAGGGGAGGGGAGGGGAGGGGAGAATAGAACAGCGTAGAGTGGAATAGAAGAGATTAGAACAGAATAGAAGGAATAGAATCGAGTAGAATAGAGTGGAAAAGAGTAGAGTCGAATACAGTCGAATAGAGCCGACTAAGCTGAATAGAGACGAATGGAGCTGAATACAGCCGAAAAGAGCTGTATACTGCCGAATCACACCTAATCGAGCGGAATCAAGCAGAATCGCACTGACTGTCACCGAACAGCGTCGAATCGAATCAGGTCGAATCGAGTCGAGCCACATCGTTTTGAATCAAACAAGGTCAAATCGCTTCATATCGTGTCGAATCCCATGGAATCACGTCGAATAACTTCGAATCGCGTCAAACCTCAGAGAATCCTACCGAATCACGTCGAGTCGCATGGAATCTCATCAAATCCCTTCAGATCTTGCTGAATCCAGTCAAGTCATATCAAATCGCTTTGCACGGAATCGAATTGAATCCAATAGACTAAAGTAGGCTAGGTTCGGGTGGGGTGCCGTAGGGTCGGGTAGGGTAGAATAGAATAGAGTACAACAGAATAGGAGAGAACAGAACAGAACAGAAAGAATACAACAGAACAGAATAGAGTCAAAGAGAGAGAACATACCCGAATTGAGCCGAGTGGAGACAAAACGAGACGAATCACGTCCGGTTGCTTCGAATCGCGTCAAATCAAATCGAATCGATTAGAAGAGATTAGGGTAGGGAAGGGTAGAATAGAATAGAGGAAAATAGTGAAGAATGGTGTGGAATGGAATAGAATGGAGTTGAACGGAGTCCGATAGAGACGGATAGATATGAATAGAGTACAAAAGAGTCTAATAGAGAAGAATAGGGCCGGATAGGGCCAAATAAGGCCTAATTGAGCAGAATCCAGCAGAATCGATGGAATTCGAGCCTAATCGAGCCGAATGGAGTGAAATGGAGTCAAGTCGAGCCGAACGAATAGAGCCGATGCGAACTGAATCGAGCTGATTCAAGCCTAATCGCGTCAAATCGCGTGGAAATACGTCACATCGAATCTAATCAAATAGATTAGGGGAGGGGCGGGTGGGTAGAATAGAACAGAATAGTACAGAATAGAAAGACTAGAATATAGTACAGTAGGGTGGAGTAGAGAGAGTAAAGCAGAGCAGAGTAGAATTGAGTCAAATAGAGTCAAATAGTGCAGGACATAGCTGAATAGAGCCCATTCTGGCCGAATCGAGTCAAATGGAAACAAAACGAGATGAATCACACCGAATTGCTTCGAATCGCATCCAGTCGAATAGATTAGAGTAACGTAGGGTAGAGTAGAACAGAATAGAGTAGAATAGCGTAGAATGGAGAAGAGTGGAGTCAAATGGAGTCGAACAGAGACAAATAGAGTAGAAAAGAGTCGAATCGAGCCAAATAGGGCCGAATAAGGCTGAACCGAGTGGAAACGAGCTGAATTGAAGCGATTCGAGCCAAATCGAGCTGAATCGAGCTGATGTTGCGGAATCGAGCCGACTCAAGCGTGATGGTGTCCAGTCGCATCGAAATGCTTTGAATCGAATCAAATGGAATCGATTAGAATAGGTTAGGGTAGGGTAGTTTATGATAGGAAGACTAGGGTAGATGCAAGTAGACTACACTAGAGTAGACAAGAGAAGGCTAGAGTAGAAGCCTAGACTAGTAAGCTGGACTAGTCAGCTAGACTAGTGGCATAGAGCAGTAGCCTAGACAACTAGTCTTGAATAGTACCCTAAGTCAGTAATCTGAACGAGTACCCTTGCCTGAACTCTTAGCCTAATCTAGTACCCTTGCCTTAATTAGTAGTCCTAGGAAGTACCCTTGCCTTAACCAGTAGTCTTCACTAGTACCCTTGCCTTCACTAGTAGTATGTCCTTAACAAGTAGCCTGAACGGGTAGCCTTGCCTTAACCAGTACCCTCAACAAGTACCCACGCCTTAACTAGTAGCCTGGCCTTAACTAGTAGCCTGGCCTTAACTAGTAGCCTGAACTAGTACACTTGCCTTAAGGAGTACCCTTGCCCGAACTACTCCCCTTAATTAGGACCCTTATTGAATAACCCTCAGTAGTAGAGTATGGTACGGTGGGGTAGCATAGGGTAGGGAAGCCTACGGTGGAACAGAGAAAATAGAAGGAAATAGAATAGAACAGCATAGGTCAGGGTAGGTTAGCTCAGTGCAGGGTATGGTAGAGTAGCATAGGATGGAATAGAGAAAATAGAAAAGGAGACTAGAAAAGAGCAGACTAGATTAGGATAGGGTAGGGTGGGGGAGGGTTTTGTAGAATACAGTAGTGTAGAATGGAATAGAATGGTGTGGAGTGGAGTCGAATGGATTCGAACAGAGATGAATAGAGTAGAAAAGAGTTGAATAGAGCCGAATAACGCTGAATAGGACCAAATATGGCCGAAATGAGCCGAATCGAGTCGAGTCCACCAGATTCGGGATGAATGCAGCTGAGTGGAGCTGAAATGAGCCAAATAGAGACAAACTGAACCCAGCAAAATCGAGCCAAAACACACTTAATTGCATCCTATTGCATCGGATCTCGTCGAATTCCATCAAATCCCACCAAAACGCATCAAATCTCGTGGAATCTCACCGAATCCCGTCGAATTGTCTCAAATCGGGTCGAATGGTGTCAAACGGAATGGAATCGAATTAAATCGAATAGATTAGAGTAGTGTAGGTTAGGCTGGGATTCAGTAGGGAAGGGCACAGAAGAATAGAATAGAGTAGAACAGAAGAGAATACCAAGAGTAGAATGGAGTAGAGTTGAGTAGAGTGGAATAGTCAGAGTCGGGTAGTGCAGAATATAGATGAATAGATCCAATTCAAGCCGAATCGATTCGAATGGAGAGGAAAGGAGACAAATCGTGATGAATCGAATCGATTCGAATCGATTAGAGTAGGGTAGGGTAGAACAGAATAGAATAGAGTAGAAAAGAGTAGAATGGTGTGGAATGGAGTTGAATGGAGCCAGATAGAGACAAATAAAGTAGAAAGGGTTGAGTAGAGCTGAACAGGGCTGAATAAGGTTCACTCGAGCCTAATTATGCTGAATTGAGCAGAATCGAGACGAACTGACCCAATTCAAGCCAAATAGAGCTAAATCGAGCCGATTCAAGCCTAATCGCATGGAATCGCGTCGAAATGCGTTGAATCGAATAGATTAGTGTAGAGGAGGGTACGGCAGGAGAGGCTAGACTACAACACAACAGAACACAATAGAAAGAAGAGAATAGAATTAAGTAGAGTCGGGTCCAGTAGAATAGAGTCAAATCGAGTTGACGAGAGCTGAAAAGAGCCAAACAGAGCTGAATACAGCCGAATTGACCAAATTCAAGGTGAATCGAGATGAATCATGTCCAGTCGTTTGAAATGTGTCGAATCGAATCAAATAGGTTAGTGTGGGCAAGGTAAGGTTAGGGTAGGGTAGAGAAGAATAGAATAGAGTAGAATAGAACAGAACAGAAAGAATCGAGTAGACTAGAGTCACACAGAGTCGAATACTGCCAAAAAGAGCCGAATAGAGTGGAAAAGAGCCGAATAGAACCGAATCGAGTTTAATGGAGGAGAAAGGAGATGAATCGAGCCGATATGACCCGAATCAGGTCGAATTCCGTTCAAGTGTGTCGAATAGCATAGAACAGATTACAGTAGGCTAAGTTAGGGTAGGGTAGGGTAGAATAGAGTGCAGTAGAACAGAGCAGAAGAGAAGAGAACACAACTGAAAGAATAGAATAGGGTCGAGACGAGCAGAGTATAGAAGAGTAGAGTAGAGTAGAGTCGAATATTGCCGAATAGAGCCAAAGACAGCCAAATAGAGCCCAAAAGAGCTAAATCGATAGAAACCAAAACAAATCACGCCGAATCCCGTGGAATCGTGCTCTATCGCGTCGAATCCTGTCGAATTGCATTGAATCTGATCAATTCCAATCCAATCCAATCCAATCCATTACAATAGACTAGAGTAGGGTAGAGTCCAATACAATACAGTAGAGAACAGTTTAGGATGGAGTAGAATGGTGTGGCATGGAGTCGAGTGGAGTCGAAAAGAGATAATAGAGTTGAGTAGAGTCTAACAGAGCCGAATAGAGCCTATTCGAGCTGACTAGAGCCGAATGGAGCCGATTAGAGCTGAATCGAACCGATTTGAGCCGATTGGGGAGGAATGGAGTGGAAAGGAGCCGATTTGAGCTGAATCGCATCGAGATGCGTGGAATCGAATCCAGTAGAATAGATTAGATTAGGGTAGGGTGGAATAGAGTAGACTTGAACACAGTAGAAGAGAATGGAAAGAATACAATAGAATAGAGTAGAAAAGGGTAGAGCAGAGCAGAATAGTGTAGAGTAGAATAGAGTAGAGTAGAACAGAGTCGAAGCAAGCTGAATGGAGACGAAACGAGACAAATCTCGTGGAATGGCGTCGAATCCCATGGAATCAATCACAGTAGGGTATAGTAGAAGAGCGTAGAATGGAGTAGAATGGTGTGCAATGGAATCGAGTAGAGTAGAAGAGAGCCGAAGAGGGCCGAAGAGGGCCAAATCGAGCTGAATTGAGCGAAATCGAGCCGAATCCAGTGAATCGAGCCTAATCAAGCCGAATCGACACTATTCGAGACAAATGGAGCCGGATGGACATGAATCACACCGATTCGGCCCCTAGTCGCGTCAAAATTTGTCGAATTCAATGGAATAGACTAGAGTAGGGGAGGTTCGGGTAGGCTAGGGTAGGGTAGAATGGAGTAGAATAGAATAAAACAGAACAGAACACAACAAAATAGAACAGAACAACACAGAACGAATACAGAAACGAGTAGGCTAGAGTAGAGTAGAGGGGAATAGAGTAGAGTAGAATAGATTCGAACAGAGCCAAATCGAGCCGAATCGCGTCGAAATGGGTTGAATGAATCAAATCCAATCAAGTGGATTACAATACCTTAGAGTTGGGTAGCATAGGGTAGGGTAGAATAGAGTAGAATAGTACAGAACAGAGTAGAAACAATACAATAGAATAGAGAAGAGTTGACTAGAGTAGAATAGAGCTGAATAGAGCCAAATGCAGACGAAACGAGAGGAATCGTGTAGAAGCAATTAGAGTGGTGCTGGGTAGGGTAGAGCAGAATAGAGTAGAATAGTGTAGAATAGTGTGGAATGAATAGAATGGAGTAGAATGGAGTCAAATAGAAATGAATAGAGTAGAAAAGAGTCGAATAGAGCAGAATAGGGCCGAAGAACGCCAAATCGAGCAGATTCGAAGCGACTCAAGCCAAAACAAGCTGAATGGAGCCTAACTGAGCCGAATAGAGCCAAATCGAGCCGAATCGAGCCGATTCAAGCTTCATCGCCTCGAATCGCGTTCAATGCGTCAAATCCAATTGAGACGTATAGATTAGAGAAGGGGAGGGGAGGGGAGGGGAGAATAGAACAGCGTAGAGTGGAATAGAAGCGATTAGAACAGAATAGAAGGAATAGAATCGAGTAGAATAGAGTGGAAAAGAGTAGAGTCGAATACAGTCGAATAGAGCCGACTAAGCTGAATAGAGACGAATGGAGCTGAATACAGCCGAAAAGAGCTGTATACTGCCGAATCACACCTAATCGAGCGGAATCAAGCAGAATCGCACTGACTGTCACCGAACAGCGTCGAATCGAATCAGGTCGAATCGAGTCGAGCCACATCGTTTTGAATCAAACAAGGTCAAATCGCTTCATATCGTGTCGAATCCCATGGAATCACGTCGAATAACTTCGAATCGCGTCAAACCTCAGAGAATCCTACCGAATCACGTCGAGTCGCATGGAATCTCATCAAATCCCTTCAGATCTTGCTGAATCCAGTCAAGTCATATCAAATCGCTTTGCACGGAATCGAATTGAATCCAATAGACTAAAGTAGGCTAGGTTCGGGTGGGGTGCCGTAGGGTCGGGTAGGGTAGAATAGAATAGAGTACAACAGAATAGGAGAGAACAGAACAGAACAGAAAGAATACAACAGAACAGAATAGAGTCAAAGAGAGAGAACATACCCGAATTGAGCCGAGTGGAGACAAAACGAGACGAATCACGTCCGGTTGCTTCGAATCGCGTCAAATCAAATCGAATCGATTAGAAGAGATTAGGGTAGGGAAGGGTAGAATAGAATAGAGGAAAATAGTGAAGAATGGTGTGGAATGGAATAGAATGGAGTTGAACGGAGTCCGATAGAGACGGATAGATATGAATAGAGTACAAAAGAGTCTAATAGAGAAGAATAGGGCCGGATAGGGCCAAATAAGGCCTAATTGAGCAGAATCCAGCAGAATCGATGGAATTCGAGCCTAATCGAGCCGAATGGAGTGAAATGGAGTCAAGTCGAGCCGAACGAATAGAGCCGATGCGAACTGAATCGAGCTGATTCAAGCCTAATCGCGTCAAATCGCGTGGAAATACGTCACATCGAATCTAATCAAATAGATTAGGGGAGGGGCGGGTGGGTAGAATAGAACAGAATAGTACAGAATAGAAAGACTAGAATATAGTACAGTAGGGTGGAGTAGAGAGAGTAAAGCAGAGCAGAGTAGAATTGAGTCAAATAGAGTCAAATAGTGCAGGACATAGCTGA
The DNA here is from genome assembly GCF_030014295.1 of Loxodonta africana. Taxonomy (NCBI): domain Eukaryota; kingdom Metazoa; phylum Chordata; class Mammalia; order Proboscidea; family Elephantidae; genus Loxodonta; species Loxodonta africana. The sequence continues at coordinate 1,548,915 of NW_026975144.1, read as the reverse complement.
ATAGAGCCCATTCTGGCCGAATCGAGTCAAATGGAAACAAAACGAGATGAATCACACCGAATTGCTTCGAATCGCATCCAGTCGAATAGATTAGAGTAACGTAGGGTAGAGTAGAACAGAATAGAGTAGAATAGCGTAGAATGGAGAAGAGTGGAGTCAAATGGAGTCGAACAGAGACAAATAGAGTAGAAAAGAGTCGAATCGAGCCAAATAGGGCCGAATAAGGCTGAACCGAGTGGAAACGAGCTGAATTGAAGCGATTCGAGCCAAATCGAGCTGATGTTGCGGAATCGAGCCGACTCAAGCGTGATGGTGTCCAGTCGCATCGAAATGCTTTGAATCGAATCAAATGGAATCGATTAGAATAGGTTAGGGTAGGGTAGTTTATGATCGGAAGACTAGGGTAGATGCCAGTAGACTACGCTAGAGTAGACAAGAGAAGGCTAGAGTAGAAGCCTAGACTAGTAAGCTGGACTAGTCAGCTAGACTAGTGGCATAGAGCAGTAGCCTAGACAACTAGTCTTGAATAGTACCCTAAGTCAGTAATCTGAACGAGTACCCTTGCCTGAACTCTTAGCCTAATCTAGTACCCTTGCCTTAATTAGTAGTCCTAAGAAGTACCCTTGCCTTAACCAGTAGTCTTCACTAGTACCCTTGCCTTCACTAGTAGTATGTCCTTAACAAGTAGCCTGAACGGGTAGCCTTGCCTTAACCAGTACCCTCAACAAGTACCCACGCCTTAACTAGTAGCCTGGCCTTAACTAGTACCCTGGCCTTAACTAGTAGCCTGAACTAGTACACTTGCCTTAAGGAGTACCCTTGCCCGAACTACTCCCCTTAATTAGGACCCTTATTGAATAACCCTAAGTAGTGGAGTATGGTACGGTGGGGGAGCATAGGGTAGGGAAGCCTACGGTGGAACAGAGAAAATAGAAGGAAATAGAATAGAACAGCATAGGTCAGGGTAGGTTAGCTCAGTGCAGGGTATGGTAGAGTAGCATAGGATGGAATAGAGAAAATAGAAAAGGAGACTAGAAAAGAGCAGACTAGATTAGGATAGGGTAGGGTGGGGGAGGGTTTTGTAGAATACAGTAGTGTAGAATGGAATAGAATGGTGTGGAGTGGAGTCGAATGGATTCGAACAGAGATGGATAGAGTAGAAAAGAGTTGAATAGAGCCGAATAACGCTGAATAGGACCAAATATGGCCGAAATGAGCCGAATCGAGTCGAGTCCACCAGATTCGGGATGAATGCAGCTGAGTGGAGCTGAAATGAGCCAAATAGAGACAAACTGAACCCAGCAAAATCGAGCCAAAACACACTTAATTGCATCCTATTGCATCGGATCTCGTCGAATTCCATCAAATCCCACCAAAACGCATCAAATCTCGCGGAATCTCACCGAATCCCGTCGAATTGTCTCAAATCGGGTCGAATGGTGTCAAACGGAATGGAATCGAATTAAATCGAATAGATTAGAGTAGTGTAGGTTAGGCTGGGATTCAGTAGGGAAGGGCACAGAAGAATAGAATAGAGTAGAACAGAAGAGAATATCAAGAGTAGAATGGAGTAGAGTTGAGTAGAGTGGAATAGTCAGAGTCGGGTAGTGCAGAATATAGATGAATAGATCCAATCAAGCCGAATCGATTCGAATGGAGAGGAAAGGAGACAAATCGTGATGAATCGAATCGATTCGAATCGATTAGAGTAGGGTAGGGTAGAACAGAATAGAATAGAGTAGAAAAGAGTAGAATGGTGTGGAATGGAGTTGAATGGAGCCAGATAGAGACAAATAAAGTAGAAAGGGTTGAGTAGAGCTGAACAGGGCTGAATAAGGTTCACTCGAGCCTAATTATGCTGAATTGAGCAGAATCGAGACGAACTGACCCAATTCAAGCCAAATAGAGCTAAATCGAGCCGATTCAAGCCTAATCACATGGAATCGCGTCGAAATGCGTTGAATCGAATAGATTAGTGTAGAGGAGGGTACGGCAGGAGAGGCTAGACTACAACACAACAGAACACAATAGAAAGAAGAGAATAGAATTAAGTAGAGTCGGGTCCAGTAGAATAGAGTCAAATCGAGTTGACGAGAGCTGAAAAGAGCCAAACAGAGCTGAATACAGCCGAATTGACCAAATTCAAGGTGAATCGAGATGAATCAAGTCCAGTCGTTTGAAATGTGTCGAATCGAATCAAATAGGTTAGTGTGGGCAAGGTAAGGTTAGGGTAGGGTAGAGAAGAATAGAATAGAGTAGAATAGAACAGAACAGAAAGAATCGAGTAGACTAGAGTCACACAGAGTCGAATACTGCCAAAAAGAGCCGAATAGAGTGGAAAAGAGCCGAATAGAACCGAATCGAGTTTAATGGAGGAGAAAGGAGATGAATCGAGCCGATATGACCCGAATCAGGTCGAATTCCGTTCAAGTGTGTCGAATAGCATAGAACAGATTACAGTAGGCTAAGTTAGGGTAGGGTAGGGTAGAATAGAGTGCAGTAGAACAGAGCAGAAGAGAAGAGAACACAACTGAAAGAATAGAATAGGGTCGAGACGAGCAGAGTATAGAAGAGTAGAGTAGAGTAGAGTCGAATATTGCCGAATAGAGCCAAAGACAGCCAAATAGAGCCCAAAAGAGCTAAATCGATAGAAACCAAGACAAATCACGCCGAATCCCGTGGAATCGTGCTCTATCGCGTCGAATCCTGTCGAATTGCATTGAATCTGATCAATTCCAATCCAATCCAATCCAATCCATTACAATAGACTAGAGTAGGGTAGAGTCCAATACAATACAGTAGAGAACAGTTTAGGATGGAGTAGAATGGTGTGGCATGGAGTCGAGTGGAGTCGAAAAGAGATAATAGAGTTGAGTAGAGTCTAACAGAGCCGAATAGAGCCTATTCGAGCTGACTAGAGCCGAATGGAGCCGATTAGAGCTGAATCGAACCGATTTGAGCCGATTGGGGAGGAATGGAGTGGAAAGGAGCCGATTTGAGCTGAATCGCATCGAGATGCGTGGAATCGAATCCAGTAGAATAGATTAGATTAGGGTAGGGTGGAATAGAGTAGACTTGAACACAGTAGAAGAGAATGGAAAGAATACAATAGAATAGAGTAGAAAAGGGTAGAGCAGAGCAGAATAGTGTAGAGTAGAATAGAGTAGAGTAGAACAGAGTCGAAGCAAGCTGAATGGAGACGAAACGAGACAAATCTCGTGGAATGGCGTCGAATCCCATGGAATCAATCACAGTAGGGTATAGTAGAAGAGCGTAGAATGGAGTAGAATGGTGTGCAATGGAATCGAGTAGAGTAGAAGAGAGCCGAAGAGGGCCGAAGAGGGCCAAATCGAGCTGAATTGAGCGAAATCGAGCCGAATCCAGTGAATCGAGCCTAATCAAGCCGAATCGACACTATTCGAGACAAATGGAGCCGGATGGACATGAATCACACCGATTCGGCCCCTAGTCGCGTCAAAATTTGTCGAATTCAATGGAATAGACTAGAGTAGGGGAGGTTCGGGTAGGCTAGGGTAGGGTAGAATGGAGTAGAATAGAATAAAACAGAACAGAACACAACAAAATAGAACAGAACAACACAGAACGAATACAGAAACGAGTAGGCTAGAGTAGAGTAGAGGGGAATAGAGTAGAGTAGAATAGATTCGAACAGAGCCAAATCGAGCCGAATCGCGTCGAAATGGGTTGAATGAATCAAATCCAATCAAGTGGATTACAATACCTTAGAGTTGGGTAGCATAGGGTAGGGTAGAATAGAGTAGAATAGTACAGAACAGAGTAGAAACAATACAATAGAATAGAGAAGAGTTGACTAGAGTAGAATAGAGCTGAATAGAGCCAAATGCAGACGAAACGAGAGGAATCGTGTAGAAGCAATTAGAGTGGTGCTGGGTAGGGTAGAGCAGAATAGAGTAGAATAGTGTAGAATAGTGTGGAATGAATAGAATGGAGTAGAATGGAGTCAAATAGAAATGAATAGAGTAGAAAAGAGTCGAATAGAGCAGAATAGGGCCGAAGAACGCCAAATCGAGCAGATTCGAAGCGACTCAAGCCAAAACAAGCTGAATGGAGCCTAACTGAGCCGAATAGAGCCAAATCGAGCCGAATCGAGCCGATTCAAGCTTCATCGCCTCGAATCGCGTTCAATGCGTCAAATCCAATTGAGACGTATAGATTAGAGAAGGGGAGGGGAGGGGAGGGGAGAATAGAACAGCGTAGAGTGGAATAGAAGAGATTAGAACAGAATAGAAGGTATAGAATCGAGTAGAATAGAGTGGAAAAGAGTAGAGTCGAATACAGTCGAATAGAGCCGACTAAGCTGAATAGAGACGAATGGAGCTGAATACAGCCGAAAAGAGCTGTATACTGCCGAATCACACCTAATCGAGCGGAATCAAGCAGAATCGCACTGACTGTCACCGAACAGCGTCGAATCGAATCAGGTCGAATCGAGTCGAGCCACATCGTTTTGAATCAAACAAGGTCAAATCGCTTCATATCGTGTCGAATCCCATGGAATCACGTCGAATAACTTCGAATCGCGTCAAACCTCAGAGAATCCTACCGAATCACGTCGAGTCGCATGGAATCTCATCAAATCCCTTCAGATCTTGCTGAATCCAGTCAAGTCGTATCAAATCGCTTTGCACGGAATCGAATTGAATCCAATAGACTAAAGTAGGCTAGGTTCGGGTGGGGTGCCGTAGGGTCGGGTAGGGTAGAATAGAATAGAGTACAACAGAATAGGAGAGAACAGAACAGAACAGAAAGAATACAACAGAACAGAATAGAGTCAAAGAGAGAGAACATACCCGAATTGAGCCGAGTGGAGACAAAACGAGACGAATCACGTCCGGTTGCTTCGAATCGCGTCAAATCAAATCGAATCGATTAGAAGAGATTAGGGTAGGGAAGGGTAGAATAGAATAGAGGAAAATAGTGAAGAATGGTGTGGAATGGAATAGAATGGAGTTGAACGGAGTCCGATAGAGACGGATAGATATGAATAGAGTACAAAAGAGTCTAATAGAGAAGAATAGGGCCGGATAGGGCCAAATAAGGCCTAATTGAGCAGAATCCAGCAGAATCGATGGAATTCGAGCCTAATCGAGCCGAATGGAGTGAAATGGAGTCAAGTCGAGCCGAACGAATAGAGCCGATGCGAACTGAATCGAGCTGATTCAAGCCTAATCGCGTCAAATCGCGTGGAAATACGTCACATCGAATCTAATCAAATAGATTAGGGGAGGGGCGGGTGGGTAGAATAGAACAGAATAGTACAGAATAGAAAGACTAGAATATAGTACAGTAGGGTGGAGTAGAGAGAGTAAAGCAGAGCAGAGTAGAATTGAGTCAAATAGAGTCAAATAGTGCAGGACATAGCTGAATAGAGCCCATTCTGGCCGAATCGAGTCAAATGGAAACAAAACGAGATGAATCACACCGAATTGCTTCGAATCGCATCCAGTCGAATAGATTAGAGTAACGTAGGGTAGAGTAGAACAGAATAGAGTAGAATAGCGTAGAATGGAGAAGAGTGGAGTCAAATGGAGTCGAACAGAGACAAATAGAGTAGAAAAGAGTCGAATCGAGCCAAATAGGGCCGAATAAGGCTGAACCGAGTGGAAACGAGCTGAATTGAAGCGATTCGAGCCAAATCGAGCTGATGTTGCGGAATCGAGCCGACTCAAGCGTGATGGTGTCCAGTCGCATCGAAATGCTTTGAATCGAATCAAATGGAATCGATTAGAATAGGTTAGGGTAGGGTAGTTTATGATCGGAAGACTAGGGTAGATGCCAGTAGACTACGCTAGAGTAGACAAGAGAAGGCTAGAGTAGAAGCCTAGACTAGTAAGCTGGACTAGTCAGCTAGACTAGTGGCATAGAGCAGTAGCCTAGACAACTAGTCTTGAATAGTACCCTAAGTCAGTAATCTGAACGAGTACCCTTGCCTGAACTCTTAGCCTAATCTAGTACCCTTGCCTTAATTAGTAGTCCTAAGAAGTACCCTTGCCTTAACCAGTAGTCTTCACTAGTACCCTTGCCTTCACTAGTAGTATGTCCTTAACAAGTAGCCTGAACGGGTAGCCTTGCCTTAACCAGTACCCTCAACAAGTACCCACGCCTTAACTAGTAGCCTGGCCTTAACTAGTAGCCTGGCCTTAACTAGTAGCCTGAACTAGTACCCTTGCCTTAAGGAGTACCCTTGCCCGAACTACTCCCCTTAATTAGGACCCTTATTGAATAACCCTAAGTAGTGGAGTATGGTACGGTGGGGGAGCATAGGGTAGGGAAGCCTACGGTGGAACAGAGAAAATAGAAGGAAATAGAATAGAACAGCATAGGTCAGGGTAGGTTAGCTCAGTGCAGGGTATGGTAGAGTAGCATAGGATGGAATAGAGAAAATAGAAAAGGAGACTAGAAAAGAGCAGACTAGATTAGGATAGGGTAGGGTGGGGGAGGGTTTTGTAGAATACAGTAGTGTAGAATGGAATAGAATGGTGTGGAGTGGAGTCGAATGGATTCGAACAGAGATGAATAGAGTAGAAAAGAGTTGAATAGAGCCGAATAACGCTGAATAGGACCAAATATGGCCGAAATGAGCCGAATCGAGTCGAGTCCACCAGATTCGGGATGAATGCAGCTGAGTGGAGCTGAAATGAGCCAAATAGAGACAAACTGAACCCAGCAAAATCGAGCCAAAACACACTTAATTGCATCCTATTGCATCGGATCTCGTCGAATTCCATCAAATCCCACCAAAACGCATCAAATCTCGCGGAATCTCACCGAATCCCGTCGAATTGTCTCAAATCGGGTCGAATGGTGTCAAACGGAATGGAATCGAATTAAATCGAATAGATTAGAGTAGTGTAGGTTAGGCTGGGATTCAGTAGGGAAGGGCACAGAAGAATAGAATAGAGTAGAACAGAAGAGAATATCAAGAGTAGAATGGAGTAGAGTTGAGTAGAGTGGAATAGTCAGAGTCGGGTAGTGCAGAATATAGATGAATAGATCCAATCAAGCCGAATCGATTCGAATGGAGAGGAAAGGAGACAAATCGTGATGAATCGAATCGATTCGAATCGATTAGAGTAGGGTAGGGTAGAACAGAATAGAATAGAGTAGAAAAGAGTAGAATGGTGTGGAATGGAGTTGAATGGAGCCAGATAGAGACAAATAAAGTAGAAAGGGTTGAGTAGAGCTGAACAGGGCTGAATAAGGTTCACTCGAGCCTAATTATGCTGAATTGAGCAGAATCGAGACGAACTGACCCAATTCAAGCCAAATAGAGCTAAATCGAGCCGATTCAAGCCTAATCACATGGAATCGCGTCGAAATGCGTTGAATCGAATAGATTAGTGTAGAGGAGGGTACGGCAGGAGAGGCTAGACTACAACACAACAGAACACAATAGAAAGAAGAGAATAGAATTAAGTAGAGTCGGGTCCAGTAGAATAGAGTCAAATCGAGTTGACGAGAGCTGAAAAGAGCCAAACAGAGCTGAATACAGCCGAATTGACCAAATTCAAGGTGAATCGAGATGAATCAAGTCCAGTCGTTTGAAATGTGTCGAATCGAATCAAATAGGTTAGTGTGGGCAAGGTAAGGTTAGGGTAGGGTAGAGAAGAATAGAATAGAGTAGAATAGAACAGAACAGAAAGAATCGAGTAGACTAGAGTCACACAGAGTCGAATACTGCCAAAAAGAGCCGAATAGAGTGGAAAAGAGCCGAATAGAACCGAATCGAGTTTAATGGAGGAGAAAGGAGATGAATCGAGCCGATATGACCCGAATCAGGTCGAATTCCGTTCAAGTGTGTCGAATAGCATAGAACAGATTACAGTAGGCTAAGTTAGGGTAGGGTAGGGTAGAATAGAGTGCAGTAGAACAGAGCAGAAGAGAAGAGAACACAACTGAAAGAATAGAATAGGGTCGAGACGAGCAGAGTATAGAAGAGTAGAGTAGAGTAGAGTCGAATATTGCCGAATAGAGCCAAAGACAGCCAAATAGAGCCCAAAAGAGCTAAATCGATAGAAACCAAGACAAATCACGCCGAATCCCGTGGAATCGTGCTCTATCGCGTCGAATCCTGTCGAATTGCATTGAATCTGATCAATTCCAATCCAATCCAATCCAATCCATTACAATAGACTAGAGTAGGGTAGAGTCCAATACAATACAGTAGAGAACAGTTTAGGATGGAGTAGAATGGTGTGGCATGGAGTCGAGTGGAGTCGAAAAGAGATAATAGAGTTGAGTAGAGTCTAACAGAGCCGAATAGAGCCTATTCGAGCTGACTAGAGCCGAATGGAGCCGATTAGAGCTGAATCGAACCGATTTGAGCCGATTGGGGAGGAATGGAGTGGAAAGGAGCCGATTTGAGCTGAATCGCATCGAGATGCGTGGAATCGAATCCAGTAGAATAGATTAGATTAGGGTAGGGTGGAATAGAGTAGACTTGAACACAGTAGAAGAGAATGGAAAGAATACAATAGAATAGAGTAGAAAAGGGTAGAGCAGAGCAGAATAGTGTAGAGTAGAATAGAGTAGAGTAGAACAGAGTCGAAGCAAGCTGAATGGAGACGAAACGAGACAAATCTCGTGGAATGGCGTCGAATCCCATGGAATCAATCACAGTAGGGTATAGTAGAAGAGCGTAGAATGGAGTAGAATGGTGTGCAATGGAATCGAGTAGAGTAGAAGAGAGCCGAAGAGGGCCGAAGAGGGCCAAATCGAGCTGAATTGAGCGAAATCGAGCCGAATCCAGTGAATCGAGCCTAATCAAGCCGAATCGACACTATTCGAGACAAATGGAGCCGGATGGACATGAATCACACCGATTCGGCCCCTAGTCGCGTCAAAATTTGTCGAATTCAATGGAATAGACTAGAGTAGGGGAGGTTCGGGTAGGCTAGGGTAGGGTAGAATGGAGTAGAATAGAATAAAACAGAACAGAACACAACAAAATAGAACAGAACAACACAGAACGAATACAGAAACGAGTAGGCTAGAGTAGAGTAGAGGGGAATAGAGTAGAGTAGAATAGATTCGAACAGAGCCAAATCGAGCCGAATCGCGTCGAAATGGGTTGAATGAATCAAATCCAATCAAGTGGATTACAATACCTTAGAGTTGGGTAGCATAGGGTAGGGTAGAATAGAGTAGAATAGTACAGAACAGAGTAGAAACAATACAATAGAATAGAGAAGAGTTGACTAGAGTAGAATAGAGCTGAATAGAGCCAAATGCAGACGAAACGAGAGGAATCGTGTAGAAGCAATTAGAGTGGTGCTGGGTAGGGTAGAGCAGAATAGAGTAGAATAGTGTAGAATAGTGTGGAATGAATAGAATGGAGTAGAATGGAGTCAAATAGAAATGAATAGAGTAGAAAAGAGTCGAATAGAGCAGAATAGGGCCGAAGAACGCCAAATCGAGCAGATTCGAAGCGACTCAAGCCAAAACAAGCTGAATGGAGCCTAACTGAGCCGAATAGAGCCAAATCGAGCCGAATCGAGCCGATTCAAGCTTCATCGCCTCGAATCGCGTTCAATGCGTCAAATCCAATTGAGACGTATAGAATAGAGAAGGGGAGGGGAGGGGAGGGGAGAATAGAACAGCGTAGAGTGGAATAGAAGAGATTAGAACAGAATAGAAGGAATAGAATCGAGTAGAATAGAGTGGAAAAGAGTAGAGTCGAATACAGTCGAATAGAGCCGACTAAGCTGAATAGAGACGAATGGAGCTGAATACAGCCGAAAAGAGCTGTATACTGCCGAATCACACCTAATCGAGCGGAATCAAGCAGAATCGCACTGACTGTCACCGAACAGCGTCGAATCGAATCAGGTCGAATCGAGTCGAGCCACATCGTTTTGAATCAAACAAGGTCAAATCGCTTCATATCGTGTCGAATCCCATGGAATCACGTCGAATAACTTCGAATCGCGTCAAACCTCAGAGAATCCTACCGAATCACGTCGAGTCGCATGGAATCTCATCAAATCCCTTCAGATCTTGCTGAATCCAGTCAAGTCATATCAAATCGCTTTGCACGGAATCGAATTGAATCCAATAGACTAAAGTAGGCTAGGTTCGGGTGGGGTGCCGTAGGGTCGGGTAGGGTAGAATAGAATAGAGTACAACAGAATAGGAGAGAACAGAACAGAACAGAAAGAATACAACAGAACAGAATAGAGTCAAAGAGAGAGAACATACCCGAATTGAGCCGAGTGGAGACAAAACGAGACGAATCACGTCCGGTTGCTTCGAATCGCGTCAAATCAAATCGAATCGATTAGAAGAGATTAGGGTAGGGAAGGGTAGAATAGAATAGAGGAAAATAGTGAAGAATGGTGTGGAATGGAATAGAATGGAGTTGAACGGAGTCCGATAGAGACGGATAGATATGAATAGAGTACAAAAGAGTCTAATAGAGAAGAATAGGGCCGGATAGGGCCAAATAAGGCCTAATTGAGCAGAATCCAGCAGAATCGATGGAATTCGAGCCTAATCGAGCCGAATGGAGTGAAATGGAGTCAAGTCGAGCCGAACGAATAGAGCCGATGCGAACTGAATCGAGCTGATTCAAGCCTAATCGCGTCAAATCGCGTGGAAATACGTCACATCGAATCTAATCAAATAGATTAGGGGAGGGGCGGGTGGGTAGAATAGAACAGAATAGTACAGAATAGAAAGACTAGAATATAGTACAGTAGGGTGGAGTAGAGAGAGTAAAGCAGAGCAGAGTAGAATTGAGTCAAATAGAGTCAAATAGTGCAGGACATAGCTGAATAGAGCCCATTCTGGCCGAATCGAGTCAAATGGAAACAAAACGAGATGAATCACACCGAATTGCTTCGAATCGCATCCAGTCGAATAGATTAGAGTAACGTAGGGTAGAGTAGAACAGAATAGAGTAGAATAGCGTAGAATGGAGAAGAGTGGAGTCAAATGGAGTCGAACAGAGACAAATAGAGTAGAAAAGAGTCGAATCGAGCCAAATAGGGCCGAATAAGGCTGAACCGAGTGGAAACGAGCTGAATTGAAGCGATTCGAGCCAAATCGAGCTGAATCGAGCTGATGTTGCGGAATCGAGCCGACTCAAGCGTGATGGTGTCCAGTCGCATCGAAATGCTTTGAATCGAATCAAATGGAATCGATTAGAATAGGTTAGGGTAGGGTAGTTTATGATAGGAAGACTAGGGTAGATGCAAGTAGACTACACTAGAGTAGACAAGAGAAGGCTAGAGTAGAAGCCTAGACTAGTAAGCTGGACTAGTCAGCTAGACTAGTGGCATAGAGCAGTAGCCTAGACAACTAGTCTTGAATAGTACCCTAAGTCAGTAATCTGAACGAGTACCCTTGCCTGAACTCTTAGCCTAATCTAGTACCCTTGCCTTAATTAGTAGTCCTAGGAAGTACACTTGCCTTAACCAGTAGTCTTCACTAGTACCCTTGCCTTCACTAGTAGTATGTCCTTAACAAGTAGCCTGAACGGGTAGCCTTGCCTTAACCAGTACCCTCAACAAGTACCCACGCCTTAACTAGTAGCCTGGCCTTAACTAGTAGCCTGGCCTTAACTAGTAGCCTGAACTAGTACACTTGCCTTAAGGAGTACCCTTGCCCGAACTACTCCCCTTAATTAGGACCCTTATTGAATAACCCTCAGTAGTAGAGTATGGTACGGTGGGGTAGCATAGGGTAGGGAAGCCTACGGTGGAACAGAGAAAATAGAAGGAAATAGAATAGAACAGCATAGGTCAGGGTAGGTTAGCTCAGTGCAGGGTATGGTAGAGTAGCATAGGATGGAATAGAGAAAATAGAAAAGGAGACTAGAAAAGAGCAGACTAGATTAGGATAGGGTAGGGTGGGGGAGGGTTTTGTAGAATACAGTAGTGTAGAATGGAATAGAATGGTGTGGAGTGGAGTCGAATGGATTCGAACAGAGATGAATAGAGTAGAAAAGAGTTGAATAGAGCCGAATAACGCTGAATAGGACCAAATATGGCCGAAATGAGCCGAATCGAGTCGAGTCCACCAGATTCGGGATGAATGCAGCTGAGTGGAGCTGAAATGAGCCAAATAGAGACAAACTGAACCCAGCAAAATCGAGCCAAAACACACTTAATTGCATCCTATTGCATCGGATCTCGTCGAATTCCATCAAATCCCACCAAAACGCATCAAATCTCGTGGAATCTCACCGAATCCCGTCGAATTGTCTCAAATCGGGTCGAATGGTGTCAAACGGAATGGAATCGAATTAAATCGAATAGATTAGAGTAGTGTAGGTTAGGCTGGGATTCAGTAGGGAAGGGCACAGAAGAATAGAATAGAGTAGAACAGAAGAGAATACCAAGAGTAGAATGGAGTAGAGTTGAGTAGAGTGGAATAGTCAGAGTCGGGTAGTGCAGAATATAGATGAATAGATCCAATTCAAGCCGAATCGATTCGAATGGAGAGGAAAGGAGACAAATCGTGATGAATCGAATCGATTCGAATCGATTAGAGTAGGGTAGGGTAGAACAGAATAGAATAGAGTAGAAAAGAGTAGAATGGTGTGGAATGGAGTTGAATGGAGCCAGATAGAGACAAATAAAGTAGAAAGGGTTGAGTAGAGCTGAACAGGGCTGAATAAGGTTCACTCGAGCCTAATTATGCTGAATTGAGCAGAATCGAGACGAACTGACCCAATTCAAGCCAAATAGAGCTAAATCGAGCCGATTCAAGCCTAATCGCATGGAATCGCGTCGAAATGCGTTGAATCGAATAGATTAGTGTAGAGGAGGGTACGGCAGGAGAGGCTAGACTACAACACAACAGAACACAATAGAAAGAAGAGAATAGAATTAAGTAGAGTCGGGTCCAGTAGAATAGAGTCAAATCGAGTTGACGAGAGCTGAAAAGAGCCAAACAGAGCTGAATACAGCCGAATTGACCAAATTCAAGGTGAATCGAGATGAATCATGTCCAGTCGTTTGAAATGTGTCGAATCGAATCAAATAGGTTAGTGTGGGCAAGGTAAGGTTAGGGTAGGGTAGAGAAGAATAGAATAGAGTAGAATAGAACAGAACAGAAAGAATCGAGTAGACTAGAGTCACACAGAGTCGAATACTGCCAAAAAGAGCCGAATAGAGTGGAAAAGAGCCGAATAGAACCGAATCGAGTTTAATGGAGGAGAAAGGAGATGAATCGAGCCGATATGACCCGAATCAGGTCGAATTCCGTTCAAGTGTGTCGAATAGCATAGAACAGATTACAGTAGGCTAAGTTAGGGTAGGGTAGGGTAGAATAGAGTGCAGTAGAACAGAGCAGAAGAGAAGAGAACACAACTGAAAGAATAGAATAGGGTCGAGACGAGCAGAGTATAGAAGAGTAGAGTAGAGTAGAGTCGAATATTGCCGAATAGAGCCAAAGACAGCCAAATAGAGCCCAAAAGAGCTAAATCGATAGAAACCAAGACAAATCACGCCGAATCCCGTGGAATCGTGCTCTATCGCGTCGAATCCTGTCGAATTGCATTGAATCTGATCAATTCCAATCCAATCCAATCCAATCCATTACAATAGACTAGAGTAGGGTAGAGTCCAATACAATACAGTAGAGAACAGTTTAGGATGGAGTAGAATGGTATGGCATGGAGTCGAGTGGAGTCGAAAAGAGATAATAGAGTTGAGTAGAGTCTAACAGAGCCGAATAGAGCCTATTCGAGCTGACTAGAGCCGAATGGAGCCGATTAGAGCTGAATCGAACCGATTTGAGCCGATTGGGGAGGAATGGAGTGGAAAGGAGCCGATTTGAGCTGAATCGCATCGAGATGCGTGGAATCGAATCCAGTAGAATAGATTAGATTAGGGTAGGGTGGAATAGAGTAGACTTGAACACAGTAGAAGAGAATGGAAAGAATACAATAGAATAGAGTAGAAAAGGGTAGAGCAGAGCAGAATAGTGTAGAGTAGAATAGAGTAGAGTAGAACAGAGTCGAAGCAAGCTGAATGGAGACGAAACGAGACAAATCTCGTCGAATGGCGTCGAATCCCATGGAATCAATCACAGTAGGGTATAGTAGAAGAGCGTAGAATGGAGTAGAATGGTGTGCAATGGAATCGAGTAGAGTAGAAGAGAGCCGAAGAGGGCCGAAGAGGGCCAAATCGAGCTGAATTGAGCGAAATCGAGCCGAATCCAGTGAATCGAGCCTAATCAAGCCGAATCGACACTATTCGAGACAAATGGAGCCGGATGGACATGAATCACACCGATTCGGCCCCTAGTCGCGTCAAAATTTGTCGAATTCAATGGAATAGACTAGAGTAGGGGAGGTTCGGGTAGGCTAGGGTAGGGTAGAATGGAGTAGAATAGAATAAAACAGAACAGAACACAACAAAATAGAACAGAACAACACAGAACGAATACAGAAACGAGTAGGCTAGAGTAGAGTAGAGGGGAATAGAGTAGAGTAGAATAGATTCGAACAGAGCCAAATCGAGCCGAATCGCGTCGAAATGGGTTGAATGAATCAAATCCAATCAAGTGGATTACAATACCTTAGAGTTGGGTAGCATAGGGTAGGGTAGAATAGAGTAGAATAGTACAGAACAGAGTAGAAACAATACAATAGAATAGAGAAGAGTTGACTAGAGTAGAATAGAGCTGAATAGAGCCAAATGCAGACGAAACGAGAGGAATCGTGTAGAAGCAATTAGAGTGGTGCTGGGTAGGGTAGAGCAGAATAGAGTAGAATAGTGTAGAATAGTGTGGAATGAATAGAATGGAGTAGAATGGAGTCAAATAGAAATGAATAGAGTAGAAAAGAGTCGAATAGAGCAGAATAGGGCCGAAGAACGCCAAATCGAGCAGATTCGAAGCGACTCAAGCCAAAACAAGCTGAATGGAGCCTAACTGAGCCGAATAGAGCCAAATCGAGCCGAATCGAGCCGATTCAAGCTTCATCGCCTCGAATCGCGTTCAATGCGTCAAATCCAATTGAGACGTATAGATTAGAGAAGGGGAGGGGAGGGGAGGGGAGAATAGAACAGCGTAGAGTGGAATAGAAGCGATTAGAACAGAATAGAAGGAATAGAATCGAGTAGAATCGAGTGGAAAAGAGTAGAGTCGAATACAGTCGAATAGAGCCGACTAAGCTGAATAGAGACGAATGGAGCTGAATACAGCCGAAAAGAGCTGTATACTGCCGAATCACACCTAATCGAGCGGAATCAAGCAGAATCGCACTGACTGTCACCGAACAGCGTCGAATCGAATCAGGTCGAATCGAGTCGAGCCACATCGTTTTGAATCAAACAAGGTCAAATCGCTTCATATCGTGTCGAATCCCATGGAATCACGTCGAATAACTTCGAATCGCGTCAAACCTCAGAGAATCCTACCGAATCACGTCGAGTCGCATGGAATCTCATCAAATCCCTTCAGATCTTGCTGAATCCAGTCAAGTCATATCAAATCGCTTTGCACGGAATCGAATTGAATCCAATAGACTAAAGTAGGCTAGGTTCGGGTGGGGTGCCGTAGGGTCGGGTAGGGTAGAATAGAATAGAGTACAACAGAATAGGAGAGAACAGAACAGAACAGAAAGAATACAACAGAACAGAATAGAGTCAAAGAGAGAGAACATACCCGAATTGAGCCGAGTGGAGACAAAACGAGACGAATCACGTCCGGTTGCTTCGAATCGCGTCAAATCAAATCGAATCGATTAGAAGAGATTAGGGTAGGGAAGGGTAGAATAGAATAGAGGAAAATAGTGAAGAATGGTGTGGAATGGAATAGAATGGAGTTGAACGGAGTCCGATAGAGACGGATAGATATGAATAGAGTACAAAAGAGTCTAATAGAGAAGAATAGGGCCGGATAGGGCCAAATAAGGCCTAATTGAGCAGAATCCAGCAGAATCGATGGAATTCGAGCCTAATCGAGCCGAATGGAGTGAAATGGAGTCAAGTCGAGCCGAACGAATAGAGCCGATGCGAACTGAATCGAGCTGATTCAAGCCTAATCGCGTCAAATCGCGTGGAAATACGTCACATCGAATCTAATCAAATAGATTAGGGGAGGGGCGGGTGGGTAGAATAGAACAGAATAGTACAGAATAGAAAGACTAGAATATAGTACAGTAGGGTGGAGTAGAGAGAGTAAAGCAGAGCAGAGTAGAATTGAGTCAAATAGAGTCAAATAGTGCAGGACATAGCTGAATAGAGCCCATTCTGGCCGAATCGAGTCAAATGGAAACAAAACGAGATGAATCACACCGAATTGCTTCGAATCGCATCCAGTCGAATAGATTAGAGTAACGTAGGGTAGAGTAGAACAGAATAGAGTAGAATAGCGTAGAATGGAGAAGAGTGGAGTCAAATGGAGTCGAACAGAGACAAATAGAGTAGAAAAGAGTCGAATCGAGCCAAATAGGGCCGAATAAGGCTGAACCGAGTGGAAACGAGCTGAATTGAAGCGATTCGAGCCAAATCGAGCTGATGTTGCGGAATCGAGCCGACTCAAGCGTGATGGTGTCCAGTCGCATCGAAATGCTTTGAATCGAATCAAATGGAATCGATTAGAATAGGTTAGGGTAGGGTAGTTTATGATCGGAAGACTAGGGTAGATGCCAGTAGACTACGCTAGAGTAGACAAGAGAAGGCTAGAGTAGAAGCCTAGACTAGTAAGCTGGACTAGTCAGCTAGACTAGTGGCATAGAGCAGTAGCCTAGACAACTAGTCTTGAAGAGTACCCTAAGTCAGTAAGCTGAACGAGTACCCTTGCCTGAACTCTTAGCCTAATCTAGTACCCTTGCCTTAATTAGTAGTCCTAAGAAGTACCCTTGCCTTAACCAGTAGTCTTCACTGGTACCCTTGCCTTCACTAGTAGTATGTCCTTAACAAGTAGCCTGAACGGGTAGCCTTGCCTTAACCAGTACCCTCAACAAGTACCCACGCCTTAACTAGTAGCCTGGCCTTAACTAGTAGCCTGGCCTTAACTAGTAGCCTGAACTAGTACACTTGCCTTAAGGAGTACCCTTGCCCGAACTACTCCCCTTAATTAGGACCCTTATTGAATAACCCTAAGTAGTGGAGTATGGTACGGTGGGGGAGCATAGGGTAGGGAAGCCTACGGTGGAACAGAGAAAATAGAAGGAAATAGAATAGAACAGCATAGGTCAGGGTAGGTTAGCTCAGTGCAGGGTATGGTAGAGTAGCATAGGATGGAATAGAGAAAATAGTAAAGGAGACTAGAAAAGAGCAGACTAGATTAGGATAGGGTAGGGTGGGGGAGGGTTTTGTAGAATACAGTAGTGTAGAATGGAATAGAATGGTGTGGAGTGGAGTCGAATGGATTCGAACAGAGATGAATAGAGTAGAAAAGAGTTGAATAGAGCCGAATAACGCTGAATAGGACCAAATATGGCCGAAATGAGCCGAATCGAGTCGAGTCCACCAGATTCGGGATGAATGCAGCTGAGTGGAGCTGAAATGAGCCAAATAGAGACAAACTGAACCCAGCAAAATCGAGCCAAAACACACTTAATTGCATCCTATTGCATCGGATCTCGTCGAATTCCATCAAATCCCACCAAAACGCATCAAATCTCACGGAATCTCACCGAATCCCGTCGAATTGTCTCAAATCGGGTCGAATGGTGTCAAACGGAATGGAATCGAATTAAATCGAATAGATTAGAGTAGTGTAGGTTAGGCTGGGATTCAGTAGGGAAGGGCACAGAAGAATAGAATAGAGTAGAACAGAAGAGAATATCAAGAGTAGAATGGAGTAGAGTTGAGTAGAGTGGAATAGTCAGAGTCGGGTAGTGCAGAATATAGATGAATAGATCCAATCAAGCTGAATCGATTCGAATGGAGAGGAAAGGAGACAAATCGTGATGAATCGAATCGATTCGAATCGATTAGAGTAGGGTAGGGTAGAACAGAATAGAATAGAGTAGAAAAGAGTAGAATGGTGTGGAATGGAGTTGAATGGAGCCAGATAGAGACAAATAAAGTAGAAAGGGTTGAGTAGAGCTGAACAGGGCTGAATAAGGTTCACTCGAGCCTAATTATGCTGAATTGAGCAGAATCGAGACGAACTGACCCAATTCAAGCCAAATAGAGCTAAATCGAGCCGATTCAAGCCTAATCGCATGGAATCGCGTCGAAATGCGTTGAATCGAATAGATTAGTGTAGAGGAGGGTACGGCAGGAGAGGCTAGACTACAACACAACAGAACACAATAGAAAGAAGAGAATAGAATTAAGTAGAGTCGGGTCCAGTAGAATAGAGTCAAATCGAGTTGACGAGAGCTGAAAAGAGCCAAACAGAGCTGAATACAGCCGAATTGACCAAATTCAAGGTGAATCGAGATGAATCAAGTCCAGTCGTTTGAAATGTGTCGAATCGAATCAAATAGGTTAGTGTGGGCAAGGTAAGGTTAGGGTAGGGTAGAGAAGAATAGAATAGAGTAGAATAGAACAGAACAGAAAGAATCGAGTAGACTAGAGTCACACAGAGTCGAATACTGCCAAAAAGAGCCGAATAGAGTGGAAAAGAGCCGAATAGAACCGAATCGAGTTTAATGGAGGAGAAAGGAGATGAATCGAGCCGATATGACCCCAATCAGGTCGAATTCCGTTCAAGTGTGTCGAATAGCATAGAACAGATTACAGTAGGCTAAGTTAGGGTAGGGTAGGGTAGAATAGAGTGCAGTAGAACAGAGCAGAAGAGAAGAGAACACAACTGAAAGAATAGAATAGGGTCGAGACGAGCAGAGTATAGAAGAGTAGAGTAGAGTAGAGTCGAATATTGCCGAATAGAGCCAAAGACAGCCAAATAGAGCCCAAAAGAGCTAAATCGATAGAAACCAAGACAAATCACGCCGAATCCCGTGGAATCGTGCTCTATCGCGTCGAATCCTGTCGAATTGCATTGAATCTGATCAATTCCAATCCAATCCAATCCAATCCATTACAATAGACTAGAGTAGGGTAGAGTCCAATACAATACAGTAGAGAACAGTTTAGGATGGAGTAGAATGGTGTGGCATGGAGTCGAGTGGAGTCGAAAAGAGATAATAGAGTTGAGTAGAGTCTAACAGAGCCGAATAGAGCCTATTCGAGCTGACTAGAGCCGAATGGAGCCGATTAGAGCTGAATCGAACCGATTTGAGCCGATTGGGGAGGAATGGAGTGGAAAGGAGCCGATTTGAGCTGAATCGCATCGAGATGCGTGGAATCGAATCCAGTAGAATAGATTAGATTAGGGTAGGGTGGAATAGAGTAGACTTGAACACAGTAGAAGAGAATGGAAAGAATACAATAGAATAGAGTAGAAAAGGGTAGAGCAGAGCAGAATAGTGTAGAGTAGAATAGAGTAGAGTAGAACAGAGTCGAAGCAAGCTGAATGGAGACGAAACGAGACAAATCTCGTCGAATGGCGTCGAATCCCATGGAATCAATCACAGTAGGGTATAGTAGAAGAGCGTAGAATGGAGTAGAATGGTGTGCAATGGAATCGAGTAGAGTAGAAGAGAGCCGAAGAGGGCCGAAGAGGGCCAAATCGAGCTGAATTGAGCGAAATCGAGCCGAATCCAGTGAATCGAGCCTAATCAAGCCGAATCGACACTATTCGAGACAAATGGAGCCGGATGGACATGAATCACACCGATTCGGCCCCTAGTCGCGTCAAAATTTGTCGAATTCAATGGAATAGACTAGAGTAGGGGAGGTTCGGGTAGGCTAGGGTAGGGTAGAATGGAGTAGAATAGAATAAAACAGAACAGAACACAACAAAATAGAACAGAACAACACAGAACGAATACAGAAACGAGTAGGCTAGAGTAGAGTAGAGGGGAATAGAGTAGAGTAGAATAGATTCGAACAGAGCCAAATCGAGCCGAATCGCGTCGAAATGGGTTGAATGAATCAAATCCAATCAAGTGGATTACAATACCTTAGAGTTGGGTAGCATAGGGTAGGGTAGAATAGAGTAGAATAGTACAGAACAGAGTAGAAACAATACAATAGAATAGAGAAGAGTTGACTAGAGTAGAATAGAGCTGAATAGAGCCAAATGCAGACGAAACGAGAGGAATCGTGTAGAAGCAATTAGAGTGGTGCTGGGTAGGGTAGAGCAGAATAGAGTAGAATAGTGTAGAATAGTGTGGAATGAATAGAATGGAGTAGAATGGAGTCAAATAGAAATGAATAGAGTAGAAAAGAGTCGAATAGAGCAGAATAGGGCCGAAGAACGCCAAATCGAGCAGATTCGAAGCGACTCAAGCCAAAACAAGCTGAATGGAGCCTAACTGAGCCGAATAGAGCCAAATCGAGCCGAATCGAGCCGATTCAAGCTTCATCGCCTCGAATCGCGTTCAATGCGTCAAATCCAATTGAGACGTATAGAATAGAGAAGGGGAGGGGAGGGGAGGGGAGAATAGAACAGCGTAGAGTGGAATAGAAGAGATTAGAACAGAATAGAAGGAATAGAATCGAGTAGAATAGAGTGGAAAAGAGTAGAGTCGAATACAGTCGAATAGAGCCGACTAAGCTGAATAGAGACGAATGGAGCTGAATACAGCCGAAAAGAGCTGTATACTGCCGAATCACACCTAATCGAGCGGAATCAAGCAGAATCGCACTGACTGTCACCGAACAGCGTCGAATCGAATCAGGTCGAATCGAGTCGAGCCACATCGTTTTGAATCAAACAAGGTCAAATCGCTTCATATCGTGTCGAATCCCATGGAATCACGTCGAATAACTTCGAATCGCGTCAAACCTCAGAGAATCCTACCGAATCACGTCGAGTCGCATGGAATCTCATCAAATCCCTTCAGATCTTGCTGAATCCAGTCAAGTCATATCAAATCGCTTTGCACGGAATCGAATTGAATCCAATAGACTAAAGTAGGCTAGGTTCGGGTGGGGTGCCGTAGGGTCGGGTAGGGTAGAATAGAATAGAGTACAACAGAATAGGAGAGAACAGAACAGAACAGAAAGAATACAACAGAACAGAATAGAGTCAAAGAGAGAGAACATACCCGAATTGAGCCGAGTGGAGACAAAACGAGACGAATCACGTCCGGTTGCTTCGAATCGCGTCAAATCAAATCGAATCGATTAGAAGAGATTAGGGTAGGGAAGGGTAGAATAGAATAGAGGAAAATAGTGAAGAATGGTGTGGAATGGAATAGAATGGAGTTGAACGGAGTCCGATAGAGACGGATAGATATGAATAGAGTACAAAAGAGTCTAATAGAGAAGAATAGGGCCGGATAGGGCCAAATAAGGCCTAATTGAGCAGAATCCAGCAGAATCGATGGAATTCGAGCCTAATCGAGCCGAATGGAGTGAAATGGAGTCAAGTCGAGCCGAACGAATAGAGCCGATGCGAACTGAATCGAGCTGATTCAAGCCTAATCGCGTCAAATCGCGTGGAAATACGTCACATCGAATCTAATCAAATAGATTAGGGGAGGGGCGGGTGGGTAGAATAGAACAGAATAGTACAGAATAGAAAGACTAGAATATAGTACAGTAGGGTGGAGTAGAGAGAGTAAAGCAGAGCAGAGTAGAATTGAGTCAAATAGAGTCAAATAGTGCAGGACATAGCTGAATAGAGCCCATTCTGGCCGAATCGAGTCAAATGGAAACAAAACGAGATGAATCACACCGAATTGCTTCGAATCGCATCCAGTCGAATAGATTAGAGTAACGTAGGGTAGAGTAGAACAGAATAGAGTAGAATAGCGTAGAATGGAGAAGAGTGGAGTCAAATGGAGTCGAACAGAGACAAATAGAGTAGAAAAGAGTCGAATCGAGCCAAATAGGGCCGAATAAGGCTGAACCGAGTGGAAACGAGCTGAATTGAAGCGATTCGAGCCAAATCGAGCTGAATCGAGCTGATGTTGCGGAATCGAGCCGACTCAAGCGTGATGGTGTCCAGTCGCATCGAAATGCTTTGAATCGAATCAAATGGAATCGATTAGAATAGGTTAGGGTAGGGTAGTTTATGATAGGAAGACTAGGGTAGATGCAAGTAGACTACACTAGAGTAGACAAGAGAAGGCTAGAGTAGAAGCCTAGACTAGTAAGCTGGACTAGTCAGCTAGACTAGTGGCATAGAGCAGTAGCCTAGACAACTAGTCTTGAATAGTACCCTAAGTCAGTAATCTGAACGAGTACCCTTGCCTGAACTCTTAGCCTAATCTAGTACCCTTGCCTTAATTAGTAGTCCTAGGAAGTACCCTTGCCTTAACCAGTAGTCTTCACTAGTACCCTTGCCTTCACTAGTAGTATGTCCTTAACAAGTAGCCTGAACGGGTAGCCTTGCCTTAACCAGTACCCTCAACAAGTACCCACGCCTTAACTAGTAGCCTGGCCTTAACTAGTAGCCTGGCCTTAACTAGTAGCCTGAACTAGTACACTTGCCTTAAGGAGTACCCTTGCCCGAACTACTCCCCTTAATTAGGACCCTTATTGAATAACCCTAAGTAGTAGAGTATGGTACGGTGGGGTAGCATAGGGTAGGGAAGCCTACGGTGGAACAGAGAAAATAGAAGGAAATAGAATAGAACAGCATAGGTCAGGGTAGGTTAGCTCAGTGCAGGGTATGGTAGAGTAGCATAGGATGGAATAGAGAAAATAGAAAAGGAGACTAGAAAAGAGCAGACTAGATTAGGATAGGGTAGGGTGGGGGAGGGTTTTGTAGAATACAGTAGTGTAGAATGGAATAGAATGGTGTGGAGTGGAGTCGAATGGATTTGAACAGAGATGAATAGAGTAGAAAAGAGTTGAATAGAGCCGAATAACGCTGAATAGGACCAAATATGGCCGAAATGAGCCGAATCGAGTCGAGTCCACCAGATTCGGGATGAATGCAGCTGAGTGGAGCTGAAATGAGCCAAATAGAGACAAACTGAACCCAGCAAAATCGAGCCAAAACACACTTAATTGCATCCTATTGCATCGGATCTCGTCGAATTCCATCAAATCCCACCAAAACGCATCAAATCTCGTGGAATCTCACCGAATCCCGTCGAATTGTCTCAAATCGGGTCGAATGGTGTCAAACGGAATGGAATCGAATTAAATCGAATAGATTAGAGTAGTGTAGGTTAGGCTGGGATTCAGTAGGGAAGGGCACAGAAGAATAGAATAGAGTAGAACAGAAGAGAATACCAAGAGTAGAATGGAGTAGAGTTGAGTAGAGTGGAATAGTCAGAGTCGGGTAGTGCAGAATATAGATGAATAGATCCAATTCAAGCCGAATCGATTCGAATGGAGAGGAAAGGAGACAAATCGTGATGAATCGAATCGATTCGAATCGATTAGAGTAGGGTAGGGTAGAACAGAATAGAATAGAGTAGAAAAGAGTAGAATGGTGTGGAATGGAGTTGAATGGAGCCAGATAGAGACAAATAAAGTAGAAAGGGTTGAGTAGAGCTGAACAGGGCTGAATAAGGTTCACTCGAGCCTAATTATGCTGAATTGAGCAGAATCGAGACGAACTGACCCAATTCAAGCCAAATAGAGCTAAATCGAGCCGATTCAAGCCTAATCGCATGGAATCGCGTCGAAATGCGTTGAATCGAATAGATTAGTGTAGAGGAGGGTACGGCAGGAGAGGCTAGACTACAACACAACAGAACACAATAGAAAGAAGAGAATAGAATTAAGTAGAGTCGGGTCCAGTAGAATAGAGTCAAATCGAGTTGACGAGAGCTGAAAAGAGCCAAACAGAGCTGAATACAGCCGAATTGACCAAATTCAAGGTGAATCGAGATGAATCAAGTCCAGTCGTTTGAAATGTGTCGAATCGAATCAAATAGGTTAGTGTGGGCAAGGTAAGGTTAGGGTAGGGTAGAGAAGAATAGAATAGAGTAGAATAGAACAGAACAGAAAGAATCGAGTAGACTAGAGTCACACAGAGTCGAATACTGCCAAAAAGAGCCGAATAGAGTGGAAAAGAGCCGAATAGAACCGAATCGAGTTTAATGGAGGAGAAAGGAGATGAATCGAGCCGATATGACCCGAATCAGGTCGAATTCCGTTCAAGTGTGTCGAATAGCATAGAACAGATTACAGTAGGCTAAGTTAGGGTAGGGTAGGGTAGAATAGAGTGCAGTAGAACAGAGCAGAAGAGAAGAGAACACAACTGAAAGAATAGAATAGGGTCGAGACGAGCAGAGTATAGAAGAGTAGAGTAGAGTAGAGTCGAATATTGCCGAATAGAGCCAAAGACAGCCAAATAGAGCCCAAAAGAGCTAAATCGATAGAAACCAAGACAAATCACGCCGAATCCCGTGGAATCGTGCTCTATCGCGTCGAATCCCGTCGAATTGCACTGAATCTGATCAATTCCAATCCAATCCAATCCAATCCATTACAATAGACTAGAGTAGGGTAGAGTCCAATACAATACAGTAGAGAACAGTTTAGGATGGAGTAGAATGGTGTGGCATGGAGTCGAGTGGAGTCGAAAAGAGATAATAGAGTTGAGTAGAGTCTAACAGAGCCGAACAGCGCCTGTTCGAGCTGACTAGAGCCGAATGGAGCCAATTAGAGCTGAATCGAACAGATTTGAGCCGATTGGGGAGGAATGGAGTGGAAAGGAGCCGATTTGAGCTGAATCGCATCGAGATGCATGGAATCGAATCCAGTAGAATAGATTAGATTAGGGTAGGGTGGAATAGAGTAGACTTGAACACAGTAGAAGAGAATGGAAAGAATACAATAGAATAGAGTAGAAAAGGGTAGAGCAGAGCAGAATAGTGTAGAGTAGAATAGAGTAGAGTAGAACAGAGTCGAAGCAAGCTGAATGGAGACGAAACGAGACAAATCTCGTCGAATGGCGTCGAATCCCATGGAATCAATCACAGTAGGGTATAGTAGAATAGCGTAGAATGGAGTAGAATGGTGTGCAATGGAATCGAGTAGAGTAGAAGAGAGCCGAAGAGGGCCGAAGAGAGCCAAATCGAGCTGAATTGAGCGAAATCGAGCCGAATTCAGTGAATCGAGCCTAATGGAGTCAAATCGAGCCTAATCGAGCTGAATCGACACTATTCGAGACAAATGGAGCCGAATGGACATGAATCACACCGATTCGGCCCCTAGTCGCGTCAAAATTTCTCAAATTCAATTGAATAGACTAGAGTAGGGGAGGTTCGGGTAGGCTAGAGTAGGGTAGAATAGAGTAGAATAGAATAAAACAGAACAGAACACAACAAAATAGAACAGAACAACACAGAACGAATACAGAAAAGAGTAGGCTAGAGTGGAGTAGAGGGGAATAGAGTAGAGTAGAATAGATTTGAACAGAGCCAAATTGAACCGAATCGCGTTGAAATGGGTTGAATCAAATCCAATCAAGTGGGTTACAATACCTTAGAGTTGGGTAGCACAGGATAGGGTAGAATAGAGTAGAATAGTACAGAACAGAGTAGAAACAATACAATAGAGTAGAGAAGAGTAGAATAGAGCTGAATAGAGCCAAATGCAGACAAAATGAGAGGAATCGTGTAGAAGCAAGTAGAGTAAATTAGAGTGGTGTTGGGTAGGGTAGAGCAGAATAAAGTAGAATAGTGTGGAATGAATAGAATGGAGTAGAATGGAGTCAAGTAGAAACGAATAGAGTAGAAAAGAGTCGAATAGAGCAGAATAGGGCCGAAGAAGGCCAAATCGAGCAGATTCGAAGCGATTCAAGCCAAACCAAGCTGAATGGAGCCTAACTGAGCCGAATAGAGCCAAATCGAGCCGAATCGAGCCGATTCAAGCTTCATCGCCTCGAATCGCGTTCAACGCGTCAAATCCAATCGAGACGTATAGATTAGAGAAGGGGAGGGGAGGGGAGGGGAGAATAGAACAGAGTAGAGTGGAATAGAAGAGATTAGAACAGAATAGAAGGAATAGAATCGAGTAGAATCGAGTGGAAAAGACTAGAGTCGAATAGAGCCGAATAAGCTGAATAGAGACGAATGGAGCTGAAGACAGCCGAAAAGAGCTGTATACTGCCGAATCACACCTAATCGAGTGGAATCAAGCAGAATCGCACTGACTGTCACCGAACAGCGTCGAATCGAATCAGGTCGAATCGAGTCGAGTCACATCGTTTTGAATCAAACAAGGTCAAATCGCTTCATATCGTGTTGAATCCCATCGAATCACGTCGAATAACTTCGAATTGCGTCAAACCTCAGAGAATCCTACTGAATCACGTCGAGTCGCATGGAATCTCATCAAATCCCTTCAGATCTTGCCGAATCCAGTCAAGTCCTATCAAATCGCTTTGCACGGAATCGAATTGAATCCAATAGATTAAAGTAGGGTAGGTTCGGGTGGGGTGCCATTGGGTCGGGTAGGGTAGAATAGAATAGAGTACAACAGAATAGGAGCGAATAGAACAGAACAGAAAGAATACAACAGAATAGAATAGAGTCAAAGAGAGAGAACATAGCCGAATTGAGCCGAGTGGAGACAAAACGAGACGAATAACGTCCGGTTGCTTCGAATCGCG
The DNA here is from genome assembly GCF_030014295.1 of Loxodonta africana. NCBI lineage: Eukaryota > Metazoa > Chordata > Mammalia > Proboscidea > Elephantidae > Loxodonta > Loxodonta africana. Next base: position 1,522,377 of record NW_026975144.1, on the reverse strand, counting down.
TCAAATCAAATCGAATCGATTAGAAGAGATTAGGGTAGGGAAGGGTAGAATAGAAGAGAGGAAAATAGTGAGGAATGGAGTTGAACGGAGTCCAATAGAGACGGATAGATATGAATAGAGTACAAAAGAGTCTAATAGAGCAGAATAGGGCCGAATAGGCCCAAATAAGGCCTAATTGAGCAGAATCCAGCAGAATCGATGGAATTCGAGCCTAATCGAGCCGAATGGAGTGAAATGGAGCCAAGTCGAGCCGAATAGAGCCGATTCGAACTGAATCGAGCTGATTCAAGCCTAATCGCGTCAAATCGCATGGAAATACGTCACATCGAATCTAATCAAATAGATTAGGGAAGGGTAGGGGAGGGGCGGGTGGGTAGAATAGAACAGAATAGTACAGAATAGAATATAGTACAGTAGGGTAGAGTAGAGAGAGTAAAGCAGACAAGAGTAGAGCAGAGTAGAATTGAGTCAAATAGAGTCAAAGAGTGCAGGATATAGCTGAATAGAGCCAATTCTGGCCGAATCGAGTCAAATGGAAACAAAACGAGATGAATCACACCGAATTGCTCCGAATCGCATCCAATCGAATAGATTGGAGTATCGTAGGGTAGAGTAGAACAGAATAGAGTAGAATAGCGTAGAATGGAGAAGAGTGGAGTCAAATGGAGTCGAACAGAGACAAATAGAGTAGAAAAGAGTCGAATCGAGCCAAATAGGGCCGAATAAGGCTGAACCGAGTGGAAACGAGCTGAATTGAAGCGATTCGAGCCAAATCGAGCTGAATCGAGCTGATGTTGCGGAATCGAGCCGACTCAAGCGTGATGGTGTCCGGTCGCATCGAAATGCTTTGAATCGAATCAAATGGAATCGATTAGAATAGGTTAGGGTAGGGTAGTTTATGATAGGAAGACTAGGGTAGATGCAAGTAGACTACATTAGAGTAGACAAGAGAAGGCTAGAGTAGAAGCCTAGACTAGTAAGCTGGACTAGTCAGCTAGACTAGTGGCATAGAGCAGTAGCCTAGACAACTAGTCTTGAAGAGTACCCTAAGTCAGTAATCTGAACGAGTACCCTTGCCTGAACTCTTAGCCTAATCTAGTACCCTTGCCTTAACTAGTAGTCCTAACAAGTACCTTTGCCTTAACAAGTAGTCTTCACTAGTACCCTTGCCTTCACTAGTAGTACGTCCTTAACAAGTAGCCTGAACGGGTACCCTTGCCTTAACCAGTACCCTCAACAAGTACCCATGCCTTAACTAGTAGCCTGGCCTTAACTAGTACCCTGGCCTTAACTAGTAGCCTGAACCAGTACCCTTGTCTTAAGGAGTACACTTGCCCGAACTACTCCCCTTAATTAGGACCCTTATTGAGTAACCCAAAGTAGTAGAGTATGGTACGGTGGGGTAGCATAGGGTAGGGAAGCATACGGTGGAACAGAGAAAATAGAAGGAAATAGAATAGAACAGCATAGGTCAGGGTAGGTTAGCTTAGTGTAGGGTATGGTAGAGTAGCATAGGATGGAATAGAGAAAATAGAAAAGGAGACTAGAAAAGAGCAGACTAGATTAGGATAGGCTAGGGTGGGGGAGGGTTTTGTAGAATACAGTAGTGTAGAATGGAATAGAATGGTGTGGAATGGAGTCAAATGGATTCGAACACAGATGCAGAGAGTAGAAAAGAGTTGAATAGAGCCGAATAACGCTGAATAGGACCAAATATGGCCAAAATGAGCCGAATCGAGTCGAGTCGACCAGATTCGGGATGAATGGAGCCTAGTGGAGCTGAAATGAGCCAAATAGAGACAAACTGAACCCAGCAAAATCGAGCCAAAACACACTTAATTGCATCCTATTGCATCGGATCTCGTCAAATTCCATCAAATCCCACCAAAACGCATCAAATCTCGCGGAATCTCACCGAATCCCGTCGAATTGTCTCAAATCGGGTCGAATGGTGTCAAACTGAATGGAATCGAATTAAATTGAATAGATTAGAGTAGTGTAGGTTAGACTGGGATTCAGTAGGGAAGGGCACAGAAGAATAGAATAGAGTAGAACAGAAGAGAATACCAAGAGTAGAACGGAGTAGAGTTGAGTAGAGTGGAATAGTCAGAGTCGGGTAGTGCAGAATATAGATGAATAGATCCAATCAAGCCGAATCGATTCGAATGGAGAGGAAAGGAGACAAATCGTGATGAATCGAATCGATTCGAATCGATTAGAGTAGGGTAGGGTAGAACAGAATAGAATAGAGTAGAAAAGAGTAGAGTGGTGTGGAATGGAGTTGAATGGAGCCAAATAGAGACAAATAAAGTAGAAAGGGTTGAGTAGAGCTGAACAGGGCTGAATAAGGTTCACTCGAGCCTAATTATGCTGAATTGAGCAGGATCGAGACGAATTGACCCAATTCAAGCCAAATAAAGCTAAATCGAGCCGATTCAAGTCTAATCACATGGAATAGCGTCGAAATGCGTTGAATCGAATAGATTAGAGTAGAGAAGGGTACGGTAGCAGAGGCTAGACTACAACACAACAGAACACAAGAGAGAGAAGAGAATAGAATTAAGTAGAGTCGGGTCCAGTAGAATAGAGTCAAATCGAGTTGAAGAGAGCAGAAAAGAGCCAAACAGAGCTGAATACAGCCGAATTGACCAAATTCAAGGTGAATCGAGATGAATCATGTCGAGTCGTTTGAAATGTGTCGAATCGAATCAAATAGATTAGTGTGGGGAAGGTAGGGTTAGGGTAGGGTAGAGAAGAATAGAATAGAGTAGAATAGAACAGAACAGAAAGAATCGAGTAGACTAGAGTAGAATACTGTCAAAAATAGCCGAATAGATTGGAAAAGAGCCGAATAGAACCGAATCGAGTTTAATGGAGCAGAAAGGAGATGAATCGAGCCGATACGACCCGAATCAGGTCGAATCCCATTCAAGTGTGTCGAATAGCATAGAACAGATTACAGTAGGCTACGTTAGGGTAGGGTAGGGTAGAATAGAGTGCAGTAGAACAGAACAGAAGAGAACAGAACTGAAAGAATAGGGTCGAGAAGAGCAGAGTATAGAAGAGTAGAGTAGAGTAGAGTCGAACATTGCCGAATAGAGCCAAATAGAGCCCAAAAGAGCTAAATGGATAGAAACCAAGAGGAATCACGCCGAATCCCGTGGAATCGTGCAGTATCGCGTCGAATCCCGTCGAATTGCATTGAATCTGATCAATTCCAATCCAATCCAATCCAATCAGTTACAATAGACTAGAGTAGGGGAGAGTAGAATACAATACAGTAGAGAATAGTTTAAGATGGAGTAGAATGGTGTAGCATGGAGTCGAGTGGAGTCGAAAAGAGATAATAGAGTTGAGTAGAGTCTAATAGAGCCGAATAGAGCCTATTCGAGCTGACCAGAGCCGAATGGAGCCGATTAGAGCTGAATCGAACCGATTTGAGCCGATTGGGGATGAATGGAGTGGAAAGGAGCCGATTTGAGCCGAATCACATCGAGATGCGTGGAATCGAATCCAGTAGAATAGATTAGATTAGGGTAGGATGGAATAGAGTAGACTAGAACACAGTAGAAGAGAATGGAAAGGATACAATAGAATAGAGTAGAAAAGGGTAGAGCAGAGCAGAATAGTGTAGAGTAGAATAGAGTAGAGTAGAACAGAGTCGAATCAAGCTGAATGGAGACGAAACGAGACAAATCGCGTCCAATGGCGTCGAATCCCATCGAATCAATTACAGTAGGGTATAGTAGAAGAGCGTAGAATGGAGTAGAATGGTGTGCAATGGAATCGAGTAGAGTAGAAAAGAGCTGAAGAGAGCCGAAGAGGGCCAAAGAGGGCCAAATCGAGCTGAATTGAGCGAAATCGAGCCGAATTCAGTGAATCGAGCCTAATGGAGTCAAATCGAGCCTAATCGAGCTGAATCGACACTATTCGAGACAAATGGAGCCGAATGGACATGAATCACACCGATTCGGCCCCTAGTCGCGTCAAAATTTCTCGAATTCAATTGAATAGACTAGAGTAGGGGAGGTTCGGGTAGGCTAGAGTAGGGTAGAATAGAATAAAACAGAACAGAACACAACAAAATAGAACAGAACGACACAGAACGAATACAGAAAAGAGTAGGCTAGAGTGGAGTAGAGGGGAATAGAGTAGAGTAGAATAGATTTGAACAGAGCCAAATTGAGCCGAATCGCGTTGAAATGGGTTGAATCAAATCCAATCAAGTGGGTTACAATACCTTAGAGTTGGGTAGCACAGGGTAGGGTAGAATAGAGTAGAATAGTACAGAACAGAGTAGAAACAATACAATAGAGTAGAGAAGAGTAGAATAGAGCTGAATAGAGCCAAATGCAGACAAAATGAGAGGAATCGTGTAGAAGCAAGTAGAGTAAATTAGAGTGGTGTTGGGTAGGGTAGAGCAGAATAGAGTAGAATAGTGTGGAATGAATAGAATGGAGTAGAATGGAGTCAAGTAGAAACGAATAGAGTAGAAAAGAGTCGAATAGAGCAGAATAGGGCCGAAGAAGGCCAAATCGAGCAGATTCGAAGCGATTCAAGCCAAACCAAGCTGAATGGAGCCTAACTGAGCCGAATAGAGCCAAATCGAGCCGAATCGAGCCGATTCAAGCTTCATCGCCTCGAATCGCGTTCAACGCGTCAAATCCAATCGAGACGTATAGATTAGAGAAGGGGAGGGGAGGGGAGGGGAGAATAGAACAGAGTAGAGTGGAATAGAAGAGATTAGAACAGAATAGAAGGAATAGAATCGAGTAGAATCGAGTGGAAAAGACTAGAGTCGAATAGAGCCGAATAAGCTGAATAGAGACGAATGGAGCTGAAGACAGCCGAAAAGAGCTGTATACTGCCGAATCACACCTAATCGAGTGGAATCAAGCAGAATCGCACTGACTGTCACCGAACAGCGTCGAATCGAATCAGGTCGAATCGAGTCGAGTCACATCGTTTTGAATCAAACAAGGTCAAATCGCTTCATATCGTGTCGAATCCCATCGAATCACGTCGAATAACTTCGAATTGCGTGAAACCTCAGAGAATTCTACTGAATCACGTCGAGTCGCATGGAATCTCATCAAATCCCTTCAGATCTTGCCGAATCCAGTCAAGTCCTATCAAATCGCTTTGGACGGAATCGAATTGAATCCAATAGATTCAAGTAGGGTAGGTTCGGGTGGGGTGCCGTTGGGTCGGGTAGGGTAGAATAGAATAGAGTACAACAGAATAGGAGCGAATAGAACAGAACAGAAAGAATACAACAGAATAGAATAGAGTCAAAGAGAGAGAACATAGCCGAATTGAGCCGAGTGGAGACAAAACGAGACGAATCACGTCCGGTTGCTTCGAATCGCGTCAAATCAAATCGAATCGATTAGAAGAGATTAGGGTAGGGAAGGGTAGAATAGAAGAGAGGAAAATAGTGAGGAATGGAGTTGAACGGAGTCCAATAGAGACGGATAGATATGAATAGAGTACAAAAGAGTCTAATAGAGCAGAATAGGGCCGAATAGGGTTAGGGTAGGGTAGAGAAGAATAGAATAGAGTGGAATAGAACAGAACAGAAAGAATCGAGTAGACTAGAGTCAAATAGAGTCGAATACTGCCAAAAAGAGCCGAATAGAGTGGAAAAGAGCCGAATAGAACCGAATCGAGTTTAATGGAGCAGAAAGGAGATGAATCGAGCCGATATGACCCGAATCAGGTCGAATCCCATTCAAGTGTGTCGAATAGCATAGAACAGATGACAGTAGGCTAAGTTAGGGTAGGGTAGGGGAGAATAGAGTGCAGTAGAACAGAAGAGAACAGAACTGAAAGAATAGGGTAGAGACGAGCAGAGTATAGAAGAGTAGAGTAGACCAGAGTCTAACATTGCCGAATAGAGCCAAATAGAGCCCAAAAGAGCTAAATGGATAGAAACCAAGACGAATCACACCGAATCCCGTTGGAATCGTGCCGTTTCGCGTCGAATCCCGTCGAATTGCATTGAATCTGATCAATTCCAATCCAATCCAATCCAATCAATTAGAATAGACTACAGTAAGGTAGAGTACAATACAATACAGTAGAGAATAGTTTAGGATGGAGTAGAATGGTGTAGCATGGAGTCGAGTGGAGTCGAAAAGAGATAATAGAGTTGAGTAGAGTCTAATAGAGCCGAATAGAGCTGAATAGAGCCTATTCGAGCTGACTAGAGCCGAATGGAGCCGATTAGAGCTGAATCGAACCGATTTGAGCCGATTGGGGATGAATGGAGTGGAAAGGAGCCGATTTGAGCTGAATCGCATCGAGACGCGTGGAATCGAATCCAGTAGAATAGATTAGATTAGGGTAGGATGGAATAGAGTAGACTAGAACACAGTAGAAGAGAATGGAAAGGATACAATAGAATAGAGTAGAAAAGGGTAGAGCAGAGCAGAATAGTGTAGAGTAGAATAGAGTAGAGTAGAACAGAGTCGAATCAAGCTGAATGGAGACGAAACGAGACAAATCGCGTCGAATGGCGTCAGATCCCATCGAATCAATTACAGTAGGGTATAGTAGAATAGCATAGAATGGAGTAGAATGGTGTGCAATGGAATCGAGTAGAGTAGAAAAGAGCTGAATAGAGCCGAATAGGGCCAAAGAGGGCCAAATCGAGCTGAATTGAGCGAAATCGAGCCGAATCCAGTGAATCGAGCCTAATGGAGCCAAATCGAGCCTAATCAAGCTGAATCGACACTATTCGAGACAAATGGAGCCGAATGGACATGAATCACACCGATTCGGCCCCTAGTCGCGTCAAAATTTCTCGAATTCAATTGAATAGACTAGAGTAGGGGAGGTTCGGGTAGGCTAGAGTAGGGTAGAATAGAGTAGACTAGAATAAAACAGAACAGAACACAACAAAATAGAACAGAACAACACAGAACGAATACAGAAAAGAGTAAGCTAGAGTGGAGTAGAGGGGAATAGAGTAGAGTAGAATGGATTTGAACAGAGCCAAATTGAGCTGAATCGCGTTGAAATGGGTTGAATCAAATCCAATCAAGTGGATTACAATACCTTAGAGTTGGGTAGCACAGGGTAGGGTAGAATAGAGTAGAATAGTACAGAACAGAGTAGAAACAATACAATAGAGTAGAGAAGAGTAGAATAGAGCTGAATAGAGCCAAATGCAGACAAAATGAGAGGAATCGTGTAGAAGCAAGTAGAGTAAATTAGAGTGGTGTTGGGTAGGGTAGAGCAGAATAAAGTAGAATAGTGTGGAATGAATAGAATGGAGTAGAATGGAGTCAAGTAGAAACGAATAGAGTAGAAAAGAGTCGAATAGAGCAGAATAGGGCCGAAGAAGGCCAAATCGAGCAGATTCGAAGCGATTCAAGCCAAACCAAGCTGAATGGAGCCTAACTGAGCCGAATAGAGCCAAATCGAGCCGAATCGAGCCGATTCAAGCTTCATCGCCTCGAATCGCGTTCAACGCGTCAAATCCAATCGAGACGTATAGATTAGAGAAGGGGAGGGGAGGGGAGGGGAGAATAGAACAGAGTAGAGTGGAATAGAAGAGATTAGAACAGAATAGAAGGAATAGAATCGAGTAGAATCGAGTGGAAAAGAGTAGAGTCGAATACAGTCGAATAGAGCCGAATAAGCTGAATAGAGACGAATGGAGCTGAAGACAGCCGAAAAGAGCTGTATACTGCCGAATCACACCTAATCGAGCGGAATCAAGCAGAATCGCACTGACTGTCACCGAACAGCGTCGAATCGAATCAGGTCGAATCGAGTCGAGTCACATCGTTTTGAATCAAACAAGGTCAAATCGCTTCATATCGTGTCGAATCCCATCGAATCACGTCGAATAACTTCGAATTGCGTCAAACCTCAGAGAATCCTACTGAATCACGTCGAGTCGCATGGAATCTCATCAAATCCCTTCAGATCTTGCCGAATCCAGTCAAGTCCTATCAAATCGCTTTGCACGGAATCGAATTGAATCCAATAGATTAAAGTAGGGTAGGTTCGGGTGGGGTGCCGTTGGGTCGGGTAGGGTAGAATAGAATAGAGTACAACAGAATAGGAGCGAATAGAACAGAACAGAAAGAATACAACAGAATAGAATAGAGTCAAAGAGAGAGAACATAGCCGAATTGAGCCGAGTGGAGACAAAACGAGACGAATCACGTCCGGTTGCTTCGAATCGCGTCAAATCAAATCGAATCGATTAGAAGAGATTAGGGTAGGGAAGGGTAGAATAGAAGAGAGGAAAATAGTGAGGAATGGAGTTGAACGGAGTCCAATAGAGACGGATAGATATGAATAGAGTACAAAAGAGTCTAATAGAGCAGAATAGGGCCGAATAGGCCCAAATAAGGCCTAATTGAGCAGAATCCAGCAGAATCGATGGAATTCGAGCCTAATCGAGCCGAATGGAGTGAAATGGAGCCAAGTCGAGCCGAATAGAGCCGATTCGAACTGAATCGAGCTGATTCAAGCCTAATCGCGTCAAATCGCGTGGAAATACGTCACATCGAATCTAATCAAATAGATTAGGGAAGGGTAGGGGAGGGGCGGGTGGGTAGAATAGAACAGAATAGTACAGAATAGAATATAGTACAGTAGGGTAGAGTAGAGAGAGTAAAGCAGACAAGAGTAGAGCAGAGTAGAATTGAGTCAAATAGAGTCAAAGAGTGCAGGATATAGCTGAATAGAGCCAATTCTGGCCGAATCGAGTCAAATGGAAACAAAACGAGATGAATCACACCGAATTGCTCCGAATCGCATCCAATCGAATAGATTGGAGTATCGTAGGGTAGAGTAGAACAGAATAGAGTAGAATAGCGTAGAATGGAGAAGAGTGGAGTCAAATGGAGTCGAACAGAGACAAATAGAGTAGAAAAGAGTCGAATCGAGCCAAATAGGGCCGAATAAGGCTGAACCGAGTGGAAACGAGCTGAATTGAAGCGATTCGAGCCAAATCGAGCTGAATCGAGCTGATGTTGCGGAATCGAGCCGACTCAAGCGTGATGGTGTCCGGTCGCATCGAAATGCTTTGAATCGAATCAAATGGAATCGATTAGAATAGGTTAGGGTAGGGTAGTTTATGATAGGAAGACTAGGGTAGATGCAAGTAGACTACATTAGAGTAGACAAGAGAAGGCTAGAGTAGAAGCCTAGACTAGTAAGCTGGACTAGTCAGCTAGACTAGTGGCATAGAGCAGTAGCCTAGACAACTAGTCTTGAAGAGTACCCTAAGTCAGTAATCTGAACGAGTACCCTTGCCTGAACTCTTAGCCTAATCTAGTACCCTTGCCTTAACTAGTAGTCCTAACAAGTACCCTTGCCTTAACCAGTAGTCTTCACTAGTACCCTTGCCTTCACTAGTAGTACGTCCTTAACAAGTAGCCTGAACTGGTACCCTTGCCTTAACCAGTACCCTCAACAAGTACCCATGCCTTAACTAGTAGCCTGGCCTTAACTAGTAGCCTGGCCTTAACTAGTAGCCTGAACTAGTACCCTTGCCTTAAGGGGTACCCTTGCCCGAACTACTCCCCTTAATTAGGACCCTTATTGAGTAACCCAAAGTAGTAGAGTATGGTACGGTGGGGTAGCATAGGGTAGGGAAGCATACGGTGGAACAGAGAAAATAGAAGGAAATAGAATAGAACAGCATAGGTCAGGGTAGGTTAGCTTAGTGTAGGGTATGGTAGAGTAGCATAGGATGGAATAGAGAAAATAGAAAAGGAGACTAGAAAAGAGCAGACTAGATTAGGATAGGCTAGGGTGGGGGAGGGTTTTGTAGAATACAGGAGTGTAGAATGGAATAGAATGGTGTGGAATGGAGTCAAATGGATTCGAACACAGATGCAGAGAGTAGAAAAGAGTTGAATAGAGCCGAATAACGCTGAATAGGACCAAATATGGCCAAAATGAGCCGAATCGAGTCGAGTCGACCAGATTCGGGATGAATGGAGCCTAGTGGAGCTGAAATGAGCCAAATAGAGACAAACTGAACCCAGCATAATCGAGCCAAAACACACTTAATTGCATCCTATTGCATCGGATCTCGTCGAATTCCATCAAATCCCACCAAAACGCATCAAATCTCGCGGAATCTCACCGAATCCCGTCGAATTGTCTCAAATCGGGTCGAATGGTGTCAAACTGAATGGAATCGAATTAAATTGAATAGATTAGAGTAGTGTAGGTTAGACTGGGATTCAGTAGGGAAGGGCACAGAAGAATAGAATAGAGTAGAACAGAAGAGAATACCAAGAGTAGAACGGAGTAGAGTTGAGTAGAGTGGAATAGTCAGAGTCGGGTAGTGCAGAATATAGATGAATAGATCCAATTCAAGCCGAATTGATTCGAATGGAGAGGAAAGGAGACAAATCGTGATGAATCGAATCGATTAGAATAGATTAGAGTAGGGTAGGGTAGAACAGAATAGAATAGAGTAGAAAAGAGTAGAGTGGTGTGGAATGGAGTTGAATGGAGCCAAATAGAGACAAATAAAGTAGAAAGGGTTGAGTAGAGCTGAACAGGGCTGAATAAGGTTCACTGGAGCCTAATTATGCTGAATTGAGCAGAATCGAGACGAATTGACCCAATTCAAGCCAAATAGAGCTAAATCGAGCCGATTCAAGCCTAATCACATGGAATCGCGTCGAAATGCGTTGAATCGAATAGATTAGAGTAGAGAAGGGTACGGTAGCAGAGGCTAGACTACAACACAACAGAACACAAGAGAAAGAAGAGAATAGAATTAAGTAGAGTCGGGTCCAGTAGAATAGAGTCAAATCGAGTTGAAGAGAGCCGAAAAGAGCCAAACAGAGCTGAATACAGCCGAATTGACCAAATTCAAGGTGAATCGAGATGAATCATGTCGAGTCGTTTGAAACGTGTCGAATCGAATCAAATAGATTAGTGTGGGGAAGGTAAGGTTACGGTAGGGTAGAGAAGAATAGAATAGAGTAGAATAGAACAGAACAGAAAGAATCGAGTAGACTAGAGTCAAATAGAGTCGAATACTGCCAAAAAGAGCCGAATAGAGTGGAAAAGAGCCGAATAGAACCGAATCGAGTTTAATGGAGCAGAAAGGAGATGAATCGAGCCGATATGACCCGAATCAGGTCGAATCCCATTCAAGTGTGTCGAATAGCATAGAACAGATGACAGTAGGCTAAGTTAGGGTAGGGTAGGGTAGAATAGAGTGCAGTAGAACAGAACAGAACAGAACTGAAAGAATAGGGTCGAGACGAGCAGAGTATAGAAGAGTAGAGTAGACCAGAGTCTAACATTGCCGAATAGAGCCAAATAGAGCCCAAAAGAGCTAAATGGATAGAAACCAAGACGAATCACACCGAATCCCGTTGGAATCGTGCCGTTTCGCGTCGAATCCCGTCGAATTGCATTGAATCTGATCAATTCCAATCCAATCCAATCCAATCAGTTACAATAGACTAGAGTAGGGGAGAGTAGAATACAATACAGTAGAGAATAGTTTAAGATGGAGTAGAATGGTGTAGCATGGAGTCGAGTGGAGTCGAAAAGAGATAATAGAGTTGAGTAGAGTCTAATAGAGACGAATAGAGCCTATTCGAGCTGACCAGAGCCGAATGGAGCCGATTAGAGCTGAATCGAACCGATTTGAGCCGATTGGGGATGAATGGAGTGGAAAGGAGCCGATTTGAGCCGAATCACATCGAGATGCGTGGAATCGAATCCAGTAGAATAGATTAGATTAGGGTAGGATGGAATAGAGTAGACTAGAACACAGTAGAAGAGAATGGAAAGGATACAATAGAATAGAGTAGAAAAGGGTAGAGCAGAGCAGAATAGTGTAGAGTAGAATAGAGTAGAGTAGAACAGAGTCGAATCAAGCTGAATGGAGACGAAACGAGACAAATCGCGTCGAATGGCGTCGAATCCCATCGAATCAATTACAGTAGGGTATAGTAGAAGAGCGTAGAATGGAGTAGAATGGTGTGCAATGGAATCGAGTAGAGTAGAAAAGAGCTGAAGAGAGCCGAAGAGGGCCAAAGAGGGCCAAATCGAGCTGAATTGAGCGAAATCGAGCCGAATTCAGTGAATCGAGCCTAATGGAGTCAAATCGAGCCTAATCGAGCTGAATCGACACTATTCGAGACAAATGGAGCCGAATGGACATGAATCACACCGATTCGGCCCCTAGTCGCGTCAAAATTTCTCGAATTCAATTGAATAGACTAGAGTAGGGGAGGTTCGGGTAGGCTAGAGTAGGGTAGAATAGAATAAAACAGAACAGAACACAACAAAATAGAACAGAACGACACAGAACGAATACAGAAAAGAGTAGGCTAGAGTGGAGTAGAGGGGAATAGAGTAGAGTAGAATAGATTTGAACAGAGCCAAATTGAGCCGAATCGCGTTGAAATGGGTTGAATCAAATCCAATCAAGTGGGTTACAATACCTTAGAGTTGGGTAGCACAGGGTAGGGTAGAATAGAGTAGAATAGTACAGAACAGAGTAGAAACAATACAATAGAGTAGAGAAGAGTAGAATAGAGCTGAATAGAGCCAAATGCAGACAAAATGAGAGGAATCGTGTAGAAGCAAGTAGAGTAAATTAGAGTGGTGTTGGGTAGGGTAGAGCAGAATAGAGTAGAATAGTGTGGAATGAATAGAATGGAGTAGAATGGAGTCAAGTAGAAACGAATAGAGTAGAAAAGAGTCGAATAGAGCAGAATAGGGCCGAAGAAGGCCAAATCGAGCAGATTCGAAGCGATTCAAGCCAAACCAAGCTGAATGGAGCCTAACTGAGCCGAATAGAGCCAAATCGAGCCGAATCGAGCCGATTCAAGCTTCATCGCCTCGAATCGCGTTCAACGCGTCAAATCCAATCCAGACGTATAGATTAGAGAAGGGGAGGGGAGGGGAGGGGAGAATAGAACAGAGTAGAGTGGAATAGAAGAGATTAGAACAGAATAGAAGGAATAGAATCGAGTAGAATCGAGTGGAAAAGAGTAGAGTCGAATACAGTCGAATAGAGCCGAATAAGCTGAATAGAGACGAATGGAGCTGAAGACAGCCGAAAAGAGCTGTATACTGCCGAATCACACCTAATCGAGTGGAATCAAGCAGAATCGCACTGACTGTCACCGAACAGCGTCGAATCGAATCAGGTCGAATCGAGTCGAGTCACATCGTTTTGAATCAAACAAGGTCAAATCGCTTCATATCGTGTCGAATCCCATCGAATCACGTCGAATAACTTCGAATTGCGTGAAACCTCAGAGAATTCTACTGAATCACGTCGAGTCGCATGGAATCTCATCAAATCCCTTCAGATCTTGCCGAATCCAGTCAAGTCCTATCAAATCGCTTTGGACGGAATCGAATTGAATCCAATAGATTAAAGTAGGGTAGGTTCGGGTGGGGTGCCGTTGGGTCGGGTAGGGTAGAATAGAATAGAGTACAACAGAATAGGAGCGAATAGAACAGAACAGAAAGAATACAACAGAATAGAATAGAGTCAAAGAGAGAGAACATAGCCGAATTGAGCGGAGTGGAGACAAAACGAGACGAATCACGTCCGGTTGCTTCGAATCGCGTGAAATCAAATCGAATCGATTAGAAGAGATTAGGGTAGGGAAGGGTAGAATAGAAGAGAGGAAAATAGTGAGGAATGGAGTTGAACGGAGTCCAATAGAGACGGATAGATATGAATAGAGTACAAAAGAGTCTAATAGAGCAGAATAGGGCCGAATAGGGTTAGGGTAGGGTAGAGAAGAATAGAATAGAGTAGAATAGAACAGAACAGAAAGAATCGAGTAGACTAGAGTCAAATAGAGTCGAATACTGCCAAAAAGAGCCGAATAGAGTGGAAAAGAGCCGAATAGAACCGAATCGAGTTTAATGGAGCAGAAAGGAGATGAATCGAGCCGATATGACCCGAATCAGGTCGAATCCCATTCAAGTGTGTCGAATAGCATAGAACAGATGACAGTAGGCTAAGTTAGGGTAGGGTAGGGGAGAATAGAGTGCAGTAGAACAGAAGAGAACAGAACTGAAAGAATAGGGTCGAGACGAGCAGAGTATAGAAGAGTAGAGTAGACCAGAGTCTAACATTGCCGAATAGAGCCAAATAGAGCCCAAAAGAGCTAAATGGATAGAAACCAAGACGAATCACACCGAATCCCGTTGGAATCGTGCCGTTTCGCGTCGAATCCCGTCGAATTGCATTGAATCTGATCAATTGCAATCCAATCCAATCCAATCAATTAGAATAGACTACAGTAAGGTAGAGTACAATACAATACAGTAGAGAATAGTTTAGGATGGAGTAGAATGGTGTAGCATGGAGTCGAGTGGAGTCGAAAAGAGATAATAGAGTTGAGTAGAGTCTAATAGAGCCGAATAGAGCTGAATAGAGCCTATTCGAGCTGACTAGAGCCGAATGGAGCCGATTAGAGCTGAATCGAACCGATTTGAGCCGATTGGGGATGAATGGAGTGGAAAGGAGCCGATTTGAGCCGAATCGCATCAAGATGCGTGGAATCGAATCCAGTAGAATAGATTAGATTAGGGTAGGATGGAATAGAGTAGACTAGAACACAGTAGAAGAGAATGGAAAGGATACAATAGAATAGAGTAGAAAAGGGTAGAGCAGAGCAGAATAGTGTAGAGTAGAATAGAGTAGAGTAGAACAGAGTCGAATCAAGCTGAATGGAGACGAAACGAGACAAATCGCGTCGAATGGCGTCGAATCCCATCGAATCAATTACAGTAGGGTATAGTAGAATAGCATAGAATGGAGTAGAATGGTGTGCAATGGAATCGAGTAGAGTAGAAAAGAGCTGAATAGAGCCGAATAGGGCCAAAGAGGGCCAAATCGAGCTGAATTGAGTGAAATCGAGCCGAATCCAGTGAATCGAGCCTAATGGAGCCAAATCGAGCCTAATCAAGCTGAATCGACACTATTCGAGACAAATGGAGCCGAATGGACATGAATCACACCGATTCGGCCCCTAGTCGCGTCAAAATTTCTCGAATTCAATTGAATAGACTAGAGTAGGGGAGGTTCGGGTAGGCTAGAGTAGGGTAGAATAGAGTAGAATAGAATAAAACAGAACAGAACACAACAAAATAGAACAGAACGACACAGAACGAATACAGAAAAGAGTAAGCTAGAGTGGAGTAGAGGGGAATAGAGTAGAGTAGAATAGATTTGAACAGAGCCAAATTGAGCTGAATCGCGTTGAAATGGGTTGAATCAAATCCAATCAAGTGGATTACAATACCTTAGAGTTGGGTAGCACAGGGTAGGGTAGAATAGAGTAGAATAGTACAGAACAGAGTAGAAACAATACAATAGAGTAGAAAAGAGTAGAATAGAGCTGAATAGAGCCAAATGCAGACAAAAGTAGAGTAAATTAGAGTGGTGTTGGGTAGGGTAGAGCAGAACAGAGTAGAATAGTGTAGAATAGTGTGGAATGAATAGTATGGAGTAGAATGGAGTCAAATAGAAACGAATAGAGTAGAAAAGAGTCGAATAGAGCAGAATAGGGCCGAAGAAGGCCAAATCGAGCAGATTCGAAGCGATTCAAGCCAAAACAAGCTGAATGGAGCCTAACTGAGCCGAATAGAGCCAAATCGAGCCGAATCGAGCCGATTCAAGCTTCATCGCCTCGAATCGCGTTCAACGCGTCAAATCCAATCGAGACGTATAGATTAGAGAAGGGGAGGGGAGGGGAGGGGAGAATAGAACAGAGTAGAGTGGAATAGAAGAGATTAGAACAGAATAGAAGGAATAGAATCGAGTAGAATCGAGTGGAAAAGAGTAGAGTCGAATACAGTCGAATAGAGCCGAATAAGCTGAATAGAGACGAATGGAGCTGAATACAGCCGAAAAGAGCTGTATACTGCCGAACCACACCTAATCGAGCGGAATCAAGCAGAATCGCACTGTCACCGAACAGCGTCGAATCGAATCAGGTCGAATTGAGTCGAGTCACATCGTTTTGAATCAAACAAGGTCAAATCGCTTCATATCGTGTCGAATCCCATCGAATCACGTCGAATAACTTCGAATTGCGTCAAACCTCAGAGAATCCTACTGAATCACGTCGAGTCGCATGGAATCTCATCAAATCCCTTCAGATCTTGCCGAATCCAGTCAAGTCCTATCAAATCGCTTTGCACGGAATCGAATTGAATCCAATAGATTAAAGTAGGGTAGGTTCGGGTGGAGTGCCGTTGGGTCGGGTAGGGTAGAATAGAATAGAGTACAACAGAATAGGAGAGAATAGAACAGAACAGAAAGAATACAACAGAATAGAATAGAGTCAAAGAGAGAGAACATAGCCGAATTGAGCCGAGTGGAGACAAAACGAGACGAATCACGTCCGGTTGCTTCGAATCGCGTCAAATCAAATCGAATCGATTAGAAGAGATTAGGGTAGGGAAGGGTAGAATAGAAGAGAGGAAAATAGTGAGGAATGGAGTTGAACGGAGTCCAATAGAGACGGATAGATATGAATAGAGTACAAAAGAGTCTAATAGAGCAGAATAGGGCCGAATAGGCCCATATCAGGCCTAATTGAGCAGAATCCAGCAGAATCGATGGAATTCGAGCCTAATCGAGCCGAATGGAGTGAAATGGAGCCAAGTCGAGCCGAATAGAGCCGATTCGAACTGAATCGAGCTGATTCAAGCCTAATCGCGTCAAATCGCGTGGAAATACGTCACATCGAATCTAATCAAATAGATTAGGGAAGGGTAGGGGAGGGGCGGGTGGGTAGAATAGAACAGAATAGTACAGAATAGAATATAGTACAGTAGGGTAGAGTAGAGAGAGTAAAGCAGACAAGAGTAGAGCAGAGTAGAATTGAGTCAAATAGAGTCAAAGAGTGCAGGATATAGCTGAATAGAGCCAATTCTGGCCGAATCGAGTCCAATGGAAACAAAACGAGATGAATCACACCGAATTGCTCCGAATCGCATCCAATCGAATAGATTGGAGTATCGTAGGGTAGAGTAGAACAGAATAGAGTAGAATAGCGTAGAATGGAGAAGAGTGGAGTCAAATGGAGTCGAACAGAGACAAATAGAGTAGAAAAGAGTCGAATCGAGCCAAATAGGGCCGAATAAGGCTGAACCGAGTGGAAACGAGCTGAATTGAAGCGATTCGAGCCAAATCGAGCTGAATCGAGCTGATGTTGCGGAATCGAGCCGACTCAAGCGTGATGGTGTCCAGTCGCATCGAAATGCTTTGAATCGAATCAAATGGAATCTATTAGAATAGGTTAGGGTAGGGTAGTTTATGATAGGAAGACTAGGGTAGATGCCAGTAGATTACGCTAGAGTAGACAAGAGAAGGCTAGAGTAGAAGCCTAGACTAGTAAGCTGGACTAGTCAGCTAGACTAGTGGCATAGAGCAGTAGCCTAGACAACTAGTCTTCAATAGTACCCTAAGTCAGTAATCTGAACGAGTACCCTTGCCTGAACTCTTAGCCTAATCTAGTACCCTTGCCTTAATTAGTAGTCCTAAGAAGTACCCTTGCCTTAACCAGTAGTCTTCACTAGTACCCTTGCCTTCACTAGTAGTATGTCCTTAACAAGTAGCCTGAACGGGTAGCCTTGCCTTAACCAGTACCCTCAACAAGTACCCACGCCTTAACTAGTAGCCTGGCCTTAACTAGTAGCCTGAACTAGTACACTTGCCTTAAGGAGTACCCTTGCCCGAACTACTCCCCTTAATTAGGACCCTTATTGAATAACCCTAAGTAGTGGAGTATGGTACGGTGGGGTAGCATAGGGTAGGGAAGCCTACGGTGGAACAGAGAAAATAGAAGGAAATAGAATAGAACAGCATAGGTCAGGGTAGGTTAGCTCAGTGCAGGGTATGGTAGAGTAGCATAGGATGGAATAGAGAAAATAGAAAAGGAGACTAGAAAAGAGCAGACTAGATTAGGATAGGGTAGGGTGGGGGAGGGTTTTGCAGAATACAGTAGTGTAGAATGGAATAGAATGGTGTGGAGTGGAGTCGAATGGATTCGAACAGAGATGAATAGAGTAGAAAAGAGTTGAATAGAGCCGAATAACGCTGAATAGGACCAAATATGGCCGAAATGAGCCGAATCGAGTCGAGTCCACCAGATTCGGGATGAATGCAGCTGAGTGGAGCTGAAATGAGCCAAATAGAGACAAACTGAACCCAGCAAAATCGAGCCAAAACACACTTAATTGCATCCTATTGCATCGGATCTCGTCGAATTCCATCAAATCCCACCAAAACGCATCAAATCTCGCGGAATCTCACCGAATCCCGTCGAATTGTCTCAAATCGGGTCGAATGGTGTCAAACGGAATGGAATCGAATTAAATTGAATAGATTAGAGTAGTGTAGGTTAGACTGGGATTCAGTAGGGAAGGGCACAGAAGAATAGAATAGAGTAGAACAGAAGAGAATACCAAGAGTAGAACGGAGTAGAGTTGAGTAGAGTGGAATAGTCAGAGTCGGGTAGTGCAGAATATAGATGAATAGATCCACTTCAAGCCGAATCGATTCGAATGGAGAGGAAAGGAGACAAATCGTGATGAATCGAATCGATTAGAATAGATTAGAGTAGGGTAGGGTAGAACAGAATAGAATAGAGTAGAAAAGAGTAGAGTGGTGTGGAATGGAGTTGAATGGAGCCAAATAGAGACAAATAAAGTAGAAAGGGTTGAGTAGAGCTGAACAGGGCTGAATAAGGTTCACTGGAGCCTAATTATGCTGAATTGAGCAGAATCGAGACGAATTGACCCAATTCAAGACAAATAGAGCTAAATCGAGCCGATTCAAGCCTAATCACATGGAATCGCGTCGAAATGCGTTGAATCGAATAGATTAGAGTAGAGAAGGGTACGGTAGCAGAGGCTAGACTACAACACAACAGAACACAAGAGAAAGAAGAGAATAGAATTAAGTAGAGTCGGGTCCAGTAGAATAGAGTCAAATCGAGTTGAAGAGAGCCGAAAAGAGCCAAACAGAGCTGAATACAGCCGAATTGACCAAATTCAAGGTGAATCGAGATGAATCATGTCGAGTCGTTTGAAACGTGTCGAATCGAATCAAATAGATTAGTGTGGGGAAGGTAAGGTTACGGTAGGGTAGAGAAGAATAGAATAGAGTAGAATAGAACAGAACAGAAAGAATCGAGTAGACTAGAGTCAAATAGAGTCGAATACTGCCAAAAAGAGCCGAATAGAGTGGAAAAGAGCCGAATAGAACCGAATCGAGTTTAATGGAGCAGAAAGGAGATGAATCGAGCCGATATGACCCGAATCAGGTCGAATCCCATTCAAGTGTGTCGAATAGCATAGAACAGATGACAGTAGGCTAAGTTAGGGTAGGGTAGGGTAGAATAGAGTGCAGTAGAACAGAAGAGAACAGAACTGAAAGAATAGGGTCGAGACGAGCAGAGTATAGAAGAGTAGAGTAGACCAGAGTCTAACATTGCCGAATAGAGCCAAATAGAGCCCAAAAGAGCTAAATGGATAGAAACCAAGACGAATCACACCGAATCCCGTTGGAATCGTGCCGTTTCGCGTCGAATCCCGTCGAATTGCATTGAATCTGATCAATTCCAATCCAATTCAATCCAATCAATTAGAATAGACTACAGTAAGGTAGAGTACAATACAATACAGTAGAGAATAGTTTAGGATGGAGTAGAATGGTGTAGCATGGAGTCGAGTGGAGTCGAAAAGAGATAATAGAGTTGAGTAGAGTCTAATAGAGCCGAATAGAGCTGAATAGAGCCTATTCGAGCTGACTAGAGCCGAATGGAGCCGATTAGAGCTGAATCGAACCGATTTGAGCCGATTGGGGATGAATGGAGTGGAAAGGAGCCGATTTGAGCCGAATCGCATCGAGATGCGTGGAATCGAATCCAGTAGAATAGATTAGATTAGGGTAGGATGGAATAGAGTAGACTAGAACACAGTAGAAGAGAATGGAAAGGATACAATAGAATAGAGTAGAAAAGGGTAGAGCAGAGCAGAATAGTGTAGAGTAGAATAGAGTAGAGTAGAACAGAGTCGAATCAAGCTGAATGGAGACGAAACGAGACAAATCGCGTCGAATGGCGTCAGATCCCATCGAATCAATTACAGTAGGGTATAGTAGAATAGCATAGAATGGAGTAGAATGGTGTGCAATGGAATCGAGTAGAGTAGAAAAGAGCTGAATAGAGCCGAATAGGGCCAAAGAGGGCCAAATCGAGCTGAATTGAGCGAAATCGAGCCGAATCCAGTGAATCGAGCCTAATGGAGCCAAATCGAGCCTAATCAAGCTGAATCGACACTATTCGAGACAAATGGAGCCGAATGGACATGAATCACACCGATTTGGCCCCTAGTCGCGTCAAAATTTCTCGAATTCAATTGAATAGACTAGAGTAGGGGAGGTTCGGGTAGGCTAGAGTAGGGTAGAATAGAGTAGAATAGAATAAAACAGAACAGAACACAACAAAATAGAACAGAACGACACAGAACGAATACAGAAAAGAGTAAGCTAGAGTGGAGTAGAGGGGAATAGAGTAGAGTAGAATAGATTTGAACAGAGCCAAATTGAGCCGAATCGCGTTGAAATGGGTTGAATCAAATCCAATCAAGTGGATTACAATACCTTAGAGTTGGGTAGCACAGGGTAGGGTAGAATAGAGTAGAATAGTACAGAACAGAGTAGAAACAATACAATAGAGTAGAGAAGAGTAGAATAGAGCTGAATAGAGCCAAATGCAGACAAAATGAGAGGAATCGTGTAGAAGCAAGTAGAGTAAATTAGAGTGGTGTTGGGTAGGGTAGAGCAGAATAAAGTAGAATAGTGTGGAATGAATAGAATGGAGTAGAATGGAGTCAAATAGAAACGAATAGAGTAGAAAAGAGTCGAATAGAGCAGAATAGGGCCGAAGAAGGCCAAATCGAGCAGATTCGAAGCGATTCAAGCCAAAACAAGCTGAATGGAGCCTAACTGAGCCGAATAGAGCCAAATCGAGCTGAATCGAGCCGATTCAAGCTTCATCGCCTCGAATCGCGTTCAACGCGTCAAATCCAATCCAGACGTATAGATTAGAGAAGGGGAGGGGAGGGGAGGGGAGAATAGAACAGAGTAGAGTGGAATAGAAGAGATTAGAACAGAATAGAAGGAATAGAATCGAGTAGAATCGAGTGGAAAAGAGTAGAGTCGAATACAGTCGAATAGAGCCGAATAAGCTGAATAGAGACGAATGGAGCTGAAGACAGCCGAAAAGAGCTGTATACTGCCGAATCACACCTAATCGAGCGGAATCAAGCAGAATCGCACTGACTGTCACCGAACAGCGTCGAATCGAATCAGGTCGAATCGAGTCGAGTCACATCGTTTTGAATCAAACAAGGTCAAATCGCTTCATATCGTGTCGAATCCCATCGAATCACGTCGAATAACTTCGAATTGCGTCAAACCTCAGAGAATCCTACTGAATCACGTCGAGTCGCATGGAATCTCACCAGATCCCTTCAGATTTGCCGAATCCAGTCAAGTCCTATCAAATCGCTTTGCACGGAATCGAATTGAATCCAACAGATTAAAGTAGGGTAGGTTCGGGTGGGGTGCCGTTGGGTCGGGTAGGGTAGAATAGAATAGAGTACAATAGAATAGGAGAGAATAGAACAGAACAGAAAGAATACAACAGAATAGAATAGAGTCAAAGAGAGAGAACATAGCCGAATTGAGCCGAGTGGAGACAAAACGAGACGAATCACGTCCGGTTGCTTCGAATCGCGTCAAATCAAATCGAATCGATTAGAAGAGATTAGGGTAGGGAAGGGTAGAATAGAAGAGAGGAAAATAGTGAGGAATGGAGTTGAACGGAGTCCAATAGAGACGGATAGATATGAATAGAGTACAAAAGAGTCTAATAGAGCAGAATAGGGCCGAATAGGCCCAAATAAGGCCTAATTGAGCAGAATCCAGCAGAATCAATGGAATTCGAGCCTAATCGAGCCGAATGGAGTGAAATGGAGCCAAGTCGAGCCGAATAGAGCCGATTCGAACTGAATCGAGCTGATTCAAGCCTAATCGCGTCAAATCGCGTGGAAATACGTCACATCGAATCTAATCAAATAGATTAGGGAAGGGTAGGGGAGGGGCGGGTGGGTAGAATAGAACAGAATAGTACAGAATATAGTACAGTAGGGTAGAGTAGAGAGAGTAAAGCAGACAAGAGTAGAGCAGAGTAGAATTGAGTCAAATAGAGTCAAAGAGTGCAGGATATAGCTGAATAGAGCCAATTCTGGCCGAATCGAGTCAAATGGAAACAAAACGAGATGAATCACACCGAATTGCTCCGAATCGCATCCAATCGAATAGATTGGAGTATCGTAGGGTAGAGTAGAACAGAATAGAGTAGAATAGCGTAGAATGGAGAAGAGTGGAGTCAAATGGAGTCGAACAGAGACAAATAGAGTAGAAAAGAGTCGAATCGAGCCAAATAGGGCCGAATAAGGCTGAACCGAGTGGAAACGAGCTGAATTGAAGCGATTCGAGCCAAATCGAGCTGAATCGAGCTGATGTTGCGGAATCGAGCCGACTCAAGCGTGATGGTGTCCGGTCGCATCGAAATGCTTTGAATCGAATCAAATGGAATCGATTAGAATAGGTTAGGGTAGGGTAGTTTATGATAGGAAGACTAGGGTAGATGCAAGTAGACTACATTAGAGTAGACAAGAGAAGGCTAGAGTAGAAGCCTAGACTAGTAAGCTGGACTAGTCAGCTAGACTAGTGGCATAGAGCAGTAGCCTAGACAACTAGTCTTGAAGAGTACCCTAAGTCAGTAATCTGAACGAGTACCCTTGCCTGAACTCTTAGCCTAATCTAGTACCCTTGCCTTAACTAGTAGTCCTAACAAGTACCCTTGCCTTAACCAGTAGTCTTCACTAGTACCCTTGCCTTCACTAGTAGTACGTCCTTAACAAGTAGCCTGAACGGGTACCCTTGCCTTAACCAGTACCCTCAACAAGTACCCATGCCTTAACTAGTAGCCTGGCCTTAACTAGTACCCTGGCCTTAACTAGTAGCCTGAACTAGTACCCTTGCCTTAAGGGGTACCCTTGCCCGAACTACTCCCCTTAATTAGGACCCTTATTGAGTAACCCAAAGTAGTAGAGTATGGTACGGTGGGGTAGCATAGGTAGGGAAGCATACAGTGGAACAGAGAAAATAGAAGGAAATAGAATAGAACAGCATAGGTCAGGGTAGGTTAGCTTAGTGTAGGGTATGGTAGAGTAGCATAGGATGGAATAGAGAAAATAGAAAAGGAGACTAGAAAAGAGCAGAGTAGATTAGGATAGGCTAGGGTGGGGGAGGGTTTTGTAGAATACAGTAGTGTAGAATGGAATAGAATGGTGTGGAATGGAGTCAAATGGATTCGAACACAGATGCAGAGAGTAGAAAAGAGTTGAATAGAGCCGAATAACGCTGAATAGGACCACATATGGCCAAAATGAGCCGAATCGAGTCGAGTCGACCAGATTCGGGATGAATGGAGCCTAGTGGAGCTGAAATGAGCCAAATAGAGACAAACTGAACCCAGCAAAATCGAGCCAAAACACACTTAATTGCATCCTATTGCATCGGATCTCGTCGAATTCCATCAAATCCCACCAAAACGCATCAAATCTCGCGGAATCTCACCGAATCCCGTCGAATTGTCTCAAATCGGGTCGAATGGTGTCAAACGGAATGGAATCGAATTAAATTGAATAGATTAGAGTAGTGTAGGTTAGACTGGGATTCAGTAGGGAAGGGCACAGAAGAATAGAATAGAGTAGAACAGAAGAGAATACCAAGAGTAGAACGGAGTAGAGTTGAGTAGAGTGGAATAGTCAGAGTCGGGTAGTGCAGAATATAGATGAATAGATCCAATTCAAGCCGAATCGATTCGAATGGAGAGGAAAGGAGACAAATCGTGATGAATCGAATCGATTAGAATAGATTAGAGTAGGGTAGGGTAGAACAGAATAGAATAGAGTAGAAAAGAGTAGAGTGGTGTGGAATGGAGTTCAATGGAGCCAAATAGAGACAAATAAAGTAGAAAGGGTTGAGTAGAACTGAACAGGGCTGAATAAGGTTCACTCGAGCCTAATTATGCTGAATTGAGCAGAATCGAGACGAATTGACCCAATTCAAGCCAAATAGAGCTAAATCGAGCCGATTCAAGCCTAATCACATGGAATCGCGTCGAAATGCGTTGAATCGAATAGATTAGAGTAGAGAAGGGTACAGTAGCAGAGGCTAGACTACAACACAACAGAACACAATAGAAAGAAGAGAATAGAATTAAGTAGAGTCGGGTCCAGTAGAATAGAGTCAAATCGAGTTGAAGAGAGCCGAAAAGAGCCAAACAGAGCTGAATACAACCGAATTGACCAAATTCAAGGTGAATCGAGATGAATCATGTCGAGTCGTTTGAAACGTGTCAAATCGAATCAAATAGATTAGTGTGGGGAAGGTAAGGTTAGGGTAGGGTAGAGAAGAATAGAATAGAGTAGAATAGAACAGAACAGAAAGAATCGAGTAGACTAGAGTCAAATAGAGTCGAATACTGCCAAAAAGAGCCGAATAGAGTGGAAAAGAGCCGAATAGAACCGAATCGAGTTTAATGGAGCAGAAAGGAGATGAATCGAGCCGATATGACCCGAATCAGGTCGAATCCCATTCAAGTGTGTCGAATAGCATAGAACAGATGACAGTAGGCTAAGTTAGGGTAGGGTAGGGTAGAATAGAGTGCAGTAGAACAGAACAGAACAGAACTGAAAGAATAGGGTCGAGAGGAGCAGAGTATAGAAGAGTAGAGTAGACCAGAGTCTAACATTGCCGAATAGAGCCAAATAGAGCCCAAAAGAGCTAAATGGATAGAAACCAAGACGAATCACACCGAATCCCGTTGGAATCGTGCCGTTTCGCGTCGAATCCCGTCGAATTGCATTGAATCTGATCAATTCCAATCCAATTCAATCCAATCAATTAGAATAGACTACAGTAAGGTAGAGTACAATACAATACAGTAGAGAATAGTTTAGGATGGAGTAGAATGGTGTAGCATGGAGTCGAGTGGAGTCGAAAAGAGATAATAGAGTTGAGTAGAGTCTAATAGAGCCGAATAGAGCTGAATAGAGCCTATTCGAGCTGACTAGAGCCGAATGGAGCCGATTAGAGCTGAATCGAACCGATTTGAGCCGATTGGGGATGAATGGAGTGGAAAGGAGCCGATTTGAGCCGAATCGCATCGAGGCGCGTGGAATCGAATCCAGTAGAATAGATTAGATTAGGGTAGGATGGAATAGAGTAGACTAGAACACAGTAGAAGAGAATGGAAAGGATACAATAGAATAGAGTAGAAAAGGGTAGAGCAGAGCAGAATAGTGTAGAGTAGAATAGAGTAGAGTAGAACAGAGTCGAATCAAGCTGAATGGAGACGAAACGAGAGAAATCGCGTCGAATGGCGTCAAATCCCATCGAATCAATTACAGTAGGGTATAGTAGAATAGCATAGAATGGAGTAGAATGGTGTGCAATGGAATCGAGTAGAGTAGAAAAGAGCTGAATAGAGC
Source organism: Loxodonta africana (assembly GCF_030014295.1). NCBI lineage: Eukaryota > Metazoa > Chordata > Mammalia > Proboscidea > Elephantidae > Loxodonta > Loxodonta africana. The sequence continues at coordinate 1,496,763 of NW_026975144.1, read as the reverse complement.
CGAATAGGGCCAAAGAGGGCCAAATCGAGCTGAATTGAGTGAAATCGAGCCGAATCCAGTGAATCGAGCCTAATGGAGCCAAATCGAGCCTAATCAAGCTGAATCGACACTATTCGAGACAAATGGAGCCGAATGGACATGAATCACACCGATTCGGCCTCTAGTCGCGTCAAAATTTCTCGAATTCAATTGAATAGACTAGAGTAGGGGAGGTTCGGGTAGGCTAGAGTAGGGTAGAATAGAGTAGAATAGAATAAAACAGAACAGAACACAACAAAATACAACAGAACAACACAGAACGAATACAGAAAAGAGTAAGCAAGAGTGGAGTAGAGGGGAATAGAGTAGAGTAGAATGGATTTGAACAGAGCCAAAATGAGCTGAATCGCGTTGAAATGGGTTGAATCAAATCCAATCAAGTGGATTACAATACCTTAGAGTTGGGTAGCACAGGGTAGGGTAGAATAGAGTAGAATAGTACAGAACAGAGTAGAAACAATACAATAGAGTAGAGAAGAGTAGAATAGAGCTGAATAGAGCCAAATGCAGACAAAATGAGAGGAATCGTGTAGAAGCAAGTAGAGTAAATTAGAGTGGTGTTGGGTAGGGTAGAGCAGAATAAAGTAGAATAGTGTGGAATGAATAGAATGGAGTAGAATGGAGTCAAGTAGAAACGAATAGAGTAGAAAAGAGTCGAATAGAGCAGAATAGGGCCGAAGAAGGCCAAATCGAGCAGATTCGAAGCGATTCAAGCCAAACCAAGCTGAATGGAGCCTAACTGAGCCGAATAGAGCCAAATCGAGCCGAATCGAGCCGATTCAAGCTTCATCGCCTCGAATCGCGTTCAACGCGTCAAATCCAATCGAGACGTATAGATTAGAGAAGGGGAGGGGAGGGGAGGGGAGAATAGAACAGAGTAGAGTGGAATAGAAGAGATTAGAACAGAATAGAAGGAATAGAATCGAGTAGAATCGAGTGGAAAAGAGTAGAGTCGAATACAGTCGAATAGAGCCGAATAAGCTGAATAGAGACGAATGGAGCTGAAGACAGCCGAAAAGAGCTGTATACTGCCGAATCACACCTAATCGAGCGGAATCAAGCAGAATCGCACTGACTGTCACCGAACAGCGTCGAATCGAATCAGGTCGAATCGAGTCGAGTCACATCGTTTTGAATCAAACAAGGTCAAATCGCTTCATATCGTGTCGAATCCCATCGAATCACGTCGAATAACTTCGAATTGCGTCAAACCTCAGAGAATCCTACTGAATCACGTCGAGTCGCATGGAATCTCATCAAATCCCTTCAGATCTTGCCGAATCCAGTCAAGTCCTATCAAATCGCTTTGCACGGAATCGAATTGAATCCAATAGATTAAAGTAGGGTAGGTTCGGGTGGGGTGCCGTTGGGTCGGGTAGGGTAGAATAGAATAGAGTACAACAGAATAGGAGCGAATAGAACAGAACAGAAAGAATACAACAGAATAGAATAGAGTCAAAGAGAGAGAACATAGCCGAATTGAGCCGAGTGGAGACAAAACGAGACGAATCACGTCCGGTTGCTTCGAATCGCGTCAAATCAAATCGAATCGATTAGAAGAGATTAGGGTAGGGAAGGGTAGAATAGAAGAGAGGAAAATAGTGAGGAATGGAGTTGAACGGAGTCCAATAGAGACGGATAGATATGAATAGAGTACAAAAGAGTCTAATAGAGCAGAATAGGGCCGAATAGGCCCAAATAAGGCCTAATTGAGCAGAATCCAGCAGAATCGATGGAATTCGAGCCTAATCGAGCCGAATGGAGTGAAATGGAGCCAAGTCGAGCCGAATAGAGCCGATTCGAACTGAATCGAGCTGATTCAAGCCTAATCGCGTCAAATCGCGTGGAAATACGTCACATCGAATCTAATCAAATAGATTAGGGAAGGGTAGGGGAGGGGCGGGTGGGTAGAATAGAACAGAATAGTACAGAATATAGTACAGTAGGGTAGAGTAGAGAGAGTAAAGCAGACAAGAGTAGAGCAGAGTAGAATTGAGTCAAATAGAGTCAAAGAGTGCAGGATATAGCTGAATAGAGCCAATTCTGGCCGAATCGAGTCAAATGGAAACAAAACGAGATGAATCACACCGAATTGCTCCGAATCGCATCCAATCGAATAGATTGGAGTATCGTAGGGTAGAGTAGAACAGAATAGAGTAGAATAGCGTAGAATGGAGAAGAGTGGAGTCAAATGGAGTCGAACAGAGACAAATAGAGTAGAAAAGAGTCGAATCGAGCCAAATAGGGCCGAATAAGGCTGAACCGAGTGGAAACGAGCTGAATTGAAGCGATTCGAGCCAAATCGAGCTGAATCGAGCTGATGTTGCGGAATCGAGCCGACTCAAGCGTGATGGTGTCCGGTCGCATCGAAATGCTTTGAATCGAATCAAATGGAATCGATTAGAATAGGTTAGGGTAGGGTAGTTTATGATAGGAAGACTAGGGTAGATGCAAGTAGACTACATTAGAGTAGACAAGAGAAGGCTAGAGTAGAAGCCTAGACTAGTAAGCTGGACTAGTCAGCTAGACTAGTGGCATAGAGCAGTAGCCTAGACAACTAGTCTTGAAGAGTACCCTAAGTCAGTAATCTGAACGAGTACCCTTGCCTGAACTCTTAGCCTAATCTAGTACCCTTGCCTTAACTAGTAGTCCTAACAAGTACCCTTGCCTTAACCAGTAGTCTTCACTAGTACCCTTGCCTTCACTAGTAGTACGTCCTTAACAAGTAGCCTGAACGGGTACCCTTGCCTTAACCAGTACCCTCAACAAGTACCCATGCCTTAACTAGTAGCCTGGCCTTAACTAGTAGCCTGGCCTTAACTAGTAGCCTGAACTAGTACCCTTGCCTTAAGGGGTACCCTTGCCCGAACTACTCCCCTTAATTAGGACCCTTATTGAGTAACCCAAAGTAGTAGAGTATGGTACGGTGGGGTAGCATAGGTAGGGAAGCATACAGTGGAACAGAGAAAATAGAAGGAAATAGAATAGAACAGCATAGGTCAGGGTAGGTTAGCTTAGTGTAGGGTATGGTAGAGTAGCATAGGATGGAATAGAGAAAATAGAAAAGGAGACTAGAAAAGAGCAGAGTAGATTAGGATAGGCTAGGGTGGGGGAGGGTTTTGTAGAATACAGTAGTGTAGAATGGAATAGAATGGTGTGGAATGGAGTCAAATGGATTCGAACACAGATGCAGAGAGTAGAAAAGAGTTGAATAGAGCCGAATAACGCTGAATAGGACCACATATGGCCAAAATGAGCCGAATCGAGTCGAGTCGACCAGATTCGGGATGAATGGAGCCTAGTGGAGCTGAAATGAGCCAAATAGAGACAAACTGAACCCAGCAAAATCGAGCCAAAACACACTTAATTGCATCCTATTGCATCGGATCTCGTCGAATTCCATCAAATCCCACCAAAACGCATCAAATCTCGCGGAATCTCACCGAATCCCGTCGAATTGTCTCAAATCGGGTCGAATGGTGTCAAACGGAATGGAATCGAATTAAATTGAATAGATTAGAGTAGTGTAGGTTAGACTGGGATTCAGTAGGGAAGGGCACAGAAGAATAGAATAGAGTAGAACAGAAGAGAATACCAAGAGTAGAACGGAGTAGAGTTGAGTAGAGTGGAATAGTCAGAGTCGGGTAGTGCAGAATATAGATGAATAGATCCAATTCAAGCCGAATCGATTCGAATGGAGAGGAAAGGAGACAAATCGTGATGAATCGAATCGATTAGAATAGATTAGAGTAGGGTAGGGTAGAACAGAATAGAATAGAGTAGAAAAGAGTAGAGTGGTGTGGAATGGAGTTCAATGGAGCCAAATAGAGACAAATAAAGTAGAAAGGGTTGAGTAGAACTGAACAGGGCTGAATAAGGTTCACTCGAGCCTAATTATGCTGAATTGAGCAGAATCGAGACGAATTGACCCAATTCAAGCCAAATAGAGCTAAATCGAGCCGATTCAAGCCTAATCACATGGAATCGCGTCGAAATGCGTTGAATCGAATAGATTAGAGTAGAGAAGGGTACAGTAGCAGAGGCTAGACTACAACACAACAGAACACAATAGAAAGAAGAGAATAGAATTAAGTAGAGTCGGGTCCAGTAGAATAGAGTCAAATCGAGTTGAAGAGAGCCGAAAAGAGCCAAACAGAGCTGAATACAACCGAATTGACCAAATTCAAGGTGAATCGAGATGAATCATGTCGAGTCGTTTGAAACGTGTCAAATCGAATCAAATAGATTAGTGTGGGGAAGGTAAGGTTAGGGTAGGGTAGAGAAGAATAGAATAGAGTAGAATAGAACAGAACAGAAAGAATCGAGTAGACTAGAGTCAAATAGAGTCGAATACTGCCAAAAAGAGCCGAATAGAGTGGAAAAGAGCCGAATAGAACCGAATCGAGTTTAATGGAGCAGAAAGGAGATGAATCGAGCCGATATGACCCGAATCAGGTCGAATCCCATTCAAGTGTGTCGAATAGCATAGAACAGATGACAGTAGGCTAAGTTAGGGTAGGGTAGGGTAGAATAGAGTGCAGTAGAACAGAACAGAACAGAACTGAAAGAATAGGGTCGAGAGGAGCAGAGTATAGAAGAGTAGAGTAGACCAGAGTCTAACATTGCCGAATAGAGCCAAATAGAGCCCAAAAGAGCTAAATGGATAGAAACCAAGACGAATCACACCGAATCCCGTTGGAATCGTGCCGTTTCGCGTCGAATCCCGTCGAATTGCATTGAATCTGATCAATTCCAATCCAATTCAATCCAATCAATTAGAATAGACTACAGTAAGGTAGAGTACAATACAATACAGTAGAGAATAGTTTAGGATGGAGTAGAATGGTGTAGCATGGAGTCGAGTGGAGTCGAAAAGAGATAATAGAGTTGAGTAGAGTCTAATAGAGCCGAATAGAGCTGAATAGAGCCTATTCGAGCTGACTAGAGCCGAATGGAGCCGATTAGAGCTGAATCGAACCGATTTGAGCCGATTGGGGATGAATGGAGTGGAAAGGAGCCGATTTGAGCCGAATCGCATCGAGGCGCGTGGAATCGAATCCAGTAGAATAGATTAGATTAGGGTAGGATGGAATAGAGTAGACTAGAACACAGTAGAAGAGAATGGAAAGGATACAATAGAATAGAGTAGAAAAGGGTAGAGCAGAGCAGAATAGTGTAGAGTAGAATAGAGTAGAGTAGAACAGAGTCGAATCAAGCTGAATGGAGACGAAACGAGAGAAATCGCGTCGAATGGCGTCAAATCCCATCGAATCAATTACAGTAGGGTATAGTAGAATAGCATAGAATGGAGTAGAATGGTGTGCAATGGAATCGAGTAGAGTAGAAAAGAGCTGAATAGAGCCGAATAGGGCCAAAGAGGGCCAAATCGAGCTGAATTGAGTGAAATCGAGCCGAATCCAGTGAATCGAGCCTAATGGAGCCAAATCGAGCCTAATCAAGCTGAATCGACACTATTCGAGACAAATGGAGCCGAATGGACATGAATCACACCGATTCGGCCTCTAGTCGCGTCAAAATTTCTCGAATTCAATTGAATAGACTAGAGTAGGGGAGGTTCGGGTAGGCTAGAGTAGGGTAGAATAGAGTAGAATAGAATAAAACAGAACAGAACACAACAAAATACAACAGAACAACACAGAACGAATACAGAAAAGAGTAAGCAAGAGTGGAGTAGAGGGGAATAGAGTAGAGTAGAATGGATTTGAACAGAGCCAAAATGAGCTGAATCGCGTTGAAATGGGTTGAATCAAATCCAATCAAGTGGATTACAATACCTTAGAGTTGGGTAGCACAGGGTAGGGTAGAATAGAGTAGAATAGTACAGAACAGAGTAGAAACAATACAATAGAGTAGAGAAGAGTAGAATAGAGCTGAATAGAGCCAAATGCAGACAAAATGAGAGGAATCGTGTAGAAGCAAGTAGAGTAAATTAGAGTGGTGTTGGGTAGGGTAGAGCAGAATAAAGTAGAATAGTGTGGAATGAATAGAATGGAGTAGAATGGAGTCAAGTAGAAACGAATAGAGTAGAAAAGAGTCGAATAGAGCAGAATAGGGCCGAAGAAGGCCAAATCGAGCAGATTCGAAGCGATTCAAGCCAAACCAAGCTGAATGGAGCCTAACTGAGCCGAATAGAGCCAAATCGAGCCGAATCGAGCCGATTCAAGCTTCATCGCCTCGAATCGCGTTCAACGCGTCAAATCCAATCGAGACGTATAGATTAGAGAAGGGGAGGGGAGGGGAGGGGAGAATAGAACAGAGTAGAGTGGAATAGAAGAGATTAGAACAGAATAGAAGGAATAGAATCGAGTAGAATCGAGTGGAAAAGAGTAGAGTCGAATACAGTCGAATAGAGCCGAATAAGCTGAATAGAGACGAATGGAGCTGAAGACAGCCGAAAAGAGCTGTATACTGCCGAATCACACCTAATCGAGCGGAATCAAGCAGAATCGCACTGACTGTCACCGAACAGCGTCGAATCGAATCAGGTCGAATCGAGTCGAGTCACATCGTTTTGAATCAAACAAGGTCAAATCGCTTCATATCGTGTCGAATCCCATCGAATCACGTCGAATAACTTCGAATTGCGTCAAACCTCAGAGAATCCTACTGAATCACGTCGAGTCGCATGGAATCTCATCAAATCCCTTCAGATCTTGCCGAATCCAGTCAAGTCCTATCAAATCGCTTTGCACGGAATCGAATTGAATCCAATAGATTAAAGTAGGGTAGGTTCGGGTGGGGTGCCGTTGGGTCGGGTAGGGTAGAATAGAATAGAGTACAACAGAATAGGAGCGAATAGAACAGAACAGAAAGAATACAACAGAATAGAATAGAGTCAAAGAGAGAGAACATAGCCGAATTGAGCCGAGTGGAGACAAAACGAGACGAATCACGTCCGGTTGCTTCGAATCGCGTCAAATCAAATCGAATCGATTAGAAGAGATTAGGGTAGGGAAGGGTAGAATAGAAGAGAGGAAAATAGTGAGGAATGGAGTTGAACGGAGTCCAATAGAGACGGATAGATATGAATAGAGTACAAAAGAGTCTAATAGAGCAGAATAGGGCCGAATAGGCCCAAATAAGGCCTAATTGAGCAGAATCCAGCAGAATCGATGGAATTCGAGCCTAATCGAGCCGAATGGAGTGAAATGGAGCCAAGTCGAGCCGAATAGAGCCGATTCGAACTGAATCGAGCTGATTCAAGCCTAATCGCGTCAAATCGCGTGGAAATACGTCACATCGAATCTAATCAAATAGATTAGGGAAGGGTAGGGGAGGGGCGGGTGGGTAGAATAGAACAGAATAGTACAGAATAGAATATAGTACAGTAGGGTAGAGTAGAGAGAGTAAAGCAGACAAGAGTAGAGCAGAGTAGAATTGAGTCAAATAGAGTCAAAGAGTGCAGGATATAGCTGAATAGAGCCAATTCTGGCCGAATCGAGTCCAATGGAAACAAAACGAGATGAATCACACCGAATTGCTCCGAATCGCATCCAATCGAATAGATTGGAGTATCGTAGGGTAGAGTAGAACAGAATAGAGTAGAATAGCGTAGAATGGAGAAGACTGGAGTCAAATGGAGTCGAACAGAGACAAATAGAGTAGAAAAGAGTCGAATCGAGCCAAATAGGGCCGAATAAGGCTGAACCGAGTGGAAACAAGCTGAATTGAAGCGATTCGAGCCAAATCGAGCTGAATCGAGCTGATGTTGCGGAATCGAGCCGACTCAAGCGTGATGGTGTCCGGTCGCATCGAAATGCTTTGAATCGAATCAAATGGAATCGATTAGAATAGGTTAGGGTAGGGTAGTTTATGATAGGAAGACTAGGGTAGATGCAAGTAGACTACATTAGAGTAGACAAGAGAAGGCTAGAGTAGAAGCCTAGACTAGTAAGCTGGACTAGTCAGCTAGACTAGTGGCATAGAGCAGTAGCCTAGACAACTAGTCTTGAAGAGTACCCTAAGTCAGTAATCTGAACGAGTACCCTTGCCTGAACTCTTAGCCTAATCTAGTACCCTTGCCTTAACTAGTAGTCCTAACAAGTACCCTTGCCTTAACCAGTAGTCTTCACTAGTACCCTTGCCTTCACTAGTAGTACGTCCTTAACAAGTAGCCTGAACTGGTACCCTTGCCTTAACCAGTACCCTCAACAAGTACCCATGCCTTAACTAGTAGCCTGGCCTTAACTAGTACCCTGGCCTTAACTAGTAGCCTGAACTAGTACTCTTGCCTTAAGGGGTACCCTTGCCCGAAGTACTCCCCTTAATTAGGACCCTTATTGAATAACCCAAAGTAGTAGAGTATGGTACGGTGGGGTAGCATAGGGTAGGGAAGCATACAGTGGAACAGAGAAAATAGAAGGAAATAGAATAGAACAGCATAGGTCAGGGTAGGTTAGCTTAGTGTAGGGTATGGTAGAGTAGCATAGGATGGAATAGAGAAAATAGAAAAGGAGACTAGAAAAGAGCAGAGTAGATTAGGATAGGCTAGGGTGGGGGAGGGTTTTGTAGAATACAGTAGTGTAGAATGGAATAGAATGGTGTGGAATGGAGTCAAATGGATTCGAACACAGATGCAGAGAGTAGAAAAGAGTTGAATAGAGCCGAATAACGCTGAATAGGACCACATATGGCCAAAATGAGCCGAATCGAGTCGAGTCGACCAGATTCGGGATGAATGGAGCCTAGTGGAGCTGAAATGAGCCAAATAGAGACAAACTGAACCCAGCAAAATCGAGCCAAAACACACTTAATTGCATCCTATTGCATCGGATCTCGTCGAATTCCATCAAATCCCACCAAAACGCATCAAATCTCGCGGAATCTCACCGAATCCCGTCGAATTGTCTCAAATCGGGTCGAATGGTGTCAAACTGAATGGAATCGAATTAAATTGAATAGATTAGAGTAGTGTAGGTTAGACTGGGATTCAGTAGGGAAGGGCACAGAAGAATAGAATAGAGTAGAACAGAAGAGAATACCAAGAGTAGAACGGAGTAGAGTTGAGTAGAGTGGAATAGTCAGAGTCGGGTAGTGCAGAATATAGATGAATAGATCCAATTCAAGCCGAATTGATTCGAATGGAGAGGAAAGGAGACAAATCGTGATGAATCGAATCGATTAGAATAGATTAGAGTAGGGTAGGGTAGAACAGAATAGAATAGAGTAGAAAAGAGTAGAGTGGTGTGGAAGGGAGTTGAATGGAGCCAAATAGAGACAAATAAAGTAGAAAGGGTTGAGTAGAGCTGAACAGGGCTGAATAAGGTTCACTGGAGCCTAATTATGCTGAATTGAGCAGAATCGAGACGAATTGACCCAACTCAAGCCAAATAGAGCTAAATCGAGCCGATTCAAGCCTAATCACATGGAATCGCGTCGAAATGCATTGAATCGAATAGATTAGAGTAGAGAAGGGTACGGTAGCAGAGGCTAGACTACAACACAACAGAACACAATAGAAAGAAGAGAATAGAATTAAGTAGAGTCGGGTCCAGTAGAATAGAGTCAAATCGAGTTGAAGAGAGCCGAAAAGAGCCAAACAGAGCTGAATACAGCCGAATTGACCAAATTCAAGGTGAATCGAGATGAATCATGTCGAGTCGTTTGAAACGTGTCGAATCGAATCAAATAGATTAGTGTGGGGAAGGTAAGGTTACGGTAGGGTAGAGAAGAATAGAATAGAGTAGAATAGAACAGAACAGAAAGAATCGAATAGACTAGAGTCAAATAGAGTCGAATACTGCCAAAAAGAGCCGAATAGAGTGGAAAAGAGCCGAATAGAACCGAATCGAGTTTAATGGAGCAGAAAGGAGATGAATCGAGCCGATATGACCCGAATCAGGTCGAATCCCATTCAAGTGTGTCGAATAGCATAGAACAGATGACAGTAGGCTAAGTTAGGGTAGGGTAGGGTAGAATAGAGTGCAGTAGAACACAAGAGAACAGAACTGAAAGAATAGGGTCGAGACGAGCAGAGTATAGAAGAGTAGAGTAGACCAGAGTCTAACATTGCCGAATAGAGCCAAATAGAGCCCAAAAGAGCTAAATGGATAGAAACCAAGACGAATCACACCGAATCCCGTTGGAATCGTGCCGTTTCGCGTCGAATCCCGTCGAATTGCATTGAATCTGATCAATTCCAATCCAATCCAATCCAATCAATTAGAATAGACTACAGTAAGGTAGAGTACAATACAATACAGTAGAGAATAGTTTAGGATGGAGTAGAATGGTGTAGCATGGAGTCGAGTGGAGTCGAAAAGAGATAATAGAGTTGAGTAGAGTCTAATAGAGCCGAATAGAGCTGAATAGAGCCTATTCGAGCTGACTAGAGCCGAATGGAGCCGATTAGAGCTGAATCGAACCGATTTGAGCCGATTGGGGATGAATGGAGTGGAAAGGAGCCGATTTGAGCCGAATCGCATCGAGACGCGTGGAATCGAATCCAGTAGAATAGATTAGATTAGGGTAGGATGGAATAGAGTAGACTAGAACACAGTAGAAGAGAATGGAAAGGATACAATAGAATAGAGTAGAAAAGGGTAGAGCAGAGCAGAATAGTGTAGAGTAGAATAGAGTAGAGTAGAACAGAGTCGAATCAAGCTGAATGGAGAAGAAACGAGACAAATCGCGTCGAATGCCGTCAAATCCCATCGAATCAATTACAGTAGGGTATAGTAGAATAGCATAGAATGGAGTAGAATGGTGTGCAATGGAATCGAGTAGAGTAGAAAAGAGCTGAATAGAGCCGAATAGGGCCAAAGAGGGCCAAATCGAGCTGAATTGAGCGAAATCGAGCCGAATCCAGTGAATCGAGCCTAATGGAGCCAAATCGAGCCTAATCAAGCTGAATCGACACTATTCGAGACAAATGGAGCCGAATGGACATGAATCACACCGATTCGGCCCCTAGTCGCGTCAAAATTTCTCGAATTCAATTGAATAGACTAGAGTAGGGGAGGTTCGGGTAGGCTAGAGTAGGGTAGAATAGAGTAGACTAGAATAAAACAGAACAGAACACAACAAAATAGAACAGAACAACACAGAACGAATACAGAAAAGAGTAAGCAAGAGTGGAGTAGAGGGGAATAGAGTAGAGTAGAATGGATTTGAACAGAGCCAAATTGAGCTGAATCGCGTTGAAATGGGTTGAATCAAATCCAATCAAGTGGATTACAATACCTTAGAGTTGGGTAGCACAGGGTAGGGTAGAATAGAGTAGAATAGTACAGAACAGAGTAGAAACAATACAATAGAGTAGAGAAGAGTAGAATAGAGCTGAATAGAGCCAAATGCAGACAAAATGAGAGGAATCGTGTAGAAGCAAGTAGAGTAAATTAGAGTGGTGTTGGGTAGGGTAGAGCAGAATAAAGTAGAATAGTGTGGAATGAATAGAATGGAGTAGAATGGAGTCAAGTAGAAACGAATAGAGTAGAAAAGAGTCGAATAGAGCAGAATAGGGCCGAAGAAGGCCAAATCGAGCAGATTCGAAGCGATTCAAGCCAAACCAAGCTGAATGGAGCCTAACTGAGCCGAATAGAGCCAAATCGAGCCGAATCGAGCCGATTCAAGCTTCATCGCCTCGAATCGCGTTCAACGCGTCAAATCCAATCGAGACGTATAGATTAGAGAAGGGGAGGGGAGGGGAGGGGAGAATAGAACAGAGTAGAGTGGAATAGAAGAGATTAGAACAGAATAGAAGGAATAGAATCGAGTAGAATCGAGTGGAAAAGAGTAGAGTCGAATACAGTCGAATAGAGCCGAATAAGCTGAATAGAGACGAATGGAGCTGAAGACAGCCGAAAAGAGCTGTATACTGCCGAATCACACCTAATCGAGCGGAATCAAGCAGAATCGCACTGACTGTCACCGAACAGCGTCGAATCGAATCAGGTCGAATCGAGTCGAGTCACATCGTTTTGAATCAAACAAGGTCAAATCGCTTCATATCGTGTCGAATCCCATCGAATCACGTCGAATAACTTCGAATTGCGTCAAACCTCAGAGAATCCTACTGAATCACGTCGAGTCGCATGGAATCTCATCAAATCCCTTCAGATCTTGCCGAATCCAGTCAAGTCCTATCAAATCGCTTTGCACGGAATCGAATTGAATCCAATAGATTAAAGTAGGGTAGGTTCGGGTGGGGTGCCGTTGGGTCGGGTAGGGTAGAATAGAATAGAGTACAACAGAATAGGAGCGAATAGAACAGAACAGAAAGAATACAACAGAATAGAATAGAGTCAAAGAGAGAGAACATAGCCGAATTGAGCCGAGTGGAGACAAAACGAGACGAATCACGTCCGGTTGCTTCGAATCGCGTCAAATCAAATCGAATCGATTAGAAGAGATTAGGGTAGGGAAGGGTAGAATAGAAGAGAGGAAAATAGTGAGGAATGGAGTTGAACGGAGTCCAATAGAGACGGATAGATATGAATAGAGTACAAAAGAGTCTAATAGAGCAGAATAGGGCCGAATAGGCCCAAATAAGGCCTAATTGAGCAGAATCCAGCAGAATCGATGGAATTCGAGCCTAATCGAGCCGAATGGAGTGAAATGGAGCCAAGTCGAGCCGAATAGAGCCGATTCGAACTGAATCGAGCTGATTCAAGCCTAATCGCGTCAAATCGCGTGGAAATACGTCACATCGAATCTAATCAAATAGATTAGGGAAGGGTAGGGGAGGGGCGGGTGGGTAGAATAGAACAGAATAGTACAGAATAGAATATAGTACAGTAGGGTAGAGTAGAGAGAGTAAAGCAGACAAGAGTAGAGCAGAGTAGAATTGAGTCAAATAGAGTCAAAGAGTGCAGGATATAGCTGAATAGAGCCAATTCTGGCCGAATCGAGTCCAATGGAAACAAAACGAGATGAATCACACCGAATTGCTCCGAATCGCATCCAATCGAATAGATTGGAGTATCGTAGGGTAGAGTAGAACAGAATAGAGTAGAATAGCGTAGAATGGAGAAGACTGGAGTCAAATGGAGTCGAACAGAGACAAATAGAGTAGAAAAGAGTCGAATCGAGCCAAATAGGGCCGAATAAGGCTGAACCGAGTGGAAACAAGCTGAATTGAAGCGATTCGAGCCAAATCGAGCTGAATCGAGCTGATGTTGCGGAATCGAGCCGACTCAAGCGTGATGGTGTCCGGTCGCATCGAAATGCTTTGAATCGAATCAAATGGAATCGATTAGAATAGGTTAGGGTAGGGTAGTTTATGATAGGAAGACTAGGGTAGATGCAAGTAGACTACATTAGAGTAGACAAGAGAAGGCTAGAGTAGATGCCTAGACTAGTAAGCTGGACTAGTCAGCTAGACTAGTGGCATAGAGCAGTAGCCTAGACAACTAGTCTTGAAGAGTACCCTAAGTCAGTAATCTGAACGAGTACCCTTGCCTGAACTCTTAGCCTAATCTAGTACCCTTGCCTTAACTAGTAGTCCTAACAAGTACCCTTGCCTTAACCAGTAGTCTTCACTAGTACCCTTGCCTTCACTAGTAGTACGTCCTTAACAAGTAGCCTGAACTGGTACCCTTGCCTTAACCAGTACCCTCAACAAGTACCCATGCCTTAACTAGTAGCCTGGCCTTAACTAGTACCCTGGCCTTAACTAGTAGCCTGAACTAGTACTCTTGCCTTAAGGGGTACCCTTGCCCGAACTACTCCCCTTAATTAGGACCCTTATTGAATAACCCAAAGTAGTAGAGTATGGTACGGTGGGGTAGCATAGGGTAGGGAAGCATACAGTGGAACAGAGAAAATAGAAGGAAATAGAATAGAACAGCATAGGTCAGGGTAGGTTAGCTTAGTGTAGGGTATGGTAGAGTAGCATAGGATGGAATAGAGAAAATAGAAAAGGAGACTAGAAAAGAGCAGAGTAGATTAGGATAGGCTAGGGTGGGGGAGGGTTTTGTAGAATACAGTAGTGTAGAATGGAATAGAATGGTGTGGAATGGAGTCAAATGGATTCGAACACAGATGCAGAGAGTAGAAAAGAGTTGAATAGAGCCGAATAACGCTGAATAGGACCACATATGGCCAAAATGAGCCGAATCGAGTCGAGTCGACCAGATTCGGGATGAATGGAGCCTAGTGGAGCTGAAATGAGCCAAATAGAGACAAACTGAACCCAGCAAAATCGAGCCAAAACACACTTAATTGCATCCTATTGCATCGGATCTCGTCGAATTCCATCAAATCCCACCAAAACGCATCAAATCTCGCGGAATCTCACCGAATCCCGTCGAATTGTCTCAAATCGGGTCGAATGGTGTCAAACTGAATGGAATCGAATTAAATTGAATAGATTAGAGTAGTGTAGGTTAGACTGGGATTCAGTAGGGAAGGGCACAGAAGAATAGAATAGAGTAGAACAGAAGAGAATACCAAGAGTAGAACGGAGTAGAGTTGAGTAGAGTGGAATAGTCAGAGTCGGGTAGTGCAGAATATAGATGAATAGATCCAATTCAAGCCGAATTGATTCGAATGGAGAGGAAAGGAGACAAATCGTGATGAATCGAATCGATTAGAATAGATTAGAGTAGGGTAGGGTAGAACAGAATAGAATAGAGTAGAAAAGAGTAGAGTGGTGTGGAAGGGAGTTGAATGGAGCCAAATAGAGACAAATAAAGTAGAAAGGGTTGAGTAGAGCTGAACAGGGCTGAATAAGGTTCACTGGAGCCTAATTATGCTGAATTGAGCAGAATCGAGACGAATTGACCCAACTCAAGCCAAATAGAGCTAAATCGAGCCGATTCAAGCCTAATCACATGGAATCGCGTCGAAATGCATTGAATCGAATAGATTAGAGTAGAGAAGGGTACGGTAGCAGAGGCTAGACTACAACACAACAGAACACAATAGAAAGAAGAGAATAGAATTAAGTAGAGTCGGGTCCAGTAGAATAGAGTCAAATCGAGTTGAAGAGAGCCGAAAAGAGCCAAACAGAGCTGAATACAGCCGAATTGACCAAATTCAAGGTGAATCGAGATGAATCATGTCGAGTCGTTTGAAACGTGTCGAATCGAATCAAATAGATTAGTGTGGGGAAGGTAAGGTTACGGTAGGGTAGAGAAGAATAGAATAGAGTAGAATAGAACAGAACAGAAAGAATCGAATAGACTAGAGTCAAATAGAGTCGAATACTGCCAAAAAGAGCCGAATAGAGTGGAAAAGAGCCGAATAGAACCGAATCGAGTTTAATGGAGCAGAAAGGAGATGAATCGAGCCGATATGACCCGAATCAGGTCGAATCCCATTCAAGTGTGTCGAATAGCATAGAACAGATGACAGTAGGCTAAGTTAGGGTAGGGTAGGGTAGAATAGAGTGCAGTAGAACAGAAGAGAACAGAACTGAAAGAATAGGGTCGAGACGAGCAGAGTATAGAAGAGTAGAGTAGACCAGAGTCTAACATTGCCAAATAGAGCCAAATAGAGCCCAAAAGAGCTAAATGGATAGAAACCAAGACGAATCACACCGAATCCCGTTGGAATCGTGCCGTTTCGCGTCGAATCCCGTCGAATTGCATTGAATCTGATCAATTCCAATCCAATCCAATCCAATCAATTAGAATAGACTACAGTAAGGTAGAGTACAATACAATACAGTAGAGAATAGTTTAGGATGGAGTAGAATGGTGTAGCATGGAGTCGAGTGGAGTCGAAAAGAGATAATAGAGTTGAGTAGAGTCTAATAGAGCAGAATAGAGCTGAATAGAGCCTATTCGAGCTGACTAGAGCCGAATGGAGCCGATTAGAGCTGAATCGAACCGATTTGAGCCGATTGGGGATGAATGGAGTGGAAAGGAGCCGATTTGAGCCGAATCGCATCGAGACGCGTGGAATCGAATCCAGTAGAATAGATTAGATTAGGGTAGGATGGAATAGAGTAGACTAGAACACAGTAGAAGAGAATGGAAAGGATACAATAGAATAGAGTAGAAAAGGGTAGAGCAGAGCAGAATAGTGTAGAGTAGAATAGAGTAGAGTAGAACAGAGTCGAATCAAGCTGAATGGAGAAGAAACGAGACAAATCGCGTTGAATGCCGTCAAATCCCATCGAATCAATTACAGTAGGGTATAGTAGAATAGCATAGAATGGAGTAGAATGGTGTGCAATGGAATCGAGTAGAGTAGAAAAGAGCTGAATAGAGCCGAATAGGGCCAAAGAGGGCCAAATCGAGCTGAATTGAGCGAAATCGAGCCGAATCCAGTGAATCGAGCCTAATGGAGCCAAATCGAGCCTAATCAAGCTGAATCGACACTATTCGAGACAAATGGAGCCGAATGGACATGAATCACACCGATTCGGCCCCTAGTCGCGTCAAAATTTCTCGAATTCAATTGAATAGACTAGAGTAGGGGAGGTTCGGGTAGGCTAGAGTAGGGTAGAATAGAGTAGACTAGAATAAAACAGAACAGAACACAACAAAATAGAACAGAACAACACAGAACGAATACAGAAAAGAGTAAGCAAGAGTGGAGTAGAGGGGAATAGAGTAGAGTAGAATGGATTTGAACAGAGCCAAATTGAGCTGAATCGCGTTGAAATGGGTTGAATCAAATCCAATCAAGTGGATTACAATACCTTAGAGTTGGGTAGCACAGGGTAGGGTAGAATAGAGTAGAATAGTACAGAACAGAGTAGAAACAATACAATAGAGTAGAGAAGAGTAGAATAGAGCTGAATAGAGCCAAATGCAGACAAAATGAGAGGAATCGTGTAGAAGCAAGTAGAGTAAATTAGAGTGGTGTTGGGTAGGGTAGAGCAGAATAAAGTAGAATAGTGTGGAATGAATAGAATGGAGTAGAATGGAGTCAAGTAGAAACGAATAGAGTAGAAAAGAGTCGAATAGAGCAGAATAGGGCCGAAGAAGGCCAAATCGAGCAGATTCGAAGCGATTCAAGCCAAACCAAGCTGAATGGAGCCTAACTGAGCCGAATAGAGCCAAATCGAGCTGAATCGAGCCGATTCAAGCTTCATCGCCTCGAATCGCGTTCAACGCGTCAAATCCAATCGAGACGTATAGATTAGAGAAGGGGAGGGGAGGGGAGGGGAGAATAGAACAGAGTAGAGTGGAATAGAAGAGATTAGAACAGAATAGAAGGAATAGAATCGAGTAGAATCGAGTGGAAAAGAGTAGAGTCGAATACAGTCGAATAGAGCCGAATAAGCTGAATAGAGACGAATGGAGCTGAAGACAGCCGAAAAGAGCTGTATACTGCCGAATCACACCTAATCGAGCGGAATCAAGCAGAATCGCACTGACTGTCACCGAACAGCGTCGAATCGAATCAGGTCGAATCGAGTCGAGTCACATCGTTTTGAATCAAACAAGGTCAAATCGCTTCATATCGTGTCGAATCCCATCGAATCACGTCGAATAACTTCGAATTGCGTCAAACCTCAGAGAATCCTACTGAATCACGTCGAGTCGCATGGAATCTCATCAAATCCCTTCAGATCTTGCCGAATCCAGTCAAGTCCTATCAAATCGCTTTGCACGGAATCGAATTGAATCCAATAGATTAAAGTAGGGTAGGTTCGGGTGGGGTGCCGTTGGGTCGGGTAGGGTAGAATAGAATAGAGTACAACAGAATAGGAGCGAATAGAACAGAACAGAAAGAATACAACAGAATAGAATAGAGTCAAAGAGAGAGAACATAGCCGAATTGAGCCGAGTGGAGACAAAACGAGACGAATCACGTCCGGTTGCTTCGAATCGCGTCAAATCAAATCGAATCGATTAGAAGAGATTAGGGTAGGGAAGGGTAGAATAGAAGAGAGGAAAATAGTGAGGAATGGAGTTGAACGGAGTCCAATAGAGACGGATAGATATGAATAGAGTACAAAAGAGTCTAATAGAGCAGAATAGGGCCGAATAGGCCCAAATAAGGCCTAATTGAGCAGAATCCAGCAGAATCGATGGAATTCGAGCCTAATCGAGCCGAATGGAGTGAAATGGAGCCAAGTCGAGCCGAATAGAGCCGATTCGAACTGAATCGAGCTGATTCAAGCCTAATCGCGTCAAATCGCGTGGAAATACGTCACATCGAATCTAATCAAATAGATTAGGGAAGGGTAGGGGAGGGGCGGGTGGGTAGAATAGAACAGAATAGTACAGAATAGAATATAGTACAGTAGGGTAGAGTAGAGAGAGTAAAGCAGACAAGAGTAGAGCAGAGTAGAATTGAGTCAAATAGAGTCAAAGAGTGCAGGATATAGCTGAATAGAGCCAATTCTGGCCGAATCGAGTCAAATGGAAACAAAACGAGATGAATCACACCGAATTGCTCCGAATCGCATCCAATCGAATAGATTGGAGTATCGTAGGGTAGAGTAGAACAGAATAGAGTAGAATAGCGTAGAATGGAGAAGAGTGGAGTCAAATGGAGTCGAACAGAGACAAATAGAGTAGAAAAGAGTCGAATCGAGCCAAATAGGGCCGAATAAGGCTGAACCGAGTGGAAACAAGCTGAATTGAAGCGATTCGAGCCAAATCGAGCTGAATCGAGCTGATGTTGCGGAATCGAGCCGACTCAAGCGTGATGGTGTCCGGTCGCATCGAAATGCTTTGAATCGAATCAAATGGAATCGATTAGAATAGGTTAGGGTAGGGTAGTTTATGATAGGAAGACTAGGGTAGATGCAAGTAGACTACATTAGAGTAGACAAGAGAAGGCTAGAGTAGAAGCCTAGACTAGTAAGCTGGACTAGTCAGCTAGACTAGTGGCATAGAGCAGTAGCCTAGACAACTAGTCTTGAAGAGTACCCTAAGTCAGTAATCTGAACGAGTACCCTTGCCTGAACTCTTAGCCTAATCTAGTACCCTTGCCTTAACTAGTAGTCCTAACAAGTACCCTTGCCTTAACCAGTAGTCTTCACTAGTACCCTTGCCTTCACTAGTAGTACGTCCTTAACAAGTAGCCTGAACTGGTACCCTTGCCTTAACCAGTACCCTCAACAAGTACCCATGCCTTAACTAGTAGCCTGGCCTTAACTAGTACCCTGGCCTTAACTAGTAGCCTGAACTAGTACTCTTGCCTTAAGGGGTACCCTTGCCCGAACTACTCCCCTTAATTAGGACCCTTATTGAATAACCCAAAGTAGTAGAGTATGGTACGGTGGGGTAGCATAGGGTAGGGAAGCATACAGTGGAACAGAGAAAATAGAAGGAAATAGAATAGAACAGCATAGGTCAGGGTAGGTTAGCTTAGTGTAGGGTATGGTAGAGTAGCATAGGATGGAATAGAGAAAATAGAAAAGGAGACTAGAAAAGAGCAGAGTAGATTAGGATAGGCTAGGGTGGGGGAGGGTTTTGTAGAATACAGTAGTGTAGAATGGAATAGAATGGTGTGGAATGGAGTCAAATGGATTCGAACACAGATGCAGAGAGTAGAAAAGAGTTGAATAGAGCCGAATAACGCTGAATAGGACCACATATGGCCAAAATGAGCCGAATCGAGTCGAGTCGACCAGATTCGGGATGAATGGAGCCTAGTGGAGCTGAAATGAGCCAAATAGAGACAAACTGAACCCAGCAAAATCGAGCCAAAACACACTTAATTGCATCCTATTGCATCGGATCTCGTCGAATTCCATCAAATCCCACCAAAACGCATCAAATCTCGCGGAATCTCACCGAATCCCGTCGAATTGTCTCAAATCGGGTCGAATGGTGTCAAACTGAATGGAATCGAATTAAATTGAATAGATTAGAGTAGTGTAGGTTAGACTGGGATTCAGTAGGGAAGGGCACAGAAGAATAGAATAGAGTAGAACAGAAGAGAATACCAAGAGTAGAACGGAGTAGAGTTGAGTAGAGTGGAATAGTCAGAGCCGGGTAGTGCAGAATATAGATGAATAGATCCAATTCAAGCCGAATTGATTCGAATGGAGAGGAAAGGAGACAAATCGTGATGAATCGAATCGATTAGAATAGATTAGAGTAGGGTAGGGTAGAACAGAATAGAATAGAGTAGAAAAGAGTAGAGTGGTGTGGAAGGGAGTTGAATGGAGCCAAATAGAGACAAATAAAGTAGAAAGGGTTGAGTAGAGCTGAACAGGGCTGAATAAGGTTCACTGGAGCCTAATTATGCTGAATTGAGCAGAATCGAGACGAATTGACCCAACTCAAGCCAAATAGAGCTAAATCGAGCCGATTCAAGCCTAATCACATGGAATCGCGTCGAAATGCATTGAATCGAATAGATTAGAGTAGAGAAGGGTACGGTAGCAGAGGCTAGACTACAACACAACAGAACACAATAGAAAGAAGAGAATAGAATTAAGTAGAGTCGGGTCCAGTAGAATAGAGTCAAATCGAGTTGAAGAGAGCCGAAAAGAGCCAAACAGAGCTGAATACAGCCGAATTGACCAAATTCAAGGTGAATCGAGATGAATCATGTCGAGTCGTTTGAAACGTGTCGAATCAAATCAAATAGATTAGTGTGGGGAAGGTAAGGTTACGGTAGGGTAGAGAAGAATAGAATAGAGTAGAATAGAACAGAACAGAAAGAATCGAATAGACTAGAGTCAAATAGAGTCGAATACTGCCAAAAAGAGCCGAATAGAGTGGAAAAGAGCCGAATAGAACCGAATCGAGTTTAATGGAGCAGAAAGGAGATGAATCGAGCCGATATGACCCGAATCAGGTCGAATCCCATTCAAGTGTGTCGAATAGCATAGAACAGATGACAGTAGGCTAAGTTAGGGTAGGGTAGGGTAGAATAGAGTGCAGTAGAACAGAAGAGAACAGAACTGAAAGAATAGGGTCGAGACGAGCAGAGTATAGAAGAGTAGAGTAGACCAGAGTCTAACATTGCCGAATAGAGCCAAATAGAGCCCAAAAGAGCTAAATGGATAGAAACCAAGACGAATCACACCGAATCCCGTTGGAATCGTGCCGTTTCGCGTCGAATCCCGTCGAATTGCATTGAATCTGATCAATTCCAATCCAATCCAATCCAATCAATTAGAATAGACTACAGTAAGGTAGAGTACAATACAATACAGTAGAGAATAGTTTAGGATGGAGTAGAATGGTGTAGCATGGAGTCGAGTGGAGTCGAAAAGAGATAATAGAGTTGAGTAGAGTCTAATAGAGCCGAATAGAGCTGAATAGAGCCTATTCGAGCTGACTAGAGCCGAATGGAGCCGATTAGAGCTGAATCGAACCGATTTGAGCCGATTGGGGATGAATGGAGTGGAAAGGAGCCGATTTGAGCCGAATCGCATCGAGACGCGTGGAATCGAATCCAGTAGAATAGATTAGATTAGGGTAGGATGGAATAGAGTAGACTAGAACACAGTAGAAGAGAATGGAAAGGATACAATAGAATAGAGTAGAAAAGGGTAGAGCAGAGCAGAATAGTGTAGAGTAGAATAGAGTAGAGTAGAACAGAGTCGAATCAAGCTGAATGGAGAAGAAACGAGACAAATCGCGTCGAATGCCGTCAAATCCCATCGAATCAATTACAGTAGGGTATAGTAGAATAGCATAGAATGGAGTAGAATGGTGTGCAATGGAATCGAGTAGAGTAGAAAAGAGCTGAATAGAGCCGAATAGGGCCAAAGAGGGCCAAATCGAGCTGAATTGAGCGAAATCGAGCCGAATCCAGTGAATCGAGCCTAATGGAGCCAAATCGAGCCTAATCAAGCTGAATCGACACTATTCGAGACAAATGGAGCCGAATGGACATGAATCACACCGATTCGGCCCCTAGTCGCGTCAAAATTTCTCGAATTCAATTGAATAGACTAGAGTAGGGGAGGTTCGGGTAGGCTAGAGTAGGGTAGAATAGAGTAGACTAGAATAAAACAGAACAGAACACAACAAAATAGAACAGAACAACACAGAACGAATACAGAAAAGAGTAAGCTAGAGTGGAGTAGAGGGGAATAGAGTAGAGTAGAATGGATTTGAACAGAGCCAAATTGAGCTGAATCGCGTTGAAATGGGTTGAATCAAATCCAATCAAGTGGATTACAATACCTTAGAGTTGGGTA
Organism: Loxodonta africana; assembly: GCF_030014295.1. Lineage (NCBI taxonomy): Eukaryota > Metazoa > Chordata > Mammalia > Proboscidea > Elephantidae > Loxodonta > Loxodonta africana. Next base: position 1,474,694 of record NW_026975144.1, on the reverse strand, counting down.
GCACAGGGTAGGGTAGAATAGAGTAGAATAGTACAGAACAGAGTAGAAACAATACAATAGAGTAGAGAAGAGTAGAATAGAGCTGAATAGAGCCAAATGCAGACAAAATGAGAGGAATCGTGTAGAAGCAAGTAGAGTAAATTAGAGTGGTGTTGGGTAGGGTAGAGCAGAATAAAGTAGAATAGTGTGGAATGAATAGAATGGAGTAGAATGGAGTCAAGTAGAAACGAATAGAGTAGAAAAGAGTCGAATAGAGCAGAATAGGGCCGAAGAAGGCCAAATCGAGCAGATTCGAAGCGATTCAAGCCAAACCAAGCTGAATGGAGCCTAACTGAGCCGAATAGAGCCAAATCGAGCCGAATCGAGCCGATTCAAGCTTCATCGCCTCGAATCGCGTTCAACGCGTCAAATCCAATCCAGACGTATAGATTAGAGAAGGGGAGGGGAGGGGAGGGGAGAATAGAACAGAGTAGAGTGGAATAGAAGAGATTAGAACAGAATAGAAGGAATAGAATCGAGTAGAATCGAGTGGAAAAGAGTAGAGTCGAATACAGTCGAATAGAGCCGAATAAGCTGAATAGAGACGAATGGAGCTGAAGACAGCCGAAAAGAGCTGTATACTGCCGAATCACACCTAATCGAGCGGAATCAAGCAGAATCGCACTGACTGTCACCGAACAGCGTCGAATCGAATCAGGTCGAATCGAGTCGAGTCACATCGTTTTGAATCAAACAAGGTCAAATCGCTTCATATCGTGTCGAATCCCATGGAATCACGTCGAATAACTTCGAATTGCGTCAAACCTCAGAGAATCCTACTGAATCACGTCGAGTCGCATGGAATCTCATCAAATCCCTTCAGATCTTGCCGAATCCAGTCAAGTCCTATCAAATCGCTTTGCACGGAATCGAATTGAATCCAATAGATTAAAGTAGGGTAGGTTCGGGTGGGGTGCCGTTGGGTCGGGTAGGGTAGAATAGAATAGAGTACAACAGAATAGGAGCGAATAGAACAGAACAGAAAGAATACAACAGAATAGAATAGAGTTAAAGAGAGAGAACATAGCCGAATTGAGCCGAGTGGAGACAAAACGAGACGAATCACGTCCGGTTGCTTCGAATCGCGTCAAATCAAATCGAATCGATTAGAAGAGATTAGGGTAGGGAAGGGTAGAATAGAAGAGAGGAAAATAGTGAGGAATGGAGTTGAACGGAGTCCAATAGAGACGGATAGATATGAATAGAGTACAAAAGAGTCTAATAGAGCAGAATAGGGCCGAATAGGCCCAAATAAGGCCTAATTGAGCAGAATCCAGCAGAATCGATGGAATTCGAGCCTAATCGAGCCGAATGGAGTGAAATGGAGCCAAGTCGAGCCGAATAGAGCCGATTCGAACTGAATCGAGCTGATTCAAGCCTAATCGCGTCAAATCGCGTGGAAATACGTCACATCGAATCTAATCAAATAGATTAGGGAAGGGTAGGGGAGGGGCGGGTGGGTAGAATAGAACAGAATAGTACAGAATAGAATATAGTACAGTAGGGTAGAGTAGAGAGAGTAAAGCAGACAAGAGTAGAGCAGAGTAGAATTGAGTCAAATAGAGTCAAAGAGTGCAGGATATAGCTGAATAGAGCCAATTCTGGCCGAATCGAGTCAAATGGAAACAAAACGAGATGAATCACACCGAATTGCTCCGAATCGCATCCAATCGAATAGATTGGAGTATCGTAGGGTAGAGTAGAATAGCGTAGAATGGAGAAGAGTGGAGTCAAATGGAGTCGAACAGAGACAAATAGAGTAGAAAAGAGTCGAATCGAGCCAAATAGGGCCGAATAAGGCTGAACCGAGTGGAAACGAGCTGAATTGAAGCGATTCGAGCCAAATCGAGCTGAATCGAGCTGATGTTGCGGAATCGAGCCGACTCAAGCGTGATGGTGTCCGGTCGCATCGAAATGCTTTGAATCGAATCAAATGGAATCGATTAGAATAGGTTAGGGTAGGGTAGTTTATGATAGGAAGACTAGGGTAGATGCAAGTAGACTACATTAGAGTAGACAAGAGAAGGCTAGAGTAGAAGCCTAGACTAGTAAGCTGGACTAGTCAGCTAGACTAGTGGCATAGAGCAGTAGCCTAGACAACTAGTCTTGAAGAGTACCCTAAGTCAGTAATCTGAACGAGTACCCTTGCCTGAACTCTTAGCCTAATCTAGTACCCTTGCCTTAACTAGTAGTCCTAACAAGTACCCTTGCCTTAACCAGTAGTCTTCACTAGTACCCTTGCCTTCACTAGTAGTACGTCCTTAACAAGTAGCCTGAACTGGTACCCTTGCCTTAACCAGTACCCTCAACAAGTACCCATGCCTTAACTAGTAGCCTGGCCTTAACTAGTACCCTGGCCTTAACTAGTAGCCTGAACTAGTACTCTTGCCTTAAGGGGTACCCTTGCCCGAACTACTCCCCTTAATTAGGACCCTTATTGAATAACCCAAAGTAGTAGAGTATGGTACGGTGGGGTAGCATAGGGTAGGGAAGCATACAGTGGAACAGAGAAAATAGAAGGAAATAGAATAGAACAGCATAGGTCAGGGTAGGTTAGCTTAGTGTAGGGTATGGTAGAGTAGCATAGGATGGAATAGAGAAAATAGAAAAGGAGACTAGAAAAGAGCAGAGTAGATTAGGATAGGCTAGGGTGGGGGAGGGTTTTGTAGAATACAGTAGTGTAGAATGGAATAGAATGGTGTGGAATGGAGTCAAATGGATTCGAACACAGATGCAGAGAGTAGAAAAGAGTTGAATAGAGCCGAATAACGCTGAATAGGACCACATATGGCCAAAATGAGCCGAATCGAGTCGAGTCGACCAGATTCGGGATGAATGGAGCCTAGTGGAGCTGAAATGAGCCAAATAGAGACAAACTGAACCCAGCAAAATCGAGCCAAAACACACTTAATTGCATCCTATTGCATCGGATCTCGTCGAATTCCATCAAATCCCACCAAAACGCATCAAATCTCGCGGAATCTCACCGAATCCCGTCGAATTGTCTCAAATCGGGTCGAATGGTGTCAAACTGAATGGAATCGAATTAAATTGAATAGATTAGAGTAGTGTAGGTTAGACTGGGATTCAGTAGGGAAGGGCACAGAAGAATAGAATAGAGTAGAACAGAAGAGAATACCAAGAGTAGAACGGAGTAGAGTTGAGTAGAGTGGAATAGTCAGAGCCGGGTAGTGCAGAATATAGATGAATAGATCCAATTCAAGCCGAATTGATTCGAATGGAGAGGAAAGGAGACAAATCGTGATGAATCGAATCGATTAGAATAGATTAGAGTAGGGTAGGGTAGAACAGAATAGAATAGAGTAGAAAAGAGTAGAGTGGTGTGGAAGGGAGTTGAATGGAGCCAAATAGAGACAAATAAAGTAGAAAGGGTTGAGTAGAGCTGAACAGGGCTGAATAAGGTTCACTGGAGCCTAATTATGCTGAATTGAGCAGAATCGAGACGAATTGACCCAACTCAAGCCAAATAGAGCTAAATCGAGCCGATTCAAGCCTAATCACATGGAATCGCGTCGAAATGCATTGAATCGAATAGATTAGAGTAGAGAAGGGTACGGTAGCAGAGGCTAGACTACAACACAACAGAACACAATAGAAAGAAGAGAATAGAATTAAGTAGAGTCGGGTCCAGTAGAATAGAGTCAAATCGAGTTGAAGAGAGCCGAAAAGAGCCAAACAGAGCTGAATACAGCCGAATTGACCAAATTCAAGGTGAATCGAGATGAATCATGTCGAGTCGTTTGAAACGTGTCGAATCAAATCAAATAGATTAGTGTGGGGAAGGTAAGGTTACGGTAGGGTAGAGAAGAATAGAATAGAGTAGAATAGAACAGAACAGAAAGAATCGAATAGACTAGAGTCAAATAGAGTCGAATACTGCCAAAAAGAGCCGAATAGAGTGGAAAAGAGCCGAATAGAACCGAATCGAGTTTAATGGAGCAGAAAGGAGATGAATCGAGCCGATATGACCCGAATCAGGTCGAATCCCATTCAAGTGTGTCGAATAGCATAGAACAGATGACAGTAGGCTAAGTTAGGGTAGGGTAGGGTAGAATAGAGTGCAGTAGAACAGAAGAGAACAGAACTGAAAGAATAGGGTCGAGACGAGCAGAGTATAGAAGAGTAGAGTAGACCAGAGTCTAACATTGCCGAATAGAGCCAAATAGAGCCCAAAAGAGCTAAATGGATAGAAACCAAGACGAATCACACCGAATCCCGTTGGAATCGTGCCGTTTCGCGTCGAATCCCGTCGAATTGCATTGAATCTGATCAATTCCAATCCAATCCAATCCAATCAATTAGAATAGACTACAGTAAGGTAGAGTACAATACAATACAGTAGAGAATAGTTTAGGATGGAGTAGAATGGTGTAGCATGGAGTCGAGTGGAGTCGAAAAGAGATAATAGAGTTGAGTAGAGTCTAATAGAGCCGAATAGAGCTGAATAGAGCCTATTCGAGCTGACTAGAGCCGAATGGAGCCGATTAGAGCTGAATCGAACCGATTTGAGCCGATTGGGGATGAATGGAGTGGAAAGGAGCCGATTTGAGCCGAATCGCATCGAGACGCGTGGAATCGAATCCAGTAGAATAGATTAGATTAGGGTAGGATGGAATAGAGTAGACTAGAACACAGTAGAAGAGAATGGAAAGGATACAATAGAATAGAGTAGAAAAGGGTAGAGCAGAGCAGAATAGTGTAGAGTAGAATAGAGTAGAGTAGAACAGAGTCGAATCAAGCTGAATGGAGAAGAAACGAGACAAATCGCGTCGAATGCCGTCAAATCCCATCGAATCAATTACAGTAGGGTATAGTAGAATAGCATAGAATGGAGTAGAATGGTGTGCAATGGAATCGAGTAGAGTAGAAAAGAGCTGAATAGAGCCGAATAGGGCCAAAGAGGGCCAAATCGAGCTGAATTGAGCGAAATCGAGCCGAATCCAGTGAATCGAGCCTAATGGAGCCAAATCGAGCCTAATCAAGCTGAATCGACACTATTCGAGACAAATGGAGCCGAATGGACATGAATCACACCGATTCGGCCCCTAGTCGCGTCAAAATTTCTCGAATTCAATTGAATAGACTAGAGTAGGGGAGGTTCGGGTAGGCTAGAGTAGGGTAGAATAGAGTAGACTAGAATAAAACAGAACAGAACACAACAAAATAGAACAGAACAACACAGAACGAATACAGAAAAGAGTAAGCTAGAGTGGAGTAGAGGGGAATAGAGTAGAGTAGAATGGATTTGAACAGAGCCAAATTGAGCTGAATCGCGTTGAAATGGGTTGAATCAAATCCAATCAAGTGGATTACAATACCTTAGAGTTGGGTAGCACAGGGTAGGGTAGAATAGAGTAGAATAGTACAGAACAGAGTAGAAACAATACAATAGAGTAGAGAAGAGTAGAATAGAGCTGAATAGAGCCAAATGCAGACAAAATGAGAGGAATCGTGTAGAAGCAAGTAGAGTAAATTAGAGTGGTGTTGGGTAGGGTAGAGCAGAATAAAGTAGAATAGTGTGGAATGAATAGAATGGAGTAGAATGGAGTCAAATAGAAACGAATAGAGTAGAAAAGAGTCGAATAGAGCAGAATAGGGCCGAAGAAGGCCAAATCGAGCAGATTCGAAGCGATTCAAGCCAAAACAAGCTGAATGGAGCCTAACTGAGCCGAATAGAGCCAAATCGAGCTGAATCGAGCCGATTCAAGCTTCATCGCCTCGAATCGCGTTCAACGCGTCAAATCCAATCCAGACGTATAGATTAGAGAAGGGGAGGGGAGGGGAGGGGAGAATAGAACAGAGTAGAGTGGAATAGAAGAGATTAGAACAGAATAGAAGGAATAGAATCGAGTAGAATCGAGTGGAAAAGAGTAGAGTCGAATACAGTCGAATAGAGCCGAATAAGCTGAATAGAGACGAATGGAGCTGAAGACAGCCGAAAAGAGCTGTATACTGCCGAATCACACCTAATCGAGCGGAATCAAGCAGAATCGCACTGACTGTCACCGAACAGCGTCGAATCGAATCAGGTCGAATCGAGTCGAGTCACATCGTTTTGAATCAAACAAGGTCAAATCGCTTCATATCGTGTCGAATCCCATGGAATCACGTCGAATAACTTCGAATTGCGTCAAACCTCAGAGAATCCTACTGAATCACGTCGAGTCGCATGGAATCTCATCAAATCCCTTCAGATCTTGCCGAATCCAGTCAAGTCCTATCAAATCGCTTTGCACGGAATCGAATTGAATCCAATAGATTAAAGTAGGGTAGGTTCGGGTGGGGTGCCGTTGGGTCGGGTAGGGTAGAATAGAATAGAGTACAACAGAATAGGAGCGAATAGAACAGAACAGAAAGAATACAACAGAATAGAATAGAGTTAAAGAGAGAGAACATAGCCGAATTGAGCCGAGTGGAGACAAAACGAGACGAATCACGTCCGGTTGCTTCGAATCGCGTCAAATCAAATCGAATCGATTAGAAGAGATTAGGGTAGGGAAGGGTAGAATAGAAGAGAGGAAAATAGTGAGGAATGGAGTTGAACGGAGTCCAATAGAGACGGATAGATATGAATAGAGTACAAAAGAGTCTAATAGAGCAGAATAGGGCCGAATAGGCCCAAATAAGGCCTAATTGAGCAGAATCCAGCAGAATCGATGGAATTCGAGCCTAATCGAGCCGAATGGAGTGAAATGGAGCCAAGTCGAGCCGAATAGAGCCGATTCGAACTGAATCGAGCTGATTCAAGCCTAATCGCGTCAAATCGCGTGGAAATACGTCACATCGAATCTAATCAAATAGATTAGGGAAGGGTAGGGGAGGGGCGGGTGGGTAGAATAGAACAGAATAGTACAGAATAGAATATAGTACAGTAGGGTAGAGTAGAGAGAGTAAAGCAGACAAGAGTAGAGCAGAGTAGAATTGAGTCAAATAGAGTCAAAGAGTGCAGGATATAGCTGAATAGAGCCAATTCTGGCCGAATCGAGTCAAATGGAAACAAAACGAGATGAATCACACCGAATTGCTCCGAATCGCATCCAATCGAATAGATTGGAGTATCGTAGGGTAGAGTAGAATAGCGTAGAATGGAGAAGAGTGGAGTCAAATGGAGTCGAACAGAGACAAATAGAGTAGAAAAGAGTCGAATCGAGCCAAATAGGGCCGAATAAGGCTGAACCGAGTGGAAACGAGCTGAATTGAAGCGATTCGAGCCAAATCGAGCTGAATCGAGCTGATGTTGCGGAATCGAGCCGACTCAAGCGTGATGGTGTCCGGTCGCATCGAAATGCTTTGAATCGAATCAAATGGAATCGATTAGAATAGGTTAGGGTAGGGTAGTTTATGATAGGAAGACTAGGGTAGATGCAAGTAGACTACATTAGAGTAGACAAGAGAAGGCTAGAGTAGAAGCCTAGACTAGTAAGCTGGACTAGTCAGCTAGACTAGTGGCATAGAGCAGTAGCCTAGACAACTAGTCTTGAAGAGTACCCTAAGTCAGTAATCTGAACGAGTACCCTTGCCTGAACTCTTAGCCTAATCTAGTACCCTTGCCTTAACTAGTAGTCCTAACAAGTACCCTTGCCTTAACCAGTAGTCTTCACTAGTACCCTTGCCTTCACTAGTAGTACGTCCTTAACAAGTAGCCTGAACTGGTACCCTTGCCTTAACCAGTACCCTCAACAAGTACCCATGCCTTAACTAGTAGCCTGGCCTTAACTAGTACCCTGGCCTTAACTAGTAGCCTGAACTAGTACCCTTGCCTTAAGGGGTACCCTTGCCCGAACTACTCCCCTTAATTAGGACCCTTATTGAGTAACCCAAAGTAGTAGAGTATGGTACGGTGGGGTAGCATAGGGTAGAGAAGCATACGGTGGAACAGAGAAAATAGAAGGAAATAGAATAGAACAGCATAGGTCAGGGTAGGTTAGCTTAGTGTAGGGTATGGTAGAGTAGCATAGGATGGAATAGAGAAAATAGAAAAGGAGACTAGAAAAGAGCAGACTAGATTAGGATAGGGTAGGGTGGGGGAGGGTTGTGTAGAATACAGTAGTGTAGAATGGAATAGAATGGTGTGGAATGGAGTCAAATGGATTCGAACACAGATGCAGAGAGTAGAAAAGAGTTGAATAGAGCCGAATAACGCTGAATAGGACCAAATATGGCCAAAATGAGCCGAATCGAGTCGAGTCGACCAGATTCGGGATGAATGGAGCCTAGTGGAGCTGAAATGAGCCAAATAGAGACAAACTGAACCCAGCATAATCGAGCCAAAACACACTTAATTGCATCCTATTGCATCGGATCTCGTCGAATTCCATCAAATCCCACCAAAACGCATCAAATCTCGCGGAATCTCACCGAATCCCGTCGAATTGTCTCAAATCGGGTCGAATGGTGTCAAACTGAATGGAATCGAATTAAATTGAATAGATTAGAGTAGTGTAGGTTAGACTGGGATTTAGTAGGGAAGGGCACAGAAGAATAGAATAGAGTAGAACAGAAGAGAATACCAAGAGTAGAACGGAGTAGAGTTGAGTAGAGTGGAATAGTCAGAGTCGGGTAGTGCAGAATACAGATGAATAGATCCAATTCAAGCCCAATCGATTCGAATGGAGAGGAAAGGAGACAAATCGTGATGAATCGAATCGATTAGAATCGATTAGAGTAGGGTAGGGTAGAACAGAATAGAATAGAGTAGAAAAGAGTAGAGTGGTGTGGAATGGAGTTGAATGGAGCCAAATAGAGACAAATAAAGTAGAAAGGTTTGAGTAGAGCTGAACAGGGCTGAATAAGGTTCACTGGAGCCTAATTATGCTGAATTGAGCAGAATCGAGACGAATTGACCCAATTCAAGCCAAATAGAGCTAAATCGAGCCGATTCAAGCCTAATCACATGGAATCGCGTCGAAATGCGTTGAATCGAATAGATTAGAGTAGAGAAGGGTACGGTAGCAGAGGCTAGACTACAACACAACAGAACACAATAGAAAGAAGAGAATAGAATTAAGTAGAGTCGGGTCCAGTAGAATAGAGTCAAATCGAGTTGAAGAGAGCCGAAAAGAGCCAAACAGAGCTGAATACAGCCGAATTGACCAAATTCAAGGTGAATCGAGATGAATCATGTCGAGTCGTTTGAAACGTGTCGAATCGAATCAAATAGATTAGTGTGGGGAAGGTAAGGTTACGGTAGGGTAGAGAAGAATAGAATAGAGTAGAATAGAACAGAACAGAAAGAATCGAGTAGACTAGAGTCAAATAGAGTCGAATACTGCCAAAAAGAGCCGAATAGAGTGGAAAAGAGCCGAATAGAACCGAATCGAGTTTAATGGAGCAGAAAGGAGATGAATCGAGCCGATATGACCCGAATCAGGTCGAATCCCATTCAAGTGTGTCGAATAGCATAGAACAGATGACAGTAGGCTAAGTTAGGGTAGGGTAGGGTAGAATAGAGTGCAGTAGAACAGAACAGAACAGAACAGAACTGAAAGAATAGGGTCGAGACGAGCAGAGTATAGAAGAGTAGAGTAGACCAGAGTCTAACATTGCCGAATAGAGCCAAATAGAGCCCAAAAGAGCTAAATGGATAGAAACCAAGACGAATCACACCGAATCCCGTTGGAATGGTGCCGTTTCGCGTCGAATCCCGTCGAATTGCATTGAATCTGATCAATTCCAATCCAATCCAATCCAATCAATTAGAATAGACTACAGTAAGGTAGAGTACAATACAATACAGTAGAGAATAGTTTAGGATGGAGTAGAATGGTGTAGCATGGAGTCGAGTGGAGTCGAAAAGAGATAATAGAGTTGAGTAGAGTCTAATAGAGCCGAATAGAGCTGAATAGAGCCTATTCGAGCTGACTAGAGCCGAATGGAGCCGATTAGAGCTGAATCGAACCGATTTGAGCCGATTGGGGATGAATGGAGTGGAAAGGAGCCGATTTGAGCCGAATCGCATCGAGACGCGTGGAATCGAATCCAGTAGAATAGATTAGATTAGGGTAGGATGGAATAGAGTAGACTAGAACACAGTAGAAGAGAATGGAAAGGATACAATAGAATAGAGTAGAAAAGGGTAGAGCAGAGCAGAATAGTGTAGAGTAGAATAGAGTAGAGTAGAACAGAGTCGAATCAAGCTGAATGGAGAAGAAACGAGACAAATCGCGTCGAATGCCGTCAAATCCCATCGAATCAATTACAGTAGGGTATAGTAGAATAGCATAGAATGGAGTAGAATGGTGTGCAATGGAATCGAGTAGAGTAGAAAAGAGCTGAATAGAGCCGAATAGGGCCAAAGAGGGCCAAATCGAGCTGAATTGAGCGAAATCGAGCCGAATCCAGTGAATCGAGCCTAATGGAGCCAAATCGAGCCTAATCAAGCTGAATCGACACTATTCGAGACAAATGGAGCCGAATGGACATGAATCACACCGATTCGGCCCCTAGTCGCGTCAAAATTTCTCGAATTCAATTGAATAGACTAGAGTAGGGGAGGTTCGGGTAGGCTAGAGTAGGGTAGAATAGAGTAGACTAGAATAAAACAGAACAGAACACAACAAAATAGAACAGAACAACACAGAACGAATACAGAAAAGAGTAAGCTAGAGTGGAGTAGAGGGGAATAGAGTAGAGTAGAATGGATTTGAACAGAGCCAAATTGAGCTGAATCGCGTTGAAATGGGTTGAATCAAATCCAATCAAGTGGATTACAATACCTTAGAGTTGGGTAGCACAGGGTAGGGTAGAATAGAGTAGAATAGTACAGAACAGAGTAGAAACAATACAATAGAGTAGAGAAGAGTAGAATAGAGCTGAATAGAGCCAAATGCAGACAAAATGAGAGGAATCGTGTAGAAGCAAGTAGAGTAAATTAGAGTGGTGTTGGGTAGGGTAGAGCAGAATAAAGTAGAATAGTGTGGAATGAATAGAATGGAGTAGAATGGAGTCAAGTAGAAACGAATAGAGTAGAAAAGAGTCGAATAGAGCAGAATAGGGCCGAAGAAGGCCAAATCGAGCAGATTCGAAGCGATTCAAGCCAAACCAAGCTGAATGGAGCCTAACTGAGCCGAATAGAGCCAAATCGAGCCGAATCGAGCCGATTCAAGCTTCATCGCCTCGAATCGCGTTCAACGCGTCAAATCCAATCGAGACGTATAGATTAGAGAAGGGGAGGGGAGGGGAGGGGAGAATAGAACAGAGTAGAGTGGAATAGAAGAGATTAGAACAGAATAGAAGGAATAGAATCGAGTAGAATCGAGTGGAAAAGAGTAGAGTCGAATACAGTCGAATAGAGCCGAATAAGCTGAATAGAGACGAATGGAGCTGAAGACAGCCGAAAAGAGCTGTATACTGCCGAATCACACCTAATCGAGCGGAATCAAGCAGAATCGCACTGACTGTCACCGAACAGCGTCGAATCGAATCAGGTCGAATCGAGTCGAGTCACATCGTTTTGAATCAAACAAGGTCAAATCGCTTCATATCGTGTCGAATCCCATCGAATCACGTCGAATAACTTCGAATTGCGTCAAACCTCAGAGAATCCTACTGAATCACGTCGAGTCGCATGGAATCTCATCAAATCCCTTCAGATCTTGCCGAATCCAGTCAAGTCCTATCAAATCGCTTTGCACGGAATCGAATTGAATCCAATAGATTAAAGTAGGGTAGGTTCGGGTGGGGTGCCGTTGGGTCGGGTAGGGTAGAATAGAATAGAGTACAACAGAATAGGAGCGAATAGAACAGAACAGAAAGAATACAACAGAATAGAATAGAGTCAAAGAGAGAGAACATAGCCGAATTGAGCCGAGTGGAGACAAAACGAGACGAATCACGTCCGGTTGCTTCGAATCGCGTCAAATCAAATCGAATCGATTAGAAGAGATTAGGGTAGGGAAGGGTAGAATAGAAGAGAGGAAAATAGTGAGGAATGGAGTTGAACGGAGTCCAATAGAGACGGATAGATATGAATAGAGTACAAAAGAGTCTAATAGAGCAGAATAGGGCCGAATAGGCCCAAATAAGGCCTAATTGAGCAGAATCCAGCAGAATCGATGGAATTCGAGCCTAATCGAGCCGAATGGAGTGAAATGGAGCCAAGTCGAGCCGAATAGAGCCGATTCGAACTGAATCGAGCTGATTCAAGCCTAATCGCGTCAAATCGCGTGGAAATACGTCACATCGAATCTAATCAAATAGATTAGGGAAGGGTAGGGGAGGGGCGGGTGGGTAGAATAGAACAGAATAGTACAGAATAGAATATAGTACAGTAGGGTAGAGTAGAGAGAGTAAAGCAGACAAGAGTAGAGCAGAGTAGAATTGAGTCAAATAGAGTCAAAGAGTGCAGGATATAGCTGAATAGAGCCAATTCTGGCCGAATCGAGTCAAATGGAAACAAAACGAGATGAATCACACCGAATTGCTCCGAATCGCATCCAATCGAATAGATTGGAGTATCGTAGGGTAGAGTAGAACAGAATAGAGTAGAATAGCGTAGAATGGAGAAGAGTGGAGTCAAATGGAGTCGAACAGAGACAAATAGAGTAGAAAAGAGTCGAATCGAGCCAAATAGGGCCGAATAAGGCTGAACCGAGTGGAAACGAGCTGAATTGAAGCGATTCGAGCCAAATCGAGCTGAATCGAGCTGATGTTGCGGAATCGAGCCGACTCAAGCGTGATGGTGTCCGGTCGCATCGAAATGCTTTGAATCGAATCAAATGGAATCGATTAGAATAGGTTAGGGTAGGGTAGTTTATGATAGGAAGACTAGGGTAGATGCAAGTAGACTACATTAGAGTAGACAAGAGAAGGCTAGAGTAGAAGCCTAGACTAGTAAGCTGGACTAGTCAGCTAGACTAGTGGCATAGAGCAGTAGCCTAGACAACTAGTCTTGAAGAGTACCCTAAGTCAGTAATCTGAACGAGTACCCTTGCCTGAACTCTTAGCCTAATCTAGTACCCTTGCCTTAACTAGTAGTCCTAACAAGTACCCTTGCCTTAACCAGTAGTCTTCACTAGTACCCTTGCCTTCACTAGTAGTACGTCCTTAACAAGTAGCCTGAACTGGTACCCTTGCCTTAACCAGTACCCTCAACAAGTACCCATGCCTTAACTAGTAGCCTGGCCTTAACTAGTACCCTGGCCTTAACTAGTAGCCTGAACTAGTACTCTTGCCTTAAGGGGTACCCTTGCCCGAACTACTCCCCTTAATTAGGACCCTTATTGAATAACCCAAAGTAGTAGAGTATGGTACGGTGGGGTAGCATAGGGTAGGGAAGCATACGGTGGAACAGAGAAAATAGAAGGAAATAGAATAGAACAGCATAGGTCAGGGTAGGTTAGCTTAGTGTAGGGTATGGTAGAGTAGCATAGGATGGAATAGAGAAAATAGAAAAGGAGACTAGAAAAGAGCAGACTAGATTAGGATAGGGTAGGGTGGGGGAGGGTTTTGTAGAATACAGTAGTGTAGAATGGAATAGAATGGTGTGGAATGGAGTCAAATGGATTCGAACACAGATGCAGAGAGTAGAAAAGAGTTGAATAGAGCCGAATAACGCTGAATAGGACCACATATGGCCAAAATGAGCCGAATCGAGTCGAGTCGACCAGATTCGGGATGAATGGAGCCTAGTGGAGCTGAAATGAGCCAAATAGAGACAAACTGAACCCAGCAAAATCGAGCCAAAACACACTTAATTGCATCCTATTGCATCGGATCTCGTCGAATTCCATCAAATCCCACCAAAACGCATCAAATCTCGCGGAATCTCACTGAATCCCGTCGAATTGTCTCAAATCGGGTCGAATGGTGTCAAACTGAATGGAATCGAATTAAATTGAATAGATTAGAGTAGTGTAGGTTAGACTGGGATTTAGTAGGGAAGGGCACAGAAGAATAGAATAGAGTAGAACAGAAGAGAATACCAAGAGTAGAACGGAGTAGAGTTGAGTAGAGTGGAATAGTCAGAGTCGGGTAGTGCAGAATACAGATGAATAGATCCAATTCAAGCCCAATCGATTCGAATGGAGAGGAAAGGAGACAAATCGTGATGAATCGAATCGATTAGAATAGATTAGAGTAGGGTAGGGTAGAACAGAATAGAATAGAGTAGAAAAGAGTAGAGTGGTGTGGAATGGAGTTGAATGGAGCCAAATAGAGACAAATAAAGTAGAAAGGTTTGAGTAGAGCTGAACAGGGCTGAATAAGGTTCACTGGAGCCTAATTATGCTGAATTGAGCAGAATCGAGACGAATTGACCCAATTCAAGCCAAATAGAGCTAAATCGAGCCGATTCAAGCCTAATCACATGGAATCGCGTCGAAATGCGTTGAATCGAATAGATTAGAGTAGAGAAGGGTACGGTAGCAGAGGCTAGACTACAACACAACAGAACACAATAGAAAGAAGAGAATAGAATTAAGTAGAGTCGGGTCCAGTAGAATAGAGTCAAATCGAGTTGAAGAGAGCCGAAAAGAGCCAAACAGAGCTGAATACAGCCGAATTGACCAAATTCAAGGTGAATCGAGATGAATCATGTCGAGTCGTTTGAAACGTGTCGAATCGAATCAAATAGATTAGTGTGGGGAAGGTAAGGTTACGGTAGGGTAGAGAAGAATAGAATAGAGTAGAATAGAACAGAACAGAAAGAATCGAGTAGACTAGAGTCAAATAGAGTCGAATACTGCCAAAAAGAGCCGAATAGAGTGGAAAAGAGCCGAATAGAACCGAATCGAGTTTAATGGAGCAGAAAGGAGATGAATCGAGCCGATATGACCCGAATCAGGTCGAATCCCATTCAAGTGTGTCGAATAGCATAGAACAGATGACAGTAGGCTAAGTTAGGGTAGGGTAGGGTAGAATAGAGTGCAGTAGAACAGAACAGAACAGAACAGAACTGAAAGAATAGAGTCGAGACGAGCAGAGTATAGAAGAGTAGAGTAGACCAGAGTCTAACATTGCCGAATAGAGCCAAATAGAGCCCAAAAGAGCTAAATGGATAGAAACCAAGACGAATCACACCGAATCCCGTTGGAATGGTGCCGTTTCGCGTCGAATCCCGTCGAATTGCATTGAATCTGATCAATTCCAATCCAATCCAATCCAATCAATTAGAATAGACTACAGTAAGGTAGAGTACAATACAATACAGTAGAGAATAGTTTAGGATGGAGTAGAATGGTGTAGCATGGAGTCGAGTGGAGTCGAAAAGAGATAATAGAGTTGAGTAGAGTCTAATAGAGCCGAATAGAGCTGAATAGAGCCTATTCGAGCTGACTAGAGCCGAATGGAGCCGATTAGAGCTGAATCGAACCGATTTGAGCCGATTGGGGATGAATGGAGTGGAAAGGAGCCGATTTGAGCCGAATCGCATCGAGACGCGTGGAATCGAATCCAGTAGAATAGATTAGATTAGGGTAGGATGGAATAGAGTAGACTAGAACACAGTAGAAGAGAATGGAAAGGATACAATAGAATAGAGTAGAAAAGGGTAGAGCAGAGCAGAATAGTGTAGAGTAGAATAGAGTAGAGTAGAACAGAGTCGAATCAAGCTGAATGGAGAAGAAACGAGACAAATCGCGTCGAATGCCGTCAAATCCCATCGAATCAATTACAGTAGGGTATAGTAGAATAGCATAGAATGGAGTAGAATGGTGTGCAATGGAATCGAGTAGAGTAGAAAAGAGCTGAATAGAGCCGAATAGGGCCAAAGAGGGCCAAATCGAGCTGAATTGAGCGAAATCGAGCCGAATCCAGTGAATCGAGCCTAATGGAGCCAAATCGAGCCTAATCAAGCTGAATCGACACTATTCGAGACAAATGGAGCCGAATGGACATGAATCACACCGATTCGGCCCCTAGTCGCGTCAAAATTTCTCGAATTCAATTGAATAGACTAGAGTAGGGGAGGTTCGGGTAGGCTAGAGTAGGGTAGAATAGAGTAGACTAGAATAAAACAGAACAGAACACAACAAAATAGAACAGAACAACACAGAACGAATACAGAAAAGAGTAAGCTAGAGTGGAGT
The DNA here is from genome assembly GCF_030014295.1 of Loxodonta africana. Lineage (NCBI taxonomy): Eukaryota > Metazoa > Chordata > Mammalia > Proboscidea > Elephantidae > Loxodonta > Loxodonta africana. Next base: position 1,458,609 of record NW_026975144.1, on the reverse strand, counting down.
AGAGGGGAATAGAGTAGAGTAGAATGGATTTGAACAGAGCCAAATTGAGCTGAATCGCGTTGAAATGGGTTGAATCAAATCCAATCAAGTGGATTACAATACCTTAGAGTTGGGTAGCACAGGGTAGGGTAGAATAGAGTAGAATAGTACAGAACAGAGTAGAAACAATACAATAGAGTAGAGAAGAGTAGAATAGAGCTGAATAGAGCCAAATGCAGACAAAATGAGAGGAATCGTGTAGAAGCAAGTAGAGTAAATTAGAGTGGTGTTGGGTAGGGTAGAGCAGAATAAAGTAGAATAGTGTGGAATGAATAGAATGGAGTAGAATGGAGTCAAGTAGAAACGAATAGAGTAGAAAAGAGTCGAATAGAGCAGAATAGGGCCGAAGAAGGCCAAATCGAGCAGATTCGAAGCGATTCAAGCCAAACCAAGCTGAATGGAGCCTAACTGAGCCGAATAGAGCCAAATCGAGCCGAATCGAGCCGATTCAAGCTTCATCGCCTCGAATCGCGTTCAACGCGTCAAATCCAATCGAGACGTATAGATTAGAGAAGGGGAGGGGAGGGGAGGGGAGAATAGAACAGAGTAGAGTGGAATAGAAGAGATTAGAACAGAATAGAAGGAATAGAATCGAGTAGAATCGAGTGGAAAAGAGTAGAGTCGAATACAGTCGAATAGAGCCGAATAAGCTGAATAGAGACGAATGGAGCTGAAGACAGCCGAAAAGAGCTGTATACTGCCGAATCACACCTAATCGAGCGGAATCAAGCAGAATCGCACTGACTGTCACCGAACAGCGTCGAATCGAATCAGGTCGAATCGAGTCGAGTCACATCGTTTTGAATCAAACAAGGTCAAATCGCTTCATATCGTGTCGAATCCCATGGAATCACGTCGAATAACTTCGAATTGCGTCAAACCTCAGAGAATCCTACTGAATCACGTCGAGTCGCATGGAATCTCATCAAATCCCTTCAGATCTTGCCGAATCCAGTCAAGTCCTATCAAATCGCTTTGCACGGAATCGAATTGAATCCAATAGATTAAAGTAGGGTAGGTTCGGGTGGGGTGCCGTTGGGTCGGGTAGGGTAGAATAGAATAGAGTACAACAGAATAGGAGCGAATAGAACAGAACAGAAAGAATACAACAGAATAGAATAGAGTCAAAGAGAGAGAACATAGCCGAATTGAGCCGAGTGGAGACAAAACGAGACGAATCACGTCCGGTTGCTTCGAATCGCGTCAAATCAAATCGAATCGATTAGAAGAGATTAGGGTAGGGAAGGGTAGAATAGAAGAGAGGAAAATAGTGAGGAATGGAGTTGAACGGAGTCCAATAGAGACGGATAGATATGAATAGAGTACAAAAGAGTCTAATAGAGCAGAATAGGGCCGAATAGGCCCAAATAAGGCCTAATTGAGCAGAATCCAGCAGAATCGATGGAATTCGAGCCTAATCGAGCCGAATGGAGTGAAATGGAGCCAAGTCGAGCCGAATAGAGCCGATTCGAACTGAATCGAGCTGATTCAAGCCTAATCGCGTCAAATCGCGTGGAAATACGTCACATCGAATCTAATCAAATAGATTAGGGAAGGGTAGGGGAGGGGCGGGTGGGTAGAATAGAACAGAATAGTACAGAATAGAATATAGTACAGTAGGGTAGAGTAGAGAGAGTAAAGCAGACAAGAGTAGAGCAGAGTAGAATTGAGTCAAATAGAGTCAAAGAGTGCAGGATATAGCTGAATAGAGCCAATTCTGGCCGAATCGAGTCAAATGGAAACAAAACGAGATGAATCACACCGAATTGCTCCGAATCGCATCCAATCGAATAGATTGGAGTATCGTAGGGTAGAGTAGAACAGAATAGAGTAGAATAGCGTAGAATGGAGAAGAGTGGAGTCAAATGGAGTCGAACAGAGACAAATAGAGTAGAAAAGAGTCGAATCGAGCCAAATAGGGCCGAATAAGGCTGAACCGAGTGGAAACGAGCTGAATTGAAGCGATTCGAGCCAAATCGAGCTGAATCGAGCTGATGTTGCGGAATCGAGCCGACTCAAGCGTGATGGTGTCCGGTCGCATCGAAATGCTTTGAATCGAATCAAATGGAATCGATTAGAATAGGTTAGGGTAGGGTAGTTTATGATAGGAAGACTAGGGTAGATGCAAGTAGACTACATTAGAGTAGACAAGAGAAGGCTAGAGTAGAAGCCTAGACTAGTAAGCTGGACTAGTCAGCTAGACTAGTGGCATAGAGCAGTAGCCTAGACAACTAGTCTTGAAGAGTACCCTAAGTCAGTAATCTGAACGAGTACCCTTGCCTGAACTCTTAGCCTAATCTAGTACCCTTGCCTTAACTAGTAGTCCTAACAAGTACCCTTGCCTTAACCAGTAGTCTTCACTAGTACCCTTGCCTTCACTAGTAGTACGTCCTTAACAAGTAGCCTGAACTGGTACCCTTGCCTTAACCAGTACCCTCAACAAGTACCCATGCCTTAACTAGTAGCCTGGCCTTAACTAGTACCCTGGCCTTAACTAGTAGCCTGAACTAGTACCCTTGCCTTAAGGAGTACCCTTGCCCGAACTACTCCCCTTAATTAGGACCCTTATTGAGTAACCCAAAGTAGTAGAGTATGGTACGGTGGGGTAGCATAGGGTAGGGAAGCATACGGTGGAACAGAGAAAATAGAAGGAAATAGAATAGAACAGCATAGGTCAGGGTAGGTTAGCTTAGTGTAGGGTATGGTAGAGTAGCATAGGATGGAATAGAGAAAATAGAAAAGGAGACTAGAAAAGAGCAGACTAGATTAGGATAGGGTAGGGTGGGGGAGGGTTGTGTAGAATACAGTAGTGTAGAATGGAATAGAATGGTGTGGAATGGAGTCAAATGGATTCGAACACAGATGCAGAGAGTAGAAAAGAGTTGAATAGAGCCGAATAACGCTGAATAGGACCACATATGGCCAAAATGAGCCGAATCGAGTCGAGTCGACCAGATTCGGGATGAATGGAGCCTAGTGGAGCTGAAATGAGCCAAATAGAGACAAACTGAACCCAGCAAAATCGAGCCAAAACACACTTAATTGCATCCTATTGCATCGGATCTCGTCGAATTCCATCAAATCCCACCAAAACGCATCAAATCTCGCGGAATCTCACCGAATCCCGTCGAATTGTCTCAAATCGGGTCGAATGGTGTCAAACTGAATGGAATCGAATTAAATTGAATAGATTAGAGTAGTGTAGGTTAGACTGGGATTCAGTAGGGAAGGGCACAGAAGAATAGAATAGAGTAGAACAGAAGAGAATACCAAGAGTAGAACGGAGTAGAGTTGAGTAGAGTGGAATAGTCAGAGCCGGGTAGTGCAGAATATAGATGAATAGATCCAATTCAAGCCGAATTGATTCGAATGGAGAGGAAAGGAGACAAATCGTGATGAATCGAATCGATTAGAATAGATTAGAGTAGGGTAGGGTAGAACAGAATAGAATAGAGTAGAAAAGAGTAGAGTGGTGTGGAATGGAGTTGAATGGAGCCAAATAGAGACAAATAAAGTAGAAAGGTTTGAGTAGAGCTGAACAGGGCTGAATAAGGTTCACTGGAGCCTAATTATGCTGAATTGAGCAGAATCGAGACGAATTGACCCAATTCAAGCCAAATAGAGCTAAATCGAGCCGATTCAAGCCTAATCACATGGAATCGCGTCGAAATGCGTTGAATCGAATAGATTAGAGTAGAGAAGGGTACGGTAGCAGAGGCTAGACTACAACACAACAGAACACAATAGAAAGAAGAGAATAGAATTAAGTAGAGTCGGGTCCAGTAGAATAGAGTCAAATCGAGTTGAAGAGAGCCGAAAAGAGCCAAACAGAGCTGAATACAGCCGAATTGACCAAATTCAAGGTGAATCGAGATGAATCATGTCGAGTCGTTTGAAACGTGTCGAATCGAATCAAATAGATTAGTGTGGGGAAGGTAAGGTTACGGTAGGGTAGAGAAGAATAGAATAGAGTAGAATAGAACAGAACAGAAAGAATCGAGTAGACTAGAGTCAAATAGAGTCGAATACTGCCAAAAAGAGCCGAATAGAGTGGAAAAGAGCCGAATAGAACCGAATCGAGTTTAATGGAGCAGAAAGGAGATGAATCGAGCCGATATGACCCGAATCAGGTCGAATCCCATTCAAGTGTGTCGAATAGCATAGAACAGATGACAGTAGGCTAAGTTAGGGTAGGGTAGGGTAGAATAGAGTGCAGTAGAACAGAAGAGAACAGAACAGAACTGAAAGAATAGAGTCGAGACGAGCAGAGTATAGAAGAGTAGAGTAGACCAGAGTCTAACATTGCCGAATAGAGCCAAATAGAGCCCAAAAGAGCTAAATGGATAGAAACCAAGACGAATCACACCGAATCCCGTTGGAATGGTGCCGTTTCGCGTCGAATCCCGTCGAATTGCATTGAATCTGATCAATTCCAATCCAATCCAATCCAATCAATTAGAATAGACTACAGTAAGGTAGAGTACAATACAATACAGTAGAGAATAGTTTAGGATGGAGTAGAATGGTGTAGCATGGAGTCGAGTGGAGTCGAAAAGAGATAATAGAGTTGAGTAGAGTCTAATAGAGCCGAATAGAGCTGAATAGAGCCTATTCGAGCTGACTAGAGCCGAATGGAGCCGATTAGAGCTGAATCGAACCGATTTGAGCCGATTGGGGATGAATGGAGTGGAAAGGAGCCGATTTGAGCCGAATCGCATCGAGACGCGTGGAATCGAATCCAGTAGAATAGATTAGATTAGGGTAGGATGGAATAGAGTAGACTAGAACACAGTAGAAGAGAATGGAAAGGATACAATAGAATAGAGTAGAAAAGGGTAGAGCAGAGCAGAATAGTGTAGAGTAGAGTAGAACAGAGTCGAATCAAGCTGAATGGAGACGAAACGAGACAAATCGCGTCGAATGGCGTCGAATCCCATCGAATCAATTACAGTAGGGTATAGTAGAATAGCATAGAATGGAGTAGAATGGTGTGCAATGGAATCGAGTAGAGTAGAAAAGAGCTGAATAGAGCCGAATAGGGCCAAAGAGGGCCAAATCGAGCTGAATTGAGTGAAATCGAGCCGAATCCAGTGAATCGAGCCTAATGGAGCCAAATCGAGCCTAATCAAGCTGAATCGACACTATTCGAGACAAATGGAGCCGAATGGACATGAATCACACCGATTCGGCCCCTAGTCGCGTCAAAATTTCTCGAATTCAATTGAATAGACTAGAGTAGGGGAGGTTCGGGTAGGCTAGAGTAGGGTAGAATAGAGTAGAATAGAATAAAACAGAACAGAACACAACAAAATAGAACAGAACAACACAGAACGAATACAGAAAAGAGTAAGCTAGAATGGAGTAGAGGGGAATAGGGTAGAGTAGAATAGATTTGAACAGAGCCAAATTGAGCTGAATCGCGTTGAAATGGGTTGAATCAAATCCAATCAAGTGGATTACAATACCTTAGAGTTGGGTAGCACAGGGTAGGGTAGAATAGAGTAGAATAGTACAGAACAGAGTAGAAACAATACAATAGAGTAGAGAAGAGTAGAATAGAGCTGAATAGAGCCAAATGCAGACAAAATGAGAGGAATCGTGTAGAAGCAAGTAGAGTAAATTAGAGTGGTGTTGGGTAGGGTAGAGCAGAATAGAGTAGAATAGTGTGGAATGAATAGAGTGGAGTAGAATGGAGTCAAGTAGAAACGAATAGAGTAGAAAAGAGTCGAATAGAGCAGAATAGGGCCGAAGAAGGCCAAATCGAGCAGATTCGAAGCGATTCAAGCCAAACCAAGCTGAATGGAGCCTAACTGAGCCGAATAGAGCCAAATCGAGCCGAATCGAGCCGATTCAAGCTTCATCGCCTCGAATCGCGTTCAACGCGTCAAATCCAATCGAGACGTATAGATTAGAGAAGGGGAGGGGAGGGGAGGGGAGAATAGAACAGAGTAGAGTGGAATAGAAGAGATTAGAACAGAATAGAAGGAATAGAATCGAGTAGAATCGAGTGGAAAAGAGTAGAGTCGAATACAGTCGAATAGAGCCGAATAAGCTGAATAGAGACGAATGGAGCTGAAGACAGCCGAAAAGAGCTGTATACTGCCGAATCACACCTAATCGAGCGGAATCAAGCAGAATCGCACTGACTGTCACCGAACAGCGTCGAATCGAATCAGGTCGAATCGAGTCGAGTCACATCGTTTTGAATCAAACAAGGTCAAATCGCTTCATATCGTGTCGAATCCCATGGAATCACGTCGAATAACTTCGAATTGCGTCAAACCTCAGAGAATCCTACTGAATCACGTCGAGTCGCATGGAATCTCATCAAATCCCTTCAGATCTTGCCGAATCCAGTCAAGTCCTATCAAATCGCTTTGCACGGAATCGAATTGAATCCAATAGATTAAAGTAGGGTAGGTTCGGGTGGGGTGCCGTTGGGTCGGGTAGGGTAGAATAGAATAGAGTACAACAGAATAGGAGCGAATAGAACAGAACAGAAAGAATACAACAGAATAGAATAGAGTCAAAGAGAGAGAACATAGCCGAATTGAGCCGAGTGGAGACAAAACGAGACGAATCACGTCCGGTTGCTTCGAATCGCGTCAAATCAAATCGAATCGATTAGAAGAGATTAGGGTAGGGAAGGGTAGAATAGAAGAGAGGAAAATAGTGAGGAATGGAGTTGAACGGAGTCCAATAGAGACGGATAGATATGAATAGAGTACAAAAGAGTCTAATAGAGCAGAATAGGGCCGAATAGGCCCAAATAAGGCCTAATTGAGCAGAATCCAGCAGAATCGATGGAATTCGAGCCTAATCGAGCCGAATGGAGTGAAATGGAGCCAAGTCGAGCCGAATAGAGCCGATTCGAACTGAATCGAGCTGATTCAAGCCTAATCGCGTCAAATCGCGTGGAAATACGCCACATCGAATCTAATCAAATAGATTAGGGAAGGGTAGGGGAGGGGCGGGTGGGTAGAATAGAACAGAATAGTACAGAATAGAATATAGTACAGTAGGGTAGAGTAGAGAGAGTAAAGCAGACAAGAGTAGAGCAGAGTAGAATTGAGTCAAATAGAGTCAAAGAGTGCAGGATATAGCTGAATAGAGCCAATTCTGGCCGAATCGAGTCAAATGGAAACAAAACGAGATGAATCACACCGAATTGCTCGGAATCGCATCCAATCGAATAGACTGGAGTATCGTAGGGTAGAGTAGAACAGAATAGAGTAGAATAGCGTAGAATGGAGAAGAGTGGAGTCAAATGGAGTCGAACAGAGACAAATAGAGTAGAAAAGAGTCGAATCGAGCCAAATAGGGCCGAATAAGGCTGAACCGAGTGGAAACGAGCTGAATTGAAGCGATTCGAGCCAAATCGAGCTGAATCGAGCTGATGTTGCGGAATCGAGCCGACTCAAGCGTGATGGTGTCCGGTCGCATCGAAATGCTTTGAATCGAATCAAATGGAATCGATTAGAATAGGTTAGGGTAGGGTAGTTTATGATAGGAAGACTAGGGTAGATGCAAGTAGACTACATTAGAGTAGACAAGAGAAGGCTAGAGTAGAAGCCTAGACTAGTAAGCTGGACTAGTCAGCTAGACTAGTGGCATAGAGCAGTAGCCTAGACAACTAGTCTTGAAGAGTACCCTAAGTCAGTAATCTGAACGAGTACCCTTGCCTGAACTCTTAGCCTAATCTAGTACCCTTGCCTTAACTAGTAGTCCTAACAAGTACCCTTGCCTTAACCAGTAGTCTTCACTAGTACCCTTGCCTTCACTAGTAGTACGTCCTTAACAAGTAGCCTGAACGGGTACCCTTGCCTTAACCAGTACCCTCAACAAGTACCCATGCCTTAACTAGTAGCCTGGCCTTAACTAGTACCCTGGCCTTAACTAGTAGCCTGAACTAGTACCCTTGCCTTAAGGGGTACCCTTGCCCGAACTACTCCCCTTAATTAGGACCCTTATTGAGTAACCCAAAGTAGTAGAGTATGGTACGGTGGGGTAGCATAGGGTAGAGAAGCATACGGTGGAACAGAGAAAATAGAAGGAAATAGAATAGAACAGCATAGGTCAGGGTAGGTTAGCTTAGTGTAGGGTATGGTAGAGTAGCATAGGATGGAATAGAGAAAATAGAAAAGGAGACTAGAAAAGAGCAGACTAGATTAGGATAGGGTAGGGTGGGGGAGGGTTTTGTAGAATACAGGAGTGTAGAATGGAATAGAATGGTGTGGAATGGAGTCAAATGGATTCGAACACAGATGCAGAGAGTAGAAAAGAGTTGAATAGAGCCGAATAACGCTGAATAGGACCAAATATGGCCAAAATGAGCCGAATCGAGTCGAGTCGACCAGATTCGGGATGAATGGAGCCTAGTGGAGCTGAAATGAGCCAAATAGAGACAAACTGAACCCAGCAAAATCGAGCCAAAACACACTTAATTGCATCCTATTGCATCGGATCTCGTCGAATTCCATCAAATCCCACCAAAACGCATCAAATCTCGCGGAATCTCACCGAATCCCGTCGAATTGTCTCAAATCGGGTCGAATGGTGTCAAACGGAATGGAATCGAATTAAATCGAATAGATTAGAGTAGTGTAGGTTAGGCTGGGATTCAGTAGGGAAGGGCACAGAAGAATAGAATAGAGTAGAACAGAAGAGAATACCAAGAGTAGAATGGAGTAGAGTTGAGTAGAGTGGAATAGTCAGAGTCGGGTAGTGCAGAATATAGATGAATAGATCCAATTCAAGCCGAATCGATTCGAATGGAGAGGAAAGGAGACAAATCGTGATGAATCGAATCGATTCGAATCGATTAGAGTAGGGTAGGGTAGAACAGAATAGAATAGAGTAGAAAAGAGTAGAATGGTGTGGAATGGAGTTGAATGGAGCCAGATAGAGACAAATAAAGTAGAAAGGGTTGAGTAGAGCTGAACAGGGCTGAATAAGGTTCACTCGAGCCTAATTACGCTGAATTGAGCAGAATCGAGACGAACTGACCCAATTCAAGCCAAATAGAGCTAAATCGAGCCGATTCAAGCCTAATCACATGGAATCGCGTCGAAATGCGTTGAATCGAATAGATTAGTGTGGAGGAGGGTACGGCAGGAGAGGCTAGACTACAACACAACAGAACACAATAGAAAGAAGAGAATAGAATTAAGTAGAGTCGGGTCCAGTAGAATAGAGTCAAATCGAGTTGACGAGAGCTAAAAAGAGCCAAACAGAGCTGAATACAGCCGAATTGACCAAATTCAAGGTGAATCGAGATGAATCAAGTCCAGTCGTTTGAAATGTGTCGAATCGAATCAAATAGGTTAGTGTGGGCAAGGTAAGGTTAGGGTAGGGTAGAGAAGAATAGAATAGAGTAGAATAGAACAGAACAGAAAGAATCGAGTAGACTAGAGTCACACAGAGTCGAATACTGCCAAAAAGAGCCGAATAGAGTGGAAAAGAGCCGAATAGAACCGAATCGAGTTTAATGGAGGAGAAAGGAGATGAATCGAGCCGATATGACCCGAATCAGGTCGAATTCCGTTCAAGTGTGTCGAATAGCATAGAACAGATTACAGTAGGCTAAGTTAGGGTAGGGTAGGGTAGAACAGAGTGCAGTAGAACAGAGCAGAAGAGAAGAGAACACAACTGAAAGAATAGAATAGGGTCGAGACGAGCAGAGTATAGAAGAGTAGAGTAGAGTAGAGTCGAATATTGCCGAATAGAGCCAAAGACAGCCAAATAGAGCCCAAAAGAGCTAAATCGATAGAAACCAAGACAAATCACGCCGAATCCCGTGGAATCGTGCTCTATCGCGTCGAATCCTGTCGAATTGCATTGAATCTGATCAATTCCAATCCAATCCAATCCAATCCACTACAATAGACTAGAGTAGGGTAGAGTCCAATACAATACAGTAGAGAACAGTTTAGGATGGAGTAGAATGGTGTGGCATGGAGTCGAGTGGAGTCGAAAAGAGATAATAGAGTTGAGTAGAGTCTAACAGAGCCGAATAGAGCCTATTCGAGCTGACTAGAGCCGAATGGAGCCGATTAGAGCTGAATCGAACCGATTTGAGCCGATTGGGGAGGAATGGAGTGGAAAGGAGCCGATTTGAGCTGAATCGCATCGAGATGCGTGGAATCGAATCCAGTAGAATAGATTAGATTAGGGTAGGGTGGAATAGAGTAGACTTGAACACAGTAGAAGAGAATGGAAAGAATACAATAGAATAGAGTAGAAAAGGGTAGAGCAGAGCAGAATAGTGTAGAGTAGAATAGAGTAGAGTAGAACAGAGTCGAAGCAAGCTGAATGGAGACGAAACGAGACAAATCTCGTCGAATGGCGTCGAATCCCATGGAATCAATCACAGTAGGGTATAGTAGAAGAGCGTAGAATGGAGTAGAATGGTGTGCAATGGAATCGAGTAGAGTAGAAGAGAGCCGAAGAGGGCCGAAGAGGGCCAAATCGAGCTGAATTGAGCGAAATCGAGCCGAATCCAGTGAATCGAGCCTAATCAAGCCGAATCGACACTATTCGAGACAAATGGAGCCGGATGGACATGAATCACACCGATTCGGCCCCTAGTCGCGTCAAAATTTGTCGAATTCAATGGAATAGACTAGAGTAGGGGAGGTTCGGGTAGGCTAGGGTAGGGTAGAATGGAGTAGAATAGAATAAAACAGAACAGAACACAACAAAATAGAACAGAACAACACAGAACGAATACAGAAACGAGTAGGCTAGAGTAGAGTAGAGGGGAATAGAGTAGAGTAGAATAGATTCGAACAGAGCCAAATCGAGCCGAATCGCGTCGAAATGGGTTGAATGAATCAAATCCAATCAAGTGGATTACAATACCTTAGAGTTGGGTAGCATAGGGTAGGGTAGAATAGAGTAGAATAGTACAGAACAGAGTAGAAACAATGCAATAGAATAGAGAAGAGTTGACTAGAGTAGAATAGAGCTGAATAGAGCCAAATGCAGACGAAACGAGAGGAATCGTGTAGAAGCAATTAGAGTGATGCTGGGTAGGGTAGAGCAGAATAGAGTAGAATAGTGTAGAATAGTGTGGAATGAATAGAATGGAGTAGAATGGAGTCAAATAGAAATGAATAGAGTAGAAAAGAGTCGAATAGAGCAGAATAGGGCCGAAGAACGCCAAATCGAGCAGATTCGAAGCGACTCAAGCCAAAACAAGCTGAATGGAGCCTAACTGAGCCGAATAGAGCCAAATCGAGCCGAATCGAGCCGATTCAAGCTTCATCGCCTCGAATCGCGTTCAATGCGTCAAATCCAATTGAGACGTATAGATTAGAGAAGGGGAGGGGAGGGGAGGGGAGAATAGAACAGCGTAGAGTGGAATAGAAGAGATTAGAACAGAATAGAAGGAATAGAATCGAGTAGAATAGAGTGGAAAAGAGTAGAGTCGAATACAGTCGAATAGAGCCGACTAAGCTGAATAGAGACGAATGGAGCTGAATACAGCCGAAAAGAGCTGTATACTGCCGAATCACACCTAATCGAGCGGAATCAAGCAGAATCGCACTGACTGTCACCGAACAGCGTCGAATCGAATCAGGTCGAATCGAGTCGAGCCACATCGTTTTGAATCAAACAAGGTCAAATCGCTTCATATCGTGTCGAATCCCATGGAATCACGTCGAATAACTTCGAATCGCGTCAAACCTCAGAGAATCCTACCGAATCACGTCGAGTCGCATGGAATCTCATCAAATCCCTTCAGATCTTGCTGAATCCAGTCAAGTCATATCAAATCGCTTTGCACGGAATCGAATTGAATCCAACAGACTAAAGTAGGCTAGGTTCGGGTGGGGTGCCGTAGGGTCGGGTAGGGTAGAATAGAATAGAGTACAACAGAATAGGAGAGAACAGAACAGAACAGAAAGAATACAACAGAACAGAATAGAGTCAAAGAGAGAGAACATACCCGAATTGAGCCGAGTGGAGACAAAACGAGACGAATCACGTCCGGTTGCTTCGAATCGCGTCAAATCAAATCGAATCGATTAGAAGAGATTAGGGTAGGGAAGGGTAGAATAGAATAGAGGAAAATAGTGAAGAATGGTGTGGAATGGAATAGAATGGAGTTGAACGGAGTCCAATAGAGACGGATAGATATGAATAGAGTACAAAAGAGTCTAATAGAGAAGAATAGGGCCGGATAGGGCCAAATAAGGCCTAATTGAGCAGAATCCAGCAGAATCGATGGAATTCGAGCCTAATCGAGCCGAATGGAGTGAAATGGAGTCAAGTCGAGCCGAACGAATAGAGCCGATGCGAACTGAATCGAGCTGATTCAAGCCTAATCGCGTCAAATCGCGTGGAAATACGTCACATCGAATCTAATCAAATAGATTAGGGGAGGGGCGGGTGGGTAGAATAGAACAGAATAGTACAGAATAGAAAGACTAGAATATAGTACAGTAGGGTGGAGTAGAGAGAGTAAAGCAGAGCAGAGTAGAATTGAGTCAAATAGAGTCAAATAGTGCAGGACATAGCTGAATAGAGCCCATTCTGGCCGAATCGAGTCAAATGGAAACAAAACGAGATGAATCACACCGAATTGCTTCGAATCGCATCCAGTCGAATAGATTAGAGTAACGTAGGGTAGAGTAGAACAGAATAGAGTAGAATAGCGTAGAATGGAGAAGAGTGGAGTCAAATGGAGTCGAACAGAGACAAATAGAGTAGAAAAGAGTCGAATCGAGCCAAATAGGGCCGAATAAGGCTGAACCGAGTGGAAACGAGCTGAATTGAAGCGATTCGAGCCAAATCGAGCTGATGTTGCGGAATCGAGCCGACTCAAGCGTGATGGTGTCCAGTCGCATCGAAATGCTTTGAATCGAATCAAATGGAATCGATTAGAATAGGTTAGGGTAGGGTAGTTTATGATAGGAAGACTAGGGTAGATGCCAGTAGATTACGCTAGAGTAGACAAGAGAAGGCTAGAGTAGAAGCCTAGACTAGTAAGCTGGACTAGTCAGCTAGACTAGTGGCATAGAGCAGTAGCCTAGACAACTAGTCTTGAATAGTACCCTAAGTCAGTAATCTGAACGAGTACCCTTGCCTGAACTCTTAGCCTAATCTAGTACCCTTGCCTTAATTAGTAGTCCTAAGAAGTACCCTTGCCTTAACCAGTAGTCTTCACTAGTACCCTTGCCTTCACTAGTAGTATGTCCTTAACAAGTAGCCTGAACGGGTAGCCTTGCCTTAACCAGTACCCTCAACAAGTACCCACGCCTTAACTAGTAGCCTGGCCTTAACTAGTAGCCTGAACTAGTACACTTGCCTTAAGGAGTACCCTTGCCCGAACTACTCCCCTTAATTAGGACCCTTATTGAATAACCCTAAGTAGTGGAGTATGGTACGGTGGGGTAGCATAGGGTAGGGAAGCCTACGGTGGAACAGAGAAAATAGAAGGAAATAGAATAGAACAGCATAGGTCAGGGTAGGTTAGCTCAGTGCAGGGTATGGTAGAGTAGCATAGGATGGAATAGAGAAAATAGAAAAGGAGACTAGAAAAGAGCAGACTAGATTAGGATAGGGTAGGGTGGGGGAGGGTTTTGTAGAATACAGTAGTGTAGAATGGAATAGAATGGTGTGGAGTGGAGTCGAATGGATTCGAACAGAGATGAATAGAGTAGAAAAGAGTTGAATAGAGCCGAATAACGCTGAATAGGACCAAATATGGCCGAAATGAGCCGAATCGAGTCGAGTCCACCAGATTCGGGATGAATGCAGCTGAGTGGAGCTGAAATGAGCCAAATAGAGACAAACTGAACCCAGCAAAATCGAGCCAAAACACACTTAATTGCATCCTATTGCATCGGATCTCGTCGAATTCCATCAAATCCCACCAAAACGCATCAAATCTCGCGGAATCTCACCGAATCCCGTCGAATTGTCTCAAATCGGGTCGAATGGTGTCAAACGGAATGGAATCGAATTAAATCGAATAGATTAGAGTAGTGTAGGTTAGACTGGGATTCAGTAGGGAAGGGCACAGAAGAATAGAATAGAGTAGAACAGAAGAGAATACCAAGAGTAGAATGGAGTAGAGTTGAGTAGAGTGGAATAGTCAGAGTCGGGTAGTGCAGAATATAGATGAATAGATCCAATTCAAGCCGAATCGATTCGAATGGAGAGGAAAGGAGACAAATCGTGATGAATCGAATCGATTCGAATCGATTAGAGTAGGGTAGGGTAGAACAGAATAGAATAGAGTAGAAAAGAGTAGAATGGTGTGGAATGGAGTTGAATGGAGCCAGATAGAGACAAATAAAGTAGAAAGGGTTGAGTAGAGCTGAACAGGGCTGAATAAGGTTCACTCGAGCCTAATTACGCTGAATTGAGCAGAATCGAGACGAACTGACCCAATTCAAGCCAAATAGAGCTAAATCGAGCCGATTCAAGCCTAATCACATGGAATCGCGTCGAAATGCGTTGAATCGAATAGATTAGTGTGGAGGAGGGTACGGCAGGAGAGGCTAGACTACAACACAACAGAACACAATAGAAAGAAGAGAATAGAATTAAGTAGAGTCGGGTCCAGTAGAATAGAGTCAAATCGAGTTGACGAGAGCTGAAAAGAGCCAAACAGAGCTGAATACAGCCGAATTGACCAAATTCAAGGTGAATCGAGATGAATCAAGTCCAGTCGTTTGAAATGTGTCGAATCGAATCAAATAGGTTAGTGTGGGCAAGGTAAGGTTAGGGTAGGGTAGAGAAGAATAGAATAGAGTAGAATAGAACAGAACAGAAAGAATCGAGTAGACTAGAGTCACACAGAGTCGAATACTGCCAAAAAGAGCCGAATAGAGTGGAAAAGAGCCGAATAGAACCGAATCGAGTTTAATGGAGGAGAAAGGAGATGAATCGAGCCGATATGACCCCAATCAGGTCGAATTCCGTTCAAGTGTGTCGAATAGCATAGAACAGATTACAGTAGGCTAAGTTAGGGTAGGGTAGGGTAGAACAGAGTGCAGTAGAACAGAGCAGAAGAGAAGAGAACACAACTGAAAGAATAGAATAGGGTCGAGACGAGCAGAGTATAGAAGAGTAGAGTAGAGTAGAGTCGAATATTGCCGAATAGAGCCAAAGACAGCCAAATAGAGCCCAAAAGAGCTAAATCGATAGAAACCAAGACAAATCACGCCGAATCCCGTGGAATCGTGCTCTATCGCGTCGAATCCTGTCGAATTGCATTGAATCTGATCAATTCCAATCCAATCCAATCCAATCCATTACAATAGACTAGAGTAGGGTAGAGTCCAATACAATACAGTAGAGAACAGTTTAGGATGGAGTAGAATGGTGTGGCATGGAGTCGAGTGGAGTCGAAAAGAGATAATAGAGTTGAGTAGAGTCTAACAGAGCCGAATAGAGCCTATTCGAGCTGACTAGAGCCGAATGGAGCCGATTAGAGCTGAATCGAACCGATTTGAGCCGATTGGGGAGGAATGGAGTGGAAAGGAGCCGATTTGAGCTGAATCGCATCGAGATGCGTGGAATCGAATCCAGTAGAATAGATTAGATTAGGGTAGGGTGGAATAGAGTAGACTTGAACACAGTAGAAGAGAATGGAAAGAATACAATAGAATAGAGTAGAAAAGGGTAGAGCAGAGCAGAATAGTGTAGAGTAGAATAGAGTAGAGTAGAACAGAGTCGAAGCAAGCTGAATGGAGACGAAACGAGACAAATCTCGTCGAATGGCGTCGAATCCCATGGAATCAATCACAGTAGGGTATAGTAGAAGAGCGTAGAATGGAGTAGAATGGTGTGCAATGGAATCGAGTAGAGTAGAAGAGAGCCGAAGAGGGCCGAAGAGGGCCAAATCGAGCTGAATTGAGCGAAATCGAGCCGAATCCAGTGAATCGAGCCTAATCAAGCCGAATCGACACTATTCGAGACAAATGGAGCCGGATGGACATGAATCACACCGATTCGGCCCCTAGTCGCGTCAAAATTTGTCGAATTCAATGGAATAGACTAGAGTAGGGGAGGTTCGGGTAGGCTAGGGTAGGGTAGAATGGAGTAGAATAGAATAAAACAGAACAGAACACAACAAAATAGAACAGAACAACACAGAACGAATACAGAAACGAGTAGGCTAGAGTAGAGTAGAGGGGAATAGAGTAGAGTAGAATAGATTCGAACAGAGCCAAATCGAGCCGAATCGCGTCGAAATGGGTTGAATGAATCAAATCCAATCAAGTGGATTACAATACCTTAGAGTTGGGTAGCATAGGGTAGGGTAGAATAGAGTAGAATAGTACAGAACAGAGTAGAAACAATACAATAGAATAGAGAAGAGTTGACTAGAGTAGAATAGAGCTGAATAGAGCCAAATGCAGACGAAACGAGAGGAATCGTGTAGAAGCAATTAGAGTGGTGCTGGGTAGGGTAGAGCAGAATAGAGTAGAATAGTGTAGAATAGTGTGGAATGAATAGAATGGAGTAGAATGGAGTCAAATAGAAATGAATAGAGTAGAAAAGAGTCGAATAGAGCAGAATAGGGCCGAAGAACGCCAAATCGAGCAGATTCGAAGCGACTCAAGCCAAAACAAGCTGAATGGAGCCTAACTGAGCCGAATAGAGCCAAATCGAGCCGAATCGAGCCGATTCAAGCTTCATCGCCTCGAATCGCGTTCAATGCGTCAAATCCAATTGAGACGTATAGATTAGAGAAGGGGAGGGGAGGGGAGGGGAGAATAGAACAGCGTAGAGTGGAATAGAAGAGATTAGAACAGAATAGAAGGAATAGAATCGAGTAGAATAGAGTGGAAAAGAGTAGAGTCGAATACAGTCGAATAGAGCCGACTAAGCTGAATAGAGACGAATGGAGCTGAATACAGCCGAAAAGAGCTGTATACTGCCGAATCACACCTAATCGAGCGGAATCAAGCAGAATCGCACTGACTGTCACCGAACAGCGTCGAATCGAATCAGGTCGAATCGAGTCGAGCCACATCGTTTTGAATCAAACAAGGTCAAATCGCTTCATATCGTGTCGAATCCCATGGAATCACGTCGAATAACTTCGAATCGCGTCAAACCTCAGAGAATCCTACCGAATCACGTCGAGTCGCATGGAATCTCATCAAATCCCTTCAGATCTTGCTGAATCCAGTCAAGTCATATCAAATCGCTTTGCACGGAATCGAATTGAATCCAACAGACTAAAGTAGGCTAGGTTCGGGTGGGGTGCCGTAGGGTCGGGTAGGGTAGAATAGAATAGAGTACAACAGAATAGGAGAGAACAGAACAGAACAGAAAGAATACAACAGAACAGAATAGAGTCAAAGAGAGAGAACATACCCGAATTGAGCCGAGTGGAGACAAAACGAGACGAATCACGTCCGGTTGCTTCGAATCGCGTCAAATCAAATCGAATCGATTAGAAGAGATTAGGGTAGGGAAGGGTAGAATAGAATAGAGGAAAATAGTGAAGAATGGTGTGGAATGGAATAGAATGGAGTTGAACGGAGTCCAATAGAGACGGATAGATATGAATAGAGTACAAAAGAGTCTAATAGAGAAGAATAGGGCCGGATAGGGCCAAATAAGGCCTAATTGAGCAGAATCCAGCAGAATCGATGGAATTCGAGCCTAATCGAGCCGAATGGAGTGAAATGGAGTCAAGTCGAGCCGAACGAATAGAGCCGATGCGAACTGAATCGAGCTGATTCAAGCCTAATCGCGTCAAATCGCGTGGAAATACGTCACATCGAATCTAATCAAATAGATTAGGGGAGGGGCGGGTGGGTAGAATAGAACAGAATAGTACAGAATAGAAAGACTAGAATATAGTACAGTAGGGTGGAGTAGAGAGAGTAAAGCAGAGCAGAGTAGAATTGAGTCAAATAGAGTCAAATAGTGCAGGACATAGCTGAATAGAGCCCATTCTGGCCGAATCGAGTCAAATGGAAACAAAACGAGATGAATCACACCGAATTGCTTCGAATCGCATCCAGTCGAATAGATTAGAGTAACGTAGGGTAGAGTAGAACAGAATAGAGTAGAATAGCGTAGAATGGAGAAGAGTGGAGTCAAATGGAGTCGAACAGAGACAAATAGAGTAGAAAAGAGTCGAATCGAGCCAAATAGGGCCGAATAAGGCTGAACCGAGTGGAAACGAGCTGAATTGAAGCGATTCGAGCCAAATCGAGCTGATGTTGCGGAATCGAGCCGACTCAAGCGTGATGGTGTCCAGTCGCATCGAAATGCTTTGAATCGAATCAAATGGAATCGATTAGAATAGGTTAGGGTAGGGTAGTTTATGATAGGAAGACTAGGGTAGATGCCAGTAGATTACGCTAGAGTAGACAAGAGAAGGCTAGAGTAGAAGCCTAGACTAGTAAGCTGGACTAGTCAGCTAGACTAGTGGCATAGAGCAGTAGCCTAGACAACTAGTCTTGAATAGTACCCTAAGTCAGTAATCTGAACGAGTACCCTTGCCTGAACTCTTAGCCTAATCTAGTACCCTTGCCTTAATTAGTAGTCCTAAGAAGTACCCTTGCCTTAACCAGTAGTCTTCACTAGTACCCTTGCCTTCACTAGTAGTACGTCCTTAACAAGTAGCCTGAACGGGTAGCCTTGCCTTAACCAGTACCCTCAACAAGTACCCACGCCTTAACTAGTAGCCTGGCCTTAACTAGTAGCCTGAACTAGTACACTTGCCTTAAGGAGTACCCTTGCCCGAACTACTCCCCTTAATTAGGACCCTTATTGAATAACCCTAAGTAGTAGAGTATGGTACGGTGGGGTAGCATAGGGTAGGGAAGCCTACGGTGGAACAGAGAAAATAGAAGGAAATAGAATAGAACAGCATAGGTCAGGGTAGGTTAGCTCAGTGCAGGGTATGGTAGAGTAGCATAGGATGGAATAGAGAAAATAGAAAAGGAGACTAGAAAAGAGCAGACTAGATTAGGATAGGGTAGGGTGGGGGAGGGTTTTGTAGAATACAGTAGTGTAGAATGGAATAGAATGGTGTGGAGTGGAGTCGAATGGATTCGAACAGAGATGAATAGAGTAGAAAAGAGTTGAATAGAGCCGAATAACGCTGAATAGGACCAAATATGGCCGAAATGAGCCGAATCGAGTCGAGTCCACCAGATTCGGGATGAATGCAGCTGAGTGGAGCTGAAATGAGCCAAATAGAGACAAACTGAACCCAGCAAAATCGAGCCAAAACACACTTAATTGCATCCTATTGCATCGGATCTCGTCGAATTCCATCAAATCCCACCAAAACGCATCAAATCTCGCGGAATCTCACCGAATCCCGTCGAATTGTCTCAAATCGGGTCGAATGGTGTCAAACGGAATGGAATCGAATTAAATCGAATAGATTAGAGTAGTGTAGGTTAGACTGGGATTCAGTAGGGAAGGGCACAGAAGAATAGAATAGAGTAGAACAGAAGAGAATACCAAGAGTAGAATGGAGTAGAGTTGAGTAGAGTGGAATAGTCAGAGTCGGGTAGTGCAGAATATAGATGAATAGATCCAATTCAAGCCGAATCGATTCGAATGGAGAGGAAAGGAGACAAATCGTGATGAATCGATTCGAATAGATTAGAGTAGGGTAGGGTAGAATAGAATAGAATAGAGTAGAAAAGAGTAGAATGGTGTGGAATGGAGTTGAATGGAGCCAGATAGAGACAAATAAAGTAGAAAGGGTTGAGTAGAGCTGAACAGGGCTGAATAAGGTTCACTCGAGCCTAATTATGCTGAATTGAGCAGAATCGAGACGAACTGACCCAATTCAAGCCAAATAGAGCTAAATCGAGCCGATTCAAGCCTAATCACATGGAATCGCGTCGAAATACGTTGAATCGAATAGATTAGTGTGGAGGAGGGTACGGCAGGAGAGGCTAGACTACAACACAACAGAACACAATAGAAAGAAGAGAATAGAATTAAGTAGAGTCGGGTCCAGTAGAATAGAGTCAAATCGAGTTGACGAGAGCTGAAAAGAGCCAAACAGAGCTGAATACAGCCGAATTGACCAAATTCAAGGTGAATCGAGATGAATCAAGTCCAGTCGTTTGAAATGTGTCGAATCGAATCAAATAGGTTAGTGTGGGCAAGGTAAGGTTAGGGTAGGGTAGAGAAGAATAGAATAGAGTAGAATAGAACAGAACAGAAAGAATCGAGTAGACTAGAGTCACACAGAGTCGAATACTGCCAAAAAGAGCCGAATAGAGTGGAAAAGAGCCGAATAGAACCGAATCGAGTTTAATGGAGGAGAAAGGAGATGAATCGAGCCGATATGACCCCAATCAGGTCGAATTCCGTTCAAGTGTGTCGAATAGCATAGAACAGATTACAGTAGGCTAAGTTAGGGTAGGGTAGGGTAGAACAGAGTGCAGTAGAACAGAGCAGAAGAGAAGAGAACACAACTGAAAGAATAGAATAGGGTCGAGACGAGCAGAGTATAGAAGAGTAGAGTAGAGTAGAGTCGAATATTGCCGAATAGAGCCAAAGACAGCCAAATAGAGCCCAAAAGAGCTAAATCGATAGAAACCAAAACAAATCACGCCGAATCCCGTGGAATCGTGCTCTATCGCGTCGAATCCTGTCGAATTGCATTGAATCTGATCAATTCCAATCCAATCCAATCCAATCCATTACAATAGACTAGAGTAGGGTAGAGTCCAATACAATACAGTAGAGAACAGTTTAGGATGGAGTAGAATGGTGTGGCATGGAGTCGAGTGGAGTCGAAAAGAGATAATAGAGTTGAGTAGAGTCTAACAGAGCCGAATAGAGCCTATTCGAGCTGACTAGAGCCGAATGGAGCCGATTAGAGCTGAATCGAACCGATTTGAGCCGATTGGGGAGGAATGGAGTGGAAAGGAGCCGATTTGAGCTGAATCGCATCGAGATGCGTGGAATCGAATCCAGTAGAATAGATTAGATTAGGGTAGGGTGGAATAGAGTAGACTTGAACACAGTAGAAGAGAATGGAAAGAATACAATAGAATAGAGTAGAAAAGGGTAGAGCAGAGCAGAATAGTGTAGAGTAGAATAGAGTAGAGTAGAACAGAGTCGAAGCAAGCTGAATGGAGACGAAACGAGACAAATCTCGTCGAATGGCGTCGAATCCCATGGAATCAATCACAGTAGGGTATAGTAGAAGAGCGTAGAATGGAGTAGAATGGTGTGCAATGGAATCGAGTAGAGTAGAAGAGAGCCGAAGAGGGCCGAAGAGGGCCAAATCGAGCTGAATTGAGCGAAATCGAGCCGAATCCAGTGAATCGAGCCTAATCAAGCCGAATCGACACTATTCGAGACAAATGGAGCCGGATGGACATGAATCACACCGATTCGGCCCCTAGTCGCGTCAAAATTTGTCGAATTCAATGGAATAGACTAGAGTAGGGGAGGTTCGGGTAGGCTAGGGTAGGGTAGAATGGAGTAGAATAGAATAAAACAGAACAGAACACAACAAAATAGAACAGAACAACACAGAACGAATACAGAAACGAGTAGGCTAGAGTAGAGTAGAGGGGAATAGAGTAGAGTAGAATAGATTCGAACAGAGCCAAATCGAGCCGAATCGCGTCGAAATGGGTTGAATGAATCAAATCCAATCAAGTGGATTACAATACCTTAGAGTTGGGTAGCATAGGGTAGGGTAGAATAGAGTAGAATAGTACAGAACAGAGTAGAAACAATACAATAGAATAGAGAAGAGTTGACTAGAGTAGAATAGAGCTGAATAGAGCCAAATGCAGACGAAACGAGAGGAATCGTGTAGAAGCAATTAGAGTGGTGCTGGGTAGGGTAGAGCAGAATAGAGTAGAATAGTGTAGAATAGTGTGGAATGAATAGAATGGAGTAGAATGGAGTCAAATAGAAATGAATAGAGTAGAAAAGAGTCGAATAGAGCAGAATAGGGCCGAAGAACGCCAAATCGAGCAGATTCGAAGCGACTCAAGCCAAAACAAGCTGAATGGAGCCTAACTGAGCCGAATAGAGCCAAATCGAGCCGAATCGAGCCGATTCAAGCTTCATCGCCTCGAATCGCGTTCAATGCGTCAAATCCAATTGAGACGTATAGATTAGAGAAGGGGAGGGGAGGGGAGGGGAGAATAGAACAGCGTAGAGTGGAATAGAAGAGATTAGAACAGAATAGAAGGAATAGAATCGAGTAGAATAGAGTGGAAAAGAGTAGAGTCGAATACAGTCGAATAGAGCCGACTAAGCTGAATAGAGACGAATGGAGCTGAATACAGCCGAAAAGAGCTGTATACTGCCGAATCACACCTAATCGAGCGGAATCAAGCAGAATCGCACTGACTGTCACCGAACAGCGTCGAATCGAATCAGGTCGAATCGAGTCGAGCCACATCGTTTTGAATCAAACAAGGTCAAATCGCTTCATATCGTGTCGAATCCCATGGAATCACGTCGAATAACTTCGAATCGCGTCAAACCTCAGAGAATCCTACCGAATCACGTCGAGTCGCATGGAATCTCATCAAATCCCTTCAGATCTTGCTGAATCCAGTCAAGTCATATCAAATCGCTTTGCACGGAATCGAATTGAATCCAATAGACTAAAGTAGGCTAGGTTCGGGTGGGGTGCCGTAGGGTCGGGTAGGGTAGAATAGAATAGAGTACAACAGAATAGGAGAGAACAGAACAGAACAGAAAGAATACAACAGAACAGAATAGAGTCAAAGAGAGAGAACATACCCGAATTGAGCCGAGTGGAGACAAAACGAGACGAATCACGTCCGGTTGCTTCGAATCGCGTCAAATCAAATCGAATCGATTAGAAGAGATTAGGGTAGGGAAGGGTAGAATAGAATAGAGGAAAATAGTGAAGAATGGTGTGGAATGGAATAGAATGGAGTTGAACGGAGTCCAATAGAGACGGATAGATATGAATAGAGTACAAAAGAGTCTAATAGAGAAGAATAGGGCCGGATAGGGCCAAATAAGGCCTAATTGAGCAGAATCCAGCAGAATCGATGGAATTCGAGCCTAATCGAGCCGAATGGAGTGAAATGGAGTCAAGTCGAGCCGAACGAATAGAGCCGATGCGAACTGAATCGAGCTGATTCAAGCCTAATCGCGTCAAATCGCGTGGAAATACGTCACATCGAATCTAATCAAATAGATTAGGGGAGGGGCGGGTGGGTAGAATAGAACAGAATAGTACAGAATAGAAAGACTAGAATATAGTACAGTAGGGTGGAGTAGAGAGAGTAAAGCAGAGCAGAGTAGAATTGAGTCAAATAGAGTCAAATAGTGCAGGACATAGCTGAATAGAGCCCATTCTGGCCGAATCGAGTCAAATGGAAACAAAACGAGATGAATCACACCGAATTGCTTCGAATCGCATCCAGTCGAATAGATTAGAGTAACGTAGGGTAGAGTAGAACAGAATAGAGTAGAATAGCGTAGAATGGAGAAGAGTGGAGTCAAATGGAGTCGAACAGAGACAAATAGAGTAGAAAAGAGTCGAATCGAGCCAAATAGGGCCGAATAAGGCTGAACCGAGTGGAAACGAGCTGAATTGAAGCGATTCGAGCCAAATCGAGCTGATGTTGCGGAATCGAGCCGACTCAAGCGTGATGGTGTCCAGTCGCATCGAAATGCTTTGAATCGAATCAAATGGAATCGATTAGAATAGGTTAGGGTAGGGTAGTTTATGATAGGAAGACTAGGGTAGATGCCAGTAGATTACGCTAGAGTAGACAAGAGAAGGCTAGAGTAGAAGCCTAGACTAGTAAGCTGGACTAGTCAGCTAGACTAGTGGCATAGAGCAGTAGCCTAGACAACTAGTCTTGAATAGTACCCTAAGTCAGTAATCTGAACGAGTACCCTTGCCTGAACTCTTAGCCTAATCTAGTACCCTTGCCTTAATTAGTAGTCCTAAGAAGTACCCTTGCCTTAACCAGTAGTCTTCACTAGTACCCTTGCCTTCACTAGTAGTATGTCCTTAACAAGTAGCCTGAACGGGTAGCCTTGCCTTAACCAGTACCCTCAACAAGTACCCACGCCTTAACTAGTAGCCTGGCCTTAACTAGTAGCCTGAACTAGTACACTTGCCTTAAGGAGTACCCTTGCCCGAACTACTCCCCTTAATTAGGACCCTTATTGAATAACCCTAAGTAGTGGAGTATGGTACGGTGGGGTAGCATAGGGTAGGGAAGCCTACGGTGGAACAGAGAAAATAGAAGGAAATAGAATAGAACAGCATAGGTCAGGGTAGGTTAGCTCAGTGCAGGGTATGGTAGAGTAGCATAGGATGGAATAGAGAAAATAGAAAAGGAGACTAGAAAAGAGCAGACTAGATTAGGATAGGGTAGGGTGGGGGAGGGTTTTGTAGAATACAGTAGTGTAGAATGGAATAGAATGGTGTGGAGTGGAGTCGAATGGATTCGAACAGAGATGAATAGAGTAGAAAAGAGTTGAATAGAGCCGAATAACGCTGAATAGGACCAAATATGGCCGAAATGAGCCGAATCGAGTCGAGTCCACCAGATTCGGGATGAATGCAGCTGAGTGGAGCTGAAATGAGCCAAATAGAGACAAACTGAACCCAGCAAAATCGAGCCAAAACACACTTAATTGCATCCTATTGCATCGGATCTCGTCGAATTCCATCAAATCCCACCAAAACGCATCAAATCTCGCGGAATCTCACCGAATCCCGTCGAATTGTCTCAAATCGGGTCGAATGGTGTCAAACGGAATGGAATCGAATTAAATCGAATAGATTAGAGTAGTGTAGGTTAGGCTGGGATTCAGTAGGGAAGGGCACAGAAGAATAGAATAGAGTAGAACAGAAGAGAATATCAAGAGTAGAATGGAGTAGAGTTGAGTAGAGTGGAATAGTCAGAGTCGGGTAGTGCAGAATATAGATGAATAGATCCAATCAAGCCGAATCGATTCGAATGGAGAGGAAAGGAGACAAATCGTGATGAATCGAATCGATTCGAATCGATTAGAGTAGGGTAGGGTAGAACAGAATAGAATAGAGTAGAAAAGAGTAGAATGGTGTGGAATGGAGTTGAATGGAGCCAGATAGAGACAAATAAAGTAGAAAGGGTTGAGTAGAGCTGAACAGGGCTGAATAAGGTTCACTCGAGCCTAATTATGCTGAATTGAGCAGAATCGAGACGAACTGACCCAATTCAAGCCAAATAGAGCTAAATCGAGCCGATTCAAGCCTAATCACATGGAATCGCGTCGAAATGCGTTGAATCGAATAGATTAGTGTAGAGGAGGGTACGGCAGGAGAGGCTAGACTACAACACAACAGAACACAATAGAAAGAAGAGAATAGAATTAAGTAGAGTCGGGTCCAGTAGAATAGAGTCAAATCGAGTTGACGAGAGCTGAAAAGAGCCAAACAGAGCTGAATACAGCCGAATTGACCAAATTCAAGGTGAATCGAGATGAATCAAGTCCAGTCGTTTGAAATGTGTCGAATCGAATCAAATAGGTTAGTGTGGGCAAGGTAAGGTTAGGGTAGGGTAGAGAAGAATAGAATAGAGTAGAATAGAACAGAACAGAAAGAATCGAGTAGACTAGAGTCACACAGAGTCGAATACTGCCAAAAAGAGCCGAATAGAGTGGAAAAGAGCCGAATAGAACCGAATCGAGTTTAATGGAGGAGAAAGGAGATGAATCGAGCCGATATGACCCCAATCAGGTCGAATTCCGTTCAAGTGTGTCGAATAGCATAGAACAGATTACAGTAGGCTAAGTTAGGGTAGGGTAGGGTAGAATAGAGTGCAGTAGAACAGAGCAGAAGAGAAGAGAACACAACTGAAAGAATAGAATAGGGTCGAGACGAGCAGAGTATAGAAGAGTAGAGTAGAGTAGAGTCGAATATTGCCGAATAGAGCCAAAGACAGCCAAATAGAGCCCAAAAGAGCTAAATCGATAGAAACCAAAACAAATCACGCCGAATCCCGTGGAATCGTGCTCTATCGCGTCGAATCCTGTCGAATTGCATTGAATCTGATCAATTCCAATCCAATCCAATCCAATCCATTACAATAGACTAGAGTAGGGTAGAGTCCAATACAATACAGTAGAGAACAGTTTAGGATGGAGTAGAATGGTGTGGCATGGAGTCGAGTGGAGTCGAAAAGAGATAATAGAGTTGAGTAGAGTCTAACAGAGCCGAATAGAGCCTATTCGAGCTGACTAGAGCCGAATGGAGCCGATTAGAGCTGAATCGAACCGATTTGAGCCGATTGGGGAGGAATGGAGTGGAAAGGAGCCGATTTGAGCTGAATCGCATCGAGATGGGTGGAATCGAATCCAGTAGAATAGATTAGATTAGGGTAGGGTGGAATAGAGTAGACTTGAACACAGTAGAAGAGAATGGAAAGAATACAATAGAATAGAGTAGAAAAGGGTAGAGCAGAGCAGAATAGTGTAGAGTAGAATAGAGTAGAGTAGAACAGAGTCGAAGCAAGCTGAATGGAGACGAAACGAGACAAATCTCGTCGAATGGCGTCGAATCCCATGGAATCAATCACAGTAGGGTATAGTAGAAGAGCGTAGAATGGAGTAGAATGGTGTGCAATGGAATCGAGTAGAGTAGAAGAGAGCCGAAGAGGGCCGAAGAGGGCCAAATCGAGCTGAATTGAGCGAAATCGAGCCGAATCCAGTGAATCGAGCCTAATCAAGCCGAATCGACACTATTCGAGACAAATGGAGCCGGATGGACATGAATCACACCGATTCGGCCCCTAGTCGCGTCAAAATTTGTCGAATTCAATGGAATAGACTAGAGTAGGGGAGGTTCGGGTAGGCTAGGGTAGGGTAGAATGGAGTAGAATAGAATAAAACAGAACAGAACACAACAAAATAGAACAGAACAACACAGAACGAATACAGAAACGAGTAGGCTAGAGTAGAGTAGAGGGGAATAGAGTAGAGTAGAATAGATTCGAACAGAGCCAAATCGAGCCGAATCGCGTCGAAATGGGTTGAATGAATCAAATCCAATCAAGTGGATTACAATACCTTAGAGTTGGGTAGCATAGGGTAGGGTAGAATAGAGTAGAATAGTACAGAACAGAGTAGAAACAATACAATAGAATAGAGAAGAGTTGACTAGAGTAGAATAGAGCTGAATAGAGCCAAATGCAGACGAAACGAGAGGAATCGTGTAGAAGCAATTAGAGTGGTGCTGGGTAGGGTAGAGCAGAATAGAGTAGAATAGTGTAGAATAGTGTGGAATGAATAGAATGGAGTAGAATGGAGTCAAATAGAAATGAATAGAGTAGAAAAGAGTCGAATAGAGCAGAATAGGGCCGAAGAACGCCAAATCGAGCAGATTCGAAGCGACTCAAGCCAAAACAAGCTGAATGGAGCCTAACTGAGCCGAATAGAGCCAAATCGAGCCGAATCGAGCCGATTCAAGCTTCATCGCCTCGAATCGCGTTCAATGCGTCAAATCCAATTGAGACGTATAGATTAGAGAAGGGGAGGGGAGGGGAGGGGAGAATAGAACAGCGTAGAGTGGAATAGAAGAGATTAGAACAGAATAGAAGGAATAGAATCGAGTAGAATAGAGTGGAAAAGAGTAGAGTCGAATACAGTCGAATAGAGCCGACTAAGCTGAATAGAGACGAATGGAGCTGAATACAGCCGAAAAGAGCTGTATACTGCCGAATCACACCTAATCGAGCGGAATCAAGCAGAAT
Organism: Loxodonta africana; assembly: GCF_030014295.1. Taxonomy (NCBI): domain Eukaryota; kingdom Metazoa; phylum Chordata; class Mammalia; order Proboscidea; family Elephantidae; genus Loxodonta; species Loxodonta africana. The sequence goes on along the minus strand of NW_026975144.1, from coordinate 1,430,863 downwards.
CGCACTGACTGTCACCGAACAGCGTCGAATCGAATCAGGTCGAATCGAGTCGAGCCACATCGTTTTGAATCAAACAAGGTCAAATCGCTTCATATCGTGTCGAATCCCATGGAATCACGTCGAATAACTTCGAATCGCGTCAAACCTCAGAGAATCCTACCGAATCACGTCGAGTCGCATGGAATCTCATCAAATCCCTTCAGATCTTGCTGAATCCAGTCAAGTCATATCAAATCGCTTTGCACGGAATCGAATTGAATCCAATAGACTAAAGTAGGCTAGGTTCGGGTGGGGTGCCGTAGGGTCGGGTAGGGTAGAATAGAATAGAGTACAACAGAATAGGAGAGAACAGAACAGAACAGAAAGAATACAACAGAACAGAATAGAGTCAAAGAGAGAGAACATACCCGAATTGAGCCGAGTGGAGACAAAACGAGACGAATCACGTCCGGTTGCTTCGAATCGCGTCAAATCAAATCGAATCGATTAGAAGAGATTAGGGTAGGGAAGGGTAGAATAGAATAGAGGAAAATAGTGAAGAATGGTGTGGAATGGAATAGAATGGAGTTGAACGGAGTCCAATAGAGACGGATAGATATGAATAGAGTACAAAAGAGTCTAATAGAGAAGAATAGGGCCGGATAGGGCCAAATAAGGCCTAATTGAGCAGAATCCAGCAGAATCGATGGAATTCGAGCCTAATCGAGCCGAATGGAGTGAAATGGAGTCAAGTCGAGCCGAACGAATAGAGCCGATGCGAACTGAATCGAGCTGATTCAAGCCTAATCGCGTCAAATCGCGTGGAAATACGTCACATCGAATCTAATCAAATAGATTAGGGGAGGGGCGGGTGGGTAGAATAGAACAGAATAGTACAGAATAGAAAGACTAGAATATAGTACAGTAGGGTGGAGTAGAGAGAGTAAAGCAGAGCAGAGTAGAATTGAGTCAAATAGAGTCAAATAGTGCAGGACATAGCTGAATAGAGCCCATTCTGGCCGAATCGAGTCAAATGGAAACAAAACGAGATGAATCACACCGAATTGCTTCGAATCGCATCCAGTCGAATAGATTAGAGTAACGTAGGGTAGAGTAGAACAGAATAGAGTAGAATAGCGTAGAATGGAGAAGAGTGGAGTCAAATGGAGTCGAACAGAGACAAATAGAGTAGAAAAGAGTCGAATCGAGCCAAATAGGGCCGAATAAGGCTGAACCGAGTGGAAACGAGCTGAATTGAAGCGATTCGAGCCAAATCGAGCTGATGTTGCGGAATCGAGCCGACTCAAGCGTGATGGTGTCCAGTCGCATCGAAATGCTTTGAATCGAATCAAATGGAATCGATTAGAATAGGTTAGGGTAGGGTAGTTTATGATAGGAAGACTAGGGTAGATGCCAGTAGATTACGCTAGAGTAGACAAGAGAAGGCTAGAGTAGAAGCCTAGACTAGTAAGCTGGACTAGTCAGCTAGACTAGTGGCATAGAGCAGTAGCCTAGACAACTAGTCTTGAATAGTACCCTAAGTCAGTAATCTGAACGAGTACCCTTGCCTGAACTCTTAGCCTAATCTAGTACCCTTGCCTTAATTAGTAGTCCTAAGAAGTACCCTTGCCTTAACCAGTAGTCTTCACTAGTACCCTTGCCTTCACTAGTAGTATGTCCTTAACAAGTAGCCTGAACGGGTAGCCTTGCCTTAACCAGTACCCTCAACAAGTACCCACGCCTTAACTAGTAGCCTGGCCTTAACTAGTAGCCTGAACTAGTACACTTGCCTTAAGGAGTACCCTTGCCCGAACTACTCCCCTTAATTAGGACCCTTATTGAATAACCCTAAGTAGTGGAGTATGGTACGGTGGGGTAGCATAGGGTAGGGAAGCCTACGGTGGAACAGAGAAAATAGAAGGAAATAGAATAGAACAGCATAGGTCAGGGTAGGTTAGCTCAGTGCAGGGTATGGTAGAGTAGCATAGGATGGAATAGAGAAAATAGAAAAGGAGACTAGAAAAGAGCAGACTCATAGAGAGATAGTATTGGTGGGGGAGGGTTTTGTAGAATACAGTAGTGTAGAATGGAATAGAATGGTGTGGAGTGGAGTCGAATGGATTCGAACAGAGATGAATAGAGTAGAAAAGAGTTGAATAGAGCCGAATAACGCTGAATAGGACCAAATATGGCCGAAATGAGCCGAATCGAGTCGAGTCCACCAGATTCGGGATGAATGCAGCTGAGTGGAGCTGAAATGAGCCAAATAGAGACAAACTGAACCCAGCAAAATCGAGCCAAAACACACTTAATTGCATCCTATTGCATCGGATCTCGTCGAATTCCATCAAATCCCACCAAAACGCATCAAATCTCGCGGAATCTCACCGAATCCCGTCGAATTGTCTCAAATCGGGTCGAATGGTGTCAAACGGAATGGAATCGAATTAAATCGAATAGATTAGAGTAGTGTAGGTTAGGCTGGGATTCAGTAGGGAAGGGCACAGAAGAATAGAATAGAGTAGAACAGAAGAGAATATCAAGAGTAGAATGGAGTAGAGTTGAGTAGAGTGGAATAGTCAGAGTCGGGTAGTGCAGAATATAGATGAATAGATCCAATCAAGCCGAATCGATTCGAATGGAGAGGAAAGGAGACAAATCGTGATGAATCGAATCGATTCGAATCGATTAGAGTAGGGTAGGGTAGAACAGAATAGAATAGAGTAGAAAAGAGTAGAATGGTGTGGAATGGAGTTGAATGGAGCCAGATAGAGACAAATAAAGTAGAAAGGGTTGAGTAGAGCTGAACAGGGCTGAATAAGGTTCACTCGAGCCTAATTATGCTGAATTGAGCAGAATCGAGACGAACTGACCCAATTCAAGCCAAATAGAGCTAAATCGAGCCGATTCAAGCCTAATCACATGGAATCGCGTCGAAATGCGTTGAATCGAATAGATTAGTGTAGAGGAGGGTACGGCAGGAGAGGCTAGACTACAACACAACAGAACACAATAGAAAGAAGAGAATAGAATTAAGTAGAGTCGGGTCCAGTAGAATAGAGTCAAATCGAGTTGACGAGAGCTGAAAAGAGCCAAACAGAGCTGAATACAGCCGAATTGACCAAATTCAAGGTGAATCGAGATGAATCATGTCCAGTCGTTTGAAATGTGTCGAATCGAATCAAATAGGTTAGTGTGGGCAAGGTAAGGTTAGGGTAGGGTAGAGAAGAATAGAATGGAGTAGAATAGAACAGAACAGAAAGAATCGAGTAGACTAGAGTCACACAGAGTCGAATACTGCCAAAAAGAGCCGAATAGAGTGGAAAAGAGCCGAATAGAACCGAATCGAGTTTAATGGAGGAGAAAGGAGATGAATCGAGCCGATATGACCCGAATCAGGTCGAATTCCGTTCAAGTGTGTCGAATAGCATAGAACAGATTACAGTAGGCTAAGTTAGGGTAGGGTAGGGTAGAATAGAGTGCAGTAGAACAGAGCAGAAGAGAAGAGAACACAACTGAAAGAATAGAATAGGGTCGAGACGAGCAGAGTATAGAAGAGTAGAGTAGAGTAGAGTCGAATATTGCCGAATAGAGCCAAAGACAGCCAAATAGAGCCCAAAAGAGCTAAATCGATAGAAACCAAAACAAATCACGCCGAATCCCGTGGAATCGTGCTCTATCGCGTCGAATCCTGTCGAATTGCATTGAATCTGATCAATTCCAATCCAATCCAATCCAATCCATTACAATAGACTAGAGTAGGGTAGAGTCCAATACAATACAGTAGAGAACAGTTTAGGATGGAGTAGAATGGTGTGGCATGGAGTCGAGTGGAGTCGAAAAGAGATAATAGAGTTGAGTAGAGTCTAACAGAGCCGAATAGAGCCTATTCGAGCTGACTAGAGCCGAATGGAGCCGATTAGAGCTGAATCGAACCGATTTGAGCCGATTGGGGAGGAATGGAGTGGAAAGGAGCCGATTTGAGCTGAATCGCATCGAGATGCGTGGAATCGAATCCAGTAGAATAGATTAGATTAGGGTAGGGTGGAATAGAGTAGACTTGAACACAGTAGAAGAGAATGGAAAGAATACAATAGAATAGAGTAGAAAAGGGTAGAGCAGAGCAGAATAGTGTAGAGTAGAATAGAGTAGAGTAGAACAGAGTCGAAGCAAGCTGAATGGAGACGAAACGAGACAAATCTCGTCGAATGGCGTCGAATCCCATGGAATCAATCACAGTAGGGTATAGTAGAAGAGCGTAGAATGGAGTAGAATGGTGTGCAATGGAATCGAGTAGAGTAGAAGAGAGCCGAAGAGGGCCGAAGAGGGCCAAATCGAGCTGAATTGAGCGAAATCGAGCCGAATCCAGTGAATCGAGCCTAATCAAGCCGAATCGACACTATTCGAGACAAATGGAGCCGGATGGACATGAATCACACCGATTCGGCCCCTAGTCGCGTCAAAATTTGTCGAATTCAATGGAATAGACTAGAGTAGGGGAGGTTCGGGTAGGCTAGGGTAGGGTAGAATGGAGTAGAATAGAATAAAACAGAACAGAACACAACAAAATAGAACAGAACAACACAGAACGAATACAGAAACGAGTAGGCTAGAGTAGAGTAGAGGGGAATAGAGTAGAGTAGAATAGATTCGAACAGAGCCAAATCGAGCCGAATCGCGTCGAAATGGGTTGAATGAATCAAATCCAATCAAGTGGATTACAATACCTTAGAGTTGGGTAGCATAGGGTAGGGTAGAATAGAGTAGAATAGTACAGAACAGAGTAGAAACAATACAATAGAATAGAGAAGAGTTGACTAGAGTAGAATAGAGCTGAATAGAGCCAAATGCAGACGAAACGAGAGGAATCGTGTAGAAGCAATTAGAGTGGTGCTGGGTAGGGTAGAGCAGAATAGAGTAGAATAGTGTAGAATAGTGTGGAATGAATAGAATGGAGTAGAATGGAGTCAAATAGAAATGAATAGAGTAGAAAAGAGTCGAATAGAGCAGAATAGGGCCGAAGAACGCCAAATCGAGCAGATTCGAAGCGACTCAAGCCAAAACAAGCTGAATGGAGCCTAACTGAGCCGAATAGAGCCAAATCGAGCCGAATCGAGCCGATTCAAGCTTCATCGCCTCGAATCGCGTTCAATGCGTCAAATCCAATTGAGACGTATAGATTAGAGAAGGGGAGGGGAGGGGAGGGGAGAATAGAACAGCGTAGAGTGGAATAGAAGAGATTAGAACAGAATAGAAGGAATAGAATCGAGTAGAATAGAGTGGAAAAGAGTAGAGTCGAATACAGTCGAATAGAGCCGACTAAGCTGAATAGAGACGAATGGAGCTGAATACAGCCGAAAAGAGCTGTATACTGCCGAATCACACCTAATCGAGCGGAATCAAGCAGAATCGCACTGACTGTCACCGAACAGCGTCGAATCGAATCAGGTCGAATCGAGTCGAGCCACATCGTTTTGAATCAAACAAGGTCAAATCGCTTCATATCGTGTCGAATCCCATGGAATCACGTCGAATAACTTCGAATCGCGTCAAACCTCAGAGAATCCTACCGAATCACGTCGAGTCGCATGGAATCTCATCAAATCCCTTCAGATCTTGCTGAATCCAGTCAAGTCATATCAAATCGCTTTGCACGGAATCGAATTGAATCCAATAGACTAAAGTAGGCTAGGTTCGGGTGGGGTGCCGTAGGGTCGGGTAGGGTAGAATAGAATAGAGTACAACAGAATAGGAGAGAACAGAACAGAACAGAAAGAATACAACAGAACAGAATAGAGTCAAAGAGAGAGAACATACCCGAATTGAGCCGAGTGGAGACAAAACGAGACGAATCACGTCCGGTTGCTTCGAATCGCGTCAAATCAAATCGAATCGATTAGAAGAGATTAGGGTAGGGAAGGGTAGAATAGAATAGAGGAAAATAGTGAAGAATGGTGTGGAATGGAATAGAATGGAGTTGAACGGAGTCCAATAGAGACGGATAGATATGAATAGAGTACAAAAGAGTCTATTAGAGCAGAATAGGGCCGGATAGGGCCAAATAAGGCCTAATTGAGCAGAATCCAGCAGAATCGATGGAATTCGAGCCTAATCGAGCCGAATGGAGTGAAATGGAGTCAAGTCGAGCCGAACGAATAGAGCCGATGCGAACTGAATCGAGCTGATTCAAGCCTAATCGCGTCAAATCGCGTGGAAATACGTCACATCGAATCTAATCAAATAGATTAGGGGAGGGGCGGGTGGGTAGAATAGAACAGAATAGTACAGAATAGAAAGACTAGAATATAGTACAGTAGGGTGGAGTAGAGAGAGTAAAGCAGAGCAGAGTAGAATTGAGTCAAATAGAGTCAAATAGTGCAGGACATAGCTGAATAGAGCCCATTCTGGCCGAATCGAGTCAAATGGAAACAAAACGAGATGAATCACACCGAATTGCTTCGAATCGCATCCAGTCGAATAGATTAGAGTAACGTAGGGTAGAGTAGAACAGAATAGAGTAGAATAGCGTAGAATGGAGAAGAGTGGAGTCAAATGGAGTCGAACAGAGACAAATAGAGTAGAAAAGAGTCGAATCGAGCCAAATAGGGCCGAATAAGGCTGAACCGAGTGGAAACGAGCTGAATTGAAGCGATTCGAGCCAAATCGAGCTGATGTTGCGGAATCGAGCCGACTCAAGCGTGATGGTGTCCAGTCGCATCGAAATGCTTTGAATCGAATCAAATGGAATCGATTAGAATAGGTTAGGGTAGGGTAGTTTATGATAGGAAGACTAGGGTAGATGCCAGTAGATTACGCTAGAGTAGACAAGAGAAGGCTAGAGTAGAAGCCTAGACTAGTAAGCTGGACTAGTCAGCTAGACTAGTGGCATAGAGCAGTAGCCTAGACAACTAGTCTTGAATAGTACCCTAAGTCAGTAATCTGAACGAGTACCCTTGCCTGAACTCTTAGCCTAATCTAGTACCCTTGCCTTAATTAGTAGTCCTAAGAAGTACCCTTGCCTTAACCAGTAGTCTTCACTAGTACCCTTGCCTTCACTAGTAGTATGTCCTTAACAAGTAGCCTGAACGGGTAGCCTTGCCTTAACCAGTACCCTCAACAAGTACCCACGCCTTAACTAGTAGCCTGGCCTTAACTAGTAGCCTGAACTAGTACACTTGCCTTAAGGAGTACCCTTGCCCGAACTACTCCCCTTAATTAGGACCCTTATTGAATAACCCTAAGTAGTGGAGTATGGTACGGTGGGGTAGCATAGGGTAGGGAAGCCTACGGTGGAACAGAGAAAGTAGAAGGAAATAGAATAGAACAGCATAGGTCAGGGTAGGTTAGCTCAGTGCAGGGTATGGTAGAGTAGCATAGGATGGAATAGAGAAAATAGAAAAGGAGACTAGAAAAGAGCAGACTAGATTAGGATAGGGTAGGGTGGGGGAGGGTTTTGTAGAATACAGTAGTGTAGAATGGAATAGAATGGTGTGGAGTGGAGTCGAATGGATTCGAACAGAGATGAATAGAGTAGAAAAGAGTTGAATAGAGCCGAATAACGCTGAATAGGACCAAATATGGCCGAAATGAGCCGAATCGAGTCGAGTCCACCAGATTCGGGATGAATGCAGCTGAGTGGAGCTGAAATGAGCCAAATAGAGACAAACTGAACCCAGCAAAATCGAGCCAAAACACACTTAATTGCATCCTATTGCATCGGATCTCGTCGAATTCCATCAAATCCCACCAAAACGCATCAAATCTCGCGGAATCTCACCGAATCCCGTCGAATTGTCTCAAATCGGGTCGAATGGTGTCAAACGGAATGGAATCGAATTAAATCGAATAGATTAGAGTAGTGTAGGTTAGGCTGGGATTCAGTAGGGAAGGGCACAGAAGAATAGAATAGAGTAGAACAGAAGAGAATATCAAGAGTAGAATGGAGTAGAGTTGAGTAGAGTGGAATAGTCAGAGTCGGGTAGTGCAGAATATAGATGAATAGATCCAATCAAGCCGAATCGATTCGAATGGAGAGGAAAGGAGACAAATCGTGATGAATCGAATCGATTCGAATCGATTAGAGTAGGGTAGGGTAGAACAGAATAGAATAGAGTAGAAAAGAGTAGAATGGTGTGGAATGGAGTTGAATGGAGCCAGATAGAGACAAATAAAGTAGAAAGGGTTGAGTAGAGCTGAACAGGGCTGAATAAGGTTCACTCGAGCCTAATTATGCTGAATTGAGCAGAATCGAGACGAACTGACCCAATTCAAGCCAAATAGAGCTAAATCGAGCCGATTCAAGCCTAATCACATGGAATCGCGTCGAAATGCGTTGAATCGAATAGATTAGTGTAGAGGAGGGTACGGCAGGAGAGGCTAGACTACAACACAACAGAACACAATAGAAAGAAGAGAATAGAATTAAGTAGAGTCGGGTCCAGTAGAATAGAGTCAAATCGAGTTGACGAGAGCTGAAAAGAGCCAAACAGAGCTGAATACAGCCGAATTGACCAAATTCAAGGTGAATCGAGATGAATCATGTCCAGTCGTTTGAAATGTGTCGAATCGAATCAAATAGGTTAGTGTGGGCAAGGTAAGGTTAGGGTAGGGTAGAGAAGAATAGAATGGAGTAGAATAGAACAGAACAGAAAGAATCGAGTAGACTAGAGTCACACAGAGTCGAATACTGCCAAAAAGAGCCGAATAGAGTGGAAAAGAGCCGAATAGAACCGAATCGAGTTTAATGGAGGAGAAAGGAGATGAATCGAGCCGATATGACCCGAATCAGGTCGAATTCCGTTCAAGTGTGTCGAATAGCATAGAACAGATTACAGTAGGCTAAGTTAGGGTAGGGTAGGGTAGAATAGAGTGCAGTAGAACAGAGCAGAAGAGAAGAGAACACAACTGAAAGAATAGAATAGGGTCGAGACGAGCAGAGTATAGAAGAGTAGAGTAGAGTAGAGTCGAATATTGCCGAATAGAGCCAAAGACAGCCAAATAGAGCCCAAAAGAGCTAAATCGATAGAAACCAAAACAAATCACGCCGAATCCCGTGGAATCGTGCTCTATCGCGTCGAATCCTGTCGAATTGCATTGAATCTGATCAATTCCAATCCAATCCAATCCAATCCATTACAATAGACTAGAGTAGGGTAGAGTCCAATACAATACAGTAGAGAACAGTTTAGGATGGAGTAGAATGGTGTGGCATGGAGTCGAGTGGAGTCGAAAAGAGATAATAGAGTTGAGTAGAGTCTAACAGAGCCGAATAGAGCCTATTCGAGCTGACTAGAGCCGAATGGAGCCGATTAGAGCTGAATCGAACCGATTTGAGCCGATTGGGGAGGAATGGAGTGGAAAGGAGCCGATTTGAGCTGAATCGCATCGAGATGCGTGGAATCGAATCCAGTAGAATAGATTAGATTAGGGTAGGGTGGAATAGAGTAGACTTGAACACAGTAGAAGAGAATGGAAAGAATACAATAGAATAGAGTAGAAAAGGGTAGAGCAGAGCAGAATAGTGTAGAGTAGAATAGAGTAGAGTAGAACAGAGTCGAAGCAAGCTGAATGGAGACGAAACGAGACAAATCTCGTCGAATGGCGTCGAATCCCATGGAATCAATCACAGTAGGGTATAGTAGAAGAGCGTAGAATGGAGTAGAATGGTGTGCAATGGAATCGAGTAGAGTAGAAGAGAGCCGAAGAGGGCCGAAGAGGGCCAAATCGAGCTGAATTGAGCGAAATCGAGCCGAATCCAGTGAATCGAGCCTAATCAAGCCGAATCGACACTATTCGAGACAAATGGAGCCGGATGGACATGAATCACACCGATTCGGCCCCTAGTCGCGTCAAAATTTGTCGAATTCAATGGAATAGACTAGAGTAGGGGAGGTTCGGGTAGGCTAGGGTAGGGTAGAATGGAGTAGAATAGAATAAAACAGAACAGAACACAACAAAATAGAACAGAACAACACAGAACGAATACAGAAACGAGTAGGCTAGAGTAGAGTAGAGGGGAATAGAGTAGAGTAGAATAGATTCGAACAGAGCCAAATCGAGCCGAATCGCGTCGAAATGGGTTGAATGAATCAAATCCAATCAAGTGGATTACAATACCTTAGAGTTGGGTAGCATAGGGTAGGGTAGAATAGAGTAGAATAGTACAGAACAGAGTAGAAACAATACAATAGAATAGAGAAGAGTTGACTAGAGTAGAATAGAGCTGAATAGAGCCAAATGCAGACGAAACGAGAGGAATCGTGTAGAAGCAATTAGAGTGGTGCTGGGTAGGGTAGAGCAGAATAGAGTAGAATAGTGTAGAATAGTGTGGAATGAATAGAATGGAGTAGAATGGAGTCAAATAGAAATGAATAGAGTAGAAAAGAGTCGAATAGAGCAGAATAGGGCCGAAGAACGCCAAATCGAGCAGATTCGAAGCGACTCAAGCCAAAACAAGCTGAATGGAGCCTAACTGAGCCGAATAGAGCCAAATCGAGCCGAATCGAGCCGATTCAAGCTTCATCGCCTCGAATCGCGTTCAATGCGTCAAATCCAATTGAGACGTATAGATTAGAGAAGGGGAGGGGAGGGGAGGGGAGAATAGAACAGCGTAGAGTGGAATAGAAGAGATTAGAACAGAATAGAAGGAATAGAATCGAGTAGAATAGAGTGGAAAAGAGTAGAGTCGAATACAGTCGAATAGAGCCGACTAAGCTGAATAGAGACGAATGGAGCTGAATACAGCCGAAAAGAGCTGTATACTGCCGAATCACACCTAATCGAGCGGAATCAAGCAGAATCGCACTGACTGTCACCGAACAGCGTCGAATCGAATCAGGTCGAATCGAGTCGAGCCACATCGTTTTGAATCAAACAAGGTCAAATCGCTTCATATCGTGTCGAATCCCATGGAATCACGTCGAATAACTTCGAATCGCGTCAAACCTCAGAGAATCCTACCGAATCACGTCGAGTCGCATGGAATCTCATCAAATCCCTTCAGATCTTGCTGAATCCAGTCAAGTCATATCAAATCGCTTTGCACGGAATCGAATTGAATCCAATAGACTAAAGTAGGCTAGGTTCGGGTGGGGTGCCGTAGGGTCGGGTAGGGTAGAATAGAATAGAGTACAACAGAATAGGAGAGAACAGAACAGAACAGAAAGAATACAACAGAACAGAATAGAGTCAAAGAGAGAGAACATACCCGAATTGAGCCGAGTGGAGACAAAACGAGACGAATCACGTCCGGTTGCTTCGAATCGCGTCAAATCAAATCGAATCGATTAGAAGAGATTAGGGTAGGGAAGGGTAGAATAGAATAGAGGAAAATAGTGAAGAATGGTGTGGAATGGAATAGAATGGAGTTGAACGGAGTCCAATAGAGACGGATAGATATGAATAGAGTACAAAAGAGTCTATTAGAGCAGAATAGGGCCGGATAGGGCCAAATAAGGCCTAATTGAGCAGAATCCAGCAGAATCGATGGAATTCGAGCCTAATCGAGCCGAATGGAGTGAAATGGAGTCAAGTCGAGCCGAACGAATAGAGCCGATGCGAACTGAATCGAGCTGATTCAAGCCTAATCGCGTCAAATCGCGTGGAAATACGTCACATCGAATCTAATCAAATAGATTAGGGGAGGGGCGGGTGGGTAGAATAGAACAGAATAGTACAGAATAGAAAGACTAGAATATAGTACAGTAGGGTGGAGTAGAGAGAGTAAAGCAGAGCAGAGTAGAATTGAGTCAAATAGAGTCAAATAGTGCAGGACATAGCTGAATAGAGCCCATTCTGGCCGAATCGAGTCAAATGGAAACAAAACGAGATGAATCACACCGAATTGCTTCGAATCGCATCCAGTCGAATAGATTAGAGTAACGTAGGGTAGAGTAGAACAGAATAGAGTAGAATAGCGTAGAATGGAGAAGAGTGGAGTCAAATGGAGTCGAACAGAGACAAATAGAGTAGAAAAGAGTCGAATCGAGCCAAATAGGGCCGAATAAGGCTGAACCGAGTGGAAACGAGCTGAATTGAAGCGATTCGAGCCAAATCGAGCTGATGTTGCGGAATCGAGCCGACTCAAGCGTGATGGTGTCCAGTCGCATCGAAATGCTTTGAATCGAATCAAATGGAATCGATTAGAATAGGTTAGGGTAGGGTAGTTTATGATAGGAAGACTAGGGTAGATGCCAGTAGATTACGCTAGAGTAGACAAGAGAAGGCTAGAGTAGAAGCCTAGACTAGTAAGCTGGACTAGTCAGCTAGACTAGTGGCATAGAGCAGTAGCCTAGACAACTAGTCTTGAATAGTACCCTAAGTCAGTAATCTGAACGAGTACCCTTGCCTGAACTCTTAGCCTAATCTAGTACCCTTGCCTTAATTAGTAGTCCTAAGAAGTACCCTTGCCTTAACCAGTAGTCTTCACTAGTACCCTTGCCTTCACTAGTAGTATGTCCTTAACAAGTAGCCTGAACGGGTAGCCTTGCCTTAACCAGTACCCTCAACAAGTACCCACGCCTTAACTAGTAGCCTGGCCTTAACTAGTAGCCTGAACTAGTACACTTGCCTTAAGGAGTACCCTTGCCCGAACTACTCCCCTTAATTAGGACCCTTATTGAATAACCCTAAGTAGTGGAGTATGGTACGGTGGGGTAGCATAGGGTAGGGAAGCCTACGGTGGAACAGAGAAAGTAGAAGGAAATAGAATAGAACAGCATAGGTCAGGGTAGGTTAGCTCAGTGCAGGGTATGGTAGAGTAGCATAGGATGGAATAGAGAAAATAGAAAAGGAGACTAGAAAAGAGCAGACTAGATTAGGATAGGGTAGGGTGGGGGAGGGTTTTGTAGAATACAGTAGTGTAGAATGGAATAGAATGGTGTGGAGTGGAGTCGAATGGATTCGAACAGAGATGAATAGAGTAGAAAAGAGTTGAATAGAGCCGAATAACGCTGAATAGGACCAAATATGGCCGAAATGAGCCGAATCGAGTCGAGTCCACCAGATTCGGGATGAATGCAGCTGAGTGGAGCTGAAATGAGCCAAATAGAGACAAACTGAACCCAGCAAAATCGAGCCAAAACACACTTAATTGCATCCTATTGCATCGGATCTCGTCGAATTCCATCAAATCCCACCAAAACGCATCAAATCTCGCGGAATCTCACCGAATCCCGTCGAATTGTCTCAAATCGGGTCGAATGGTGTCAAACGGAATGGAATCGAATTAAATCGAATAGATTAGAGTAGTGTAGGTTAGGCTGGGATTCAGTAGGGAAGGGCACAGAAGAATAGAATAGAGTAGAACAGAAGAGAATATCAAGAGTAGAATGGAGTAGAGTTGAGTAGAGTGGAATAGTCAGAGTCGGGTAGTGCAGAATATAGATGAATAGATCCAATCAAGCCGAATCGATTCGAATGGAGAGGAAAGGAGACAAATCGTGATGAATCGAATCGATTCGAATCGATTAGAGTAGGGTAGGGTAGAACAGAATAGAATAGAGTAGAAAAGAGTAGAATGGTGTGGAATGGAGTTGAATGGAGCCAGATAGAGACAAATAAAGTAGAAAGGGTTGAGTAGAGCTGAACAGGGCTGAATAAGGTTCACTCGAGCCTAATTATGCTGAATTGAGCAGAATCGAGACGAACTGACCCAATTCAAGCCAAATAGAGCTAAATCGAGCCGATTCAAGCCTAATCACATGGAATCGCGTCGAAATGCGTTGAATCGAATAGATTAGTGTAGAGGAGGGTACGGCAGGAGAGGCTAGACTACAACACAACAGAACACAATAGAAAGAAGAGAATAGAATTAAGTAGAGTCGGGTCCAGTAGAATAGAGTCAAATCGAGTTGACGAGAGCTGAAAAGAGCCAAACAGAGCTGAATACAGCCGAATTGACCAAATTCAAGGTGAATCGAGATGAATCATGTCCAGTCGTTTGAAATGTGTCGAATCGAATCAAATAGGTTAGTGTGGGCAAGGTAAGGTTAGGGTAGGGTAGAGAAGAATAGAATAGAGTAGAATAGAACAGAACAGAAAGAATCGAGTAGACTAGAGTCACACAGAGTCGAATACTGCCAAAAAGAGCCGAATAGAGTGGAAAAGAGCCGAATAGAACCGAATCGAGTTTAATGGAGGAGAAAGGAGATGAATCGAGCCGATATGACCCGAATCAGGTCGAATTCCGTTCAAGTGTGTCGAATAGCATAGAACAGATTACAGTAGGCTAAGTTAGGGTAGGGTAGGGTAGAATAGAGTGCAGTAGAACAGAGCAGAAGAGAAGAGAACACAACTGAAAGAATAGAATAGGGTCGAGACGAGCAGAGTATAGAAGAGTAGAGTAGAGTAGAGTCGAATATTGCCGAATAGAGCCAAAGACAGCCAAATAGAGCCCAAAAGAGCTAAATCGATAGAAACCAAAACAAATCACGCCGAATCCCGTGGAATCGTGCTCTATCGCGTCGAATCCTGTCGAATTGCATTGAATCTGATCAATTCCAATCCAATCCAATCCAATCCATTACAATAGACTAGAGTAGGGTAGAGTCCAATACAATACAGTAGAGAACAGTTTAGGATGGAGTAGAATGGTGTGGCATGGAGTCGAGTGGAGTCGAAAAGAGATAATAGAGTTGAGTAGAGTCTAACAGAGCCGAATAGAGCCTATTCGAGCTGACTAGAGCCGAATGGAGCCGATTAGAGCTGAATCGAACCGATTTGAGCCGATTGGGGAGGAATGGAGTGGAAAGGAGCCGATTTGAGCTGAATCGCATCGAGATGCGTGGAATCGAATCCAGTAGAATAGATTAGATTAGGGTAGGGTGGAATAGAGTAGACTTGAACACAGTAGAAGAGAATGGAAAGAATACAATAGAATAGAGTAGAAAAGGGTAGAGCAGAGCAGAATAGTGTAGAGTAGAATAGAGTAGAGTAGAACAGAGTCGAAGCAAGCTGAATGGAGACGAAACGAGACAAATCTCGTCGAATGGCGTCGAATCCCATGGAATCAATCACAGTAGGGTATAGTAGAAGAGCGTAGAATGGAGTAGAATGGTGTGCAATGGAATCGAGTAGAGTAGAAGAGAGCCGAAGAGGGCCGAAGAGGGCCAAATCGAGCTGAATTGAGCGAAATCGAGCCGAATCCAGTGAATCGAGCCTAATCAAGCCGAATCGACACTATTCGAGACAAATGGAGCCGGATGGACATGAATCACACCGATTCGGCCCCTAGTCGCGTCAAAATTTGTCGAATTCAATGGAATAGACTAGAGTAGGGGAGGTTCGGGTAGGCTAGGGTAGGGTAGAATGGAGTAGAATAGAATAAAACAGAACAGAACACAACAAAATAGAACAGAACAACACAGAACGAATACAGAAACGAGTAGGCTAGAGTAGAGTAGAGGGGAATAGAGTAGAGTAGAATAGATTCGAACAGAGCCAAATCGAGCCGAATCGCGTCGAAATGGGTTGAATGAATCAAATCCAATCAAGTGGATTACAATACCTTAGAGTTGGGTAGCATAGGGTAGGGTAGAATAGAGTAGAATAGTACAGAACAGAGTAGAAACAATACAATAGAATAGAGAAGAGTTGACTAGAGTAGAATAGAGCTGAATAGAGCCAAATGCAGACGAAACGAGAGGAATCGTGTAGAAGCAATTAGAGTGATGCTGGGTAGGGTAGAGCAGAATAGAGTAGAATAGTGTAGAATAGTGTGGAATGAATAGAATGGAGTAGAATGGAGTCAAATAGAAATGAATAGAGTAGAAAAGAGTCGAATAGAGCAGAATAGGGCCGAAGAACGCCAAATCGAGCAGATTCGAAGCGACTCAAGCCAAAACAAGCTGAATGGAGCCTAACTGAGCCGAATAGAGCCAAATCGAGCCGAATCGAGCCGATTCAAGCTTCATCGCCTCGAATCGCGTTCAATGCGTCAAATCCAATTGAGACGTATAGATTAGAGAAGGGGAGGGGAGGGGAGGGGAGAATAGAACAGCGTAGAGTGGAATAGAAGAGATTAGAACAGAATAGAAGGAATAGAATCGAGTAGAATAGAGTGGAAAAGAGTAGAGTCGAATACAGTCGAATAGAGCCGACTAAGCTGAATAGAGACGAATGGAGCTGAATACAGCCGAAAAGAGCTGTATACTGCCGAATCACACCTAATCGAGCGGAATCAAGCAGAATCGCACTGACTGTCACCGAACAGCGTCGAATCGAATCAGGTCGAATCGAGTCGAGCCACATCGTTTTGAATCAAACAAGGTCAAATCGCTTCATATCGTGTCGAATCCCATGGAATCACGTCGAATAACTTCGAATCGCGTCAAACCTCAGAGAATCCTACCGAATCACGTCGAGTCGCATGGAATCTCATCAAATCCCTTCAGATCTTGCTGAATCCAGTCAAGTCATATCAAATCGCTTTGCACGGAATCGAATTGAATCCAATAGACTAAAGTAGGCTAGGTTCGGGTGGGGTGCCGTAGGGTCGGGTAGGGTAGAATAGAATAGAGTACAACAGAATAGGAGAGAACAGAACAGAACAGAAAGAATACAACAGAACAGAATAGAGTCAAAGAGAGAGAACATACCCGAATTGAGCCGAGTGGAGACAAAACGAGACGAATCACGTCCGGTTGCTTCGAATCGCGTCAAATCAAATCGAATCGATTAGAAGAGATTAGGGTAGGGAAGGGTAGAATAGAATAGAGGAAAATAGTGAAGAATGGTGTGGAATGGAATAGAATGGAGTTGAACGGAGTCCAATAGAGACGGATAGATATGAATAGAGTACAAAAGAGTCTAATAGAGAAGAATAGGGCCGGATAGGGCCAAATAAGGCCTAATTGAGCAGAATCCAGCAGAATCGATGGAATTCGAGCCTAATCGAGCCGAATGGAGTGAAATGGAGTCAAGTCGAGCCGAACGAATAGAGCCGATGCGAACTGAATCGAGCTGATTCAAGCCTAATCGCGTCAAATCGCGTGGAAATACGTCACATCGAATCTAATCAAATAGATTAGGGGAGGGGCGGGTGGGTAGAATAGTACAGAATAGAAAGACTAGAATATAGTACAGTAGGGTGGAGTAGAGAGAGTAAAGCAGAGCAGAGTAGAATTGAGTCAAATAGAGTCAAATAGTGCAGGACATAGCTGAATAGAGCCCATTCTGGCCGAATCGAGTCAAATGGAAACAAAACGAGATGAATCACACCGAATTGCTTCGAATCGCATCCAGTCGAATAGATTAGAGTAACGTAGGGTAGAGTAGAACAGAATAGAGTAGAATAGCGTAGAATGGAGAAGAGTGGAGTCAAATGGAGTCGAACAGAGACAAATAGAGTAGAAAAGAGTCGAATCGAGCCAAATAGGGCCGAATAAGGCTGAACCGAGTGGAAACGAGCTGAATTGAAGCGATTCGAGCCAAATCGAGCTGATGTTGCGGAATCGAGCCGACTCAAGCGTGATGGTGTCCAGTCGCATCGAAATGCTTTGAATCGAATCAAATGGAATCGATTAGAATAGGTTAGGGTAGGGTAGTTTATGATAGGAAGACTAGGGTAGATGCCAGTAGATTACGCTAGAGTAGACAAGAGAAGGCTAGAGTAGAAGCCTAGACTAGTAAGCTGGACTAGTCAGCTAGACTAGTGGCATAGAGCAGTAGCCTAGACAACTAGTCTTGAATAGTACCCTAAGTCAGTAATCTGAACGAGTACCCTTGCCTGAACTCTTAGCCTAATCTAGTACCCTTGCCTTAATTAGTAGTCCTAAGAAGTACCCTTGCCTTAACCAGTAGTCTTCACTAGTACCCTTGCCTTCACTAGTAGTATGTCCTTAACAAGTAGCCTGAACGGGTAGCCTTGCCTTAACCAGTACCCTCAACAAGTACCCACGCCTTAACTAGTAGCCTGGCCTTAACTAGTAGCCTGAACTAGTACACTTGCCTTAAGGAGTACCCTTGCCCGAACTACTCCCCTTAATTAGGACCCTTATTGAATAACCCTAAGTAGTGGAGTATGGTACGGTGGGGGAGCATAGGGTAGGGAAGCCTACGGTGGAACAGAGAAAATAGAAGGAAATAGAATAGAACAGCATAGGTCAGGGTAGGTTAGCTCAGTGCAGGGTATGGTAGAGTAGCATAGGATGGAATAGAGAAAATAGTAAAGGAGACTAGAAAAGAGCAGACTAGATTAGGATAGGGTAGGGTGGGGGAGGGTTTTGTAGAATACAGTAGTGTAGAATGGAATAGAATGGTGTGGAGTGGAGTCGAATGGATTCGAACAGAGATGAATAGAGTAGAAAAGAGTTGAATAGAGCCGAATAACGCTGAATAGGACCAAATATGGCCGAAATGAGCCGAATCGAGTCGAGTCCACCAGATTCGGGATGAATGCAGCTGAGTGGAGCTGAAATGAGCCAAATAGAGACAAACTGAACCCAGCAAAATCGAGCCAAAACACACTTAATTGCATCCTATTGCATCGGATCTCGTCGAATTCCATCAAATCCCACCAAAACGCATCAAATCTCGCGGAATCTCACCGAATCCCGTCGAATTGTCTCAAATCGGGTCGAATGGTGTCAAACGGAATGGAATCGAATTAAATCGAATAGATTAGAGTAGTGTAGGTTAGGCTGGGATTCAGTAGGGAAGGGCACAGAAGAATAGAATAGAGTAGAACAGAAGAGAATACCAAGAGTAGAATGGAGTAGAGTTGAGTAGAGTGGAATAGTCAGAGTCGGGTAGTGCAGAATATAGATGAATAGATCCAATCAAGCTGAATCGATTCGAATGGAGAGGAAAGGAGACAAATCGTGATGAATCGAATCGATTCGAATCGATTAGAGTAGGGTAGGGTAGAACAGAATAGAATAGAGTAGAAAAGAGTAGAATGGTGTGGAATGGAGTTGAATGGAGCCAGATAGAGACAAATAAAGTAGAAAGGGTTGAGTAGAGCTGAACAGGGCTGAATAAGGTTCACTCGAGCCTAATTATGCTGAATTGAGCAGAATCGAGACGAACTGACCCAATTCAAGCCAAATAGAGCTAAATCGAGCCGATTCAAGCCTAATCACATGGAATCGCGTCGAAATGCGTTGAATCGAATAGATTAGTGTAGAGGAGGGTACGGCAGGAGAGGCTAGACTACAACACAACAGAACACAATAGAAAGAAGAGAATAGAATTAAGTAGAGTCGGGTCCAGTAGAATAGAGTCAAATCGAGTTGACGAGAGCTGAAAAGAGCCAAACAGAGCTGAATACAGCCGAATTGACCAAATTCAAGGTGAATCGAGATGAATCAAGTCCAGTCGTTTGAAATGTGTCGAATCGAATCAAATAGGTTAGTGTGGGCAAGGTAAGGTTAGGGTAGGGTAGAGAAGAATAGAATAGAGTAGAATAGAACAGAACAGAAAGAATCGAGTAGACTAGAGTCACACAGAGTCGAATACTGCCAAAAAGAGCCGAATAGAGTGGAAAAGAGCCGAATAGAACCGAATCGAGTTTAATGGAGGAGAAAGGAGATGAATCGAGCCGATATGACCCGAATCAGGTCGAATTCCGTTCAAGTGTGTCGAATAGCATAGAACAGATTACAGTAGGCTAAGTTAGGGTAGGGTAGGGTAGAATAGAGTGCAGTAGAACAGAGCAGAAGAGAAGAGAACACAACTGAAAGAATAGAATAGGGTCGAGACGAGCAGAGTATAGAAGAGTAGAGTAGAGTAGAGTCGAATATTGCCGAATAGAGCCAAAGACAGCCAAATAGAGCCCAAAAGAGCTAAATCGATAGAAACCAAGACAAATCACGCCAAATCCCGTGGAATCGTGCTCTATCGCGTCGAATCCTGTCGAATTGCATTGAATCTGATCAATTCCAATCCAATCCAATCCAATCCATTACAATAGACTAGAGTAGGGTAGAGTCCAATACAATACAGTAGAGAACAGTTTAGGATGGAGTAGAATGGTGTGGCATGGAGTCGAGTGGAGTCGAAAAGAGATAATAGAGTTGAGTAGAGTCTAACAGAGCCGAATAGAGCCTATTCGAGCTGACTAGAGCCGAATGGAGCCGATTAGAGCTGAATCGAACCGATTTGAGCCGATTGGGGAGGAATGGAGTGGAAAGGAGCCGATTTGAGCTGAATCGCATCGAGATGCGTGGAATCGAATCCAGTAGAATAGATTAGATTAGGGTAGGGTGGAATAGAGTAGACTTGAACACAGTAGAAGAGAATGGAAAGAATACAATAGAATAGAGTAGAAAAGGGTAGAGCAGAGCAGAATAGTGTAGAGTAGAATAGAGTAGAGTAGAACAGAGTCGAAGCAAGCTGAATGGAGACGAAACGAGACAAATCTCGTCGAATGGCGTCGAATCCCATGGAATCAATCACAGTAGGGTATAGTAGAAGAGCGTAGAATGGAGTAGAATGGTGTGCAATGGAATCGAGTAGAGTAGAAGAGAGCCGAAGAGGGCCGAAGAGGGCCAAATCGAGCTGAATTGAGCGAAATCGAGCCGAATCCAGTGAATCGAGCCTAATCAAGCCGAATCGACACTATTCGAGACAAATGGAGCCGGATGGACATGAATCACACCGATTCGGCCCCTAGTCGCGTCAAAATTTGTCGAATTCAATGGAATAGACTAGAGTAGGGGAGGTTCGGGTAGGCTAGGGTAGGGTAGAATGGAGTAGAATAGAATAAAACAGAACAGAACACAACAAAATAGAACAGAACAACACAGAACGAATACAGAAACGAGTAGGCTAGAGTAGAGTAGAGGGGAATAGAGTAGAGTAGAATAGATTCGAACAGAGCCAAATCGAGCCGAATCGCGTCGAAATGGGTTGAATGAATCAAATCCAATCAAGTGGATTACAATACCTTAGAGTTGGGTAGCATAGGGTAGGGTAGAATAGAGTAGAATAGTACAGAACAGAGTAGAAACAATACAATAGAATAGAGAAGAGTTGACTAGAGTAGAATAGAGCTGAATAGAGCCAAATGCAGACGAAACGAGAGGAATCGTGTAGAAGCAATTAGAGTGGTGCTGGGTAGGGTAGAGCAGAATAGAGTAGAATAGTGTAGAATAGTGTGGAATGAATAGAATGGAGTAGAATGGAGTCAAATAGAAATGAATAGAGTAGAAAAGAGTCGAATAGAGCAGAATAGGGCCGAAGAACGCCAAATCGAGCAGATTCGAAGCGACTCAAGCCAAAACAAGCTGAATGGAGCCTAACTGAGCCGAATAGAGCCAAATCGAGCCGAATCGAGCCGATTCAAGCTTCATCGCCTCGAATCGCGTTCAATGCGTCAAATCCAATTGAGACGTATAGATTAGAGAAGGGGAGGGGAGGGGAGGGGAGAATAGAACAGCGTAGAGTGGAATAGAAGAGATTAGAACAGAATAGAAGGAATAGAATCGAGTAGAATAGAGTGGAAAAGAGTAGAGTCGAATACAGTCGAATAGAGCCGACTAAGCTGAATAGAGACGAATGGAGCTGAATACAGCCGAAAAGAGCTGTATACTGCCGAATCACACCTAATCGAGCGGAATCAAGCAGAATCGCACTGACTGTCACCGAACAGCGTCGAATCGAATCAGGTCGAATCGAGTCGAGCCACATCGTTTTGAATCAAACAAGGTCAAATCGCTTCATATCGTGTCGAATCCCATGGAATCACGTCGAATAACTTCGAATCGCGTCAAACCTCAGAGAATCCTACCGAATCACGTCGAGTCGCATGGAATCTCATCAAATCCCTTCAGATCTTGCTGAATCCAGTCAAGTCATATCAAATCGCTTTGCACGGAATCGAATTGAATCCAATAGACTAAAGTAGGCTAGGTTCGGGTGGGGTGCCGTAGGGTCGGGTAGGGTAGAATAGAATAGAGTACAACAGAATAGGAGAGAACAGAACAGAACAGAAAGAATACAACAGAACAGAATAGAGTCAAAGAGAGAGAACATACCCGAATTGAGCCGAGTGGAGACAAAACGAGACGAATCACGTCCGGTTGCTTCGAATCGCGTCAAATCAAATCGAATCGATTAGAAGAGATTAGGGTAGGGAAGGGTAGAATAGAATAGAGGAAAATAGTGAAGAATGGTGTGGAATGGAATAGAATGGAGTTGAACGGAGTCCGATAGAGACGGATAGATATGAATAGAGTACAAAAGAGTCTAATAGAGAAGAATAGGGCCGGATAGGGCCAAATAAGGCCTAATTGAGCAGAATCCAGCAGAATCGATGGAATTCGAGCCTAATCGAGCCGAATGGAGTGAAATGGAGTCAAGTCGAGCCGAACGAATAGAGCCGATGCGAACTGAATCGAGCTGATTCAAGCCTAATCGCGTCAAATCGCGTGGAAATACGTCACATCGAATCTAATCAAATAGATTAGGGGAGGGGCGGGTGGGTAGAATAGAACAGAATAGTACAGAATAGAAAGACTAGAATATAGTACAGTAGGGTGGAGTAGAGAGAGTAAAGCAGAGCAGAGTAGAATTGAGTCAAATAGAGTCAAATAGTGCAGGACATAGCTGAATAGAGCCCATTCTGGCCGAATCGAGTCAAATGGAAACAAAACGAGATGAATCACACCGAATTGCTTCGAATCGCATCCAGTCGAATAGATTAGAGTAACGTAGGGTAGAGTAGAACAGAATAGAGTAGAATAGCGTAGAATGGAGAAGAGTGGAGTCAAATGGAGTCGAACAGAGACAAATAGAGTAGAAAAGAGTCGAATCGAGCCAAATAGGGCCGAATAAGGCTGAACCGAGTGGAAACGAGCTGAATTGAAGCGATTCGAGCCAAATCGAGCTGATGTTGCGGAATCGAGCCGACTCAAGCGTGATGGTGTCCAGTCGCATCGAAATGCTTTGAATCGAATCAAATGGAATCGATTAGAATAGGTTAGGGTAGGGTAGTTTATGATCGGAAGACTAGGGTAGATGCAAGTAGACTACGCTAGAGTAGACAAGAGAAGGCTAGAGTAGAAGCCTAGACTAGTAAGCTGGACTAGTCAGCTAGACTAGTGGCATAGAGCAGTAGCCTAGACAACTAGTCTTGAATAGTACCCTAAGTCAGTAATCTGAACGAGTACCCTTGCCTGAACTCTTAGCCTAATCTAGTACCCTTGCCTTAATTAGTAGTCCTAAGAAGTACCCTTGCCTTAACCAGTAGTCTTCACTAGTACCCTTGCCTTCACTAGTAGTATGTCCTTAACAAGTAGCCTGAACGGGTAGCCTTGCCTTAACCAGTACCCTCAACAAGTACCCACGCCTTAACTAGTAGCCTGGCCTTAACTAGTAGCCTGAACTAGTACACTTGCCTTAAGGAGTACCCTTGCCCGAACTACTCCCCTTAATTAGGACCCTTATTGAATAACCCTAAGTAGTGGAGTATGGTACGGTGGGGTAGCATAGGGTAGGGAAGCCTACGGTGGAACAGAGAAAATAGAAGGAAATAGAATAGAACAGCATAGGTCAGGGTAGGTTAGCTCAGTGCAGGGTATGGTAGAGTAGCATAGGATGGAATAGAGAAAATAGAAAAGGAGACTAGAAAAGAGCAGACTAGATTAGGATAGGGTAGGGTGGGGGAGGGTTTTGTAGAATACAGTAGTGTAGAATGGAATAGAATGGTGTGGAGTGGAGTCGAATGGATTCGAACAGAGATGAATAGAGTAGAAAAGAGTTGAATAGAGCCGAATAACGCTGAATAGGACCAAATATGGCCGAAATGAGCCGAATCGAGTCGAGTCCACCAGATTCGGGATGAATGCAGCTGAGTGGAGCTGAAATGAGCCAAATAGAGACAAACTGAACCCAGCAAAATCGAGCCAAAACACACTTAATTGCATCCTATTGCATCGGATCTCGTCGAATTCCATCAAATCCCACCAAAACGCATCAAATCTCGCGGAATCTCACCGAATCCCGTCGAATTGTCTCAAATCGGGTCGAATGGTGTCAAACGGAATGGAATCGAATTAAATCGAATAGATTAGAGTAGTGTAGGTTAGGCTGGGATTCAGTAGGGAAGGGCACAGAAGAATAGAATAGAGTAGAACAGAAGAGAATATCAAGAGTAGAATGGAGTAGAGTTGAGTAGAGTGGAATAGTCAGAGTCGGGTAGTGCAGAATATAGATGAATAGATCCAATCAAGCCGAATCGATTCGAATGGAGAGGAAAGGAGACAAATCGTGATGAATCGAATCGATTCGAATCGATTAGAGTAGGGTAGGGTAGAACAGAATAGAATAGAGTAGAAAAGAGTAGAATGGTGTGGAATGGAGTTGAATGGAGCCAGATAGAGACAAATAAAGTAGAAAGGGTTGAGTAGAGCTGAACAGGGCTGAATAAGGTTCACTCGAGCCTAATTATGCTGAATTGAGCAGAATCGAGACGAACTGACCCAATTCAAGCCAAATAGAGCTAAATCGAGCCGATTCAAGCCTAATCACATGGAATCGCGTCGAAATGCGTTGAATCGAATAGATTAGTGTAGAGGAGGGTACGGCAGGAGAGGCTAGACTACAACACAACAGAACACAATAGAAAGAAGAGAATAGAATTAAGTAGAGTCGGGTCCAGTAGAATAGAGTCAAATCGAGTTGACGAGAGCTGAAAAGAGCCAAACAGAGCTGAATACAGCCGAATTGACCAAATTCAAGGTGAATCGAGATGAATCATGTCCAGTCGTTTGAAATGTGTCGAATCGAATCAAATAGGTTAGTGTGGGCAAGGTAAGGTTAGGGTAGGGTAGAGAAGAATAGAATAGAGTAGAATAGAACAGAACAGAAAGAATCGAGTAGACTAGAGTCACACAGAGTCGAATACTGCCAAAAAGAGCCGAACAGAGTGGAAAAGAGCCGAATAGAACCGAATCGAGTTTAATGGAGGAGAAAGGAGATGAATCGAGCCGATATGACCCGAATCAGGTCGAATTCCGTTCAAGTGTGTCGAATAGCATAGAACAGATTACAGTAGGCTAAGTTAGGGTAGGGTAGGGTAGAATAGAGTGCAGTAGAACAGAGCAGAAGAGAAGAGAACACAACTGAAAGAATAGAATAGGGTCGAGACGAGCAGAGTATAGAAGAGTAGAGTAGAGT
Source organism: Loxodonta africana (assembly GCF_030014295.1). Lineage (NCBI taxonomy): Eukaryota > Metazoa > Chordata > Mammalia > Proboscidea > Elephantidae > Loxodonta > Loxodonta africana. The sequence continues at coordinate 1,405,768 of NW_026975144.1, read as the reverse complement.
AGAGTCGAATATTGCCGAATAGAGCCAAAGACAGCCAAATAGAGCCCAAAAGAGCTAAATCGATAGAAACCAAAACAAATCACGCCGAATCCCGTGGAATCGTGCTCTATCGCGTCGAATCCTGTCGAATTGCATTGAATCTGATCAATTCCAATCCAATCCAATCCAATCCATTACAATAGACTAGAGTAGGGTAGAGTCCAATACAATACAGTAGAGAACAGTTTAGGATGGAGTAGAATGGTGTGGCATGGAGTCGAGTGGAGTCGAAAAGAGATAATAGAGTTGAGTAGAGTCTAACAGAGCCGAATAGAGCCTATTCGAGCTGACTAGAGCCGAATGGAGCCGATTAGAGCTGAATCGAACCGATTTGAGCCGATTGGGGAGGAATGGAGTGGAAAGGAGCCGATTTGAGCTGAATCGCATCGAGATGCGTGGAATCGAATCCAGTAGAATAGATTAGATTAGGGTAGGGTGGAATAGAGTAGACTTGAACACAGTAGAAGAGAATGGAAAGAATACAATAGAATAGAGTAGAAAAGGGTAGAGCAGAGCAGAATAGTGTAGAGTAGAATAGAGTAGAGTAGAACAGAGTCGAAGCAAGCTGAATGGAGACGAAACGAGACAAATCTCGTCGAATGGCGTCGAATCCCATGGAATCAATCACAGTAGGGTATAGTAGAAGAGCGTAGAATGGAGTAGAATGGTGTGCAATGGAATCGAGTAGAGTAGAAGAGAGCCGAAGAGGGCCGAAGAGGGCCAAATCGAGCTGAATTGAGCGAAATCGAGCCGAATCCAGTGAATCGAGCCTAATCAAGCCGAATCGACACTATTCGAGACAAATGGAGCCGGATGGACATGAATCACACCGATTCGGCCCCTAGTCGCGTCAAAATTTGTCGAATTCAATGGAATAGACTAGAGTAGGGGAGGTTCGGGTAGGCTAGGGTAGGGTAGAATGGAGTAGAATAGAATAAAACAGAACAGAACACAACAAAATAGAACAGAACAACACAGAACGAATACAGAAACGAGTAGGCTAGAGTAGAGTAGAGGGGAATAGAGTAGAGTAGAATAGATTCGAACAGAGCCAAATCGAGCCGAATCGCGTCGAAATGGGTTGAATGAATCAAATCCAATCAAGTGGATTACAATACCTTAGAGTTGGGTAGCATAGGGTAGGGTAGAATAGAGTAGAATAGTACAGAACAGAGTAGAAACAATAGAATAGAGAAGAGTTGACTAGAGTAGAATAGAGCTGAATAGAGCCAAATGCAGACGAAACGAGAGGAATCGTGTAGAAGCAATTAGAGTGGTGCTGGGTAGGGTAGAGCAGAATAGAGTAGAATAGTGTAGAATAGTGTGGAATGAATAGAATGGAGTAGAATGGAGTCAAATAGAAATGAATAGAGTAGAAAAGAGTCGAATAGAGCAGAATAGGGCCGAAGAACGCCAAATCGAGCAGATTCGAAGCGACTCAAGCCAAAACAAGCTGAATGGAGCCTAACTGAGCCGAATAGAGCCAAATCGAGCCGAATCGAGCCGATTCAAGCTTCATCGCCTCGAATCGCGTTCAATGCGTCAAATCCAATTGAGACGTATAGATTAGAGAAGGGGAGGGGAGGGGAGGGGAGAATAGAACAGCGTAGAGTGGAATAGAAGAGATTAGAACAGAATAGAAGGAATAGAATCGAGTAGAATAGAGTGGAAAAGAGTAGAGTCGAATACAGTCGAATAGAGCCGACTAAGCTGAATAGAGACGAATGGAGCTGAATACAGCCGAAAAGAGCTGTATACTGCCGAATCACACCTAATCGAGCGGAATCAAGCAGAATCGCACTGACTGTCACCGAACAGCGTCGAATCGAATCAGGTCGAATCGAGTCGAGCCACATCGTTTTGAATCAAACAAGGTCAAATCGCTTCATATCGTGTCGAATCCCATGGAATCACGTCGAATAACTTCGAATCGCGTCAAACCTCAGAGAATCCTACCGAATCACGTCGAGTCGCATGGAATCTCATCAAATCCCTTCAGATCTTGCTGAATCCAGTCAAGTCATATCAAATCGCTTTGCACGGAATCGAATTGAATCCAATAGACTAAAGTAGGCTAGGTTCGGGTGGGGTGCCGTAGGGTCGGGTAGGGTAGAATAGAATAGAGTACAACAGAATAGGAGAGAACAGAACAGAACAGAAAGAATACAACAGAACAGAATAGAGTCAAAGAGAGAGAACATACCCGAATTGAGCCGAGTGGAGACAAAACGAGACGAATCACGTCCGGTTGCTTCGAATCGCGTCAAATCAAATCGAATCGATTAGAAGAGATTAGGGTAGGGAAGGGTAGAATAGAATAGAGGAAAATAGTGAAGAATGGTGTGGAATGGAATAGAATGGAGTTGAACGGAGTCCGATAGAGACGGATAGATATGAATAGAGTACAAAAGAGTCTAATAGAGAAGAATAGGGCCGGATAGGGCCAAATAAGGCCTAATTGAGCAGAATCCAGCAGAATCGATGGAATTCGAGCCTAATCGAGCCGAATGGAGTGAAATGGAGTCAAGTCGAGCCGAACGAATAGAGCCGATGCGAACTGAATCGAGCTGATTCAAGCCTAATCGCGTCAAATCGCGTGGAAATACGTCACATCGAATCTAATCAAATAGATTAGGGGAGGGGCGGGTGGGTAGAATAGAACAGAATAGTACAGAATAGAAAGACTAGAATATAGTACAGTAGGGTGGAGTAGAGAGAGTAAAGCAGAGCAGAGTAGAATTGAGTCAAATAGAGTCAAATAGTGCAGGACATAGCTGAATAGAGCCCATTCTGGCCGAATCGAGTCAAATGGAAACAAAACGAGATGAATCACACCGAATTGCTTCGAATCGCATCCAGTCGAATAGATTAGAGTAACGTAGGGTAGAGTAGAACAGAATAGAGTAGAATAGCGTAGAATGGAGAAGAGTGGAGTCAAATGGAGTCGAACAGAGACAAATAGAGTAGAAAAGAGTCGAATCGAGCCAAATAGGGCCGAATAAGGCTGAACCGAGTGGAAACGAGCTGAATTGAAGCGATTCGAGCCAAATCGAGCTGATGTTGCGGAATCGAGCCGACTCAAGCGTGATGGTGTCCAGTCGCATCGAAATGCTTTGAATCGAATCAAATGGAATCGATTAGAATAGGTTAGGGTAGGGTAGTTTATGATCGGAAGACTAGGGTAGATGCCAGTAGATTACGCTAGAGTAGACAAGAGAAGGCTAGAGTAGAAGCCTAGACTAGTAAGCTGGACTAGTCAGCTAGACTAGTGGCATAGAGCAGTAGCCTAGACAACTAGTCTTGAATAGTACCCTAAGTCAGTAATCTGAACGAGTACCCTTGCCTGAACTCTTAGCCTAATCTAGTACCCTTGCCTTAATTAGTAGTCCTAAGAAGTACCCTTGCCTTAACCAGTAGTCTTCACTAGTACCCTTGCCTTCACTAGTAGTATGTCCTTAACAAGTAGCCTGAACGGGTAGCCTTGCCTTAACCAGTACCCTCAACAAGTACCCACGCCTTAACTAGTAGCCTGGCCTTAACTAGTAGCCTGAACTAGTACACTTGCCTTAAGGAGTACCCTTGCCCGAACTACTCCCCTTAATTAGGACCCTTATTGAATAACCCTAAGTAGTGGAGTATGGTACGGTGGGGGAGCATAGGGTAGGGAAGCCTACGGTGGAACAGAGAAAATAGAAGGAAATAGAATAGAACAGCATAGGTCAGGGTAGGTTAGCTCAGTGCAGGGTATGGTAGAGTAGCATAGGATGGAATAGAGAAAATAGAAAAGGAGACTAGAAAAGAGCAGACTAGATTAGGATAGGGTAGGGTGGGGGAGGGTTTTGTAGAATACAGTAGTGTAGAATGGAATAGAATGGTGTGGAGTGGAGTCGAATGGATTCGAACAGAGATGAATAGAGTAGAAAAGAGTTGAATAGAGCCGAATAACGCTGAATAGGACCAAATATGGCCGAAATGAGCCGAATCGAGTCGAGTCCACCAGATTCGGGATGAATGCAGCTGAGTGGAGCTGAAATGAGCCAAATAGAGACAAACTGAACCCAGCAAAATCGAGCCAAAACACACTTAATTGCATCCTATTGCATCGGATCTCGTCGAATTCCATCAAATCCCACCAAAACGCATCAAATCTCGCGGAATCTCACCGAATCCCGTCGAATTGTCTCAAATCGGGTCGAATGGTGTCAAACGGAATGGAATCGAATTAAATCGAATAGATTAGAGTAGTGTAGGTTAGGCTGGGATTCAGTAGGGAAGGGCACAGAAGAATAGAATAGAGTAGAACAGAAGAGAATATCAAGAGTAGAATGGAGTAGAGTTGAGTAGAGTGGAATAGTCAGAGTCGGGTAGTGCAGAATATAGATGAATAGATCCAATCAAGCTGAATCGATTCGAATGGAGAGGAAAGGAGACAAATCGTGATGAATCGAATCGATTCGAATCGATTAGAGTAGGGTAGGGTAGAACAGAATAGAATAGAGTAGAAAAGAGTAGAATGGTGTGGAATGGAGTTGAATGGAGCCAGATAGAGACAAATAAAGTAGAAAGGGTTGAGTAGAGCTGAACAGGGCTGAATAAGGTTCACTCGAGCCTAATTATGCTGAATTGAGCAGAATCGAGACGAACTGACCCAATTCAAGCCAAATAGAGCTAAATCGAGCCGATTCAAGCCTAATCACATGGAATCGCGTCGAAATGCGTTGAATCGAATAGATTAGTGTAGAGGAGGGTACGGCAGGAGAGGCTAGACTACAACACAACAGAACACAATAGAAAGAAGAGAATAGAATTAAGTAGAGTCGGGTCCAGTAGAATAGAGTCAAATCGAGTTGACGAGAGCTGAAAAGAGCCAAACAGAGCTGAATACAGCCGAATTGACCAAATTCAAGGTGAATCGAGATGAATCAAGTCCAGTCGTTTGAAATGTGTCGAATCGAATCAAATAGGTTAGTGTGGGCAAGGTAAGGTTAGGGTAGGGTAGAGAAGAATAGAATAGAGTAGAATAGAACAGAACAGAAAGAATCGAGTAGACTAGAGTCACACAGAGTCGAATACTGCCAAAAAGAGCCGAATAGAGTGGAAAAGAGCCGAATAGAACCGAATCGAGTTTAATGGAGGAGAAAGGAGATGAATCGAGCCGATATGACCCCAATCAGGTCGAATTCCGTTCAAGTGTGTCGAATAGCATAGAACAGATTACAGTAGGCTAAGTTAGGGTAGGGTAGGGTAGAATAGAGTGCAGTAGAACAGAGCAGAAGAGAAGAGAACACAACTGAAAGAATAGAATAGGGTCGAGACGAGCAGAGTATAGAAGAGTAGAGTAGAGTAGAGTCGAATATTGCCGAATAGAGCCAAAGACAGCCAAATAGAGCCCAAAAGAGCTAAATCGATAGAAACCAAGACAAATCACGCCAAATCCCGTGGAATCGTGCTCTATCGCGTCGAATCCTGTCGAATTGCATTGAATCTGATCAATTCCAATCCAATCCAATCCAATCCATTACAATAGACTAGAGTAGGGTAGAGTCCAATACAATACAGTAGAGAACAGTTTAGGATGGAGTAGAATGGTGTGGCATGGAGTCGAGTGGAGTCGAAAAGAGATAATAGAGTTGAGTAGAGTCTAACAGAGCCGAATAGAGCCTATTCGAGCTGACTAGAGCCGAATGGAGCCGATTAGAGCTGAATCGAACCGATTTGAGCCGATTGGGGAGGAATGGAGTGGAAAGGAGCCGATTTGAGCTGAATCGCATCGAGATGCGTGGAATCGAATCCAGTAGAATAGATTAGATTAGGGTAGGGTGGAATAGAGTAGACTTGAACACAGTAGAAGAGAATGGAAAGAATACAATAGAATAGAGTAGAAAAGGGTAGAGCAGAGCAGAATAGTGTAGAGTAGAATAGAGTAGAGTAGAACAGAGTCGAAGCAAGCTGAATGGAGACGAAACGAGACAAATCTCGTCGAATGGCGTCGAATCCCATGGAATCAATCACAGTAGGGTATAGTAGAAGAGCGTAGAATGGAGTAGAATGGTGTGCAATGGAATCGAGTAGAGTAGAAGAGAGCCGAAGAGGGCCGAAGAGGGCCAAATCGAGCTGAATTGAGCGAAATCGAGCCGAATCCAGTGAATCGAGCCTAATCAAGCCGAATCGACACTATTCGAGACAAATGGAGCCGGATGGACATGAATCACACCGATTCGGCCCCTAGTCGCGTCAAAATTTGTCGAATTCAATGGAATAGACTAGAGTAGGGGAGGTTCGGGTAGGCTAGGGTAGGGTAGAATGGAGTAGAATAGAATAAAACAGAACAGAACACAACAAAATAGAACAGAACAACACAGAACGAATACAGAAACGAGTAGGCTAGAGTAGAGTAGAGGGGAATAGAGTAGAGTAGAATAGATTCGAACAGAGCCAAATCGAGCCGAATCGCGTCGAAATGGGTTGAATGAATCAAATCCAATCAAGTGGATTACAATACCTTAGAGTTGGGTAGCATAGGGTAGGGTAGAATAGAGTAGAATAGTACAGAACAGAGTAGAAACAATACAATAGAATAGAGAAGAGTTGACTAGAGTAGAATAGAGCTGAATAGAGCCAAATGCAGACGAAACGAGAGGAATCGTGTAGAAGCAATTAGAGTGGTGCTGGGTAGGGTAGAGCAGAATAGAGTAGAATAGTGTAGAATAGTGTGGAATGAATAGAATGGAGTAGAATGGAGTCAAATAGAAATGAATAGAGTAGAAAAGAGTCGAATAGAGCAGAATAGGGCCGAAGAACGCCAAATCGAGCAGATTCGAAGCGACTCAAGCCAAAACAAGCTGAATGGAGCCTAACTGAGCCGAATAGAGCCAAATCGAGCCGAATCGAGCCGATTCAAGCTTCATCGCCTCGAATCGCGTTCAATGCGTCAAATCCAATTGAGACGTATAGAATAGAGAAGGGGAGGGGAGGGGAGGGGAGAATAGAACAGCGTAGAGTGGAATAGAAGAGATTAGAACAGAATAGAAGGAATAGAATCGAGTAGAATAGAGTGGAAAAGAGTAGAGTCGAATACAGTCGAATAGAGCCGACTAAGCTGAATAGAGACGAATGGAGCTGAATACAGCCGAAAAGAGCTGTATACTGCCGAATCACACCTAATCGAGCGGAATCAAGCAGAATCGCACTGACTGTCACCGAACAGCGTCGAATCGAATCAGGTCGAATCGAGTCGAGCCACATCGTTTTGAATCAAACAAGGTCAAATCGCTTCATATCGTGTCGAATCCCATGGAATCACGTCGAATAACTTCGAATCGCGTCAAACCTCAGAGAATCCTACCGAATCACGTCGAGTCGCATGGAATCTCATCAAATCCCTTCAGATCTTGCTGAATCCAGTCAAGTCATATCAAATCGCTTTGCACGGAATCGAATTGAATCCAATAGACTAAAGTAGGCTAGGTTCGGGTGGGGTGCCGTAGGGTCGGGTAGGGTAGAATAGAATAGAGTACAACAGAATAGGAGAGAACAGAACAGAACAGAAAGAATACAACAGAACAGAATAGAGTCAAAGAGAGAGAACATACCCGAATTGAGCCGAGTGGAGACAAAACGAGACGAATCACGTCCGGTTGCTTCGAATCGCGTCAAATCAAATCGAATCGATTAGAAGAGATTAGGGTAGGGAAGGGTAGAATAGAATAGAGGAAAATAGTGAAGAATGGTGTGGAATGGAATAGAATGGAGTTGAACGGAGTCCGATAGAGACGGATAGATATGAATAGAGTACAAAAGAGTCTAATAGAGAAGAATAGGGCCGGATAGGGCCAAATAAGGCCTAATTGAGCAGAATCCAGCAGAATCGATGGAATTCGAGCCTAATCGAGCCGAATGGAGTGAAATGGAGTCAAGTCGAGCCGAACGAATAGAGCCGATGCGAACTGAATCGAGCTGATTCAAGCCTAATCGCGTCAAATCGCGTGGAAATACGTCACATCGAATCTAATCAAATAGATTAGGGGAGGGGCGGGTGGGTAGAATAGAACAGAATAGTACAGAATAGAAAGACTAGAATATAGTACAGTAGGGTGGAGTAGAGAGAGTAAAGCAGAGCAGAGTAGAATTGAGTCAAATAGAGTCAAATAGTGCAGGACATAGCTGAATAGAGCCCATTCTGGCCGAATCGAGTCAAATGGAAACAAAACGAGATGAATCACACCGAATTGCTTCGAATCGCATCCAGTCGAATAGATTAGAGTAACGTAGGGTAGAGTAGAACAGAATAGAGTAGAATAGCGTAGAATGGAGAAGAGTGGAGTCAAATGGAGTCGAACAGAGACAAATAGAGTAGAAAAGAGTCGAATCGAGCCAAATAGGGCCGAATAAGGCTGAACCGAGTGGAAACGAGCTGAATTGAAGCGATTCGAGCCAAATCGAGCTGATGTTGCGGAATCGAGCCGACTCAAGCGTGATGGTGTCCAGTCGCATCGAAATGCTTTGAATCGAATCAAATGGAATCGATTAGAATAGGTTAGGGTAGGGTAGTTTATGATCGGAAGACTAGGGTAGATGCCAGTAGACTACGCTAGAGTAGACAAGAGAAGGCTAGAGTAGAAGCCTAGACTAGTAAGCTGGACTAGTCAGCTAGACTAGTGGCATAGAGCAGTAGCCTAGACAACTAGTCTTGAATAGTACCCTAAGTCAGTAATCTGAACGAGTACCCTTGCCTGAACTCTTAGCCTAATCTAGTACCCTTGCCTTAATTAGTAGTCCTAAGAAGTACCCTTGCCTTAACCAGTAGTCTTCACTAGTACCCTTGCCTTCACTAGTAGTATGTCCTTAACAAGTAGCCTGAACGGGTAGCCTTGCCTTAACCAGTACCCTCAACAAGTACCCACGCCTTAACTAGTAGCCTGGCCTTAACTAGTACCCTGGCCTTAACTAGTAGCCTGAACTAGTACACTTGCCTTAAGGAGTACCCTTGCCCGAACTACTCCCCTTAATTAGGACCCTTATTGAATAACCCTAAGTAGTGGAGTATGGTACGGTGGGGGAGCATAGGGTAGGGAAGCCTACGGTGGAACAGAGAAAATAGAAGGAAATAGAATAGAACAGCATAGGTCAGGGTAGGTTAGCTCAGTGCAGGGTATGGTAGAGTAGCATAGGATGGAATAGAGAAAATAGAAAAGGAGACTAGAAAAGAGCAGACTAGATTAGGATAGGGTAGGGTGGGGGAGGGTTTTGTAGAATACAGTAGTGTAGAATGGAATAGAATGGTGTGGAGTGGAGTCGAATGGATTCGAACAGAGATGGATAGAGTAGAAAAGAGTTGAATAGAGCCGAATAACGCTGAATAGGACCAAATATGGCCGAAATGAGCCGAATCGAGTCGAGTCCACCAGATTCGGGATGAATGCAGCTGAGTGGAGCTGAAATGAGCCAAATAGAGACAAACTGAACCCAGCAAAATCGAGCCAAAACACACTTAATTGCATCCTATTGCATCGGATCTCGTCGAATTCCATCAAATCCCACCAAAACGCATCAAATCTCGCGGAATCTCACCGAATCCCGTCGAATTGTCTCAAATCGGGTCGAATGGTGTCAAACGGAATGGAATCGAATTAAATCGAATAGATTAGAGTAGTGTAGGTTAGGCTGGGATTCAGTAGGGAAGGGCACAGAAGAATAGAATAGAGTAGAACAGAAGAGAATATCAAGAGTAGAATGGAGTAGAGTTGAGTAGAGTGGAATAGTCAGAGTCGGGTAGTGCAGAATATAGATGAATAGATCCAATCAAGCCGAATCGATTCGAATGGAGAGGAAAGGAGACAAATCGTGATGAATCGAATCGATTCGAATCGATTAGAGTAGGGTAGGGTAGAACAGAATAGAATAGAGTAGAAAAGAGTAGAATGGTGTGGAATGGAGTTGAATGGAGCCAGATAGAGACAAATAAAGTAGAAAGGGCTGAGTAGAGCTGAACAGGGCTGAATAAGGTTCACTCGAGCCTAATTATGCTGAATTGAGCAGAATCGAGACGAACTGACCCAATTCAAGCCAAATAGAGCTAAATCGAGCCGATTCAAGCCTAATCACATGGAATCGCGTCGAAATGCGTTGAATCGAATAGATTAGTGTAGAGGAGGGTACGGCAGGAGAGGCTAGACTACAACACAACAGAACACAATAGAAAGAAGAGAATAGAATTAAGTAGAGTCGGGTCCAGTAGAATAGAGTCAAATCGAGTTGACGAGAGCTGAAAAGAGCCAAACAGAGCTGAATACAGCCGAATTGACCAAATTCAAGGTGAATCGAGATGAATCAAGTCCAGTCGTTTGAAATGTGTCGAATCGAATCAAATAGGTTAGTGTGGGCAAGGTAAGGTTAGGGTAGGGTAGAGAAGAATAGAATAGAGTAGAATAGAACAGAACAGAAAGAATCGAGTAGACTAGAGTCACACAGAGTCGAATACTGCCAAAAAGAGCCGAATAGAGTGGAAAAGAGCCGAATAGAACCGAATCGAGTTTAATGGAGGAGAAAGGAGATGAATCGAGCCGATATGACCCGAATCAGGTCGAATTCCGTTCAAGTGTGTCGAATAGCATAGAACAGATTACAGTAGGCTAAGTTAGGGTAGGGTAGGGTAGAATAGAGTGCAGTAGAACAGAGCAGAAGAGAAGAGAACACAACTGAAAGAATAGAATAGGGTCGAGACGAGCAGAGTATAGAAGAGTAGAGTAGAGTAGAGTCGAATATTGCCGAATAGAGCCAAAGACAGCCAAATAGAGCCCAAAAGAGCTAAATCGATAGAAACCAAGACAAATCACGCCAAATCCCGTGGAATCGTGCTCTATCGCGTCGAATCCTGTCGAATTGCATTGAATCTGATCAATTCCAATCCAATCCAATCCAATCCATTACAATAGACTAGAGTAGGGTAGAGTCCAATACAATACAGTAGAGAACAGTTTAGGATGGAGTAGAATGGTGTGGCATGGAGTCGAGTGGAGTCGAAAAGAGATAATAGAGTTGAGTAGAGTCTAACAGAGCCGAATAGAGCCTATTCGAGCTGACTAGAGCCGAATGGAGCCGATTAGAGCTGAATCGAACCGATTTGAGCCGATTGGGGAGGAATGGAGTGGAAAGGAGCCGATTTGAGCTGAATCGCATCGAGATGCGTGGAATCGAATCCAGTAGAATAGATTAGATTAGGGTAGGGTGGAATAGAGTAGACTTGAACACAGTAGAAGAGAATGGAAAGAATACAATAGAATAGAGTAGAAAAGGGTAGAGCAGAGCAGAATAGTGTAGAGTAGAATAGAGTAGAGTAGAACAGAGTCGAAGCAAGCTGAATGGAGACGAAACGAGACAAATCTCGTCGAATGGCGTCGAATCCCATGGAATCAATCACAGTAGGGTATAGTAGAAGAGCGTAGAATGGAGTAGAATGGTGTGCAATGGAATCGAGTAGAGTAGAAGAGAGCCGAAGAGGGCCGAAGAGGGCCAAATCGAGCTGAATTGAGCGAAATCGAGCCGAATCCAGTGAATCGAGCCTAATCAAGCCGAATCGACACTATTCGAGACAAATGGAGCCGGATGGACATGAATCACACCGATTCGGCCCCTAGTCGCGTCAAAATTTGTCGAATTCAATGGAATAGACTAGAGTAGGGGAGGTTCGGGTAGGCTAGGGTAGGGTAGAATGGAGTAGAATAGAATAAAACAGAACAGAACACAACAAAATAGAACAGAACAACACAGAACGAATACAGAAACGAGTAGGCTAGAGTAGAGTAGAGGGGAATAGAGTAGAGTAGAATAGATTCGAACAGAGCCAAATCGAGCCGAATCGCGTCGAAATGGGTTGAATGAATCAAATCCAATCAAGTGGATTACAATACCTTAGAGTTGGGTAGCATAGGGTAGGGTAGAATAGAGTAGAATAGTACAGAACAGAGTAGAAACAATAGAATAGAGAAGAGTTGACTAGAGTAGAATAGAGCTGAATAGAGCCAAATGCAGACGAAACGAGAGGAATCGTGTAGAAGCAATTAGAGTGGTGCTGGGTAGGGTAGAGCAGAATAGAGTAGAATAGTGTAGAACAGTGTGGAATGAATAGAATGGAGTAGAATGGAGTCAAATAGAAATGAATAGAGTAGAAAAGAGTCGAATAGAGCAGAATAGGGCCGAAGAACGCCAAATCGAGCAGATTCGAAGCGACTCAAGCCAAAACAAGCTGAATGGAGCCTAACTGAGCCGAATAGAGCCAAATCGAGCCGAATCGAGCCGATTCAAGCTTCATCGCCTCGAATCGCGTTCAATGCGTCAAATCCAATTGAGACGTATAGAATAGAGAAGGGGAGGGGAGGGGAGGGGAGAATAGAACAGCGTAGAGTGGAATAGAAGAGATTAGAACAGAATAGAAGGAATAGAATCGAGTAGAATAGAGTGGAAAAGAGTAGAGTCGAATACAGTCGAATAGAGCCGACTAAGCTGAATAGAGACGAATGGAGCTGAATACAGCCGAAAAGAGCTGTATACTGCCGAATCACACCTAATCGAGCGGAATCAAGCAGAATCGCACTGACTGTCACCGAACAGCGTCGAATCGAATCAGGTCGAATCGAGTCGAGCCACATCGTTTTGAATCAAACAAGGTCAAATCGCTTCATATCGTGTCGAATCCCATGGAATCACGTCGAATAACTTCGAATCGCGTCAAACCTCAGAGAATCCTACCGAATCACGTCGAGTCGCATGGAATCTCATCAAATCCCTTCAGATCTTGCTGAATCCAGTCAAGTCATATCAAATCGCTTTGCACGGAATCGAATTGAATCCAATAGACTAAAGTAGGCTAGGTTCGGGTGGGGTGCCGTAGGGTCGGGTAGGGTAGAATAGAATAGAGTACAACAGAATAGGAGAGAACAGAACAGAACAGAAAGAATACAACAGAACAGAATAGAGTCAAAGAGAGAGAACATACCCGAATTGAGCCGAGTGGAGACAAAACGAGACGAATCACGTCCGGTTGCTTCGAATCGCGTCAAATCAAATCGAATCGATTAGAAGAGATTAGGGTAGGGAAGGGTAGAATAGAATAGAGGAAAATAGTGAAGAATGGTGTGGAATGGAATAGAATGGAGTTGAACGGAGTCCGATAGAGACGGATAGATATGAATAGAGTACAAAAGAGTCTAATAGAGAAGAATAGGGCCGGATAGGGCCAAATAAGGCCTAATTGAGCAGAATCCAGCAGAATCGATGGAATTCGAGCCTAATCGAGCCGAATGGAGTGAAATGGAGTCAAGTCGAGCCGAACGAATAGAGCCGATGCGAACTGAATCGAGCTGATTCAAGCCTAATCGCGTCAAATCGCGTGGAAATACGTCACATCGAATCTAATCAAATAGATTAGGGGAGGGGCGGGTGGGTAGAATAGAACAGAATAGTACAGAATAGAAAGACTAGAATATAGTACAGTAGGGTGGAGTAGAGAGAGTAAAGCAGAGCAGAGTAGAATTGAGTCAAATAGAGTCAAATAGTGCAGGACATAGCTGAATAGAGCCCATTCTGGCCGAATCGAGTCAAATGGAAACAAAACGAGATGAATCACACCGAATTGCTTCGAATCGCATCCAGTCGAATAGATTAGAGTAACGTAGGGTAGAGTAGAACAGAATAGAGTAGAATAGCGTAGAATGGAGAAGAGTGGAGTCAAATGGAGTCGAACAGAGACAAATAGAGTAGAAAAGAGTCGAATCGAGCCAAATAGGGCCGAATAAGGCTGAACCGAGTGGAAAGGAGCTGAATTGAAGCGATTCGAGCCAAATCGAGCTGAATCGAGCTGATGTTGCGGAATCGAGCCGACTCAAGCGTGATGGTGTCCAGTCGCATCGAAATGCTTTGAATCGAATCAAATGGAATCGATTAGAATAGGTTAGGGTAGGGTAGTTTATGATAGGAAGACTAGGGTAGATGCAAGTAGACTACACTAGAGTAGACAAGAGAAGGCTAGAGTAGAAGCCTAGACTAGTAAGCTGGACTAGTCAGCTAGACTAGTGGCATAGAGCAGTAGCCTAGACAACTAGTCTTGAATAGTACCCTAAGTCAGTAATCTGAACGAGTACCCTTGCCTGAACTCTTAGCCTAATCTAGTACCCTTGCCTTAATTAGTAGTCCTAGGAAGTACCCTTGCCTTAACCAGTAGTCTTCACTAGTACCCTTGCCTTCACTAGTAGTATGTCCTTAACAAGTACCCTGAACGGGTAGCCTTGCCTTAACCAGTACCCTCAACAAGTACCCACGCCTTAACTAGTAGCCTGGCCTTAACTAGTAGCCTGGCCTTAACTAGTAGCCTGAACTAGTACACTTGCCTTAAGGAGTATCCTTGCCCGAACTACTCCCCTTAATTAGGACCCTTATTGAATAACCCTCAGTAGTAGAGTATGGTACGGTGGGGTAGCATAGGGTAGGGAAGCCTACGGTGGAACAGAGAAAATAGAAGGAAATAGAATAGAACAGCATAGGTCAGGGTAGGTTAGCTCAGTGCAGGGTATGGTAGAGTAGCATAGGATGGAATAGAGAAAATAGAAAAGGAGACTAGAAAAGAGCAGACTAGATTAGGATAGGGTAGGGTGGGGGAGGGTTTTGTAGAATACAGTAGTGTAGAATGGAATAGAATGGTGTGGAGTGGAGTCGAATGGATTCGAACAGAGATGAATAGAGTAGAAAAGAGTTGAATAGAGCCGAATAACGCTGAATAGGACCAAATATGGCCGAAATGAGCCGAATCGAGTCGAGTCCACCAGATTCGGGATGAATGCAGCTGAGTGGAGCTGAAATGAGCCAAATAGAGACAAACTGAACCCAGCAAAATCGAGCCAAAACACACTTAATTGCATCCTATTGCATCGGATCTCGTCGAATTCCATCAAATCCCACCAAAACGCATCAAATCTCGTGGAATCTCACCGAATCCCGTCGAATTGTCTCAAATCGGGTCGAATGGTGTCAAACGGAATGGAATCGAATTAAATCGAATAGATTAGAGTAGTGTAGGTTAGGCTGGGATTCAGTAGGGAAGGGCACAGAAGAATAGAATAGAGTAGAACAGAAGAGAATACCAAGAGTAGAATGGAGTAGAGTTGAGTAGAGTGGAATAGTCAGAGTCGGGTAGTGCAGAATATAGATGAATAGATCCAATTCAAGCCGAATCGATTCGAATGGAGAGGAAAGGAGACAAATCGTGATGAATCGAATCGATTCGAATCGATTAGAGTAGGGTAGGGTAGAACAGAATAGAATAGAGTAGAAAAGAGTAGAATGGTGTGGAATGGAGTTGAATGGAGCCAGATAGAGACAAATAAAGTAGAAAGGGTTGAGTAGAGCTGAACAGGGCTGAATAAGGTTCACTCGAGCCTAATTATGCTGAATTGAGCAGAATCGAGACGAACTGACCCAATTCAAGCCAAATAGAGCTAAATCGAGCCGATTCAAGCCTAATCGCATGGAATCGCGTCGAAATGCGTTCAATCGAATAGATTAGTGTAGAGGAGGGTACGGCAGGAGAGGCTAGACTACAACACAACAGAACACAATAGAAAGAAGAGAATAGAATTAAGTAGAGTCGGGTCCAGTAGAATAGAGTCAAATCGAGTTGACGAGAGCTGAAAAGAGCCAAACAGAGCTGAATACAGCCGAATTGACCAAATTCAAGGTGAATCGAGATGAATCAAGTCCAGTCGTTTGAAATGTGTCGAATCGAATCAAATAGGTTAGTGTGGGGAAGGTAAGGTTAGGGTAGGGTAGAGAAGAATAGAATAGAGTAGAATAGAACAGAACAGAAAGAATCGAGTAGACTAGAGTCACACAGAGTCGAATACTGCCAAAAAGAGCCGAATAGAGTGGAAAAGAGCCGAATAGAACCGAATCGAGTTTAATGGAGGAGAAAGGAGATGAATCGAGCCGATATGACCCGAATCAGGTCGAATTCTGTTCAAGTGTGTCGAATAGCATAGAACAGATTACAGTAGGCTAAGTTAGGGTAGGGTAGGGTAGAATAGAGTGCAGTAGAACAGAGCAGAAGAGAAGAGAACACAACTGAAAGAATAGAATAGGGTCGAGACGAGCAGAGTATAGAAGAGTAGAGTAGAGTCGAATATTGCCGAATAGAGCCAAAGACAGCCAAATAGAGCCCAAAAGAGCTAAATCGATAGAAACCAAGACAAATCACGCCGAATCCCGTGGAATCGTGCTCTATCGCGTCGAATCCCGTCGAATTGCACTGAATCTGATCAATTCCAATCCAATCCAATCCAATCCATTACAATAGACTAGAGTAGGGTAGAGTCCAATACAATACAGTAGAGAACAGTTTAGGATGGAGTAGAATGGTGTGGCATGGAGTCGAGTGGAGTCGAAAAGAGATAATAGAGTTGAGTAGAGTCTAACAGAGCCGAACAGCGCCTGTTCGAGCTGACTAGAGCCGAATGGAGCCGATTAGAGCTGAATCGAACAGATTTGAGCCGATTGGGGATGAATGGAGTGGAAAGGAGCCGATTTGAGCTGAATCGCATCGAGATGCATGGAATCGAATCCAGTAGAATAGATTAGATTAGGGTAGGGTGGAATAGAGTAGACTTGAACACAGTAGAAGAGAATGGAAAGAATACAATAGAATAGAGTAGAAAAGGGTAGAGCAGAGCAGAATAGTGTAGAGTAGAATAGAGTAGAGTAGAACAGAGTCGAAGCAAGCTGAATGGAGACGAAACGAGACAAATCTCGTCGAATGGCGTCGAATCCCATGGAATCAATCACAGTAGGGTATAGTAGAAGAGCGTAGAATGGAGTAGAATGGTGTGCAATGGAATCGAGTAGAGTAGAAGAGAGCCGAAGAGGGCCGAAGAGAGCCAAATCGAGCTGAATTGAGCGAAATCGAGCCGAATTCAGTGAATCGAGCCTAATGGAGTCAAATCGAGCCTAATCGAGCTGAATCGACACTATTCGAGACAAATGGAGCCGAATGGACATGAATCACACCGATTCGGCCCCTAGTCGCGTCAAAATTTCTCAAATTCAATTGAATAGACTAGAGTAGGGGAGGTTCGGGTAGGCTAGAGTAGGGTAGAATAGAGTAGAATAGAATAAAACAGAACAGAACACAACAAAATAGAACAGAACAACACAGAACGAATACAGAAAAGAGTAGGCTAGAGTGGAGTAGAGGGGAATAGAGTAGAGTAGAATAGATTTGAACAGAGCCAAATTGAGCCGAATCGCGTTGAAATGGGTTGAATCAAATCCAATCAAGTGGGTTACAATACCTTAGAGTTGGGTAGCACAGGATAGGGTAGAATAGAGTAGAATAGTACAGAACAGAGTAGAAACAATACAATAGAGTAGAGAAGAGTAGAATAGAGCTGAATAGAGCCAAATGCAGACAAAATGAGAGGAGTCGTGTAGAAGCAAGTAGAGTAAATTAGAGTGGTGTTGGGTAGGGTAGAGCAGAATAGAGTAGAATAGTGTGGAATGAATAGAATGGAGTAGAATGGAGTCAAGTAGAAACGAATAGAGTAGAAAAGAGTCGAATAGAGCAGAATAGGGCCGAAGAAGGCCAAATCGAGCAGATTCGAAGCGATTCAAGCCAAACCAAGCTGAATGGAGCCTAACTGAGCCGAATAGAGCCAAATCGAGCCGAATCGAGCCGATTCAAGCTTCATCGCCTCGAATCGCGTTCAACGCGTCAAATCCAATCGAGACGTATAGATTAGAGAAGGGGAGGGGAGGGGAGGGGAGAATAGAACAGAGTAGAGTGGAATAGAAGAGATTAGAACAGAATAGAAGGAATAGAATCGAGTAGAATCGAGTGGAAAAGACTAGAGTCGAATAGAGCCGAATAAGCTGAATAGAGACGAATGGAGCTGAAGACAGCCGAAAAGAGCTGTATACTGCCGAATCACACCTAATCGAGTGGAATCAAGCAGAATCGCACTGACTGTCACCGAACAGCGTCGAATCGAATCAGGTCGAATCGAGTCGAGTCACATCGTTTTGAATCAAACAAGGTCAAATCGCTTCATATCGTGTTGAATCCCATCGAATCACGTCGAATAACTTCGAATTGCGTCAAACCTCAGAGAATCCTACTGAATCACGTCGAGTCGCATGGAATCTCATCAAATCCCTTCAGATCTTGCCGAATCCAGTCAAGTCCTATCAAATCGCTTTGCACGGAATCGAATTGAATCCAATAGATTAAAGTAGGGTAGGTTCGGGTGGGGTGCCATTGGGTCGGGTAGGGTAGAATAGAATAGAGTACAACAGAATAGGAGCGAATAGAACAGAACAGAAAGAATACAACAGAATAGAATAGAGTCAAAGAGAGAGAACATAGCCGAATTGAGCCGAGTGGAGACAAAACGAGACGAATAACGTCCGGTTGCTTCGAATCGCGTCAAATCAAATCGAATCGATTAGAAGAGATTAGGGTAGGGAAGGGTAGAATAGAAGAGAGGAAAATAGTGAGGAATGGAGTTGAACGGAGTCCAATAGAGACGGATAGATATGAATAGAGTACAAAAGAGTCTAATAGAGCAGAATAGGGCCGAATAGGCCCAAATAAGGCCTAATTGAGCAGAATCCAGCAGAATCGATGGAATTCGAGCCTAATCGAGCCGAATGGAGTGAAATGGAGCCAAGTCGAGCCGAATAGAGCCGATTCGAACTGAATCGAGCTGATTCAAGCCTAATCGCGTCAAATCGCGTGGAAATACGCCACATCGAATCTAATCAAATAGATTAGGGAAGGGTAGGGGAGGGGCGGGTGGGTAGAATAGAACAGAATAGTACAGAATAGAATATAGTACAGTAGGGTAGAGTAGAGAGAGTAAAGCAGACAAGAGTAGAGCAGAGTAGAATTGAGTCAAATAGAGTCAAAGAGTGCAGGATATAGCTGAATAGAGCCAATTCTGGCCGAATCGAGTCAAATGGAAACAAAACGAGATGAATCACACCGAATTGCTCCGAATCGCATCCAATCGAATAGATTGGAGTATCGTAGGGTAGAGTAGAACAGAATAGAGTAGAATAGCGTAGAATGGAGAAGAGTGGAGTCAAATGGAGTCGAACAGAGACAAATAGAGTAGAAAAGAGTCGAATCGAGCCAAATAGGGCCGAATAAGGCTGAACCGAGTGGAAACGAGCTGAATTGAAGCGATTCGAGCCAAATCGAGCTGAATCGAGCTGATGTTGCGGAATCGAGCCGACTCAAGCGTGATGGTGTCCGGTCGCATCGAAATGCTTTGAATCGAATCAAATGGAATCGATTAGAATAGGTTAGGGTAGGGTAGTTTATGATAGGAAGACTAGGGTAGATGCAAGTAGACTACATTAGAGTAGACAAGAGAAGGCTAGAGTAGAAGCCTAGACTAGTAAGCTGGACTAGTCAGCTAGACTAGTGGCATAGAGCAGTAGCCTAGACAACTAGTCTTGAAGAGTACCCTAAGTCAGTAATCTGAACGAGTACCCTTGCCTGAACTCTTAGCCTAATCTAGTACCCTTGCCTTAACTAGTAGTCCTAACAAGTACCCTTGCCTTAACCAGTAGTCTTCACTAGTACCCTTGCCTTCACTAGTAGTACGTCCTTAACAAGTAGCCTGAACGGGTACCCTTGCCTTAACCAGTACCCTCAACAAGTACCCATGCCTTAACTAGTAGCCTGGCCTTAACTAGTACCCTGGCCTTAACTAGTAGCCTGAACTAGTACCCTTGCCTTAAGGGGTACCCTTGCCCGAACTACTCCCCTTAATTAGGACCCTTATTGAGTAACCCAAAGTAGTAGAGTATGGTACGGTGGGGTAGCATAGGTAGGGAAGCATACAGTGGAACAGAGAAAATAGAAGGAAATAGAATAGAACAGCATAGGTCAGGGTAGGTTAGCTTAGTGTAGGGTATGGTAGAGTAGCATAGGATGGAATAGAGAAAATAGAAAAGGAGACTAGAAAAGAGCAGAGTAGATTAGGATAGGCTAGGGTGGGGGAGGGTTTTGTAGAATACAGTAGTGTAGAATGGAATAGAATGGTGTGGAATGGAGTCAAATGGATTCGAACACAGATGCAGAGAGTAGAAAAGAGTTGAATA
Organism: Loxodonta africana; assembly: GCF_030014295.1. Classification (NCBI taxonomy): domain Eukaryota; kingdom Metazoa; phylum Chordata; class Mammalia; order Proboscidea; family Elephantidae; genus Loxodonta; species Loxodonta africana. The sequence continues at coordinate 1,385,581 of NW_026975144.1, read as the reverse complement.
GAGCCGAATAACGCTGAATAGGACCACATATGGCCAAAATGAGCCGAATCGAGTCGAGTCGACCAGATTCGGGATGAATGGAGCCTAGTGGAGCTGAAATGAGCCAAATAGAGACAAACTGAACCCAGCAAAATCGAGCCAAAACACACTTAATTGCATCCTATTGCATCGGATCTCGTCGAATTCCATCAAATCCCACCAAAACGCATCAAATCTCGCGGAATCTCACCGAATCCCGTCGAATCGTCTCAAATCGGGTCGAATGGTGTCAAACTGAATGGAATCGAATTAAATTGAATAGATTAGAGTAGTGTAGGTTAGACTGGGATTCAGTAGGGAAGGGCACAGAAGAATAGAATAGAGTAGAACAGAAGAGAATACCAAGAGTAGAACGGAGTAGAGTTGAGTAGAGTGGAATAGTCAGAGTCGGGTAGTGCAGAATATAGATGAATAGATCCAATTCAAGCCGAATCGATTCGAATGGAGAGGAAAGGAGACAAATCGTGATGAATCGAATCGATTAGAATAGATTAGAGTAGGGTAGGGTAGAACAGAATAGAATAGAGTAGAAAAGAGTAGAGTGGTGTGGAATGGAGTTCAATGGAGCCAAATAGAGACAAATAAAGTAGAAAGGGTTGAGTAGAACTGAACAGGGCTGAATAAGGTTCACTCGAGCCTAATTATGCTGAATTGAGCAGAATCGAGACGAATTGACCCAATTCAAGCCAAATAGAGCTAAATCGAGCCGATTCAAGCCTAATCACATGGAATCGCGTCGAAATGCGTTGAATCGAATAGATTAGAGTAGAGAAGGGTACGGTAGCAGAGGCTAGACTACAACACAACAGAACACAATAGAAAGAAGAGAATAGAATTAAGTAGAGTCGGGTCCAGTAGAATAGAGTCAAATCGAGTTGAAGAGAGCCGAAAAGAGCCAAACAGAGCTGAATACAGCCGAATTGACCAAATTCAAGGTGAATCGAGATGAATCATGTCGAGTCGTTTGAAACGTGTCGAATCGAATCAAATAGATTAGTGTGGGGAAGGTAAGGTTACGGTAGGGTAGAGAAGAATAGAATAGAGTAGAATAGAACAGAACAGAAAGAATCGAGTAGACTAGAGTCAAATAGAGTCGAATACTGCCAAAAAGAGCCGAATAGAGTGGAAAAGAGCCGAATAGAACCGAATCGAGTTTAATGGAGCAGAAAGGAGATGAATCGAGCCGATATGACCCGAATCAGGTCGAATCCCATTCAAGTGTGTCGAATAGCATAGAACAGATGACAGTAGGCTAAGTTAGGGTAGGGTAGGGTAGAATAGAGTGCAGTAGAACAGAACAGAACAGAACTGAAAGAATAGGGTCGAGACGAGCAGAGTATAGAAGAGTAGAGTAGACCAGAGTCTAACATTGCCGAATAGAGCCAAATAGAGCCCAAAAGAGCTAAATGGATAGAAACCAAGACGAATCACACCGAATCCCGTTGGAATCGTGCCGTTTCGCGTCGAATCCCGTCGAATTGCATTGAATCTGATCAATTCCAATCCAATCCAATCCAATCAATTAGAATAGACTACAGTAAGGTAGAGTACAATACAATACAGTAGAGAATAGTTTAGGATGGAGTAGAATGGTGTAGCATGGAGTCGAGTGGAGTCGAAAAGAGATAATAGAGTTGAGTAGAGTCTAATAGAGCCGAATAGAGCTGAATAGAGCCTATTCGAGCTGACTAGAGCCGAATGGAGCCGATTAGAGCTGAATCGAACCGATTTGAGCCGATTGGGGATGAATGGAGTGGAAAGGAGCCGATTTGAGCCGAATCGCATCGAGGCGCGTGGAATCGAATCCAGTAGAATAGATTAGATTAGGGTAGGATGGAATAGAGTAGACTAGAACACAGTAGAAGAGAATGGAAAGGATACAATAGAATAGAGTAGAAAAGGGTAGAGCAGAGCAGAATAGTGTAGAGTAGAATAGAGTAGAGTAGAACAGAGTCGAATCAAGCTGAATGGAGACGAAACGAGACAAATCGCGTCGAATGGCGTCGAATCCCATCGAATCAATTACAGTAGGGTATAGTAGAATAGCATAGAATGGAGTAGAATGGTGTGCAATGGAATCGAGTAGAGTAGAAAAGAGCTGAATAGAGCCGAATAGGGCCAAAGAGGGCCAAATCGAGCTGAATTGAGTGAAATCGAGCCGAATCCAGTGAATCGAGCCTAATGGAGCCAAATCGAGCCTAATCAAGCTGAATCGACACTATTCGAGACAAATGGAGCCGAATGGACATGAATCACACCGATTCGGCCCCTAGTCGCGTCAAAATTTCTCAAATTCAATTGAATAGACTAGAGTAGGGGAGGTTCGGGTAGGCTAGAGTAGGGTAGAATAGAGTAGAATAGAATAAAACAGAACAGAACACAACAAAATAGAACAGAACAACACAGAACGAATACAGAAAAGAGTAAGCAAGAGTGGAGTAGAGGGGAATAGAGTAGAGTAGAATGGATTTGAACAGAGCCAAAATGAGCTGAATCGCGTTGAAATGGGTTGAATCAAATCCAATCAAGTGGATTACAATACCTTAGAGTTGGGTAGCACAGGGTAGGGTAGAATAGAGTAGAATAGTACAGAACAGAGTAGAAACAATACAATAGAGTAGAGAAGAGTAGAATAGAGCTGAATAGAGCCAAATGCAGACAAAATGAGAGGAATCGTGTAGAAGCAAGTAGAGTAAATTAGAGTGGTGTTGGGTAGGGTAGAGCAGAATAAAGTAGAATAGTGTGGAATGAATAGAATGGAGTAGAATGGAGTCAAGTAGAAACGAATAGAGTAGAAAAGAGTCGAATAGAGCAGAATAGGGCCGAAGAAGGCCAAATCGAGCAGATTCGAAGCGATTCAAGCCAAAACAAGCTGAATGGAGCCTAACTGAGCCGAATAGAGCCAAATCGAGCCGAATCGAGCCGATTCAAGCTTCATCGCCTCGAATCGCGTTCAACGCGTCAAATCCAATCCAGACGTATAGATTAGAGAAGGGGAGGGGAGGGGAGGGGAGAATAGAACAGAGTAGAGTGGAATAGAAGAGATTAGAACAGAATAGAAGGAATAGAATCGAGTAGAATCGAGTGGAAAAGAGTAGAGTCGAATACAGTCGAATAGAGCCGAATAAGCTGAATAGAGACGAATGGAGCTGAAGACAGCCGAAAAGAGCTGTATACTGCCGAATCACACCTAATCGAGCGGAATCAAGCAGAATCGCACTGACTGTCACCGAACAGCGTCGAATCGAATCAGGTCGAATCGAGTCGAGTCACATCGTTTTGAATCAAACAAGGTCAAATCGCTTCATATCGTGTCGAATCCCATCGAATCACGTCGAATAACTTCGAATTGCGTCAAACCTCAGAGAATCCTACTGAATCACGTCGAGTCGCATAGAATCTCATCAAATCCCTTCAGATCTTGCCGAATCCAGTCAAGTCCTATCAAATCGCTTTGCACGGAATCGAATTGAATCCAATAGATTAAAGTAGGGTAGGTTCGGGTGGGGTGCCGTTGGGTCGGGTAGGGTAGAATAGAATAGAGTACAACAGAATAGGAGCGAATAGAACAGAACAGAAAGAATACAACAGAATAGAATAGAGTCAAAGAGAGAGAACATAGCCGAATTGAGCCGAGTGGAGACAAAACGAGACGAATCACGTCCGGTTGCTTCGAATCGCGTCAAATCAAATCGAATCGATTAGAAGAGATTAGGGTAGGGAAGGGTAGAATAGAAGAGAGGAAAATAGTGAGGAATGGAGTTGAACGGAGTCCAATAGAGACGGATAGATATGAATAGAGTACAAAAGAGTCTAATAGAGCAGAATAGGGCCGAATAGGCCCAAATAAGGCCTAATTGAGCAGAATCCAGCAGAATCGATGGAATTCGAGCCTAATCGAGCCGAATGGAGTGAAATGGAGCCAAGTCGAGCCGAATAGAGCCGATTCGAACTGAATCGAGCTGATTCAAGCCTAATCGCGTCAAATCGCGTGGAAATACGTCACATCGAATCTAATCAAATAGATTAGGGAAGGGTAGGGGAGGGGCGGGTGGGTAGAATAGAACAGAATAGTACAGAATAGAATATAGTACAGTAGGGTAGAGTAGAGAGAGTAAAGCAGACAAGAGTAGAGCAGAGTAGAATTGAGTCAAATAGAGTCAAAGAGTGCAGGATATAGCTGAATAGAGCCAATTCTGGCCGAATCGAGTCAAATGGAAACAAAACGAGATGAATCACACCGAATTGCTCCGAATCGCATCCAATCGAATAGATTGGAGTATCGTAGGGTAGAGTAGAACAGAATAGAGTAGAATAGCGTAGAATGGAGAAGAGTGGAGTCAAATGGAGTCGAACAGAGACAAATAGAGTAGAAAAGAGTCGAATCGAGCCAAATAGGGCCGAATAAGGCTGAACCGAGTGGAAACGAGCTGAATTGAAGCGATTCGAGCCAAATCGAGCTGAATCGAGCTGATGTTGCGGAATCGAGCCGACTCAAGCGTGATGGTGTCCGGTCGCATCGAAATGCTTTGAATCGAATCAAATGGAATCGATTAGAATAGGTTAGGGTAGGGTAGTTTATGATAGGAAGACTAGGGTAGATGCAAGTAGACTACATTAGAGTAGACAAGAGAAGGCTAGAGTAGAAGCCTAGACTAGTAAGCTGGACTAGTCAGCTAGACTAGTGGCATAGAGCAGTAGCCTAGACAACTAGTCTTGAAGAGTACCCTAAGTCAGTAATCTGAACGAGTACCCTTGCCTGAACTCTTAGCCTAATCTAGTACCCTTGCCTTAACTAGTAGTCCTAACAAGTACCCTTGCCTTAACCAGTAGTCTTCACTAGTACCCTTGCCTTCACTAGTAGTACGTCCTTAACAAGTAGCCTGAACGGGTACCCTTGCCTTAACCAGTACCCTCAACAAGTACCCATGCCTTAACTAGTAGCCTGGCCTTAACTAGTACCCTGGCCTTAACTAGTAGCCTGAACTAGTACCCTTGCCTTAAGGGGTACCCTTGCCCGAACTACTCCCCTTAATTAGGACCCTTATTGAGTAACCCAAAGTAGTAGAGTATGGTACGGTGGGGTAGCATAGGTAGGGAAGCATACAGTGGAACAGAGAAAATAGAAGGAAATAGAATAGAACAGCATAGGTCAGGGTAGGTTAGCTTAGTGTAGGGTATGGTAGAGTAGCATAGGATGGAATAGAGAAAATAGAAAAGGAGACTAGAAAAGAGCAGAGTAGATTAGGATAGGCTAGGGTGGGGGAGGGTTTTGTAGAATACAGTAGTGTAGAATGGAATAGAATGGTGTGGAATGGAGTCAAATGGATTCGAACACAGATGCAGAGAGTAGAAAAGAGTTGAATAGAGCCGAATAACGCTGAATAGGACCACATATGGCCAAAATGAGCCGAATCGAGTCGAGTCGACCAGATTCGGGATGAATGGAGCCTAGTGGAGCTGAAATGAGCCAAATAGAGACAAACTGAACCCAGCAAAATCGAGCCAAAACACACTTAATTGCATCCTATTGCATCGGATCTCGTCGAATTCCATCAAATCCCACCAAAACGCATCAAATCTCGCGGAATCTCACCGAATCCCGTCGAATCGTCTCAAATCGGGTCGAATGGTGTCAAACTGAATGGAATCGAATTAAATTGAATAGATTAGAGTAGTGTAGGTTAGACTGGGATTCAGTAGGGAAGGGCACAGAAGAATAGAATAGAGTAGAACAGAAGAGAATACCAAGAGTAGAACGGAGTAGAGTTGAGTAGAGTGGAATAGTCAGAGTCGGGTAGTGCAGAATATAGATGAATAGATCCAATTCAAGCCGAATCGATTCGAATGGAGAGGAAAGGAGACAAATCGTGATGAATCGAATCGATTAGAATAGATTAGAGTAGGGTAGGGTAGAACAGAATAGAATAGAGTAGAAAAGAGTAGAGTGGTGTGGAATGGAGTTCAATGGAGCCAAATAGAGACAAATAAAGTAGAAAGGGTTGAGTAGAACTGAACAGGGCTGAATAAGGTTCACTCGAGCCTAATTATGCTGAATTGAGCAGGATCGAGACGAATTGACCCAATTCAAGCCAAATAAAGCTAAATCGAGCCGATTCAAGTCTAATCACATGGAATAGCGTCGAAATGCGTTGAATCGAATAGATTAGAGTAGAGAAGGGTACGGTAGCAGAGGCTAGACTACAACACAACAGAACACAAGAGAGAGAAGAGAATAGAATTAAGTAGAGTCGGGTCCAGTAGAATAGAGTCAAATCGAGTTGAAGAGAGCAGAAAAGAGCCAAACAGAGCTGAATACAGCCGAATTGACCAAATTCAAGGTGAATCGAGATGAATCATGTCGAGTCGTTTGAAATGTGTCGAATCGAATCAAATAGATTAGTGTGGGGAAGGTAGGGTTAGGGTAGGGTAGAGAAGAATAGAATAGAGTAGAATAGAACAGAACAGAAAGAATCGAGTAGACTAGAGTAGAATACTGTCAAAAATAGCCGAATAGAGTGGAAAAGAGCCGAATAGAACCGAATCGAGTTTAATGGAGCAGAAAGGAGATGAATCGAGCCGATACGACCCGAATCAGGTCGAATCCCATTCAAGTGTGTCGAATAGCATAGAACAGATTACAGTAGGCTACGTTAGGGTAGGGTAGGGTAGAATAGAGTGCAGTAGAACAGAACAGAAGAGAACAGAACTGAAAGAATAGGGTCGAGAAGAGCAGAGTATAGAAAAGTAGAGTAGAGTAGAGTCGAACATTGCCGAATAGAGCCAAATAGAGCCCAAAAGAGCTAAATGGATAGAAACCAAGAGGAATCACGCCGAATCCCGTGGAATCGTGCAGTATCGCGTCGAATCCCGTCGAATTGCATTGAATCTGATCAATTCCAATCCAATCCAATCCAATCAGTTACAATAGACTAGAGTAGGGGAGAGTAGAATACAATACAGTAGAGAATAGTTTAAGATGGAGTAGAATGGTGTAGCATGGAGTCGAGTGGAGTCGAAAAGAGATAATAGAGTTGAGTAGAGTCTAATAGAGCCGAATAGAGCCTATTCGAGCTGACCAGAGCCGAATGGAGCCGATTAGAGCTGAATCGAACCGATTTGAGCCGATTGGGGATGAATGGAGTGGAAAGGAGCCGATTTGAGCCGAATCACATCGAGATGCGTGGAATCGAATCCAGTAGAATAGATTAGATTAGGGTAGGATGGAATAGAGTAGACTAGAACACAGTAGAAGAGAATGGAAAGGATACAATAGAATAGAGTAGAAAAGGGTAGAGCAGAGCAGAATAGTGTAGAGTAGAATAGAGTAGAGTAGAACAGAGTCGAATCAAGCTGAATGGAGACGAAACGAGACAAATCGCGTCGAATGGCGTCGAATCCCATCGAATCAATTACAGTAGGGTATAGTAGAAGAGCGTAGAATGGAGTAGAATGGTGTGCAATGGAATCGAGTAGAGTAGAAAAGAGCTGAAGAGAGCCGAAGAGGGCCAAAGAGGGCCAAATCGAGCTGAATTGAGCGAAATCGAGCCGAATTCAGTGAATCGAGCCTAATGGAGTCAAATCGAGCCTAATCGAGCTGAATCGACACTATTCGAGACAAATGGAGCCGAATGGACATGAATCACACCGATTCGGCCCCTAGTCGCGTCAAAATTTCTCGAATTCAATTGAATAGACTAGAGTAGGGGAGGTTCGGGTAGGCTAGAGTAGGGTAGAATAGAATAAAACAGAACAGAACACAACAAAATAGAACAGAACGACACAGAACGAATACAGAAAAGAGTAGGCTAGAGTGGAGTAGAGGGGAATAGAGTAGAGTAGAATAGATTTGAACAGAGCCAAATTGAGCCGAATCGCGTTGAAATGGGTTGAATCAAATCCAATCAAGTGGGTTACAATACCTTAGAGTTGGGTAGCACAGGGTAGGGTAGAATAGAGTAGAATAGTACAGAACAGAGTAGAAACAATACAATAGAGTAGAGAAGAGTAGAATAGAGCTGAATAGAGCCAAATGCAGACAAAATGAGAGGAATCGTGTAGAAGCAAGTAGAGTAAATTAGAGTGGTGTTGGGTAGGGTAGAGCAGAATAGAGTAGAATAGTGTGGAATGAATAGAATGGAGTAGAATGGAGTCAAGTAGAAACGAATAGAGTAGAAAAGAGTCGAATAGAGCAGAATAGGGCCGAAGAAGGCCAAATCGAGCAGATTCGAAGCGATTCAAGCCAAACCAAGCTGAATGGAGCCTAACTGAGCCGAATAGAGCCAAATCGAGCCGAATCGAGCCGATTCAAGCTTCATCGCCTCGAATCGCGTTCAACGCGTCAAATCCAATCGAGACGTATAGATTAGAGAAGGGGAGGGGAGGGGAGGGGAGAATAGAACAGAGTAGAGTGGAATAGAAGAGATTAGAACAGAATAGAAGGAATAGAATCGAGTAGAATCGAGTGGAAAAGAGTAGAGTCGAATACAGTCGAATAGAGCCGAATAAGCTGAATAGAGACGAATGGAGCTGAAGACAGCCGAAAAGAGCTGTATACTGCCGAATCACACCTAATCGAGTGGAATCAAGCAGAATCGCACTGACTGTCACCGAACAGCGTCGAATCGAATCAGGTCGAATCGAGTCGAGTCACATCGTTTTGAATCAAACAAGGTCAAATCGCTTCATATCGTGTCGAATCCCATCGAATCACGTCGAATAACTTCGAATTGCGTGAAACCTCAGAGAATTCTACTGAATCACGTCGAGTCGCATGGAATCTCATCAAATCCCTTCAGATCTTGCCGAATCCAGTCAAGTCCTATCAAATCGCTTTGCACGGAATCGAATTGAATCCAATAGATTAAAGTAGGGTAGGTTCGGGTGGGGTGCCGTTGGGTCGGGTAGGGTAGAATAGAATAGAGTACAACAGAATAGGAGCGAATAGAACAGAACAGAAAGAATACAACAGAATAGAATAGAGTCAAAGAGAGAGAACATAGCCGAATTGAGCCGAGTGGAGACAAAACGAGACGAATCACGTCCGGTTGCTTCGAATCGCGTGAAATCAAATCGAATCGATTAGAAGAGATTAGGGTAGGGAAGCGTAGAATAGAAGAGACGAAAATAGTGAGGAATGGAGTTGAACGGAGTCCAATAGAGACGGATAGATATGAATAGAGTACAAAAGAGTCTAATAGAGCAGAATAGGGCCGAATAGGGTTAGGGTAGGGTAGAGAAGAATAGAATAGAGTAGAATAGAACAGAACAGAAAGAATCGAGTAGACTAGAGTCAAATAGAGTCGAATACTGCCAAAAAGAGCCGAATAGAGTGGAAAAGAGCCGAATAGAACCGAATCGAGTTTAATGGAGCAGAAAGGAGATGAATCGAGCCGATATGACCCGAATCAGGTCGAATCCCATTCAAGTGTGTCGAATAGCATAGAACAGATGACAGTAGGCTAAGTTAGGGTAGGGTAGGGTAGAATAGAGTGCAGTAGAACAGAACAGAACAGAACTGAAAGAATAGGGTCGAGACGAGCAGAGTATAGAAGAGTAGAGTAGACCAGAGTCTAACATTGCCGAATAGAGCCAAATAGAGCCCAAAAGAGCTAAATGGATAGAAACCAAGACGAATCACACCGAATCCCGTTGGAATCGTGCCGTTTCGCGTCGAATCCCGTCGAATTGCATTGAATCTGATCAATTGCAATCCAATCCAATCCAATCAATTAGAATAGACTACAGTAAGGTAGAGTACAATACAATACAGTAGAGAATAGTTTAGGATGGAGTAGAATGGTGTAGCATGGAGTCGAGTGGAGTCGAAAAGAGATAATAGAGTTGAGTAGAGTCTAATAGAGCCGAATAGAGCTGAATAGAGCCTATTCGAGCTGACTAGAGCCGAATGGAGCCGATTAGAGCTGAATCGAACCGATTTGAGCCGATTGGGGATGAATGGAGTGGAAAGGAGCCGATTTGAGCCGAATCGCATCAAGATGCGTGGAATCGAATCCAGTAGAATAGATTAGATTAGGGTAGGATGGAATAGAGTAGACTAGAACACAGTAGAAGAGAATGGAAAGGATACAATAGAATAGAGTAGAAAAGGGTAGAGCAGAGCAGAATAGTGTAGAGTAGAACAGAGTAGAGTAGAACAGAGTCGAATCAAGCTGAATGGAGACGAAACGAGACAAATCGCGTCGAATGGCGTCGAATCCCATCGAATCAATTACAGTAGGGTATAGTAGAATAGCATAGAATGGAGTAGAATGGTGTGCAATGGAATCGAGTAGAGTAGAAAAGAGCTGAATAGAGCCGAATAGGGCCAAAGAGGGCCAAATCGAGCTGAATTGAGCGAAATCGAGCCGAATCCAGTGAATCGAGCCTAATGGAGCCAAATCGAGCCTAATCAAGCTGAATCGACACTATTCGAGACAAATGGAGCCGAATGGACATGAATCACACCGATTCGGCCCCTAGTCGCGTCAAAATTTCTCGAATTCAATTGAATAGATTAGACTAGGGGAGGTTCGGGTAGGCTAGAGTAGGGTAGAATAGAGTAGAATAGAATAAAACAGAACAGAACACAACAAAATAGAACAGAACGACACAGAACGAATACAGAAAAGAGTAAGCTAGAGTGGAGTAGAGGGGAATAGAGTAGAGTAGAATAGATTTGAACAGAGCCAAATTGAGCTGAATCGCGTTGAAATGGGTTGAATCAAATCCAATCAAGTGGATTACAATACCTTAGAGTTGGGTAGCACAGGGTAGGGTAGAATAGAGTAGAATAGTACAGAACAGAGTAGAAACAATACAATAGAGTAGAAAAGAGTAGAATAGAGCTGAATAGAGCCAAATGCAGACAAAAGTAGAGTAAATTAGAGTGGTGTTGGGTAGGGTAGAGCAGAACAGAGTAGAATAGTGTAGAATAGTGTGGAATGAATAGTATGGAGTAGAATGGAGTCAAATAGAAACGAATAGAGTAGAAAAGAGTCGAATAGAGCAGAATAGGGCCGAAGAAGGCCAAATCGAGCAGATTCGAAGCGATTCAAGCCAAAACAAGCTGAATATAGCCTAACTGAGCCGAATAGAGCCAAATCGAGCCGAATCGAGCCGATTCAAGCTTCATCGCCTCGAATCGCGTTCAACGCGTCAAATCCAATCGAGACGTATAGATTAGAGAAGGGGAGGGGAGGGGAGGGGAGAATAGAACAGAGTAGAGTGGAATAGAAGAGATTAGAACAGAATAGAAGGAATAGAATCGAGTAGAATCGAGTGGAAAAGAGTAGAGTCGAATACAGTCGAATAGAGCCGAATAAGCTGAATAGAGACGAATGGAGCTGAAGACAGCCGAAAAGAGCTGTATACTGCCGAATCACACCTAATCGAGCGGAATCAAGCAGAATCGCACTGACTGTCACCGAACAGCGTCGAATCGAATCAGGTCGAATCGAGTCGAGTCACATCGTTTTGAATCAAACAAGGTCAAATCGCTTCATATCGTGTCGAATCCCATCGAATCACGTCGAATAACTTCGAATTGCGTCAAACCTCAGAGAATCCTACTGAATCACGTCGAGTCGCATGGAATCTCATCAAATCCCTTCAGATCTTGCCGAATCCAGTCAAGTCCTATCAAATCGCTTTGCACGGAATCGAATTGAATCCAATAGATTAAAGTAGGGTAGGTTCGGGTGGGGTGCCGTTGGGTCGGGTAGGGTAGAATAGAATAGAGTACAACAGAATAGGAGCGAATAGAACAGAACAGAAAGAATACAACAGAATAGAATAGAGTCAAAGAGAGAGAACATAGCCGAATTGAGCCGAGTGGAGACAAAACGAGACGAATCACGTCCGGTTGCTTCGAATCGCGTCAAATCAAATCGAATCGATTAGAAGAGATTAGGGTAGGGAAGGGTAGAATAGAAGAGAGGAAAATAGTGAGGAATGGAGTTGAACGGAGTCCAATAGAGACGGATAGATATGAATAGAGTACAAAAGAGTCTAATAGAGCAGAATAGGGCCGAATAGGCCCAAATAAGGCCTAATTGAGCAGAATCCAGCAGAATCGATGGAATTCGAGCCTAATCGAGCCGAATGGAGTGAAATGGAGCCAAGTCGAGCCGAATAGAGCCGATTCGAACTGAATCGAGCTGATTCAAGCCTAATCGCGTCAAATCGCGTGGAAATACGTCACATCGAATCTAATCAAATAGATTAGGGAAGGGTAGGGGAGGGGCGGGTGGGTAGAATAGAACAGAATAGTACAGAATAGAATATAGTACAGTAGGGTAGAGTAGAGAGAGTAAAGCAGACAAGAGTAGAGCAGAGTAGAATTGAGTCAAATAGAGTCAAAGAGTGCAGGATATAGCTGAATAGAGCCAATTCTGGCCGAATCGAGTCCAATGGAAACAAAACGAGATGAATCACACCGAATTGCTCCGAATCGCATCCAATCGAATAGATTGGAGTATCGTAGGGTAGAGTAGAACAGAATAGAGTAGAATAGCGTAGAATGGAGAAGAGTGGAGTCAAATGGAGTCGATCAGAGACAAATAGAGTAGAAAAGAGTCGAATCGAGCCAAATAGGGCCGAATAAGGCTGAACCGAGTGGAAACGAGCTGAATTGAAGCGATTCGAGCCAAATCGAGCTGAATCGAGCTGATGTTGCGGAATCGAGCCGACTCAAGCGTGATGGTGTCCGGTCGCATCGAAATGCTTTGAATCGAATCAAATGGAATCGATTAGAATAGGTTAGGGTAGGGTAGTTTATGATAGGAAGACTAGGGTAGATGCAAGTAGACTACATTAGAGTAGACAAGAGAAGGCTAGAGTAGAAGCCTAGACTAGTAAGCTGGACTAGTCAGCTAGACTAGTGGCATAGAGCAGTAGCCTAGACAACTAGTCTTGAAGAGTACCCTAAGTCAGTAATCTGAACGAGTACCCTTGCCTGAACTCTTAGCCTAATCTAGTACCCTTGCCTTAACTAGTAGTCCTAATAAGTACCCTTGCCTTAACCAGTAGTCTTCACTAGTACCCTTGCCTTCACTAGTAGTACGTCCTTAACAAGTAGCCTGAACTGGTACCCTTGCCTTAACCAGTACCCTCAACAAGTACCCATGCCTTAACTAGTAGCCTGGACTTAACTAGTACCCTGGCCTTAACTAGTAGCCTGAACTAGTACCCTTGCCTTAAGGAGTACCCTTGCCCGAACTACTCCCCTTAATTAGGACCCTTATTGAGTAACCCTAAGTAGTAGAGTATGGTACGGTGGGGTAGCATAGGGTAGGGAAGCATACGGTGGAACAGAGAAAATAGAAGGAAATAGAATAGAACAGCATAGGTCAGGGTAGGTTAGCTTAGTGTAGGGTATGGTAGAGTAGCATAGGATGGAATAGAGAAAATAGAAAAGGAGACTAGAAAAGAGCAGACTAGATTAGGATAGGCTAGGGTGGGGGAGGGTTTTGTAGAATACAGTAGTGTAGAATGGAATAGAATGGTGTGGAATGGAGTCAAATGGATTCGAACACAGATGCAGAGAGTAGAAAAGAGTTGAATAGAGCCGAATAACGCTGAATAGGACCACATATGGCCAAAATGAGCCGAATCGAGTCGAGTCGACCAGATTCGGGATGAATGGAGCCTAGTGGAGCTGAAATGAGCCAAATAGAGACAAACTGAACCCAGCAAAATCGAGCCAAAACACACTTAATTGCATCCTATTGCATCGGATCTCGTCGAATTCCATCAAATCCCACCAAAACGCATCAAATCTCGCGGAATCTCACCGAATCCCGTCGAATTGTCTCAAATCGGGTCGAATGGTGTCAAACTGAATGGAATCGAATTAAATTGAATAGATTAGAGTAGTGTAGGTTAGACTGGGATTCAGTAGGGAAGGGCACAGAAGAATAGAATAGAGTAGAACAGAAGAGAATACCAAGAGTAGAACGGAGTAGAGTTGAGTAGAGTGGAATAGTCAGAGTCGGGTAGTGCAGAATATAGATGAATAGATCCACTTCAAGCCGAATCGATTCGAATGGAGAGGAAAGGAGACAAATCGTGATGAATCGAATCGATTAGAATAGATTAGAGTAGGGTAGGGTAGAACAGAATAGAATAGAGTAGAAAAGAGTAGAGTGGTGTGGAATGGAGTTGAATGGAGCCAAATAGAGACAAATAAAGTAGAAAGGGTTGAGTAGAGCTGAACAGGGCTGAATAAGGTTCACTGGAGCCTAATTATGCTGAATTGAGCAGAATCGAGACGAATTGACCCAATTCAAGACAAATAGAGCTAAATCGAGCCGATTCAAGCCTAATCACATGGAATCGCGTCGAAATGCGTTTAATCGAATAGATTAGAGTAGAGAAGGGTACGGTAGCAGAGGCTAGACTACAACACAACAGAACACAAGAGAAAGAAGAGAATAGAATTAAGTAGAGTCGGGTCCAGTAGAATAGAGTCAAATCGAGTTGAAGAGAGCCGAAAAGAGCCAAACAGAGCTGAATACAGCCGAATTGACCAAATTCAAGGTGAATCGAGATGAATCATGTCGAGTCGTTTGAAACGTGTCGAATCGAATCAAATAGATTAGTGTGGGGAAGGTAAGGTTACGGTAGGGTAGAGAAGAATAGAATAGAGTAGAATAGAACAGAACAGAAAGAATCGAGTAGACTAGAGTCAAATAGAGTCGAATACTGCCAAAAAGAGCCGAATAGAGTGGAAAAGAGCCGAATAGAACCGAATCGAGTTTAATGGAGCAGAAAGGAGATGAATCGAGCCGATATGACCCGAATCAGGTCGAATCCCATTCAAGTGTGTCGAATAGCATAGAACAGATGACAGTAGGCTAAGTTAGGGTAGGGTAGGGTAGAATAGAGTGCAGTAGAACAGAACAGAACAGAACTGAAAGAATAGGGTCGAGACGAGCAGAGTATAGAAGAGTAGAGTAGACCAGAGTCTAACATTGCCGAATAGAGCCAAATAGAGCCCAAAAGAGCTAAATGGATAGAAACCAAGACGAATCACACCGAATCCCGTTGGAATCGTGCCGTTTCGCGTCGAATCCCGTCGAATTGCATTGAATCTGATCAATTCCAATCCAATCCAATCCAATCAATTAGAATAGACTACAGTAAGGTAGAGTACAATACAATACAGTAGAGAATAGTTTAGGATGGAGTAGAATGGTGTAGCATGGAGTCGAGTGGAGTCGAAAAGAGATAATAGAGTTGAGTAGAGTCTAATAGAGCCGAATAGAGCTGAATAGAGCCTATTCGAGCTGACTAGAGCCGAATGGAGCCGATTAGAGCTGAATCGAACCGATTTGAGCCGATTGGGGATGAATGGAGTGGAAAGGAGCCGATTTGAGCCGAATCGCATCGAGATGCGTGGAATCGAATCCAGTAGAATAGATTAGATTAGGGTAGGATGGAATAGAGTAGACTAGAACACAGTAGAAGAGAATGGAAAGGATACAATAGAATAGAGTAGAAAAGGGTAGAGCAGAGCAGAATAGTGTAGAGTAGAATAGAGTAGAGTAGAACAGAGTCGAATCAAGCTGAATGGAGACGAAACGAGACAAATCGCGTCGAATGGCGTCAGATCCCATCGAATCAATTACAGTAGGGTATAGTAGAATAGCATAGAATGGAGTAGAATGGTGTGCAATGGAATCGAGTAGAGTAGAAAAGAGCTGAATAGAGCCGAATAGGGCCAAAGAGGGCCAAATCGAGCTGAATTGAGCGAAATCGAGCCGAATCCAGTGAATCGAGCCTAATGGAGCCAAATCGAGCCTAATCAAGCTGAATCGACACTATTCGAGACAAATGGAGCCGAATGGACATGAATCACACCGATTCGGCCCCTAGTCGCGTCAAAATTTCTCGAATTCAATTGAATAGACTAGAGTAGGGGAGGTTCGGGTAGGCTAGAGTAGGGTAGAATAGAGTAGAATAGAATAAAACAGAACAGAACACAACAAAATAGAACAGAACAACACAGAACGAATACAGAAAAGAGTAAGCTAGAGTGGAGTAGAGGGGAATAGAGTAGAGTAGAATAGATTTGAACAGAGCCAAATTGAGCTGAATCGCGTTGAAATGGGTTGAATCAAATCCAATCAAGTGGATTACAATACCTTAGAGTTGGGTAGCACAGGGTAGGGTAGAATAGAGTAGAATAGTACAGAACAGAGTAGAAACAATACAATAGAGTAGAGAAGAGTAGAATAGAGCTGAATAGAGCCAAATGCAGACAAAATGAGAGGAATCGTGTAGAAGCAAGTAGAGTAAATTAGAGTGGTGTTGGGTAGGGTAGAGCAGAATAAAGTAGAATAGTGTGGAATGAATAGAATGGAGTAGAATGGAGTCAAGTAGAAACGAATAGAGTAGAAAAGAGTCGAATAGAGCAGAATAGGGCCGAAGAAGGCCAAATCGAGCAGATTCGAAGCGATTCAAGCCAAACCAAGCTGAATGGAGCCTAACTGAGCCGAATAGAGCCAAATCGAGCCGAATCGAGCCGATTCAAGCTTCATCGCCTCGAATCGCGTTCAACGCGTCAAATCCAATCGAGACGTATAGATTAGAGAAGGGGAGGGGAGGGGAGGGGAGAATAGAACAGAGTAGAGTGGAATAGAAGAGATTAGAACAGAATAGAAGGAATAGAATCGAGTAGAATCGAGTGGAAAAGAGTAGAGTCGAATACAGTCGAATAGAGCCGAATAAGCTGAATAGAGACGAATGGAGCTGAAGACAGCCGAAAAGAGCTGTATACTGCCGAATCACACCTAATCGAGCGGAATCAAGCAGAATCGCACTGACTGTCACCGAACAGCGTCGAATCGAATCAGGTCGAATCGAGTCGAGTCACATCGTTTTGAATCAAACAAGGTCAAATCGCTTCATATCGTGTCGAATCCCATCGAATCACGTCGAATAACTTCGAATTGCGTCAAACCTCAGAGAATCCTACTGAATCACGTCGAGTCGCATGGAATCTCATCAAATCCCTTCAGATCTTGCCGAATCCAGTCAAGTCCTATCAAATCGCTTTGCACGGAATCGAATTGAATCCAATAGATTAAAGTAGGGTAGGTTCGGGTGGGGTGCCGTTGGGTCGGGTAGGGTAGAATAGAATAGAGTACAACAGAATAGGAGCGAATAGAACAGAACAGAAAGAATACAACAGAATAGAATAGAGTCAAAGAGAGAGAACATAGCCGAATTGAGCCGAGTGGAGACAAAACGAGACGAATCACGTCCGGTTGCTTCGAATCGCGTCAAATCAAATCGAATCGATTAGAAGAGATTAGGGTAGGGAAGGGTAGAATAGAAGAGAGGAAAATAGTGAGGAATGGAGTTGAACGGAGTCCAATAGAGACGGATAGATATGAATAGAGTACAAAAGAGTCTAATAGAGCAGAATAGGGCCGAATAGGCCCAAATAAGGCCTAATTGAGCAGAATCCAGCAGAATCGATGGAATTCGAGCCTAATCGAGCCGAATGGAGTGAAATGGAGCCAAGTCGAGCCGAATAGAGCCGATTCGAACTGAATCGAGCTGATTCAAGCCTAATCGCGTCAAATCGCGTGGAAATACGTCACATCGAATCTAATCAAATAGATTAGGGAAGGGGAGGGGAGGGGCGGGTGGGTAGAATAGAACAGAATAGTACAGAATAGAATATAGTACAGTAGGGTAGAGTAGAGAGAGTAAAGCAGACAAGAGTAGAGCAGAGTAGAATTGAGTCAAATAGAGTCAAAGAGTGCAGGATATAGCTGAATAGAGCCAATTCTGGCCGAATCGAGTCAAATGGAAACAAAACGAGATGAATCACACCGAATTGCTCCGAATCGCATCCAATCGAATAGATTGGAGTATCGTAGGGTAGAGTAGAACAGAATAGAGTAGAATAGCGTAGAATGGAGAAGAGTGGAGTCAAATGGAGTCGAACAGAGACAAATAGAGTAGAAAAGAGTCGAATCGAGCCAAATAGGGCCGAATAAGGCTGAACCGAGTGGAAACGAGCTGAATTGAAGCGATTCGAGCCAAATCGAGCTGAATCGAGCTGATGTTGCGGAATCGAGCCGACTCAAGCGTGATGGTGTCCGGTCGCATCGAAATGCTTTGAATCGAATCAAATGGAATCGATTAGAATAGGTTAGGGTAGGGTAGTTTATGATAGGAAGACTAGGGTAGATGCAAGTAGACTACATTAGAGTAGACAAGAGAAGGCTAGAGTAGAAGCCTAGACTAGTAAGCTGGACTAGTCAGCTAGACTAGTGGCATAGAGCAGTAGCCTAGACAACTAGTCTTGAAGAGTACCCTAAGTCAGTAATCTGAACGAGTACCCTTGCCTGAACTCTTAGCCTAATCTAGTACCCTTGCCTTAACTAGTAGTCCTAACAAGTACCCTTGCCTTAACCAGTAGTCTTCACTAGTACCCTTGCCTTCACTAGTAGTACGTCCTTAACAAGTAGCCTGAACTGGTACCCTTGCCTTAACCAGTACCCTCAACAAGTACCCATGCCTTAACTAGTAGCCTGGCCTTAACTAGTACCCTGGCCTTAACTAGTAGCCTGAACTAGTACCCTTGCCTTAAGGAGTACCCTTGCCCGAACTACTCCCCTTAATTAGGACCCTTATTGAGTAACCCAAAGTAGTAGAGTATGGTACGGTGGGGTAGCATAGGGTAGGGAAGCATACGGTGGAACAGAGAAAATAGAAGGAAATAGAATAGAACAGCATAGGTCAGGGTAGGTTAGCTTAGTGTAGGGTATGGTAGAGTAGCATAGGATGGAATAGAGAAAATAGAAAAGGAGACTAGAAAAGAGCAGACTAGATTAGGATAGGGTAGGGTGGGGGAGGGTTTTGTAGAATACAGTAGTGTAGAATGGAATAGAATGGTGTGGAATGGAGTCAAATGGATTCGAACACAGATGCAGAGAGTAGAAAAGAGTTGAATAGAGCCGAATAACGCTGAATAGGACCACATATGGCCAAAATGAGCCGAATCGAGTCGAGTCGACCAGATTCGGGATGAATGGAGCCTAGTGGAGCTGAAATGAGCCAAATAGAGACAAACTGAACCCAGCAAAATCGAGCCAAAACACACTTAATTGCATCCTATTGCATCGGATCTCGTCGAATTCCATCAAATCCCACCAAAACGCATCAAATCTCGCGGAATCTCACCGAATCCCGTCGAATTGTCTCAAATCGGGTCGAATGGTGTCAAACTGAATGGAATCGAATTAAATTGAATAGATTAGAGTAGTGTAGGTTAGACTGGGATTTAGTAGGGAAGGGCACAGAAGAATAGAATAGAGTAGAACAGAAGAGAATACCAAGAGTAGAACGGAGTAGAGTTGAGTAGAGTGGAATAGTCAGAGTCGGGTAGTGCAGAATACAGATGAATAGATCCAATTCAACCCCAATCGATTCGAATGGAGAGGAAAGGAGACAAATCGTGATGAATCGAATCGATTAGAATAGATTAGAGTAGGGTAGGGTAGAACAGAATAGAATAGAGTAGAAAAGAGTAGAGTGGTGTGGAATGGAGTTGAATGGAGCCAAATAGAGACAAATAAAGTAGAAAGGTTTGAGTAGAGCTGAACAGGGCTGAATAAGGTTCACTGGAGCCTAATTATGCTGAATTGAGCAGAATCGAGACGAATTGACCCAATTCAAGCCAAATAGAGCTAAATCGAGCCGATTCAAGCCTAATCACATGGAATCGCGTCGAAATGCGTTTAATCGAATAGATTAGAGTAGAGAAGGGTACGGTAGCAGAGGCTAGACTACAACACAACAGAACACAATAGAAAGAAGAGAATAGAATTAAGTAGAGTCGGGTCCAGTAGAATAGAGTCAAATCGAGTTGAAGAGAGCCGAAAAGAGCCAAACAGAGCTGAATACAGCCGAATTGACCAAATTCAAGGTGAATCGAGATGAATCATGTCGAGTCGTTTGAAACGTGTCGAATCGAATCAAATAGATTAGTGTGGGGAAGGTAAGGTTACGGTAGGGTAGAGAAGAATAGAATAGAGTAGAATAGAACAGAACAGAAAGAATCGAGTAGACTAGAGTCAAATAGAGTCGAATACTGCCAAAAAGAGCCGAATAGAGTGGAAAAGAGCCGAATAGAACCGAATCGAGTTTAATGGAGCAGAAAGGAGATGAATCGAGCCGATATGACCCGAATCAGGTCGAATCCCATTCAAGTGTGTCGAATAGCATAGAACAGATGACAGTAGGCTAAGT
Source organism: Loxodonta africana (assembly GCF_030014295.1). Lineage (NCBI taxonomy): Eukaryota > Metazoa > Chordata > Mammalia > Proboscidea > Elephantidae > Loxodonta > Loxodonta africana. Next base: position 1,365,274 of record NW_026975144.1, on the reverse strand, counting down.
TAGGGTAGGGTAGGGTAGAATAGAGTGCAGTAGAACAGAACAGAACAGAACAGAACTGAAAGAATAGGGTCGAGACGAGCAGAGTATAGAAGAGTAGAGTAGACCAGAGTCTAACATTGCCGAATAGAGCCAAATAGAGCCCAAAAGAGCTAAATGGATAGAAACCAAGACGAATCACACCGAATCCCGTTGGAATCGTGCCGTTTCGCGTCGAATCCCGTCGAATTGCATTGAATCTGATCAATTCCAATCCAATCCAATCCAATCAATTAGAATAGACTACAGTAAGGTAGAGTACAATACAATACAGTAGAGAATAGTTTAGGATGGAGTAGAATGGTGTAGCATGGAGTCGAGTGGAGTCGAAAAGAGATAATAGAGTTGAGTAGAGTCTAATAGAGCCGAATAGAGCTGAATAGAGCCTATTCGAGCTGACTAGAGCCGAATGGAGCCGATTAGAGCTGAATCGAACCGATTTGAGCCGATTGGGGATGAATGGAGTGGAAAGGAGCCGATTTGAGCCGAATCGCAACGAGACGCGTGGAATCGAATCCAGTAGAATAGATTAGATTAGGGTAGGATGGAATAGAGTAGACTAGAACACAGTAGAAGAGAATGGAAAGGATACAATAGAATAGAGTAGAAAAGGGTAGAGCAGAGCAGAATAGTGTAGAGTAGAATAGAGTAGAGTAGAACAGAGTCGAATCAAGCTGAATGGAGAAGAAACGAGACAAATCGCGTCGAATGCCGTCAAATCCCATCGAATCAATTACAGTAGGGTATAGTAGAATAGCATAGAATGGAGTAGAATGGTGTGCAATGGAATCGAGTAGAGTAGAAAAGAGCTGAATAGAGCCGAATAGGGCCAAAGAGGGCCAAATCGAGCTGAATTGAGCGAAATCGAGCCGAATCCAGTGAATCGAGCCTAATGGAGCCAAATCGAGACTAATCAAGCTGAATCGACACTATTCGAGACAAATGGAGCCGAATGGACATGAATCACACCGATTCGGCCCCTAGTCGCGTCAAAATTTCTCGAATTCAATTGAATAGACTAGAGTAGGGGAGGTTCGGGTAGGCTAGAGTAGGGTAGAATAGAGTAGACTAGAATAAAACAGAACAGAACACAACAAAATAGAACAGAACGAATACAGAAAAGAGTAAGCTAGAGTGGAGTAGAGGGGAATAGAGTAGAGTAGAATGGATTTGAACAGAGCCAAATTGAGCTGAATCGCGTTGAAATGGGTTGAATCAAATCCAATCAAGTGGATTACAATACCTTAGAGTTGGGTAGCACAGGGTAGGGTAGAATAGAGTAGAATAGTACAGAACAGAGTAGAAACAATACAATAGAGTAGAGAAGAGTAGAATAGAGCTGAATAGAGCCAAATGCAGACAAAATGAGAGGAATCGTGTAGAAGCAAGTAGAGTAAATTAGAGTGGTGTTGGGTAGGGTAGAGCAGAATAAAGTAGAATAGTGTGGAATGAATAGAATGGAGTAGAATGGAGTCAAGTAGAAACGAATAGAGTAGAAAAGAGTCGAATAGAGCAGAATAGGGCCGAAGAAGGCCAAATCGAGCAGATTCGAAGCGATTCAAGCCAAACCAAGCTGAATGGAGCCTAACTGAGCCGAATAGAGCCAAATCGAGCCGAATCGAGCCGATTCAAGCTTCATCGCCTCGAATCGCGTTCAACGCGTCAAATCCAATCGAGACGTATAGATTAGAGAAGGGGAGGGGAGGGGAGGGGAGAATAGAACAGAGTAGAGTGGAATAGAAGAGATTAGAACAGAATAGAAGGAATAGAATCGAGTAGAATCGAGTGGAAAAGAGTAGAGTCGAATACAGTCGAATAGAGCCGAATAAGCTGAATAGAGACGAATGGAGCTGAAGACAGCCGAAAAGAGCTGTATACTGCCGAATCACACCTAATCGAGCGGAATCAAGCAGAATCGCACTGACTGTCACCGAACAGCGTCGAATCGAATCAGGTCGAATCGAGTCGAGTCACATCGTTTTGAATCAAACAAGGTCAAATCGCTTCATATCGTGTCGAATCCCATCGAATCACGTCGAATAACTTCAAATTGTGTCAAACCTCAGAGAATCCTAATGAATCACGTCGAGTCGCATGGAATCTCATCAAATCCCTTCAGATCTTGCCGAATCCAGTCAAGTCCTATCAAATCGCTTTGCACGGAATCGAATTGAATCCAATAGATTAAAGTAGGGTAGGTTCGGGTGGGGTGCCGTTGGGTCGGGTAGGGTAGAATAGAATAGAGTACAACAGAATAGGAGCGAATAGAACAGAACAGAAAGAATACAACAGAATAGAATAGAGTCAAAGAGAGAGAACATAGCCGAATTGAGCCGAGTGGAGACAAAACGAGACGAATCACGTCCGGTTGCTTCGAATCGCGTCAAATCAAATCGAATCGATTAGAAGAGATTAGGGTAGGGAAGGGTAGAATAGAAGAGAGGAAAATAGTGAGGAATGGAGTTGAACGGAGTCCAATAGAGACGGATAGATATGAATAGAGTACAAAAGAGTCTAATAGAGCAGAATAGGGCCGAATAGGCCCAAATAAGGCCTAATTGAGCAGAATCCAGCAGAATCGATGGAATTCGAGCCTAATCGAGCTGAATGGAGTGAAATGGAGCCAAGTCGAGCCGAATAGAGCCGATTCGAACTGAATCGAGCTGATTCAAGCCTAATCGCGTCAAATCGCGTGGAAATACGTCACATCGAATCTAATCAAATAGATTAGGGAAGGGTAGGGGAGGGGCGGGTGGGTAGAATAGAACAGAATAGTACAGAATAGAATATAGTACAGTAGGGTAGAGTAGAGAGAGTAAAGCAGACAAGAGTAGAGCAGGGTAGAATTGAGTCAAATAGAGTCAAAGAGTGCAGGATATAGCTGAATAGAGCCAATTCTGGCCGAATCGAGTCAAATGGAAACAAAACGAGATGAATCACACCGAATTGCTCCGAATCGCATCCAATCGAATAGATTGGAGTATCGTAGGGTAGAGTAGAACAGAATAGAGTAGAATAGCGTAGAATGGAGAAGAGTGGAGTCAAATGGAGTCGAACAGAGACAAATAGAGTAGAAAAGAGTCGAATCGAGCCAAATAGGGCCGAATAAGGCTGAACCGAGTGGAAACGAGCTGAATTGAAGCGATTCGAGCCAAATCGAGCTGAATCGAGCTGATGTTGCGGAATCGAGCCGACTCAAGCGTGATGGTGTCCGGTCGCATCGAAATGCTTTGAATCGAATCAAATGGAATCGATTAGAATAGGTTAGGGTAGGGTAGTTTATGATAGGAAGACTAGGGTAGATGCAAGTAGACTACATTAGAGTAGACAAGAGAAGGCTAGAGTAGAAGCCTAGACTAGTAAGCTGAACTAGTCAGCTAGACTAGTGGCATAGAGCAGTAGCCTAGACAACTAGTCTTGAAGAGTACCCTAAGTCAGTAATCTGAACGAGTACCCTTGCCTGAACTCTTAGCCTAATCTAGTACCCTTGCCTTAACTAGTAGTCCTAACAAGTACCCTTGCCTTAACCAGTAGTCTTCACTAGTACCCTTGCCTTCACTAGTAGTACGTCCTTAACAAGTAGCCTGAACTGGTACCCTTGCCTTAACCAGTACCCTCAACAAGTACCCATGCCTTAACTAGTAGCCTGGCCTTAACTAGTACCCTGGCCTTAACTAGTAGCCTGAACTAGTACCCTTGCCTTAAGGAGTACCCTTGCCCGAACTACTCCCCTTAATTAGGACCCTTATTGAGTAACCCAAAGTAGTAGAGTATGGTACGGTGGGGTAGCATAGGGTAGGGAAGCATACGGTGGAACAGAGAAAATAGAAGGAAATAGAATAGAACAGCATAGGTCAGGGTAGGTTAGCTTAGTGTAGGGTATGGTAGAGTAGCATAGGATGGAATAGAGAAAATAGAAAAGGAGACTAGAAAAGAGCAGAGTAGATTAGGATAGGCTAGGGTGGGGGAGGGTTTTGTAGAATACAGTAGTGTAGAATGGAATAGAATGGTGTGGAATGGAGTCAAATGGATTCGAACACAGATGCAGAGAGTAGAAAAGAGTTGAATAGAGCCGAATAACGCTGAATAGGACCACATATGGCCAAAATGAGCCGAATCGAGTCGAGTCGACCAGATTCGGGATGAATGCAGCCTAGTGGAGCTGAAATGAGCCAAATAGAGACAAACTGAACCCAGCAAAATCGAGCCAAAACACACTTAATTGCATCCTATTGCATCGGATCTCGTCGAATTCCATCAAATCCCACCAAAACGCATCAAATCTCGCGGAATCTCACCGAATCCCGTCGAATTGTCTCAAATCGGGTCGAATGGTGTCAAACTGAATGGAATCGAATTAAATTGAATAGATTAGAGTAGTGTAGGTTAGACTGGGATTTAGTAGGGAAGGGCACAGAAGAATAGAATAGAGTAGAACAGAAGAGAATACCAAGAGTAGAACGGAGTAGAGTAGAGTGGAATAGTCAGAGTCGGGTAGTGCAGAATACAGATGAATAGATCCAATTCAAGCCCAATCGATTCGAATGGAGAGGAAAGGAGACAAATCGTGATGAATCGAATCGATTAGAATAGATTAGAGTAGGGTAGGGTAGAACAGAATAGAATAGAGTAGAAAAGAGTAGAGTGGTGTGGAATGGAGTTGAATGGAGCCAAATAGAGACAAATAAAGTAGAAAGGGTTGAGTAGAGCTGAACAGGGCTGAATAAGGTTCACTGGAGCCTAATTATGCTGAATTGAGCAGAATCGAGACGAATTGACCCAATTCAAGCCAAATAGAGCTAAATCGAGCCGATTCAAGCCTAATCACATGGAATCGCGTCGAAATGCGTTGAATCGAATAGATTAGAGTAGAGAAGGGTACGGTAGCAGAGGCTAGACTACAACACAACAGAACACAATAGAAAGAAGAGAATAGAATTAAGTAGAGTCGGGTCCAGTAGAATAGAGTCAAATCGAGTTGAAGAGAGCCGAAAAGAGCCAAACAGAGCTGAATACAGCCGAATTGACCAAATTCAAGGTGAATCGAGATGAATCATGTCGAGTCGTTTGAAACGTGTCGAATCGAATCAAATAGATTAGTGTGGGGAAGGTAAGGTTACGGTAGGGTAGAGAAGAATAGAATAGAGTAGAATAGAACAGAACAGAAAGAATCGAGTAGACTAGAGTCAAATAGAGTCGAATACTGCCAAAAAGAGCCGAATAGAGTGGAAAAGAGCCGAATAGAACCGAATCGAGTTTAATGGAGCAGAAAGGAGATGAATCGAGCCGATATGACCCGAATCAGGTCGAATCCCATTCAAGTGTGTCGAATAGCATAGAACAGATGACAGTAGGCTAAGTTAGGGTAGGGTAGGGTAGAATAGAGTGCAGTAGAACAGAAGAGAACAGAACTGAAAGAATAGGGTCGAGACGAGCAGAGTATAGAAGAGTAGAGTAGACCAGAGTCTAACATTGCCGAATAGAGCCAAATAGAGCCCAAAAGAGCTAAATGGATAGAAACCAAGACGAATCACACCGAATCCCGTTGGAATCGTGCCGTTTCGCGTCGAATCCTGTCGAATTGCATTGAATCTGATCAATTCCAATCCAATCCAATCCAATCAATTAGAATAGACTACAGTAAGGTAGAGTACAATACAATACAGTAGAGAATAGTTTAGGATGGAGTAGAATGGTGTAGCATGGAGTCGAGTGGAGTCGAAAAGAGATAATAGAGTTGAGTAGAGTCTAATAGAGCCGAATAGAGCTGAATAGAGCCTATTCGAGCTGACTAGAGCCGAATGGAGCCGATTAGAGCTGAATCGAACCGATTTGAGCCGATTGGGGATGAATGGAGTGGAAAGGAGCCGATTTGAGCCGAATCGCATCGAGACGCGTGGAATCGAATCCAGTAGAATAGATTAGATTAGGGTAGGATGGAATAGAGTAGACTAGAACACAGTAGAAGAGAATGGAAAGGATACAATAGAATAGAGTAGAAAAGGGTAGAGCAGAGCAGAATAGTGTAGAGTAGAGTAGAACAGAGTCGAATCAAGCTGAATGGAGACGAAACGAGACAAATCGCGTCGAATGGCGTCGAATCCCATCGAATCAATTACAGTAGGGTATAGTAGAATAGCATAGAATGGAGTAGAATGGTGTGCAATGGAATCGAGTAGAGTAGAAAAGATCTGAATACAGCCGAATAGGGCCAAAGAGGGCCAAATCGAGCTGAATTGAGCGAAATCGAGCCGAATCCAGTGAATCGAGCCTAATGGAGCCAAATCGAGCCTAATCAAGCTGAATCGACACTATTCGAGACAAATGGAGCCGAATGGACATGAATCACACCGATTCGGCCCCTAGTCGCGTCAAAATTTCTCGAATTCAATTGAATAGACTAGAGTAGGGGAGGTTCGGGTAGGCTAGAGTAGGGTAGAATAGAGTAGAATAGAATAAAACAGAACAGAACACAACAAAATAGAACAGAACAACACAGAACGAATACAGAAAAGAGTAAGCTAGAATGGAGTAGAGGGGAATAGGGTAGAGTAGAATAGATTTGAACAGAGCCAAATTGAGCTGAATCGCGTTGAAATGGGTTGAATCAAATCCAATCAAGTGGATTACAATACCTTAGAGTTGGGTAGCACAGGGTAGGGTAGAATAGAGTAGAATAGTACAGAACAGAGTAGAAACAATACAATAGAGTAGAGAAGAGTAGAATAGAGCTGAATAGAGCCAAATGCAGACAAAATGAGAGGAATCGTGTAGAAGCAAGTAGAGTAAATTAGAGTGGTGTTGGGTAGGGTAGAGCAGAATAGAGTAGAATAGTGTGGAATGAATAGAATGGAGTAGAATGGAGTCAAGTAGAAACGAATAGAGTAGAAAAGAGTCGAATAGAGCAGAATAGGGCCGAAGAAGGCCAAATCGAGCAGATTCGAAGCGATTCAAGCCAAACCAAGCTGAATGGAGCCTAACTGAGCCGAATAGAGCCAAATCGAGCCGAATCGAGCCGATTCAAGCTTCATCGCCTCGAATCGCGTTCAACGCGTCAAATCCAATCGAGACGTATAGATTAGAGAAGGGGAGGGGAGGGGAGGGGAGAATAGAACAGAGTAGAGTGGAATAGAAGAGATTAGAACAGAATAGAAGGAATAGAATCGAGTAGAATCGAGTGGAAAAGAGTAGAGTCGAATACAGTCGAATAGAGCCGAATAAGCTGAATAGAGACGAATGGAGCTGAAGACAGCCGAAAAGAGCTGTATACTGCCGAATCACACCTAATCGAGCGGAATCAAGCAGAATCGCACTGACTGTCACCGAACAGCGTCGAATCGAATCAGGTCGAATCGAGTCGAGTCACATCGTTTTGAATCAAACAAGGTCAAATCGCTTCATATCGTGTCGAATCCCATCGAATCACGTCGAATAACTTCGAATTGCGTCAAACCTCAGAGAATCCTACTCAATCACGTCGAGTCGCATGGAATCTCATCAAATCCCTTCAGATCTTGCCGAATCCAGTCAAGTCCTATCAAATCGCTTTGCACGGAATCGAATTGAATCCAATAGATTAAAGTAGGGTAGGTTCGGGTGGGGTGCCGTTGGGTCGGGTAGGGTAGAATAGAATAGAGTACAACAGAATAGGAGCGAATAGAACAGAACAGAAAGAATACAACAGAATAGAATAGAGTCAAAGAGAGAGAACATAGCCGAATTGAGCCGAGTGGAGACAAAACGAGACGAATCACGTCCGGTTGCTTCGAATCGCGTCAAATCAAATCGAATCGATTAGAAGAGATTAGGGTAGGGAAGGGTAGAATAGAAGAGAGGAAAATAGTGAGGAATGGAGTTGAACGGAGTCCAATAGAGACGGATAGATATGAATAGAGTACAAAAGAGTCTAATAGAGCAGAATAGGGCCGAATAGGCCCAAATAAGGCCTAATTGAGCAGAATCCAGCAGAATCGATGGAATTCGAGCCTAATCGAGCCGAATGGAGTGAAATGGAGCCAAGTCGAGCCGAATAGAGCCGATTCGAACTGAATCGAGCTGATTCAAGCCTAATCGCGTCAAATCGCGTGGAAATACGTCACATCGAATCTAATCAAATAGATTAGGGAAGGGTAGGGGAGGGGCGGGTAGGTAGAATAGAACAGAATAGTACAGAATAGAATATAGTACAGTAGGGTAGAGTAGAGAGAGTAAAGCAGACAAGAGTAGAGCAGAGTAGAATTGAGTCAAATAGAGTCAAAGAGTGCAGGATATAGCTGAATAGAGCCAATTCTGGCCGAATCGAGTCAAATGGAAACAAAACGAGATGAATCACACCGAATTGCTCCGAATCGCATCCAATCGAATAGATTGGAGTATCGTAGGGTAGAGTAGAACAGAATACAGTAGAATAGCGTAGAATGGAGAAGAGTGGAGTCAAATGGAGTCGAACAGAGACAAATAGAGTAGAAAAGAGTCGAATCGAGCCAAATAGGGCCGAATAAGGCTGAACCGAGTGGAAACGAGCTGAATTGAAGCGATTCGAGCCAAATCGAGCTGAATCGAGCTGATGTTGCGGAATCGAGCCGACTCAAGCGTGATGGTGTCCGGTCGCATCGAAATGCTTTGAATCGAATCAAATGGAATCGATTAGAATAGGTTAGGGTAGGGTAGTTTATGATAGGAAGACTAGGGTAGATGCAAGTAGACTACATTAGAGTAGACAAGAGAAGGCTAGAGTAGAAGCCTAGACTAGTAAGCTGGACTAGTCAGCTAGACTAGTGGCATAGAGCAGTAGCCTAGACAACTAGTCTTGAAGAGTACCCTAAGTCAGTAATCTGAACGAGTACCCTTGCCTGAACTCTTAGCCTAATCTAGTACCCTTGCCTTAACTAGTAGTCCTAACAAGTACCCTTGCCTTAACCAGTAGTCTTCACTAGTACCCTTGCCTTCACTAGTAGTACGTCCTTAACAAGTAGCCTGAACTGGTACCCTTGCCTTAACCAGTACCCTCAACAAGTACCCATGCCTTAACTAGTAGCCTGGCCTTAACTAGTACCCTGGCCTTAACTAGTAGCCTGAACTAGTACCCTTGCCTTAAGGAGTACCCTTGCCCGAACTACTCCCCTTAATTAGGACCCTTATTGAGTAACCCAAAGTAGTAGAGTATGGTACGGTGGGGTAGCATAGGGTAGGGAAGCATACGGTGGAACAGAGAAAATAGAAGGAAATAGAATAGAACAGCATAGGTCAGGGTAGGTTAGCTTAGTGTAGGGTATGGTAGAGTAGCATAGGATGGAATAGAGAAAATAGAAAAGGAGACTAGAAAAGAGCAGAGTAGATTAGGATAGGCTAGGGTGGGGGAGGGTTTTGTAGAATACAGTAGTGTAGAATGGAATAGAATGGTGTGGAATGGAGTCAAATGGATTCGAACACAGATGCAGAGAGTAGAAAAGAGTTGAATAGAGCCGAATAACGCTGAATAGGACCACATATGGCCAAAATGAGCCGAATCGAGTCGAGTCGACCAGATTCGGGATGAATGCAGCCTAGTGGAGCTGAAATGAGCCAAATAGAGACAAACTGAACCCAGCAAAATCGAGCCAAAACACACTTAATTGCATCCTATTGCATCGGATCTCGTCGAATTCCATCAAATCCCACCAAAACGCATCAAATCTCGCGGAATCTCACCGAATCCCGTCGAATTGTCTCAAATCGGGTCGAATGGTGTCAAACTGAATGGAATCGAATTAAATTGAATAGATTAGAGTAGTGTAGGTTAGACTGGGATTTAGTAGGGAAGGGCACAGAAGAATAGAATAGAGTAGAACAGAAGAGAATACCAAGAGTAGAACGGAGTAGAGTTGAGTAGAGTGGAATAGTCAGAGTCGGGTAGTGCAGAATACAGATGAATAGATCCAATTCAAGCCCAATCGATTCGAATGGAGAGGAAAGGAGACAAATCGTGATGAATCGAATCGATTAGAATAGATTAGAGTAGGGTAGGGTAGAACAGAATAGAATAGAGTAGAAAAGAGTAGAATGGTGTGGAATGGAGTTGAATGGAGCCAAATAGAGACAAATAAAGTAGAAAGGGTTGAGTAGAGCTGAACAGGGCTGAATAAGGTTCACTGGAGCCTAATTATGCTGAATTGAGCAGAATCGAGACGAATTGACCCAATTCAAGCCAAATAGAGCTAAATCGAGCCGATTCAAGCCTAATCACATGGAATCGCGTCGAAATGCGTTGAATCGAATAGATTAGAGTAGAGAAGGGTACGGTAGCAGAGGCTAGACTACAACACAACAGAACACAATAGAAAGAAGAGAATAGAATTAAGTAGAGTCGGGTCCAGTAGAATAGAGTCAAATCGAGTTGAAGAGAGCCGAAAAGAGCCAAACAGAGCTGAATACAGCCGAATTGACCAAATTCAAGGTGAATCGAGATGAATCATGTCGAGTCGTTTGAAACGTGTCGAATCGAATCAAATAGATTAGTGTGGGGAAGGTAAGGTTACGGTAGGGTAGAGAAGAATAGAATAGAGTAGAATAGAACAGAACAGAAAGAATCGAGTAGACTAGAGTCAAATAGAGTCGAATACTGCCAAAAAGAGCCGAATAGAGTGGAAAAGAGCCGAATAGAACCGAATCGAGTTTAATGGAGCAGAAAGGAGATGAATCGAGCCGATATGACCCGAATCAGGTCGAATCCCATTCAAGTGTGTCGAATAGCATAGAACAGATGACAGTAGGCTAAGTTAGGGTAGGGTAGGGTAGAATAGAGTGCAGTAGAACAGAACAGAACAGAACTGAAAGAATAGGGTCGAGACGAGCAGAGTATAGAAGAGTAGAGTAGACCAGAGTCTAACATTGCCGAATAGAGCCAAATAGAGCCCAAAAGAGCTAAATGGATAGAAACCAAGACGAATCACACCGAATCCCGTTGGAATGGTGCCGTTTCGCGTCGAATCCCGTCGAATTGCATTGAATCTGATCAATTCCAATCCAATCCAATCCAATCAATTAGAATAGACTACAGTAAGGTAGAGTACAATACAATACAGTAGAGAATAGTTTAGGATGGAGTAGAATGGTGTAGCATGGAGTCGAGTGGAGTCGAAAAGAGATAATAGAGTTGAGTAGAGTCTAATAGAGCCGAATAGAGCTGAATAGAGCCTATTCGAGCTGACTAGAGCCGAATGGAGCCGATTAGAGCTGAATCGAACCGATTTGAGCCGATTGGGGATGAATGGAGTGGAAAGGAGCCGATTTGAGCCGAATCGCATCGAGACGCGTGGAATCGAATCCAGTAGAATAGATTAGATTAGGGTAGGATGGAATAGAGTAGACTAGAACACAGTAGAAGAGAATGGAAAGGATACAATAGAATAGAGTAGAAAAGGGTAGAGCAGAGCAGAATAGTGTAGAGTAGAGTAGAACAGAGTCGAATCAAGCTGAATGGAGACGAAACGAGACAAATCGCGTCGAATGGCGTCGAATCCCATCGAATCAATTACAGTAGGGTATAGTAGAATAGCATAGAATGGAGTAGAATGGTGTGCAATGGAATCGAGTAGAGTAGAAAAGATCTGAATACAGCCGAATAGGGCCAAAGAGGGCCAAATCGAGCTGAATTGAGCGAAATCGAGCCGAATCCAGTGAATCGAGCCTAATGGAGCCAAATCGAGCCTAATCAAGCTGAATCGACACTATTCGAGACAAATGGAGCCGAATGGACATGAATCACACCGATTCGGCCCCTAGTCGCGTCAAAATTTCTCGAATTCAATTGAATAGACTAGAGTAGGGGAGGTTCGGGTAGGCTAGAGTAGGGTAGAATAGAGTAGAATAGAATAAAACAGAACAGAACACAACAAAATAGAACAGAACAACACAGAACGAATACAGAAAAGAGTAAGCTAGAATGGAGTAGAGGGGAATAGGGTAGAGTAGAATAGATTTGAACAGAGCCAAATTGAGCTGAATCGCGTTGAAATGGGTTGAATCAAATCCAATCAAGTGGATTACAATACCTTAGAGTTGGGTAGCACAGGGTAGGGTAGAATAGAGTAGAATAGTACAGAACAGAGTAGAAAACAATACAATAGAGTAGAGAAGAGTAGAATAGAGCTGAATAGAGCCAAATGCAGACAAAATGAGAGGAATCGTGTAGAAGCAAGTAGAGTAAATTAGAGTGGTGTTGGGTAGGGTAGAGCAGAATAGAGTAGAATAGTGTGGAATGAATAGAATGGAGTAGAATGGAGTCAAGTAGAAACGAATAGAGTAGAAAAGAGTCGAATAGAGCAGAATAGGGCCGAAGAAGGCCAAATCGAGCAGATTCGAAGCGATTCAAGCCAAACCAAGCTGAATGGAGCCTAACTGAGCCGAATAGAGCCAAATCGAGCCGAATCGAGCCGATTCAAGCTTCATCGCCTCGAATCGCGTTCAACGCGTCAAATCCAATCCAGACGTATAGATTAGAGAAGGGGAGGGGAGGGGAGGGGAGAATAGAACAGAGTAGAGTGGAATAGAAGAGATTAGAACAGAATAGAAGGAGTAGAATCGAGTGGAAAAGAGTAGAGTCGAATACAGTCGAATAGAGCCGAATAAGCTGAATAGAGACGAATGGAGCTGAAGACAGCCGAAAAGAGCTGTATACTGCCGAATCACACCTAATCGAGCGGAATCAAGCAGAATCGCACTGACTGTCACCGAACAGCGTCGAATCGAATCAGGTCGAATCGAGTCGAGTCACATCGTTTTGAATCAAACAAGGTCAAATCGCTTCATATCGTGTCGAATCCCATCGAATCACGTCGAATAACTTCGAATTGCGTCAAACCTCAGAGAATCCTACTGAATCACGTCGAGTCGCATGGAATCTCATCAAATCCCTTCAGATCTTGCCGAATCCAGTCAAGTCCTATCAAATCGCTTTGCACGGAATCGAATTGAATCCAATAGATTAAAGTAGGGTAGGTTCGGGTGGGGTGCCGTTGGGTCGGGTAGGGTAGAATAGAATAGAGTACAACAGAATAGGAGCGAATAGAACAGAACAGAAAGAATACAACAGAATAGAATAGAGTCAAAGAGAGAGAACATAGCCGAATTGAGCCGAGTGGAGACAAAACGAGACGAATCACGTCCGGTTGCTTCGAATCGCGTCAAATCAAATCGAATCGATTAGAAGAGATTAGGGTAGGGAAGGGTAGAATAGAAGAGAGGAAAATAGTGAGGAATGGAGTTGAACGGAGTCCAATAGAGACGGATAGATATGAATAGAGTACAAAAGAGTCTAATAGAGCAGAATAGGGCCGAATAGGCCCAAATAAGGCCTAATTGAGCAGAATCCAGCAGAATCGATGGAATTCGAGCCTAATCGAGCCGAATGGAGTGAAATGGAGCCAAGTCGAGCCGAATAGAGCCGATTCGAACTGAATCGAGCTGATTCAAGCCTAATCGCGTCAAATCGCGTGGAAATACGCCACATCGAATCTAATCAAATAGATTAGGGAAGGGTAGGGGAGGGGCGGGTGGGTAGAATAGAACAGAATAGTACAGAATAGAATATAGTACAGTAGGGTAGAGTAGAGAGAGTAAAGCAGACAAGAGTAGAGCAGAGTAGAATTGAGTCAAATAGAGTCAAAGAGTGCAGGATATAGCTGAATAGAGCCAATTCTGGCCGAATCGAGTCAAATGGAAACAAAACGAGATGAATCACACCGAATTGCTCCGAATCGCATCCAATCGAATAGATTGGAGTATCGTAGGGTAGAGTAGAACAGAATAGAGTAGAATAGCGTAGAATGGAGAAGAGTGGAGTCAAATGGAGTCGAACAGAGACAAATAGAGTAGAAAAGAGTCGAATCGAGCCAAATAGGGCCGAATAAGGCTGAACCGAGTGGAAACGAGCTGAATTGAAGCGATTCGAGCCAAATCGAGCTGAATCGAGCTGATGTTGCGGAATCGAGCCGACTCAAGCGTGATGGTGTCCGGTCGCATCGAAATGCTTTGAATCGAATCAAATGGAATCGATTAGAATAGGTTAGGGTAGGGTAGTTTATGATAGGAAGACTAGGGTAGATGCAAGTAGACTACATTAGAGTAGACAAGAGAAGGCTAGAGTAGAAGCCTAGACTAGTAAGCTGGACTAGTCAGCTAGACTAGTGGCATAGAGCAGTAGCCTAGACAACTAGTCTTGAAGAGTACCCTAAGTCAGTAATCTGAACGAGTACCCTTGCCTGAACTCTTAGCCTAATCTAGTACCCTTGCCTTAACTAGTAGTCCTAACAAGTACCTTTGCCTTAACAAGTAGTCTTCACTAGTACCCTTGCCTTCACTAGTAGTACGTCCTTAACAAGTAGCCTGAACTGGTACCCTTGCCTTAACCAGTACCCTCAACAAGTACCCATGCCTTAACTAGTAGCCTGGCCTTAACTAGTACCCTGGCCTTAACTAGTAGCCTGAACTAGTACCCTTGCCTTAAGGGGTACCCTTGCCCGAACTACTCCCCTTAATTAGGACCCTTATTGAGTAACCCAAAGTAGTAGAGTATGGTACGGTGGGGTAGCATAGGGTAGAGAAGCATACGGTGGAACAGAGAAAATAGAAGGAAATAGAATAGAACAGCATAGGTCAGGGTAGGTTAGCTTAGTGTAGGGTATGGTAGAGTAGCATAGGATGGAATAGAGAAAATAGAAAAGGAGACTAGAAAAGAGCAGACTAGATTAGGATAGGGTAGGGTGGGGGAGGGTTTTGTAGAATACAGGAGTGTAGAATGGAATAGAATGGTGTGGAATGGAGTCAAATGGATTCGAACACAGATGCAGAGAGTAGAAAAGAGTTGAATAGAGCCGAATAACGCTGAATAGGACCAAATATGGCCAAAATGAGCCGAATCGAGTCGAGTCGACCAGATTCGGGATGAATGGAGCCTAGTGGAGCTGAAATGAGCCAAATAGAGACAAACTGAACCCAGCAAAATCGAGCCAAAACACACTTAATTGCATCCTATTGCATCGGATCTCGTCGAATTCCATCAAATCCCACCAAAACGCATCAAATCTCGCGGAATCTCACCGAATCCCGTCGAATTGTCTCAAATCGGGTCGAATGGTGTCAAACTGAATGGAATCGAATTAAATTGAATAGATTAGAGTAGTGTAGGTTAGACTGGGATTCAGTAGGGAAGGGCACAGAAGAATAGAATAGAGTAGAACAGAAGAGAATACCAAGAGTAGAACGGAGTAGAGTTGAGTAGAGTGGAATAGTCAGAGTCGGGTAGTGCAGAATATAGATGAATAGATCCAATTCAAGCCGAATTGATTCGAATGGAGAGGAAAGGAGACAAATCGTGATGAATCGAATCGATTAGAATAGATTAGAGTAGGGTAGGGTAGAACAGAATAGAATAGAGTAGAAAAGAGTAGAGTGGTGTGGAATGGAGTTGAATGGAGCCAAATAGAGACAAATAAAGTAGAAAGGGTTGAGTAGAGCTGAACAGGGCTGAATAAGGTTCACTGGAGCCTAATTATGCTGAATTGAGCAGAATCGAGACGAATTGACCCAATTCAAGCCAAATAGAGCTAAATCGAGCCGATTCAAGCCTAATCACATGGAATCGCGTCGAAATGCGTTGAATCGAATAGATTAGAGTAGAGAAGGGTACGGTAGCAGAGGCTAGACTACAACACAACAGAACACAATAGAAAGAAGAGAATAGAATTAAGTAGAGTCGGGTCCAGTAGAATAGAGTCAAATCGAGTTGAAGAGAGCCGAAAAGAGCCAAACAGAGCTGAATACAGCCGAATTGACCAAATTCAAGGTGAATCGAGATGAATCATGTCGAGTCGTTTGAAACGTGTCGAATCGAATCAAATAGATTAGTGTGGGGAAGGTAAGGTTACGGTAGGGTAGAGAAGAATAGAATAGAGTAGAATAGAACAGAACAGAAAGAATCGAGTAGACTAGAGTCAAATAGAGTCGAATACTGCCAAAAAGAGCCGAATAGAGTGGAAAAGAGCCGAATAGAACCGAATCGAGTTTAATGGAGCAGAAAGGAGATGAATCGAGCCGATATGACCCGAATCAGGTCGAATCCCATTCAAGTGTGTCGAATAGCATAGAACAGATGACAGTAGGCTAAGTTAGGGTAGGGTAGGGTAGAATAGAGTGCAGTAGAACAGAACAGAACAGAACTGAAAGAATAGGGTCGAGACGAGCAGAGTATAGAAGAGTAGAGTAGACCAGAGTCTAACATTGCCGAATAGAGCCAAATAGAGCCCAAAAGAGCTAAATGGATAGAAACCAAGACGAATCACACCGAATCCCGTTGGAATGGTGCCGTTTCGCGTCGAATCCCGTCGAATTGCATTGAATCTGATCAATTCCAATCCAATCAATTAGAATAGACTACAGTAAGGTAGAGTACAATACAATACAGTAGAGAATAGTTTAGGATGGAGTAGAATGGTGTAGCATGGAGTCGAGTGGAGTCGAAAAGAGATAATAGAGTTGAGTAGAGTCTAATAGAGCCGAATAGAGCTGAATAGAGCCTATTCGAGCTGACTAGAGCCGAATGGAGCCGATTAGAGCTGAATCGAACCGATTTGAGCCGATTGGGGATGAATGGAGTGGAAAGGAGCCGATTTGAGCCGAATCGCATCGAGACGCGTGGAATCGAATCCAGTAGAATAGATTAGATTAGGGTAGGATGGAATAGAGTAGACTAGAACACAGTAGAAGAGAATGGAAAGGATACAATAGAATAGAGTAGAAAAGGGTAGAGCAGAGCAGAATAGTGTAGAGTAGAATAGAGTAGAGTAGAACAGAGTCGAATCAAGCTGAATGGAGACGAAACGAGACAAATCGCGTCGAATGCCGTCAAATCCCATCGAATCAATTACAGTAGGGTATAGTAGAATAGCATAGAATGGAGTAGAATGGTGTGCAATGGAATCGAGTAGAGTAGAAAAGAGCTGAATAGAGCCGAATAGGGCCAAAGAGGGCCAAATCGAGCTGAATTGAGCGAAATCGAGCCGAATCCAGTGAATCGAGCCTAATGGAGCCAAATCGAGCCTAATCAAGCTGAATCGACACTATTCGAGACAAATGGAGCCGAATGGACATGAATCACACCGATTCGGCCCCTAGTCGCGTCAAAATTTCTCGAATTCAATTGAATAGACTAGAGTAGGGGAGGTTCGGGTAGGCTAGAGTAGGGTAGAATAGAGTAGAATAGAATAAAACAGAACAGAACACAACAAAATAGAACAGAACAACACAGAACGAATACAGAAAAGAGTAAGCTAGAGTGGAGTAGAGGGGAATAGAGTAGAGTAGAATGGATTTGAACAGAGCCAAAATGAGCTGAATCGCGTTGAAATGGGTTGAATCAAATCCAATCAAGTGGATTACAATACCTTAGAGTTGGGTAGCACAGGGTAGGGTAGAATAGAGTAGAATAGTACAGAACAGAGTAGAAACAATACAATAGAGTAGAGAAGAGTAGAATAGAGCTGAATAGAGCCAAATGCAGACAAAATGAGAGGAATCGTGTAGAAGCAAGTAGAGTAAATTAGAGTGGTGTTGGGTAGGGTAGAGCAGAATAAAGTAGAATAGTGTGGAATGAATAGAATGGAGTAGAATGGAGTCAAGTAGAAACGAATAGAGTAGAAAAGAGTCGAATAGAGCAGAATAGGGCCGAAGAAGGCCAAATCGAGCAGATTCGAAGCGATTCAAGCCAAACCAAGCTGAATGGAGCCTAACTGAGCCGAATAGAGCCAAATCGAGCCGAATCGAGCCGATTCAAGCTTCATCGCCTCGAATCGCGTTCAACGCGTCAAATCCAATCGAGACGTATAGATTAGAGAAGGGGAGGGGAGGGGAGGGGAGAATAGAACAGAGTAGAGTGGAATAGAAGAGATTAGAACAGAATAGAAGGAATAGAATCGAGTAGAATCGAGTGGAAAAGAGTAGAGTCGAATACAGTCGCATAGAGCCGAATAAGCTGAATAGAGACGAATGGAGCTGAAGACAGCCGAAAAGAGCTGTATACTGCCGAATCACACCTAATCGAGCGGAATCAAGCAGAATCGCACTGACTGTCACCGAACAGCGTCGAATCGAATCAGGTCGAATCGAGTCGAGTCACATCGTTTTGAATCAAACAAGGTCAAATCGCTTCATATCGTGTCGAATCCCATCGAATCACGTCGAATAACTTCGAATTGCGTCAAACCTCAGAGAATCCTACTGAATCACGTCGAGTCGCATGGAATCTCATCAAATCCCTTCAGATCTTGCCGAATCCAGTCAAGTCCTATCAAATCGCTTTGCACGGAATCGAATTGAATCCAATAGATTAAAGTAGGGTAGGTTCGGGTGGGGTGCCGTTGGGTCGGGTAGGGTAGAATAGAATAGAGTACAACAGAATAGGAGCGAATAGAACAGAACAGAAAGAATACAACAGAATAGAATAGAGTCAAAGAGAGAGAACATAGCCGAATTGAGCCGAGTGGAGACAAAACGAGACGAATCACGTCCGGTTGCTTCGAATCGCGTCAAATCAAATCGAATCGATTAGAAGAGATTAGGGTAGGGAAGGGTAGAATAGAAGAGAGGAAAATAGTGAGGAATGGAGTTGAACGGAGTCCAATAGAGACGGATAGATATGAATAGAGTACAAAAGAGTCTAATAGAGCAGAATAGGGCCGAATAGGCCCAAATAAGGCCTAATTGAGCAGAATCCAGCAGAATCGATGGAATTCGAGCCTAATCGAGCCGAATGGAGTGAAATGGAGCCAAGTCGAGCCGAATAGAGCCGATTCGAACTGAATCGAGCTGATTCAAGCCTAATCGCGTCAAATCGCGTGGAAATACGTCACATCGAATCTAATCAAATAGATTAGGGAAGGGTAGGGGAGGGGCGGGTGGGTAGAATAGAACAGAATAGTACAGAATAGAATATAGTACAGTAGGGTAGAGTAGAGAGAGTAAAGCAGACAAGAGTAGAGCAGAGTAGAATTGAGTCAAATAGAGTCAAAGAGTGCAGGATATAGCTGAATAGAGCCAATTCTGGCCGAATCGAGTCAAATGGAAACAAAACGAGATGAATCACACCGAATTGCTCCGAATCGCATCCAATCGAATAGATTGGAGTATCGTAGGGTAGAGTAGAACAGAATAGAGTAGAATAGCGTAGAATGGAGAAGAGTGGAGTCAAATGGAGTCGAACAGAGACAAATAGAGTAGAAAAGAGTCGAATCGAGCCAAATAGGGCCGAATAAGGCTGAACCGAGTGGAAACGAGCTGAATTGAAGCGATTCGAGCCAAATCGAGCTGAATCGAGCTGATGTTGCGGAATCGAGCCGACTCAAGCGTGATGGTGTCCGGTCGCATCGAAATGCTTTGAATCGAATCAAATGGAATCGATTAGAATAGGTTAGGGTAGGGTAGTTTATGATAGGAAGACTAGGGTAGATGCAAGTAGACTACATTAGAGTAGACAAGAGAAGGCTAGAGTAGAAGCCTAGACTAGTAAGCTGGACTAGTCAGCTAGACTAGTGGCATAGAGCAGTAGCCTAGACAACTAGTCTTGAAGAGTACCCTAAGTCAGTAATCTGAACGAGTACCCTTGCCTGAACTCTTAGCCTAATCTAGTACCCTTGCCTTAACTAGTAGTCCTAACAAGTACCTTTGCCTTAACAAGTAGTCTTCACTAGTACCCTTGCCTTCACTAGTAGTACGTCCTTAACAAGTAGCCTGAACTGGTACCCTTGCCTTAACCAGTACCCTCAACAAGTACCCATGCCTTAACTAGTAGCCTGGCCTTAACTAGTACCCTGGCCTTAACTAGTAGCCTGAACTAGTACCCTTGCCTTAAGGGGTACCCTTGCCCGAACTACTCCCCTTAATTAGGACCCTTATTGAGTAACCCAAAGTAGTAGAGTATGGTACGGTGGGGTAGCATAGGGTAGAGAAGCATACGGTGGAACAGAGAAAATAGAAGGAAATAGAATAGAACAGCATAGGTCAGGGTAGGTTAGCTTAGTGTAGGGTATGGTAGAGTAGCATAGGATGGAATAGAGAAAATAGAAAAGGAGACTAGAAAAGAGCAGACTAGATTAGGATAGGGTAGGGTGGGGGAGGGTTTTGTAGAATACAGGAGTGTAGAATGGAATAGAATGGTGTGGAATGGAGTCAAATGGATTCGAAAACTGATGCAGAGAGTAGAAAAGAGTTGAACAGGGCCGAATAACGCTGAATAGTACCACATATGGCCAAAATGAGCCGAATCGAGTCGAGTCGACCAGATTCGGGATGAATGCAGCCTAGTGGAGCTGAAATGAGCCAAATAGAGACAAACTGAACCCAGCAAAATCGAGCCAAAACACACTTAATTGCATCCTATTGCATCGGATCTCGTCGAATTCCATCAAATCCCACCAAAACGCATCAAATCTCGCGGAATCTCACCGAATCCCGTCGAATTGTCTCAAATCGGGTCGAATGGTGTCAAACTGAATGG
This sequence comes from Loxodonta africana, assembly GCF_030014295.1. Taxonomy (NCBI): domain Eukaryota; kingdom Metazoa; phylum Chordata; class Mammalia; order Proboscidea; family Elephantidae; genus Loxodonta; species Loxodonta africana. Next base: position 1,344,711 of record NW_026975144.1, on the reverse strand, counting down.
AATCGAATTAAATTGAATAGATTAGAGTAGTGTAGGTTAGACTGGGATTCAGTAGGGAAGGGCACAGAAGAATAGAATAGAGTAGAACAGAAGAGAATACCAAGAGTAGAACGGAGTAGAGTTGAGTAGAGTGGAATAGTCAGAGTCGGGTAGTGCAGAATATAGATGAATAGATCCAATTCAAGCCCAATCGATTCGAATGGAGAGGAAAGGAGACAAATCGTGATGAATCGAATCGATTAGAATAGATTAGAGTAGGGTAGGGTAGAACAGAATAGAATAGAGTAGAAAAGAGTAGAGTGGTGTGGAATGGAGTTGAATGGAGCCAAATAGAGACAAATAAAGTAGAAAGGGTTGAGTAGAGCTGAACAGGGCTGAATAAGGTTCACTGGAGCCTAATTATGCTGAATTGAGCAGAATCGAGACGAATTGACCCAATTCAAGCCAAATAGAGCTAAATCGAGCCGATTCAAGCCTAATCACATGGAATCGCGTCGAAATGCGTTGAATCGAATAGATTAGAGTAGAGAAGGGTACGGTAGCAGAGGCTAGACTACAACACAACAGAACACAATAGAAAGAAGAGAATAGAATTAAGTAGAGTCGGGTCCAGTAGAATAGAGTCAAATCGAGTTGAAGAGAGCCGAAAAGAGCCAAACAGAGCTGAATACAGCCGAATTGACCAAATTCAAGGTGAATCGAGATGAATCATGTCGAGTCGTTTGAAACGTGTCGAATCGAATCAAATAGATTAGTGTGGGGAAGGTAAGGTTAGGGTAGGGTAAAGAAGAATAGAATAGAGTAGAATAGAACAGAACAGAAAGAATCGAGTAGACTAGAGTCAAATAGAGTCGAATACTGCCAAAAAGAGCCGAATAGAGTGGAAAAGAGCCGAATAGAACCGAATCGAGTTTAATGGAGCAGAAAGGAGATGAATCGAGCCGATATGACCCGAATCAGGTCGAATCCCATTCAAGTGTGTCGAATAGCATAGAACAGATTACAGTAGGCTAAGTTAGGGTAGGGTAGGGTAGAATAGAGTGCAGTAGAACAGAAGAGAACAGAACTGAAAGAATAGGGTCGAGACGAGCAGAGTATAGAAGAGTAGAGTAGACCAGAGTCTAACATTGCCGAATAGAGCCAAATAGAGCCCAAAAGAGCTAAATGGATAGAAACCAAGACGAATCACACCGAATCCCGTTGGAATCGTGCCGTTTCGCGTCGAATCCCGTCGAATTGCATTGAATCTGATCAATTCCAATCCAATCAATTAGAATAGACTACAGTAAGGTAGAGTACAATACAATACAGTAGAGAATAGTTTAGGATGGAGTAGAATGGTGTAGCATGGTGTCGAGTGGAGTCGAAAAGAGATAATAGAGTTGAGTAGAGTCTAATAGAGCCGAATAGAGCTGAATAGAGCCTATTCGAGCTGACTAGAGCCGAATGGAGCCGATTAGAGCTGAATCGAACCGATTTGAGCCGATTGGGGATGAATGGAGTGGAAAGGAGCCGATTTGAGCCGAATCGCATCGAGACGCGTGGAATCGAATCCAGTAGAATAGATTAGATTAGGGTAGGATGGAATAGAGTAGACTAGAACACAGTAGAAGAGAATGGAAAGGATACAATAGAATAGAGTAGAAAAGGGTAGAGCAGAGCAGAATAGTGTAGAGTAGAATAGAGTAGAGTAGAACAGAGTCGAATCAAGCTGAATGGAGACGAAACGAGACAAATCGCGTCGAATGCCGTCAAATCCCATCGAATCAATTACAGTAGGGTATAGTAGAATAGCATAGAATGGAGTAGAATGGTGTGCAATGGAATCGAGTAGAGTAGAAAAGAGCTGAATAGAGCCGAATAGGGCCAAAGAGGGCCAAATCGAGCTGAATTGAGCGAAATCGAGCCGAATCCAGTGAATCGAGCCTAATGGAGCCAAATCGAGCCTAATCAAGCTGAATCGACACTATTCGAGACAAATGGAGCCGAATGGACATGAATCACACCGATTCGGCCCCTAGTCGCGTCAAAATTTCTCGAATTCAATTGAATAGACTAGAGTAGGGGAGGTTCGGGTAGGCTAGAGTAGGGTAGAATAGAGTAGAATAGAATAAAACAGAACAGAACACAACAAAATAGAACAGAACAACACAGAACGAATACAGAAAAGAGTAAGCTAGAGTGGAGTAGAGGGGAATAGAGTAGAGTAGAATGGATTTGAACAGAGCCAAAATGAGCTGAATCGCGTTGAAATGGGTTGAATCAAATCCAATGAAGTGGATTACAATACCTTAGAGTTGGGTAGCACAGGGTAGGGTAGAATAGAGTAGAATAGTACAGAACAGAGTAGAAACAATACAATAGAGTAGAGAAGAGTAGAATAGAGCTGAATAGAGCCAAATGCAGACAAAATGAGAGGAATCGTGTAGAAGCAAGTAGAGTAAATTAGAGTGGTGTTGGGTAGGGTAGAGCAGAATAAAGTAGAATAGTGTGGAATGAATAGAATGGAGTAGAATGGAGTCAAGTGGAAACGAATAGAGTAGAAAAGAGTCGAATAGAGCAGAATAGGGCCGAAGAAGGCCAAATCGAGCAGATTCGAAGCGATTCAAGCCAAACCAAGCTGAATGGAGCCTAACTGAGCCGAATAGAGCCAAATCGAGCCGAATCGAGCCGATTCAAGCTTCATCGCCTCGAATCGCGTTCAACGCGTCAAATCCAATCGAGACGTATAGATTAGAGAAGGGGAGGGGAGGGGAGGGGAGAATAGAACAGAGTAGAGTGGAATAGAAGAGATTAGAACAGAATAGAAGGAATAGAATCGAGTAGAATCGAGTGGAAAAGAGTAGAGTCGAATACAGTCGAATAGAGCCGAATAAGCTGAATAGAGACGAATGGAGCTGAAGACAGCCGAAAAGAGCTGTATACTGCCGAATCACACCTAATCGAGCGGAATCAAGCAGAATCGCACTGACTGTCACCGAACAGCGTCGAATCGAATCAGGTCGAATCGAGTCGAGTCACATCGTTTTGAATCAAACAAGGTCAAATCGCTTCATATCGTGTCGAATCCCATCGAATCACGTCGAATAACTTCGAATTGCGTCAAACCTCAGAGAATCCTACTGAATCACGTCGAGTCGCATGGAATCTCATCAAATCCCTTCAGATCTTGCCGAATCCAGTCAAGTCCTATCAAATCGCTTTGCACGGAATCGAATTGAATCCAATAGATTAAAGTAGGGTAGGTTCGGGTGGGGTGCCGTTGGGTCGGGTAGGGTAGAATAGAATAGAGTACAACAGAATAGGAGCGAATAGAACAGAACAGAAAGAATACAACAGAATAGAATAGAGTCAAAGAGAGAGAACATAGCCGAATTGAGCCGAGTGGAGACAAAACGAGACGAATCACGTCCGGTTGCTTCGAATCGCGTCAAATCAAATCGAATCGATTAGAAGAGATTAGGGTAGGGAAGGGTAGAATAGAAGAGAGGAAAATAGCATAGAGAGATAGTATTGGAGTCCAATAGAGACGGATAGATATGAATAGAGTACAAAAGAGTCTAATAGAGCAGAATAGGGCCGAATAGGCCCAAATAAGGCCTAATTGAGCAGAATCCAGCAGAATCGATGGAATTCGAGCCTAATCGAGCCGAATGGAGTGAAATGGAGCCAAGTCGAGCCGAATAGAGCCGATTCGAACTGAATCGAGCTGATTCAAGCCTAATCGCGTCAAATCGCGTGGAAATACGTCACATCGAATCTAATCAAATAGATTAGGGAAGGGTAGGGGAGGGGGCGGGTGGGTAGAATAGAACAGAATAGTACAGAATAGAATATAGTACAGTAGGGTAGAGTAGAGAGAGTAAAGCAGACAAGAGTAGAGCAGAGTAGAATTGAGTCAAATAGAGTCAAAGAGTGCAGGATATAGCTGAATAGAGCCAATTCTGGCCGAATCGAGTCAAATGGAAACAAAACGAGATGAATCACACCGAATTGCTCCGAATCGCATCCAATCGAATAGATTGGAGTATCGTAGGGTAGAGTAGAACAGAATAGAGTAGAATAGCGTAGAATGGAGAAGAGTGGAGTCAAATGGAGTCGAACAGAGACAAATAGAGTAGAAAAGAGTCGAATCGAGCCAAATAGGGCCGAATAAGGCTGAACCGAGTGGAAACGAGCTGAATTGAAGCGATTCGAGCCAAATCGAGCTGAATCGAGCTGATGTTGCGGAATCGAGCCGACTCAAGCGTGATGGTGTCCGGTCGCATCGAAATGCTTTGAATCGAATCAAATGGAATCGATTAGAATAGGTTAGGGTAGGGTAGTTTATGATAGGAAGACTAGGGTAGATGCAAGTAGACTACATTAGAGTAGACAAGAGAAGGCTAGAGTAGAAGCCTAGACTAGTAAGCTGGACTAGTCAGCTAGACTAGTGGCATAGAGCAGTAGCCTAGACAACTAGTCTTGAAGAGTACCCTAAGTCAGTAATCTGAACGAGTACCCTTGCCTGAACTCTTAGCCTAATCTAGTACCCTTGCCTTAACTAGTAGTCCTAACAAGTACCCTTGCCTTAACCAGTAGTCTTCACTAGTACCCTTGCCTTCACTAGTAGTACGTCCTTAACAAGTAGCCTGAACTGGTACCCTTGCCTTAACCAGTACCCTCAACAAGTACCCATGCCTTAACTAGTAGCCTGGCCTTAACTAGTACCCTGGCCTTAACTAGTAGCCTGAACTAGTACCCTTGCCTTAAGGAGTACCCTTGCCCGAACTACTCCCCTTAATTAGGACCCTTATTGAGTAACCCAAAGTAGTAGAGTATGGTACGGTGGGGTAGCATAGGGTAGGGAAGCATACGGTGGAACAGAGAAAATAGAAGGAAATAGAATAGAACAGCATAGGTCAGGGTAGGTTAGCTTAGTGTAGGGTATGGTAGAGTAGCATAGGATGGAATAGAGAAAATAGAAAAGGAGACTAGAAAAGAGCAGAGTAGATTAGGATAGGCTAGGGTGGGGGAGGGTTTTGTAGAATACAGTAGTGTAGAATGGAATAGAATGGTGTGGAATGGAGTCAAATGGATTCGAACACAGATGCAGAGAGTAGAAAAGAGTTGAATAGAGCCGAATAACGCTGAATAGGACCACATATGGCCAAAATGAGCCGAATCGAGTCGAGTCGACCAGATTCGGGATGAATGCAGCCTAGTGGAGCTGAAATGAGCCAAATAGAGACAAACTGAACCCAGCAAAATCGAGCCAAAACACACTTAATTGCATCCTATTGCATCGGATCTCGTCGAATTCCATCAAATCCCACCAAAACGCATCAAATCTCGCGGAATCTCACCGAATCCCGTCGAATTGTCTCAAATCGGGTCGAATGGTGTCAAACTGAATGGAATCGAATTAAATTGAATAGATTAGAGTAGTGTAGGTTAGACTGGGATTTAGTAGGGAAGGGCACAGAAGAATAGAATAGAGTAGAACAGAAGAGAATACCAAGAGTAGAACGGAGTAGAGTTGAGTAGAGTGGAATAGTCAGAGTCGGGTAGTGCAGAATACAGATGAATAGATCCAATTCAAGCCCAATCGATTCGAATGGAGAGGAAAGGAGACAAATCGTGATGAATCGAATCGATTAGAATAGATTAGAGTAGGGTAGGGTAGAACAGAATAGAATAGAGTAGAAAAGAGTAGAGTGGTGTGGAATGGAGTTGAATGGAGCCAAATAGAGACAAATAAAGTAGAAAGGGTTGAGTAGAGCTGAACAGGGCTGAATAAGGTTCACTGGAGCCTAATTATGCTGAATTGAGCAGAATCGAGACGAATTGACCCAATTCAAGCCAAATAGAGCTAAATCGAGCCGATTCAAGCCTAATCACATGGAATCGCGTCGAAATGCGTTGAATCGAATAGATTAGAGTAGAGAAGGGTACGGTAGCAGAGGCTAGACTACAACACAACAGAACACAATAGAAAGAAGAGAATAGAATTAAGTAGAGTCGGGTCCAGTAGAATAGAGTCAAATCGAGTTGAAGAGAGCCGAAAAGAGCCAAACAGAGCTGAATACAGCCGAATTGACCAAATTCAAGGTGAATCGAGATGAATCATGTCGAGTCGTTTGAAACGTGTCGAATCGAATCAAATAGATTAGTGTGGGGAAGGTAAGGTTACGGTAGGGTAGAGAAGAATAGAATAGAGTAGAATAGAACAGAACAGAAAGAATCGAGTAGACTAGAGTCAAATAGAGTCGAATACTGCCAAAAAGAGCCGAATAGAGTGGAAAAGAGCCGAATAGAACCGAATCGAGTTTAATGGAGCAGAAAGGAGATGAATCGAGCCGATATGACCCGAATCAGGTCGAATCCCATTCAAGTGTGTCGAATAGCATAGAACAGATGACAGTAGGCTAAGTTAGGGTAGGGTAGGGTAGAATAGAGTGCAGTAGAACAGAAGAGAACAGAACTGAAAGAATAGGGTCGAGACGAGCAGAGTATAGAAGAGTAGAGTAGACCAGAGTCTAACATTGCCGAATAGAGCCAAATAGAGCCCAAAAGAGCTAAATGGATAGAAACCAAGACGAATCACACCGAATCCCGTTGGAATCGTGCCGTTTCGCGTCGAATCCCGTCGAATTGCATTGAATCTGATCAATTCCAATCCAATCCAATCCAATCAATTAGAATAGACTACAGTAAGGTAGAGTACAATACAATACAGTAGAGAATAGTTTAGGATGGAGTAGAATGGTGTAGCATGGAGTCGAGTGGAGTCGAAAAGAGATAATAGAGTTGAGTAGAGTCTAATAGAGCCGAATAGAGCTGAATAGAGCCTATTCGAGCTGACTAGAGCCGAATGGAGCCGATTAGAGCTGAATCGAACCGATTTGAGCCGATTGGGGATGAATGGAGTGGAAAGGAGCCGATTTGAGCCGAATCGCATCGAGACGCGTGGAATCGAATCCAGTAGAATAGATTAGATTAGGGTAGGATGGAATAGAGTAGACTAGAACACAGTAGAAGAGAATGGAAAGGATACAATAGAATAGAGTAGAAAAGGGTAGAGCAGAGCAGAATAGTGTAGAGTAGAGTAGAACAGAGTCGAATCAAGCTGAATGGAGACGAAACGAGACAAATCGCGTCGAATGGCGTCGAATCCCATCGAATCAATTACAGTAGGGTATAGTAGAATAGCATAGAATGGAGTAGAATGGTGTGCAATGGAATCGAGTAGAGTAGAAAAGAGCTGAATAGAGCCGAATAGGGCCAAAGAGGGCCAAATCGAGCTGAATTGAGCGAAATCGAGCCGAATCCAGTGAATCGAGCCTAATGGAGCCAAATCGAGCCTAATCAAGCTGAATCGACACTATTCGAGACAAATGGAGCCGAATGGACATGAATCACACCGATTCGGCCCCTAGTCGCGTCAAAATTTCTCGAATTCAATTGAATAGACTAGAGTAGGGGAGGTTCGGGTAGGCTAGAGTAGGGTAGAATAGAGTAGAATAGAATAAAACAGAACAGAACACAACAAAATAGAACAGAACAACACAGAACGAATACAGAAAAGAGTAAGCTAGAATGGAGTAGAGGGGAATAGGGTAGAGTAGAATAGATTTGAACAGAGCCAAATTGAGCTGAATCGCGTTGAAATGGGTTGAATCAAATCCAATCAAGTGGATTACAATACCTTAGAGTTGGGTAGCACAGGGTAGGGTAGAATAGAGTAGAATAGTACAGAACAGAGTAGAAACAATACAATAGAGTAGAGAAGAGTAGAATAGAGCTGAATAGAGCCAAATGCAGACAAAATGAGAGGAATCGTGTAGAAGCAAGTAGAGTAAATTAGAGTGGTGTTGGGTAGGGTAGAGCAGAATAGAGTAGAATAGTGTGGAATGAATAGAATGGAGTAGAATGGAGTCAAGTAGAAACGAATAGAGTAGAAAAGAGTCGAATAGAGCAGAATAGGGCCGAAGAAGGCCAAATCGAGCAGATTCGAAGCGATTCAAGCCAAACCAAGCTGAATGGAGCCTAACTGAGCCGAATAGAGCCAAATCGAGCCGAATCGAGCCGATTCAAGCTTCATCGCCTCGAATCGCGTTCAACGCGTCAAATCCAATCCAGACGTATAGATTAGAGAAGGGGAGGGGAGGGGAGGGGAGAATAGAACAGAGTAGAGTGGAATAGAAGAGATTAGAACAGAATAGAAGGAATAGAATCGAGTAGAATCGAGTGGAAAAGAGTAGAGTCGAATACAGTCGAATAGAGCCGAATAAGCTGAATAGAGACGAATGGAGCTGAAGACAGCCGAAAAGAGCTGTATACTGCCGAATCACACCTAATCGAGCGGAATCAAGCAGAATCGCACTGACTGTCACCGAACAGCGTCGAATCGAATCAGGTCGAATCGAGTCGAGTCACATCGTTTTGAATCAAACAAGGTCAAATCGCTTCATATCGTGTCGAATCCCATCGAATCACGTCGAATAACTTCGAATTGCGTCAAACCTCAGAGAATCCTACTGAATCACGTCGAGTCGCATGGAATCTCATCAAATCCCTTCAGATCTTGCCGAATCCAGTCAAGTCCTATCAAATCGCTTTGCACGGAATCGAATTGAATCCAATAGATTAAAGTAGGGTAGGTTCGGGTGGGGTGCCGTTGGGTCGGGTAGGGTAGAATAGAATAGAGTACAACAGAATAGGAGCGAATAGAACAGAACAGAAAGAATACAACAGAATAGAATAGAGTCAAAGAGAGAGAACATAGCCGAATTGAGCCGAGTGGAGACAAAACGAGACGAATCACGTCCGGTTGCTTCGAATCGCGTCAAATCAAATCGAATCGATTAGAAGAGATTAGGGTAGGGAAGGGTAGAATAGAAGAGAGGAAAATAGTGAGGAATGGAGTTGAACGGAGTCCAATAGAGACGGATAGATATGAATAGAGTACAAAAGAGTCTAATAGAGCAGAATAGGGCCGAATAGGCCCAAATAAGGCCTAATTGAGCAGAATCCAGCAGAATCGATGGAATTCGAGCCTAATCGAGCCGAATGGAGTGAAATGGAGCCAAGTCGAGCCGAATAGAGCCGATTCGAACTGAATCGAGCTGATTCAAGCCTAATCGCGTCAAATCGCGTGGAAATACGCCACATCGAATCTAATCAAATAGATTAGGGAAGGGTAGGGGAGGGGCGGGTGGGTAGAATAGAACAGAATAGTACAGAATAGAATATAGTACAGTAGGGTAGAGTAGAGAGAGTAAAGCAGACAAGAGTAGAGCAGAGTAGAATTGAGTCAAATAGAGTCAAAGAGTGCAGGATATAGCTGAATAGAGCCAATTCTGGCCGAATCGAGTCAAATGGAAACAAAACGAGATGAATCACACCGAATTGCTCCGAATCGCATCCAATCGAATAGATTGGAGTATCGTAGGGTAGAGTAGAACAGAATAGAGTAGAATAGCGTAGAATGGAGAAGAGTGGAGTCAAATGGAGTCGAACAGAGACAAATAGAGTAGAAAAGAGTCGAATCGAGCCAAATAGGGCCGAATAAGGCTGAACCGAGTGGAAACGAGCTGAATTGAAGCGATTCGAGCCAAATCGAGCTGAATCGAGCTGATGTTGCGGAATCGAGCCGACTCAAGCGTGATGGTGTCCGGTCGCATCGAAATGCTTTGAATCGAATCAAATGGAATCGATTAGAATAGGTTAGGGTAGGGTAGTTTATGATAGGAAGACTAGGGTAGATGCAAGTAGACTACATTAGAGTAGACAAGAGAAGGCTAGAGTAGAAGCCTAGACTAGTAAGCTGGACTAGTCAGCTAGACTAGTGGCATAGAGCAGTAGCCTAGACAACTAGTCTTGAAGAGTACCCTAAGTCAGTAATCTGAACGAGTACCCTTGCCTGAACTCTTAGCCTAATCTAGTACCCTTGCCTTAACTAGTAGTCCTAACAAGTACCTTTGCCTTAACAAGTAGTCTTCACTAGTACCCTTGCCTTCACTAGTAGTACGTCCTTAACAAGTAGCCTGAACTGGTACCCTTGCCTTAACCAGTACCCTCAACAAGTACCCATGCCTTAACTAGTAGCCTGGCCTTAACTAGTACCCTGGCCTTAACTAGTAGCCTGAACTAGTACCCTTGCCTTAAGGGGTACCCTTGCCCGAACTACTCCCCTTAATTAGGACCCTTATTGAGTAACCCAAAGTAGTAGAGTATGGTACGGTGGGGTAGCATAGGGTAGAGAAGCATACGGTGGAACAGAGAAAATAGAAGGAAATAGAATAGAACAGCATAGGTCAGGGTAGGTTAGCTTAGTGTAGGGTATGGTAGAGTAGCATAGGATGGAATAGAGAAAATAGAAAAGGAGACTAGAAAAGAGCAGACTAGATTAGGATAGGGTAGGGTGGGGGAGGGTTTTGTAGAATACAGGAGTGTAGAATGGAATAGAATGGTGTGGAATGGAGTCAAATGGATTCGAACACAGATGCAGAGAGTAGAAAAGAGTTGAATAGAGCCGAATAACGCTGAATAGGACCAAATATGGCCAAAATGAGCCGAATCGAGTCGAGTCGACCAGATTCGGGATGAATGGAGCCTAGTGGAGCTGAAATGAGCCAAATAGAGACAAACTGAACCCAGCAAAATCGAGCCAAAACACACTTAATTGCATCCTATTGCATCGGATCTCGTCGAATTCCATCAAATCCCACCAAAACGCATCAAATCTCGCGGAATCTCACCGAATCCCGTCGAATTGTCTCAAATCGGGTCGAATGGTGTCAAACTGAATGGAATCGAATTAAATTGAATAGATTAGAGTAGTGTAGGTTAGACTGGGATTCAGTAGGGAAGGGCACAGAAGAATAGAATAGAGTAGAACAGAAGAGAATACCAAGAGTAGAACGGAGTAGAGTTGAGTAGAGTGGAATAGTCAGAGTCGGGTAGTGCAGAATATAGATGAATAGATCCAATTCAAGCCGAATTGATTCGAATGGAGAGGAAAGGAGACAAATCGTGATGAATCGAATCGATTAGAATAGATTAGAGTAGGGTAGGGTAGAACAGAATAGAATAGAGTAGAAAAGAGTAGAGTGGTGTGGAATGGAGTTGAATGGAGCCAAATAGAGACAAATAAAGTAGAAAGGGTTGAGTAGAGCTGAACAGGGCTGAATAAGGTTCACTGGAGCCTAATTATGCTGAATTGAGCAGAATCGAGACGAATTGACCCAATTCAAGCCAAATAGAGCTAAATCGAGCCGATTCAAGCCTAATCACATGGAATCGCGTCGAAATGCGTTGAATCGAATAGATTAGAGTAGAGAAGGGTACGGTAGCAGAGGCTAGACTACAACACAACAGAACACAATAGAAAGAAGAGAATAGAATTAAGTAGAGTCGGGTCCAGTAGAATAGAGTCAAATCGAGTTGAAGAGAGCCGAAAAGAGCCAAACAGAGCTGAATACAGCCGAATTGACCAAATTCAAGGTGAATCGAGATGAATCATGTCGAGTCGTTTGAAACGTGTCGAATCGAATCAAATAGATTAGTGTGGGGAAGGTAAGGTTACGGTAGGGTAGAGAAGAATAGAATAGAGTAGAATAGAACAGAACAGAAAGAATCGAGTAGACTAGAGTCAAATAGAGTCGAATACTGCCAAAAAGAGCCGAATAGAGTGGAAAAGAGCCGAATAGAACCGAATCGAGTTTAATGGAGCAGAAAGGAGATGAATCGAGCCGATATGACCCGAATCAGGTCGAATCCCATTCAAGTGTGTCGAATAGCATAGAACAGATGACAGTAGGCTAAGTTAGGGTAGGGTAGGGTAGAATAGAGTGCAGTAGAACAGAACAGAACAGAACTGAAAGAATAGGGTCGAGACGAGCAGAGTATAGAAGAGTAGAGTAGACCAGAGTCTAACATTGCCGAATAGAGCCAAATAGAGCCCAAAAGAGCTAAATGGATAGAAACCAAGACGAATCACACCGAATCCCGTTGGAATGGTGCCGTTTCGCGTCGAATCCCGTCGAATTGCATTGAATCTGATCAATTCCAATCCAATCAATTAGAATAGACTACAGTAAGGTAGAGTACAATACAATACAGTAGAGAATAGTTTAGGATGGAGTAGAATGGTGTAGCATGGAGTCGAGTGGAGTCGAAAAGAGATAATAGAGTTGAGTAGAGTCTAATAGAGCCGAATAGAGCTGAATAGAGCCTATTCGAGCTGACTAGAGCCGAATGGAGCCGATTAGAGCTGAATCGAACCGATTTGAGCCGATTGGGGATGAATGGAGTGGAAAGGAGCCGATTTGAGCCGAATCGCATCGAGACGCGTGGAATCGAATCCAGTAGAATAGATTAGATTAGGGTAGGATGGAATAGAGTAGACTAGAACACAGTAGAAGAGAATGGAAAGGATACAATAGAATAGAGTAGAAAAGGGTAGAGCAGAGCAGAATAGTGTAGAGTAGAATAGAGTAGAGTAGAACAGAGTCGAATCAAGCTGAATGGAGACGAAACGAGACAAATCGCGTCGAATGCCGTCAAATCCCATCGAATCAATTACAGTAGGGTATAGTAGAATAGCATAGAATGGAGTAGAATGGTGTGCAATGGAATCGAGTAGAGTAGAAAAGAGCTGAATAGAGCCGAATAGGGCCAAAGAGGGCCAAATCGAGCTGAATTGAGCGAAATCGAGCCGAATCCAGTGAATCGAGCCTAATGGAGCCAAATCGAGCCTAATCAAGCTGAATCGACACTATTCGAGACAAATGGAGCCGAATGGACATGAATCACACCGATTCGGCCCCTAGTCGCGTCAAAATTTCTCGAATTCAATTGAATAGACTAGAGTAGGGGAGGTTCGGGTAGGCTAGAGTAGGGTAGAATAGAGTAGAATAGAATAAAACAGAACAGAACACAACAAAATAGAACAGAACAACACAGAACGAATACAGAAAAGAGTAAGCTAGAGTGGAGTAGAGGGGAATAGAGTAGAGTAGAATGGATTTGAACAGAGCCAAAATGAGCTGAATCGCGTTGAAATGGGTTGAATCAAATCCAATCAAGTGGATTACAATACCTTAGAGTTGGGTAGCACAGGGTAGGGTAGAATAGAGTAGAATAGTACAGAACAGAGTAGAAACAATACAATAGAGTAGAGAAGAGTAGAATAGAGCTGAATAGAGCCAAATGCAGACAAAATGAGAGGAATCGTGTAGAAGCAAGTAGAGTAAATTAGAGTGGTGTTGGGTAGGGTAGAGCAGAATAAAGTAGAATAGTGTGGAATGAATAGAATGGAGTAGAATGGAGTCAAGTAGAAACGAATAGAGTAGAAAAGAGTCGAATAGAGCAGAATAGGGCCGAAGAAGGCCAAATCGAGCAGATTCGAAGCGATTCAAGCCAAACCAAGCTGAATGGAGCCTAACTGAGCCGAATAGAGCCAAATCGAGCCGAATCGAGCCGATTCAAGCTTCATCGCCTCGAATCGCGTTCAACGCGTCAAATCCAATCCAGACGTATAGATTAGAGAAGGGGAGGGGAGGGGAGGGGAGAATAGAACAGAGTAGAGTGGAATAGAAGAGATTAGAACAGAATAGAAGGAATAGAATCGAGTAGAATCGAGTGGAAAAGAGTAGAGTCGAATACAGTCGAATAGAGCCGAATAAGCTGAATAGAGACGAATGGAGCTGAAGACAGCCGAAAAGAGCTGTATACTGCCGAATCACACCTAATCGAGCGGAATCAAGCAGAATCGCACTGACTGTCACCGAACAGCGTCGAATCGAATCAGGTCGAATCGAGTCGAGTCACATCGTTTTGAATCAAACAAGGTCAAATCGCTTCATATCGTGTCGAATCCCATCGAATCACGTCGAATAACTTCGAATTGCGTCAAACCTCAGAGAATCCTACTGAATCACGTCGAGTCGCATGGAATCTCATCAAATCCCTTCAGATCTTGCCGAATCCAGTCAAGTCCTATCAAATCGCTTTGCACGGAATCGAATTGAATCCAATAGATTAAAGTAGGGTAGGTTCGGGTGGGGTGCCGTTGGGTCGGGTAGGGTAGAATAGAATAGAGTACAACAGAATAGGAGCGAATAGAACAGAACAGAAAGAATACAACAGAATAGAATAGAGTCAAAGAGAGAGAACATAGCCGAATTGAGCCGAGTGGAGACAAAACGAGACGAATCACGTCCGGTTGCTTCGAATCGCGTCAAATCAAATCGAATCGATTAGAAGAGATTAGGGTAGGGAAGGGTAGAATAGAAGAGAGGAAAATAGTGAGGAATGGAGTTGAACGGAGTCCAATAGAGACGGATAGATATGAATAGAGTACAAAAGAGTCTAATAGAGCAGAATAGGGCCGAATAGGCCCAAATAAGGCCTAATTGAGCAGAATCCAGCAGAATCGATGGAATTCGAGCCTAATCGAGCCGAATGGAGTGAAATGGAGCCAAGTCGAGCCGAATAGAGCCGATTCGAACTGAATCGAGCTGATTCAAGCCTAATCGCGTCAAATCGCGTGGAAATACGTCACATCGAATCTAATCAAATAGATTAGGGAAGGGGAGGGGAGGGGCGGGTGGGTAGAATAGAACAGAATAGTACAGAATAGAATATAGTACAGTAGGGTAGAGTAGAGAGAGTAAAGCAGACAAGAGTAGAGCAGAGTAGAATTGAGTCAAATAGAGTCAAAGAGTGCAGGATATAGCTGAATAGAGCCAATTCTGGCCGAATCGAGTCAAATGGAAACAAAACGAGATGAATCACACCGAATTGCTCCGAATCGCATCCAATCGAATAGATTGGAGTATCGTAGGGTAGAGTAGAACAGAATAGAGTAGAATAGCGTAGAATGGAGAAGAGTGGAGTCAAATGGAGTCGAACAGAGACAAATAGAGTAGAAAAGAGTCGAATCGAGCCAAATAGGGCCGAATAAGGCTGAACCGAGTGGAAACGAGCTGAATTGAAGCGATTCGAGCCAAATCGAGCTGAATCGAGCTGATGTTGCGGAATCGAGCCGACTCAAGCGTGATGGTGTCCGGTCGCATCGAAATGCTTTGAATCGAATCAAATGGAATCGATTAGAATAGGTTAGGGTAGGGTAGTTTATGATAGGAAGACTAGGGTAGATGCAAGTAGACTACATTAGAGTAGACAAGAGAAGGCTAGAGTAGAAGCCTAGACTAGTAAGCTGGACTAGTCAGCTAGACTAGTGGCATAGAGCAGTAGCCTAGACAACTAGTCTTGAAGAGTACCCTAAGTCAGTAATCTGAACGAGTACCCTTGCCTGAACTCTTAGCCTAATCTAGTACCCTTGCCTTAACTAGTAGTCCTAACAAGTACCTTTGCCTTAACAAGTAGTCTTCACTAGTACCCTTGCCTTCACTAGTAGTACGTCCTTAACAAGTAGCCTGAACTGGTACCCTTGCCTTAACCAGTACCCTCAACAAGTACCCATGCCTTAACTAGTAGCCTGGCCTTAACTAGTACCCTGGCCTTAACTAGTAGCCTGAACTAGTACCCTTGCCTTAAGGGGTACCCTTGCCCGAACTACTCCCCTTAATTAGGACCCTTATTGAGTAACCCAAAGTAGTAGAGTATGGTACGGTGGGGTAGCATAGGGTAGAGAAGCATACGGTGGAACAGAGAAAATAGAAGGAAATAGAATAGAACAGCATAGGTCAGGGTAGGTTAGCTTAGTGTAGGGTATGGTAGAGTAGCATAGGATGGAATAGAGAAAATAGAAAAGGAGACTAGAAAAGAGCAGACTAGATTAGGATAGGGTAGGGTGGGGGAGGGTTTTGTAGAATACAGGAGTGTAGAATGGAATAGAATGGTGTGGAATGGAGTCAAATGGATTCGAACACAGATGCAGAGAGTAGAAAAGAGTTGAACAGGGCCGAATAACGCTGAATAGTACCACATATGGCCAAAATGAGCCGAATCGAGTCGAGTCGACCAGATTCGGGATGAATGCAGCCTAGTGGAGCTGAAATGAGCCAAATAGAGACAAACTGAACCCAGCAAAATCGAGCCAAAACACACTTAATTGCATCCTATTGCATCGGATCTCGTCGAATTCCATCAAATCCCACCAAAACGCATCAAATCTCGCGGAATCTCACCGAATCCCGTCGAATTGTCTCAAATCGGGTCGAATGGTGTCAAACTGAATGGAATCGAATTAAATTGAATAGATTAGAGTAGTGTAGGTTAGACTGGGATTCAGTAGGGAAGGGCACAGAAGAATAGAATAGAGTAGAACAGAAGAGAATACCAAGAGTAGAACGGAGTAGAGTTGAGTAGAGTGGAATAGTCAGAGTCGGGTAGTGCAGAATATAGATGAATAGATCCAATTCAAGCCCAATCGATTCGAATGGAGAGGAAAGGAGACAAATCGTGATGAATCGAATCGATTAGAATAGATTAGAGTAGGGTAGGGTAGAACAGAATAGAATAGAGTAGAAAAGAGTAGAGTGGTGTGGAATGGAGTTGAATGGAGCCAAATAGAGACAAATAAAGTAGAAAGGGTTGAGTAGAGCTGAACAGGGCTGAATAAGGTTCACTGGAGCCTAATTATGCTGAATTGAGCAGAATCGAGACGAATTGACCCAATTCAAGCCAAATAGAGCTAAATCGAGCCGATTCAAGCCTAATCACATGGAATCGCGTCGAAATGCGTTGAATCGAATAGATTAGAGTAGAGAAGGGTACGGTAGCAGAGGCTAGACTACAACACAACAGAACACAATAGAAAGAAGAGAATAGAATTAAGTAGAGTCGGGTCCAGTAGAATAGAGTCAAATCGAGTTGAAGAGAGCCGAAAAGAGCCAAACAGAGCTGAATACAGCCGAATTGACCAAATTCAAGGTGAATCGAGATGAATCATGTCGAGTCGTTTGAAACGTGTCGAATCGAATCAAATAGATTAGTGTGGGGAAGGTAAGGTTAGGGTAGGGTAAAGAAGAATAGAATAGAGTAGAATAGAACAGAACAGAAAGAATCGAGTAGACTAGAGTCAAATAGAGTCGAATACTGCCAAAAAGAGCCGAATAGAGTGGAAAAGAGCCGAATAGAACCGAATCGAGTTTAATGGAGCAGAAAGGAGATGAATCGAGCCGATATGACCCGAATCAGGTCGAATCCCATTCAAGTGTGTCGAATAGCATAGAACAGATTACAGTAGGCTAAGTTAGGGTAGGGTAGGGTAGAATAGAGTGCAGTAGAACAGAAGAGAACAGAACTGAAAGAATAGGGTCGAGACGAGCAGAGTATAGAAGAGTAGAGTAGACCAGAGTCTAACATTGCCGAATAGAGCCAAATAGAGCCCAAAAGAGCTAAATGGATAGAAACCAAGACGAATCACACCGAATCCCGTTGGAATCGTGCCGTTTCGCGTCGAATCCCGTCGAATTGCATTGAATCTGATCAATTCCAATTCAATCAATTAGAATAGACTACAGTAAGGTAGAGTACAATACAATACAGTAGAGAATAGTTTAGGATGGAGTAGAATGGTGTAGCATGGAGTCGAGTGGAGTCGAAAAGAGATAATAGAGTTGAGTAGAGTCTAATAGAGCCGAATAGAGCTGAATAGAGCCTATTCGAGCTGACTAGAGCCGAATGGAGCCGATTAGAGCTGAATCGAACCGATTTGAGCCGATTGGGGATGAATGGAGTGGAAAGGAGCCGATTTGAGCCGAATCGCATCGAGACGCGTGGAATCGAATCCAGTAGAATAGATTAGATTAGGGTAGGATGGAATAGAGTAGACTAGAACACAGTAGAAGAGAATGGAAAGGATACAATAGAATAGAGTAGAAAAGGGTAGAGCAGAGCAGAATAGTGTAGAGTAGAATAGAGTAGAGTAGAACAGAGTCGAATCAAGCTGAATGGAGACGAAACGAGACAAATCGCGTCGAATGCCGTCAAATCCCATCGAATCAATTACAGTAGGGTATAGTAGAATAGCATAGAATGGAGTAGAATGGTGTGCAATGGAATCGAGTAGAGTAGAAAAGAGCTGAATAGAGCCGAATAGGGCCAAAGAGGGCCAAATCGAGCTGAATTGAGCGAAATCGAGCCGAATCCAGTGAATCGAGCCTAATGGAGCCAAATCGAGCCTAATCAAGCTGAATCGACACTATTCGAGACAAATGGAGCCGAATGGACATGAATCACACCGATTCGGCCCCTAGTCGCGTCAAAATTTCTCGAATTCAATTGAATAGACTAGAGTAGGGGAGGTTCGGGTAGGCTAGAGTAGGGTAGAATAGAGTAGAATAGAATAAAACAGAACAGAACACAACAAAATAGAACAGAACAACACAGAACGAATACAGAAAAGAGTAAGCTAGAGTGGAGTAGAGGGGAATAGAGTAGAGTAGAATGGATTTGAACAGAGCCAAAATGAGCTGAATCGCGTTGAAATGGGTTGAATCAAATCCAATCAAGTGGATTACAATACCTTAGAGTTGGGTAGCACAGGGTAGGGTAGAATAGAGTAGAATAGTACAGAACAGAGTAGAAACAATACAATAGAGTAGAGAAGAGTAGAATAGAGCTGAATAGAGCCAAATGCAGACAAAATGAGAGGAATCGTGTAGAAGCAAGTAGAGTAAATTAGAGTGGTGTTGGGTAGGGTAGAGCAGAATAAAGTAGAATAGTGTGGAATGAATAGAATGGAGTAGAATGGAGTCAAGTAGAAACGAATAGAGTAGAAAAGAGTCGAATAGAGCAGAATAGGGCCGAAGAAGGCCAAATCGAGCAGATTCGAAGCGATTCAAGCCAAACCAAGCTGAATGGAGCCTAACTGAGCCGAATAGAGCCAAATCGAGCCGAATCGAGCCGATTCAAGCTTCATCGCCTCGAATCGCGTTCAACGCGTCAAATCCAATCGAGACGTATAGATTAGAGAAGGGGAGGGGAGGGGAGAATAGAACAGAGTAGAGTGGAATAGAAGAGATTAGAACAGAATAGAAGGAATAGAATCGAGTAGAATCGAGTGGAAAAGAGTAGAGTCGAATACAGTCGAATAGAGCCGAATAAGCTGAATAGAGACGAATGGAGCTGAAGACAGCCGAAAAGAGCTGTATACTGCCGAATCACACCTAATCGAGCGGAATCAAGCAGAATCGCACTGACTGTCACCGAACAGCGTCGAATCGAATCAGGTCGAATCGAGTCGAGTCACATCGTTTTGAATCAAACAAGGTCAAATCGCTTCATATCGTGTCGAATCCCATCGAATCACGTCGAATAACTTCGAATTGCGTCAAACCTCAGAGAATCCTACTGAATCACGTCGAGTCGCATGGAATCTCATCAAATCCCTTCAGATCTTGCCGAATCCAGTCAAGTCCTATCAAATCGCTTTGCACGGAATCGAATTGAATCCAATAGATTAAAGTAGGGTAGGTTCGGGTGGGGTGCCGTTGGGTCGGGTAGGGTAGAATAGAATAGAGTACAACAGAATAGGAGCGAATAGAACAGAACAGAAAGAATACAACAGAATAGAATAGAGTCAAAGAGAGAGAACATAGCCGAATTGAGCCGAGTGGAGACAAAACGAGACGAATCACGTCCGGTTGCTTCGAATCGCGTCAAATCAAATCGAATCGATTAGAAGAGATTAGGGTAGGGAAGGGTAGAATAGAAGAGAGGAAAATAGTGAGGAATGGAGTTGAACGGAGTCCAATAGAGACGGATAGATATGAATAGAGTACAAAAGAGTCTAATAGAGCAGAATAGGGCCGAATAGGCCCAAATAAGGCCTAATTGAGCAGAATCCAGCAGAATCGATGGAATTCGAGCCTAATCGAGCCGAATGGAGTGAAATGGAGCCAAGTCGAGCCGAATAGAGCCGATTCGAACTGAATCGAGCTGATTCAAGCCTAATCGCGTCAAATCGCGTGGAAATACGTCACATCGAATCTAATCAAATAGATTAGGGAAGGGTAGGGGAGGGGCGGGTGGGTAGAATAGAACAGAATAGTACAGAATAGAATATAGTACAGTAGGGTAGAGTAGAGAGAGTAAAGCAGACAAGAGTAGAGCAGAGTAGAATTGAGTCAAATAGAGTCAAAGAGTGCAGGATATAGCTGAATAGAGCCAATTCTGGCCGAATCGAGTCAAATGGAAACAAAACGAGATGAATCACACCGAATTGCTCCGAATCGCATCCAATCGAATAGATTGGAGTATCGTAGGGTAGAGTAGAACAGAATAGAGTAGAATAGCGTAGAATGGAGAAGAGTGGAGTCAAATGGAGTCGAACAGAGACAAATAGAGTAGAAAAGAGTCGAATCGAGCCAAATAGGGCCGAATAAGGCTGAACCGAGTGGAAACGAGCTGAATTGAAGCGATTCGAGCCAAATCGAGCTGAATCGAGCTGATGCTGCGGAATCGAGCCGACTCAAGCGTGATGGTGTCCGGTCGCATCGAAATGCTTTGAATCGAATCAAATGGAATCGATTAGAATAGGTTAGGGTAGGGTAGTTTATGATAGGAAGACTAGGGTAGATGCAAGTAGACTACATTAGAGTAGACAAGAGAAGGCTAGAGTAGAAGCCTAGACTAGTAAGCTGGACTAGTCAGCTAGACTAGTGGCATAGAGCAGTAGCCTAGACAACTAGTCTTGAAGAGTACCCTAAGTCAGTAATCTGAACGAGTACCCTTGCCTGAACTCTTAGCCTAATCTAGTACCCTTGCCTTAACTAGTAGTCCTAACAAGTACCCTTGCCTTAACCAGTAGTCTTCACTAGTACCCTTGCCTTCACTAGTAGTACGTCCTTAACAAGTAGCCTGAACGGGTACCCTTGCCTTAACCAGTACCCTCAACAAGTACCCATGCCTTAACTAGTAGCCTGGCCTTAACTAGTACCCTGGCCTTAACTAGTAGCCTGAACTAGTACCCTTGCCTTAAGGGGTACCCTTGCCCGAACTACTCCCCTTAATTAGGACCCTTATTGAGTAACCCAAAGTAGTAGAGTATGGTACGGTGGGGTAGCATAGGGTAGGGAAGCATACGGTGGAACAGAGAAAATAGAAGGAAATAGAATAGAACAGCATAGGTCAGGGTAGGTTAGCTTAGTGTAGGGTATGGTAGAGTAGCATAGGATGGAATAGAGAAAATAGAAAAGGAGACTAGAAAAGAGCAGACTAGATTAGGATAGGGTAGGGTGGGGGAGGGTTTTGTAGAATACAGGAGTGTAGAATGGAATAGAATGGTGTGGAATGGAGTCAAATGGATTCGAACACAGATGCAGAGAGTAGAAAAGAGTTGAATAGAGCCGAATAACGCTGAATAGGACCAAATATGGCCAAAATGAGCCGAATCGAGTCGAGTCGACCAGATTCGGGATGAATGGAGCCTAGTGGAGCTGAAATGAGCCAAATAGAGACAAACTGAACCCAGCATAATCGAGCCAAAACACACTTAATTGCATCCTATTGCATCGGATCTCGTCGAATTCCATCAAATCCCACCAAAACGCATCAAATCTCGCGGAATCTCACCGAATCCCGTCGAATTGTCTCAAATCGGGTCGAATGGTGTCAAACTGAATGGAATCGAATTAAATTGAATAGATTAGAGTAGTGTAGGTTAGACTGGGATTCAGTAGGGAAGGGCACAGAAGAATAGAATAGAGTAGAACAGAAGAGAATACCAAGAGTAGAACGGAGTAGAGTTGAGTAGAGTGGAATAGTCAGAGTCGGGTAGTGCAGAATATAGATGAATAGATCCAATTCAAGCCCAATCGATTCGAATGGAGAGGAAAGGAGACAAATCGTGATGAATCGAATCGATTAGAATAGATTAGAGTAGGGTAGGGTAGAACAGAATAGAATAGAGTAGAAAAGAGTAGAGTGGTGTGGAATGGAGTTGAATGGAGCCAAATAGAGACAAATAAAGTAGAAAGGGTTGAGTAGAGCTGAACAGGGCTGAATAAGGTTCACTGGAGCCTAATTATGCTGAATTGAGCAGAATCGAGACGAATTGACCCAATTCAAGCCAAATAGAGCTAAATCGAGCCGATTCAAGCCTAATCACATGGAATCGCGTCGAAATGCGTTGAATCGAATAGATTAGAGTAGAGAAGGGTACGGTAGCAGAGGCTAGACTACAACACAACAGAACACAATAGAAAGAAGAGAATAGAATTAAGTAGAGTCGGGTCCAGTAGAATAGAGTCAAATCGAGTTGAAGAGAGCCGAAAAGAGCCAAACAGAGCTGAATACAGCCGAATTGACCAAATTCAAGGTGAATCGAGATGAATCATGTCGAGTCGTTTGAAACGTGTCGAATCGAATCAAATAGATTAGTGTGGGGAAGGTAAGGTTACGGTAGGGTAGAGAAGAATAGAATAGAGTAGAATAGAACAGAACAGAAAGAATCGAGTAGACTAGAGTCAAATAGAGTCGAATACTGCCAAAAAGAGCCGAATAGAGTGGAAAAGAGCCGAATAGAACCGAATCGAGTTTAATGGAGCAGAAAGGAGATGAATCGAGCCGATATGACCCGAATCAGGTCGAATCCCATTCAAGTGTGTCGAATAGCATAGAACAGATGACAGTAGGCTAAGTTAGGGTAGGGTAGGGTAGAATAGAGTGCAGTAGAACAGAACAGAACAGAACAGAACTGAAAGAATAGGGTCGAGACGAGCAGAGTATAGAAGAGTAGAGTAGACCAGAGTCTAACATTGCCGAATAGAGCCAAATAGAGCCCAAAAGAGCTAAATGGATAGAAACCAAGACGAATCACACCGAATCCCGTTGGAATCGTGCCGTTTCGCGTCGAATCCCGTCGAATTGCATTGAATCTGATCAATTCCAATCCAATCCAATCCAATCAATTAGAATAGACTACAGTAAGGTAGAGTACAATACAATACAGTAGAGAATAGTTTAGGATGGAGTAGAATGGTGTAGCATGGAGTCGAGTGGAGTCGAAAAGAGATAATAGAGTTGAGTAGAGTCTAATAGAGCCGAATAGAGCTGAATAGAGCCTATTCGAGCTGACTAGAGCTGAATGGAGCCGATTAGAGCTGAATCGAACCGATTTGAGCCGATTGGGGATGAATGGAGTGGAAAGGAGCCGATTTGAGCTGAATCGCATCGAGACGCGTGGAATCGAATCCAGTAGAATAGATTAGATTAGGGTAGGATGGAATAGAGTAGACTAGAACACAGTAGAAGAGAATGGAAAGGATACAATAGAATAGAGTAGAAAAGGGTAGAGCAGAGCAGAATAGTGTAGAGTAGAATAGAGTAGAGTAGAACAGAGTCGAATCAAGCTGAATGGAGACGAAACGAGACAAATCGCGTCGAATGCCGTCAAATCCCATCGAATCAATTACAGTAGGGTATAGTAGAATAGCATAGAATGGAGTAGAATGGTGTGCAATGGAATCGAGTAGAGTAGAAAAGAGCTGAATAGAGCCGAATAGGGCCAAAGAGGGCCAAATCGAGCTGAATTGAGCGAAATCGAGCCGAATCCAGTGAATCGAGCCTAATGGAGCCAAATCGAGCCTAATCAAGCTGAATCGACACTATTCGAGACAAATGGAGCCGAATGGACATGAATCACACCGATTCGGCCCCTAGTCGCGTCAAAATTTCTCGAATTCAATTGAATAGACTAGAGTAGGGGAGGTTCGGGTAGGCTAGAGTAGGGTAGAATAGAGTAGAATAGAATAAAACAGAACAGAACACAACAAAATAGAACAGAACAACACAGAACGAATACAGAAAAGAGTAAGCTAGAGTGGAGTAGAGGGGAATAGAGTAGAGTAGAATGGATTTGAACAGAGCCAAAATGAGCTGAATCGCGTTGAAATGGGTTGAATCAAATCCAATCAAGTGGATTACAATACCTTAGAGTTGGGTAGCACAGGGTAGGGTAGAATAGAGTAGAATAGTACAGAACAGAGTAGAAACAATACAATAGAGTAGAGAAGAGTAGAATAGAGCTGAATAGAGCCAAATGCAGACAAAATGAGAGGAATCGTGTAGAAGCAAGTAGAGTAAATTAGAGTGGTGTTGGGTAGGGTAGAGCAGAATAAAGTAGAATAGTGTGGAATGAATAGAATGGAGTAGAATGGAGTCAAGTAGAAACGAATAGAGTAGAAAAGAGTCGAATAGAGCAGAATAGGGCCGAAGAAGGCCAAATCGAGCAGATTCGAAGCGATTCAAGCCAAACCAAGCTGAATGGAGCCTAACTGAGCCGAATAGAGCCAAATCGAGCCGAATCGAGCCGATTCAAGCTTCATCGCCTCGAATCGCGTTCAACGCGTCAAATCCAATCGAGACGTATAGATTAGAGAAGGGGAGGGGAGGGGAGGGGAGAATAGAACAGAGTAGAGTGGAATAGAAGAGATTAGAACAGAATAGAAGGAATAGAATCGAGTAGAATCGAGTGGAAAAGAGTAGAGTCGAATACAGTCGAATAGAGCCGAATAAGCTGAATAGAGACGAATGGAGCTGAAGACAGCCGAAAAGAGCTGTATACTGCCGAATCACACCTAATCGAGCGGAATCAAGCAGAATCGCACTGACTGTCACCGAACAGCGTCGAATCGAATCAGGTCGAATCGAGTCGAGTCACATCGTTTTGAATCAAACAAGGTCAAATCGCTTCATATCGTGTCGAATCCCATCGAATCACGTCGAATAACTTCGAATTGCGTCAAACCTCAGAGAATCCTACTGAATCACGTCGAGTCGCATGGAATCTCATCAAATCCCTTCAGATCTTGCCGAATCCAGTCAAGTCCTATCAAATCGCTTTGCACGGAATCGAATTGAATCCAATAGATTAAAGTAGGGTAGGTTCGGGTGGGGTGCCGTTGGGTCGGGTAGGGTAGAATAGAATAGAGTACAACAGAATAGGAGCGAATAGAACAGAACAGAAAGAATACAACAGAATAGAATAGAGTCAAAGAGAGAGAACATAGCCGAATTGAGCCGAGTGGAGACAAAACGAGACGAATCACGTCCGGTTGCTTCGAATCGCGTCAAATCAAATCGAATCGATTAGAAGAGATTAGGGTAGGGAAGGGTAGAATAGAAGAGAGGAAAATAGTGAGGAATGGAGTTGAACGGAGTCCAATAGAGACGGATAGATATGAATAGAGTACAAAAGAGTCTAATAGAGCAGAATAGGGCCGAATAGGCCCAAATAAGGCCTAATTGAGCAGAATCCAGCAGAATCGATGGAATTCGAGCCTAATCGAGCCGAATGGAGTGAAATGGAGCCAAGTCGAGCCGAATAGAGCCGATTCGAACTGAATCGAGCTGATTCAAGCCTAATCGCGTCAAATCGCGTGGAAATACGTCACATCGAATCTAATCAAATAGATTAGGGAAGGGGAGGGGAGGGGCGGGTGGGTAGAATAGAACAGAATAGTACAGAATAGAATATAGTACAGTAGGGTAGAGTAGAGAGAGTAAAGCAGACAAGAGTAGAGCAGAGTAGAATTGAGTCAAATAGAGTCAAAGAGTGCAGGATATAGCTGAATAGAGCCAATTCTGGCCGAATCGAGTCAAATGGAAACAAAACGAGATGAATCACACCGAATTGCTCCGAATCGCATCCAATCGAATAGATTGGAGTATCGTAGGGTAGAGTAGAACAGAATAGAGTAGAATAGCGTAGAATGGAGAAGAGTGGAGTCAAATGGAGTCGAACAGAGACAAATAGAGTAGAAAAGAGTCGAATCGAGCCAAATAGGGCCGAATAAGGCTGAACCGAGTGGAAACGAGCTGAATTGAAGCGATTCGAGCCAAATCGAGCTGAATCGAGCTGATGTTGCGGAATCGAGCCGACTCAAGCGTGATGGTGTCTGGTCGCATCGAAATGCTTTGAATCGAATCAAATGGAATCGATTAGAATAGGTTAGGGTAGGGTAGTTTATGATAGGAAGACTAGGGTAGATGCAAGTAGACTACATTAGAGTAGACAAGAGAAGGCTAGAGTAGAAGCCTAGACTAGTAAGCTGGACTAGTCAGCTAGACTAGTGGCATAGAGCAGTAGCCTAGACAACTAGTCTTGAAGAGTACCCTAAGTCAGTAATCTGAACGAGTACCCTTGCCTGAACTCTTAGCCTAATCTAGTACCCTTGCCTTAACTAGTAGTCCTAACAAGTACCCTTGCCTTAACCAGTAGTCTTCACTAGTACCCTTGCCTTCACTAGTAGTACGTCCTTAACAAGTAGCCTGAACTGGTACCCTTGCCTTAACCAGTACCCTCAACAAGTACCCATGCCTTAACTAGTAGCCTGGCCTTAACTAGTACCCTGGCCTTAACTAGTAGCCTGAACTAGTACCCTTGCCTTAAGGGGTACCCTTGCCCGAACTACTCCCCTTAATTAGGACCCTTATTGAGTAACCCAAAGTAGTAGAGTATGGTACGGTGGGGTAGCATAGGGTAGAGAAGCATACGGTGGAACAGAGAAAATAGAAGGAAATAGAATAGAACAGCATAGGTCAGGGTAGGTTAGCTTAGTGTAGGGTATGGTAGAGTAGCATAGGATGGAATAGAGAAAATAGAAAAGGAGACTAGAAAAGAGCAGACTAGATTAGGATAGGGTAGGGTGGGGGAGGGTTTTGTAGAATACAGGAGTGTAGAATGGAATAGAATGGTGTGGAATGGAGTCAAATGGATTCGAACACAGATGCAGAGAGTAGAAAAGAGTTGAATAGAGCCGAATAACGCTGAATAGGACCAAATATGGCCAAAATGAGCCGAATCGAGTCGAGTCGACCAGATTCGGGATGAATGGAGCCTAGTGGAGCTGAAATGAGCCAAATAGAGACAAACTGAACCCAGCATAATCGAGCCAAAACACACTTAATTGCATCCTATTGCATCGGATCTCGTCGAATTCCATCAAATCCCACCAAAACGCATCAAATCTCGCGGAATCTCACCGAATCCCGTCGAATTGTCTCAAATCGGGTCGAATGGTGTCAAACTGAATGGAATCGAATTAAATTGAATAGATTAGAGTAGTGTAGGTTAGACTGGGATTTAGTAGGGAAGGGCACAGAAGAATAGAATAGAGTAGAACAGAAGAGAATACCAAGAGTAGAACGGAGTAGAGTAGAGTGGAATAGTCAGAGTCGGGTAGTGCAGAATACAGATGAATAGATCCAATTCAAGCCCAATCGATTCGAATGGAGAGGAAAGGAGACAAATCGTGATGAATCGAATCGATTAGAATAGATTAGAGTAGGGTAGGGTAGAACAGAATAGAATAGAGTAGAAAAGAGTAGAGTGGTGTGGAATGGAGTTGAATGGAGCCAAATAGAGACAAATAAAGTAGAAAGGGTTGAGTAGAGCTGAACAGGGCTGAATAAGGTTCACTGGAGCCTAATTATGCTGAATTGAGCAGAATCGAGACGAATTGACCCAATTCAAGCCAAATAGAGCTAAATCGAGCCGATTCAAGCCTAATCACATGGAATCGCGTCGAAATGCGTTGAATCGAATAGATTAGAGTAGAGAAGGGTACGGTAGCAGAGGCTAGACTACAACACAACAGAACACAATAGAAAGAAGAGAATAGAATTAAGTAGAGTCGGGTCCAGTAGAATAGAGTCAAATCGAGTTGAAGAGAGCCGAAAAGAGCCAAACAGAGCTGAATACAGCCGAATTGACCAAATTCAAGGTGAATCGAGATGAATCATGTCGAGTCGTTTGAAACGTGTCGAATCGAATCAAATAGATTAGTGTGGGGAAGGTAAGGTTACGGTAGGGTAGAGAAGAATAGAATAGAGTAGAATAGAACAGAACAGAAAGAATCGAGTAGACTAGAGTCAAATAGAGTCGAATACTGCCAAAAAGAGCCGAATAGAGTGGAAAAGAGCCGAATAGAACCGAATCGAGTTTAATGGAGCAGAAAGGAGATGAATCGAGCCGATATGACCCGAATCAGGTCGAATCCCATTCAAGTGTGTCGAATAGCATAGAACAGATGACAGTAGGCTAAGTTAGGGTAGGGTAGGGTAGAATAGAGTGCAGTAGAACAGAAGAGAACAGAACTGAAAGAATAGGGTCGAGACGAGCAGAGTATAGAAGAGTAGAGTAGACCAGAGTCTAACATTGCCGAATAGAGCCAAATAGAGCCCAAAAGAGCTAAATGGATAGAAACCAAGACGAATCACACCGAATCCCGTTGGAATCGTGCCGTTTCGCGTCGAATCCTGTCGAATTGCATTGAATCTGATCAATTCCAATCCAATCCAATCCAATCAATTAGAATAGACTACAGTAAGGTAGAGTACAATACAATACAGTAGAGAATAGTTTAGGATGGAGTAGAATGGTGTAGCATGGAGTCGAGTGGAGTCGAAAAGAGATAATAGAGTTGAGTAGAGTCTAATAGAGCCGAATAGAGCTGAATAGAGCCTATTCGAGCTGACTAGAGCCGAATGGAGCCGATTAGAGCTGAATCGAACCGATTTGAGCCGATTGGGGATGAATGGAGTGGAAAGGAGCCGATTTGAGCCGAATCGCATCGAGACGCGTGGAATCGAATCCAGTAGAATAGATTAGATTAGGGTAGGATGGAATAGAGTAGACTAGAACACAGTAGAAGAGAATGGAAAGGATACAATAGAATAGAGTAGAAAAGGGTAGAGCAGAGCAGAATAGTGTAGAGTAGAGTAGAACAGAGTCGAATCAAGCTGAATGGAGACGAAACGAGACAAATCGCGTCGAATGGCGTCGAATCCCATCGAATCAATTACAGTAGGGTATAGTAGAATAGCATAGAATGGAGTAGAATGGTGTGCAATGGAATCGAGTAGAGTAGAAAAGATCTGAATACAGCCGAATAGGGCCAAAGAGGGCCAAATCGAGCTGAATTGAGCGAAATCGAGCCGAATCCAGTGAATCGAGCCTAATGGAGCCAAATCGAGCCTAATCAAGCTGAATCGACACTATTCGAGACAAATGGAGCCGAATGGACATGAATCACACCGATTCGGCCCCTAGTCGCGTCAAAATTTCTCGAATTCAATTGAATAGACTAGAGTAGGGGAGGTTCGGGTAGGCTAGAGTAGGGTAGAATAGAGTAGAATAGAATAAAACAGAACAGAACACAACAAAATAGAACAGAACAACACAGAACGAATACAGAAAAGAGTAAGCTAGAATGGAGTAGAGGGGAATAGGGTAGAGTAGAATAGATTTGAACAGAGCCAAATTGAGCTGAATCGCGTTGAAATGGGTTGAATCAAATCCAATCAAGTGGATTACAATACCTTAGAGTTGGGTAGCACAGGGTAGGGTAGAATAGAGTAGAATAGTACAGAACAGAGTAGAAACAATACAATAGAGTAGAGAAGAGTAGAATAGAGCTGAATAGAGCCAAATGCAGACAAAATGAGAGGAATCGTGTAGAAGCAAGTAGAGTAAATTAGAGTGGTGTTGGGTAGGGTAGAGCAGAATAGAGTAGAATAGTGTGGAATGAATAGAATGGAGTAGAATGGAGTCAAGTAGAAACGAATAGAGTAGAAAAGAGTCGAATAGAGCAGAATAGGGCCGAAGAAGGCCAAATCGAGCAGATTCGAAGCGATTCAAGCCAAACCAAGCTGAATGGAGCCTAACTGAGCCGAATAGAGCCAAATCGAGCCGAATCGAGCCGATTCAAGCTTCATCGCCTCGAATCGCGTTCAACGCGTCAAATCCAATCGAGACGTATAGATTAGAGAAGGGGAGGGGAGGGGAGGGGAGAATAGAACAGAGTAGAGTGGAATAGAAGAGATTAGAACAGAATAGAAGGAATAGAATCGAGTAGAATCGAGTGGAAAAGAGTAGAGTCGAATACAGTCGAATAGAGCCGAATAAGCTGAATAGAGACGAATGGAGCTGAAGACAGCCGAAAAGAGCTGTATACTGCCGAATCACACCTAATCGAGCGGAATCAAGCAGAATCGCACTGACTGTCACCGAACAGCGTCGAATCGAATCAGGTCGAATCGAGTCGAGTCACATCGTTTTGAATCAAACAAGGTCAAATCGCTTCATATCGTGTCGAATCCCATCGAATCACGTCGAATAACTTCGAATTGCGTCAAACCTCAGAGAATCCTACTCAATCACGTCGAGTCGCATGGAATCTCATCAAATCCCTTCAGATCTTGCCGAATCCAGTCAAGTCCTATCAAATCGCTTTGCACGGAATCGAATTGAATCCAATAGATTAAAGTAGGGTAGGTTCGGGTGGGGTGCCGTTGGGTCGGGTAGGGTAGAATAGAATAGAGTACAACAGAATAGGAGCGAATAGAACAGAACAGAAAGAATACAACAGAATAGAATAGAGTCAAAGAGAGAGAACATAGCCGAATTGAGCCGAGTGGAGACAAAACGAGACGAATCACGTCCGGTTGCTTCGAATCGCGTCAAATCAAATCGAATCGATTAGAAGAGATTAGGGTAGGGAAGGGTAGAATAGAAGAGAGGAAAATAGTGAGGAATGGAGTTGAACGGAGTCCAATAGAGACGGATAGATATGAATAGAGTACAAAAGAGTCTAATAGAGCAGAATAGGGCCGAATAGGCCCAAATAAGGCCTAATTGAGCAGAATCCAGCAGAATCGATGGAATTCGAGCCTAATCGAGCCGAATGGAGTGAAATGGAGCCAAGTCGAGCCGAATAGAGCCGATTCGAACTGAATCGAGCTGATTCAAGCCTAATCGCGTCAAATCGCGTGGAAATACGTCACATCGAATCTAATCAAATAGATTAGGGAAGGGTAGGGGAGGGGCGGGTAGGTAGAATAGAACAGAATAGTACAGAATAGAATATAGTACAGTAGGGTAGAGTAGAGAGAGTAAAGCAGACAAGAGTAGAGCAGAGTAGAATTGAGTCAAATAGAGTCAAAGAGTGCAGGATATAGCTGAATAGAGCCAATTCTGGCCGAATCGAGTCAAATGGAAACAAAACGAGATGAATCACACCGAATTGCTCCGAATCGCATCCAATCGAATAGATTGGAGTATCGTAGGGTAGAGTAGAACAGAATAGAGTAGAATAGCGTAGAATGGAGAAGAGTGGAGTCAAATGGAGTCGAACAGAGACAAATAGAGTAGAAAAGAGTCGAATCGAGCCAAATAGGGCCGAATAAGGCTGAACCGAGTGGAAACGAGCTGAATTGAAGCGATTCGAGCCAAATCGAGCTGAATCGAGCTGATGTTGCGGAATCGAGCCGACTCAAGCGTGATGGTGTCCGGTCGCATCGAAATGCTTTGAATCGAATCAAATGGAATCGATTAGAATAGGTTAGGGTAGGGTAGTTTATGATAGGAAGACTAGGGTAGATGCAAGTAGACTACATTAGAGTAGACAAGAGAAGGCTAGAGTAGAAGCCTAGACTAGTAAGCTGGACTAGTCAGCTAGACTAGTGGCATAGAGCAGTAGCCTAGACAACTAGTCTTGAAGAGTACCCTAAGTCAGTAATCTGAACGAGTACCCTTGCCTGAACTCTTAGCCTAATCTAGTACCCTTGCCTTAACTAGTAGTCCTAACAAGTACCCTTGCCTTAACCAGTAGTCTTCACTAGTACCCTTGCCTTCACTAGTAGTACGTCCTTAACAAGTAGCCTGAACTGGTACCCTTGCCTTAACCAGTACCCTCAACAAGTACCCATGCCTTAACTAGTAGCCTGGCCTTAACTAGTACCCTGGCCTTAACTAGTAGCCTGAACTAGTACCCTTGCCTTAAGGAGTACCCTTGCCCGAACTACTCCCCTTAATTAGGACCCTTATTGAGTAACCCAAAGTAGTAGAGTATGGTACGGTGGGGTAGCATAGGGTAGGGAAGCATACGGTGGAACAGAGAAAATAGAAGGAAATAGAATAGAACAGCATAGGTCAGGGTAGGTTAGCTTAGTGTAGGGTATGGTAGAGTAGCATAGGATGGAATAGAGAAAATAGAAAAGGAGACTAGAAAAGAGCAGAGTAGATTAGGATAGGCTAGGGTGGGGGAGGGTTTTGTAGAATACAGTAGTGTAGAATGGAATAGAATGGTGTGGAATGGAGTCAAATGGATTCGAACACAGATGCAGAGAGTAGAAAAGAGTTGAATAGAGCCGAATAACGCTGAATAGGACCACATATGGCCAAAATGAGCCGAATCGAGTCGAGTCGACCAGATTCGGGATGAATGCAGCCTAGTGGAGCTGAAATGAGCCAAATAGAGACAAACTGAACCCAGCAAAATCGAGCCAAAACACACTTAATTGCATCCTATTGCATCGGATCTCGTCGAATTCCATCAAATCCCACCAAAACGCATCAAATCTCGCGGAATCTCACCGAATCCCGTCGAATTGTCTCAAATCGGGTCGAATGGTGTCAAACTGAATGGAATCGAATTAAATTGAATAGATTAGAGTAGTGTAGGTTAGACTGGGATTTAGTAGGGAAGGGCACAGAAGAATAGAATAGAGTAGAACAGAAGAGAATACCAAGAGTAGAACGGAGTAGAGTTGAGTAGAGTGGAATAGTCAGAGTCGGGTAGTGCAGAATACAGATGAATAGATCCAATTCAAGCCCAATCGATTCGAATGGAGAGGAAAGGAGACAAATCGTGATGAATCGAATCGATTAGAATAGATTAGAGTAGGGTAGGGTAGAACAGAATAGAATAGAGTAGAAAAGAGTAGAGTGGTGTGGAATGGAGTTGAATGGAGCCAAATAGAGACAAATAAAGTAGAAAGGGTTGAGTAGAGCTGAACAGGGCTGAATAAGGTTCACTGGAGCCTAATTATGCTGAATTGAGCAGAATCGAGACGAATTGACCCAATTCAAGCCAAATAGAGCTAAATCGAGCCGATTCAAGCCTAATCACATGGAATCGCGTCGAAATGCGTTGAATCGAATAGATTAGAGTAGAGAAGGGTACGGTAGCAGAGGCTAGACTACAACACAACAGAACACAATAGAAAGAAGAGAATAGAATTAAGTAGAGTCGGGTCCAGTAGAATAGAGTCAAATCGAGTTGAAGAGAGCCGAAAAGAGCCAAACAGAGCTGAATACAGCCGAATTGACCAAATTCAAGGTGAATCGAGATGAATCATGTCGAGTCGTTTGAAACGTGTCGAATCGAATCAAATAGATTAGTGTGGGGAAGGTAAGGTTACGGTAGGGTAGAGAAGAATAGAATAGAGTAGAATAGAACAGAACAGAAAGAATCGAGTAGACTAGAGTCAAATAGAGTCGAATACTGCCAAAAAGAGCCGAATAGAGTGGAAAAGAGCCGAATAGAACCGAATCGAGTTTAATGGAGCAGAAAGGAGATGAATCGAGCCGATATGACCCGAATCAGGTCGAATCCCATTCAAGTGTGTCGAATAGCATAGAACAGATGACAGTAGGCTAAGTTAGGGTAGGGTAGGGTAGAATAGAGTGCAGTAGAACAGAACAGAACAGAACTGAAAGAATAGGGTCGAGACGAGCAGAGTATAGAAGAGTAGAGTAGACCAGAGTCTAACATTGCCGAATAGAGCCAAATAGAGCCCAAAAGAGCTAAATGGATAGAAACCAAGACGAATCACACCGAATCCCGTTGGAATGGTGCCGTTTCGCGTCGAATCCCGTCGAATTGCATTGAATCTGATCAATTCCAATCCAATCCAATCCAATCAATTAGAATAGACTACAGTAAGGTAGAGTACAATACAATACAGTAGAGAATAGTTTAGGATGGAGTAGAATGGTGTAGCATGGAGTCGAGTGGAGTCGAAAAGAGATAATAGAGTTGAGTAGAGTCTAATAGAGCCGAATAGAGCTGAATAGAGCCTATTCGAGCTGACTAGAGCCGAATGGAGCCGATTAGAGCTGAATCGAACCGATTTGAGCCGATTGGGGATGAATGGAGTGGAAAGGAGCCGATTTGAGCCGAATCGCATCGAGACGCGTGGAATCGAATCCAGTAGAATAGATTAGATTAGGGTAGGATGGAATAGAGTAGACTAGAACACAGTAGAAGAGAATGGAAAGGATACAATAGAATAGAGTAGAAAAGGGTAGAGCAGAGCAGAATAGTGTAGAGTAGAGTAGAACAGAGTCGAATCAAGCTGAATGGAGACGAAACGAGACAAATCGCGTCGAATGGCGTCGAATCCCATCGAATCAATTACAGTAGGGTATAGTAGAATAGCATAGAATGGAGTAGAATGGTGTGCAATGGAATCGAGTAGAGTAGAAAAGAGCTGAATAGAGCCGAATAGGGCCAAAGAGGGCCAAATCGAGCTGAATTGAGCGAAATCGAGCCGAATCCAGTGAATCGAGCCTAATGGAGCCAAATCGAGCCTAATCAAGCTGAATCGACACTATTCGAGACAAATGGAGCCGAATGGACATGAATCACACCGATTCGGCCCCTAGTCGCGTCAAAATTTCTCGAATTCAATTGAATAGACTAGAGTAGGGGAGGTTCGGGTAGGCTAGAGTAGGGTAGAATAGAGTAGAATAGAATAAAACAGAACAGAACACAACAAAATAGAACAGAACAACACAGAACGAATACAGAAAAGAGTAAGCTAGAATGGAGTAGAGGGGAATAGGGTAGAGTAGAATAGATTTGAACAGAGCCAAATTGAGCTGAATCGCGTTGAAATGGGTTGAATCAAATCCAATCAAGTGGATTACAATACCTTAGAGTTGGGTAGCACAGGGTAGGGTAGAATAGAGTAGAATAGTACAGAACAGAGTAGAAACAATACAATAGAGTAGAGAAGAGTAGAATAGAGCTGAATAGAGCCAAATGCAGACAAAATGAGAGGAATCGTGTAGAAGCAAGTAGAGTAAATTAGAGTGGTGTTGGGTAGGGTAGAGCAGAATAGAGTAGAATAGTGTGGAATGAATAGAATGGAGTAGAATGGAGTCAAGTAGAAACGAATAGAGTAGAAAAGAGTCGAATAGAGCAGAATAGGGCCGAAGAAGGCCAAATCGAGCAGATTCGAAGCGATTCAAGCCAAACCAAGCTGAATGGAGCCTAACTGAGCCGAATAGAGCCAAATCGAGCCGAATCGAGCCGATTCAAGCTTCATCGCCTCGAATCGCGTTCAACGCGTCAAATCCAATCGAGACGTATAGATTAGAGAAGGGGAGGGGAGGGGAGGGGAGAATAGAACAGAGTAGAGTGGAATAGAAGAGATTAGAACAGAATAGAAGGAATAGAATCGAGTAGAATCGAGTGGAAAAGAGTAGAGTCGAATACAGTCGAATAGAGCCGAATAAGCTGAATAGAGACGAATGGAGCTGAAGACAGCCGAAAAGAGCTGTATACTGCCGAATCACACCTAATCGAGCGGAATCAAGCAGAATCGCACTGACTGTCACCGAACAGCGTCGAATCGAATCAGGTCGAATCGAGTCGAGTCACATCGTTTTGAATCAAACAAGGTCAAATCGCTTCATATCGTGTCGAATCCCATCGAATCACGTCGAATAACTTCGAATTGCGTCAAACCTCAGAGAATCCTACTGAATCACGTCGAGTCGCATGGAATCTCATCAAATCCCTTCAGATCTTGCCGAATCCAGTCAAGTCCTATCAAATCGCTTTGCACGGAATCGAATTGAATCCAATAGATTAAAGTAGGGTAGGTTCGGGTGGGGTGCCGTTGGGTCGGGTAGGGTAGAATAGAATAGAGTACAACAGAATAGGAGCGAATAGAACAGAACAGAAAGAATACAACAGAATAGAATAGAGTCAAAGAGAGAGAACATAGCCGAATTGAGCCGAGTGGAGACAAAACGAGACGAATCACGTCCGGTTGCTTCGAATCGCGTCAAATCAAATCGAATCGATTAGAAGAGATTAGGGTAGGGAAGGGTAGAATAGAAGAGAGGAAAATAGTGAGGAATGGAGTTGAACGGAGTCCAATAGAGACGGATAGATATGAATAGAGTACAAAAGAGTCTAATAGAGCAGAATAGGGCCGAATAGGCCCAAATAAGGCCTAATTGAGCAGAATCCAGCAGAATCGATGGAATTCGAGCCTAATCGAGCCGAATGGAGTGAAATGGAGCCAAGTCGAGCCGAATAGAGCCGATTCGAACTGAATCGAGCTGATTCAAGCCTAATCGCGTCAAATCGCGTGGAAATACGTCACATCGAATCTAATCAAATAGATTAGGGAAGGGTAGGGGAGGGGCGGGTAGGTAGAATAGAACAGAATAGTACAGAATAGAATATAGTACAGTAGGGTAGAGTAGAGAGAGTAAAGCAGACAAGAGTAGAGCAGAGTAGAATTGAGTCAAATAGAGTCAAAGAGTGCAGGATATAGCTGAATAGAGCCAATTCTGGCCGAATCGAGTCAAATGGAAACAAAACGAGATGAATCACACCGAATTGCTCCGAATCGCATCCAATCGAATAGATTGGAGTATCGTAGGGTAGAGTAGAACAGAATAGAGTAGAATAGCGTAGAATGGAGAAGAGTGGAGTCAAATGGAGTCGAACAGAGACAAATAGAGTAGAAAAGAGTCGAATCGAGCCAAATAGGGCCGAATAAGGCTGAACCGAGTGGAAACGAGCTGAATTGAAGCGATTCGAGCCAAATCGAGCTGAATCGAGCTGATGTTGCGGAATCGAGCCGACTCAAGCGTGATGGTGTCCGGTCGCATCGAAATGCTTTGAATCGAATCAAATGGAATCGATTAGAATAGGTTAGGGTAGGGTAGTTTATGATAGGAAGACTAGGGTAGATGCAAGTAGACTACATTAGAGTAGACAAGAGAAGGCTAGAGTAGAAGCCTAGACTAGTAAGCTGGACTAGTCAGCTAGACTAGTGGCATAGAGCAGTAGCCTAGACAACTAGTCTTGAAGAGTACCCTAAGTCAGTAATCTGAACGAGTACCCTTGCCTGAACTCTTAGCCTAATCTAGTACCCTTGCCTTAACTAGTAGTCCTAACAAGTACCCTTGCCTTAACCAGTAGTCTTCACTAGTACCCTTGCCTTCACTAGTAGTACGTCCTTAACAAGTAGCCTGAACTGGTACCCTTGCCTTAACCAGTACCCTCAACAAGTACCCATGCCTTAACTAGTAGCCTGGCCTTAACTAGTACCCTGGCCTTAACTAGTAGCCTGAACTAGTACCCTTGCCTTAAGGAGTACCCTTGCCCGAACTACTCCCCTTAATTAGGACCCTTATTGAGTAACCCAAAGTAGTAGAGTATGGTACGGTGGGGTAGCATAGGGTAGGGAAGCATACGGTGGAACAGAGAAAATAGAAGGAAATAGAATAGAACAGCATAGGTCAGGGTAGGTTAGCTTAGTGTAGGGTATGGTAGAGTAGCATAGGATGGAATAGAGAAAATAGAAAAGGAGACTAGAAAAGAGCAGAGTAGATTAGGATAGGCTAGGGTGGGGGAGGGTTTTGTAGAATACAGTAGTGTAGAATGGAATAGAATGGTGTGGAATGGAGTCAAATGGATTCGAACACAGATGCAGAGAGTAGAAAAGAGTTGAATAGAGCCGAATAACGCTGAATAGGACCACATATGGCCAAAATGAGCCGAATCGAGTCGAGTCGACCAGATTCGGGATGAATGCAGCCTAGTGGAGCTGAAATGAGCCAAATAGAGACAAACTGAACCCAGCAAAATCGAGCCAAAACACACTTAATTGCATCCTATTGCATCGGATCTCGTCGAATTCCATCAAATCCCACCAAAACGCATCAAATCTCGCGGAATCTCACCGAATCCCGTCGAATTGTCTCAAATCGGGTCGAATGGTGTCAAACTGAATGGAATCGAATTAAATTGAATAGATTAGAGTAGTGTAGGTTAGACTGGGATTTAGTAGGGAAGGGCACAGAAGAATAGAATAGAGTAGAACAGAAGAGAATACCAAGAGTAGAACGGAGTAGAGTTGAGTAGAGTGGAATAGTCAGAGTCGGGTAGTGCAGAATACAGATGAATAGATCCAATTCAAGCCCAATCGATTCGAATGGAGAGGAAAGGAGACAAATCGTGATGAATCGAATCGATTAGAATAGATTAGAGTAGGGTAGGGTAGAACAGAATAGAATAGAGTAGAAAAGAGTAGAGTGGTGTGGAATGGAGTTGAATGGAGCCAAATAGAGACAAATAAAGTAGAAAGGGTTGAGTAGAGCTGAACAGGGCTGAATAAGGTTCACTGGAGCCTAATTATGCTGAATTGAGCAGAATCGAGACGAATTGACCCAATTCAAGCCAAATAGAGCTAAATCGAGCCGATTCAAGCCTAATCACATGGAATCGCGTCGAAATGCGTTGAATCGAATAGATTAGAGTAGAGAAGGGTACGGTAGCAGAGGCTAGACTACAACACAACAGAACACAATAGAAAGAAGAGAATAGAATTAAGTAGAGTCGGGTCCAGTAGAATAGAGTCAAATCGAGTTGAAGAGAGCCGAAAAGAGCCAAACAGAGCTGAATACAGCCGAATTGACCAAATTCAAGGTGAATCGAGATGAATCATGTCGAGTCGTTTGAAACGTGTCGAATCGAATCAAATAGATTAGTGTGGGGAAGGTAAGGTTAGGGTAGGGTAGAGAAGAATAGAATAGAGTAGAATAGAACAGAACAGAAAGAATCGAGTAGACTAGAGTCAAATAGAGTCGAATACTGCCAAAAAGAGCCGAATAGAGTGGAAAAGAGCCGAATAGAACCGAATCGAGTTTAATGGAGCAGAAAGGAGATGAATCGAGCCGATATGACCCGAATCAGGTCGAATCCCATTCAAGTGTGTCGAATAGCATAGAACAGATGACAGTAGGCTAAGTTAGGGTAGGGTAGGGTAGAATAGAGTGCAGTAGAACAGAACAGAACAGAACTGAAAGAATAGGGTCGAGACGAGCAGAGTATAGAAGAGTAGAGTAGACCAGAGTCTAACATTGCCGAATAGAGCCAAATAGAGCCCAAAAGAGCTAAATGGATAGAAACCAAGACGAATCACACCGAATCCCGTTGGAATGGTGCCGTTTCGCGTCGAATCCCGTCGAATTGCATTGAATCTGATCAATTCCAATCCAATCCAATCCAATCAATTAGAATAGACTACAGTAAGGTAGAGTACAATACAATACAGTAGAGAATAGTTTAGGATGGAGTAGAATGGTGTAGCATGGAGTCGAGTGGAGTCGAAAAGAGATAATAGAGTTGAGTAGAGTCTAATAGAGCCGAATAGAGCTGAATAGAGCCTATTCGAGCTGACTAGAGCCGAATGGAGCCGATTAGAGCTGAATCGAACCGATTTGAGCCGATTGGGGATGAATGGAGTGGAAAGGAGCCGATTTGAGCCGAATCGCATCGAGACGCGTGGAA
Source organism: Loxodonta africana (assembly GCF_030014295.1). Taxonomy (NCBI): domain Eukaryota; kingdom Metazoa; phylum Chordata; class Mammalia; order Proboscidea; family Elephantidae; genus Loxodonta; species Loxodonta africana. The sequence goes on along the minus strand of NW_026975144.1, from coordinate 1,305,370 downwards.
TCGAATCCAGTAGAATAGATTAGATTAGGGTAGGATGGAATAGAGTAGACTAGAACACAGTAGAAGAGAATGGAAAGGATACAATAGAATAGAGTAGAAAAGGGTAGAGCAGAGCAGAATAGTGTAGAGTAGAGTAGAACAGAGTCGAATCAAGCTGAATGGAGACGAAACGAGACAAATCGCGTCGAATGGCGTCGAATCCCATCGAATCAATTACAGTAGGGTATAGTAGAATAGCATAGAATGGAGTAGAATGGTGTGCAATGGAATCGAGTAGAGTAGAAAAGAGCTGAATAGAGCCGAATAGGGCCAAAGAGGGCCAAATCGAGCTGAATTGAGCGAAATCGAGCCGAATCCAGTGAATCGAGCCTAATGGAGCCAAATCGAGCCTAATCAAGCTGAATCGACACTATTCGAGACAAATGGAGCCGAATGGACATGAATCACACCGATTCGGCCCCTAGTCGCGTCAAAATTTCTCGAATTCAATTGAATAGACTAGAGTAGGGGAGGTTCGGGTAGGCTAGAGTAGGGTAGAATAGAGTAGAATAGAATAAAACAGAACAGAACACAACAAAATAGAACAGAACAACACAGAACGAATACAGAAAAGAGTAAGCTAGAATGGAGTAGAGGGGAATAGGGTAGAGTAGAATAGATTTGAACAGAGCCAAATTGAGCTGAATCGCGTTGAAATGGGTTGAATCAAATCCAATCAAGTGGATTACAATACCTTAGAGTTGGGTAGCACAGGGTAGGGTAGAATAGAGTAGAATAGTACAGAACAGAGTAGAAACAATACAATAGAGTAGAGAAGAGTAGAATAGAGCTGAATAGAGCCAAATGCAGACAAAATGAGAGGAATCGTGTAGAAGCAAGTAGAGTAAATTAGAGTGGTGTTGGGTAGGGTAGAGCAGAATAGAGTAGAATAGTGTGGAATGAATAGAATGGAGTAGAATGGAGTCAAGTAGAAACGAATAGAGTAGAAAAGAGTCGAATAGAGCAGAATAGGGCCGAAGAAGGCCAAATCGAGCAGATTCGAAGCGATTCAAGCCAAACCAAGCTGAATGGAGCCTAACTGAGCCGAATAGAGCCAAATCGAGCCGAATCGAGCCGATTCAAGCTTCATCGCCTCGAATCGCGTTCAACGCGTCAAATCCAATCCAGACGTATAGATTAGAGAAGGGGAGGGGAGGGGAGGGGAGAATAGAACAGAGTAGAGTGGAATAGAAGAGATTAGAACAGAATAGAAGGAATAGAATCGAGTAGAATCGAGTGGAAAAGAGTAGAGTCGAATACAGTCGAATAGAGCCGAATAAGCTGAATAGAGACGAATGGAGCTGAAGACAGCCGAAAAGAGCTGTATACTGCCGAATCACACCTAATCGAGCGGAATCAAGCAGAATCGCACTGACTGTCACCGAACAGCGTCGAATCGAATCAGGTCGAATCGAGTCGAGTCACATCGTTTTGAATCAAACAAGGTCAAATCGCTTCATATCGTGTCGAATCCCATCGAATCACGTCGAATAACTTCGAATTGCGTCAAACCTCAGAGAATCCTACTGAATCACGTCGAGTCGCATGGAATCTCATCAAATCCCTTCAGATCTTGCCGAATCCAGTCAAGTCCTATCAAATCGCTTTGCACGGAATCGAATTGAATCCAATAGATTAAAGTAGGGTAGGTTCGGGTGGGGTGCCGTTGGGTCGGGTAGGGTAGAATAGAATAGAGTACAACAGAATAGGAGCGAATAGAACAGAACAGAAAGAATACAACAGAATAGAATAGAGTCAAAGAGAGAGAACATAGCCGAATTGAGCCGAGTGGAGACAAAACGAGACGAATCACGTCCGGTTGCTTCGAATCGCGTCAAATCAAATCGAATCGATTAGAAGAGATTAGGGTAGGGAAGGGTAGAATAGAAGAGAGGAAAATAGTGAGGAATGGAGTTGAACGGAGTCCAATAGAGACGGATAGATATGAATAGAGTACAAAAGAGTCTAATAGAGCAGAATAGGGCCGAATAGGCCCAAATAAGGCCTAATTGAGCAGAATCCAGCAGAATCGATGGAATTCGAGCCTAATCGAGCCGAATGGAGTGAAATGGAGCCAAGTCGAGCCGAATAGAGCCGATTCGAACTGAATCGAGCTGATTCAAGCCTAATCGCGTCAAATCGCGTGGAAATACGCCACATCGAATCTAATCAAATAGATTAGGGAAGGGTAGGGGAGGGGCGGGTGGGTAGAATAGAACAGAATAGTACAGAATAGAATATAGTACAGTAGGGTAGAGTAGAGAGAGTAAAGCAGACAAGAGTAGAGCAGAGTAGAATTGAGTCAAATAGAGTCAAAGAGTGCAGGATATAGCTGAATAGAGCCAATTCTGGCCGAATCGAGTCAAATGGAAACAAAACGAGATGAATCACACCGAATTGCTCCGAATCGCATCCAATCGAATAGATTGGAGTATCGTAGGGTAGAGTAGAACAGAATAGAGTAGAATAGCGTAGAATGGAGAAGAGTGGAGTCAAATGGAGTCGAACAGAGACAAATAGAGTAGAAAAGAGTCGAATCGAGCCAAATAGGGCCGAATAAGGCTGAACCGAGTGGAAACGAGCTGAATTGAAGCGATTCGAGCCAAATCGAGCTGAATCGAGCTGATGTTGCGGAATCGAGCCGACTCAAGCGTGATGGTGTCCGGTCGCATCGAAATGCTTTGAATCGAATCAAATGGAATCGATTAGAATAGGTTAGGGTAGGGTAGTTTATGATAGGAAGACTAGGGTAGATGCAAGTAGACTACATTAGAGTAGACAAGAGAAGGCTAGAGTAGAAGCCTAGACTAGTAAGCTGGACTAGTCAGCTAGACTAGTGGCATAGAGCAGTAGCCTAGACAACTAGTCTTGAAGAGTACCCTAAGTCAGTAATCTGAACGAGTACCCTTGCCTGAACTCTTAGCCTAATCTAGTACCCTTGCCTTAACTAGTAGTCCTAACAAGTACCTTTGCCTTAACAAGTAGTCTTCACTAGTACCCTTGCCTTCACTAGTAGTACGTCCTTAACAAGTAGCCTGAACTGGTACCCTTGCCTTAACCAGTACCCTCAACAAGTACCCATGCCTTAACTAGTAGCCTGGCCTTAACTAGTACCCTGGCCTTAACTAGTAGCCTGAACTAGTACCCTTGCCTTAAGGGGTACCCTTGCCCGAACTACTCCCCTTAATTAGGACCCTTATTGAGTAACCCAAAGTAGTAGAGTATGGTACGGTGGGGTAGCATAGGGTAGAGAAGCATACGGTGGAACAGAGAAAATAGAAGGAAATAGAATAGAACAGCATAGGTCAGGGTAGGTTAGCTTAGTGTAGGGTATGGTAGAGTAGCATAGGATGGAATAGAGAAAATAGAAAAGGAGACTAGAAAAGAGCAGACTAGATTAGGATAGGGTAGGGTGGGGGAGGGTTTTGTAGAATACAGGAGTGTAGAATGGAATAGAATGGTGTGGAATGGAGTCAAATGGATTCGAACACAGATGCAGAGAGTAGAAAAGAGTTGAATAGAGCCGAATAACGCTGAATAGGACCAAATATGGCCAAAATGAGCCGAATCGAGTCGAGTCGACCAGATTCGGGATGAATGGAGCCTAGTGGAGCTGAAATGAGCCAAATAGAGACAAACTGAACCCAGCAAAATCGAGCCAAAACACACTTAATTGCATCCTATTGCATCGGATCTCGTCGAATTCCATCAAATCCCACCAAAACGCATCAAATCTCGCGGAATCTCACCGAATCCCGTCGAATTGTCTCAAATCGGGTCGAATGGTGTCAAACTGAATGGAATCGAATTAAATTGAATAGATTAGAGTAGTGTAGGTTAGACTGGGATTCAGTAGGGAAGGGCACAGAAGAATAGAATAGAGTAGAACAGAAGAGAATACCAAGAGTAGAACGGAGTAGAGTTGAGTAGAGTGGAATAGTCAGAGTCGGGTAGTGCAGAATATAGATGAATAGATCCAATTCAAGCCGAATTGATTCGAATGGAGAGGAAAGGAGACAAATCGTGATGAATCGAATCGATTAGAATAGATTAGAGTAGGGTAGGGTAGAACAGAATAGAATAGAGTAGAAAAGAGTAGAGTGGTGTGGAATGGAGTTGAATGGAGCCAAATAGAGACAAATAAAGTAGAAAGGGTTGAGTAGAGCTGAACAGGGCTGAATAAGGTTCACTGGAGCCTAATTATGCTGAATTGAGCAGAATCGAGACGAATTGACCCAATTCAAGCCAAATAGAGCTAAATCGAGCCGATTCAAGCCTAATCACATGGAATCGCGTCGAAATGCGTTGAATCGAATAGATTAGAGTAGAGAAGGGTACGGTAGCAGAGGCTAGACTACAACACAACAGAACACAATAGAAAGAAGAGAATAGAATTAAGTAGAGTCGGGTCCAGTAGAATAGAGTCAAATCGAGTTGAAGAGAGCCGAAAAGAGCCAAACAGAGCTGAATACAGCCGAATTGACCAAATTCAAGGTGAATCGAGATGAATCATGTCGAGTCGTTTGAAACGTGTCGAATCGAATCAAATAGATTAGTGTGGGGAAGGTAAGGTTACGGTAGGGTAGAGAAGAATAGAATAGAGTAGAATAGAACAGAACAGAAAGAATCGAGTAGACTAGAGTCAAATAGAGTCGAATACTGCCAAAAAGAGCCGAATAGAGTGGAAAAGAGCCGAATAGAACCGAATCGAGTTTAATGGAGCAGAAAGGAGATGAATCGAGCCGATATGACCCGAATCAGGTCGAATCCCATTCAAGTGTGTCGAATAGCATAGAACAGATGACAGTAGGCTAAGTTAGGGTAGGGTAGGGTAGAATAGAGTGCAGTAGAACAGAACAGAACAGAACTGAAAGAATAGGGTCGAGACGAGCAGAGTATAGAAGAGTAGAGTAGACCAGAGTCTAACATTGCCGAATAGAGCCAAATAGAGCCCAAAAGAGCTAAATGGATAGAAACCAAGACGAATCACACCGAATCCCGTTGGAATGGTGCCGTTTCGCGTCGAATCCCGTCGAATTGCATTGAATCTGATCAATTCCAATCCAATCAATTAGAATAGACTACAGTAAGGTAGAGTACAATACAATACAGTAGAGAATAGTTTAGGATGGAGTAGAATGGTGTAGCATGGAGTCGAGTGGAGTCGAAAAGAGATAATAGAGTTGAGTAGAGTCTAATAGAGCCGAATAGAGCTGAATAGAGCCTATTCGAGCTGACTAGAGCCGAATGGAGCCGATTAGAGCTGAATCGAACCGATTTGAGCCGATTGGGGATGAATGGAGTGGAAAGGAGCCGATTTGAGCCGAATCGCATCGAGACGCGTGGAATCGAATCCAGTAGAATAGATTAGATTAGGGTAGGATGGAATAGAGTAGACTAGAACACAGTAGAAGAGAATGGAAAGGATACAATAGAATAGAGTAGAAAAGGGTAGAGCAGAGCAGAATAGTGTAGAGTAGAATAGAGTAGAGTAGAACAGAGTCGAATCAAGCTGAATGGAGACGAAACGAGACAAATCGCGTCGAATGCCGTCAAATCCCATCGAATCAATTACAGTAGGGTATAGTAGAATAGCATAGAATGGAGTAGAATGGTGTGCAATGGAATCGAGTAGAGTAGAAAAGAGCTGAATAGAGCCGAATAGGGCCAAAGAGGGCCAAATCGAGCTGAATTGAGCGAAATCGAGCCGAATCCAGTGAATCGAGCCTAATGGAGCCAAATCGAGCCTAATCAAGCTGAATCGACACTATTCGAGACAAATGGAGCCGAATGGACATGAATCACACCGATTCGGCCCCTAGTCGCGTCAAAATTTCTCGAATTCAATTGAATAGACTAGAGTAGGGGAGGTTCGGGTAGGCTAGAGTAGGGTAGAATAGAGTAGAATAGAATAAAACAGAACAGAACACAACAAAATAGAACAGAACAACACAGAACGAATACAGAAAAGAGTAAGCTAGAGTGGAGTAGAGGGGAATAGAGTAGAGTAGAATGGATTTGAACAGAGCCAAAATGAGCTGAATCGCGTTGAAATGGGTTGAATCAAATCCAATCAAGTGGATTACAATACCTTAGAGTTGGGTAGCACAGGGTAGGGTAGAATAGAGTAGAATAGTACAGAACAGAGTAGAAACAATACAATAGAGTAGAGAAGAGTAGAATAGAGCTGAATAGAGCCAAATGCAGACAAAATGAGAGGAATCGTGTAGAAGCAAGTAGAGTAAATTAGAGTGGTGTTGGGTAGGGTAGAGCAGAATAAAGTAGAATAGTGTGGAATGAATAGAATGGAGTAGAATGGAGTCAAGTAGAAACGAATAGAGTAGAAAAGAGTCGAATAGAGCAGAATAGGGCCGAAGAAGGCCAAATCGAGCAGATTCGAAGCGATTCAAGCCAAACCAAGCTGAATGGAGCCTAACTGAGCCGAATAGAGCCAAATCGAGCCGAATCGAGCCGATTCAAGCTTCATCGCCTCGAATCGCGTTCAACGCGTCAAATCCAATCGAGACGTATAGATTAGAGAAGGGGAGGGGAGGGGAGGGGAGAATAGAACAGAGTAGAGTGGAATAGAAGAGATTAGAACAGAATAGAAGGAATAGAATCGAGTAGAATCGAGTGGAAAAGAGTAGAGTCGAATACAGTCGCATAGAGCCGAATAAGCTGAATAGAGACGAATGGAGCTGAAGACAGCCGAAAAGAGCTGTATACTGCCGAATCACACCTAATCGAGCGGAATCAAGCAGAATCGCACTGACTGTCACCGAACAGCGTCGAATCGAATCAGGTCGAATCGAGTCGAGTCACATCGTTTTGAATCAAACAAGGTCAAATCGCTTCATATCGTGTCGAATCCCATCGAATCACGTCGAATAACTTCGAATTGCGTCAAACCTCAGAGAATCCTACTGAATCACGTCGAGTCGCATGGAATCTCATCAAATCCCTTCAGATCTTGCCGAATCCAGTCAAGTCCTATCAAATCGCTTTGCACGGAATCGAATTGAATCCAATAGATTAAAGTAGGGTAGGTTCGGGTGGGGTGCCGTTGGGTCGGGTAGGGTAGAATAGAATAGAGTACAACAGAATAGGAGCGAATAGAACAGAACAGAAAGAATACAACAGAATAGAATAGAGTCAAAGAGAGAGAACATAGCCGAATTGAGCCGAGTGGAGACAAAACGAGACGAATCACGTCCGGTTGCTTCGAATCGCGTCAAATCAAATCGAATCGATTAGAAGAGATTAGGGTAGGGAAGGGTAGAATAGAAGAGAGGAAAATAGTGAGGAATGGAGTTGAACGGAGTCCAATAGAGACGGATAGATATGAATAGAGTACAAAAGAGTCTAATAGAGCAGAATAGGGCCGAATAGGCCCAAATAAGGCCTAATTGAGCAGAATCCAGCAGAATCGATGGAATTCGAGCCTAATCGAGCCGAATGGAGTGAAATGGAGCCAAGTCGAGCCGAATAGAGCCGATTCGAACTGAATCGAGCTGATTCAAGCCTAATCGCGTCAAATCGCGTGGAAATACGTCACATCGAATCTAATCAAATAGATTAGGGAAGGGTAGGGGAGGGGCGGGTGGGTAGAATAGAACAGAATAGTACAGAATAGAATATAGTACAGTAGGGTAGAGTAGAGAGAGTAAAGCAGACAAGAGTAGAGCAGAGTAGAATTGAGTCAAATAGAGTCAAAGAGTGCAGGATATAGCTGAATAGAGCCAATTCTGGCCGAATCGAGTCAAATGGAAACAAAACGAGATGAATCACACCGAATTGCTCCGAATCGCATCCAATCGAATAGATTGGAGTATCGTAGGGTAGAGTAGAACAGAATAGAGTAGAATAGCGTAGAATGGAGAAGAGTGGAGTCAAATGGAGTCGAACAGAGACAAATAGAGTAGAAAAGAGTCGAATCGAGCCAAATAGGGCCGAATAAGGCTGAACCGAGTGGAAACGAGCTGAATTGAAGCGATTCGAGCCAAATCGAGCTGAATCGAGCTGATGTTGCGGAATCGAGCCGACTCAAGCGTGATGGTGTCCGGTCGCATCGAAATGCTTTGAATCGAATCAAATGGAATCGATTAGAATAGGTTAGGGTAGGGTAGTTTATGATAGGAAGACTAGGGTAGATGCAAGTAGACTACATTAGAGTAGACAAGAGAAGGCTAGAGTAGAAGCCTAGACTAGTAAGCTGGACTAGTCAGCTAGACTAGTGGCATAGAGCAGTAGCCTAGACAACTAGTCTTGAAGAGTACCCTAAGTCAGTAATCTGAACGAGTACCCTTGCCTGAACTCTTAGCCTAATCTAGTACCCTTGCCTTAACTAGTAGTCCTAACAAGTACCTTTGCCTTAACAAGTAGTCTTCACTAGTACCCTTGCCTTCACTAGTAGTACGTCCTTAACAAGTAGCCTGAACTGGTACCCTTGCCTTAACCAGTACCCTCAACAAGTACCCATGCCTTAACTAGTAGCCTGGCCTTAACTAGTAACCTGGCCTTAACTAGTAGCCTGAACTAGTACCCTTGCCTTAAGGGGTACCCTTGCCCGAACTACTCCCCTTAATTAGGACCCTTATTGAGTAACCCAAAGTAGTAGAGTATGGTACGGTGGGGTAGCATAGGGTAGAGAAGCATACGGTGGAACAGAGAAAATAGAAGGAAATAGAATAGAACAGCATAGGTCAGGGTAGGTTAGCTTAGTGTAGGGTATGGTAGAGTAGCATAGGATGGAATAGAGAAAATAGAAAAGGAGACTAGAAAAGAGCAGACTAGATTAGGATAGGGTAGGGTGGGGGAGGGTTTTGTAGAATACAGGAGTGTAGAATGGAATAGAATGGTGTGGAATGGAGTCAAATGGATTCGAAAACTGATGCAGAGAGTAGAAAAGAGTTGAACAGGGCCGAATAACGCTGAATAGTACCACATATGGCCAAAATGAGCCGAATCGAGTCGAGTCGACCAGATTCGGGATGAATGCAGCCTAGTGGAGCTGAAATGAGCCAAATAGAGACAAACTGAACCCAGCAAAATCGAGCCAAAACACACTTAATTGCATCCTATTGCATCGGATCTCGTCGAATTCCATCAAATCCCACCAAAACGCATCAAATCTCGCGGAATCTCACCGAATCCCGTCGAATTGTCTCAAATCGGGTCGAATGGTGTCAAACTGAATGGAATCGAATTAAATTGAATAGATTAGAGTAGTGTAGGTTAGACTGGGATTCAGTAGGGAAGGGCACAGAAGAATAGAATAGAGTAGAACAGAAGAGAATACCAAGAGTAGAACGGAGTAGAGTTGAGTAGAGTGGAATAGTCAGAGTCGGGTAGTGCAGAATATAGATGAATAGATCCAATTCAAGCCCAATCGATTCGAATGGAGAGGAAAGGAGACAAATCGTGATGAATCGAATCGATTAGAATAGATTAGAGTAGGGTAGGGTAGAACAGAATAGAATAGAGTAGAAAAGAGTAGAGTGGTGTGGAATGGAGTTGAATGGAGCCAAATAGAGACAAATAAAGTAGAAAGGGTTGAGTAGAGCTGAACAGGGCTGAATAAGGTTCACTGGAGCCTAATTATGCTGAATTGAGCAGAATCGAGACGAATTGACCCAATTCAAGCCAAATAGAGCTAAATCGAGCCGATTCAAGCCTAATCACATGGAATCGCGTCGAAATGCGTTGAATCGAATAGATTAGAGTAGAGAAGGGTACGGTAGCAGAGGCTAGACTACAACACAACAGAACACAATAGAAAGAAGAGAATAGAATTAAGTAGAGTCGGGTCCAGTAGAATAGAGTCAAATCGAGTTGAAGAGAGCCGAAAAGAGCCAAACAGAGCTGAATACAGCCGAATTGACCAAATTCAAGGTGAATCGAGATGAATCATGTCGAGTCGTTTGAAACGTGTCGAATCGAATCAAATAGATTAGTGTGGGGAAGGTAAGGTTAGGGTAGGGTAAAGAAGAATAGAATAGAGTAGAATAGAACAGAACAGAAAGAATCGAGTAGACTAGAGTCAAATAGAGTCGAATACTGCCAAAAAGAGCCGAATAGAGTGGAAAAGAGCCGAATAGAACCGAATCGAGTTTAATGGAGCAGAAAGGAGATGAATCGAGCCGATATGACCCGAATCAGGTCGAATCCCATTCAAGTGTGTCGAATAGCATAGAACAGATTACAGTAGGCTAAGTTAGGGTAGGGTAGGGTAGAATAGAGTGCAGTAGAACAGAAGAGAACAGAACTGAAAGAATAGGGTCGAGACGAGCAGAGTATAGAAGAGTAGAGTAGACCAGAGTCTAACATTGCCGAATAGAGCCAAATAGAGCCCAAAAGAGCTAAATGGATAGAAACCAAGACGAATCACACCGAATCCCGTTGGAATCGTGCCGTTTCGCGTCGAATCCCGTCGAATTGCATTGAATCTGATCAATTCCAATCCAATCAATTAGAATAGACTACAGTAAGGTAGAGTACAATACAATACAGTAGAGAATAGTTTAGGATGGAGTAGAATGGTGTAGCATGGTGTCGAGTGGAGTCGAAAAGAGATAATAGAGTTGAGTAGAGTCTAATAGAGCCGAATAGAGCTGAATAGAGCCTATTCGAGCTGACTAGAGCCGAATGGAGCCGATTAGAGCTGAATCGAACCGATTTGAGCCGATTGGGGATGAATGGAGTGGAAAGGAGCCGATTTGAGCCGAATCGCATCGAGACGCGTGGAATCGAATCCAGTAGAATAGATTAGATTAGGGTAGGATGGAATAGAGTAGACTAGAACACAGTAGAAGAGAATGGAAAGGATACAATAGAATAGAGTAGAAAAGGGTAGAGCAGAGCAGAATAGTGTAGAGTAGAATAGAGTAGAGTAGAACAGATTCGAATCAAGCTGAATGGAGACGAAACGAGACAAATCGCGTCGAATGCCGTCAAATCCCATCGAATCAATTACAGTAGGGTATAGTAGAATAGCATAGAATGGAGTAGAATGGTGTGCAATGGAATCGAGTAGAGTAGAAAAGAGCTGAATAGAGCCGAATAGGGCCAAAGAGGGCCAAATCGAGCTGAATTGAGCGAAATCGAGCCGAATCCAGTGAATCGAGCCTAATGGAGCCAAATCGAGCCTAATCAAGCTGAATCGACACTATTCGAGACAAATGGAGCCGAATGGACATGAATCACACCGATTCGGCCCCTAGTCGCGTCAAAATTTCTCGAATTCAATTGAATAGACTAGAGTAGGGGAGGTTCGGGTAGGCTAGAGTAGGGTAGAATAGAGTAGAATAGAATAAAACAGAACAGAACACAACAAAATAGAACAGAACAACACAGAACGAATACAGAAAAGAGTAAGCTAGAGTGGAGTAGAGGGGAATAGAGTAGAGTAGAATGGATTTGAACAGAGCCAAAATGAGCTGAATCGCGTTGAAATGGGTTGAATCAAATCCAATCAAGTGGATTACAATACCTTAGAGTTGGGTAGCACAGGGTAGGGTAGAATAGAGTAGAATAGTACAGAACAGAGTAGAAACAATACAATAGAGTAGAGAAGAGTAGAATAGAGCTGAATAGAGCCAAATGCAGACAAAATGAGAGGAATCGTGTAGAAGCAAGTAGAGTAAATTAGAGTGGTGTTGGGTAGGGTAGAGCAGAATAAAGTAGAATAGTGTGGAATGAATAGAATGGAGTAGAATGGAGTCAAGTGGAAACGAATAGAGTAGAAAAGAGTCGAATAGAGCAGAATAGGGCCGAAGAAGGCCAAATCGAGCAGATTCGAAGCGATTCAAGCCAAACCAAGCTGAATGGAGCCTAACTGAGCCGAATAGAGCCAAATCGAGCCGAATCGAGCCGATTCAAGCTTCATCGCCTCGAATCGCGTTCAACGCGTCAAATCCAATCGAGACGTATAGATTAGAGAAGGGGAGGGGAGGGGAGGGGAGAATAGAACAGAGTAGAGTGGAATAGAAGAGATTAGAACAGAATAGAAGGAATAGAATCGAGTAGAATCGAGTGGAAAAGAGTAGAGTCGAATACAGTCGAATAGAGCCGAATAAGCTGAATAGAGACGAATGGAGCTGAAGACAGCCGAAAAGAGCTGTATACTGCCGAATCACACCTAATCGAGCGGAATCAAGCAGAATCGCACTGACTGTCACCGAACAGCGTCGAATCGAATCAGGTCGAATCGAGTCGAGTCACATCGTTTTGAATCAAACAAGGTCAAATCGCTTCATATCGTGTCGAATCCCATCGAATCACGTCGAATAACTTCGAATTGCGTCAAACCTCAGAGAATCCTACTGAATCACGTCGAGTCGCATGGAATCTCATCAAATCCCTTCAGATCTTGCCGAATCCAGTCAAGTCCTATCAAATCGCTTTGCACGGAATCGAATTGAATCCAATAGATTAAAGTAGGGTAGGTTCGGGTGGGGTGCCGTTGGGTCGGGTAGGGTAGAATAGAATAGAGTACAACAGAATAGGAGCGAATAGAACAGAACAGAAAGAATACAACAGAATAGAATAGAGTCAAAGAGAGAGAACATAGCCGAATTGAGCCGAGTGGAGACAAAACGAGACGAATCACGTCCGGTTGCTTCGAATCGCGTCAAATCAAATCGAATCGATTAGAAGAGATTAGGGTAGGGAAGGGTAGAATAGAAGAGAGGAAAATAGTGAGGAATGGAGTTGAACGGAGTCCAATAGAGACGGATAGATATGAATAGAGTACAAAAGAGTCTAATAGAGCAGAATAGGGCCGAATAGGCCCAAATAAGGCCTAATTGAGCAGAATCCAGCAGAATCGATGGAATTCGAGCCTAATCGAGCCGAATGGAGTGAAATGGAGCCAAGTCGAGCCGAATAGAGCCGATTCGAACTGAATCGAGCTGATTCAAGCCTAATCGCGTCAAATCGCGTGGAAATACGTCACATCGAATCTAATCAAATAGATTAGGGAAGGGTAGGGGAGGGGCGGGTGGGTAGAATAGAACAGAATAGTACAGAATAGAATATAGTACAGTAGGGTAGAGTAGAGAGAGTAAAGCAGACAAGAGTAGAGCAGAGTAGAATTGAGTCAAATAGAGTCAAAGAGTGCAGGATATAGCTGAATAGAGCCAATTCTGGCCGAATCGAGTCAAATGGAAACAAAACGAGATGAATCACACCGAATTGCTCCGAATCGCATCCAATCGAATAGATTGGAGTATCGTAGGGTAGAGTAGAACAGAATAGAGTAGAATAGCGTAGAATGGAGAAGAGTGGAGTCAAATGGAGTCGAACAGAGACAAATAGAGTAGAAAAGAGTCGAATCGAGCCAAATAGGGCCGAATAAGGCTGAACCGAGTGGAAACGAGCTGAATTGAAGCGATTCGAGCCAAATCGAGCTGAATCGAGCTGATGTTGCGGAATCGAGCCGACTCAAGCGTGATGGTGTCCGGTCGCATCGAAATGCTTTGAATCGAATCAAATGGAATCGATTAGAATAGGTTAGGGTAGGGTAGTTTATGATAGGAAGACTAGGGTAGATGCAAGTAGACTACATTAGAGTAGACAAGAGAAGGCTAGAGTAGAAGCCTAGACTAGTAAGCTGGACTAGTCAGCTAGACTAGTGGCATAGAGCAGTAGCCTAGACAACTAGTCTTGAAGAGTACCCTAAGTCAGTAATCTGAACGAGTACCCTTGCCTGAACTCTTAGCCTAATCTAGTACCCTTGCCTTAACTAGTAGTCCTAACAAGTACCCTTGCCTTAACCAGTAGTCTTCACTAGTACCCTTGCCTTCACTAGTAGTACGTCCTTAACAAGTAGCCTGAACTGGTACCCTTGCCTTAACCAGTACCCTCAACAAGTACCCATGCCTTAACTAGTAGCCTGGCCTTAACTAGTACCCTGGCCTTAACTAGTAGCCTGAACTAGTACCCTTGCCTTAAGGAGTACCCTTGCCCGAACTACTCCCCTTAATTAGGACCCTTATTGAGTAACCCAAAGTAGTAGAGTATGGTACGGTGGGGTAGCATAGGGTAGGGAAGCATACGGTGGAACAGAGAAAATAGAAGGAAATAGAATAGAACAGCATAGGTCAGGGTAGGTTAGCTTAGTGTAGGGTATGGTAGAGTAGCATAGGATGGAATAGAGAAAATAGAAAAGGAGACTAGAAAAGAGCAGAGTAGATTAGGATAGGCTAGGGTGGGGGAGGGTTTTGTAGAATACAGTAGTGTAGAATGGAATAGAATGGTGTGGAATGGAGTCAAATGGATTCGAACACAGATGCAGAGAGTAGAAAAGAGTTGAATAGAGCCGAATAACGCTGAATAGGACCACATATGGCCAAAATGAGCCGAATCGAGTCGAGTCGACCAGATTCGGGATGAATGCAGCCTAGTGGAGCTGAAATGAGCCAAATAGAGACAAACTGAACCCAGCAAAATCGAGCCAAAACACACTTAATTGCATCCTATTGCATCGGATCTCGTCGAATTCCATCAAATCCCACCAAAACGCATCAAATCTCGCGGAATCTCACCGAATCCCGTCGAATTGTCTCAAATCGGGTCGAATGGTGTCAAACTGAATGGAATCGAATTAAATTGAATAGATTAGAGTAGTGTAGGTTAGACTGGGATTTAGTAGGGAAGGGCACAGAAGAATAGAATAGAGTAGAACAGAAGAGAATACCAAGAGTAGAACGGAGTAGAGTTGAGTAGAGTGGAATAGTCAGAGTCGGGTAGTGCAGAATACAGATGAATAGATCCAATTCAAGCCCAATCGATTCGAATGGAGAGGAAAGGAGACAAATCGTGATGAATTGAATCGATTAGAATAGATTAGAGTAGGGTAGGGTAGAACAGAATAGAATAGAGTAGAAAAGAGTAGAGTGGTGTGGAATGGAGTTGAATGGAGCCAAATAGAGACAAATAAAGTAGAAAGGGTTGAGTAGAGCTGAACAGGGCTGAATAAGGTTCACTGGAGCCTAATTATGCTGAATTGAGCAGAATCGAGACGAATTGACCCAATTCAAGCCAAATAGAGCTAAATCGAGCCGATTCAAGCCTAATCACATGGAATCGCGTCGAAATGCGTTGAATCGAATAGATTAGAGTAGAGAAGGGTACGGTAGCAGAGGCTAGACTACAACACAACAGAACACAATAGAAAGAAGAGAATAGAATTAAGTAGAGTCGGGTCCAGTAGAATAGAGTCAAATCGAGTTGAAGAGAGCCGAAAAGAGCCAAACAGAGCTGAATACAGCCGAATTGACCAAATTCAAGGTGAATCGAGATGAATCATGTCGAGTCGTTTGAAACGTGTCGAATCGAATCAAATAGATTAGTGTGGGGAAGGTAAGGTTACGGTAGGGTAGAGAAGAATAGAATAGAGTAGAATAGAACAGAACAGAAAGAATCGAGTAGACTAGAGTCAAATAGAGTCGAATACTGCCAAAAAGAGCCGAATAGAGTGGAAAAGAGCCGAATAGAACCGAATCGAGTTTAATGGAGCAGAAAGGAGATGAATCGAGCCGATATGACCCGAATCAGGTCGAATCCCATTCAAGTGTGTCGAATAGCATAGAACAGATGACAGTAGGCTAAGTTAGGGTAGGGTAGGGTAGAATAGAGTGCAGTAGAACAGAACAGAACAGAACTGAAAGAATAGGGTCGAGACGAGCAGAGTATAGAAGAGTAGAGTAGACCAGAGTCTAACATTGCCGAATAGAGCCAAATAGAGCCCAAAAGAGCTAAATGGATAGAAACCAAGACGAATCACACCGAATCCCGTTGGAATGGTGCCGTTTCGCGTCGAATCCCGTCGAATTGCATTGAATCTGATCAATTCCAATCCAATCCAATCCAATCAATTAGAATAGACTACAGTAAGGTAGAGTACAATACAATACAGTAGAGAATAGTTTAGGATGGAGTAGAATGGTGTAGCATGGAGTCGAGTGGAGTCGAAAAGAGATAATAGAGTTGAGTAGAGTCTAATAGAGCCGAATAGAGCTGAATAGAGCCTATTCGAGCTGACTAGAGCCGAATGGAGCCGATTAGAGCTGAATCGAACCGATTTGAGCCGATTGGGGATGAATGGAGTGGAAAGGAGCCGATTTGAGCCGAATCGCATCGAGACGCGTGGAATCGAATCCAGTAGAATAGATTAGATTAGGGTAGGATGGAATAGAGTAGACTAGAACACAGTAGAAGAGAATGGAAAGGATACAATAGAATAGAGTAGAAAAGGGTAGAGCAGAGCAGAATAGTGTAGAGTAGAGTAGAACAGAGTCGAATCAAGCTGAATGGAGACGAAACGAGACAAATCGCGTCGAATGGCGTCGAATCCCATCGAATCAATTACAGTAGGGTATAGTAGAATAGCATAGAATGGAGTAGAATGGTGTGCAATGGAATCGAGTAGAGTAGAAAAGAGCTGAATAGAGCCGAATAGGGCCAAAGAGGGCCAAATCGAGCTGAATTGAGCGAAATCGAGCCGAATCCAGTGAATCGAGCCTAATGGAGCCAAATCGAGCCTAATCAAGCTGAATCGACACTATTCGAGACAAATGGAGCCGAATGGACATGAATCACACCGATTCGGCCCCTAGTCGCGTCAAAATTTCTCGAATTCAATTGAATAGACTAGAGTAGGGGAGGTTCGGGTAGGCTAGAGTAGGGTAGAATAGAGTAGAATAGAATAAAACAGAACAGAACACAACAAAATAGAACAGAACAACACAGAACGAATACAGAAAAGAGTAAGCTAGAATGGAGTAGAGGGGAATAGGGTAGAGTAGAATAGATTTGAACAGAGCCAAATTGAGCTGAATCGCGTTGAAATGGGTTGAATCAAATCCAATCAAGTGGATTACAATACCTTAGAGTTGGGTAGCACAGGGTAGGGTAGAATAGAGTAGAATAGTACAGAACAGAGTAGAAACAATACAATAGAGTAGAGAAGAGTAGAATAGAGCTGAATAGAGCCAAATGCAGACAAAATGAGAGGAATCGTGTAGAAGCAAGTAGAGTAAATTAGAGTGGTGTTGGGTAGGGTAGAGCAGAATAGAGTAGAATAGTGTGGAATGAATAGAATGGAGTAGAATGGAGTCAAGTAGAAACGAATAGAGTAGAAAAGAGTCGAATAGAGCAGAATAGGGCCGAAGAAGGCCAAATCGAGCAGATTCGAAGCGATTCAAGCCAAACCAAGCTGAATGGAGCCTAACTGAGCCGAATAGAGCCAAATCGAGCCGAATCGAGCCGATTCAAGCTTCATCGCCTCGAATCGCGTTCAACGCGTCAAATCCAATCCAGACGTATAGATTAGAGAAGGGGAGGGGAGGGGAGGGGAGAATAGAACAGAGTAGAGTGGAATAGAAGAGATTAGAACAGAATAGAAGGAATAGAATCGAGTAGAATCGAGTGGAAAAGAGTAGAGTCGAATACAGTCGAATAGAGCCGAATAAGCTGAATAGAGACGAATGGAGCTGAAGACAGCCGAAAAGAGCTGTATACTGCCGAATCACACCTAATCGAGCGGAATCAAGCAGAATCGCACTGACTGTCACCGAACAGCGTCGAATCGAATCAGGTCGAATCGAGTCGAGTCACATCGTTTTGAATCAAACAAGGTCAAATCGCTTCATATCGTGTCGAATCCCATCGAATCACGTCGAATAACTTCGAATTGCGTCAAACCTCAGAGAATCCTACTGAATCACGTCGAGTCGCATGGAATCTCATCAAATCCCTTCAGATCTTGCCGAATCCAGTCAAGTCCTATCAAATCGCTTTGCACGGAATCGAATTGAATCCAATAGATTAAAGTAGGGTAGGTTCGGGTGGGGTGCCGTTGGGTCGGGTAGGGTAGAATAGAATAGAGTACAACAGAATAGGAGCGAATAGAACAGAACAGAAAGAATACAACAGAATAGAATAGAGTCAAAGAGAGAGAACATAGCCGAATTGAGCCGAGTGGAGACAAAACGAGACGAATCACGTCCGGTTGCTTCGAATCGCGTCAAATCAAATCGAATCGATTAGAAGAGATTAGGGTAGGGAAGGGTAGAATAGAAGAGAGGAAAATAGTGAGGAATGGAGTTGAACGGAGTCCAATAGAGACGGATAGATATGAATAGAGTACAAAAGAGTCTAATAGAGCAGAATAGGGCCGAATAGGCCCAAATAAGGCCTAATTGAGCAGAATCCAGCAGAATCGATGGAATTCGAGCCTAATCGAGCCGAATGGAGTGAAATGGAGCCAAGTCGAGCCGAATAGAGCCGATTCGAACTGAATCGAGCTGATTCAAGCCTAATCGCGTCAAATCGCGTGGAAATACGCCACATCGAATCTAATCAAATAGATTAGGGAAGGGTAGGGGAGGGGCGGGTGGGTAGAATAGAACAGAATAGTACAGAATAGAATATAGTACAGTAGGGTAGAGTAGAGAGAGTAAAGCAGACAAGAGTAGAGCAGAGTAGAATTGAGTCAAATAGAGTCAAAGAGTGCAGGATATAGCTGAATAGAGCCAATTCTGGCCGAATCGAGTCAAATGGAAACAAAACGAGATGAATCACACCGAATTGCTCCGAATCGCATCCAATCGAATAGATTGGAGTATCGTAGGGTAGAGTAGAACAGAATAGAGTAGAATAGCGTAGAATGGAGAAGAGTGGAGTCAAATGGAGTCGAACAGAGACAAATAGAGTAGAAAAGAGTCGAATCGAGCCAAATAGGGCCGAATAAGGCTGAACCGAGTGGAAACGAGCTGAATTGAAGCGATTCGAGCCAAATCGAGCTGAATCGAGCTGATGTTGCGGAATCGAGCCGACTCAAGCGTGATGGTGTCCGGTCGCATCGAAATGCTTTGAATCGAATCAAATGGAATCGATTAGAATAGGTTAGGGTAGGGTAGTTTATGATAGGAAGACTAGGGTAGATGCAAGTAGACTACATTAGAGTAGACAAGAGAAGGCTAGAGTAGAAGCCTAGACTAGTAAGCTGGACTAGTCAGCTAGACTAGTGGCATAGAGCAGTAGCCTAGACAACTAGTCTTGAAGAGTACCCTAAGTCAGTAATCTGAACGAGTACCCTTGCCTGAACTCTTAGCCTAATCTAGTACCCTTGCCTTAACTAGTAGTCCTAACAAGTACCTTTGCCTTAACAAGTAGTCTTCACTAGTACCCTTGCCTTCACTAGTAGTACGTCCTTAACAAGTAGCCTGAACTGGTACCCTTGCCTTAACCAGTACCCTCAACAAGTACCCATGCCTTAACTAGTAGCCTGGCCTTAACTAGTACCCTGGCCTTAACTAGTAGCCTGAACTAGTACCCTTGCCTTAAGGGGTACCCTTGCCCGAACTACTCCCCTTAATTAGGACCCTTATTGAGTAACCCAAAGTAGTAGAGTATGGTACGGTGGGGTAGCATAGGGTAGAGAAGCATACGGTGGAACAGAGAAAATAGAAGGAAATAGAATAGAACAGCATAGGTCAGGGTAGGTTAGCTTAGTGTAGGGTATGGTAGAGTAGCATAGGATGGAATAGAGAAAATAGAAAAGGAGACTAGAAAAGAGCAGACTAGATTAGGATAGGGTAGGGTGGGGGAGGGTTTTGTAGAATACAGGAGTGTAGAATGGAATAGAATGGTGTGGAATGGAGTCAAATGGATTCGAACACAGATGCAGAGAGTAGAAAAGAGTTGAATAGAGCCGAATAACGCTGAATAGGACCAAATATGGCCAAAATGAGCCGAATCGAGTCGAGTCGACCAGATTCGGGATGAATGGAGCCTAGTGGAGCTGAAATGAGCCAAATAGAGACAAACTGAACCCAGCAAAATCGAGCCAAAACACACTTAATTGCATCCTATTGCATCGGATCTCGTCGAATTCCATCAAATCCCACCAAAACGCATCAAATCTCGCGGAATCTCACCGAATCCCGTCGAATTGTCTCAAATCGGGTCGAATGGTGTCAAACTGAATGGAATCGAATTAAATTGAATAGATTAGAGTAGTGTAGGTTAGACTGGGATTCAGTAGGGAAGGGCACAGAAGAATAGAATAGAGTAGAACAGAAGAGAATACCAAGAGTAGAACGGAGTAGAGTTGAGTAGAGTGGAATAGTCAGAGTCGGGTAGTGCAGAATATAGATGAATAGATCCAATTCAAGCCGAATTGATTCGAATGGAGAGGAAAGGAGACAAATCGTGATGAATCGAATCGATTAGAATAGATTAGAGTAGGGTAGGGTAGAACAGAATAGAATAGAGTAGAAAAGAGTAGAGTGGTGTGGAATGGAGTTGAATGGAGCCAAATAGAGACAAATAAAGTAGAAAGGGTTGAGTAGAGCTGAACAGGGCTGAATAAGGTTCACTGGAGCCTAATTATGCTGAATTGAGCAGAATCGAGACGAATTGACCCAATTCAAGCCAAATAGAGCTAAATCGAGCCGATTCAAGCCTAATCACATGGAATCGCGTCGAAATGCGTTGAATCGAATAGATTAGAGTAGAGAAGGGTACGGTAGCAGAGGCTAGACTACAACACAACAGAACACAATAGAAAGAAGAGAATAGAATTAAGTAGAGTCGGGTCCAGTAGAATAGAGTCAAATCGAGTTGAAGAGAGCCGAAAAGAGCCAAACAGAGCTGAATACAGCCGAATTGACCAAATTCAAGGTGAATCGAGATGAATCATGTCGAGTCGTTTGAAACGTGTCGAATCGAATCAAATAGATTAGTGTGGGGAAGGTAAGGTTACGGTAGGGTAGAGAAGAATAGAATAGAGTAGAATAGAACAGAACAGAAAGAATCGAGTAGACTAGAGTCAAATAGAGTCGAATACTGCCAAAAAGAGCCGAATAGAGTGGAAAAGAGCCGAATAGAACCGAATCGAGTTTAATGGAGCAGAAAGGAGATGAATCGAGCCGATATGACCCGAATCAGGTCGAATCCCATTCAAGTGTGTCGAATAGCATAGAACAGATGACAGTAGGCTAAGTTAGGGTAGGGTAGGGTAGAATAGAGTGCAGTAGAACAGAACAGAACAGAACTGAAAGAATAGGGTCGAGACGAGCAGAGTATAGAAGAGTAGAGTAGACCAGAGTCTAACATTGCCGAATAGAGCCAAATAGAGCCCAAAAGAGCTAAATGGATAGAAACCAAGACGAATCACACCGAATCCCGTTGGAATGGTGCCGTTTCGCGTCGAATCCCGTCGAATTGCATTGAATCTGATCAATTCCAATCCAATCAATTAGAATAGACTACAGTAAGGTAGAGTACAATACAATACAGTAGAGAATAGTTTAGGATGGAGTAGAATGGTGTAGCATGGAGTCGAGTGGAGTCGAAAAGAGATAATAGAGTTGAGTAGAGTCTAATAGAGCCGAATAGAGCTGAATAGAGCCTATTCGAGCTGACTAGAGCCGAATGGAGCCGATTAGAGCTGAATCGAACCGATTTGAGCCGATTGGGGATGAATGGAGTGGAAAGGAGCCGATTTGAGCCGAATCGCATCGAGACGCGTGGAATCGAATCCAGTAGAATAGATTAGATTAGGGTAGGATGGAATAGAGTAGACTAGAACACAGTAGAAGAGAATGGAAAGGATACAATAGAATAGAGTAGAAAAGGGTAGAGCAGAGCAGAATAGTGTAGAGTAGAATAGAGTAGAGTAGAACAGAGTCGAATCAAGCTGAATGGAGACGAAACGAGACAAATCGCGTCGAATGCCGTCAAATCCCATCGAATCAATTACAGTAGGGTATAGTAGAATAGCATAGAATGGAGTAGAATGGTGTGCAATGGAATCGAGTAGAGTAGAAAAGAGCTGAATAGAGCCGAATAGGGCCAAAGAGGGCCAAATCGAGCTGAATTGAGCGAAATCGAGCCGAATCCAGTGAATCGAGCCTAATGGAGCCAAATCGAGCCTAATCAAGCTGAATCGACACTATTCGAGACAAATGGAGCCGAATGGACATGAATCACACCGATTCGGCCCCTAGTCGCGTCAAAATTTCTCGAATTCAATTGAATAGACTAGAGTAGGGGAGGTTCGGGTAGGCTAGAGTAGGGTAGAATAGAGTAGAATAGAATAAAACAGAACAGAACACAACAAAATAGAACAGAACAACACAGAACGAATACAGAAAAGAGTAAGCTAGAGTGGAGTAGAGGGGAATAGAGTAGAGTAGAATGGATTTGAACAGAGCCAAAATGAGCTGAATCGCGTTGAAATGGGTTGAATCAAATCCAATCAAGTGGATTACAATACCTTAGAGTTGGGTAGCACAGGGTAGGGTAGAATAGAGTAGAATAGTACAGAACAGAGTAGAAACAATACAATAGAGTAGAGAAGAGTAGAATAGAGCTGAATAGAGCCAAATGCAGACAAAATGAGAGGAATCGTGTAGAAGCAAGTAGAGTAAATTAGAGTGGTGTTGGGTAGGGTAGAGCAGAATAAAGTAGAATAGTGTGGAATGAATAGAATGGAGTAGAATGGAGTCAAGTAGAAACGAATAGAGTAGAAAAGAGTCGAATAGAGCAGAATAGGGCCGAAGAAGGCCAAATCGAGCAGATTCGAAGCGATTCAAGCCAAACCAAGCTGAATGGAGCCTAACTGAGCCGAATAGAGCCAAATCGAGCCGAATCGAGCCGATTCAAGCTTCATCGCCTCGAATCGCGTTCAACGCGTCAAATCCAATCGAGACGTATAGATTAGAGAAGGGGAGGGGAGGGGAGGGGAGAATAGAACAGAGTAGAGTGGAATAGAAGAGATTAGAACAGAATAGAAGGAATAGAATCGAGTAGAATCGAGTGGAAAAGAGTAGAGTCGAATACAGTCGAATAGAGCCGAATAAGCTGAATAGAGACGAATGGAGCTGAAGACAGCCGAAAAGAGCTGTATACTGCCGAATCACACCTAATCGAGCGGAATCAAGCAGAATCGCACTGACTGTCACCGAACAGCGTCGAATCGAATCAGGTCGAATCGAGTCGAGTCACATCGTTTTGAATCAAACAAGGTCAAATCGCTTCATATCGTGTCGAATCCCATCGAATCACGTCGAATAACTTCGAATTGCGTCAAACCTCAGAGAATCCTACTGAATCACGTCGAGTCGCATGGAATCTCATCAAATCCCTTCAGATCTTGCCGAATCCAGTCAAGTCCTATCAAATCGCTTTGCACGGAATCGAATTGAATCCAATAGATTAAAGTAGGGTAGGTTCGGGTGGGGTGCCGTTGGGTCGGGTAGGGTAG
This sequence comes from Loxodonta africana, assembly GCF_030014295.1. Classification (NCBI taxonomy): domain Eukaryota; kingdom Metazoa; phylum Chordata; class Mammalia; order Proboscidea; family Elephantidae; genus Loxodonta; species Loxodonta africana. The sequence goes on along the minus strand of NW_026975144.1, from coordinate 1,282,059 downwards.
AATAGAATAGAGTACAACAGAATAGGAGCGAATAGAACAGAACAGAAAGAATACAACAGAATAGAATAGAGTCAAAGAGAGAGAACATAGCCGAATTGAGCCGAGTGGAGACAAAACGAGACGAATCACGTCCGGTTGCTTCGAATCGCGTCAAATCAAATCGAATCGATTAGAAGAGATTAGGGTAGGGAAGGGTAGAATAGAAGAGAGGAAAATAGTGAGGAATGGAGTTGAACGGAGTCCAATAGAGACGGATAGATATGAATAGAGTACAAAAGAGTCTAATAGAGCAGAATAGGGCCGAATAGGCCCAAATAAGGCCTAATTGAGCAGAATCCAGCAGAATCGATGGAATTCGAGCCTAATCGAGCCGAATGGAGTGAAATGGAGCCAAGTCGAGCCGAATAGAGCCGATTCGAACTGAATCGAGCTGATTCAAGCCTAATCGCGTCAAATCGCGTGGAAATACGTCACATCGAATCTAATCAAATAGATTAGGGAAGGGTAGGGGAGGGGCGGGTGGGTAGAATAGAACAGAATAGTACAGAATAGAATATAGTACAGTAGGGTAGAGTAGAGAGAGTAAAGCAGACAAGAGTAGAGCAGAGTAGAATTGAGTCAAATAGAGTCAAAGAGTGCAGGATATAGCTGAATAGAGCCAATTCTGGCCGAATCGAGTCAAATGGAAACAAAACGAGATGAATCACACCGAATTGCTCCGAATCGCATCCAATCGAATAGATTGGAGTATCGTAGGGTAGAGTAGAACAGAATAGAGTAGAATAGCGTAGAATGGAGAAGAGTGGAGTCAAATGGAGTCGAACAGAGACAAATAGAGTAGAAAAGAGTCGAATCGAGCCAAATAGGGCCGAATAAGGCTGAACCGAGTGGAAACGAGCTGAATTGAAGCGATTCGAGCCAAATCGAGCTGAATCGAGCTGATGTTGCGGAATCGAGCCGACTCAAGCGTGATGGTGTCCGGTCGCATCGAAATGCTTTGAATCGAATCAAATGGAATCGATTAGAATAGGTTAGGGTAGGGTAGTTTATGATAGGAAGACTAGGGTAGATGCAAGTAGACTACATTAGAGTAGACAAGAGAAGGCTAGAGTAGAAGCCTAGACTAGTAAGCTGGACTAGTCAGCTAGACTAGTGGCATAGAGCAGTAGCCTAGACAACTAGTCTTGAAGAGTACCCTAAGTCAGTAATCTGAACGAGTACCCTTGCCTGAACTCTTAGCCTAATCTAGTACCCTTGCCTTAACTAGTAGTCCTAACAAGTACCTTTGCCTTAACAAGTAGTCTTCACTAGTACCCTTGCCTTCACTAGTAGTACGTCCTTAACAAGTAGCCTGAACTGGTACCCTTGCCTTAACCAGTACCCTCAACAAGTACCCATGCCTTAACTAGTAGCCTGGCCTTAACTAGTACCCTGGCCTTAACTAGTAGCCTGAACTAGTACCCTTGCCTTAAGGGGTACCCTTGCCCGAACTACTCCCCTTAATTAGGACCCTTATTGAGTAACCCAAAGTAGTAGAGTATGGTACGGTGGGGTAGCATAGGGTAGAGAAGCATACGGTGGAACAGAGAAAATAGAAGGAAATAGAATAGAACAGCATAGGTCAGGGTAGGTTAGCTTAGTGTAGGGTATGGTAGAGTAGCATAGGATGGAATAGAGAAAATAGAAAAGGAGACTAGAAAAGAGCAGACTAGATTAGGATAGGGTAGGGTGGGGGAGGGTTTTGTAGAATACAGGAGTGTAGAATGGAATAGAATGGTGTGGAATGGAGTCAAATGGATTCGAACACAGATGCAGAGAGTAGAAAAGAGTTGAACAGGGCCGAATAACGCTGAATAGTACCACATATGGCCAAAATGAGCCGAATCGAGTCGAGTCGACCAGATTCGGGATGAATGCAGCCTAGTGGAGCTGAAATGAGCCAAATAGAGACAAACTGAACCCAGCAAAATCGAGCCAAAACACACTTAATTGCATCCTATTGCATCGGATCTCGTCGAATTCCATCAAATCCCACCAAAACGCATCAAATCTCGCGGAATCTCACCGAATCCCGTCGAATTGTCTCAAATCGGGTCGAATGGTGTCAAACTGAATGGAATCGAATTAAATTGAATAGATTAGAGTAGTGTAGGTTAGACTGGGATTCAGTAGGGAAGGGCACAGAAGAATAGAATAGAGTAGAACAGAAGAGAATACCAAGAGTAGAACGGAGTAGAGTTGAGTAGAGTGGAATAGTCAGAGTCGGGTAGTGCAGAATATAGATGAATAGATCCAATTCAAGCCCAATCGATTCGAATGGAGAGGAAAGGAGACAAATCGTGATGAATCGAATCGATTAGAATAGATTAGAGTAGGGTAGGGTAGAACAGAATAGAATAGAGTAGAAAAGAGTAGAGTGGTGTGGAATGGAGTTGAATGGAGCCAAATAGAGACAAATAAAGTAGAAAGGGTTGAGTAGAGCTGAACAGGGCTGAATAAGGTTCACTGGAGCCTAATTATGCTGAATTGAGCAGAATCGAGACGAATTGACCCAATTCAAGCCAAATAGAGCTAAATCGAGCCGATTCAAGCCTAATCACATGGAATCGCGTCGAAATGCGTTGAATCGAATAGATTAGAGTAGAGAAGGGTACGGTAGCAGAGGCTAGACTACAACACAACAGAACACAATAGAAAGAAGAGAATAGAATTAAGTAGAGTCGGGTCCAGTAGAATAGAGTCAAATCGAGTTGAAGAGAGCCGAAAAGAGCCAAACAGAGCTGAATACAGCCGAATTGACCAAATTCAAGGTGAATCGAGATGAATCATGTCGAGTCGTTTGAAACGTGTCGAATCGAATCAAATAGATTAGTGTGGGGAAGGTAAGGTTAGGGTAGGGTAAAGAAGAATAGAATAGAGTAGAATAGAACAGAACAGAAAGAATCGAGTAGACTAGAGTCAAATAGAGTCGAATACTGCCAAAAAGAGCCGAATAGAGTGGAAAAGAGCCGAATAGAACCGAATCGAGTTTAATGGAGCAGAAAGGAGATGAATCGAGCCGATATGACCCGAATCAGGTCGAATCCCATTCAAGTGTGTCGAATAGCATAGAACAGATTACAGTAGGCTAAGTTAGGGTAGGGTAGGGTAGAATAGAGTGCAGTAGAACAGAAGAGAACAGAACTGAAAGAATAGGGTCGAGACGAGCAGAGTATAGAAGAGTAGAGTAGACCAGAGTCTAACATTGCCGAATAGAGCCAAATAGAGCCCAAAAGAGCTAAATGGATAGAAACCAAGACGAATCACACCGAATCCCGTTGGAATCGTGCCGTTTCGCGTCGAATCCCGTCGAATTGCATTGAATCTGATCAATTCCAATCCAATCAATTAGAATAGACTACAGTAAGGTAGAGTACAATACAATACAGTAGAGAATAGTTTAGGATGGAGTAGAATGGTGTAGCATGGTGTCGAGTGGAGTCGAAAAGAGATAATAGAGTTGAGTAGAGTCTAATAGAGCCGAATAGAGCTGAATAGAGCCTATTCGAGCTGACTAGAGCCGAATGGAGCCGATTAGAGCTGAATCGAACCGATTTGAGCCGATTGGGGATGAATGGAGTGGAAAGGAGCCGATTTGAGCCGAATCGCATCGAGACGCGTGGAATCGAATCCAGTAGAATAGATTAGATTAGGGTAGGATGGAATAGAGTAGACTAGAACACAGTAGAAGAGAATGGAAAGGATACAATAGAATAGAGTAGAAAAGGGTAGAGCAGAGCAGAATAGTGTAGAGTAGAATAGAGTAGAGTAGAACAGATTCGAATCAAGCTGAATGGAGACGAAACGAGACAAATCGCGTCGAATGCCGTCAAATCCCATCGAATCAATTACAGTAGGGTATAGTAGAATAGCATAGAATGGAGTAGAATGGTGTGCAATGGAATCGAGTAGAGTAGAAAAGAGCTGAATAGAGCCGAATAGGGCCAAAGAGGGCCAAATCGAGCTGAATTGAGCGAAATCGAGCCGAATCCAGTGAATCGAGCCTAATGGAGCCAAATCGAGCCTAATCAAGCTGAATCGACACTATTCGAGACAAATGGAGCCGAATGGACATGAATCACACCGATTCGGCCCCTAGTCGCGTCAAAATTTCTCGAATTCAATTGAATAGACTAGAGTAGGGGAGGTTCGGGTAGGCTAGAGTAGGGTAGAATAGAGTAGAATAGAATAAAACAGAACAGAACACAACAAAATAGAACAGAACAACACAGAACGAATACAGAAAAGAGTAAGCTAGAGTGGAGTAGAGGGGAATAGAGTAGAGTAGAATGGATTTGAACAGAGCCAAAATGAGCTGAATCGCGTTGAAATGGGTTGAATCAAATCCAATCAAGTGGATTACAATACCTTAGAGTTGGGTAGCACAGGGTAGGGTAGAATAGAGTAGAATAGTACAGAACAGAGTAGAAACAATACAATAGAGTAGAGAAGAGTAGAATAGAGCTGAATAGAGCCAAATGCAGACAAAATGAGAGGAATCGTGTAGAAGCAAGTAGAGTAAATTAGAGTGGTGTTGGGTAGGGTAGAGCAGAATAAAGTAGAATAGTGTGGAATGAATAGAATGGAGTAGAATGGAGTCAAGTGGAAACGAATAGAGTAGAAAAGAGTCGAATAGAGCAGAATAGGGCCGAAGAAGGCCAAATCGAGCAGATTCGAAGCGATTCAAGCCAAACCAAGCTGAATGGAGCCTAACTGAGCCGAATAGAGCCAAATCGAGCCGAATCGAGCCGATTCAAGCTTCATCGCCTCGAATCGCGTTCAACGCGTCAAATCCAATCGAGACGTATAGATTAGAGAAGGGGAGGGGAGGGGAGGGGAGAATAGAACAGAGTAGAGTGGAATAGAAGAGATTAGAACAGAATAGAAGGAATAGAATCGAGTAGAATCGAGTGGAAAAGAGTAGAGTCGAATACAGTCGAATAGAGCCGAATAAGCTGAATAGAGACGAATGGAGCTGAAGACAGCCGAAAAGAGCTGTATACTGCCGAATCACACCTAATCGAGCGGAATCAAGCAGAATCGCACTGACTGTCACCGAACAGCGTCGAATCGAATCAGGTCGAATCGAGTCGAGTCACATCGTTTTGAATCAAACAAGGTCAAATCGCTTCATATCGTGTCGAATCCCATCGAATCACGTCGAATAACTTCGAATTGCGTCAAACCTCAGAGAATCCTACTGAATCACGTCGAGTCGCATGGAATCTCATCAAATCCCTTCAGATCTTGCCGAATCCAGTCAAGTCCTATCAAATCGCTTTGCACGGAATCGAATTGAATCCAATAGATTAAAGTAGGGTAGGTTCGGGTGGGGTGCCGTTGGGTCGGGTAGGGTAGAATAGAATAGAGTACAACAGAATAGGAGCGAATAGAACAGAACAGAAAGAATACAACAGAATAGAATAGAGTCAAAGAGAGAGAACATAGCCGAATTGAGCCGAGTGGAGACAAAACGAGACGAATCACGTCCGGTTGCTTCGAATCGCGTCAAATCAAATCGAATCGATTAGAAGAGATTAGGGTAGGGAAGGGTAGAATAGAAGAGAGGAAAATAGTGAGGAATGGAGTTGAACGGAGTCCAATAGAGACGGATAGATATGAATAGAGTACAAAAGAGTCTAATAGAGCAGAATAGGGCCGAATAGGCCCAAATAAGGCCTAATTGAGCAGAATCCAGCAGAATCGATGGAATTCGAGCCTAATCGAGCCGAATGGAGTGAAATGGAGCCAAGTCGAGCCGAATAGAGCCGATTCGAACTGAATCGAGCTGATTCAAGCCTAATCGCGTCAAATCGCGTGGAAATACATCACATCGAATCTAATCAAATAGATTAGGGAAGGGTAGGGGAGGGGCGGGTGGGTAGAATAGAACAGAATAGTACAGAATAGAATATAGTACAGTAGGGTAGAGTAGAGAGAGTAAAGCAGACAAGAGTAGAGCAGAGTAGAATTGAGTCAAATAGAGTCAAAGAGTGCAGGATATAGCTGAATAGAGCCAATTCTGGCCGAATCGAGTCAAATGGAAACAAAACGAGATGAATCACACCGAATTGCTCCGAATCGCATCCAATCGAATAGATTGGAGTATCGTAGGGTAGAGTAGAACAGAATAGAGTAGAATAGCGTAGAATGGAGAAGAGTGGAGTCAAATGGAGTCGAACAGAGACAAATAGAGTAGAAAAGAGTCGAATCGAGCCAAATAGGGCCGAATAAGGCTGAACTGAGTGGAAACGAGCTGAATTGAAGCGATTCGAGCCAAATCGAGCTGAATCGAGCTGATGTTGCGGAATCGAGCCGACTCAAGCGTGATGGTGTCCGGTCGCATCGAAATGCTTTGAATCGAATCAAATGGAATCGATTAGAATAGGTTAGGGTAGGGTAGTTTATGATAGGAAGACTAGGGTAGATGCAAGTAGACTACATTAGAGTAGACAAGAGAAGGCTAGAGTAGAAGCCTAGACTAGTAAGCTGGACTAGTCAGCTAGACTAGTGGCATAGAGCAGTAGCCTAGACAACTAGTCTTGAAGAGTACCCTAAGTCAGTAATCTGAACGAGTACCCTTGCCTGAACTCTTAGCCTAATCTAGTACCCTTGCCTTAACTAGTAGTCCTAACAAGTACCCTTGCCTTAACCAGTAGTCTTCACTAGTACCCTTGCCTTCACTAGTAGTACGTCCTTAACAAGTAGCCTGAACTGGTACCCTTGCCTTAACCAGTACCCTCAACAAGTACCCATGCCTTAACTAGTAGCCTGGCCTTAACTAGTACCCTGGCCTTAACTAGTAGCCTGAACTAGTACCCTTGCCTTAAGGGGTACCCTTGCCCGAACTACTCCCCTTAATTAGGACCCTTATTGAGTAACCCAAAGTAGTAGAGTATGGTACGGTGGGGTAGCATAGGGTAGAGAAGCATACGGTGGAACAGAGAAAATAGAAGGAAATAGAATAGGACAGCATAGGTCAGGGTAGGTTAGCTTAGTGTAGGGTATGGTAGAGTAGCATAGGATGGAATAGAGAAAATAGAAAAGGAGACTAGAAAAGAGCAGACTAGATTAGGATAGGGTAGGGTGGGGGAGGGTTTTGTAGAATACAGGAGTGTAGAATGGAATAGAATGGTGTGGAATGGAGTCAAATGGATTCGAACACAGATGCAGAGAGTAGAAAAGAGTTGAATAGAGCCGAATAACGCTGAATAGGACCAAATATGGCCAAAATGAGCCGAATCGAGTCGAGTCGACCAGATTCGGGATGAATGGAGCCTAGTGGAGCTGAAATGAGCCAAATAGAGACAAACTGAACCCAGCATAATCGAGCCAAAACACACTTAATTGCATCCTATTGCATCGGATCTCGTCGAATTCCATCAAATCCCACCAAAACGCATCAAATCTCGCGGAATCTCACCGAATCCCGTCGAATTGTCTCAAATCGGGTCGAATGGTGTCAAACTGAATGGAATCGAATTAAATTGAATAGATTAGAGTAGTGTAGGTTAGACTGGGATTCAGTAGGGAAGGGCACAGAAGAATAGAATAGAGTAGAACAGAAGAGAATACCAAGAGTAGAACGGAGTAGAGTTGAGTAGAGTGGAATAGTCAGAGTCGGGTAGTGCAGAATATAGATGAATAGATCCAATTCAAGCCGAATTGATTCGAATGGAGAGGAAAGGAGACAAATCGTGATGAATCGAATCGATTAGAATAGATTAGAGTAGGGTAGGGTAGAACAGAATAGAATAGAGTAGAAAAGAGTAGAGTGGTGTGGAATGGAGTTGAATGGAGCCAAATAGAGACAAATAAAGTAGAAAGGGTTGAGTAGAGCTGAACAGGGCTGAATAAGGTTCACTGGAGCCTAATTATGCTGAATTGAGCAGAATCGAGACGAATTGACCCAATTCAAGCCAAATAGAGCTAAATCGAGCCGATTCAAGCCTAATCACATGGAATCGCGTCGAAATGCGTTGAATCGAATAGATTAGAGTAGAGAAGGGTACGGTAGCAGAGGCTAGACTACAACACAACAGAACACAATAGAAAGAAGAGAATAGAATTAAGTAGAGTCGGGTCCAGTAGAATAGAGTCAAATCGAGTTGAAGAGAGCCGAAAAGAGCCAAACAGAGCTGAATACAGCCGAATTGACCAAATTCAAGGTGAATCGAGATGAATCATGTCGAGTCGTTTGAAACGTGTCGAATCGAATCAAATAGATTAGTGTGGGGAAGGTAAGGTTACGGTAGGGTAGAGAAGAATAGAATAGAGTAGAATAGAACAGAACAGAAAGAATCGAGTAGACTAGAGTCAAATAGAGTCGAATACTGCCAAAAAGAGCCGAATAGAGTGGAAAAGAGCCGAATAGAACCGAATCGAGTTTAATGGAGCAGAAAGGAGATGAATCGAGCCGATATGACCCGAATCAGGTCGAATCCCATTCAAGTGTGTCGAATAGCATAGAACAGATGACAGTAGGCTAAGTTAGGGTAGGGTAGGGTAGAATAGAGTGCAGTAGAACAGAACAGAACAGAACAGAACTGAAAGAATAGGGTCGAGACGAGCAGAGTATAGAAGAGTAGAGTAGACCAGAGTCTAACATTGCCGAATAGAGCCAAATAGAGCCCAAAAGAGCTAAATGGATAGAAACCAAGACGAATCACACCGAATCCCGTTGGAATCGTGCCGTTTCGCGTCGAATCCCGTCGAATTGCATTGAATCTGATCAATTCCAATCCAATCCAATCCAATCAATTAGAATAGACTACAGTAAGGTAGAGTACAATACAATACAGTAGAGAATAGTTTAGGATGGAGTAGAATGGTGTAGCATGGAGTCGAGTGGAGTCGAAAAGAGATAATAGAGTTGAGTAGAGTCTAATAGAGCCGAATAGAGCTGAATAGAGCCTATTCGAGCTGACTAGAGCCGAATGGAGCCGATTAGAGCTGAATCGAACCGATTTGAGCCGATTGGGGATGAATGGAGTGGAAAGGAGCCGATTTGAGCCGAATCGCATCGAGACGCGTGGAATCGAATCCAGTAGAATAGATTAGATTAGGGTAGGATGGAATAGAGTAGACTAGAACACAGTAGAAGAGAATGGAAAGGATACAATAGAATAGAGTAGAAAAGGGTAGAGCAGAGCAGAATAGTGTAGAGTAGAATAGAGTAGAGTAGAACAGAGTCGAATCAAGCTGAATGGAGACGAAACGAGACAAATCGCGTCGAATGCCGTCAAATCCCATCGAATCAATTACAGTAGGGTATAGTAGAATAGCATAGAATGGAGTAGAATGGTGTGCAATGGAATCGAGTAGAGTAGAAAAGAGCTGAATAGAGCCGAATAGGGCCAAAGAGGGCCAAATCGAGCTGAATTGAGCGAAATCGAGCCGAATCCAGTGAATCGAGCCTAATGGAGCCAAATCGAGCCTAATCAAGCTGAATCGACACTATTCGAGACAAATGGAGCCGAATGGACATGAATCACACCGATTCGGCCCCTAGTCGCGTCAAAATTTCTCGAATTCAATTGAATAGACTAGAGTAGGGGAGGTTCGGGTAGGCTAGAGTAGGGTAGAATAGAGTAGAATAGAATAAAACAGAACAGAACACAACAAAATAGAACAGAACAACACAGAACGAATACAGAAAAGAGTAAGCTAGAGTGGAGTAGAGGGGAATAGAGTAGAGTAGAATGGATTTGAACAGAGCCAAAATGAGCTGAATCGCGTTGAAATGGGTTGAATCAAATCCAATCAAGTGGATTACAATACCTTAGAGTTGGGTAGCACAGGGTAGGGTAGAATAGAGTAGAATAGTACAGAACAGAGTAGAAACAATACAATAGAGTAGAGAAGAGTAGAATAGAGCTGAATAGAGCCAAATGCAGACAAAATGAGAGGAATCGTGTAGAAGCAAGTAGAGTAAATTAGAGTGGTGTTGGGTAGGGTAGAGCAGAATAAAGTAGAATAGTGTGGAATGAATAGAATGGAGTAGAATGGAGTCAAGTAGAAACGAATAGAGTAGAAAAGAGTCGAATAGAGCAGAATAGGGCCGAAGAAGGCCAAATCGAGCAGATTCGAAGCGATTCAAGCCAAACCAAGCTGAATGGAGCCTAACTGAGCCGAATAGAGCCAAATCGAGCCGAATCGAGCCGATTCAAGCTTCATCGCCTCGAATCGCGTTCAACGCGTCAAATCCAATCGAGACGTATAGATTAGAGAAGGGGAGGGGAGGGGAGGGGAGAATAGAACAGAGTAGAGTGGAATAGAAGAGATTAGAACAGAATAGAAGGAATAGAATCGAGTAGAATCGAGTGGAAAAGAGTAGAGTCGAATACAGTCGAATAGAGCCGAATAAGCTGAATAGAGACGAATGGAGCTGAAGACAGCCGAAAAGAGCTGTATACTGCCGAATCACACCTAATCGAGCGGAATCAAGCAGAATCGCACTGACTGTCACCGAACAGCGTCGAATCGAATCAGGTCGAATCGAGTCGAGTCACATCGTTTTGAATCAAACAAGGTCAAATCGCTTCATATCGTGTCGAATCCCATCGAATCACGTCGAATAACTTCGAATTGCGTCAAACCTCAGAGAATCCTACTGAATCACGTCGAGTCGCATGGAATCTCATCAAATCCCTTCAGATCTTGCCGAATCCAGTCAAGTCCTATCAAATCGCTTTGCACGGAATCGAATTGAATCCAATAGATTAAAGTAGGGTAGGTTCGGGTGGGGTGCCGTTGGGTCGGGTAGGGTAGAATAGAATAGAGTACAACAGAATAGGAGCGAATAGAACAGAACAGAAAGAATACAACAGAATAGAATAGAGTCAAAGAGAGAGAACATAGCCGAATTGAGCCGAGTGGAGACAAAACGAGACGAATCACGTCCGGTTGCTTCGAATCGCGTCAAATCAAATCGAATCGATTAGAAGAGATTAGGGTAGGGAAGGGTAGAATAGAAGAGAGGAAAATAGTGAGGAATGGAGTTGAACGGAGTCCAATAGAGACGGATAGATATGAATAGAGTACAAAAGAGTCTAATAGAGCAGAATAGGGCCGAATAGGCCCAAATAAGGCCTAATTGAGCAGAATCCAGCAGAATCGATGGAATTCGAGCCTAATCGAGCCGAATGGAGTGAAATGGAGCCAAGTCGAGCCGAATAGAGCCGATTCGAACTGAATCGAGCTGATTCAAGCCTAATCGCGTCAAATCGCGTGGAAATACGTCACATCGAATCTAATCAAATAGATTAGGGAAGGGTAGGGGAGGGGCGGGTGGGTAGAATAGAACAGAATAGTACAGAATAGAATATAGTACAGTAGGGTAGAGTAGAGAGAGTAAAGCAGACAAGAGTAGAGCAGAGTAGAATTGAGTCAAATAGAGTCAAAGAGTGCAGGATATAGCTGAATAGAGCCAATTCTGGCCGAATCGAGTCAAATGGAAACAAAACGAGATGAATCACACCGAATTGCTCCGAATCGCATCCAATCGAATAGATTGGAGTATCGTAGGGTAGAGTAGAACAGAATAGAGTAGAATAGCGTAGAATGGAGAAGAGTGGAGTCAAATGGAGTCGAACAGAGACAAATAGAGTAGAAAAGAGTCGAATCGAGCCAAATAGGGCCGAATAAGGCTGAACCGAGTGGAAACGAGCTGAATTGAAGCGATTCGAGCCAAATCGAGCTGAATCGAGCTGATGCTGCGGAATCGAGCCGACTCAAGCGTGATGGTGTCCGGTCGCATCGAAATGCTTTGAATCGAATCAAATGGAATCGATTAGAATAGGTTAGGGTAGGGTAGTTTATGATAGGAAGACTAGGGTAGATGCAAGTAGACTACATTAGAGTAGACAAGAGAAGGCTAGAGTAGAAGCCTAGACTAGTAAGCTGGACTAGTCAGCTAGACTAGTGGCATAGAGCAGTAGCCTAGACAACTAGTCTTGAAGAGTACCCTAAGTCAGTAATCTGAACGAGTACCCTTGCCTGAACTCTTAGCCTAATCTAGTACCCTTGCCTTAACTAGTAGTCCTAACAAGTACCCTTGCCTTAACCAGTAGTCTTCACTAGTACCCTTGCCTTCACTAGTAGTACGTCCTTAACAAGTAGCCTGAACGGGTACCCTTGCCTTAACCAGTACCCTCAACAAGTACCCATGCCTTAACTAGTAGCCTGGCCTTAACTAGTACCCTGGCCTTAACTAGTAGCCTGAACTAGTACCCTTGCCTTAAGGGGTACCCTTGCCCGAACTACTCCCCTTAATTAGGACCCTTATTGAGTAACCCAAAGTAGTAGAGTATGGTACGGTGGGGTAGCATAGGGTAGGGAAGCATACGGTGGAACAGAGAAAATAGAAGGAAATAGAATAGAACAGCATAGGTCAGGGTAGGTTAGCTTAGTGTAGGGTATGGTAGAGTAGCATAGGATGGAATAGAGAAAATAGAAAAGGAGACTAGAAAAGAGCAGACTAGATTAGGATAGGGTAGGGTGGGGGAGGGTTTTGTAGAATACAGGAGTGTAGAATGGAATAGAATGGTGTGGAATGGAGTCAAATGGATTCGAACACAGATGCAGAGAGTAGAAAAGAGTTGAATAGAGCCGAATAACGCTGAATAGGACCAAATATGGCCAAAATGAGCCGAATCGAGTCGAGTCGACCAGATTCGGGATGAATGGAGCCTAGTGGAGCTGAAATGAGCCAAATAGAGACAAACTGAACCCAGCATAATCGAGCCAAAACACACTTAATTGCATCCTATTGCATCGGATCTCGTCGAATTCCATCAAATCCCACCAAAACGCATCAAATCTCGCGGAATCTCACCGAATCCCGTCGAATTGTCTCAAATCGGGTCGAATGGTGTCAAACTGAATGGAATCGAATTAAATTGAATAGATTAGAGTAGTGTAGGTTAGACTGGGATTCAGTAGGGAAGGGCACAGAAGAATAGAATAGAGTAGAACAGAAGAGAATACCAAGAGTAGAACGGAGTAGAGTTGAGTAGAGTGGAATAGTCAGAGTCGGGTAGTGCAGAATATAGATGAATAGATCCAATTCAAGCCGAATTGATTCGAATGGAGAGGAAAGGAGACAAATCGTGATGAATCGAATCGATTAGAATAGATTAGAGTAGGGTAGGGTAGAACAGAATAGAATAGAGTAGAAAAGAGTAGAGTGGTGTGGAATGGAGTTGAATGGAGCCAAATAGAGACAAATAAAGTAGAAAGGGTTGAGTAGAGCTGAACAGGGCTGAATAAGGTTCACTGGAGCCTAATTATGCTGAATTGAGCAGAATCGAGACGAATTGACCCAATTCAAGCCAAATAGAGCTAAATCGAGCCGATTCAAGCCTAATCACATGGAATCGCGTCGAAATGCGTTGAATCGAATAGATTAGAGTAGAGAAGGGTACGGTAGCAGAGGCTAGACTACAACACAACAGAACACAATAGAAAGAAGAGAATAGAATTAAGTAGAGTCGGGTCCAGTAGAATAGAGTCAAATCGAGTTGAAGAGAGCCGAAAAGAGCCAAACAGAGCTGAATACAGCCGAATTGACCAAATTCAAGGTGAATCGAGATGAATCATGTCGAGTCGTTTGAAACGTGTCGAATCGAATCAAATAGATTAGTGTGGGGAAGGTAAGGTTACGGTAGGGTAGAGAAGAATAGAATAGAGTAGAATAGAACAGAACAGAAAGAATCGAGTAGACTAGAGTCAAATAGAGTCGAATACTGCCAAAAAGAGCCGAATAGAGTGGAAAAGAGCCGAATAGAACCGAATCGAGTTTAATGGAGCAGAAAGGAGATGAATCGAGCCGATATGACCCGAATCAGGTCGAATCCCATTCAAGTGTGTCGAATAGCATAGAACAGATGACAGTAGGCTAAGTTAGGGTAGGGTAGGGTAGAATAGAGTGCAGTAGAACAGAACAGAACAGAACAGAACTGAAAGAATAGGGTCGAGACGAGCAGAGTATAGAAGAGTAGAGTAGACCAGAGTCTAACATTGCCGAATAGAGCCAAATAGAGCCCAAAAGAGCTAAATGGATAGAAACCAAGACGAATCACACCGAATCCCGTTGGAATCGTGCCGTTTCGCGTCGAATCCCGTCGAATTGCATTGAATCTGATCAATTCCAATCCAATCCAATCCAATCAATTAGAATAGACTACAGTAAGGTAGAGTACAATACAATACAGTAGAGAATAGTTTAGGATGGAGTAGAATGGTGTAGCATGGAGTCGAGTGGAGTCGAAAAGAGATAATAGAGTTGAGTAGAGTCTAATAGAGCCGAATAGAGCTGAATAGAGCCTATTCGAGCTGACTAGAGCCGAATGGAGCCGATTAGAGCTGAATCGAACCGATTTGAGCCGATTGGGGATGAATGGAGTGGAAAGGAGCCGATTTGAGCCGAATCGCATCGAGACGCGTGGAATCGAATCCAGTAGAATAGATTAGATTAGGGTAGGATGGAATAGAGTAGACTAGAACACAGTAGAAGAGAATGGAAAGGATACAATAGAATAGAGTAGAAAAGGGTAGAGCAGAGCAGAATAGTGTAGAGTAGAATAGAGTAGAGTAGAACAGAGTCGAATCAAGCTGAATGGAGACGAAACGAGACAAATCGCGTCGAATGCCGTCAAATCCCATCGAATCAATTACAGTAGGGTATAGTAGAATAGCATAGAATGGAGTAGAATGGTGTGCAATGGAATCGAGTAGAGTAGAAAAGAGCTGAATAGAGCCGAATAGGGCCAAAGAGGGCCAAATCGAGCTGAATTGAGCGAAATCGAGCCGAATCCAGTGAATCGAGCCTAATGGAGCCAAATCGAGCCTAATCAAGCTGAATCGACACTATTCGAGACAAATGGAGCCGAATGGACATGAATCACACCGATTCGGCCCCTAGTCGCGTCAAAATTTCTCGAATTCAATTGAATAGACTAGAGTAGGGGAGGTTCGGGTAGGCTAGAGTAGGGTAGAATAGAGTAGAATAGAATAAAACAGAACAGAACACAACAAAATAGAACAGAACAACACAGAACGAATACAGAAAAGAGTAAGCTAGAGTGGAGTAGAGGGGAATAGAGTAGAGTAGAATGGATTTGAACAGAGCCAAAATGAGCTGAATCGCGTTGAAATGGGTTGAATCAAATCCAATCAAGTGGATTACAATACCTTAGAGTTGGGTAGCACAGGGTAGGGTAGAATAGAGTAGAATAGTACAGAACAGAGTAGAAACAATACAATAGAGTAGAGAAGAGTAGAATAGAGCTGAATAGAGCCAAATGCAGACAAAATGAGAGGAATCGTGTAGAAGCAAGTAGAGTAAATTAGAGTGGTGTTGGGTAGGGTAGAGCAGAATAAAGTAGAATAGTGTGGAATGAATAGAATGGAGTAGAATGGAGTCAAGTAGAAACGAATAGAGTAGAAAAGAGTCGAATAGAGCAGAATAGGGCCGAAGAAGGCCAAATCGAGCAGATTCGAAGCGATTCAAGCCAAACCAAGCTGAATGGAGCCTAACTGAGCCGAATAGAGCCAAATCGAGCCGAATCGAGCCGATTCAAGCTTCATCGCCTCGAATCGCGTTCAACGCGTCAAATCCAATCGAGACGTATAGATTAGAGAAGGGGAGGGGAGGGGAGGGGAGAATAGAACAGAGTAGAGTGGAATAGAAGAGATTAGAACAGAATAGAAGGAATAGAATCGAGTAGAATCGAGTGGAAAAGAGTAGAGTCGAATACAGTCGAATAGAGCCGAATAAGCTGAATAGAGACGAATGGAGCTGAAGACAGCCGAAAAGAGCTGTATACTGCCGAATCACACCTAATCGAGCGGAATCAAGCAGAATCGCACTGACTGTCACCGAACAGCGTCGAATCGAATCAGGTCGAATCGAGTCGAGTCACATCGTTTTGAATCAAACAAGGTCAAATCGCTTCATATCGTGTCGAATCCCATCGAATCACGTCGAATAACTTCGAATTGCGTCAAACCTCAGAGAATCCTACTGAATCACGTCGAGTCGCATGGAATCTCATCAAATCCCTTCAGATCTTGCCGAATCCAGTCAAGTCCTATCAAATCGCTTTGCACGGAATCGAATTGAATCCAATAGATTAAAGTAGGGTAGGTTCGGGTGGGGTGCCGTTGGGTCGGGTAGGGTAGAATAGAATAGAGTACAACAGAATAGGAGCGAATAGAACAGAACAGAAAGAATACAACAGAATAGAATAGAGTCAAAGAGAGAGAACATAGCCGAATTGAGCCGAGTGGAGACAAAACGAGACGAATCACGTCCGGTTGCTTCGAATCGCGTCAAATCAAATCGAATCGATTAGAAGAGATTAGGGTAGGGAAGGGTAGAATAGAAGAGAGGAAAATAGTGAGGAATGGAGTTGAACGGAGTCCAATAGAGACGGATAGATATGAATAGAGTACAAAAGAGTCTAATAGAGCAGAATAGGGCCGAATAGGCCCAAATAAGGCCTAATTGAGCAGAATCCAGCAGAATCGATGGAATTCGAGCCTAATCGAGCCGAATGGAGTGAAATGGAGCCAAGTCGAGCCGAATAGAGCCGATTCGAACTGAATCGAGCTGATTCAAGCCTAATCGCGTCAAATCGCGTGGAAATACGTCACATCGAATCTAATCAAATAGATTAGGGAAGGGTAGGGGAGGGGCGGGTGGGTAGAATAGAACAGAATAGTACAGAATAGAATATAGTACAGTAGGGTAGAGTAGAGAGAGTAAAGCAGACAAGAGTAGAGCAGAGTAGAATTGAGTCAAATAGAGTCAAAGAGTGCAGGATATAGCTGAATAGAGCCAATTCTGGCCGAATCGAGTCAAATGGAAACAAAACGAGATGAATCACACCGAATTGCTCCGAATCGCATCCAATCGAATAGATTGGAGTATCGTAGGGTAGAGTAGAACAGAATAGAGTAGAATAGCGTAGAATGGAGAAGAGTGGAGTCAAATGGAGTCGAACAGAGACAAATAGAGTAGAAAAGAGTCGAATCGAGCCAAATAGGGCCGAATAAGGCTGAACCGAGTGGAAACGAGCTGAATTGAAGCGATTCGAGCCAAATCGAGCTGAATCGAGCTGATGTTGCGGAATCGAGCCGACTCAAGCGTGATGGTGTCCGGTCGCATCGAAATGCTTTGAATCGAATCAAATGGAATCGATTAGAATAGGTTAGGGTAGGGTAGTTTATGATAGGAAGACTAGGGTAGATGCAAGTAGACTACATTAGAGTAGACAAGAGAAGGCTAGAGTAGAAGCCTAGACTAGTAAGCTGGACTAGTCAGCTAGACTAGTGGCATAGAGCAGTAGCCTAGACAACTAGTCTTGAAGAGTACCCTAAGTCAGTAATCTGAACGAGTACCCTTGCCTGAACTCTTAGCCTAATCTAGTACCCTTGCCTTAACTAGTAGTCCTAACAAGTACCCTTGCCTTAACCAGTAGTCTTCACTAGTACCCTTGCCTTCACTAGTAGTACGTCCTTAACAAGTAGCCTGAACTGGTACCCTTGCCTTAACCAGTACCCTCAACAAGTACCCATGCCTTAACTAGTAGCCTGGCCTTAACTAGTACCCTGGCCTTAACTAGTAGCCTGAACTAGTACCCTTGCCTAAAGGGGTACCCTTGCCCGAACTACTCCCCTTAATTAGGACCCTTATTGAGTAACCCAAAGTAGTAGAGTATGGTACGGTGGGGTAGCATAGGGTAGAGAAGCATACGGTGGAACAGAGAAAATAGAAGGAAATAGAATAGAACAGCATAGGTCAGGGTAGGTTAGCTTAGTGTAGGGTATGGTAGAGTAGCATAGGATGGAATAGAGAAAATAGAAAAGGAGACTAGAAAAGAGCAGACTAGATTAGGATAGGGTAGGGTGGGGGAGGGTTTTGTAGAATACAGGAGTGTAGAATGGAATAGAATGGTGTGGAATGGAGTCAAATGGATTCGAACACAGATGCAGAGAGTAGAAAAGAGTTGAATAGAGCCGAATAACGCTGAATAGGACCAAATATGGCCAAAATGAGCCGAATCGAGTCGAGTCGACCAGATTCGGGATGAATGGAGCCTAGTGGAGCTGAAATGAGCCAAATAGAGACAAACTGAACCCAGCATAATCGAGCCAAAACACACTTAATTGCATCCTATTGCATCGGATCTCGTCGAATTCCATCAAATCCCACCAAAACGCATCAAATCTCGCGGAATCTCACCGAATCCCGTCGAATTGTCTCAAATCGGGTCGAATGGTGTCAAACTGAATGGAATCGAATTAAATTGAATAGATTAGAGTAGTGTAGGTTAGACTGGGATTCAGTAGGGAAGGGCACAGAAGAATAGAATAGAGTAGAACAGAAGAGAATACCAAGAGTAGAACGGAGTAGAGTTGAGTAGAGTGGAATAGTCAGAGTCGGGTAGTGCAGAATATAGATGAATAGATCCAATTCAAGCCGAATTGATTCGAATGGAGAGGAAAGGAGACAAATCGTGATGAATCGAATCGATTAGAATAGATTAGAGTAGGGTAGGGTAGAACAGAATAGAATAGAGTAGAAAAGAGTAGAGTGGTGTGGAATGGAGTTGAATGGAGCCAAATAGAGACAAATAAAGTAGAAAGGGTTGAGTAGAGCTGAACAGGGCTGAATAAGGTTCACTGGAGCCTAATTATGCTGAATTGAGCAGAATCGAGACGAATTGACCCAATTCAAGCCAAATAGAGCTAAATCGAGCCGATTCAAGCCTAATCACATGGAATCGCGTCGAAATGCGTTGAATCGAATAGATTAGAGTAGAGAAGGGTACGGTAGCAGAGGCTAGACTACAACACAACAGAACACAATAGAAAGAAGAGAATAGAATTAAGTAGAGCCGGGTCCAGTAGAATAGAGTCAAATCGAGTTGAAGAGAGCCGAAAAGAGCCAAACAGAGCTGAATACAGCCGAATTGACCAAATTCAAGGTGAATCGAGATGAATCATGTCGAGTCGTTTGAAACGTGTCGAATCGAATCAAATAGATTAGTGTGGGGAAGGTAAGGTTAGGGTAGGGTAGAGAAGAATAGAATAGAGTAGAATAGAACAGAACAGAAAGAATCGAGTAGACTAGAGTCAAATAGAGTCGAATACTGCCAAAAAGAGCCGAATAGAGTGGAAAAGAGCCGAATAGAACCGAATCGAGTTTAATGGAGCAGAAAGGAGATGAATCGAGCCGATATGACCCGAATCAGGTCGAATCCCATTCAAGTGTGTCGAATAGCATAGAACAGATGACAGTAGGCTAAGTTAGGGTAGGGTAGGGTAGAATAGAGTGCAGTAGAACAGAACAGAACAGAACTGAAAGAATAGGGTCGAGACGAGCAGAGTATAGAAGAGTAGAGTAGACCAGAGTCTAACATTGCCGAATAGAGCCAAATAGAGCCCAAAAGAGCTAAATGGATAGAAACCAAGACGAATCACACCGAATCCCGTTGGAATCGTGCCGTTTCGCGTCGAATCCCGTCGAATTGCATTGAATCTGATCAATTCCAATCCAATCAATTAGAATAGACTACAGTAAGGTAGAGTACAATACAATACAGTAGAGAATAGTTTAGGATGGAGTAGAATGGTGTAGCATGGAGTCGAGTGGAGTCGAAAAGAGATAATAGAGTTGAGTAGAGTCTAATAGAGCCGAATAGAGCTGAATAGAGCCTATTCGAGCTGACTAGAGCCGAATGGAGCCGATTAGAGCTGAATCGAACCGATTTGAGCCGATTGGGGATGAATGGAGTGGAAAGGAGCCGATTTGAGCCGAATCGCATCGAGACGCGTGGAATCGAATCCAGTAGAATAGATTAGATTAGGGTAGGATGGAATAGAGTAGACTAGAACACAGTAGAAGAGAATGGAAAGGATACAATAGAATAGAGTAGAAAAGGGTAGAGCAGAGCAGAATAGTGTAGAGTAGAATAGAGTAGAGTAGAACAGAGTCGAATCAAGCTGAATGGAGACGAAACGAGACAAATCGCGTCGAATGCCGTCAAATCCCATCGAATCAATTACAGTAGGGTATAGTAGAATAGCATAGAATGGAGTAGAATGGTGTGCAATGGAATCGAGTAGAGTAGAAAAGAGCTGAATAGAGCCGAATAGGGCCAAAGAGGGCCAAATCGAGCTGAATTGAGCGAAATCGAGCCGAATCCAGTGAATCGAGCCTAATGGAGCCAAATCGAGCCTAATCAAGCTGAATCGACACTATTCGAGACAAATGGAGCCGAATGGACATGAATCACACCGATTCGGCCCCTAGTCGCGTCAAAATTTCTCGAATTCAATTGAATAGACTAGAGTAGGGGAGGTTCGGGTAGGCTAGAGTAGGGTAGAATAGAGTAGAATAGAATAAAACAGAACAGAACACAACAAAATAGAACAGAACAACACAGAACGAATACAGAAAAGAGTAAGCTAGAGTGGAGTAGAGGGGAATAGAGTAGAGTAGAATGGATTTGAACAGAGCCAAAATGAGCTGAATCGCGTTGAAATGGGTTGAATCAAATCCAATCAAGTGGATTACAATACCTTAGAGTTGGGTAGCACAGGGTAGGGTAGAATAGAGTAGAATAGTACAGAACAGAGTAGAAACAATACAATAGAGTAGAGAAGAGTAGAATAGAGCTGAATAGAGCCAAATGCAGACAAAATGAGAGGAATCGTGTAGAAGCAAGTAGAGTAAATTAGAGTGGTGTTGGGTAGGGTAGAGCAGAATAAAGTAGAATAGTGTGGAATGAATAGAATGGAGTAGAATGGAGTCAAGTAGAAACGAATAGAGTAGAAAAGAGTCGAATAGAGCAGAATAGGGCCGAAGAAGGCCAAATCGAGCAGATTCGAAGCGATTCAAGCCAAACCAAGCTGAATGGAGCCTAACTGAGCCGAATAGAGCCAAATCGAGCCGAATCGAGCCGATTCAAGCTTCATCGCCTCGAATCGCGTTCAACGCGTCAAATCCAATCGAGACGTATAGATTAGAGAAGGGGAGGGGAGGGGAGGGGAGAATAGAACAGAGTAGAGTGGAATAGAAGAGATTAGAACAGAATAGAAGGAATAGAATCGAGTAGAATCGAGTGGAAAAGAGTAGAGTCGAATACAGTCGAATAGAGCCGAATAAGCTGAATAGAGACGAATGGAGCTGAAGACAGCCGAAAAGAGCTGTATACTGCCGAATCACACCTAATCGAGCGGAATCAAGCAGAATCGCACTGACTGTCACCGAACAGCGTCGAATCGAATCAGGTCGAATCGAGTCGAGTCACATCGTTTTGAATCAAACAAGGTCAAATCGCTTCATATCGTGTCGAATCCCATCGAATCACGTCGAATAACTTCGAATTGCGTCAAACCTCAGAGAATCCTACTGAATCACGTCGAGTCGCATGGAATCTCATCAAATCCCTTCAGATCTTGCCGAATCCAGTCAAGTCCTATCAAATCGCTTTGCACGGAATCGAATTGAATCCAATAGATTAAAGTAGGGTAGGTTCGGGTGGGGTGCCGTTGGGTCGGGTAGGGTAGAATAGAATAGAGTACAACAGAATAGGAGCGAATAGAACAGAACAGAAAGAATACAACAGAATAGAATAGAGTCAAAGAGAGAGAACATAGCCGAATTGAGCCGAGTGGAGACAAAACGAGACGAATCACGTCCGGTTGCTTCGAATCGCGTCAAATCAAATCGAATCGATTAGAAGAGATTAGGGTAGGGAAGGGTAGAATAGAAGAGAGGAAAATAGTGAGGAATGGAGTTGAACGGAGTCCAATAGAGACGGATAGATATGAATAGAGTACAAAAGAGTCTAATAGAGCAGAATAGGGCCGAATAGGCCCAAATAAGGCCTAATTGAGCAGAATCCAGCAGAATCGATGGAATTCGAGCCTAATCGAGCCGAATGGAGTGAAATGGAGCCAAGTCGAGCCGAATAGAGCCGATTCGAACTGAATCGAGCTGATTCAAGCCTAATCGCGTCAAATCGCGTGGAAATACGTCACATCGAATCTAATCAAATAGATTAGGGAAGGGTAGGGGAGGGGCGGGTGGGTAGAATAGAACAGAATAGTACAGAATAGAATATAGTACAGTAGGGTAGAGTAGAGAGAGTAAAGCAGACAAGAGTAGAGCAGAGTAGAATTGAGTCAAATAGAGTCAAAGAGTGCAGGATATAGCTGAATAGAGCCAATTCTGGCCGAATCGAGTCCAATGGAAACAAAACGAGATGAATCACACCGAATTGCTCCGAATCGCATCCAATCGAATAGATTGGAGTATCGTAGGGTAGAGTAGAACAGAATAGAGTAGAATAGCGTAGAATGGAGAAGACTGGAGTCAAATGGAGTCGAACAGAGACAAATAGAGTAGAAAAGAGTCGAATCGAGCCAAATAGGGCCGAATAAGGCTGAACCGAGTGGAAACGAGCTGAATTGAAGCGATTCGAGCCAAATCGAGCTGAATCGAGCTGATGTTGCGGAATCGAGCCGACTCAAGCGTGATGGTGTCCGGTCGCATCGAAATGCTTTGAATCGAATCAAATGGAATCGATTAGAATAGGTTAGGGTAGGGTAGTTTATGATAGGAAGACTAGGGTAGATGCAAGTAGACTAC
Organism: Loxodonta africana; assembly: GCF_030014295.1. Classification (NCBI taxonomy): domain Eukaryota; kingdom Metazoa; phylum Chordata; class Mammalia; order Proboscidea; family Elephantidae; genus Loxodonta; species Loxodonta africana. Next base: position 1,259,357 of record NW_026975144.1, on the reverse strand, counting down.
ATTAGAGTAGACAAGAGAAGGCTAGAGTAGAAGCCTAGACTAGTAAGCTGGACTAGTCAGCTAGACTAGTGGCATAGAGCAGTAGCCTAGACAACTAGTCTTGAAGAGTACCCTAAGTCAGTAATCTGAACGAGTACCCTTGCCTGAACTCTTAGCCTAATCTAGTACCCTTGCCTTAACTAGTAGTCCTAACAAGTACCCTTGCCTTAACCAGTAGTCTTCACTAGTACCCTTGCCTTCACTAGTAGTACGTCCTTAACAAGTAGCCTGAACTGGTACCCTTGCCTTAACCAGTACCCTCAACAAGTACCCATGCCTTAACTAGTAGCCTGGCCTTAACTAGTACCCTGGCCTTAACTAGTAGCCTGAACTAGTACCCTTGCCTTAAGGGGTACCCTTGCCCGAACTACTCCCCTTAATTAGGACCCTTATTGAGTAACCCAAAGTAGTAGAGTATGGTACGGTGGGGTAGCATAGGGTAGAGAAGCATACGGTGGAACAGAGAAAATAGAAGGAAATAGAATAGAACAGCATAGGTCAGGGTAGGTTAGCTTAGTGTAGGGTATGGTAGAGTAGCATAGGATGGAATAGAGAAAATAGAAAAGGAGACTAGAAAAGAGCAGACTAGATTAGGATAGGGTAGGGTGGGGGAGGGTTTTGTAGAATACAGGAGTGTAGAATGGAATAGAATGGTGTGGAATGGAGTCAAATGGATTCGAACACAGATGCAGAGAGTAGAAAAGAGTTGAATAGAGCCGAATAACGCTGAATAGGACCAAATATGGCCAAAATGAGCCGAATCGAGTCGAGTCGACCAGATTCGGGATGAATGGAGCCTAGTGGAGCTGAAATGAGCCAAATAGAGACAAACTGAACCCAGCATAATCGAGCCAAAACACACTTAATTGCATCCTATTGCATCGGATCTCGTCGAATTCCATCAAATCCCACCAAAACGCATCAAATCTCGCGGAATCTCACCGAATCCCGTCGAATTGTCTCAAATCGGGTCGAATGGTGTCAAACTGAATGGAATCGAATTAAATTGAATAGATTAGAGTAGTGTAGGTTAGACTGGGATTCAGTAGGGAAGGGCACAGAAGAATAGAATAGAGTAGAACAGAAGAGAATACCAAGAGTAGAACGGAGTAGAGTTGAGTAGAGTGGAATAGTCAGAGTCGGGTAGTGCAGAATATAGATGAATAGATCCAATTCAAGCCGAATTGATTCGAATGGAGAGGAAAGGAGACAAATCGTGATGAATCGAATCGATTAGAATAGATTAGAGTAGGGTAGGGTAGAACAGAATAGAATAGAGTAGAAAAGAGTAGAGTGGTGTGGAATGGAGTTGAATGGAGCCAAATAGAGACAAATAAAGTAGAAAGGGTTGAGTAGAGCTGAACAGGGCTGAATAAGGTTCACTGGAGCCTAATTATGCTGAATTGAGCAGAATCGAGACGAATTGACCCAATTCAAGCCAAATAGAGCTAAATCGAGCCGATTCAAGCCTAATCACATGGAATCGCGTCGAAATGCGTTGAATCGAATAGATTAGAGTAGAGAAGGGTACGGTAGCAGAGGCTAGACTACAACACAACAGAACACAATAGAAAGAAGAGAATAGAATTAAGTAGAGTCGGGTCCAGTAGAATAGAGTCAAATCGAGTTGAAGAGAGCCGAAAAGAGCCAAACAGAGCTGAATACAGCCGAATTGACCAAATTCAAGGTGAATCGAGATGAATCATGTCGAGTCGTTTGAAACGTGTCGAATCGAATCAAATAGATTAGTGTGGGGAAGGTAAGGTTACGGTAGGGTAGAGAAGAATAGAATAGAGTAGAATAGAACAGAACAGAAAGAATCGAGTAGACTAGAGTCAAATAGAGTCGAATACTGCCAAAAAGAGCCGAATAGAGTGGAAAAGAGCCGAATAGAACCGAATCGAGTTTAATGGAGCAGAAAGGAGATGAATCGAGCCGATATGACCCGAATCAGGTCGAATCCCATTCAAGTGTGTCGAATAGCATAGAACAGATGACAGTAGGCTAAGTTAGGGTAGGGTAGGGTAGAATAGAGTGCAGTAGAACAGAACAGAACAGAACTGAAAGAATAGGGTCGAGACGAGCAGAGTATAGAAGAGTAGAGTAGACCAGAGTCTAACATTGCCGAATAGAGCCAAATAGAGCCCAAAAGAGCTAAATGGATAGAAACCAAGACGAATCACACCGAATCCCGTTGGAATGGTGCCGTTTCGCGTCGAATCCCGTCGAATTGCATTGAATCTGATCAATTCCAATCCAATCAATTAGAATAGACTACAGTAAGGTAGAGTACAATACAATACAGTAGAGAATAGTTTAGGATGGAGTAGAATGGTGTAGCATGGAGTCGAGTGGAGTCGAAAAGAGATAATAGAGTTGAGTAGAGTCTAATAGAGCCGAATAGAGCTGAATAGAGCCTATTCGAGCTGACTAGAGCCGAATGGAGCCGATTAGAGCTGAATCGAACCGATTTGAGCCGATTGGGGATGAATGGAGTGGAAAGGAGCCGATTTGAGCCGAATCGCATCGAGACGCGTGGAATCGAATCCAGTAGAATAGATTAGATTAGGGTAGGATGGAATAGAGTAGACTAGAACACAGTAGAAGAGAATGGAAAGGATACAATAGAATAGAGTAGAAAAGGGTAGAGCAGAGCAGAATAGTGTAGAGTAGAATAGAGTAGAGTAGAACAGAGTCGAATCAAGCTGAATGGAGACGAAACGAGACAAATCGCGTCGAATGCCGTCAAATCCCATCGAATCAATTACAGTAGGGTATAGTAGAATAGCATAGAATGGAGTAGAATGGTGTGCAATGGAATCGAGTAGAGTAGAAAAGAGCTGAATAGAGCCGAATAGGGCCAAAGAGGGCCAAATCGAGCTGAATTGAGCGAAATCGAGCCGAATCCAGTGAATCGAGCCTAATGGAGCCAAATCGAGCCTAATCAAGCTGAATCGACACTATTCGAGACAAATGGAGCCGAATGGACATGAATCACACCGATTCGGCCCCTAGTCGCGTCAAAATTTCTCGAATTCAATTGAATAGACTAGAGTAGGGGAGGTTCGGGTAGGCTAGAGTAGGGTAGAATAGAGTAGAATAGAATAAAACAGAACAGAACACAACAAAATAGAACAGAACAACACAGAACGAATACAGAAAAGAGTAAGCTAGAGTGGAGTAGAGGGGAATAGAGTAGAGTAGAATGGATTTGAACAGAGCCAAAATGAGCTGAATCGCGTTGAAATGGGTTGAATCAAATCCAATCAAGTGGATTACAATACCTTAGAGTTGGGTAGCACAGGGTAGGGTAGAATAGAGTAGAATAGTACAGAACAGAGTAGAAACAATACAATAGAGTAGAGAAGAGTAGAATAGAGCTGAATAGAGCCAAATGCAGACAAAATGAGAGGAATCGTGTAGAAGCAAGTAGAGTAAATTAGAGTGGTGTTGGGTAGGGTAGAGCAGAATAAAGTAGAATAGTGTGGAATGAATAGAATGGAGTAGAATGGAGTCAAGTGGAAACGAATAGAGTAGAAAAGAGTCGAATAGAGCAGAATAGGGCCGAAGAAGGCCAAATCGAGCAGATTCGAAGCGATTCAAGCCAAACCAAGCTGAATGGAGCCTAACTGAGCCGAATAGAGCCAAATCGAGCCGAATCGAGCCGATTCAAGCTTCATCGCCTCGAATCGCGTTCAACGCGTCAAATCCAATCCAGACGTATAGATTAGAGAAGGGGAGGGGAGGGGAGGGGAGAATAGAACAGAGTAGAGTGGAATAGAAGAGATTAGAACAGAATAGAAGGAATAGAATCGAGTAGAATCGAGTGGAAAAGAGTAGAGTCGAATACAGTCGAATAGAGCCGAATAAGCTGAATAGAGACGAATGGAGCTGAAGACAGCCGAAAAGAGCTGTATACTGCCGAATCACACCTAATCGAGCGGAATCAAGCAGAATCGCACTGACTGTCACCGAACAGCGTCGAATCGAATCAGGTCGAATCGAGTCGAGTCACATCGTTTTGAATCAAACAAGGTCAAATCGCTTCATATCGTGTCGAATCCCATGGAATCACGTCGAATAACTTCGAATTGCGTCAAACCTCAGAGAATCCTACTGAATCACGTCGAGTCGCATGGAATCTCATCAAATCCCTTCAGATCTTGCCGAATCCAGTCAAGTCCTATCAAATCGCTTTGCACGGAATCGAATTGAATCCAATAGATTAAAGTAGGGTAGGTTCGGGTGGGGTGCCGTTGGGTCGGGTAGGGTAGAATAGAATAGAGTACAACAGAATAGGAGCGAATAGAACAGAACAGAAAGAATACAACAGAATAGAATAGAGTCAAAGAGAGAGAACATAGCCGAATTGAGCCGAGTGGAGACAAAACGAGACGAATCACGTCCGGTTGCTTCGAATCGCGTCAAATCAAATCGAATCGATTAGAAGAGATTAGGGTAGGGAAGGGTAGAATAGAAGAGAGGAAAATAGTGAGGAATGGAGTTGAATGGAGTCCAATAGAGACGGATAGATATGAATAGAGTACAAAAGAGTCTAATAGAGCAGAATAGGGCCGAATAGGCCCAAATAAGGCCTAATTGAGCAGAATCCAGCAGAATCGATGGAATTCGAGCCTAATCGAGCCGAATGGAGTGAAATGGAGCCAAGTCGAGCCGAATAGAGCCGATTCGAACTGAATCGAGCTGATTCAAGCCTAATCGCGTCAAATCGCGTGGAAATACGTCACATCGAATCTAATCAAATAGATTAGGGAAGGGTAGGGGAGGGGCGGGTGGGTAGAATAGAACAGAATAGTACAGAATAGAATATAGTACAGTAGGGTAGAGTAGAGAGAGTAAAGCAGACAAGAGTAGAGCAGAGTAGAATTGAGTCAAATAGAGTCAAAGAGTGCAGGATATAGCTGAATAGAGCCAATTCTGGCCGAATCGAGTCAAATGGAAACAAAACGAGATGAATCACACCGAATTGCTCCGAATCGCATCCAATCGAATAGATTGGAGTATCGTAGGGTAGAGTAGAACAGAATAGAGTAGAATAGCGTAGAATGGAGAAGAGTGGAGTCAAATGGAGTCGAACAGAGACAAATAGAGTAGAAAAGAGTCGAATCGAGCCAAATAGGGCCGAATAAGGCTGAACCGAGTGGAAACGAGCTGAATTGAAGCGATTCGAGCCAAATCGAGCTGAATCGAGCTGATGTTGCGGAATCGAGCCGACTCAAGCGTGATGGTGTCCGGTCGCATCGAAATGCTTTGAATCGAATCAAATGGAATCGATTAGAATAGGTTAGGGTAGGGTAGTTTATGATAGGAAGACTAGGGTAGATGCAAGTAGACTACATTAGAGTAGACAAGAGAAGGCTAGAGTAGAAGCCTAGACTAGTAAGCTGGACTAGTCAGCTAGACTAGTGGCATAGAGCAGTAGCCTAGACAACTAGTCTTGAAGAGTACCCTAAGTCAGTAATCTGAACGAGTACCCTTGCCTGAACTCTTAGCCTAATCTAGTACCCTTGCCTTAACTAGTAGTCCTAACAAGTACCCTTGCCTTAACCAGTAGTCTTCACTAGTACCCTTGCCTTCACTAGTAGTACGTCCTTAACAAGTAGCCTGAACGGGTACCCTTGCCTTAACCAGTACCCTCAACAAGTACCCATGCCTTAACTAGTAGCCTGGCCTTAACTAGTACCCTGGCCTTAACTAGTAGCCTGAACTAGTACCCTTGCCTTAAGGGGTACCCTTGCCCGAACTACTCCCCTTAATTAGGACCCTTATTGAGTAACCCAAAGTAGTAGAGTATGGTACGGTGGGGTAGCATAGGGTAGAGAAGCATACGGTGGAACAGAGAAAATAGAAGGAAATAGAATAGAACAGCATAGGTCAGGGTAGGTTAGCTTAGTGTAGGGTATGGTAGAGTAGCATAGGATGGAATAGAGAAAATAGAAAAGGAGACTAGAAAAGAGCAGACTAGATTAGGATAGGGTAGGGTGGGGGAGGGTTTTGTAGAATACAGTAGTGTAGAATGGAATAGAATGGTGTGGAATGGAGTCAAATGGATTCGAACACTGATGCAGAGAGTAGAAAAGAGTTGAACAGAGCCGAATAACGCTGAATAGGACCACATATGGCCAAAATGAGCCGAATCGAGTCGAGTCGACCAGATTCGGGATGAATGGAGCCTAGTGGAGCTGAAATGAGCCAAATAGAGACAAACTGAACCCAGCATAATCGAGCCAAAACACACTTAATTGCATCCTATTGCATCGGATCTCGTCGAATTCCATCAAATCCCACCAAAACGCATCAAATCTCGCGGAATCTCACCGAATCCCGTCGAATTGTCTCAAATCGGGTCGAATGGTGTCAAACTGAATGGAATCGAATTAAATTGAATAGATTAGAGTAGTGTAGGTTAGACTGGGATTCAGTAGGGAAGGGCACAGAAGAATAGAATAGAGTAGAACAGAAGAGAATACCAAGAGTAGAACGGAGTAGAGTTGAGTAGAGTGGAATAGTCAGAGTCGGGTAGTGCAGAATATAGATGAATAGATCCAATTCAAGCCCAATCGATTCGAATGGAGAGGAAAGGAGACAAATCGTGATGAATCGAATCGATTAGAATAGATTAGAGTAGGGTAGGGTAGAACAGAATAGAATAGAGTAGAAAAGAGTAGAGTGGTGTGGAATGGAGTTGAATGGAGCCAAATAGAGACAAATAAAGTAGAAAGGGTTGAGTAGAGCTGAACAGGGCTGAATAAGGTTCACTGGAGCCTAATTATGCTGAATTGAGCAGAATCGAGACGAATTGACCCAACTCAAGCCAAATAGAGCTAAATCGAGCCGATTCAAGCCTAATCACATGGAATCGCGTCGAAATGCGTTGAATCGAATAGATTAGAGTAGAGAAGGGTACAGTAGCAGAGGCTAGACTACAACACAACAGAACACAATAGAAAGAAGAGAATAGAATTAAGTAGAGTCGGGTCCAGTAGAATAGAGTCAAATCGAGTTGAAGAGAGCCGAAAAGAGCCAAACAGAGCTGAATACAGCCGAATTGACCAAATTCAAGGTGAATCGAGATGAATCATGTCGAGTCGTTTGAAACGTGTCGAATCGAATCAAAGAGATTAGTGTGGGGAAGGTAAGGTTAGGGTAGGGTAAAGAAGAATAGAATAGAGTAGAATAGAACAGAACAGAAAGAATCGAGTAGACTAGAGTCAAATAGAGTCGAATACTGCCAAAAAGAGCCGAATAGAGTGGAAAAGAGCCGAATAGAACCGAATCGAGTTTAATGGAGCAGAAAGGAGATGAATCGAGCCGATATGACCCGAATCAGGTCGAATCCCATTCAAGTGTGTCGAATAGCATAGAACAGATGACAGTAGGCTAAGTTAGGGTAGGGTAGGGTAGAATAGAGTGCAGTAGAACAGAACAGAACAGAACTGAAAGAATAGGGTCGAGACGAGCAGAGTATAGAAGAGTAGAGTAGACCAGAGTCTAACATTGCCGAATAGAGCCAAATAGAGCCCAAAAGAGCTAAATGGATAGAAACCAAGACGAATCACACCGAATCCCGTTGGAATCGTGCCGTTTCGCGTCGAATCCCGTCGAATTGCATTGAATCTGATCAATTCCAATCCAATCAATTAGAATAGACTACAGTAAGGTAGAGTACAATACAATACAGTAGAGAATAGTTTAGGATGGAGTAGAATGGTGTAGCATGGAGTCGAGTGGAGTCGAAAAGAGATAATAGAGTTGAGTAGAGTCTAATAGAGCCGAATAGAGCTGAATAGAGCCTATTCGAGCTGACTAGAGCCGAATGGAGCCGATTAGAGCTGAATCGAACCGATTTGAGCCGATTGGGGATGAATGGAGTGGAAAGGAGCCGATTTGAGCCGAATCGCATCGAGACGCGTGGAATCGAATCCAGTAGAATAGATTAGATTAGGGTAGGATGGAATAGAGTAGACTAGAACACAGTAGAAGAGAATGGAAAGGATACAATAGAATAGAGTAGAAAAGGGTAGAGCAGAGCAGAATAGTGTAGAGTAGAATAGAGTAGAGTAGAACAGAGTCGAATCAAGCTGAATGGAGACGAAACGAGACAAATCGCGTCGAATGCCGTCAAATCCCATCGAATCAATTACAGTAGGGTATAGTAGAATAGCATAGAATGGAGTAGAATGGTGTGCAATGGAATCGAGTAGAGTAGAAAAGAGCTGAATAGAGCCGAATAGGGCCAAAGAGGGCCAAATCGAGCTGAATTGAGCGAAATCGAGCCGAATCCAGTGAATCGAGCCTAATGGAGCCAAATCGAGCCTAATCAAGCTGAATCGACACTATTCGAGACAAATGGAGCCGAATGGACATGAATCACACCGATTCGGCCCCTAGTCGCGTCAAAATTTCTCGAATTCAATTGAATAGACTAGAGTAGGGGAGGTTCGGGTAGGCTAGAGTAGGGTAGAATAGAGTAGAATAGAATAAAACAGAACAGAACACAACAAAATAGAACAGAACAACACAGAACGAATACAGAAAAGAGTAAGCTAGAGTGGAGTAGAGGGGAATAGAGTAGAGTAGAATGGATTTGAACAGAGCCAAAATGAGCTGAATCGCGTTGAAATGGGTTGAATCAAATCCAATCAAGTGGATTACAATACCTTAGAGTTGGGTAGCACAGGGTAGGGTAGAATAGAGTAGAATAGTACAGAACAGAGTAGAAACAATACAATAGAGTAGAGAAGAGTAGAATAGAGCTGAATAGAGCCAAATGCAGACAAAATGAGAGGAATCGTGTAGAAGCAAGTAGAGTAAATTAGAGTGGTGTTGGGTAGGGTAGAGCAGAATAAAGTAGAATAGTGTGGAATGAATAGAATGGAGTAGAATGGAGTCAAGTAGAAACGAATAGAGTAGAAAAGAGTCGAATAGAGCAGAATAGGGCCGAAGAAGGCCAAATCGAGCAGATTCGAAGCGATTCAAGCCAAAACAAGCTGAATGGAGCCTAACTGAGCCGAATAGAGCCAAATCGAGCCGAATCGAGCCGATTCAAGCTTCATCGCCTCGAATCGCGTTCAACGCGTCAAATCCAATCGAGACGTATAGATTAGAGAAGGGGAGGGGAGGGGAGGGGAGAATAGAACAGAGTAGAGTGGAATAGAAGAGATTAGAACAGAATAGAAGGAATAGAATCGAGTAGAATCGAGTGGAAAAGAGTAGAGTCGAATACAGTCGAATAGAGCCGAATAAGCTGAATAGAGACGAATGGAGCTGAAGACAGCCGAAAAGAGCTGTATACTGCCGAATCACACCTAATCGAGCGGAATCAAGCAGAATCGCACTGACTGTCACCGAACAGCGTCGAATCGAATCAGGTCGAATCGAGTCGAGTCACATCGTTTTGAATCAAACAAGGTCAAATCGCTTCATATCGTGTCGAATCCCATCGAATCACGTCGAATAACTTCGAATTGCGTCAAACCTCAGAGAATCCTACTGAATCACGTCGAGTCGCATGGAATCTCATCAAATCCCTTCAGATCTTGCCGAATCCAGTCAAGTCCTATCAAATCGCTTTGCACGGAATCGAATTGAATCCAATAGATTAAAGTAGGGTAGGTTCGGGTGGGGTGCCGTTGGGTCGGGTAGGGTAGAATAGAATAGAGTACAACAGAATAGGAGCGAATAGAACAGAACAGAAAGAATACAACAGAATAGAATAGAGTCAAAGAGAGAGAACATAGCCGAATTGAGCCGAGTGGAGACAAAACGAGACGAATCACGTCCGGTTGCTTCGAATCGCGTCAAATCAAATCGAATCGATTAGAAGAGATTAGGGTAGGGAAGGGTAGAATAGAAGAGAGGAAAATAGTGAGGAATGGAGTTGAACGGAGTCCAATAGAGACGGATAGATATGAATAGAGTACAAAAGAGTCTAATAGAGCAGAATAGGGCCGAATAGGCCCAAATAAGGCCTAATTGAGCAGAATCCAGCAGAATCGATGGAATTCGAGCCTAATCGAGCCGAATGGAGTGAAATGGAGCCAAGTCGAGCCGAATAGAGCCGATTCGAACTGAATCGAGCTGATTCAAGCCTAATCGCGTCAAATCGCGTGGAAATACGTCACATCGAATCTAATCAAATAGATTAGGGAAGGGTAGGGGAGGGGCGGGTGGGTAGAATAGAACAGAATAGTACAGAATAGAATATAGTACAGTAGGGTAGAGTAGAGAGAGTAAAGCAGACAAGAGTAGAGCAGAGTAGAATTGAGTCAAATAGAGTCAAAGAGTGCAGGATATAGCTGAATAGAGCCAATTCTGGCCGAATCGAGTCAAATGGAAACAAAACGAGATGAATCACACCGAATTGCTCCGAATCGCATCCAATCGAATAGATTGGAGTATCGTAGGGTAGAGTAGAACAGAATAGAGTAGAATAGCGTAGAATGGAGAAGAGTGGAGTCAAATGGAGTCGAACAGAGACAAATAGAGTAGAAAAGAGTCGAATCGAGCCAAATAGGGCCGAATAAGGCTGAACCGAGTGGAAACGAGCTGAATTGAAGCGATTCGAGCCAAATCGAGCTGAATCGAGCTGATGTTGCGGAATCGAGCCGACTCAAGCGTGATGGTGTCCGGTCGCATCGAAATGCTTTGAATCGAATCAAATGGAATCGATTAGAATAGGTTAGGGTAGGGTAGTTTATGATAGGAAGACTAGGGTAGATGCAAGTAGACTACATTAGAGTAGACAAGAGAAGGCTAGAGTAGAAGCCTAGACTAGTAAGCTGGACTAGTCAGCTAGACTAGTGGCATAGAGCAGTAGCCTAGACAACTAGTCTTGAAGAGTACCCTAAGTCAGTAATCTGAACGAGTACCCTTGCCTGAACTCTTAGCCTAATCTAGTACCCTTGCCGTAACTAGTAGTCCTAACAAGTACCCTTGCCTTAACCAGTAGTCTTCACTAGTACCCTTGCCTTCACTAGTAGTACGTCCTTAACAAGTAGCCTGAACGGGTAGCCTTGCCTTAACCAGTACCCTCAACAAGTACCCATGCCTTAACTAGTAGCCTGGCCTTAACTAGTACCCTGGCCTTAACTAGTAGCCTGAACTAGTACCCTTGCCTTAAGGGGTACCCTTGCCCGAACTACTCCCCTTAATTAGGACCCTTATTGAGTAACCCAAAGTAGTAGAGTATGGTACGGTGGGGTAGCATAGGGTAGAGAAGCATACGGTGGAACAGAGAAAATAGAAGGAAATAGAATAGAACAGCATAGGTCAGGGTAGGTTAGCTTAGTGTAGGGTATGGTAGAGTAGCATAGGATGGAATAGAGAAAATAGAAAAGGAGACTAGAAAAGAGCAGACTAGATTAGGATAGGGTAGGGTGGGGGAGGGTTTTGTAGAATACAGGAGTGTAGAATGGAATAGAATGGTGTGGAATGGAGTCAAATGGATTCGAACACTGATGCAGAGAGTAGAAAAGAGTTGAACAGGGCCGAATAACGCTGAATAGGACCACATATGGCCAAAATGAGCCGAATCGAGTCGAGTCGACCAGATTCGGGATGAATGGAGCCTAGTGGAGCTGAAATGAGCCAAATAGAGACAAACTGAACCCAGCAAAATCGAGCCAAAACACACTTAATTGCATCCTATTGCATCGGATCTCGTCGAATTCCATCAAATCCCACCAAAACGCATCAAATCTCGCGGAATCTCACCGAATCCCGTCGAATTGTCTCAAATCGGGTCGAATGGTGTCAAACTGAATGGAATCGAATTAAATTGAATAGATTAGAGTAGTGTAGGTTAGACTGGGATTCAGTAGGGAAGGGCACAGAAGAATAGAATAGAGTAGAACAGAAGAGAATACCAAGAGTAGAACGGAGTAGAGTTGAGTAGAGTGGAATAGTCAGAGTCGGGTAGTGCAGAATATAGATGAATAGATCCAATTCAAGCCGAATTGATTCGAATGGAGAGGAAAGGAGACAAATCGTGATGAATCGAATCGATTAGAATAGATTAGAGTAGGGTAGGGTAGAACAGAATAGAATAGAGTAGAAAAGAGTAGAGTGGTGTGGAATGGAGTTGAATGGAGCCAAATAGAGACAAATAAAGTAGAAAGGGTTGAGTAGAGCTGAACAGGGCTGAATAAGGTTCACTGGAGCCTAATTATGCTGAATTGAGCAGAATCGAGACGAATTGACCCAATTCAAGCCAAATAGAGCTAAATCGAGCCGATTCAAGCCTAATCACATGGAATCGCGTCGAAATGCGTTGAATCGAATAGATTAGAGTAGAGAAGGGTACGGTAGCAGAGGCTAGACTACAACACAACAGAACACAATAGAAAGAAGAGAATAGAATTAAGTAGAGTCGGGTCCAGTAGAATAGAGTCAAATCGAGTTGAAGAGAGCCGAAAAGAGCCAAACAGAGCTGAATACAGCCGAATTGACCAAATTCAAGGTGAATCGAGATGAATCATGTCGAGTCGTTTGAAACGTGTCGAATCGAATCAAATAGATTAGTGTGGGGAAGGTAAGGTTAGGGTAGGGTAAAGAAGAATAGAATAGAGTAGAATAGAACAGAACAGAAAGAATCGAGTAGACTAGAGTCAAATAGAGTCGAATACTGCCAAAAAGAGCCGAATAGAGTGGAAAAGAGCCGAATAGAACCGAATCGAGTTTAATGGAGCAGAAAGGAGATGAATCGAGCCGATATGACCCGAATCAGGTCGAATCCCATTCAAGTGTGTCGAATAGCATAGAACAGATGACAGTAGGCTAAGTTAGGGTAGGGTAGGGTAGAATAGAGTGCAGTAGAACAGAAGAGAACAGAACTGAAAGAATAGGGTCGAGACGAGCAGAGTATAGAAGAGTAGAGTAGACCAGAGTCTAACATTGCCGAATAGAGCCAAATAGAGCCCAAAAGAGCTAAATGGATAGAAACCAAGACGAATCACACCGAATCCCGTTGGAATGGTGCCGTCTCGCGTCGAATCCCGTCGAATTGCATTGAATCTGATCAATTCCAATCCAATCAATTAGAATAGACTACAGTAAGGTAGAGTACAATACAATACAGTAGAGAATAGTTTAGGATGGAGTAGAATGGTGTAGCATGGAGTCGAGTGGAGTCGAAAAGAGATAATAGAGTTGAGTAGAGTCTAATAGAGCCGAATAGAGCTGAATAGAGCCTATTCGAGCTGACTAGAGCCGAATGGAGCCGATTAGAGCTGAATCGAACCGATTTGAGCCGATTGGGGATGAATGGAGTGGAAAGGAGCCGATTTGAGCCGAATCGCATCGAGACGCGTGGAATCGAATCCAGTAGAATAGATTAGATTAGGGTAGGATGGAATAGAGTAGACTAGAACACAGTAGAAGAGAATGGAAAGGATACAATAGAATAGAGTAGAAAAGGGTAGAGCAGAGCAGAATAGTGTAGAGTAGAATAGAGTAGAGTAGAACAGAGTCGAATCAAGCTGAATGGAGACGAAACGAGACAAATCGCGTCGAATGCCGTCAAATCCCATCGAATCAATTACAGTAGGGTATAGTAGAATAGCATAGAATGGAGTAGAATGGTGTGCAATGGAATCGAGTAGAGTAGAAAAGAGCTGAATAGAGCCGAATAGGGCCAAAGAGGGCCAAATCGAGCTGAATTGAGCGAAATCGAGCCGAATCCAGTGAATCGAGCCTAATGGAGCCAAATCGAGCCTAATCAAGCTGAATCGACACTATTCGAGACAAATGGAGCCGAATGGACATGAATCACACCGATTCGGCCCCTAGTCGCGTCAAAATTTCTCGAATTCAATTGAATAGACTAGAGTAGGGGAGGTTCGGGTAGGCTAGAGTAGGGTAGAATAGAGTAGAATAGAATAAAACAGAACAGAACACAACAAAATAGAACAGAACAACACAGAACGAATACAGAAAAGAGTAAGCTAGAGTGGAGTAGAGGGGAATAGAGTAGAGTAGAATGGATTTGAACAGAGCCAAAATGAGCTGAATCGCGTTGAAATGGGTTGAATCAAATCCAATCAAGTGGATTACAATACCTTAGAGTTGGGTAGCACAGGGTAGGGTAGAATAGAGTAGAATAGTACAGAACAGAGTAGAAACAATACAATAGAGTAGAGAAGAGTAGAATAGAGCTGAATAGAGCCAAATGCAGACAAAATGAGAGGAATCGTGTAGAAGCAAGTAGAGTAAATTAGAGTGGTGTTGGGTAGGGTAGAGCAGAATAAAGTAGAATAGTGTGGAATGAATAGAATGGAGTAGAATGGAGTCAAGTAGAAACGAATAGAGTAGAAAAGAGTCGAATAGAGCAGAATAGGGCCGAAGAAGGCCAAATCGAGCAGATTCGAAGCGATTCAAGCCAAAACAAGCTGAATGGAGCCTAACTGAGCCGAATAGAGCCAAATCGAGCCGAATCGAGCCGATTCAAGCTTCATCGCCTCGAATCGCGTTCAACGCGTCAAATCCAATCGAGACGTATAGATTAGAGAAGGGGAGGGGAGGGGAGGGTAGAATAGAACAGAGTAGAGTGGAATAGAAGAGATTAGAACAGAATAGAAGGAATAGAATCGAGTAGAATCGAGTGGAAAAGAGTAGAGTCGAATACAGTCGAATAGAGCCGAATAAGCTGAATAGAGACGAATGGAGCTGAAGACAGCCGAAAAGAGCTGTATACTGCCGAATCACACCTAATCGAGCGGAATCAAGCAGAATCGCACTGACTGTCACCGAACAGCGTCGAATCGAATCAGGTCGAATCGAGTCGAGTCACATCGTTTTGAATCAAACAAGGTCAAATCGCTTCATATCGTGTCGAATCCCATCGAATCACGTCGAATAACTTCGAATTGCGTCAAACCTCAGAGAATCCTACTGAATCACGTCGAGTCGCATGGAATCTCATCAAATCCCTTCAGATCTTGCCGAATCCAGTCAAGTCCTATCAAATCGCTTTGCACGGAATCGAATTGAATCCAATAGATTAAAGTAGGGTAGGTTCGGGTGGGGTGCCGTTGGGTCGGGTAGGGTAGAATAGAATAGAGTACAACAGAATAGGAGCGAATAGAACAGAACAGAAAGAATACAACAGAATAGAATAGAGTCAAAGAGAGAGAACATAGCCGAATTGAGCCGAGTGGAGACAAAACGAGACGAATCACGTCCGGTTGCTTCGAATCGCGTCAAATCAAATCGAATCGATTAGAAGAGATTAGGGTAGGGAAGGGTAGAATAGAAGAGAGGAAAATAGTGAGGAATGGAGTTGAACGGAGTCCAATAGAGACGGATAGATATGAATAGAGTACAAAAGAGTCTAATAGAGCAGAATAGGGCCGAATAGGCCCAAATAAGGCCTAATTGAGCAGAATCCAGCAGAATCGATGGAATTCGAGCCTAATCGAGCCGAATGGAGTGAAATGGAGCCAAGTCGAGCCGAATAGAGCCGATTCGAACTGAATCGAGCTGATTCAAGCCTAATCGCGTCAAATCGCGTGGAAATACGTCACATCGAATCTAATCAAATAGATTAGGGAAGGGTAGGGGAGGGGCGGGTGGGTAGAATAGAACAGAATAGTACAGAATAGAATATAGTACAGTAGGGTAGAGTAGAGAGAGTAAAGCAGACAAGAGTAGAGCAGAGTAGAATTGAGTCAAATAGAGTCAAAGAGTGCAGGATATAGCTGAATAGAGCCAATTCTGGCCGAATCGAGTCAAATGGAAACAAAACGAGATGAATCACACCGAATTGCTCCGAATCGCATCCAATCGAATAGATTGGAGTATCGTAGGGTAGAGTAGAACAGAATAGAGTAGAATAGCGTAGAATGGAGAAGAGTGGAGTCAAATGGAGTCGAACAGAGACAAATAGAGTAGAAAAGAGTCGAATCGAGCCAAATAGGGCCGAATAAGGCTGAACCGAGTGGAAACGAGCTGAATTGAAGCGATTCGAGCCAAATCGAGCTGAATCGAGCTGATGTTGCGGAATCGAGCCGACTCAAGCGTGATGGTGTCCGGTCGCATCGAAATGCTTTGAATCGAATCAAATGGAATCGATTAGAATAGGTTAGGGTAGGGTAGTTTATGATAGGAAGACTAGGGTAGATGCAAGTAGAACACATTAGAGTAGACAAGAGAAGGCTAGAGTAGAAGCCTAGACTAGTAAGCTGGACTAGTCAGCTAGACTAGTGGCATAGAGCAGT
This sequence comes from Loxodonta africana, assembly GCF_030014295.1. Taxonomy (NCBI): domain Eukaryota; kingdom Metazoa; phylum Chordata; class Mammalia; order Proboscidea; family Elephantidae; genus Loxodonta; species Loxodonta africana. The sequence goes on along the minus strand of NW_026975144.1, from coordinate 1,243,083 downwards.
AGCCTAGACAACTAGTCTTGAAGAGTACCCTAAGTCAGTAAGCTGAACGAGTACCCTTGCCTGAACTCTTAGCCTAATCTAGTACCCTTGCCTTAACTAGTAGTCCTAACAAGTACCCTTGCCTTAACCAGTAGTCTTCACTAGTACCCTTGCCTTCACTAGTAGTACGTCCTTAACAAGTAGCCTGAACTGGTACCCTTGCCTTAACCAGTACCCTCAACAAGTACCCATGCCTTAACTAGTAGCCTGGCCTTAACTAGTACCCTGGCCTTAACTAGTAGCCTGAACTAGTACCCTTGCCTTAAGGGGTACCCTTGCCCGAACTACTCCCCTTAATTAGGACCCTTATTGAGTAACCCAAAGTAGTAGAGTATGGTACGGTGGGGTAGCATAGGGTAGAGAAGCATACGGTGGAACAGAGAAAATAGAAGGAAATAGAATAGAACAGCATAGGTCAGGGTAGGTTAGCTTAGTGTAGGGTATGGTAGAGTAGCATAGGATGGAATAGAGAAAATAGAAAAGGAGACTAGAAAAGAGCAGACTAGATTAGGATAGGGTAGGGTGGGGGAGGGTTTTGTAGAATACAGGAGTGTAGAATGGAATAGAATGGTGTGGAATGGAGTCAAATGGATTCGAACACAGATGCAGAGAGTAGAAAAGAGTTGAATAGAGCCGAATAACGCTGAATAGGACCAAATATGGCCAAAATGAGCCGAATCGAGTCGAGTCGACCAGATTCGGGATGAATGGAGCCTAGTGGAGCTGAAATGAGCCAAATAGAGACAAACTGAACCCAGCAAAATCGAGCCAAAACACACTTAATTGCATCCTATTGCATCGGATCTCGTCGAATTCCATCAAATCCCACCAAAACGCATCAAATCTCGCGGAATCTCACCGAATCCCGTCAAATTGTCTCAAATCGGGTCGAATGGTGTCAAACTGAATGGAATCGAATTAAATTGAATAGATTAGAGTAGTGTAGGTTAGACTGGGATTCAGTAGGGAAGGGCACAGAAGAATAGAATAGAGTAGAACAGAAGAGAATACCAAGAGTAGAACGGAGTAGAGTTGAGTAGAGTGGAATAGTCAGAGTCGGGTAGTGCAGAATATAGATGAATAGATCCAATTCAAGCCGAATTGATTCGAATGGAGAGGAAAGGAGACAAATCGTGATGAATCGAATCGATTAGAATAGATTAGAGTAGGGTAGGGTAGAACAGAATAGAATAGAGTAGAAAAGAGTAGAGTGGTGTGGAATGGAGTTGAATGGAGCCAAATAGAGACAAATAAAGTAGAAAGGGTTGAGTAGAGCTGAACAGGGCTGAATAAGGTTCACTGGAGCCTAATTATGCTGAATTGAGCAGAATCGAGACGAATTGACCCAATTCAAGCCAAATAGAGCTAAATCGAGCCGATTCAAGCCTAATCACATGGAATCGCGTCGAAATGCGTTGAATCGAATAGATTAGAGTAGAGAAGGGTACGGTAGCAGAGGCTAGACTACAACACAACAGAACACAATAGAAAGAAGAGAATAGAATTAAGTAGAGTCGGGTCCAGTAGAATAGAGTCAAATCGAGTTGAAGAGAGCCGAAAAGAGCCAAACAGAGCTGAATACAGCCGAATTGACCAAATTCAAGGTGAATCGAGATGAATCATGTCGAGTCGTTTGAAACGTGTCGAATCGAATCAAATAGATTAGTGTGGGGAAGGTAAGGTTAGGGTAGGGTAGAGAAGAATAGAATAGAGTAGAATAGAACAGAACAGAAAGAATCGAGTAGACTAGAGTCAAATAGAGTCGAATACTGCCAAAAAGAGCCGAATAGAGTGGAAAAGAGCCGAATAGAACCGAATCGAGTTTAATGGAGCAGAAAGGAGATGAATCGAGCCGATATGACCCGAATCAGGTCGAATCCCATTCAAGTGTGTCGAATAGCATAGAACAGATGACAGTAGGCTAAGTTAGGGTAGGGTAGGGTAGAATAGAGTGCAGTAGAACAGAACAGAACAGAACAGAACTGAAAGAATAGGGTCGAGACGAGCAGAGTATAGAAGAGTAGAGTAGACCAGAGTCTAACATTGCCGAATAGAGCCAAATAGAGCCCAAAAGAGCTAAATGGATAGAAACCAAGACGAATCACACCGAATCCCGTTGGAATCGTGCCGTTTCGCGTCGAATCCCGTCGAATTGCATTGAATCTGATCAATTCCAATCCAATCCAATCCAATCAATTAGAATAGACTACAGTAAGGTAGAGTACAATACAATACAGTAGAGAATAGTTTAGGATGGAGTAGAATGGTGTAGCATGGAGTCGAGTGGAGTCGAAAAGAGATAATAGAGTTGAGTAGAGTCTAATAGAGCCGAATAGAGCTGAATAGAGCCTATTCGAGCTGACTAGAGCCGAATGGAGCCGATTAGAGCTGAATCGAACCGATTTGAGCCGATTGGGGATGAATGGAGTGGAAAGGAGCCGATTTGAGCCGAATCGCATCGAGACGCGTGGAATCGAATCCAGTAGAATAGATTAGATTAGGGTAGGATGGAATAGAGTAGACTAGAACACAGTAGAAGAGAATGGAAAGGATACAATAGAATAGAGTAGAAAAGGGTAGAGCAGAGCAGAATAGTGTAGAGTAGAATAGAGTAGAGTAGAACAGAGTCGAATCAAGCTGAATGGAGACGAAACGAGACAAATCGCGTCGAATGCCGTCAAATCCCATCGAATCAATTACAGTAGGGTATAGTAGAATAGCATAGAATGGAGTAGAATGGTGTGCAATGGAATCGAGTAGAGTAGAAAAGAGCTGAATAGAGCCGAATAGGGCCAAAGAGGGCCAAATCGAGCTGAATTGAGCGAAATCGAGCCGAATCCAGTGAATCGAGCCTAATGGAGCCAAATCGAGCCTAATCAAGCTGAATCGACACTATTCGAGACAAATGGAGCCGAATGGACATGAATCACACCGATTCGGCCCCTAGTCGCGTCAAAATTTCTCGAATTCAATTGAATAGACTAGAGTAGGGGAGGTTCGGGTAGGCTAGAGTAGGGTAGAATAGAGTAGAATAGAATAAAACAGAACAGAACACAACAAAATAGAACAGAACAACACAGAACGAATACAGAAAAGAGTAAGCTAGAGTGGAGTAGAGGGGAATAGAGTAGAGTAGAATAGATTTGAACAGAGCCAAATTGAGCTGAATCGCGTTGAAATGGGTTGAATCAAATCCAATCAAGTGGATTACAATACCTTAGAGTTGGGTAGCACAGGGTAGGGTAGAATAGAGTAGAATAGTACAGAACAGAGTAGAAACAATACAATAGAGTAGAGAAGAGTAGAATAGAGCTGAATAGAGCCAAATGCAGACAAAATGAGAGGAATCGTGTAGAAGCAAGTAGAGTAAATTAGAGTGGTGTTGGGTAGGGTAGAGCAGAATAGAGTAGAATAGTGTGGAATGAATAGAATGGAGTAGAATGGAGTCAAGTAGAAACGAATAGAGTAGAAAAGAGTCGAATAGAGCAGAATAGGGCCGAAGAAGGCCAAATCGAGCAGATTCGAAGCGATTCAAGCCAAAACAAGCTGAATGGAGCCTAACTGAGCCGAATAGAGCCAAATCGAGCCGAATCGAGCCGATTCAAGCTTCATCGCCTCGAATCGCGTTCAACGCGTCAAATCCAATCCAGACGTATAGATTAGAGAAGGGGAGGGGAGGGGAGGGGAGAATAGAACAGAGTAGAGTGGAATAGAAGAGATTAGAACAGAATAGAAGGAATAGAATCGAGTAGAATCGAGTGGAAAAGAGTAGAGTCGAATACAGTCGAATAGAGCCGAATAAGCTGAATAGAGACGAATGGAGCTGAAGACAGCCGAAAAGAGCTGTATACTGCCGAATCACACCTAATCGAGCGGAATCAAGCAGAATCGCACTGACTGTCACCGAACAGCGTCGAATCGAATCAGGTCGAATCGAGTCGAGTCACATCGTTTTGAATCAAACAAGGTCAAATCGCTTCATATCGTGTCGAATCCCATCGAATCACGTCGAATAACTTCGAATTGCGTCAAACCTCAGAGAATCCTACTGAATCACGTCGAGTCGCATGGAATCTCATCAAATCCCTTCAGATCTTGCCGAATCCAGTCAAGTCCTATCAAATCGCTTTGCACGGAATCGAATTGAATCCAATAGATTAAAGTAGGGTAGGTTCGGGTGGGGTGCCGTTGGGTCGGGTAGGGTAGAATAGAATAGAGTACAACAGAATAGGAGCGAATAGAACAGAACAGAAAGAATACAACAGAATAGAATAGAGTCAAAGAGAGAGAACGTAGCCGAATTGAGCCGAGTGGAGACAAAACGAGACGAATCACGTCCGGTTGCTTCGAATCGCGTCAAATCAAATCGAATCGATTAGAAGAGATTAGGGTAGGGAAGGGTAGAATAGAAGAGAGGAAAATAGTGAGGAATGGAGTTGAACGGAGTCCAATAGAGACGGATAGATATGAATAGAGTACAAAAGAGTCTAATAGAGCAGAATAGGGCCGAATAGGCCCAAATAAGGCCTAATTGAGCAGAATCCAGCAGAATCGATGGAATTCGAGCCTAATCGAGCCGAATGGAGTGAAATGGAGCCAAGTCGAGCCGAATAGAGCCGATTCGAACTGAATCGAGCTGATTCAAGCCTAATCGCGTCAAATCGCGTGGAAATACGTCACATCGAATCTAATCAAATAGATTAGGGAAGGGTAGGGGAGGGGCGGGTGGGTAGAATAGAACAGAATAGTACAGAATAGAATATAGTACAGTAGGGTAGAGTAGAGAGAGTAAAGCAGACAAGAGTAGAGCAGAGTAGAATTGAGTCAAATAGAGTCAAAGAGTGCAGGATATAGCTGAATAGAGCCAATTCTGGCCGAATCGAGTCAAATGGAAACAAAACGAGATGAATCACACCGAATTGCTCCGAATCGCATCCAATCGAATAGATTGGAGTATCGTAGGGTAGAGTAGAACAGAATAGAGTAGAATAGCGTAGAATGGAGAAGAGTGGAGTCAAATGGAGTCGAACAGAGACAAATAGAGTAGAAAAGAGTCGAATCGAGCCAAATAGGGCCGAATAAGGCTGAACCGAGTGGAAACGAGCTGAATTGAAGCGATTCGAGCCAAATCGAGCTGAATCGAGCTGATGTTGCGGAATCGAGCCGACTCAAGCGTGATGGTGTCCGGTCGCATCGAAATGCTTTGAATCGAATCAAATGGAATCGATTAGAATAGGTTAGGGTAGGGTAGTTTATGATAGGAAGACTAGGGTAGATGCAAGTAGACTACATTAGAGTAGACAAGAGAAGGCTAGAGTAGAAGCCTAGACTAGTAAGCTGGACTAGTCAGCTAGACTAGTGGCATAGAGCAGTAGCCTAGACAACTAGTCTTGAAGAGTACCCTAAGTCAGTAATCTGAACGAGTACCCTTGCCTGAACTCTTAGCCTAATCTAGTACCCTTGCCTTAACTAGTAGTCCTAACAAGTACCCTTGCCTTAACCAGTAGTCTTCACTAGTACCCTTGCCTTCACTAGTAGTACGTCCTTAACAAGTAGCCTGAACTGGTACCCTTGCCTTAACCAGTACCCTCAACAAGTACCCATGCCTTAACTAGTAGCCTGGCCTTAACTAGTACCCTGGCCTTAACTAGTAGCCTGAACTAGTACCCTTGCCTTAAGGGGTACCCTTGCCCGAACTACTCCCCTTAATTAGGACCCTTATTGAGTAACCCAAAGTAGTAGAGTATGGTACGGTGGGGTAGCATAGGGTAGAGAAGCATACGGTGGAACAGAGAAAATAGAAGGAAATAGAATAGAACAGCATAGGTCAGGGTAGGTTAGCTTAGTGTAGGGTATGGTAGAGTAGCATAGGATGGAATAGAGAAAATAGAAAAGGAGACTAGAAAAGAGCAGACTAGATTAGGATAGGGTAGGGTGGGGGAGGGTTTTGTAGAATACAGGAGTGTAGAATGGAATAGAATGGTGTGGAATGGAGTCAAATGGATTCGAACACAGATGCAGAGAGTAGAAAAGAGTTGAATAGAGCCGAATAACGCTGAATAGGACCAAATATGGCCAAAATGAGCCGAATCGAGTCGAGTCGACCAGATTCGGGATGAATGGAGCCTAGTGGAGCTGAAATGAGCCAAATAGAGACAAACTGAACCCAGCATAATCGAGCCAAAACACACTTAATTGCATCCTATTGCATCGGATCTCGTCGAATTCCATCAAATCCCACCAAAACGCATCAAATCTCGCGGAATCTCACCGAATCCCGTCGAATTGTCTCAAATCGGGTCGAATGGTGTCAAACTGAATGGAATCGAATTAAATTGAATAGATTAGAGTAGTGTAGGTTAGACTGGGATTCAGTAGGGAAGGGCACAGAAGAATAGAATAGAGTAGAACAGAAGAGAATACCAAGAGTAGAACGGAGTAGAGTTGAGTAGAGTGGAATAGTCAGAGTCGGGTAGTGCAGAATATAGATGAATAGATCCAATTCAAGCCGAATTGATTCGAATGGAGAGGAAAGGAGACAAATCGTGATGAATCGAATCGATTAGAATAGATTAGAGTAGGGTAGGGTAGAACAGAATAGAATAGAGTAGAAAAGAGTAGAGTGGTGTGGAATGGAGTTGAATGGAGCCAAATAGAGACAAATAAAGTAGAAAGGGTTGAGTAGAGCTGAACAGGGCTGAATAAGGTTCACTGGAGCCTAATTATGCTGAATTGAGCAGAATCGAGACGAATTGACCCAATTCAAGCCAAATAGAGCTAAATCGAGCCGATTCAAGCCTAATCACATGGAATCGCGTCGAAATGCGTTGAATCGAATAGATTAGAGTAGAGAAGGGTACGGTAGCAGAGGCTAGACTACAACACAACAGAACACAATAGAAAGAAGAGAATAGAATTAAGTAGAGTCGGGTCCAGTAGAATAGAGTCAAATCGAGTTGAAGAGAGCCGAAAAGAGCCAAACAGAGCTGAATACAGCCGAATTGACCAAATTCAAGGTGAATCGAGATGAATCATGTCGAGTCGTTTGAAACGTGTCGAATCGAATCAAATAGATTAGTGTGGGGAAGGTAAGGTTACGGTAGGGTAGAGAAGAATAGAATAGAGTAGAATAGAACAGAACAGAAAGAATCGAGTAGACTAGAGTCAAATAGAGTCGAATACTGCCAAAAAGAGCCGAATAGAGTGGAAAAGAGCCGAATAGAACCGAATCGAGTTTAATGGAGCAGAAAGGAGATGAATCGAGCCGATATGACCCGAATCAGGTCGAATCCCATTCAAGTGTGTCGAATAGCATAGAACAGATGACAGTAGGCTAAGTTAGGGTAGGGTAGGGTAGAATAGAGTGCAGTAGAACAGAAGAGAACAGAACTGAAAGAATAGGGTCGAGACGAGCAGAGTATAGAAGAGTAGAGTAGACCAGAGTCTAACATTGCCGAATAGAGCCAAATAGAGCCCAAAAGAGCTAAATGGATAGAAACCAAGACGAATCACACCGAATCCCGTTGGAATGGTGCCGTTTCGCGTCGAATCCCGTCGAATTGCATTGAATCTGATCAATTCCAATCCAATCAATTAGAATAGACTACAGTAAGGTAGAGTACAATACAATACAGTAGAGAATAGTTTAGGATGGAGTAGAATGGTGTAGCATGGAGTCGAGTGGAGTCGAAAAGAGATAATAGAGTTGAGTAGAGTCTAATAGAGCCGAATAGAGCTGAATAGAGCCTATTCGAGCTGACTAGAGCCGAATGGAGCCGATTAGAGCTGAATCGAACCGATTTGAGCCGATTGGGGATGAATGGAGTGGAAAGGAGCCGATTTGAGCCGAATCGCATCGAGACGCGTGGAATCGAATCCAGTAGAATAGATTAGATTAGGGTAGGATGGAATAGAGTAGACTAGAACACAGTAGAAGAGAATGGAAAGGATACAATAGAATAGAGTAGAAAAGGGTAGAGCAGAGCAGAATAGTGTAGAGTAGAATAGAGTAGAGTAGAACAGAGTCGAATCAAGCTGAATGGAGACGAAACGAGACAAATCGCGTCGAATGCCGTCAAATCCCATCGAATCAATTACAGTAGGGTATAGTAGAATAGCATAGAATGGAGTAGAATGGTGTGCAATGGAATCGAGTAGAGTAGAAAAGAGCTGAATAGAGCCGAATAGGGCCAAAGAGGGCCAAATCGAGCTGAATTGAGCGAAATCGAGCCGAATCCAGTGAATCGAGCCTAATGGAGCCAAATCGAGCCTAATCAAGCTGAATCGACACTATTCGAGACAAATGGAGCCGAATGGACATGAATCACACCGATTCGGCCCCTAGTCGCGTCAAAATTTCTCGAATTCAATTGAATAGACTAGAGTAGGGGAGGTTCGGGTAGGCTAGAGTAGGGTAGAATAGAGTAGAATAGAATAAAACAGAACAGAACACAACAAAATAGAACAGAACAACACAGAACGAATACAGAAAAGAGTAAGCTAGAGTGGAGTAGAGGGGAATAGAGTAGAGTAGAATAGATTTGAACAGAGCCAAATTGAGCTGAATCGCGTTGAAATGGGTTGAATCAAATCCAATCAAGTGGATTACAATACCTTAGAGTTGGGTAGCACAGGGTAGGGTAGAATAGAGTAGAATAGTACAGAACAGAGTAGAAACAATACAATAGAGTAGAGAAGAGTAGAATAGAGCTGAATAGAGCCAAATGCAGACAAAATGAGAGGAATCGTGTAGAAGCAAGTAGAGTAAATTAGAGTGGTGTTGGGTAGGGTAGAGCAGAATAAAGTAGAATAGTGTGGAATGAATAGAATGGAGTAGAATGGAGTCAAGTAGAAACGAATAGAGTAGAAAAGAGTCGAATAGAGCAGAATAGGGCCGAAGAAGGCCAAATCGAGCAGATTCGAAGCGATTCAAGCCAAACCAAGCTGAATGGAGCCTAACTGAGCCGAATAGAGCCAAATCGAGCCGAATCGAGCCGATTCAAGCTTCATCGCCTCGAATCGCGTTCAACGCGTCAAATCCAATCCAGACGTATAGATTAGAGAAGGGGAGGGGAGGGGAGGGGAGAATAGAACAGAGTAGAGTGGAATAGAAGAGATTAGAACAGAATAGAAGGAATAGAATCGAGTAGAATCGAGTGGAAAAGAGTAGAGTCGAATACAGTCGAATAGAGCCGAATAAGCTGAATAGAGACGAATGGAGCTGAAGACAGCCGAAAAGAGCTGTATACTGCCGAATCACACCTAATCGAGCGGAATCAAGCAGAATCGCACTGACTGTCACCGAACAGCGTCGAATCGAATCAGGTCGAATCGAGTCGAGTCACATCGTTTTGAATCAAACAAGGTCAAATCGCTTCATATCGTGTCGAATCCCATCGAATCACGTCGAATAACTTCGAATTGCGTCAAACCTCAGAGAATCCTACTGAATCACGTCGAGTCGCATGGAATCTCATCAAATCCCTTCAGATCTTGCCGAATCCAGTCAAGTCCTATCAAATCGCTTTGCACGGAATCGAATTGAATCCAATAGATTAAAGTAGGGTAGGTTCGGGTGGGGTGCCGTTGGGTCGGGTAGGGTAGAATAGAATAGAGTACAACAGAATAGGAGCGAATAGAACAGAACAGAAAGAATACAACAGAATAGAATAGAGTCAAAGAGAGAGAACATAGCCGAATTGAGCCGAGTGGAGACAAAACGAGACGAATCACGTCCGGTTGCTTCGAATCGCGTCAAATCAAATCGAATCGATTAGAAGAGATTAGGGTAGGGAAGGGTAGAATAGAAGAGAGGAAAATAGTGAGGAATGGAGTTGAACGGAGTCCAATAGAGACGGATAGATATGAATAGAGTACAAAAGAGTCTAATAGAGCAGAATAGGGCCGAATAGGCCCAAATAAGGCCTAATTGAGCAGAATCCAGCAGAATCGATGGAATTCGAGCCTAATCGAGCCGAATGGAGTGAAATGGAGCCAAGTCGAGCCGAATAGAGCCGATTCGAACTGAATCGAGCTGATTCAAGCCTAATCGCGTCAAATCGCGTGGAAATACGTCACATCGAATCTAATCAAATAGATTAGGGAAGGGTAGGGGAGGGGCGGGTGGGTAGAATAGAACAGAATAGTACAGAATAGAATATAGTACAGTAGGGTAGAGTAGAGAGAGTAAAGCAGACAAGAGTAGAGCAGAGTAGAATTGAGTCAAATAGAGTCAAAGAGTGCAGGATATAGCTGAATAGAGCCAATTCTGGCCGAATCGAGTCAAATGGAAACAAAACGAGATGAATCACACCGAATTGCTCCGAATCGCATCCAATCGAATAGATTGGAGTATCGTAGGGTAGAGTAGAACAGAATAGAGTAGAATAGCGTAGAATGGAGAAGAGTGGAGTCAAATGGAGTCGAACAGAGACAAATAGAGTAGAAAAGAGTCGAATCGAGCCAAATAGGGCCGAATAAGGCTGAACCGAGTGGAAACGAGCTGAATTGAAGCGATTCGAGCCAAATCGAGCTGAATCGAGCTGATGTTGCGGAATCGAGCCGACTCAAGCGTGATGGTGTCCGGTCGCATCGAAATGCTTTGAATCGAATCAAATGGAATCGATTAGAATAGGTTAGGGTAGGGTAGTTTATGATAGGAAGACTAGGGTAGATGCAAGTAGACTACATTAGAGTAGACAAGAGAAGGCTAGAGTAGAAGCCTAGACTAGTAAGCTGGACTAGTCAGCTAGACTAGTGGCATAGAGCAGTAGCCTAGACAACTAGTCTTGAAGAGTACCCTAAGTCAGTAATCTGAACGAGTACCCTTGCCTGAACTCTTAGCCTAATCTAGTACCCTTGCCTTAACTAGTAGTCCTAACAAGTACCCTTGCCTTAACCAGTAGTCTTCACTAGTACCCTTGCCTTCACTAGTAGTACGTCCTTAACAAGTAGCCTGAACTGGTACCCTTGCCTTAACCAGTACCCTCAACAAGTACCCATGCCTTAACTAGTAGCCTGGCCTTAACTAGTACCCTGGCCTTAACTAGTAGCCTGAACTAGTACCCTTGCCTTAAGGGGTACCCTTGCCCGAACTACTCCCCTTAATTAGGACCCTTATTGAGTAACCCAAAGTAGTAGAGTATGGTACGGTGGGGTAGCATAGGGTAGAGAAGCATACGGTGGAACAGAGAAAATAGAAGGAAATAGAATAGAACAGCATAGGTCAGGGTAGGTTAGCTTAGTGTAGGGTATGGTAGAGTAGCATAGGATGGAATAGAGAAAATAGAAAAGGAGACTAGAAAAGAGCAGACTAGATTAGGATAGGGTAGGGTGGGGGAGGGTTTTGTAGAATACAGGAGTGTAGAATGGAATAGAATGGTGTGGAATGGAGTCAAATGGATTCGAACACAGATGCAGAGAGTAGAAAAGAGTTGAATAGAGCCGAATAACGCTGAATAGGACCAAATATGGCCAAAATGAGCCGAATCGAGTCGAGTCGACCAGATTCGGGATGAATGGAGCCTAGTGGAGCTGAAATGAGCCAAATAGAGACAAACTGAACCCAGCATAATCGAGCCAAAACACACTTAATTGCATCCTATTGCATCGGATCTCGTCGAATTCCATCAAATCCCACCAAAACGCATCAAATCTCGCGGAATCTCACCGAATCCCGTCGAATTGTCTCAAATCGGGTCGAATGGTGTCAAACTGAATGGAATCGAATTAAATTGAATAGATTAGAGTAGTGTAGGTTAGACTGGGATTCAGTAGGGAAGGGCACAGAAGAATAGAATAGAGTAGAACAGAAGAGAATACCAAGAGTAGAACGGAGTAGAGTTGAGTAGAGTGGAATAGTCAGAGTCGGGTAGTGCAGAATATAGATGAATAGATCCAATTCAAGCCCAATCGATTCGAATGGAGAGGAAAGGAGACAAATCGTGATGAATCGAATCGATTAGAATAGATTAGAGTAGGGTAGGGTAGAACAGAATAGAATAGAGTAGAAAAGAGTAGAGTGGTGTGGAATGGAGTTGAATGGAGCCAAATAGAGACAAATAAAGTAGAAAGGGTTGAGTAGAGCTGAACAGGGCTGAATAAGGTTCACTGGAGCCTAATTATGCTGAATTGAGCAGAATCGAGACGAATTGACCCAATTCAAGCCAAATAGAGCTAAATCGAGCCGATTCAAGCCTAATCACATGGAATCGCGTCGAAATGCGTTGAATCGAATAGATTAGAGTAGAGAAGGGTACGGTAGCAGAGGCTAGACTACAACACAACAGAACACAATAGAAAGAAGAGAATAGAATTAAGTAGAGTCGGGTCCAGTAGAATAGAGTCAAATCGAGTTGAAGAGAGCCGAAAAGAGCCAAACAGAGCTGAATACAGCCGAATTGACCAAATTCAAGGTGAATCGAGATGAATCATGTCGAGTCGTTTGAAACGTGTCGAATCGAATCAAAGAGATTAGTGTGGGGAAGGTAAGGTTAGGGTAGGGTAGAGAAGAATAGAATAGAGTAGAATAGAACAGAACAGAAAGAATCGAGTAGACTAGAGTCAAATAGAGTCGAATACTGCCAAAAAGAGCCGAATAGAGTGGAAAAGAGCCGAATAGAACCGAATCGAGTTTAATGGAGCAGAAAGGAGATGAATCGAGCCGATATGACCCGAATCAGGTCGAATCCCATTCAAGTGTGTCGAATAGCATAGAACAGATGACAGTAGGCTAAGTTAGGGTAGGGTAGGGTAGAATAGAGTGCAGTAGAACAGAAGAGAACAGAACTGAAAGAATAGGGTCGAGACGAGCAGAGTATAGAAGAGTAGAGTAGACCAGAGTCTAACATTGCCGAATAGAGCCAAATAGAGCCCAAAAGAGCTAAATGGATAGAAACCAAGACGAATCACACCGAATCCCGTTGGAATGGTGCCGTTTCGCGTCGAATCCCGTCGAATTGCATTGAATCTGATCAATTCCAATCCAATCAATTAGAATAGACTACAGTAAGGTAGAGTACAATACAATACAGTAGAGAATAGTTTAGGATGGAGTAGAATGGTGTAGCATGGAGTCGAGTGGAGTCGAAAAGAGATAATAGAGTTGAGTAGAGTCTAATAGAGCCGAATAGAGCTGAATAGAGCCTATTCGAGCTGACTAGAGCCGAATGGAGCCGATTAGAGCTGAATCGAACCGATTTGAGCCGATTGGGGATGAATGGAGTGGAAAGGAGCCGATTTGAGCCGAATCGCATCGAGACGCGTGGAATCGAATCCAGTAGAATAGATTAGATTAGGGTAGGATGGAATAGAGTAGACTAGAACACAGTAGAAGAGAATGGAAAGGATACAATAGAATAGAGTAGAAAAGGGTAGAGCAGAGCAGAATAGTGTAGAGTAGAATAGAGTAGAGTAGAACAGAGTCGAATCAAGCTGAATGGAGACGAAACGAGACAAATCGCGTCGAATGCCGTCAAATCCCATCGAATCAATTACAGTAGGGTATAGTAGAATAGCATAGAATGGAGTAGAATGGTGTGCAATGGAATCGAGTAGAGTAGAAAAGAGCTGAATAGAGCCGAATAGGGCCAAAGAGGGCCAAATCGAGCTGAATTGAGCGAAATCGAGCCGAATCCAGTGAATCGAGCCTAATGGAGCCAAATCGAGCCTAATCAAGCTGAATCGACACTATTCGAGACAAATGGAGCCGAATGGACATGAATCACACCGATTCGGCCCCTAGTCGCGTCAAAATTTCTCGAATTCAATTGAATAGACTAGAGTAGGGGAGGTTCGGGTAGGCTAGAGTAGGGTAGAATAGAGTAGAATAGAATAAAACAGAACAGAACACAACAAAATAGAACAGAACAACACAGAACGAATACAGAAAAGAGTAAGCTAGAGTGGAGTAGAGGGGAATAGAGTAGAGTAGAATAGATTTGAACAGAGCCAAATTGAGCTGAATCGCGTTGAAATGGGTTGAATCAAATCCAATCAAGTGGATTACAATACCTTAGAGTTGGGTAGCACAGGGTAGAGCAGAATAGAGTAGAATAGTGTGGAATGAATAGAATGGAGTAGAATGGAGTCAAGTAGAAACGAATAGAGTAGAAAAGAGTCGAATAGAGCAGAATAGGGCCGAAGAAGGCCAAATCGAGCAGATTCGAAGCGATTCAAGCCAAAACAAGCTGAATGGAGCCTAACTGAGCCGAATAGAGCCAAATCGAGCCGAATCGAGCCGATTCAAGCTTCATCGCCTCGAATCGCGTTCAACGCGTCAAATCCAATCCAGACGTATAGATTAGAGAAGGGGAGGGGAGGGGAGGGGAGAATAGAACAGAGTAGAGTGGAATAGAAGAGATTAGAACAGAATAGAAGGAATAGAATCGAGTAGAATCGAGTGGAAAAGAGTAGAGTCGAATACAGTCGAATAGAGCCGAATAAGCTGAATAGAGACGAATGGAGCTGAAGACAGCCGAAAAGAGCTGTATACTGCCGAATCACACCTAATCGAGCGGAATCAAGCAGAATCGCACTGACTGTCACCGAACAGCGTCGAATCGAATCAGGTCGAATCGAGTCGAGTCACATCGTTTTGAATCAAACAAGGTCAAATCGCTTCATATCGTGTCGAATCCCATCGAATCACGTCGAATAACTTCGAATTGCGTCAAACCTCAGAGAATCCTACTGAATCACGTCGAGTCGCATGGAATCTCATCAAATCCCTTCAGATCTTGCCGAATCCAGTCAAGTCCTATCAAATCGCTTTGCACGGAATCGAATTGAATCCAATAGATTAAAGTAGGGTAGGTTCGGGTGGGGTGCCGTTGGGTCGGGTAGGGTAGAATAGAATAGAGTACAACAGAATAGGAGAGAATAGAACAGAACAGAAAGAATACAACAGAATAGAATAGAGTCAAAGAGAGAGAACATAGCCGAATTGAGCCGAGTGGAGACAAAACGAGACGAATCACGTCCGGTTGCTTCGAATCGCGTCAAATCAAATCGAATCGATTAGAAGAGATTAGGGTAGGGAAGGGTAGAATAGAAGAGAGGAAAATAGTGAGGAATGGAGTTGAACGGAGTCCAATAGAGACGGATAGATATGAATAGAGTACAAAAGAGTCTAATAGAGCAGAATAGGGCCGAATAGGCCCAAATAAGGCCTAATTGAGCAGAATCCAGCAGAATCGATGGAATTCGAGCCTAATCGAGCCGAATGGAGTGAAATGGAGCCAAGTCGAGCCGAATAGAGCCGATTCGAACTGAATCGAGCTGATTCAAGCCTAATCGCGTCAAATCGCGTGGAAATACGTCACATCGAATCTAATCAAATAGATTAGGGAAGGGTAGGGGAGGGGTGGGTGGGTAGAATAGAACAGAATAGTACAGAATAGAATATAGTACAGTAGGGTAGAGTAGAGAGAGTAAAGCAGACAAGAGTAGAGCAGAGTAGAATTGAGTCAAATAGAGTCAAAGAGTGCAGGATATAGCTGAATAGAGCCAATTCTGGCCGAATCGAGTCAAATGGAAACAAAACGAGATGAATCACACCGAATTGCTCCGAATCGCATCCAATCGAATAGATTGGAGTATCGTAGGGTAGAGTAGAACAGAATAGAGTAGAATAGCGTAGAATGGAGAAGAGTGGAGTCAAATGGATTCGAACAGAGACAAATAGAGTAGAAAAGAGTCGAATCGAGCCAAATAGGGCCGAATAAGGCTGAACCGAGTGGAAACGAGCTGAATTGAAGCGATTCGAGCCAAATCGAGCTGAATCGAGCTGATGTTGCGGAATCGAGCCGACTCAAGCGTGATGGTGTCCGGTCGCATCGAAATGCTTTGAATCGAATCAAATGGAATCGATTAGAATAGGTTAGGGTAGGGTAGTTTATGATAGGAAGACTAGGGTAGATGCAAGTAGACTACATTAGAGTAGACAAGAGAAGGCTAGAGTAGAAGCCTAGACTAGTAAGCTGGACTAGTCAGCTAGACTAGTGGCATAGAGCAGTAGCCTAGACAACTAGTCTTGAAGAGTACCCTAAGTCAGTAATCTGAACGAGTACCCTTGCCTGAACTCTTAGCCTAATCTAGTACCCTTGCCTTAACTAGTAGTCCTAACAAGTACCCTTGCCTTAACCAGTAGTCTTCACTAGTACCCTTGCCTTCACTAGTAGTACGTCCTTAACAAGTAGCCTGAACTGGTACCCTTGCCTTAACCAGTACCCTCAACAAGTACCCATGCCTTAACTAGTAGCCTGGCCTTAACTAGTACCCTGGCCTTAACTAGTAGCCTGAACTACTACCCTTGCCTTAAGGGGTACCCTTGCCCGAACTACTCCCCTTAATTAGGACCCTTATTGAGTAACCCAAAGTAGTAGAGTATGGTACGGTGGGGTAGCATAGGGTAGAGAAGCATACGGTGGAACAGAGAAAATAGAAGGAAATAGAATAGAACAGCATAGGTCAGGGTAGGTTAGCTTAGTGTAGGGTATGGTAGAGTAGCATAGGATGGAATAGAGAAAATAGAAAAGGAGACTAGAAAAGAGCAGACTAGATTAGGATAGGGTAGGGTGGGGGAGGGTTTTGTAGAATACAGGAGTGTAGAATGGAATAGAATGGTGTGGAATGGAGTCAAATGGATTCGAACACTGATGCAGAGAGTAGAAAAGAGTTGAACAGGGCCGAATAACGCTGAATAGGACCACATATGGCCAAAATGAGCCGAATCGAGTCGAGTCGACCAGATTCGGGATGAATGGAGCCTAGTGGAGCTGAAATGAGCCAAATAGAGACAAACTGAACCCAGCAAAATCGAGCCAAAACACACTTAATTGCATCCTATTGCATCGGATCTCGTCGAATTCCATCAAATCCCACCAAAACGCATCAAATCTCGCGGAATCTCACCGAATCCCGTCGAATTGTCTCAAATCGGGTCGAATGGTGTCAAACTGAATGGAATCGAATTAAATTGAATAGATTAGAGTAGTGTAGGTTAGACTGGGATTCAGTAGGGAAGGGCACAGAAGAATAGAATAGAGTAGAACAGAAGAGAATACCAAGAGTAGAACGGAGTAGAGTTGAGTAGAGTGGAATAGTCAGAGTCGGGTAGTGCAGAATATAGATGAATAGATCCAATTCAAGCCCAATCGATTCGAATGGAGAGGAAAGGAGACAAATCGTGATGAATCGAATCGATTAGAATAGATTAGAGTAGGGTAGGGTAGAACAGAATAGAATAGAGTAGAAAAGAGTAGAGTGGTGTGGAATGGAGTTGAATGGAGCCAAATAGAGACAAATAAAGTAGAAAGGGTTGAGCAGAGCTGAACAGGGCTGAATAAGGTTCACTGGAGCCTAATTATGCTGAATTGAGCAGAATCGAGACGAATTGACCCAATTCAAGCCAAATAGAGCTAAATCGAGCCGATTCAAGCCTAATCACATGGAATCGCGTCGAAATGCGTTGAATCGAATAGATTAGAGTAGAGAAGGGTACGGTAGCAGAGGCTAGACTACAACACAACAGAACACAATAGAAAGAAGAGAATAGAATTAAGTAGAGTCGGGTCCAGTAGAATAGAGTCAAATCGAGTTGAAGAGAGCCGAAAAGAGTCAAACAGAGCTGAATACAGCCGAATTGACCAAATTCAAGGTGAATCGAGATGAATCATGTCGAGTCGTTTGAAACGTGTCGAATCGAATCAAATAGATTAGTGTGGGGAAGGTAAGGTTAGGGTAGGGTAAAGAAGAATAGAATAGAGTAGAATAGAACAGAACAGAAAGAATCGAGTAGACTAGAGTCAAATAGAGTCGAATACTGCCAAAAAGAGCCGAATAGAGTGGAAAAGAGCCGAATAGAACCGAATCGAGTTTAATGGAGCAGAAAGGAGATGAATCGAGCCGATATGACCCGAATCAGGTCGAATCCCATTCAAGTGTGTCGAATAGCATAGAACAGATTACAGTAGGCTAAGTTAGGGTAGGGTAGGGTAGAATAGAGTGCAGTAGAACAGAAGAGAACAGAACTGAAAGAATAGGGTCGAGACGAGCAGAGTATAGAAGAGTAGAGTAGACCAGAGTCTAACATTGCCGAATAGAGCCAAATAGAGCCCAAAAGAGCTAAATGGATAGAAACCAAGACGAATCACACCGAATCCCGTTGGAATCGTGCCGTTTCGCGTCGAATCCCGTCGAATTGCATTGAATCTGATCAATTCCAATCCAATCAATTAGAATAGACTACAGTAAGGTAGAGTACAATACAATACAGTAGAGAATAGTTTAGGATGGAGTAGAATGGTGTAGCATGGTGTCGAGTGGAGTCGAAAAGAGATAATAGAGTTGAGTAGAGTCTAATAGAGCCGAATAGAGCTGAATAGAGCCTATTCGAGCTGACTAGAGCCGAATGGAGCCGATTAGAGCTGAATCGAACCGATTTGAGCCGATTGGGGATGAATGGAGTGGAAAGGAGCCGATTTGAGCCGAATCGCATCGAGACGCGTGGAATCGAATCCAGTAGAATAGATTAGATTAGGGTAGGATGGAATAGAGTAGACTAGAACACAGTAGAAGAGAATGGAAAGGATACAATAGAATAGAGTAGAAAAGGGTAGAGCAGAGCAGAATAGTGTAGAGTAGAATAGAGTAGAGTAGAACAGATTCGAATCAAGCTGAATGGAGACGAAACGAGACAAATCGCGTCGAATGCCGTCAAATCCCATCGAATCAATTACAGTAGGGTATAGTAGAATAGCATAGAATGGAGTAGAATGGTGTGCAATGGAATCGAGTAGAGTAGAAAAGAGCTGAATAGAGCCGAATAGGGCCAAAGAGGGCCAAATCGAGCTGAATTGAGCGAAATCGAGCCGAATCCAGTGAATCGAGCCTAATGGAGCCAAATCGAGCCTAATCAAGCTGAATCGACACTATTCGAGACAAATGGAGCCGAATGGACATGAATCACACCGATTCGGCCCCTAGTCGCGTCAAAATTTCTCGAATTCAATTGAATAGACTAGAGTAGGGGAGGTTCGGGTAGGCTAGAGTAGGGTAGAATAGAGTAGAATAGAATAAAACAGAACAGAACACAACAAAATAGAACAGAACAACACAGAACGAATACAGAAAAGAGTAAGCTAGAGTGGAGTAGAGGGGAATAGAGTAGAGTAGAATGGATTTGAACAGAGCCAAAATGAGCTGAATCGCGTTGAAATGGGTTGAATCAAATCCAATCAAGTGGATTACAATACCTTAGAGTTGGGTAGCACAGGGTAGGGTAGAATAGAGTAGAATAGTACAGAACAGAGTAGAAACAATACAATAGAGTAGAGAAGAGTAGAATAGAGCTGAATAGAGCCAAATGCAGACAAAATGAGAGGAATCGTGTAGAAGCAAGTAGAGTAAATTAGAGTGGTGTTGGGTAGGGTAGAGCAGAATAAAGTAGAATAGTGTGGAATGAATAGAATGGAGTAGAATGGAGTCAAGTAGAAACGAATAGAGTAGAAAAGAGTCGAATAGAGCAGAATAGGGCCGAAGAAGGCCAAATCGAGCAGATTCGAAGCGATTCAAGCCAAACCAAGCTGAATGGAGCCTAACTGAGCCGAATAGAGCCAAATCGAGCCGAATCGAGCCGATTCAAGCTTCATCGCCTCGAATCGCGTTCAACGCGTCAAATCCAATCCAGACGTATAGATTAGAGAAGGGGAGGGGAGGGGAGGGGAGAATAGAACAGAGTAGAGTGGAATAGAAGAGATTAGAACAGAATAGAAGGAATAGAATCGAGTAGAATCGAGTGGAAAAGAGTAGAGTCGAATACAGTCGAATAGAGCCGAATAAGCTGAATAGAGACGAATGGAGCTGAAGACAGCCGAAAAGAGCTGTATACTGCCGAATCACACCTAATCGAGCGGAATCAAGCAGAATCGCACTGACTGTCACCGAACAGCGTCGAATCGAATCAGGTCGAATCGAGTCGAGTCACATCGTTTTGAATCAAACAAGGTCAAATCGCTTCATATCGTGTCGAATCCCATCGAATCACGTCGAATAACTTCGAATTGCGTCAAACCTCAGAGAATCCTACTGAATCACGTCGAGTCGCATGGAATCTCATCAAATCCCTTCAGATCTTGCCGAATCCAGTCAAGTCCTATCAAATCGCTTTGCACGGAATCGAATTGAATCCAATAGATTAAAGTAGGGTAGGTTCGGGTGGGGTGCCGTTGGGTCGGGTAGGGTAGAATAGAATAGAGTACAACAGAATAGGAGAGAATAGAACAGAACAGAAAGAATACAACAGAATAGAATAGAGTCAAAGAGAGAGAACATAGCCGAATTGAGCCGAGTGGAGACAAAACGAGACGAATCACGTCCGGTTGCTTCGAATCGCGTCAAATCAAATCGAATCGATTAGAAGAGATTAGGGTAGGGAAGGGTAGAATAGAAGAGAGGAAAATAGTGAGGAATGGAGTTGAACGGAGTCCAATAGAGACGGATAGATATGAATAGAGTACAAAAGAGTCTAATAGAGCAGAATAGGGCCGAATAGGCCCAAATAAGGCCTAATTGAGCAGAATCCAGCAGAATCGATGGAATTCGAGCCTAATCGAGCCGAATGGAGTGAAATGGAGCCAAGTCGAGCCGAATAGAGCCGATTCGAACTGAATCGAGCTGATTCAAGCCTAATCGCGTCAAATCGCGTGGAAATACGTCACATCGAATCTAATCAAATAGATTAGGGAAGGGTAGGGGAGGGGTGGGTGGGTAGAATAGAACAGAATAGTACAGAATAGAATATAGTACAGTAGGGTAGAGTAGAGAGAGTAAAGCAGACAAGAGTAGAGCAGAGTAGAATTGAGTCAAATAGAGTCAAAGAGTGCAGGATATAGCTGAATAGAGCCAATTCTGGCCGAATCGAGTCAAATGGAAACAAAACGAGATGAATCACACCGAATTGCTCCGAATCGCATCCAATCGAATAGATTGGAGTATCGTAGGGTAGAGTAGAACAGAATAGAGTAGAATAGCGTAGAATGGAGAAGAGTGGAGTCAAATGGATTCGAACAGAGACAAATAGAGTAGAAAAGAGTCGAATCGAGCCAAATAGGGCCGAATAAGGCTGAACCGAGTGGAAACGAGCTGAATTGAAGCGATTCGAGCCAAATCGAGCTGAATCGAGCTGATGTTGCGGAATCGAGCCGACTCAAGCGTGATGGTGTCCGGTCGCATCGAAATGCTTTGAATCGAATCAAATGGAATCGATTAGAATAGGTTAGGGTAGGGTAGTTTATGATAGGAAGACTAGGGTAGATGCAAGTAGACTACATTAGAGTAGACAAGAGAAGGCTAGAGTAGAAGCCTAGACTAGTAAGCTGGACTAGTCAGCTAGACTAGTGGCATAGAGCAGTAGCCTAGACAACTAGTCTTGAAGAGTACCCTAAGTCAGTAATCTGAACGAGTACCCTTGCCTGAACTCTTAGCCTAATCTAGTACCCTTGCCTTAACTAGTAGTCCTAACAAGTACCCTTGCCTTAACCAGTAGTCTTCACTAGTACCCTTGCCTTCACTAGTAGTACGTCCTTAACAAGTAGCCTGAACTGGTACCCTTGCCTTAACCAGTACCCTCAACAAGTACCCATGCCTTAACTAGTAGCCTGGCCTTAACTAGTACCCTGGCCTTAACTAGTAGCCTGAACTAGTACCCTTGCCTTAAGGGGTACCCTTGCCCGAACTACTCCCCTTAATTAGGACCCTTATTGAGTAACCCAAAGTAGTAGAGTATGGTACGGTGGGGTAGCATAGGGTAGAGAAGCATACGGTGGAACAGAGAAAATAGAAGGAAATAGAATAGAACAGCATAGGTCAGGGTAGGTTAGCTTAGTGTAGGGTATGGTAGAGTAGCATAGGATGGAATAGAGAAAATAGAAAAGGAGACTAGAAAAGAGCAGACTAGATTAGGATAGGGTAGGGTGGGGGAGGGTTTTGTAGAATACAGGAGTGTAGAATGGAATAGAATGGTGTGGAATGGAGTCAAATGGATTCGAACACTGATGCAGAGAGTAGAAAAGAGTTGAACAGGGCCGAATAACGCTGAATAGGACCACATATGGCCAAAATGAGCCGAATCGAGTCGAGTCGACCAGATTCGGGATGAATGGAGCCTAGTGGAGCTGAAATGAGCCAAATAGAGACAAACTGAACCCAGCAAAATCGAGCCAAAACACACTTAATTGCATCCTATTGCATCGGATCTCGTCGAATTCCATCAAATCCCACCAAAACGCATCAAATCTCGCGGAATCTCACCGAATCCCGTCGAATTGTCTCAAATCGGGTCGAATGGTGTCAAACTGAATGGAATCGAATTAAATTGAATAGATTAGAGTAGTGTAGGTTAGACTGGGATTCAGTAGGGAAGGGCACAGAAGAATAGAATAGAGTAGAACAGAAGAGAATACCAAGAGTAGAACGGAGTAGAGTTGAGTAGAGTGGAATAGTCAGAGTCGGGTAGTGCAGAATATAGATGAATAGATCCAATTCAAGCCCAATCGATTCGAATGGAGAGGAAAGGAGACAAATCGTGATGAATCGAATCGATTAGAATAGATTAGAGTAGGGTAGGGTAGAACAGAATAGAATAGAGTAGAAAAGAGTAGAGTGGTGTGGAATGGAGTTGAATGGAGCCAAATAGAGACAAATAAAGTAGAAAGGGTTGAGTAGAGCTGAACAGGGCTGAATAAGGTTCACTGGAGCCTAATTATGCTGAATTGAGCAGAATCGAGACGAATTGACCCAATTCAAGCCAAATAGAGCTAAATCGAGCCGATTCAAGCCTAATCACATGGAATCGCGTCGAAATGCGTTGAATCGAATAGATTAGAGTAGAGAAGGGTACGGTAGCAGAGGCTAGACTACAACACAACAGAACACAATAGAAAGAAGAGAATAGAATTAAGTAGAGTCGGGTCCAGTAGAATAGAGTCAAATCGAGTTGAAGAGAGCCGAAAAGAGCCAAACAGAGCTGAATACAGCCGAATTGACCAAATTCAAGGTGAATCGAGATGAATCATGTCGAGTCGTTTGAAACGTGTCGAATCGAATCAAATAGATTAGTGTGGGGAAGGTAAGGTTAGGGTAGGGTAAAGAAGAATAGAATAGAGTAGAATAGAACAGAACAGAAAGAATCGAGTAGACTAGAGTCAAATAGAGTCGAATACTGCCAAAAAGAGCCGAATAGAGTGGAAAAGAGCCGAATAGAACCGAATCGAGTTTAATGGAGCAGAAAGGAGATGAATCGAGCCGATATGACCCGAATCAGGTCGAATCCCATTCAAGTGTGTCGAATAGCATAGAACAGATTACAGTAGGCTAAGTTAGGGTAGGGTAGGGTAGAATAGAGTGCAGTAGAACAGAAGAGAACAGAACTGAAAGAATAGGGTCGAGACGAGCAGAGTATAGAAGAGTAGAGTAGACCAGAGTCTAACATTGCCGAATAGAGCCAAATAGAGCCCAAAAGAGCTAAATGGATAGAAACCAAGACGAATCACACCGAATCCCGTTGGAATCGTGCCGTTTCGCGTCGAATCCCGTCGAATTGCATTGAATCTGATCAATTCCAATCCAATCAATTAGAATAGACTACAGTAAGGTAGAGTACAATACAATACAGTAGAGAATAGTTTAGGATGGAGTAGAATGGTGTAGCATGGTGTCGAGTGGAGTCGAAAAGAGATAATAGAGTTGAGTAGAGTCTAATAGAGCCGAATAGAGCTGAATAGAGCCTATTCGAGCTGACTAGAGCCGAATGGAGCCGATTAGAGCTGAATCGAACCGATTTGAGCCGATTGGGGATGAATGGAGTGGAAAGGAGCCGATTTGAGCCGAATCGCATCGAGACGCGTGGAATCGAATCCAGTAGAATAGATTAGATTAGGGTAGGATGGAATAGAGTAGACTAGAACACAGTAGAAGAGAATGGAAAGGATACAATAGAATAGAGTAGAAAAGGGTAGAGCAGAGCAGAATAGTGTAGAGTAGAATAGAGTAGAGTAGAACAGAGTCGAATCAAGCTGAATGGAGACGAAACGAGACAAATCGCGTCGAATGCCGTCAAATCCCATCGAATCAATTACAGTAGGGTATAGTAGAATAGCATAGAATGGAGTAGAATGGTGTGCAATGGAATCGAGTAGAGTAGAAAAGAGCTGAATAGAGCCGAATAGGGCCAAAGAGGGCCAAATCGAGCTGAATTGAGCGAAATCGAGCCGAATCCAGTGAATCGAGCCTAATGGAGCCAAATCGAGCCTAATCAAGCTGAATCGACACTATTCGAGACAAATGGAGCCGAATGGACATGAATCACACCGATTCGGCCCCTAGTCGCGTCAAAATTTCTCGAATTCAATTGAATAGACTAGAGTAGGGGAGGTTCGGGTAGGCTAGAGTAGGGTAGAATAGAGTAGAATAGAATAAAACAGAACAGAACACAACAAAATAGAACAGAACAACACAGAACGAATACAGAAAAGAGTAAGCTAGAGTGGAGTAGAGGGGAATAGAGTAGAGTAGAATGGATTTGAACAGAGCCAAAATGAGCTGAATCGCGTTGAAATGGGTTGAATCAAATCCAATCAAGTGGATTACAATACCTTAGAGTTGGGTAGCACAGGGTAGGGTAGAATAGAGTAGAATAGTACAGAACAGAGTAGAAACAATACAATAGAGTAGAGAAGAGTAGAATAGAGCTGAATAGAGCCAAATGCAGACAAAATGAGAGGAATCGTGTAGAAGCAAGTAGAGTAAATTAGAGTGGTGTTGGGTAGGGTAGAGCAGAATAAAGTAGAATAGTGTGGAATGAATAGAATGGAGTAGAATGGAGTCAAGTAGAAACGAATAGAGTAGAAAAGAGTCGAATAGAGCAGAATAGGGCCGAAGAAGGCCAAATCGAGCAGATTCGAAGCGATTCAAGCCAAACCAAGCTGAATGGAGCCTAACTGAGCCGAATAGAGCCAAATCGAGCCGAATCGAGCCGATTCAAGCTTCATCGCCTCGAATCGCGTTCAACGCGTCAAATCCAATCCAGACGTATAGATTAGAGAAGGGGAGGGGAGGGGAGGGGAGAATAGAACAGAGTAGAGTGGAATAGAAGAGATTAGAACAGAATAGAAGGAATAGAATCGAGTAGAATCGAGTGGAAAAGAGTAGAGTCGAATACAGTCGAATAGAGCCGAATAAGCTGAATAGAGACGAATGGAGCTGAAGACAGCCGAAAAGAGCTGTATACTGCCGAATCACACCTAATCGAGCGGAATCAAGCAGAATCGCACTGACTGTCACCGAACAGCGTCGAATCGAATCAGGTCGAATCGAGTCGAGTCACATCGTTTTGAATCAAACAAGGTCAAATCGCTTCATATCGTGTCGAATCCCATCGAATCACGTCGAATAACTTCGAATTGCGTCAAACCTCAGAGAATCCTACTGAATCACGTCGAGTCGCATGGAATCTCATCAAATCCCTTCAGATCTTGCCGAATCCAGTCAAGTCCTATCAAATCGCTTTGCACGGAATCGAATTGAATCCAATAGATTAAAGTAGGGTAGGTTCGGGTGGGGTGCCGTTGGGTCGGGTAGGGTAGAATAGAATAGAGTACAACAGAATAGGAGCGAATAGAACAGAACAGAAAGAATACAACAGAATAGAATAGAGTCAAAGAGAGAGAACATAGCCGAATTGAGCCGAGTGGAGACAAAACGAGACGAATCACGTCCGGTTGCTTCGAATCGCGTCAAATCAAATCGAATCGATTAGAAGAGATTAGGGTAGGGAAGGGTAGAATAGAAGAGAGGAAAATAGTGAGGAATGGAGTTGAACGGAGTCCAATAGAGACGGATAGATATGAATAGAGTACAAAAGAGTCTAATAGAGCAGAATAGGGCCGAATAGGCCCAAATAAGGCCTAATTGAGCAGAATCCAGCAGAATCGATGGAATTCGAGCCTAATCGAGCCGAATGGAGTGAAATGGAGCCAAGTCGAGCCGAATAGAGCCGATTCGAACTGAATCGAGCTGATTCAAGCCTAATCGCGTCAAATCGCGTGGAAATACGTCACATCGAATCTAATCAAATAGATTAGGGAAGGGTAGGGGAGGGGCGGGTGGGTAGAATAGAACAGAATAGTACAGAATAGAATATAGTACAGTAGGGTAGAGTAGAGAGAGTAAAGCAGACAAGAGTAGAGCAGAGTAGAATTGAGTCAAATAGAGTCAAAGAGTGCAGGATATAGCTGAATAGAGCCAATTCTGGCCGAATCGAGTCAAATGGAAACAAAACGAGATGAA
Organism: Loxodonta africana; assembly: GCF_030014295.1. Classification (NCBI taxonomy): domain Eukaryota; kingdom Metazoa; phylum Chordata; class Mammalia; order Proboscidea; family Elephantidae; genus Loxodonta; species Loxodonta africana. The sequence goes on along the minus strand of NW_026975144.1, from coordinate 1,216,701 downwards.
TCACACCGAATTGCTCCGAATCGCATCCAATCGAATAGATTGGAGTATCGTAGGGTAGAGTAGAACAGAATAGAGTAGAATAGCGTAGAATGGAGAAGAGTGGAGTCAAATGGAGTCGAACAGAGACAAATAGAGTAGAAAAGAGTCGAATCGAGCCAAATAGGGCCGAATAAGGCTGAACCGAGTGGAAACGAGCTGAATTGAAGCGATTCGAGCCAAATCGAGCTGAATCGAGCTGATGTTGCGGAATCGAGCCGACTCAAGCGTGATGGTGTCCGGTCGCATCGAAATGCTTTGAATCGAATCAAATGGAATCGATTAGAATAGGTTAGGGTAGGGTAGTTTATGATAGGAAGACTAGGGTAGATGCAAGTAGACTACATTAGAGTAGACAAGAGAAGGCTAGAGTAGAAGCCTAGACTAGTAAGCTGGACTAGTCAGCTAGACTAGTGGCATAGAGCAGTAGCCTAGACAACTAGTCTTGAAGAGTACCCTAAGTCAGTAATCTGAACGAGTACCCTTGCCTGAACTCTTAGCCTAATCTAGTACCCTTGCCTTAACTAGTAGTCCTAACAAGTACCCTTGCCTTAACCAGTAGTCTTCACTAGTACCCTTGCCTTCACTAGTAGTACGTCCTTAACAAGTAGCCTGAACTGGTACCCTTGCCTTAACCAGTACCCTCAACAAGTACCCATGCCTTAACTAGTAGCCTGGCCTTAACTAGTACCCTGGCCTTAACTAGTAGCCTGAACTAGTACCCTTGCCTTAAGGGGTACCCTTGCCCGAACTACTCCCCTTAATTAGGACCCTTATTGAGTAACCCAAAGTAGTAGAGTATGGTACGGTGGGGTAGCATAGGTTAGGGAAGCATACGGTGGAACAGAGAAAATAGAAGGAAATAGAATAGAACAGCATAGGTCAGGGTAGGTTAGCTTAGTGTAGGGTATGGTAGAGTAGCATAGGATGGAATAGAGAAAATAGAAAAGGAGACTAGAAAAGAGCAGACTAGATTAGGATAGGGTAGGGTGGGGGAGGGTTTTGTAGAATACAGGAGTGTAGAATGGAATAGAATGGTGTGGAATGGAGTCAAATGGATTCGAACACAGATGCAGAGAGTAGAAAAGAGTTGAATAGAGCCGAATAACGCTGAATAGGACCAAATATGGCCAAAATGAGCCGAATCGAGTCGAGTCGACCAGATTCGGGATGAATGGAGCCTAGTGGAGCTGAAATGAGCCAAATAGAGACAAACTGAACCCAGCATAATCGAGCCAAAACACACTTAATTGCATCCTATTGCATCGGATCTCGTCGAATTCCATCAAATCCCACCAAAACGCATCAAATCTCGCGGAATCTCACCGAATCCCGTCGAATTGTCTCAAATCGGGTCGAATGGTGTCAAACTGAATGGAATCGAATTAAATTGAATAGATTAGAGTAGTGTAGGTTAGACTGGGATTCAGTAGGGAAGGGCACAGAAGAATAGAATAGAGTAGAACAGAAGAGAATACCAAGAGTAGAACGGAGTAGAGTTGAGTAGAGTGGAATAGTCAGAGTCGGGTAGTGCAGAATATAGATGAATAGATCCAATTCAAGCCGAATTGATTCGAATGGAGAGGAAAGGAGACAAATCGTGATGAATCGAATCGATTAGAATAGATTAGAGTAGGGTAGGGTAGAACAGAATAGAATAGAGTAGAAAAGAGTAGAGTGGTGTGGAATGGAGTTGAATGGAGCCAAATAGAGACAAATAAAGTAGAAAGGGTTGAGTAGAGCTGAACAGGGCTGAATAAGGTTCACTGGAGCCTAATTATGCTGAATTGAGCAGAATCGAGACGAATTGACCCAATTCAAGCCAAATAGAGCTAAATCGAGCCGATTCAAGCCTAATCACATGGAATCGCGTCGAAATGCGTTGAATCGAATAGATTAGAGTAGAGAAGGGTACGGTAGCAGAGGCTAGACTACAACACAACAGAACACAATAGAAAGAAGAGAATAGAATTAAGTAGAGCCGGGTCCAGTAGAATAGAGTCAAATCGAGTTGAAGAGAGCCGAAAAGAGCCAAACAGAGCTGAATACAGCCGAATTGACCAAATTCAAGGTGAATCGAGATGAATCATGTCGAGTCGTTTGAAACGTGTCGAATCGAATCAAATAGATTAGTGTGGGGAAGGTAAGGTTAGGGTAGGGTAGAGAAGAATAGAATAGAGTAGAATAGAACAGAACAGAAAGAATCGAGTAGACTAGAGTCAAATAGAGTCGAATACTGCCAAAAAGAGCCGAATAGAGTGGAAAAGAGCCGAATAGAACCGAATCGAGTTTAATGGAGCAGAAAGGAGATGAATCGAGCCGATATGACCCGAATCAGGTCGAATCCCATTCAAGTGTGTCGAATAGCATAGAACAGATGACAGTAGGCTAAGTTAGGGTAGGGTAGGGTAGAATAGAGTGCAGTAGAACAGAAGAGAACAGAACTGAAAGAATAGGGTCGAGACGAGCAGAGTATAGAAGAGTAGAGTAGACCAGAGTCTAACATTGCCGAATAGAGCCAAATAGAGCCCAAAAGAGCTAAATGGATAGAAACCAAGACGAATCACACCGAATCCCGTTGGAATCGTGCCGTTTCGCGTCGAATCCCGTCGAATTGCATTGAATCTGATCAATTCCAATCCAATCAATTAGAATAGACTACAGTAAGGTAGAGTACAATACAATACAGTAGAGAATAGTTTAGGATGGAGTAGAATGGTGTAGCATGGAGTCGAGTGGAGTCGAAAAGAGATAATAGAGTTGAGTAGAGTCTAATAGAGCCGAATAGAGCTGAATAGAGCCTATTCGAGCTGACTAGAGCCGAATGGAGCCGATTAGAGCTGAATCGAACCGATTTGAGCCGATTGGGGATGAATGGAGTGGAAAGGAGCCGATTTGAGCCGAATCGCATCGAGACGCGTGGAATCGAATCCAGTAGAATAGATTAGATTAGGGTAGGATGGAATAGAGTAGACTAGAACACAGTAGAAGAGAATGGAAAGGATACAATAGAATAGAGTAGAAAAGGGTAGAGCAGAGCAGAATAGTGTAGAGTAGAATAGAGTAGAGTAGAACAGATTCGAATCAAGCTGAATGGAGACGAAACGAGACAAATCGCGTCGAATGCCGTCAAATCCCATCGAATCAATTACAGTAGGGTATAGTAGAATAGCATAGAATGGAGTAGAATGGTGTGCAATGGAATCGAGTAGAGTAGAAAAGAGCTGAATAGAGCCGAATAGGGCCAAAGAGGGCCAAATCGAGCTGAATTGAGCGAAATCGAGCCGAATCCAGTGAATCGAGCCTAATGGAGCCAAATCGAGCCTAATCAAGCTGAATCGACACTATTCGAGACAAATGGAGCCGAATGGACATGAATCACACCGATTCGGCCCCTAGTCGCGTCAAAATTTCTCGAATTCAATTGAATAGACTAGAGTAGGGGAGGTTCGGGTAGGCTAGAGTAGGGTAGAATAGAGTAGAATAGAATAAAACAGAACAGAACACAACAAAATAGAACAGAACAACACAGAACGAATACAGAAAAGAGTAAGCTAGAGTGGAGTAGAGGGGAATAGAGTAGAGTAGAATGGATTTGAACAGAGCCAAAATGAGCTGAATCGCGTTGAAATGGGTTGAATCAAATCCAATCAAGTGGATTACAATACCTTAGAGTTGGGTAGCACAGGGTAGGGTAGAATAGAGTAGAATAGTACAGAACAGAGTAGAAACAATACAATAGAGTAGAGAAGAGTAGAATAGAGCTGAATAGAGCCAAATGCAGACAAAATGAGAGGAATCGTGTAGAAGCAAGTAGAGTAAATTAGAGTGGTGTTGGGTAGGGTAGAGCAGAATAAAGTAGAATAGTGTGGAATGAATAGAATGGAGTAGAATGGAGTCAAGTAGAAACGAATAGAGTAGAAAAGAGTCGAATAGAGCAGAATAGGGCCGAAGAAGGCCAAATCGAGCAGATTCGAAGCGATTCAAGCCAAACCAAGCTGAATGGAGCCTAACTGAGCCGAATAGAGCCAAATCGAGCCGAATCGAGCCGATTCAAGCTTCATCGCCTCGAATCGCGTTCAACGCGTCAAATCCAATCGAGACGTATAGATTAGAGAAGGGGAGGGGAGGGGAGGGGAGAATAGAACAGAGTAGAGTGGAATAGAAGAGATTAGAACAGAATAGAAGGAATAGAATCGAGTAGAATCGAGTGGAAAAGAGTAGAGTCGAATACAGTCGAATAGAGCCGAATAAGCTGAATAGAGACGAATGGAGCTGAAGACAGCCGAAAAGAGCTGTATACTGCCGAATCACACCTAATCGAGCGGAATCAAGCAGAATCGCACTGACTGTCACCGAACAGCGTCGAATCGAATCAGGTCGAATCGAGTCGAGTCACATCGTTTTGAATCAAACAAGGTCAAATCGCTTCATATCGTGTCGAATCCCATCGAATCACGTCGAATAACTTCGAATTGCGTCAAACCTCAGAGAATCCTACTGAATCACGTCGAGTCGCATGGAATCTCATCAAATCCCTTCAGATCTTGCCGAATCCAGTCAAGTCCTATCAAATCGCTTTGCACGGAATCGAATTGAATCCAATAGATTAAAGTAGGGTAGGTTCGGGTGGGGTGCCGTTGGGTCGGGTAGGGTAGAATAGAATAGAGTACAACAGAATAGGAGCGAATAGAACAGAACAGAAAGAATACAACAGAATAGAATAGAGTCAAAGAGAGAGAACATAGCCGAATTGAGCCGAGTGGAGACAAAACGAGACGAATCACGTCCGGTTGCTTCGAATCGCGTCAAATCAAATCGAATCGATTAGAAGAGATTAGGGTAGGGAAGGGTAGAATAGAAGAGAGGAAAATAGTGAGGAATGGAGTTGAACGGAGTCCAATAGAGACGGATAGATATGAATAGAGTACAAAAGAGTCTAATAGAGCAGAATAGGGCCGAATAGGCCCAAATAAGGCCTAATTGAGCAGAATCCAGCAGAATCGATGGAATTCGAGCCTAATCGAGCCGAATGGAGTGAAATGGAGCCAAGTCGAGCCGAATAGAGCCGATTCGAACTGAATCGAGCTGATTCAAGCCTAATCGCGTCAAATCGCGTGGAAATACGTCACATCGAATCTAATCAAATAGATTAGGGAAGGGTAGGGGAGGGGCGGGTGGGTAGAATAGAACAGAATAGTACAGAATAGAATATAGTACAGTAGGGTAGAGTAGAGAGAGTAAAGCAGACAAGAGTAGAGCAGAGTAGAATTGAGTCAAATAGAGTCAAAGAGTGCAGGATATAGCTGAATAGAGCCAATTCTGGCCGAATCGAGTCAAATGGAAACAAAACGAGATGAATCACACCGAATTGCTCCGAATCGCATCCAATCGAATAGATTGGAGTATCGTAGGGTAGAGTAGAACAGAATAGAGTAGAATAGCGTAGAATGGAGAAGAGTGGAGTCAAATGGAGTCGAACAGAGACAAATAGAGTAGAAAAGAGTCGAATCGAGCCAAATAGGGCCGAATAAGGCTGAACCGAGTGGAAACGAGCTGAATTGAAGCGATTCGAGCCAAATCGAGCTGAATCGAGCTGATGTTGCGGAATCGAGCCGACTCAAGCGTGATGGTGTCCGGTCGCATCGAAATGCTTTGAATCGAATCAAATGGAATCGATTAGAATAGGTTAGGGTAGGGTAGTTTATGATAGGAAGACTAGGGTAGATGCAAGTAGACTACATTAGAGTAGACAAGAGAAGGCTAGAGTAGAAGCCTAGACTAGTAAGCTGGACTAGTCAGCTAGACTAGTGGCATAGAGCAGTAGCCTAGACAACTAGTCTTGAAGAGTACCCTAAGTCAGTAATCTGAACGAGTACCCTTGCCTGAACTCTTAGCCTAATCTAGTACCCTTGCCTTAACTAGTAGTCCTAACAAGTACCCTTGCCTTAACCAGTAGTCTTCACTAGTACCCTTGCCTTCACTAGTAGTACGTCCTTAACAAGTAGCCTGAACTGGTACCCTTGCCTTAACCAGTACCCTCAACAAGTACCCATGCCTTAACTAGTAGCCTGGCCTTAACTAGTACCCTGGCCTTAACTAGTAGCCTGAACTAGTACCCTTGCCTAAAGGGGTACCCTTGCCCGAACTACTCCCCTTAATTAGGACCCTTATTGAGTAACCCAAAGTAGTAGAGTATGGTACGGTGGGGTAGCATAGGGTAGAGAAGCATACGGTGGAACAGAGAAAATAGAAGGAAATAGAATAGAACAGCATAGGTCAGGGTAGGTTAGCTTAGTGTAGGGTATGGTAGAGTAGCATAGGATGGAATAGAGAAAATAGAAAAGGAGACTAGAAAAGAGCAGACTAGATTAGGATAGGGTAGGGTGGGGGAGGGTTTTGTAGAATACAGGAGTGTAGAATGGAATAGAATGGTGTGGAATGGAGTCAAATGGATTCGAACACAGATGCAGAGAGTAGAAAAGAGTTGAATAGAGCCGAATAACGCTGAATAGGACCAAATATGGCCAAAATGAGCCGAATCGAGTCGAGTCGACCAGATTCGGGATGAATGGAGCCTAGTGGAGCTGAAATGAGCCAAATAGAGACAAACTGAACCCAGCATAATCGAGCCAAAACACACTTAATTGCATCCTATTGCATCGGATCTCGTCGAATTCCATCAAATCCCACCAAAACGCATCAAATCTCGCGGAATCTCACCGAATCCCGTCGAATTGTCTCAAATCGGGTCGAATGGTGTCAAACGGAATGGAATCGAATTAAATTGAATAGATTAGAGTAGTGTAGGTTAGACTGGGATTCAGTAGGGAAGGGCACAGAAGAATAGAATAGAGTAGAACAGAAGAGAATACCAAGAGTAGAACGGAGTAGAGTTGAGTAGAGTGGAATAGTCAGAGTCGGGTAGTGCAGAATATAGATGAATAGATCCAATTCAAGCCGAATTGATTCGAATGGAGAGGAAAGGAGACAAATCGTGATGAATCGAATCGATTAGAATAGATTAGAGTAGGGTAGGGTAGAACAGAATAGAATAGAGTAGAAAAGAGTAGAGTGGTGTGGAATGGAGTTGAATGGAGCCAAATAGAGACAAATAAAGTAGAAAGGGTTGAGTAGAGCTGAACAGGGCTGAATAAGGTTCACTGGAGCCTAATTATGCTGAATTGAGCAGAATCGAGACGAATTGACCCAATTCAAGCCAAATAGAGCTAAATCGAGCCGATTCAAGCCTAATCACATGGAATCGCGTCGAAATGCGTTGAATCGAATAGATTAGAGTAGAGAAGGGTACGGTAGCAGAGGCTAGACTACAACACAACAGAACACAATAGAAAGAAGAGAATAGAATTAAGTAGAGTCGGGTCCAGTAGAATAGAGTCAAATCGAGTTGAAGAGAGCCGAAAAGAGCCAAACAGAGCTGAATACAGCCGAATTGACCAAATTCAAGGTGAATCGAGATGAATCATGTCGAGTCGTTTGAAACGTGTCGAATCGAATCAAATAGATTAGTGTGGGGAAGGTAAGGTTAGGGTAGGGTAGAGAAGAATAGAATAGAGTAGAATAGAACAGAACAGAAAGAATCGAGTAGACTAGAGTCAAATAGAGTCGAATACTGCCAAAAAGAGCCGAATAGAGTGGAAAAGAGCCGAATAGAACCGAATCGAGTTTAATGGAGCAGAAAGGAGATGAATCGAGCCGATATGACCCGAATCAGGTCGAATCCCATTCAAGTGTGTCGAATAGCATAGAACAGATGACAGTAGGCTAAGTTAGGGTAGGGTAGGGTAGAATAGAGTGCAGTAGAACAGAACAGAACAGAACTGAAAGAATAGGGTCGAGACGAGCAGAGTATAGAAGAGTAGAGTAGACCAGAGTCTAACATTGCCGAATAGAGCCAAATAGAGCCCAAAAGAGCTAAATGGATAGAAACCAAGACGAATCACACCGAATCCCGTTGGAATGGTGCCGTTTCGCGTCGAATCCCGTCGAATTGCATTGAATCTGATCAATTCCAATCCAATCCAATCCAATCAATTAGAATAGACTACAGTAAGGTAGAGTACAATACAATACAGTAGAGAATAGTTTAGGATGGAGTAGAATGGTGTAGCATGGAGTCGAGTGGAGTCGAAAAGAGATAATAGAGTTGAGTAGAGTCTAATAGAGCCGAATAGAGCTGAATAGAGCCTATTCGAGCTGACTAGAGCCGAATGGAGCCGATTAGAGCTGAATCGAACCGATTTGAGCCGATTGGGGATGAATGGAGTGGAAAGGAGCCGATTTGAGCCGAATCGCATCGAGACGCGTGGAATCGAATCCAGTAGAATAGATTAGATTAGGGTAGGATGGAATAGAGTAGACTAGAACACAGTAGAAGAGAATGGAAAGGATACAATAGAATAGAGTAGAAAAGGGTAGAGCAGAGCAGAATAGTGTAGAGTAGAATAGAGTAGAGTAGAACAGAGTCGAATCAAGCTGAATGGAGACGAAACGAGACAAATCGCGTCGAATGCCGTCAAATCCCATCGAATCAATTACAGTAGGGTATAGTAGAATAGCATAGAATGGAGTAGAATGGTGTGCAATGGAATCGAGTAGAGTAGAAAAGAGCTGAATAGAGCCGAATAGGGCCAAAGAGGGCCAAATCGAGCTGAATTGAGCGAAATCGAGCCGAATCCAGTGAATCGAGCCTAATGGAGCCAAATCGAGCCTAATCAAGCTGAATCGACACTATTCGAGACAAATGGAGCCGAATGGACATGAATCACACCGATTCGGCCCCTAGTCGCGTCAAAATTTCTCGAATTCAATTGAATAGACTAGAGTAGGGGAGGTTCGGGTAGGCTAGAGTAGGGTAGAATAGAGTAGAATAGAATAAAACAGAACAGAACACAACAAAATAGAACAGAACAACACAGAACGAATACAGAAAAGAGTAAGCTAGAGTGGAGTAGAGGGGAATAGAGTAGAGTAGAATGGATTTGAACAGAGCCAAAATGAGCTGAATCGCGTTGAAATGGGTTGAATCAAATCCAATCAAGTGGATTACAATACCTTAGAGTTGGGTAGCACAGGGTAGGGTAGAATAGAGTAGAATAGTACAGAACAGAGTAGAAACAATACAATAGAGTAGAGAAGAGTAGAATAGAGCTGAATAGAGCCAAATGCAGACAAAATGAGAGGAATCGTGTAGAAGCAAGTAGAGTAAATTAGAGTGGTGTTGGGTAGGGTAGAGCAGAATAAAGTAGAATAGTGTGGAATGAATAGAATGGAGTAGAATGGAGTCAAGTAGAAACGAATAGAGTAGAAAAGAGTCGAATAGAGCAGAATAGGGCCGAAGAAGGCCAAATCGAGCAGATTCGAAGCGATTCAAGCCAAACCAAGCTGAATGGAGCCTAACTGAGCCGAATAGAGCCAAATCGAGCCGAATCGAGCCGATTCAAGCTTCATCGCCTCGAATCGCGTTCAACGCGTCAAATCCAATCGAGACGTATAGATTAGAGAAGGGGAGGGGAGGGGAGGGGAGAATAGAACAGAGTAGAGTGGAATAGAAGAGATTAGAACAGAATAGAAGGAATAGAATCGAGTAGAATCGAGTGGAAAAGAGTAGAGTCGAATACAGTCGAATAGAGCCGAATAAGCTGAATAGAGACGAATGGAGCTGAAGACAGCCGAAAAGAGCTGTATACTGCCGAATCACACCTAATCGAGCGGAATCAAGCAGAATCGCACTGACTGTCACCGAACAGCGTCGAATCGAATCAGGTCGAATCGAGTCGAGTCACATCGTTTTGAATCAAACAAGGTCAAATCGCTTCATATCGTGTCGAATCCCATCGAATCACGTCGAATAACTTCGAATTGCGTCAAACCTCAGAGAATCCTACTGAATCACGTCGAGTCGCATGGAATCTCATCAAATCCCTTCAGATCTTGCCGAATCCAGTCAAGTCCTATCAAATCGCTTTGCACGGAATCGAATTGAATCCAATAGATTAAAGTAGGGTAGGTTCGGGTGGGGTGCCGTTGGGTCGGGTAGGGTAGAATAGAATAGAGTACAACAGAATAGGAGCGAATAGAACAGAACAGAAAGAATACAACAGAATAGAATAGAGTCAAAGAGAGAGAACATAGCCGAATTGAGCCGAGTGGAGACAAAACGAGACGAATCACGTCCGGTTGCTTCGAATCGCGTCAAATCAAATCGAATCGATTAGAAGAGATTAGGGTAGGGAAGGGTAGAATAGAAGAGAGGAAAATAGTGAGGAATGGAGTTGAACGGAGTCCAATAGAGACGGATAGATATGAATAGAGTACAAAAGAGTCTAATAGAGCAGAATAGGGCCGAATAGGCCCAAATAAGGCCTAATTGAGCAGAATCCAGCAGAATCGATGGAATTCGAGCCTAATCGAGCCGAATGGAGTGAAATGGAGCCAAGTCGAGCCGAATAGAGCCGATTCGAACTGAATCGAGCTGATTCAAGCCTAATCGCGTCAAATCGCGTGGAAATACGTCACATCGAATCTAATCAAATAGATTAGGGAAGGGTAGGGGAGGGGCGGGTGGGTAGAATAGAACAGAATAGTACAGAATAGAATATAGTACAGTAGGGTAGAGTAGAGAGAGTAAAGCAGACAAGAGTAGAGCAGAGTAGAATTGAGTCAAATAGAGTCAAAGAGTGCAGGATATAGCTGAATAGAGCCAATTCTGGCCGAATCGAGTCCAATGGAAACAAAACGAGATGAATCACACCGAATTGCTCCGAATCGCATCCAATCGAATAGATTGGAGTATCGTAGGGTAGAGTAGAACAGAATAGAGTAGAATAGCGTAGAATGGAGAAGACTGGAGTCAAATGGAGTCGAACAGAGACAAATAGAGTAGAAAAGAGTCGAATCGAGCCAAATAGGGCCGAATAAGGCTGAACCGAGTGGAAACAAGCTGAATTGAAGCGATTCGAGCCAAATCGAGCTGAATCGAGCTGATGTTGCGGAATCGAGCCGACTCAAGCGTGATGGTGTCCGGTCGCATCGAAATGCTTTGAATCGAATCAAATGGAATCGATTAGAATAGGTTAGGGTAGGGTAGTTTATGATAGGAAGACTAGGGTAGATGCAAGTAGACTACATTAGAGTAGACAAGAGAAGGCTAGAGTAGAAGCCTAGACTAGTAAGCTGGACTAGTCAGCTAGACTAGTGGCATAGAGCAGTAGCCTAGACAACTAGTCTTGAAGAGTACCCTAAGTCAGTAATCTGAACGAGTACCCTTGCCTGAACTCTTAGCCTAATCTAGTACCCTTGCCTTAACTAGTAGTCCTAACAAGTACCCTTGCCTTAACCAGTAGTCTTCACTAGTACCCTTGCCTTCACTAGTAGTACGTCCTTAACAAGTAGCCTGAACTGGTACCCTTGCCTTAACCAGTACCCTCAACAAGTACCCATGCCTTAACTAGTAGCCTGGCCTTAACTAGTACCCTGGCCTTAACTAGTAGCCTGAACTAGTACTCTTGCCTTAAGGGGTACCCTTGCCCGAACTACTCCCCTTAATTAGGACCCTTATTGAATAACCCAAAGTAGTAGAGTATGGTACGGTGGGGTAGCATAGGGTAGGGAAGCATACAGTGGAACAGAGAAAATAGAAGGAAATAGAATAGAACAGCATAGGTCAGGGTAGGTTAGCTTAGTGTAGGGTATGGTAGAGTAGCATAGGATGGAATAGAGAAAATAGAAAAGGAGACTAGAAAAGAGCAGAGTAGATTAGGATAGGCTAGGGTGGGGGAGGGTTTTGTAGAATACAGTAGTGTAGAATGGAATAGAATGGTGTGGAATGGAGTCAAATGGATTCGAACACAGATGCAGAGAGTAGAAAAGAGTTGAATAGAGCCGAATAACGCTGAATAGGACCACATATGGCCAAAATGAGCCGAATCGAGTCGAGTCGACCAGATTCGGGATGAATGGAGCCTAGTGGAGCTGAAATGAGCCAAATAGAGACAAACTGAACCCAGCAAAATCGAGCCAAAACACACTTAATTGCATCCTATTGCATCGGATCTCGTCGAATTCCATCAAATCCCACCAAAACGCATCAAATCTCGCGGAATCTCACCGAATCCCGTCGAATTGTCTCAAATCGGGTCGAATGGTGTCAAACTGAATGGAATCGAATTAAATTGAATAGATTAGAGTAGTGTAGGTTAGACTGGGATTCAGTAGGGAAGGGCACAGAAGAATAGAATAGAGTAGAACAGAAGAGAATACCAAGAGTAGAACGGAGTAGAGTTGAGTAGAGTGGAATAGTCAGAGTCGGGTAGTGCAGAATATAGATGAATAGATCCAATTCAAGCCGAATTGATTCGAATGGAGAGGAAAGGAGACAAATCGTGATGAATCGAATCGATTAGAATAGATTAGAGTAGGGTAGGGTAGAACAGAATAGAATAGAGTAGAAAAGAGTAGAGTGGTGTGGAAGGGAGTTGAATGGAGCCAAATAGAGACAAATAAAGTAGAAAGGGTTGAGTAGAGCTGAACAGGGCTGAATAAGGTTCACTGGAGCCTAATTATGCTGAATTGAGCAGAATCGAGACGAATTGACCCAACTCAAGCCAAATAGAGCTAAATCGAGCCGATTCAAGCCTAATCACATGGAATCGCGTCGAAATGCATTGAATCGAATAGATTAGAGTAGAGAAGGGTACGGTAGCAGAGGCTAGACTACAACACAACAGAACACAATAGAAAGAAGAGAATAGAATTAAGTAGAGTCGGGTCCAGTAGAATAGAGTCAAATCGAGTTGAAGAGAGCCGAAAAGAGCCAAACAGAGCTGAATACAGCCGAATTGACCAAATTCAAGGTGAATCGAGATGAATCATGTCGAGTCGTTTGAAACGTGTCGAATCGAATCAAATAGATTAGTGTGGGGAAGGTAAGGTTACGGTAGGGTAGAGAAGAATAGAATAGAGTAGAATAGAACAGAACAGAAAGAATCGAATAGACTAGAGTCAAATAGAGTCGAATACTGCCAAAAAGAGCCGAATAGAGTGGAAAAGAGCCGAATAGAACCGAATCGAGTTTAATGGAGCAGAAAGGAGATGAATCGAGCCGATATGACCCGAATCAGGTCGAATCCCATTCAAGTGTGTCGAATAGCATAGAACAGATGACAGTAGGCTAAGTTAGGGTAGGGTAGGGTAGAATAGAGTGCAGTAGAACAGAAGAGAACAGAACTGAAAGAATAGGGTCGAGACGAGCAGAGTATAGAAGAGTAGAGTAGAGCAGAGTCGAACATTGTCGAATAGGGCCAAACAGAGCCCAAAAGAGCTAAATGGGTAGAAACGAAGAGGAATCACACCGAATCCCGTGGAATCGTGCCGTATCGCGTCGAATCCCGTCGAATTGCATTGAATCTGATCAATTCCAATCCAATCCAATCCAATCAATTAGAATAGACTAGAGTAGGGTAGAGTACAATACAATACAGTAGAGAATAGTTTAGGATGGAGTAGAATGGTGTAGCATGGAGTCGAGTGGAGTCGAAAAGAGATAATAGAGTTGAGTAGAGTCTAATAGAGCCGAATAGAGCTGAATAGAGCCTATTCGAGCTGACTAGAGCCGAATGGAGCCGATTAGAGCTGAATCGAACCGATTTGAGCCGATTGGGGATGAATGGAGTGGAAAGGAGCCGATTTGAGCCGAATCGCATCGAGATGCGTGGAATCGAATCCAGTAGAATAGATTAGATTAGGGTAGGATGGAATAGAGTAGACTTGAACACAGTAGAAGAGAATGGAAAGGATACAAGAGAATATAGTAGAAAAGGGTAGAGCAGAGCAGAATAGTGTAGAGTAGAATAGAGTAGAGTAGAACAGAGTCGAATCAAGCTGAATGGAGACGAAACGAGACAAATCGCGTCGAATGGCGTCGAATCCCATCGAATCATTTACAGTAGGGAATAGTAGAAGAGCGTAGAATGGAGTAGAATGGTGTGCAATGGAATCGAGTAGAGTAGAAAAGAGCTGAAGAGAGCCGAAGAGGGCCAAAGAGGGCCAAATCGAGCTGAATTGAGAGAAATCGAGCCGAATCCAGTGAATCGAGCCTAACGGAGCCAAATCGAGCCTAATCGAGCTGAATCGACACTATTCGAGACAAATGGAGCCGAATGGACATGAATCACACCGATTCGGCCCCTAGTCGCGTCAAAATTTCTCGAATTCAATTGAATAGACTAGAGTAGGGGAGGTTCGGGTAGGCTAGAGTAGGGTAGAATAGAGTAGAATAGAATAAAACAGAACAGAACACAACAAAATAGAACAGAACAACACAGAACGAATACAGAAAAGAGTAAGCTAGAGTAGAGTAGAGGGGAATAGAGTAGAGTAGAATAGATTTGAACAGAGCCAAATCGAGCCGAATCACGTTGAAATGGGTTGAATCAAATCCAATCAAGTGGATTACAATACCTTAGAGTTGGGTAGCATAGGGTAGGGTAGAATAGAGTAGAATAGTACAGAACAGAGTAGAAACAATACAATAGAGTAGAGAAGAGTAGAATAGAGCTGAATAGAGCCAAATGCAGACAAAATGAGAGGAATCGTGTAGAAGCAAGTAGAGTAAATTAGAGTGGTGTTGGGTAGGGTAGAGCAGAATAGAGTAGAATAGTGTAGAATAGTGTGGAATGAATAGAATGGAGTAGAATGGAGTCAAATAGAAACGAATAGAGTAGAAAAGAGTCGAATAGAGCAGAATAGGGCCGAAGAAGGCCAAATCGAGCAGATTCGAAGCGATTCAAGCCAAAACAAGCTGAATGGAGCCTAACTGAGCCGAATAGAGCCAAATCGAGCCGAATCGAGCCGATTCAAGCTTCATCGCCTCGAATCGCATTCAACGCGTCAAATCCAATTGAGACGTATAGATTAGAGAAGGGGAGGGGAGGGGAGGGGAGAATAGAACAGAGTAGAGTGGAATAGAAGAGATTAGAACAGAATAGAAGGAGTAGAATCGAGTGGAAAAGAGTAGAGTCGAATACAGTCGAATAGAGCCGAATAAGCTGAATAGAGACGAATGGAGCTGAAGACAGCCGAAAAGAGCTGTATACTGCCGAATCACACCTAATCGAGTGGAATCAAGCAGAATCGCACTGACTGTCACCGAACAGCGTCGAATCGAATCAGGTCGAATCGAGTCGAGTCACATCGTTTTGAATCAAACAAGGTCAAATCGCTTCATATCCTGTCGAATCCCATCGAATCACGTCGAATAACTTCGAATTGCGTCAAACCTCAGAGAATCCTACTGAATCACGTCGAGTCGCATGGAATCTCATCAAATCCCTTCAGATTTGCCGAATCCAGTCAAGTCCTATCAAATCGCTTTGCATGGAATCGAATTGAATCCAATAGATTAAAGTAGGGTAGGTTCGGGTGGGGTGCCGTTGGGTCGGGTAGGGTAGAATAGAATAGAGTACAACAGAATAGGAGAGAATAGAACAGAACAGAAAGAATACAACAGAATAGAATAGAGTCAAAGAGAGAGAACATAGCCGAATTGAGCCGAGTGGAGACAAAACGAGACGAATCACGTCCGGTTGCTTCGAATCGCGTCAAATCAAATCGAATCGATTAGAAGAGATTAGGGTAGGGAAGGGTAGAATAGAAGAGAGGAAAATAGTGAGGAATGGAGTTGAACGGAGTCCAATAGAGACGGATAGATATGAATAGAGTACAAAAGAGTCTAATAGAGCAGAATAGGGCCGAATAGGCCCAAATAAGGCCTAATTGAGCAGAATCGATGGAATTCGAGCCTAATCGAGCCGAATGGAGTGAAATGGAGCCAAGTCGAGCCGAATAGAGCCGATTCGAACTGAATCGAGCTGATTCAAGCCTAATCGCGTCAAATCGCGTGGAAATACGTCACATCGAATCTAATCAAATAGATTAGGGAAGGGTAGGGGAGGGGCGGGTGGGTAGAATAGAACAGAATAGTACAGAATAGAATATAGTACAGTAGGGTAGAGTAGAGAGAGTAAAGCAGACAAGAGTAGAGCAGAGTAGAATTGAGTCAAATAGAGTCAAAGAGTGCAGGATATAGCTGAATAGAGCCAATTCTGGCCGAATCGAGTCAAATGGAAACAAAACGAGATGAATCACACCGAATTGCTTCGAATCGCATCCAATTGAATAGATTAGAGTATCGTAGGGTAGAGTAGAACAGAATAGAGTAGAATAGCGTAGAATGGAGAAGAGTGGAGTCAAATGGAGTCGAACAGAGACAAATAGAGTAGAAAAGAGTCGAATCGAGCCAAATAGGGCCGAATAAGGCTGAACCGAGTGGAAACGAGCTGAATTGAAGCGATTCGAGCCAAATCGAGCTGAATCGAGCTGATGCTGCGGAATCGAGCCGACTCAAGCGTGATGGTGTCCGGTCGCATCGAAATGCTTTGAATCGAATCAAATGGAATCGATTAGAATAGGTTAGGGTAGGGTAGTTTATGATAGGAAGACTAGGGTAGATGCAAGTAGACTACATTAGAGTAGACAAGAGAAGGCTAGAGTAGAAGCCTAGACTAGTAAGCTGGACTAGTCAGCTAGACTAGTGGCATAGAGCAGTAGCCTAGACAACTAGTCTTGAAGAGTACCCTAAGTCAGTAATCTGAACGAGTACCCTTGCCTGAACTCTTAGCCTAATCTAGTACCCTTGCCTTAACTAGTAGTCCTAACAAGTACCCTTGCCTTAAGCAGTAGTCTTCACTAGTACCCTTGCCTTCACTAGTAGTATGTCCTTAACAAGTAGCCTGAACGGGTACCCTTGCCTTAACCAGTACCCTCAACAAGTACCCATGCCTTAACTAGTAGCCTGGACTTAACTAGTACCCTGGCCTTAATTAGTAGCCTGAACTAGTACACTTGCCTTAAGGAGTACCCTTGCCCGAACTACTCCCCTTAATTAGGACCCTTATTGAGTAACCCTAAGTAGTAGAGTATGGTACGGTGGGGTAGCATAGGGTAGGGAAGCATACGGTGGAACAGAGAAAATAGAAGGAAATAGAATAGAACAGCATAGGTCAGGGTAGGTTAGCTTAGTGCAGGGTATGGTAGAGTAGCATAGGATGGAATAGAGAAAATAGAAAAGGAGACTAGAAAAGAGCAGACTAGATTAGGATAGGGTAGGGTGGGGGAGGGTTGTGTAGAATACAGTAGTGTAGAATGGAATAGAATGGTGTGGAATGGAGTCGAATGGATTCGAACAGAGATGAATAGAGTAGAAAAGAGTTGAAGAGAGCCGAATAACGCTGAATAGGACCAAATATGGCCGAAATGAGCCGAATCGAGTCGAGTCGACCAGATTCGGGATGAATGGAGCCTAGTGGAGCTGAAATGAGCCAAATAGAGACAAACTGAACCCAGCAAAATCGAGCCAAAACACACTTAATTGCATCCTATTGCATCGGATCTCGTCGAATTCCATCAAATCCCACCAAACCGCATCAAATCTCGCGGAATCTCACCGAATCCCGTCGAATTGTCTCAAATCGGGTCGAATGGTGTCCAACTGAATGGAATTGAATTAAATTGAATAGAGTAGTGTAGGTTAGGCTGGGATTCAGTAGGGAAGGGCACAGAAGAATAGAATAGAGTAGAACAGAAGAGAATACCAAGAGTAGAATGGAGTAGAGTTGAGTAGAGTGGAATAGTCAGAGTCGGGTAGTGCAGAATATAGATG
The DNA here is from genome assembly GCF_030014295.1 of Loxodonta africana. NCBI lineage: Eukaryota > Metazoa > Chordata > Mammalia > Proboscidea > Elephantidae > Loxodonta > Loxodonta africana. The sequence goes on along the minus strand of NW_026975144.1, from coordinate 1,198,925 downwards.
AATAGATCCAATTCAAGCCGAATCGATTCGAATGGAGAGGAAAGGGAACAAATCGTGATGAATCGAATTGATTAGAATAGATTAGAGTAGGGTAGGGTAGAACAGAATAGAATAGAGTAGAAAAGAGTAGAATGGTGTGGAATGGAGTTGAATGGAGCCAAATAGAGACAAATAAAGTAGAAAGGGCTGAGTAGAGCTGAACAGGGCTGAATAAGGTTCACTCGAGCCTAATTATGCTGAATTGAGCAGAATCGAGACGAATTGACCCAATTCAAGCCAAATAGAGCTAAATCGAGCCGATTCAAGCCTAATCACATGGAATCGCGTCGAAATGCGTTGAATCGAATAGATTAGTGTAGAGGAGGGTACGGCAGGAGAGGCTAGACTACAACACAACAGAACACAATAGAAAGAAGAGAATAGAATTAAGTAGAGTCGGGTCCAGTAGAATAGAGTCAAATCGAGTTGACGAGAGCTGAAAAGAGCCAAACAGAGCTGAATACAGCCGAATTGACCAAATTCAAGGTGAATCGAGATGAATCATGTCCAGTCGTTTGAAATGTGTCGAATCGAATCAAATGGATTAGTGTGGGGAAGGTAAGGTTCGGGGAGGGTAGAGAAGACTAGAATAGAGTAGAATAGAACAGAACAGAAAGAATCGAGTAGACTAGAGTCACATAGAGTCGAATACTGCCAAAAAGAGCCGAATAGAGTGGAAAAGAGCTGAATAGAACCGAATCGAGTTTAATGGAGCAGAAAGGAGATGAATCGAGCCGATATGGCCCGAATCAGGTCGAATTCCGTTCAAGTGTGTCGAATAGCATAGAACAGATTACAGTAGGCTAAGTTAGGGTAGGGTAGGGTAGAATAGAGTGCAGTAGAACAGAACAGAAGAGAAGAGAACACAACTGAAAGAATAGAATAGGGTCGAGACGAGCAGAGTATAGAAGAGTAGAGTAGAGTCGAATATTGCCGAATAGAGCCAAAGACAGCCAAATAGAGCCCAAAAGAGCTAAATCGATAGAAACCAAGACAAATCACGCCGAATCCCGTGGAATCATGCCGTATCGCGTCGAATCCCGTCGAATTGCATTGAATCTGATCAGTTCCAATCCAATCCATTAGAATAGACTAGAGTAGGGTAGAGTCCAATACAATACAGTAGAGAATAGTTTAGGATGGAGTAGAATGGTGTAGCATGGAGTCGAGTGGAGTCGAAAAGAGATAATAGAGTTGAGTAGAGTCTAATAGAGCCGAATAGAGCCTATTCGAGCTGACTAGAGCCGAATGGAGCCGATTAGAGCTGAATCGAACCGATTTGAGCCGATTGGGGATGAATGGAGTGGAAAGGAGCCGATTTGAGCTGAATCGCATCGAGATGCGTGGAATCGAATCCAGTAGAATAGATTAGATTAGGGTAGGATGGAATAGAGTAGAATTGAACACAGTAGAAGAGAATGGAAAGAATACAATAGAATAGAGTAGAAAAGGGTAGAGCAGAGCAGAATAGTGTAGAGTAGAATAGAGTAGAGTAGAACAGAGTCGAATCAATCGGAATGGAGATGAAACGAGACAAATCGCGTCGAATGCCGTCGAATCCCATCGAATCAATTACAGTAAGGTATAGTAAAATAGCATAGAATGGAGTAGAATGGTGTGCAATGGAATCGAGTAGAGTAGAAAAGAGCTGAAGAGAGCCGAAGAGGGCCGAAGAGGGCCAAATCGAGCTGAATTGAGCGAAATCGAGCCGAATCCAGTGAATCGAGCCTAATGGAGCCGAATCGAGCCTAATCAAGCCGAATCGACACTATTCGAGACAAATGGAGCCGAATGGACATGAATCACACTGATTCGGCCCCTAGTCGCCTCAAAATTTGTCGAATTCAATGGAATAGACTAGAGTAGGGGAGGTTCGGGTAGGCTAGGGTAGGGTAGAATGGAGTAGAATAGAATAAAACAGAACAGAACACAACAAAATAGAACAGAACAACACAGAACGAATACAGAAACGAGGAGGCTAGAGTAGAGTAGAGGGGAATAGAGTAGAGTAGAGTAGATTCGAACAGAGCCAAATCGAGCCGAATCGCGTCGAAATGGGTTGAATCAAATCCAATCAAATGGATTACACTACCTTAGAGTTGGGTAGCGTAGGGTAGGGTAGAATAGAGTAGACTAGTACAGAACACAGTAGAAACAATACAATAGAATAGAGAAGATTAGACTACAGTAGAATAGAGCTGAATAGAGCCAAATGCAGACGAAACGAGAGGAATCGTGTAGAAGCAATTAGAGTAAATTAGAGTGGTGTTGGGTAGGGTAGAGCAGAATAGAGTAGAATAGTGTAGAATAGTGTGGAATGAATAGAATGGAGTAGAATGGAGTCAAATAGAAACGAATAGAGTAGAAAAGAGTCGAATAGAGCAGAATAGGGCCGAAGAAGGCCAAATCGAGCAGATTCGAAGCGATTCAAGCCAAAACAAGCTGAATGGAGCCTAACTGAGCCGAATAGAGCCAAATCGAGCCGAATCGAGCCGACTCAAGCTTCATCGCCTCGAATCGCGTTCAATGCGTCAAATCCAATCGAAACGTATAGATTAGAGAAGGGGAGGGGAGGGCAGGGGAGGGTAGAATAGAACAGAGTAGAGTGGAATAGAAGAGATTAGAACAGAATAGAAGGAATAGAATCGAGTAGAATCGAGTGGAAAAGAGTAGAGTCGAATACAGTCGAATAGAGCCGACTAAGCTGAATAGAGACGAATGGAGCTGAATACAGCCGAAAAGAGCTGTATACTGCCGAATCACACCTAATCGAGCGGAATCAAGCAGAATCGCACTGACTGTCACCGAACAGCGTCGAATCGAATCAGGTCGAATCGAGTCGAGCCACATCGTTTTGAATCAAACAAGGTCAAATCGCTTCATATCGTGTCGAATCCCATGGAATCACGTCGAATAACTTCGAATCGTGTGAAACCTCAGAGAATCCTACTGAATCACGTCGAGTCGCATGGAATCTCATCAAATCCCTTCGGATCTTGCCGAATCCAGTCAAGTCATATCAAATCGCTTTGCACGGAATCGAATTGAATCCAATAGATTAAAGTAGGCTAGGTTCGGGTGGGGTGCCGTAGGGTCGGGTAGGGTAGAATAGAATAGAGTACAACAGAGTAGGAGAGAACAGAACAGAACAGAAAGAATACAACAGAACAGAATAGAGTCAAAGAGAGAGAACATAGCCGAATTGAGCCGAGTGGAGACAAAACGAGACGAATCACGTCCGGTTGCTTCGAATCGCGTCAAATCAAATCGAATCGATTAGAAGAGATGAGGGTAGGGAAGGGTAGAATAGAATAGAGGAAAATAGTGAAGAATGGTGTGGAATGGAATAGAATGGAGTTGAACGGAGTCCAATAAAGACGGATAGATATGAATAGAGTACAAAAGAGTCTAATAGAGCAGAATAGGGCCGGGTAGGGCCAAATAAGGCCTAATTGAGCAGAATCCAGCAGAATCGATGGAATTCGAGCCTAATCGAGCCGAATGGAGTGAAATGGAGTCAAGTCGAGCCGAATAGAGCCGATGCGAACTGAATCGAGCTGATTCAAGCCTAATCGCGTCAAATCGCGTGGAAATACGTCACATCGAATCTAATCAAATAGATTAGGGGAGGGGCGGGTGGGTAGAATAGAACAGAATAGTACAGAATAGAAAGAATAGAATATAGTACAGTAGGGTAGAGTAGAGAGAGTAAAGCAGAGAAGAGTAGAGCAGAGTAGAATTGAGTCAAATAGAGTCAAATAGTGCAGGATATAGCTGAAGAGAGCCAATTCTGGCCGAATCGAGTCACATGGAAACAAAACGAGATGAATCACACCGAATTGCTTCGAATCGCATCCAATCGAATAGATTAGAGTAACGTAGGGTAGAGTAGAACAGAATAGAGTAGAATAGCGTAGAATGGAGAAGAGTGGAGTCAAATGGAGTCGAACAGAGACAAATAGAGTAGAAAAGAGTCGAATCGAGCCAAATAGGGCCGAATAAGGCTGAACCGAGTGGAAACGAGCTGAATTGAAGCGATTCGAGCCAAATCGAGCTGAATCGAGCCGACTCAAGCATGATGGTGTCCAGTCGCATCGAAATGCTTTGAATCGAATCAAATGGAAGAGATTAGAATAGGTTAGGGTAGGGTAGTTTATGATAGGAAGACTAGGGTAGATGCAAGTAGAACACATTAGAGTAGACAAGAGAAGGCTAGAGTAGAAGCCTAGACTAGTAAGCTGGACTAGTCAGCTAGACTAGTGGCATAGAGCAGTAGCCTAGACAACTAGTCTTGAATGGTACCCTAAGTCAGTAATCTGAACGAGTACCCTTGCCTTAACTAGTAGTCCTAACAAGTACCCTTGCCTTAAGCAGTAGTCTTCACTAGTACCCTTGCCTTCACTAGTAGTATGTCCTTAACAAGTAGCCTGAACGGGTACCCTTGCCTTAACCAGTACCCTCAACAAGTACCCATGCCTTAACTAGTAGCCTGGCCTTAACTAGTAGCCTGGCCTTAACTAGTAGCCTGAACTAGTACACTTGCCTTAAGGAGTACCCTTGCCCGAACTACTCCCCTTAATTAGGACCCTTATTGAGTAACCCTAAGTAGTAGAGTATGGTACGGTGGGGTAGCATAGGGTAGGGAAGCATACGGTGGAACAGAGAAAATAGAAGGAAATAGAATAGAACAGCATAGGTCAGGGTAGGTTAGCTTAGTGCAGGGTATGGTAGAGTAGCATAGGATGGAATAGAGAAAATAGAAAAGGAGACTAGAAAAGAGCAGACTAGATTAGGATAGGGTAGGGTGGGGGAGGGTTGTGTAGAATACAGTAGTGTAGAATGGAATAGAATGGTGTGGAATGGAGTCGAATGGATTCGAACAGAGATGAATAGAGTAGAAAAGAGTTGAAGAGAGCCGAATAACGCTGAATAGGACCAAATATGGCCGAAATGAGCCGAATCGAGTCGAGTCGACCAGATTCGGGATGAATGGAGCCTAGTGGAGCTGAAATGAGCCAAATAGAGACAAACTGAACCCAGCAAAATCGAGCCAAAACACACTTAATTGCATCCTATTGCATCGGATCTCGTCGAATTCCATCAAATCCCACCAAACCGCATCAAATCTCGCGGAATCTCACCGAATCCCGTCGAATTGTCTCAAATCGGGTCGAATGGTGTCCAACTGAATGGAATTGAATTAAATTGAATAGAGTAGTGTAGGTTAGGCTGGGATTCAGTAGGGAAGGGCACAGAAGAATAGAATAGAGTAGAACAGAAGAGAATACCAAGAGTAGAATGGAGTAGAGTTGAGTAGAGTGGAATAGTCAGAGTCGGGTAGTGCAGAATATAGATGAATAGATCCAATTCAAGCCGAATCGATTCGAATGGAGAGGAAAGGGAACAAATCGTGATGAATCGAATTGATTAGAATAGATTAGAGTAGGGTAGGGTAGAACAGAATAGAATAGAGTAGAAAAGAGTAGAATGGTGTGGAATGGAGTTGAATGGAGCCAGATAGAGACAAATAAAGTAGAAAGGGTTGAGTAGAGCTGAACAGGGCTGAATAAGGTTCACTCGAGCCTAATTATGCTGAATTGAGCAGAATCGAGACGAACTGACCCAATTCAAGCCAAATAGAGCTAAATCGAGCCGATTCAAGCCTAATCACATGGAATCGCGTCGAAATGCGTTGAATCGAATAGATTAGTGTAGAGGAGGGTACGGCAGGAGAGGCTAGACTACAACACAACAGAACACAATAGAAAGAAGAGAATAGAATTAAGTAGAGTCGGGTCCAGTAGAATAGAGTCAAATCGAGTTGACGAGAGCTGAAAAGAGCCAAACAGAGCTGAATACAGCCGAATTGACCAAATTCAAGGTGAATCGAGATGAATCATGTCCAGTCGTTTGAAATGTGTCGAATCGAATCAAATGGATTAGTGTGGGGAAGGTAAGGTTCGGGGAGGGTAGAGAAGACTAGAATAGAGTAGAATAGAACAGAACAGAAAGAATCGAGTAGACTAGAGTCACATAGAGTCGAATACTGCCAAAAAGAGCCGAATAGAGTGGAAAAGAGCTGAATAGAACCGAATCGAGTTTAATGGAGGAGAAAGGAGATGAATCGAGCCGATATGACCCGAATCAGGTCGAATTCCGTTCAAGTGTGTCGAATAGCATAGAACAGATTACAGTAGGCTAAGTTAGGGTAGGGTAGGGTAGAATAGAGTGCAGTAGAACAGAACAGAAGAGAAGAGAACACAACTGAAAGAATAGAATAGGGTCGAGACGAGCAGAGTATAGAAGAGTAGAGTAGAGTAGAGTCGAATATTGCCGAATAGAGCCAAAGACAGCCAAATAGAGCCCAAAAGAGCTAAATCGATAGAAACCAAGACAAATCACGCCGAATCCCGTGGAATCATGCCGTATCGCGTCGAATCCCGTCGAATTGCATTGAATCTGATCAGTTCCAATCCAATCCATTAGAATAGACTAGAGTAGGGTAGAGTCCAATACAATACAGTAGAGAATAGTTTAGGATGGAGTAGAATGGTGTAGCATGGAGTCGAGTGGAGTCGAAAAGAGATAATAGAGTTGAGTAGAGTCTAATAGAGCCGAATAGAGCCTATTCGAGCTGACTAGAGCCGAATGGAGCCGATTAGAGCTGAATCGAACCGATTTGAGCCGATTGGGGATGAATGGAGTGGAAAGGAGCCGATTTGAGCTGAATCGCATCGAGATGCGTGGAATCGAATCCAGTAGAATAGATTAGATTAGGGTAGGATGGAATAGAGTAGAATTGAACACAGTAGAAGAGAATGGAAAGAATACAATAGAATAGAGTAGAAAAGGGTAGAGCAGAGCAGAATAGTGTAGAGTAGAATAGAGTAGAGTAGAACAGAGTCGAATCAATCGGAATGGAGATGAAACGAGACAAATCGCGTCGAATGCCGTCGAATCCCATCGAATCAATTACAGTAAGGTATAGTAAAATAGCATAGAATGGAGTAGAATGGTGTGCAATGGAATCGAGTAGAGTAGAAAAGAGCTGAAGAGAGCCGAAGAGGGCCGAAGAGGGCCAAATCGAGCTGAATTGAGCGAAATCGAGCCGAATCCAGTGAATCGAGCCTAATGGAGCCGAATCGAGCCTAATCAAGCCGAATCGACACTATTCGAGACAAATGGAGCCGAATGGACATGAATCACACTGATTCGGCCCCTAGTCGCCTCAAAATTTGTCGAATTCAATGGAATAGACTAGAGTAGGGGAGGTTCGGGTAGGCTAGGGTAGGGTAGAATGGAGTAGAATAGAATAAAACAGAACAGAACACAACAAAATAGAACAGAACAACACAGAACGAATACAGAAACGAGGAGGCTAGAGTAGAGTAGAGGGGAATAGAGTAGAGTAGAGTAGATTCGAACAGAGCCAAATCGAGCCGAATCGCGTCGAAATGGGTTGAATCAAATCCAATCAAATGGATTACACTACCTTAGAGTTGGGTAGCGTAGGGTAGGGTAGAATAGAGTAGACTAGTACAGAACACAGTAGAAACAATACAATAGAATAGAGAAGATTAGACTACAGTAGAATAGAGCTGAATAGAGCCAAATGCAGACGAAACGAGAGGAATCGTGTAGAAGCAATTAGAGTAAATTAGAGTGGTGTTGGGTAGGGTAGAGCAGAATAGAGTAGAATAGTGTAGAATAGTGTGGAATGAATAGAATGGAGTAGAATGGAGTCAAATAGAAACGAATAGAGTAGAAAAGAGTCGAATAGAGCAGAATAGGGCCGAAGAAGGCCAAATCGAGCAGATTCGAAGCGATTCAAGCCAAAACAAGCTGAATGGAGCCTAACTGAGCCGAATAGAGCCAAATCGAGCCGAATCGAGCCGACTCAAGCTTCATCGCCTCGAATCGCGTTCATTGCGTCAAATCCAATCGAAACGTATAGATTAGAGAAGGGGAGGGGAGGGCAGGGGAGGGTAGAATAGAACAGAGTAGAGTGGAATAGAAGAGATTAGAACAGAATAGAAGGAATAGAATCGAGTAGAATCGAGTGGAAAAGAGTAGAGTCGAATACAGTCGAATAGAGCCGACTAAGCTGAATAGAGACGAATGGAGCTGAATACAGCCGAAAAGAGCTGTATACTGCCGAATCACACCTAATCGAGCGGAATCAAGCAGAATCGCACTGACTGTCACCGAACAGCGTCGAATCGAATCAGGTCGAATCGAGTCGAGCCACATCGTTTTGAATCAAACAAGGTCAAATCGCTTCATATCGTGTCGAATCCCATGGAATCACGTCGAATAACTTCGAATCGTGTGAAACCTCAGAGAATCCTACTGAATCACGTCGAGTCGCATGGAATCTCATCAAATCCCTTCGGATCTTGCCGAATCCAGTCAAGTCATATCAAATCGCTTTGCACGGAATCGAATTGAATCCAATAGATTAAAGTAGGCTAGGTTCGGGTGGGGTGCCGTAGGGTCGGGTAGGGTAGAATAGAATAGAGTACAACAGAGTAGGAGAGAACAGAACAGAACAGAAAGAATACAACAGAACAGAATAGAGTCAAAGAGAGAGAACATAGCCGAATTGAGCCGAGTGGAGACAAAACGAGACGAATCACGTCCGGTTGCTTCGAATCGCGTCAAATCAAATCGAATCGATTAGAAGAGATGAGGGTAGGGAAGGGTAGAATAGAATAGAGGAAAATAGTGAAGAATGGTGTGGAATGGAATAGAATGGAGTTGAACGGAGTCCAATAAAGACGGATAGATATGAATAGAGTACAAAAGAGTCTAATAGAGCAGAATAGGGCCGGGTAGGGCCAAATAAGGCCTAATTGAGCAGAATCCAGCAGAATCGATGGAATTCGAGCCTAATCGAGCCGAATGGAGTGAAATGGAGTCAAGTCGAGCCGAATAGAGCCGATGCGAACTGAATCGAGCTGATTCAAGCCTAATCGCGTCAAATCGCGTGGAAATACGTCACATCGAATCTAATCAAATAGATTAGGGGAGGGGCGGGTGGGTAGAATAGAACAGAATAGTACAGAATAGAAAGAATAGAATATAGTACAGTAGGGTAGAGTAGAGAGAGTAAAGCAGAGAAGAGTAGAGCAGAGTAGAATTGAGTCAAATAGAGTCAAATAGTGCAGGATATAGCTGAAGAGAGCCAATTCTGGCCGAATCGAGTCACATGGAAACAAAACGAGATGAATCACACCGAATTGCTTCGAATCGCATCCAATCGAATAGATTAGAGTAACGTAGGGTAGAGTAGAACAGAATAGAGTAGAATAGCGTAGAATGGAGAAGAGTGGAGTCAAATGGAGTCGAACAGAGACAAATAGAGTAGAAAAGAGTCGAATCGAGCCAAATAGGGCCGAATAAGGCTGAACCGAGTGGAAACGAGCTGAATTGAAGCGATTCGAGCCAAATCGAGCTGAATCGAGCCGACTCAAGCATGATGGTGTCCAGTCGCATCGAAATGCTTTGAATCGAATCAAATGGAAGAGATTAGAATAGGTTAGGGTAGGGTAGTTTATGATAGGAAGACTAGGGTAGATGCAAGTAGAACACATTAGAGTAGACAAGAGAAGGCTAGAGTAGAAGCCTAGACTAGTAAGCTGGACTAGTCAGCTAGACTAGTGGCATAGAGCAGTAGCCTAGACAACTAGTCTTGAATGGTACCCTAAGTCAGTAATCTGAACGAGTACCCTTGCCTTAACTAGTAGTCCTAACAAGTACCCTTGCCTTAAGCAGTAGTCTTCACTAGTACCCTTGCCTTCACTAGTAGTATGTCCTTAACAAGTAGCCTGAACGGGTACCCTTGCCTTAACCAGTACCCTCAACAAGTACCCATGCCTTAACTAGTAGCCTGGCCTTAACTAGTAGCCTGGCCTTAACTAGTAGCCTGAACTAGTACACTTGCCTTAAGGAGTACCCTTGCCCGAACTACTCCCCTTAATTAGGACCCTTATTGAGTAACCCTAAGTAGTAGAGTATGGTACGGTGGGGTAGCATAGGGTAGGGAAGCATACGGTGGAACAGAGAAAATAGAAGGAAATAGAATAGAACAGCATAGGTCAGGGTAGGTTAGCTTAGTGCAGGGTATGGTAGAGTAGCATAGGATGGAATAGAGAAAATAGAAAAGGAGACTAGAAAAGAGCAGACTAGATTAGGATAGGGTAGGGTGGGGGAGGGTTGTGTAGAATACAGTAGTGTAGAATGGAATAGAATGGTGTGGAATGGAGTCGAATGGATTCGAACAGAGATGAATAGAGTAGAAAAGAGTTGAAGAGAGCCGAATAACGCTGAATAGGACCAAATATGGCCGAAATGAGCCGAATCGAGTCGAGTCGACCAGATTCGGGATGAATGGAGCCTAGTGGAGCTGAAATGAGCCAAATAGAGACAAACTGAACCCAGCAAAATCGAGCCAAAACACACTTAATTGCATCCTATTGCATCGGATCTCGTCGAATTCCATCAAATCCCACCAAACCGCATCAAATCTCGCGGAATCTCACCGAATCCCGTCGAATTGTCTCAAATCGGGTCGAATGGTGTCCAACTGAATGGAATTGAATTAAATTGAATAGAGTAGTGTAGGTTAGGCTGGGATTCAGTAGGGAAGGGCACAGAAGAATAGAATAGAGTAGAACAGAAGAGAATACCAAGAGTAGAATGGAGTAGAGTTGAGTAGAGTGGAATAGTCAGAGTCGGGTAGTGCAGAATATAGATGAATAGATCCAATTCAAGCCGAATCGATTCGAATGGAGAGGAAAGGGAACAAATCGTGATGAATCGAATTGATTAGAATAGATTAGAGTAGGGTAGGGTAGAACAGAATAGAATAGAGTAGAAAAGAGTAGAATGGTGTGGAATGGAGTTGAATGGAGCCAAATAGAGACAAATAAAGTAGAAAGGGCTGAGTAGAGCTGAACAGGGCTGAATAAGGTTCACTCGAGCCTAATTATGCTGAACTGAGCAGAATCGAGACGAATTGACCCAATTCAAGCCAAATAGAGCTAAATCGAGCCGATTCAAGCCTAATCACATGGAATCGCGTCGAAATGCGTTGAATCGAATAGATTAGTGTAGAGGAGGGTACGGCAGGAGAGGCTAGACTACAACACAACAGAACACAATAGAAAGAAGAGAATAGAATTAAGTAGAGTCGGGTCCAGTAGAATAGAGTCAAATCGAGTTGACGAGAGCTGAAAAGAGCCAAACAGAGCTGAATACAGCCGAATTGACCAAATTCAAGGTGAATCGAGATGAATCATGTCCAGTCGTTTGAAATGTGTCGAATCGAATCAAATGGATTAGTGTGGGGAAGGTAAGGTTAGGGTAGGGTAGAGAAGAATAGAATAGAGTAGAATAGAACAGAACAAAAAGAATCGAGTAGAGTCACATAGAGTCGAATACTGCCAAAAAGAGCCGAATAGAGTGGAAAAGAGCTGAATAGAACCGAATCGAGTTTAATGGAGGAGAAAGGAGATGAATCGAGCCGATATGACCCGAATCAGGTCGAATTCCGTTCAAGTGTGTCGAATAGCATAGAACAGATTACAGTAGGCTAAGTTAGGGTAGGGTAGGGTAGAATAGAGTGCAGTAGAACAGAACAGAAGAGAAGAGAACACAACTGAAAGAATAGAATAGGGTCGAGACGAGCAGAGTATAGAAGAGTAGAGTAGAGTAGAGTCGAATATTGCCGAATAGAGCCAAAGACAGCCAAATAGAGCCCAAAAGAGCTAAATCGATAGAAACCAAGACAAATCACGCCGAATCCCGTGGAATCATGCCGTATCGCGTCGAATCCCGTCGAATTGCATTGAATCTGATCAGTTCCAATCCAATCCATTAGAATAGACTAGAGTAGGGTAGAGTCCAATACAATACAGTAGAGAATAGTTTAGGATGGAGTAGAATGGTGTAGCATGGAGTCGAGTGGAGTCGAAAAGAGATAATAGAGTTGAGTAGAGTCTAACAGAGCCGAATAGAGCCTATTCGAGCTGACTAGAGCCGAATGGAGCCGATTAGAGCTGAATCGAACCGATTTGAGCCGATTGGGGATGAATGGAGTGGAAAGGAGCCGATTTGAGCTGAATCGCATCGAGATGCGTGGAATCGAATCCAGTAGAATAGATTAGATTAGGGTAGGATGGAATAGAGTAGAATTGAACACAGTAGAAGAGAATGGAAAGAATACAATAGAATAGAGTAGAAAAGGGTAGAGCAGAGCAGAATAGTGTAGAGTAGAATAGAGTAGAGTAGAACAGAGTCGAATCAAGCTGAATGGAGATGAAACGAGACAAATCGCGTCGGATGGCGTCGAATCCCATCGAATCAATTACAGTAGGGTATAGTAGAATAGCGTAGAATGGAGTAGAATGGTGTGCAATGGAATCGAGTAGAGTAGAAAAGAGCTGAAGAGAGCCGAAGAGGGCCGAAGAGGGCCAAATCGAGCTGAATTGAGAGAAATCGAGCCGAATCCAGTGAATCGAGCCTAATGGAGCCGAATCGAGCCTAATCAAGCCGAATCGACACTATTCGAGACAAATGGAGCCGAATGGACATGAATCACACTGATTCGGCCCCTAGTCGCCTCAAAATTTGTCGAATTCAATGGAATAGACTAGAGTAGGGGAGGTTCGGGTAGGCTAGGGTAGGGTAGAATGGAGTAGAATAGAATAAAACAGAACAGAACACAACAAAATAGAACAGAACAACACAGAACGAATACAGAAACGAGGAGGCTAGAGTAGAGTAGAGGGGAATAGAGTAGAGTAGAGTAGATTCGAACAGAGCCAAATCGAGCCGAATCGCGTCGAAATGGGTTGAATCAAATCCAATCAAATGGATTACACTACCTTAGAGTTGGGTAGCGTAGGGTAGGGTAGAATAGAGTAGACTAGTACAGAACACAGTAGAAACAATACAATAGAATAGAGAAGATTAGACTACAGTAGAATAGAGCTGAATAGAGCCAAATGCAGACGAAACGAGAGGAATCGTGTAGAAGCACTTAGAGTAAATTAGAGTGGTGTTGGGTAGGGTAGAGCAGAATAGAGTAGAATAGTGTAGAATAGTGTGGAATGAATAGAATGGAGTAGAATGGAGTCAAATAGAAACGAATAGAGTAGAAAAGAGTCGAATAGAGCAGAATAGGGCCGAAGAAGGCCAAATCGAGCAGATTCGAAGCGATTCAAGCCAAAACAAGCTGAATGGAGCCTAACTGAGCCGAATAGAGCCAAATCGAGCCGAATCGAGCCGACTCAAGCTTCATCGCCTCGAATCGCGTTCAATGCGTCAAATCCAATCGAAACGTATAGATTAGAGAAGGGGAGGGGAGGGCAGGGGAGGGTAGAATAGAACAGAGTAGAGTGGAATAGAAGAGATTAGAACAGAATAGAAGGAATAGAATCGAGTAGAATCGAGTGGAAAAGAGTAGAGTCGAATACAGTCGAATAGAGCCGACTAAGCTGAATAGAGACGAATGGAGCTGAATACAGCCGAAAAGAGCTGTATACTGCCGAATCACACCTAATCGAGCGGAATCAAGCAGAATCGCACTGACTGTCACCGAACAGCGTCGAATCGAATCAGGTCGAATCGAGTCGAGCCACATCGTTTTGAATCAAACAAGGTCAAATCGCTTCATATCGTGTCGAATCCCATGGAATCACGTCGAATAACTTCGAATCGTGTGAAACCTCAGAGAATCCTACTGAATCACGTCGAGTCGCATGGAATCTCATCAAATCCCTTCGGATCTTGCCGAATCCAGTCAAGTCCTATCAAATCGCTTTGCACGGAATCGAATTGAATCCAATAGATTAAAGTAGGCTAGGTTCGGGTGGGGTGCCGTAGGGTCGGGTAGGGTAGAATAGAATAGAGTACAACAGAGTAGGAGAGAACAGAACAGAACAGAAAGAATACAACAGAACAGAATAGAGTCAAAGAGAGAGAACATAGCCGAATTGAGCCGAGTGGAGACAAAACGAGACGAATCACGTCCGGTTGCTTCGAATCGCGTCAAATCAAATCGAATCGATTAGAAGAGATGAGGGTAGGGAAGGGTAGAATAGAATAGAGGAAAATAGTGAAGAATGGTGTGGAATGGAATAGAATGGAATTGAACGGAGTCCAATAAAGACGGATAGATATGAATAGAGTACAAAAGAGTCTAATAGAGCAGAATAGGGCCGGATAGGGCCAAATAAGGCCTAATTGAGCAGAATCCAGCAGAATCGATGGAATTCGAGCCTAATCGAGCCGAATGGAGTGAAATGGAGTCAAGTCGAGCCGAATAGAGCCGATGCGAACTGAATCGAGCTGATTCAAGCCTAATCGCGTCAAATCGCGTGGAAATACGTCACATCGAATCTAATCAAATAGATTAGGGGAGGGGCGGGTGGGTAGAATAGAACAGAATAGTACAGAATAGAAAGAATAGAATATAGTACAGTAGGGTAGAGTAGAGAGAGTAAAGCAGAGAAGAGTAGAGCAGAGTAGAATTGAGTCAAATAGAGTCAAATAGTGCAGGATATAGCTGAAGAGAGCCAATTCTGGCCGAATCGAGTCACATGGAAACAAAACGAGATGAATCACACCGAATTGCTTCGAATCGCATCCAATCGAATAGATTAGAGTAACGTAGGGTAGAGTAGAACAGAATAGAGTAGAATAGCGTAGAATGGAGAAGAGTGGAGTCAAATGGAGTCGAACAGAGACAAATAGAGTAGAAAAGAGTCGAATCGAGCCAAATAGGGCCGAATAAGGCTGAACCGAGTGGAAACGAGCTGAATTGAAGCGATTCGAGCCAAATCGAGCTGAATCGAGCCGACTCAAGCATGATGGTGTCCAGTCGCATCGAAATGCTTTGAATCGAATCAAATGGAAGAGATTAGAATAGGTTAGGGTAGGGTAGTTTATGATAGGAAGACTAGGGTAGATGCAAGTAGAACACATTAGAGTAGACAAGAGAAGGCTAGAGTAGAAGCCTAGACTAGTAAGCTGGACTAGTCAGCTAGACTAGTGGCATAGAGCAGTAGCCTAGACAACTAGTCTTGAATGGTACCCTAAGTCAGTAATCTGAACGAGTACCCTTGCCTTAACTAGTAGTCCTAACAAGTACCCTTGCCTTAAGCAGTAGTCTTCACTAGTACCCTTGCCTTCACTAGTAGTATGTCCTTAACAAGTAGCCTGAACGGGTACCCTTGCCTTAACCAGTACCCTCAACAAGTACCCATGCCTTAACTAGTAGCCTGGCCTTAACTAGTACCCTGGCCTTAACTAGTAGCCTGAACTAGTACACTTGCCTTAAGGAGTACCCTTGCCCGAACTACTCCCCTTAATTAGGACCCTTATTGAGTAACCCTAAGTAGTAGAGTATGGTACGGTGGGGTAGCATAGGGTAGGGAAGCATACGGTGGAACAGAGAAAATAGAAGGAAATAGAATAGAACAGCATAGGTCAGGGTAGGTTAGCTTAGTGCAGGGTATGGTAGAGTAGCATAGGATGGAATAGAGAAAATAGAAAAGGAGACTAGAAAAGAGCAGACTAGATTAGGATAGGGTAGGGTGGGGGAGGGTTGTGTAGAATACAGTAGTGTAGAATGGAATAGAATGGTGTGGAATGGAGTCGAATGGATTCGAACAGAGATGAATAGAGTAGAAAAGAGTTGAAGAGAGCCGAATAACGCTGAATAGGACCAAATATGGCCGAAATGAGCCGAATCGAGTCGAGTCGACCAGATTCGGGATGAATGGAGCCTAGTGGAGCTGAAATGAGCCAAATAGAGACAAACTGAACCCAGCAAAATCGAGCCAAAACACACTTAATTGCATCCTATTGCATCGGATCTCGTCGAATTCCATCAAATCCCACCAAACCGCATCAAATCTCGCGGAATCTCACCGAATCCCGTCGAATTGTCTCAAATCGGGTCGAATGGTGTCCAACTGAATGGAATTGAATTAAATTGAATAGAGTAGTGTAGGTTAGGCTGGGATTCAGTAGGGAAGGGCACAGAAGAATAGAATAGAGTAGAACAGAAGAGAATACCAAGAGTAGAATGGAGTAGAGTTGAGTAGAGTGGAATAGTCAGAGTCGGGTAGTGCAGAATATAGATGAATAGATCCAATTCAAGCCGAATCGATTCGAATGGAGAGGAAAGGGAACAAATCGTGATGAATCGAATTGATTAGAATAGATTAGAGTAGGGTAGGGTAGAACAGAATAGAATAGAGTAGAAAAGAGTAGAATGGTGTGGAATGGAGTTGAATGGAGCCAAATAGAGACAAATAAAGTAGAAAGGGCTGAGTAGAGCTGAACAGGGCTGAATAAGGTTCACTCGAGCCTAATTATGCTGAATTGAGCAGAATCGAGACGAATTGACCCAATTCAAGCCAAATAGAGCTAAATCGAGCCGATTCAAGCCTAATCACATGGAATCGCGTCGAAATGCGTTGAATCGAATAGATTAGTGTAGAGGAGGGTACGGCAGGAGAGGCTAGACTACAACACAACAGAACACAATAGAAAGAAGAGAATAGAATTAAGTAGAGTCGGGTCCAGTAGAATAGAGTCAAATCGAGTTGACGAGAGCTGAAAAGAGCCAAACAGAGCTGAATACAGCCGAATTGACCAAATTCAAGGTGAATCGAGATGAATCATGTCCAGTCGTTTGAAATGTGTCGAATCGAATCAAATGGATTAGTGTGGGGAAGGTAAGGTTAGGGTAGGGTAGAGAAGAATAGAATAGAGTAGAATAGAACAGAACAAAAAGAATCGAGTAGAGTCACATAGAGTCGAATACTGCCAAAAAGAGCCGAATAGAGTGGAAAAGAGCTGAATAGAACCGAATCGAGTTTAATGGAGGAGAAAGGAGATGAATCGAGCCGATATGACCCGAATCAGGTCGAATTCCGTTCAAGTGTGTCGAATAGCATAGAACAGATTACAGTAGGCTAAGTTAGGGTAGGGTAGGGTAGAATAGAGTGCAGTAGAACAGAACAGAAGAGAAGAGAACACAACTGAAAGAACAGAATAGGGTCGAGACGAGCAGAGTATAGAAGAGTAGAGTAGAGTAGAGTCGAATATTGCCGAATAGAGCCAAAGACAGCCAAATAGAGCCCAAAAGAGCTAAATCGATAGAAACCAAGACAAATCACGCCGAATCCCGTGGAATCATGCTGTATCGCGTCGAATCCCGTCGAATTGCATTGAATCTGATCAGTTCCAATCCAATCCATTAGAATAGACTAGAGTAGGGTAGAGTCCAATACAATACAGTAGAGAATAGTTTAGGATGGAGTAGAATGGTGTAGCATGGAGTCGAGTGGAGTCGAAAAGAGATAATAGAGTTGAGTAGAGTCTAACAGAGCCGAATAGAGCCTATTCGAGCTGACTAGAGCCGAATGGAGCCGATTAGAGCTGAATCGAACCGATTTGAGCCGATTGGGGATGAATGGAGTGGAAAGGAGCCGATTTGAGCTGAATCGCATCGAGATGCGTGGAATCGAATCCAGTAGAATAGATTAGATTAGGGTAGGATGGAATAGAGTAGAATTGAACACAGTAGAAGAGAATGGAAAGAATACAATAGAATAGAGTAGAAAAGGGTAGAGCAGAGCAGAATAGTGTAGAGTAGAATAGAGTAGAGTAGAACAGAGTCGAATCAAGCTGAATGGAGATGAAACGAGACAAATCGCGTCGGATGGCGTCGAATCCCATCGAATCAATTACAGTAGGGTATAGTAGAATAGCGTAGAATGGAGTAGAATGGTGTGCAATGGAATCGAGTAGAGTAGAAAAGAGCTGAAGAGAGCCGAAGAGGGCCGAAGAGGGCCAAATCGAGCTGAATTGAGAGAAATCGAGCCGAATCCAGTGAATCGAGCCTAATGGAGCCGAATCGAGCCTAATCAAGCCGAATCGACACTATTCGAGACAAATGGAGCCGAATGGACATGAATCACACTGATTCGGCCCCTAGTCGCCTCAAAATTTGTCGAATTCAATGGAATAGACTAGAGTAGGGGAGGTTCGGGTAGGCTAGGGTAGGGTAGAATGGAGTAGAATAGAATAAAACAGAACAGAACACAACAAAATAGAACAGAACAACACAGAACGAATACAGAAACGAGGAGGCTAGAGTAGAGTAGAGGGGAATAGAGTAGAGTAGAGTAGATTCGAACAGAGCCAAATCGAGCCGAATCGCGTCGAAATGGGTTGAATCAAATCCAATCAAATGGATTACACTACCTTAGAGTTGGGTAGCGTAGGGTAGGGTAGAATAGAGTAGACTAGTACAGAACACAGTAGAAACAATACAATAGAATAGAGAAGATTAGACTACAGTAGAATAGAGCTGAATAGAGCCAAATGCAGACGAAACGAGAGGAATCGTGTAGAAGCACTTAGAGTAAATTAGAGTGGTGTTGGGTAGGGTAGAGCAGAATAGAGTAGAATAGTGTAGAATAGTGTGGAATGAATAGAATGGAGTAGAATGGAGTCAAATAGAAACGAATAGAGTAGAAAAGAGTCGAATAGAGCAGAATAGGGCCGAAGAAGGCCAAATCGAGCAGATTCGAAGCGATTCAAGCCAAAACAAGCTGAATGGAGCCTAACTGAGCCGAATAGAGCCAAATCGAGCCGAATCGAGCCGACTCAAGCTTCATCGCCTCGAATCGCGTTCAATGCGTCAAATCCAATCGAAACGTATAGATTAGAGAAGGGGAGGGGAGGGCAGGGGAGGGTAGAATAGAACAGAGTAGAGTGGAATAGAAGAGATTAGAACAGAATAGAAGGAATAGAATCGAGTAGAATCGAGTGGAAAAGAGTAGAGTCGAATACAGTCGAATAGAGCCGACTAAGCTGAATAGAGACGAATGGAGCTGAATACAGCCGAAAAGAGCTGTATACTGCCGAATCACACCTAATCGAGCGGAATCAAGCAGAATCGCACTGACTGTCACCGAACAGCGTCGAATCGAATCAGGTCGAATCGAGTCGAGCCACATCGTTTTGAATCAAACAAGGTCAAATCGCTTCATATCGTGTCGAATCCCATGGAATCACGTCGAATAACTTCGAATCGTGTGAAACCTCAGAGAATCCTACTGAATCACGTCGAGTCGCATGGAATCTCATCAAATCCCTTCGGATCTTGCCGAATCCAGTCAAGTCATATCAAATCGCTTTGCACGGAATCGAATTGAATCCAATAGATTAAAGTAGGCTAGGTTCGGGTGGGGTGCCGTAGGGTCGGGTAGGGTAGAATAGAATAGAGTACAACAGAGTAGGAGAGAACAGAACAGAACAGAAAGAATACAACAGAACAGAATAGAGTCAAAGAGAGAGAACATAGCCGAATTGAGCCGAGTGGAGACAAAACGAGACGAATCACGTCCGGTTGCTTCGAATCGCGTCAAATCAAATCGAATCGATTAGAAGAGATGAGGGTAGGGAAGGGTAGAATAGAATAGAGGAAAATAGTGAAGAATGGTGTGGAATGGAATAGAATGGAGTTGAACGGAGTCCAATAAAGACGGATAGATATGAATAGAGTACAAAAGAGTCTAATAGAGCAGAATAGGGCCGGGTAGGGCCAAATAAGGCCTAATTGAGCAGAATCCAGCAGAATCGATGGAATTCGAGCCTAATCGAGCCGAATGGAGTGAAATGGAGTCAAGTCGAGCCGAATAGAGCCGATGCGAACTGAATCGAGCTGATTCAAGCCTAATCGCGTCAAATCGCGTGGAAATACGTCACATCGAATCTAATCAAATAGATTAGGGGAGGGGCGGGTGGGTAGAATAGAACAGAATAGTACAGAATAGAAAGAATAGAATATAGTACAGTAGGGTAGAGTAGAGAGAGTAAAGCAGAGAAGAGTAGAGCAGAGTAGAATTGAGTCAAATAGAGTCAAATAGTGCAGGATATAGCTGAAGAGAGCCAATTCTGGCCGAATCGAGTCACATGGAAACAAAACGAGATGAATCACACCGAATTGCTTCGAATCGCATCCAATCGAATAGATTAGAGTAACGTAGGGTAGAGTAGAACAGAATAGAGTAGAATAGCGTAGAATGGAGAAGAGTGGAGTCAAATGGAGTCGAACAGAGACAAATAGAGTAGAAAAGAGTCGAATCGAGCCAAATAGGGCCGAATAAGGCTGAACCGAGTGGAAACGAGCTGAATTGAAGCGATTCGAGCCAAATCGAGCTGAATCGAGCCGACTCAAGCATGATGGTGTCCAGTCGCATCGAAATGCTTTGAATCGAATCAAATGGAAGAGATTAGAATAGGTTAGGGTAGGGTAGTTTATGATAGGAAGACTAGGGTAGATGCAAGTAGAACACATTAGAGTAGACAAGAGAAGGCTAGAGTAGAAGCCTAGACTAGTAAGCTGGACTAGTCAGCTAGACTAGTGGCATAGAGCAGTAGCCTAGACAACTAGTCTTGAATGGTACCCTAAGTCAGTAATCTGAACGAGTACCCTTGCCTTAACTAGTAGTCCTAACAAGTACCCTTGCCTTAAGCAGTAGTCTTCACTAGTACCCTTGCCTTCACTAGTAGTATGTCCTTAACAAGTAGCCTGAACGGGTACCCTTGCCTTAACCAGTACCCTCAACAAGTACCCATGCCTTAACTAGTAGCCTGGCCTTAACTAGTACCCTGGCCTTAACTAGTAGCCTGAACTAGTACACTTGCCTTAAGGAGTACCCTTGCCCGAACTACTCCCCTTAATTAGGACCCTTATTGAGTAACCCTAAGTAGTAGAGTATGGTACGGTGGGGTAGCATAGGGTAGGGAAGCATACGGTGGAACAGAGAAAATAGAAGGAAATAGAATAGAACAGCATAGGTCAGGGTAGGTTAGCTTAGTGCAGGGTATGGTAGAGTAGCATAGGATGGAATAGAGAAAATAGAAAAGGAGACTAGAAAAGAGCAGACTAGATTAGGATAGGGTAGGGTGGGGGAGGGTTGTGTAGAATACAGTAGTGTAGAATGGAATAGAATGGTGTGGAATGGAGTCGAATGGATTCGAACAGAGATGAATAGAGTAGAAAAGAGTTGAAGAGAGCCGAATAACGCTGAATAGGACCAAATATGGCCGAAATGAGCCGAATCGAGTCGAGTCGACCAGATTCGGGATGAATGGAGCCTAGTGGAGCTGAAATGAGCCAAATAGAGACAAACTGAACCCAGCAAAATCGAGCCAAAACACACTTAATTGCATCCTATTGCATCGGATCTCGTCGAATTCCATCAAATCCCACCAAACCGCATCAAATCTCGCGGAATCTCACCGAATCCCGTCGAATTGTCTCAAATCGGGTCGAATGGTGTCCAACTGAATGGAATTGAATTAAATTGAATAGAGTAGTGTAGGTTAGGCTGGGATTCAGTAGGGAAGGGCACAGAAGAATAGAATAGAGTAGAACAGAAGAGAATACCAAGAGTAGAATGGAGTAGAGTTGAGTAGAGTGGAATAGTCAGAGTCGGGTAGTGCAGAATATAGATGAATAGATCCAATTCAAGCCGAATCGATTCGAATGGAGAGGAAAGGGAACAAATCGTGATGAATCGAATTGATTAGAATAGATTAGAGTAGGGTAGGGTAGAACAGAATAGAATAGAGTAGAAAAGAGTAGAATGGTGTGGAATGGAGTTGAATGGAGCCAAATAGAGACAAATAAAGTAGAAAGGGCTGAGTAGAGCTGAACAGGGCTGAATAAGGTTCACTCGAGCCTAATTATGCTGAATTGAGCAGAATCGAGACGAATTGACCCAATTCAAGCCAAATAGAGCTAAATCGAGCCGATTCAAGCCTAATCACATGGAATCGCGTCGAAATGCGTTGAATCGAATAGATTAGTGTAGAGGAGGGTACGGCAGGAGAGGCTAGACTACAACACAACAGAACACAATAGAAAGAAGAGAATAGAATTAAGTAGAGTCGGGTCCAGTAGAATAGAGTCAAATCGAGTTGACGAGAGCTGAAAAGAGCCAAACAGAGCTGAATACAGCCGAATTGACCAAATTCAAGGTGAATCGAGATGAATCATGTCCAGTCGTTTGAAATGTGTCGAATCGAATCAAATGGATTAGTGTGGGGAAGGTAAGGTTAGGGTAGGGTAGAGAAGAATAGAATAGAGTAGAATAGAACAGAACAAAAAGAATCGAGTAGAGTCACATAGAGTCGAATACTGCCAAAAAGAGCCGAATAGAGTGGAAAAGAGCTGAATAGAACCGAATCGAGTTTAATGGAGGAGAAAGGAGATGAATCGAGCCGATATGACCCGAATCAGGTCGAATTCCGTTCAAGTGTGTCGAATAGCATAGAACAGATTACAGTAGGCTAAGTTAGGGTAGGGTAGGGTAGAATAGAGTGCAGTAGAACAGAACAGAAGAGAAGAGAACACAACTGAAAGAATAGAATAGGGTCGAGACGAGCAGAGTATAGAAGAGTAGAGTAGAGTAGAGTCGAATATTGCCGAATAGAGCCAAAGACAGCCAAATAGAGCCCAAAAGAGCTAAATCGATAGAAACCAAGACAAATCACGCCGAATCCCGTGGAATCGTGCTCTATCGCGTCGAATCCCGTCGAATTGCATTGAATCTGATCAGTTCCAATCCAATCCATTAGAATAGACTAGAGTAGGGTAGAGTCCAATACAATACAGTAGAGAATAGTTTAGGATGGAGTAGAATGGTGTAGCATGGAGTCGAGTGGAGTCGAAAAGAGATAATAGAGTTGAGTAGAGTCTAACAGAGCCGAATAGAGCCTATTCGAGCTGACTAGAGCCGAATGGAGCCGATTAGAGCTGAATCGAACCGATTTGAGCCGATTGGGGATGAATGGAGTGGAAAGGAGCCGATTTGAGCTGAATCGCATCGAGATGCGTGGAATCGAATCCAGTAGAATAGATTAGATTAGGGTAGGATGGAATAGAGTAGAATTGAACACAGTAGAAGAGAATGGAAAGAATACAATAGAATAGAGTAGAAAAGGGTAGAGCAGAGCAGAATAGTGTAGAGTAGAATAGAGTAGAGTAGAACAGAGTCGAATCAAGCTGAATGGAGATGAAACGAGACAAATCGCGTCGGATGGCGTCGAATCCCATCGAATCAATTACAGTAGGGTATAGTAGAATAGCGTAGAATGGAGTAGAATGGTGTGCAATGGAATCGAGTAGAGTAGAAAAGAGCTGAAGAGAGCCGAAGAGGGCCGAAGAGGGCCAAATCGAGCTGAATTGAGAGAAATCGAGCCGAATCCAGTGAATCGAGCCTAATGGAGCCGAATCGAGCCTAATCAAGCCGAATCGACACTATTCGAGACAAATGGAGCCGAATGGACATGAATCACACTGATTCGGCCCCTAGTCGCCTCAAAATTTGTCGAATTCAATGGAATAGACTAGAGTAGGGGAGGTTCGGGTAGGCTAGGGTAGGGTAGAATGGAGTAGAATAGAATAAAACAGAACAGAACACAACAAAATAGAACAGAACAACACAGAACGAATACAGAAACGAGGAGGCTAGAGTAGAGTAGAGGGGAATAGAGTAGAGTAGAGTAGATTCGAACAGAGCCAAATCGAGCCGAATCGCGTCGAAATGGGTTGAATCAAATCCAATCAAATGGATTACACTACCTTAGAGTTGGGTAGCGTAGGGTAGGGTAGAATAGAGTAGACTAGTACAGAACACAGTAGAAACAATACAATAGAATAGAGAAGATTAGACTACAGTAGAATAGAGCTGAATAGAGCCAAATGCAGACGAAACGAGAGGAATCGTGTAGAAGCACTTAGAGTAAATTAGAGTGGTGTTGGGTAGGGTAGAGCAGAATAGAGTAGAATAGTGTAGAATAGTGTGGAATGAATAGAATGGAGTAGAATGGAGTCAAATAGAAACGAATAGAGTAGAAAAGAGTCGAATAGAGCAGAATAGGGCCGAAGAAGGCCAAATCGAGCAGATTCGAAGCGATTCAAGCCAAAACAAGCTGAATGGAGCCTAACTGAGCCGAATAGAGCCAAATCGAGCCGAATCGAGCCGACTCAAGCTTCATCGCCTCGAATCGCGTTCAATGCGTCAAATCCAATCGAAACGTATAGATTAGAGAAGGGGAGGGGAGGGCAGGGGAGGGTAGAATAGAACAGAGTAGAGTGGAATAGAAGAGATTAGAACAGAATAGAAGGAATAGAATCGAGTAGAATCGAGTGGAAAAGAGTAGAGTCGAATACAGTCGAATAGAGCCGACTAAGCTGAATAGAGACGAATGGAGCTGAATACAGCCGAAAAGAGCTGTATACTGCCGAATCACACCTAATCGAGCGGAATCAAGCAGAATCGCACTGACTGTCACCGAACAGCGTCGAATCGAATCAGGTCGAATCGAGTCGAGCCACATCGTTTTGAATCAAACAAGGTCAAATCGCTTCATATCGTGTCGAATCCCATGGAATCACGTCGAATAACTTCGAATCGTGTGAAACCTCAGAGAATCCTACTGAATCACGTCGAGTCGCATGGAATCTCATCAAATCCCTTCGGATCTTGCCGAATCCAGTCAAGTCATATCAAATCGCTTTGCACGGAATCGAATTGAATCCAATAGATTAAAGTAGGCTAGGTTCGGGTGGGGTGCCGTAGGGTCGGGTAGGGTAGAATAGAATAGAGTACAACAGAGTAGGAGAGAACAGAACAGAACAGAAAGAATACAACAGAACAGAATAGAGTCAAAGAGAGAGAACATAGCCGAATTGAGCCGAGTGGAGACAAAACGAGACGAATCACGTCCGGTTGCTTCGAATCGCGTCAAATCAAATCGAATCGATTAGAAGAGATGAGGGTAGGGAAGGGTAGAATAGAATAGAGGAAAATAGTGAAGAATGGTGTGGAATGGAATAGAATGGAATTGAACGGAGTCCAATAAAGACGGATAGATATGAATAGAGTACAAAAGAGTCTAATAGAGCAGAATAGGGCCGGATAGGGCCAAATAAGGCCTAATTGAGCAGAATCCAGCAGAATCGATGGAATTCGAGCCTAATCGAGCCGAATGGAGTGAAATGGAGTCAAGTCGAGCCGAATAGAGCCGATGCGAACTGAATCGAGCTGATTCAAGCCTAATCGCGTCAAATCGCGTGGAAATACGTCACATCGAATCTAATCAAATAGATTAGGGGAGGGGCGGGTGGGTAGAATAGAACAGAATAGTACAGAATAGAAAGAATAGAATATAGTACAGTAGGGTAGAGTAGAGAGAGTAAAGCAGAGAAGAGTAGAGCAGAGTAGAATTGAGTCAAATAGAGTCAAATAGTGCAGGATATAGCTGAAGAGAGCCAATTCTGGCCGAATCGAGTCACATGGAAACAAAACGAGATGAATCACACCGAATTGCTTCGAATCGCATCCAATCGAATAGATTAGAGTAACGTAGGGTAGAGTAGAACAGAATAGAGTAGAATAGCGTAGAATGGAGAAGAGTGGAGTCAAATGGAGTCGAACAGAGACAAATAGAGTAGAAAAGAGTCGAATCGAGCCAAATAGGGCCGAATAAGGCTGAACCGAGTGGAAACGAGCTGAATTGAAGCGATTCGAGCCAAATCGAGCTGAATCGAGCCGACTCAAGCATGATGGTGTCCAGTCGCATCGAAATGCTTTGAATCGAATCAAATGGAAGAGATTAGAATAGGTTAGGGTAGGGTAGTTTATGATAGGAAGACTAGGGTAGATGCAAGTAGAACACATTAGAGTAGACAAGAGAAGGCTAGAGTAGAAGCCTAGACTAGTAAGCTGGACTAGTCAGCTAGACTAGTGGCATAGAGCAGTAGCCTAGACAACTAGTCTTGAATGGTACCCTAAGTCAGTAATCTGAACGAGTACCCTTGCCTTAACTAGTAGTCCTAACAAGTACCCTTGCCTTAAGCAGTAGTCTTCACTAGTACCCTTGCCTTCACTAGTAGTATGTCCTTAACAAGTAGCCTGAACGGGTACCCTTGCCTTAACCAGTACCCTCAACAAGTACCCATGCCTTAACTAGTAGCCTGGCCTTAACTAGTAGCCTGGCCTTAACTAGTAGCCTGAACTAGTACACTTGCCTTAAGGAGTACCCTTGCCCGAACTACTCCCCTTAATTAGGACCCTTATTGAGTAACCCTAAGTAGTAGAGTATGGTACGGTGGGGTAGCATAGGGTAGGGAAGCATACGGTGGAACAGAGAAAATAGAAGGAAATAGAATAGAACAGCATAGGTCAGGGTAGGTTAGCTTAGTGCAGGGTATGGTAGAGTAGCATAGGATGGAATAGAGAAAATAGAAAAGGAGACTAGAAAAGAGCAGACTAGATTAGGATAGGGTAGGGTGGGGGAGGGTTGTGTAGAATACAGTAGTGTAGAATGGAATAGAATGGTGTGGAATGGAGTCGAATGGATTCGAACAGAGATGAATAGAGTAGAAAAGAGTTGAAGAGAGCCGAATAACGCTGAATAGGACCAAATATGGCCGAAATGAGCCGAATCGAGTCGAGTCGACCAGATTCGGGATGAATGGAGCCTAGTGGAGCTGAAATGAGCCAAATAGAGACAAACTGAACCCAGCAAAATCGAGCCAAAACACACTTAATTGCATCCTATTGCATCGGATCTCGTCGAATTCCATCAAATCCCACCAAACCGCATCAAATCTCGCGGAATCTCACCGAATCCCGTCGAATTGTCTCAAATCGGGTCGAATGGTGTCCAACTGAATGGAATTGAATTAAATTGAATAGAGTAGTGTAGGTTAGGCTGGGATTCAGTAGGGAAGGGCACAGAAGAATAGAATAGAGTAGAACAGAAGAGAATACCAAGAGTAGAATGGAGTAGAGTTGAGTAGAGTGGAATAGTCAGAGTCGGGTAGTGCAGAATATAGATGAATAGATCCAATTCAAGCCGAATCGATTCGAATGGAGAGGAAAGGGAACAAATCGTGATGAATCGAATTGATTAGAATAGATTAGAGTAGGGTAGGGTAGAACAGAATAGAATAGAGTAGAAAAGAGTAGAATGGTGTGGAATGGAGTTGAATGGAGCCAAATAGAGACAAATAAAGTAGAAAGGGCTGAGTAGAGCTGAACAGGGCTGAATAAGGTTCACTCGAGCCTAATTATGCTGAATTGAGCAGAATCGAGACGAATTGACCCAATTCAAGCCAAATAGAGCTAAATCGAGCCGATTCAAGCCTAATCACATGGAATCGCGTCGAAATGCGTTGAATCGAATAGATTAGTGTAGAGGAGGGTACGGCAGGAGAGGCTAGACTACAACACAACAGAACACAATAGAAAGAAGAGAATAGAATTAAGTAGAGTCGGGTCCAGTAGAATAGAGTCAAATCGAGTTGACGAGAGCTGAAAAGAGCCAAACAGAGCTGAATACAGCCGAATTGACCAAATTCAAGGTGAATCGAGATGAATCATGTCCAGTCGTTTGAAATGTGTCGAATCGAATCAAATGGATTAGTGTGGGGAAGGTAAGGTTAGGGTAGGGTAGAGAAGAATAGAATAGAGTAGAATAGAACAGAACAAAAAGAATCGAGTAGAGTCACATAGAGTCGAATACTGCCAAAAAGAGCCGAATAGAGTGGAAAAGAGCTGAATAGAACCGAATCGAGTTTAATGGAGGAGAAAGGAGATGAATCGAGCCGATATGACCCGAATCAGGTCGAATTCCGTTCAAGTGTGTCGAATAGCATAGAACAGATTACAGTAGGCTAAGTTAGGGTAGGGTAGGGTAGAATAGAGTGCAGTAGAACAGAACAGAAGAGAAGAGAACACAACTGAAAGAATAGAATAGGGTCGAGACGAGCAGAGTATAGAAGAGTAGAGTAGAGTAGAGTCGAATATTGCCGAATAGAGCCAAAGACAGCCAAATAGAGCCCAAAAGAGCTAAATCGATAGAAACCAAGACAAATCACGCCGAATCCCGTGGAATCGTGCTCTATCGCGTCGAATCCCGTCGAATTGCATTGAATCTGATCAGTTCCAATCCAATCCATTAGAATAGACTAGAGTAGGGTAGAGTCCAATACAATACAGTAGAGAATAGTTTAGGATGGAGTAGAATGGTGTAGCATGGAGTCGAGTGGAGTCGAAAAGAGATAATAGAGTTGAGTAGAGTCTAACAGAGCCGAATAGAGCCTATTCGAGCTGACTAGAGCCGAATGGAGCCGATTAGAGCTGAATCGAACCGATTTGAGCCGATTGGGGATGAATGGAGTGGAAAGGAGCCGATTTGAGCTGAATCGCATCGAGATGCGTGGAATCGAATCCAGTAGAATAGATTAGATTAGGGTAGGATGGAATAGAGTAGAATTGAACACAGTAGAAGAGAATGGAAAGAATACAATAGAATAGAGTAGAAAAGGGTAGAGCAGAGCAGAATAGTGTAGAGTAGAATAGA
The DNA here is from genome assembly GCF_030014295.1 of Loxodonta africana. Lineage (NCBI taxonomy): Eukaryota > Metazoa > Chordata > Mammalia > Proboscidea > Elephantidae > Loxodonta > Loxodonta africana. The sequence goes on along the minus strand of NW_026975144.1, from coordinate 1,170,419 downwards.
GTAGAGTAGAACAGAGTCGAATCAAGCTGAATGGAGATGAAACGAGACAAATCGCGTCGGATGGCGTCGAATCCCATCGAATCAATTACAGTAGGGTATAGTAAAATAGCGTAGAATGGAGTAGAATGGTGTGCAATGGAATCGAGTAGAGTAGAAAAGAGCTGAAGAGAGCCGAAGAGGGCCGAAGAGGGCCAAATCGAGCTGAATTGAGAGAAATCGAGCCGAATCCAGTGAATCGAGCCTAATGGAGCCGAATCGAGCCTAATCAAGCCGAATCGACACTATTCGAGACAAATGGAGCCGAATGGACATGAATCACACTGATTCGGCCCCTAGTCGCCTCAAAATTTGTCGAATTCAATGGAATAGACTAGAGTAGGGGAGGTTCGGGTAGGCTAGGGTAGGGTAGAATGGAGTAGAATAGAATAAAACAGAACAGAACACAACAAAATAGAACAGAACAACACAGAACGAATACAGAAACGAGGAGGCTAGAGTAGAGTAGAGGGGAATAGAGTAGAGTAGAGTAGATTCGAACAGAGCCAAATCGAGCCGAATCGCGTCGAAATGGGTTGAATCAAATCCAATCAAATGGATTACACTACCTTAGAGTTGGGTAGCGTAGGGTAGGGTAGAATAGAGTAGACTAGTACAGAACACAGTAGAAACAATACAATAGAATAGAGAAGATTAGACTACAGTAGAATAGAGCTGAATAGAGCCAAATGCAGACGAAACGAGAGGAATCGTGTAGAAGCACTTAGAGTAAATTAGAGTGGTGTTGGGTAGGGTAGAGCAGAATAGAGTAGAATAGTGTAGAATAGTGTGGAATGAATAGAATGGAGTAGAATGGAGTCAAATAGAAACGAATAGAGTAGAAAAGAGTCGAATAGAGCAGAATAGGGCCGAAGAAGGCCAAATCGAGCAGATTCGAAGCGATTCAAGCCAAAACAAGCTGAATGGAGCCTAACTGAGCCGAATAGAGCCAAATCGAGCCGAATCGAGCCGACTCAAGCTTCATCGCCTCGAATCGCGTTCAATGCGTCAAATCCAATCGAAACGTATAGATTAGAGAAGGGGAGGGGAGGGCAGGGGAGGGTAGAATAGAACAGAGTAGAGTGGAATAGAAGAGATTAGAACAGAATAGAAGGAATAGAATCGAGTAGAATCGAGTGGAAAAGAGTAGAGTCGAATACAGTCGAATAGAGCCGACTAAGCTGAATAGAGACGAATGGAGCTGAATACAGCCGAAAAGAGCTGTATACTGCCGAATCACACCTAATCGAGCGGAATCAAGCAGAATCGCACTGACTGTCACCGAACAGCGTCGAATCGAATCAGGTCGAATCGAGTCGAGCCACATCGTTTTGAATCAAACAAGGTCAAATCGCTTCATATCGTGTCGAATCCCATGGAATCACGTCGAATAACTTCGAATCGTGTGAAACCTCAGAGAATCCTACTGAATCACGTCGAGTCGCATGGAATCTCATCAAATCCCTTCGGATCTTGCCGAATCCAGTCAAGTCATATCAAATCGCTTTGCACGGAATCGAATTGAATCCAATAGATTAAAGTAGGCTAGGTTCGGGTGGGGTGCCGTAGGGTCGGGTAGGGTAGAATAGAATAGAGTACAACAGAGTAGGAGAGAACAGAACAGAACAGAAAGAATACAACAGAACAGAATAGAGTCAAAGAGAGAGAACATAGCCGAATTGAGCCGAGTGGAGACAAAACGAGACGAATCACGTCCGGTTGCTTCGAATCGCGTCAAATCAAATCGAATCGATTAGAAGAGATGAGGGTAGGGAAGGGTAGAATACAATAGAGGAAAATAGTGAAGAATGGTGTGGAATGGAATAGAATGGAATTGAACGGAGTCCAATAAAGACGGATAGATATGAATAGAGTACAAAAGAGTCTAATAGAGCAGAATAGGGCCGGATAGGGCCAAATAAGGCCTAATTGAGCAGAATCCAGCAGAATCGATGGAATTCGAGCCTAATCGAGCCGAATGGAGTGAAATGGAGTCAAGTCGAGCCGAATAGAGCCGATGCGAACTGAATCGAGCTGATTCAAGCCTAATCGCGTCAAATCGCGTGGAAATACGTCACATCGAATCTAATCAAATAGATTAGGGGAGGGGCGGGTGGGTAGAATAGAACAGAATAGTACAGAATAGAAAGAATAGAATATAGTACAGTAGGGTAGAGTAGAGAGAGTAAAGCAGAGAAGAGTAGAGCAGAGTAGAATTGAGTCAAATAGAGTCAAATAGTGCAGGATATAGCTGAAGAGAGCCAATTCTGGCCGAATCGAGTCACATGGAAACAAAACGAGATGAATCACACCGAATTGCTTCGAATCGCATCCAATCGAATAGATTAGAGTAACGTAGGGTAGAGTAGAACAGAATAGAGTAGAATAGCGTAGAATGGAGAAGAGTGGAGTCAAATGGAGTCGAACAGAGACAAATAGAGTAGAAAAGAGTCGAATCGAGCCAAATAGGGCCGAATAAGGCTGAACCGAGTGGAAACGAGCTGAATTGAAGCGATTCGAGCCAAATCGAGCTGAATCGAGCCGACTCAAGCATGATGGTGTCCAGTCGCATCGAAATGCTTTGAATCGAATCAAATGGAAGAGATTAGAATAGGTTAGGGTAGGGTAGTTTATGATAGGAAGACTAGGGTAGATGCAAGTAGAACACATTAGAGTAGACAAGAGAAGGCTAGAGTAGAAGCCTAGACTAGTAAGCTGGACTAGTCAGCTAGACTAGTGGCATAGAGCAGTAGCCTAGACAACTAGTCTTGAATGGTACCCTAAGTCAGTAATCTGAACGAGTACCCTTGCCTTAACTAGTAGTCCTAACAAGTACCCTTGCCTTAAGCAGTAGTCTTCACTAGTACCCTTGCCTTCACTAGTAGTATGTCCTTAACAAGTAGCCTGAACGGGTACCCTTGCCTTAACCAGTACCCTCAACAAGTACCCATGCCTTAACTAGTAGCCTGGCCTTAACTAGTACCCTGGCCTTAACTAGTAGCCTGAACTAGTACACTTGCCTTAAGGAGTACCCTTGCCCGAACTACTCCCCTTAATTAGGACCCTTATTGAGTAACCCTAAGTAGTAGAGTATGGTACGGTGGGGTAGCATAGGGTAGGGAAGCATACGGTGGAACAGAGAAAATAGAAGGAAATAGAATAGAACAGCATAGGTCAGGGTAGGTTAGCTTAGTGCAGGGTATGGTAGAGTAGCATAGGATGGAATAGAGAAAATAGAAAAGGAGACTAGAAAAGAGCAGACTAGATTAGGATAGGGTAGGGTGGGGGAGGGTTGTGTAGAATACAGTAGTGTAGAATGGAATAGAATGGTGTGGAATGGAGTCGAATGGATTCGAACAGAGATGAATAGAGTAGAAAAGAGTTGAAGAGAGCCGAATAACGCTGAATAGGACCAAATATGGCCGAAATGAGCCGAATCGAGTCGAGTCGACCAGATTCGGGATGAATGGAGCCTAGTGGAGCTGAAATGAGCCAAATAGAGACAAACTGAACCCAGCAAAATCGAGCCAAAACACACTTAATTGCATCCTATTGCATCGGATCTCGTCGAATTCCATCAAATCCCACCAAACCGCATCAAATCTCGCGGAATCTCACCGAATCCCGTCGAATTGTCTCAAATCGGGTCGAATGGTGTCCAACTGAATGGAATTGAATTAAATTGAATAGAGTAGTGTAGGTTAGGCTGGGATTCAGTAGGGAAGGGCACAGAAGAATAGAATAGAGTAGAACAGAAGAGAATACCAAGAGTAGAATGGAGTAGAGTTGAGTAGAGTGGAATAGTCAGAGTCGGGTAGTGCAGAATATAGATGAATAGATCCAATTCAAGCCGAATCGATTCGAATGGAGAGGAAAGGGAACAAATCGTGATGAATCGAATTGATTAGAATAGATTAGAGTAGGGTAGGGTAGAACAGAATAGAATAGAGTAGAAAAGAGTAGAATGGTGTGGAATGGAGTTGAATGGAGCCAAATAGAGACAAATAAAGTAGAAAGGGCTGAGTAGAGCTGAACAGGGCTGAATAAGGTTCACTCGAGCCTAATTATGCTGAATTGAGCAGAATCGAGACGAATTGACCCAATTCAAGCCAAATAGAGCTAAATCGAGCCGATTCAAGCCTAATCACATGGAATCGCGTCGAAATGCGTTGAATCGAATAGATTAGTGTAGAGGAGGGTACGGCAGGAGAGGCTAGACTACAACACAACAGAACACAATAGAAAGAAGAGAATAGAATTAAGTAGAGTCGGGTCCAGTAGAATAGAGTCAAATCGAGTTGACGAGAGCTGAAAAGAGCCAAACAGAGCTGAATACAGCCGAATTGACCAAATTCAAGGTGAATCGAGATGAATCATGTCCAGTCGTTTGAAATGTGTCGAATCGAATCAAATGGATTAGTGTGGGGAAGGTAAGGTTAGGGTAGGGTAGAGAAGAATAGAATAGAGTAGAATAGAACAGAACAAAAAGAATCGAGTAGAGTCACATAGAGTCGAATACTGCCAAAAAGAGCCGAATAGAGTGGAAAAGAGCTGAATAGAACCGAATCGAGTTTAATGGAGGAGAAAGGAGATGAATCGAGCCGATATGACCCGAATCAGGTCGAATTCCGTTCAAGTGTGTCGAATAGCATAGAACAGATTACAGTAGGCTAAGTTAGGGTAGGGTAGGGTAGAATAGAGTGCAGTAGAACAGAACAGAACAGAAGAGAACACAACTGAAAGAATAGAATAGGGTCGAGACGAGCAGAGTATAGAAGAGTAGAGTAGAGTAGAGTCGAATATTGCCGAATAGAGCCAAAGACAGCCAAATAGAGCCCAAAAGAGCTAAATCGATAGAAACCAAGACAAATCACGCCGAATCCCGTGGAATCATGCTGTATCGCGTCGAATCCCGTCGAATTGCATTGAATCTGATCAGTTCCAATCCAATCCATTAGAATAGACTAGAGTAGGGTAGAGTCCAATACAATACAGTAGAGAATAGTTTAGGATGGAGTAGAATGGTGTAGCATGGAGTCGAGTGGAGTCGAAAAGAGATAATAGAGTTGAGTAGAGTCTAACAGAGCCGAATAGAGCCTATTCGAGCTGACTAGAGCCGAATGGAGCCGATTAGAGCTGAATCGAACCGATTTGAGCCGATTGGGGATGAATGGAGTGGAAAGGAGCCGATTTGAGCTGAATCGCATCGAGATGCGTGGAATCGAATCCAGTAGAATAGATTAGATTAGGGTAGGATGGAATAGAGTAGAATTGAACACAGTAGAAGAGAATGGAAAGAATACAATAGAATAGAGTAGAAAAGGGTAGAGCAGAGCAGAATAGTGTAGAGTAGAATAGAGTAGAGTAGAACAGAGTCGAATCAAGCTGAATGGAGATGAAACGAGACAAATCGCGTCGGATGGCGTCGAATCCCATCGAATCAATTACAGTAGGGTATAGTAAAATAGCGTAGAATGGAGTAGAATGGTGTGCAATGGAATCGAGTAGAGTAGAAAAGAGCTGAAGAGAGCCGAAGAGGGCCGAAGAGGGCCAAATCGAGCTGAATTGAGCGAAATCGAGCCGAATCCAGTGAATCGAGCCTAATGGAGCCGAATCGAGCCTAATCAAGCCGAATCGACACTATTCGAGACAAATGGAGCCGAATGGACATGAATCACACTGATTCGGCCCCTAGTCGCCTCAAAATTTGTCGAATTCAATGGAATAGACTAGAGTAGGGGAGGTTCGGGTAGGCTAGGGTAGGGTAGAATGGAGTAGAATAGAATAAAACAGAACAGAACACAACAAAATAGAACAGAACAACACAGAACGAATACAGAAACGAGGAGGCTAGAGTAGAGTAGAGGGGAATAGAGTAGAGTAGAGTAGATTCGAACAGAGCCAAATCGAGCCGAATCGCGTCGAAATGGGTTGAATCAAATCCAATCAAATGGATTACACTACCTTAGAGTTGGGTAGCGTAGGGTAGGGTAGAATAGAGTAGACTAGTACAGAACACAGTAGAAACAATACAATAGAATAGAGAAGATTAGACTACAGTAGAATAGAGCTGAATAGAGCCAAATGCAGACGAAACGAGAGGAATCGTGTAGAAGCACTTAGAGTAAATTAGAGTGGTGTTGGGTAGGGTAGAGCAGAATAGAGTAGAATAGTGTAGAATAGTGTGGAATGAATAGAATGGAGTAGAATGGAGTCAAATAGAAACGAATAGAGTAGAAAAGAGTCGAATAGAGCAGAATAGGGCCGAAGAAGGCCAAATCGAGCAGATTCGAAGCGATTCAAGCCAAAACAAGCTGAATGGAGCCTAACTGAGCCGAATAGAGCCAAATCGAGCCGAATCGAGCCGACTCAAGCTTCATCGCCTCGAATCGCGTTCAATGCGTCAAATCCAATCGAAACGTATAGATTAGAGAAGGGGAGGGGAGGGCAGGGGAGGGTAGAATAGAACAGAGTAGAGTGGAATAGAAGAGATTAGAACAGAATAGAAGGAATAGAATCGAGTAGAATCGAGTGGAAAAGAGTAGAGTCGAATACAGTCGAATAGAGCCGACTAAGCTGAATAGAGACGAATGGAGCTGAATACAGCCGAAAAGAGCTGTATACTGCCGAATCACACCTAATCGAGCGGAATCAAGCAGAATCGCACTGACTGTCACCGAACAGCGTCGAATCGAATCAGGTCGAATCGAGTCGAGCCACATCGTTTTGAATCAAACAAGGTCAAATCGCTTCATATCGTGTCGAATCCCATGGAATCACGTCGAATAACTTCGAATCGTGTGAAACCTCAGAGAATCCTACTGAATCACGTCGAGTCGCATGGAATCTCATCAAATCCCTTCGGATCTTGCCGAATCCAGTCAAGTCATATCAAATCGCTTTGCACGGAATCGAATTGAATCCAATAGATTAAAGTAGGCTAGGTTCGGGTGGGGTGCCGTAGGGTCGGGTAGGGTAGAATAGAATAGAGTACAACAGAGTAGGAGAGAACAGAACAGAACAGAAAGAATACAACAGAACAGAATAGAGTCAAAGAGAGAGAACATAGCCGAATTGAGCCGAGTGGAGACAAAACGAGACGAATCACGTCCGGTTGCTTCGAATCGCGTCAAATCAAATCGAATCGATTAGAAGAGATGAGGGTAGGGAAGGGTAGAATAGAATAGAGGAAAATAGTGAAGAATGGTGTGGAATGGAATAGAATGGAATTGAACGGAGTCCAATAAAGACGGATAGATATGAATAGAGTACAAAAGAGTCTAATAGAGCAGAATAGGGCCGGATAGGGCCAAATAAGGCCTAATTGAGCAGAATCCAGCAGAATCGATGGAATTCGAGCCTAATCGAGCCGAATGGAGTGAAATGGAGTCAAGTCGAGCCGAATAGAGCCGATGCGAACTGAATCGAGCTGATTCAAGCCTAATCGCGTCAAATCGCGTGGAAATACGTCACATCGAATCTAATCAAATAGATTAGGGGAGGGGCGGGTGGGTAGAATAGAACAGAATAGTACAGAATAGAAAGAATAGAATATAGTACAGTAGGGTAGAGTAGAGAGAGTAAAGCAGAGAAGAGTAGAGCAGAGTAGAATTGAGTCAAATAGAGTCAAATAGTGCAGGATATAGCTGAAGAGAGCCAATTCTGGCCGAATCGAGTCACATGGAAACAAAACGAGATGAATCACACCGAATTGCTTCGAATCGCATCCAATCGAATAGATTAGAGTAACGTAGGGTAGAGTAGAACAGAATAGAGTAGAATAGCGTAGAATGGAGAAGAGTGGAGTCAAATGGAGTCGAACAGAGACAAATAGAGTAGAAAAGAGTCGAATCGAGCCAAATAGGGCCGAATAAGGCTGAACCGAGTGGAAACGAGCTGAATTGAAGCGATTCGAGCCAAATCGAGCTGAATCGAGCCGACTCAAGCATGATGGTGTCCAGTCGCATCGAAATGCTTTGAATCGAATCAAATGGAAGAGATTAGAATAGGTTAGGGTAGGGTAGTTTATGATAGGAAGACTAGGGTAGATGCAAGTAGAACACATTAGAGTAGACAAGAGAAGGCTAGAGTAGAAGCCTAGACTAGTAAGCTGGACTAGTCAGCTAGACTAGTGGCATAGAGCAGTAGCCTAGACAACTAGTCTTGAATGGTACCCTAAGTCAGTAATCTGAACGAGTAACCTTGCCTTAACTAGTAGTCCTAACAAGTACCCTTGCCTTAAGCAGTAGTCTTCACTAGTACCCTTGCCTTCACTAGTAGTATGTCCTTAACAAGTAGCCTGAACGGGTACCCTTGCCTTAACCAGTACCCTCAACAAGTACCCATGCCTTAACTAGTAGCCTGGCCTTAACTAGTACCCTGGCCTTAACTAGTAGCCTGAACTAGTACACTTGCCTTAAGGAGTACCCTTGCCCGAACTACTCCCCTTAATTAGGACCCTTATTGAGTAACCCTAAGTAGTAGAGTATGGTACGGTGGGGTAGCATAGGGTAGGGAAGCATACGGTGGAACAGAGAAAATAGAAGGAAATAGAATAGAACAGCATAGGTCAGGGTAGGTTAGCTTAGTGCAGGGTATGGTAGAGTAGCATAGGATGGAATAGAGAAAATAGAAAAGGAGACTAGAAAAGAGCAGACTAGATTAGGATAGGGTAGGGTGGGGGAGGGTTGTGTAGAATACAGTAGTGTAGAATGGAATAGAATGGTGTGGAATGGAGTCGAATGGATTCGAACAGAGATGAATAGAGTAGAAAAGAGTTGAAGAGAGCCGAATAACGCTGAATAGGACCAAATATGGCCGAAATGAGCCGAATCGAGTCGAGTCGACCAGATTCGGGATGAATGGAGCCTAGTGGAGCTGAAATGAGCCAAATAGAGACAAACTGAACCCAGCAAAATCGAGCCAAAACACACTTAATTGCATCCTATTGCATCGGATCTCGTCGAATTCCATCAAATCCCACCAAACCGCATCAAATCTCGCGGAATCTCACCGAATCCCGTCGAATTGTCTCAAATCGGGTCGAATGGTGTCCAACTGAATGGAATTGAATTAAATTGAATAGAGTAGTGTAGGTTAGGCTGGGATTCAGTAGGGAAGGGCACAGAAGAATAGAATAGAGTAGAACAGAAGAGAATACCAAGAGTAGAATGGAGTAGAGTTGAGTAGAGTGGAATAGTCAGAGTCGGGTAGTGCAGAATATAGATGAATAGATCCAATTCAAGCCGAATCGATTCGAATGGAGAGGAAAGGGAACAAATCGTGATGAATCGAATTGATTAGAATAGATTAGAGTAGGGTAGGGTAGAACAGAATAGAATAGAGTAGAAAAGAGTAGAATGGTGTGGAATGGAGTTGAATGGAGCCAAATAGAGACAAATAAAGTAGAAAGGGCTGAGTAGAGCTGAACAGGGCTGAATAAGGTTCACTCGAGCCTAATTACGCTGAATTGAGCAGAATCGAGACGAACTGACCCAATTCAAGCCAAATAGAGCTAAATCGAGCCGATTCAAGCCTAATCGCATGGAATCGCGTCGAAATGCGTTGAATCGAATAGATTAGTGTAGAGGAGGGTACGGCAGGAGAGGCTAGACTACAACACAACAGAACACAATAGAAAGAAGAGAATAGAATTAAGTAGAGTCGGGTCCAGTAGAATAGAGTCAAATCGAGTTGACGAGCGCTGAAAAGAGCCAAACAGAGCTGAATACAGCCGAATTGACCAAATTCAAGGTGAATCGAGATGAATCAAGTCCAGTCGTTTGAAATGTGTCGAATCGAATCAAATAGATTAGTGTGGGGAAGGTAAGGTTAGGGTAGGGTAGAGAAGAATAGAATAGAGTAGAATAGAACAGAACAGAAAGAATCGAGTAGACTAGAGTCACACAGAGTCGAATACTGCCAAAAAGAGCCGAATAGAGTGGAAAAGAGCCGAATAGAACCGAATCGAGTTTAATGGAGGAGAAAGGAGATGAATCGAGCCGATATGACCCGAATCAGGTCGAATTCTGTTCAAGTGTGTCGAATAGCATAGAACAGATTACAGTAGGCTAAGTTAGGGTAGGGTAGGGTAGAATAGAGTGCAGTAGAACAGAGCAGAAGAGAAGAGAACACAACTGAAAGAATAGAATAGGGTCGAGACGAGCAGAGTATAGAAGAGTAGAGTAGAGTAGAGTCGAATATTGCCGAATAGAGCCAAAGACAGCCAAATAGAGCCCAAAAGAGCTAAATCGATAGAAACCAAGACAAATCACGCCGAATCCCGTGGAATCGTGCTCTATCGCGTCGAATCCCGTCGAATTGCATTGAATCTGATCAATTCCAATCCAATCCAATCCAATCCATTACAATAGACTAGAGTAGGGTAGAGTCCAATACAATACAGTAGAGAACAGTTTAGGATGGAGTAGAATGGTGTGGCATGGAGTCGAGTGGAGTCGAAAAGAGATAATAGAGTTGAGTAGAGTCTAACGGAGCCGAATAGAGCCTATTCGAGCTGACTAGAGCCGAATGGAGCCGATTAGAGCTGAATCGAACCGATTTGAGCCGATTGGGGATGAATGGAGTGGAAAGGAGCCGATTTGAGCTGAATCGCATCGAGATGCATGGAATCGAATCCAGTAGAATAGATTAGATTAGGGTAGGGTGGAATAGAGTAGACTTGAACACAGTAGAAGAGAATGGAATGAATACAATAGAATAGAGTAGAAAAGGGTAGAGCAGAGCAGAATAGTGTAGAGTAGAATAGAGTAGAGTAGAACAGAGCCGAAGCAAGCTGAATGGAGACGAAACGAGACAAATCTCGTCGAATGGCGTCGAATCCCATGGAATCAATCACAGTAGGGTATAGTAGAATAGCGTAGAATGGAGTAGAATGGTGTGCAATGGAATCGAGTAGAGTAGAAGAGAGCCGAAGAGGGCCGAAGAGGGCCAAATCGAGCTGAATTGAGCGAAATCGAGCCGAATCCAGTGAATCGAGCCTAATCAAGCCGAATCGACACTATTCGAGACAAATGGAGCCGGATGGACATGAATCACACCGATTCGGCCCCTAGTCGCGTCAAAATTTGTCGAATTCAATGGAATAGACTAGAGTAGGGGAGGTTCGGGTAGGCTAGGGTAGGGTAGAATGGAGTAGAATAGAATAAAACAGAACAGAACAGACCAAAATAGAACAGAACAACACAGAACGAATACAGAAACGAGTAGGCTAGAGTAGAGTAGAGGGGAATAGAGTAGAGTAGAATAGATTCGAACAGAGCCAAATCGAGCCGAATCGCGTCGAAATGGGTTGAATGAATCAAATCCAATCAAGTGGATTACAATACCTTAGAGTTGGGTAGCATAGGGTAGGGTAGAATAGAGTAGAATAGTACAGAACAGAGTAGAAACAATACAATAGAATAGAGAAGAGTTGACTAGAGTAGAATAGAGCTGAAGAGAGCCAAATGCAGACGAAACGAGAGGAATCGTGTAGAAGCAATTAGAGTGGTGCTGGGTAGGGTAGAGCAGAATAGAGTAGAATAGCGTAGAATAGTGTGGAATGAATAGAATGGAGTAGAATGGAGTCAAATAGAAATGAACAGAGTAGAAAAGAGTCGAATAGAGCAGAATAGGGCCGAAGAATGCCAAATCGAGCAGATTCGAAGCGACTCAAGCCAAAACAAGCTGAATGGAGCCTAACTGAGCCGAATAGAGCCAAATCGAGCAGAATCGAGCCGACTCAAGCATGATGGTGTCCAGTCGCATCGAAATGCTTTGAATCGAATCAAATGGAAGAGATTAGAATAGGTTAGGGTAGGGTAGTTTATGATAGGAAGACTAGGGTAGATGCAAGTAGAACACATTAGAGTAGACAAGAGAAGGCTAGAGTAGAAGCCTAGACTAGTAAGCTGGACTAGTCAGCTAGACTAGTGGCATAGAGCAGTAGCCTAGACAACTAGTCTTGAATGGTACCCTAAGTCAGTAATCTGAACGAGTAACCTTGCCTTAACTAGTAGTCCTAACAAGTACCCTTGCCTTAAGCAGTAGTCTTCACTAGTACCCTTGCCTTCACTAGTAGTATGTCCTTAACAAGTAGCCTGAACGGGTACCCTTGCCTTAACCAGTACCCTCAACAAGTACCCATGCCTTAACTAGTAGCCTGGCCTTAACTAGTACCCTGGCCTTAACTAGTAGCCTGAACTAGTACACTTGCCTTAAGGAGTACCCTTGCCCGAACTACTCCCCTTAATTAGGACCCTTATTGAGTAACCCTAAGTAGTAGAGTATGGTACGGTGGGGTAGCATAGGGTAGGGAAGCATACGGTGGAACAGAGAAAATAGAAGGAAATAGAATAGAACAGCATAGGTCAGGGTAGGTTAGCTTAGTGCAGGGTATGGTAGAGTAGCATAGGATGGAATAGAGAAAATAGAAAAGGAGACTAGAAAAGAGCAGACTAGATTAGGATAGGGTAGGGTGGGGGAGGGTTGTGTAGAATACAGTAGTGTAGAATGGAATAGAATGGTGTGGAATGGAGTCGAATGGATTCGAACAGAGATGAATAGAGTAGAAAAGAGTTGAAGAGAGCCGAATAACGCTGAATAGGACCAAATATGGCCGAAATGAGCCGAATCGAGTCGAGTCGACCAGATTCGGGATGAATGGAGCCTAGTGGAGCTGAAATGAGCCAAATAGAGACAAACTGAACCCAGCAAAATCGAGCCAAAACACACTTAATTGCATCCTATTGCATCGGATCTCGTCGAATTCCATCAAATCCCACCAAACCGCATCAAATCTCGCGGAATCTCACCGAATCCCGTCGAATTGTCTCAAATCGGGTCGAATGGTGTCCAACTGAATGGAATTGAATTAAATTGAATAGAGTAGTGTAGGTTAGGCTGGGATTCAGTAGGGAAGGGCACAGAAGAATAGAATAGAGTAGAACAGAAGAGAATACCAAGAGTAGAATGGAGTAGAGTTGAGTAGAGTGGAATAGTCAGAGTCGGGTAGTGCAGAATATAGATGAATAGATCCAATTCAAGCCGAATCGATTCGAATGGAGAGGAAAGGGAACAAATCGTGATGAATCGAATTGATTAGAATAGATTAGAGTAGGGTAGGGTAGAACAGAATAGAATAGAGTAGAAAAGAGTAGAATGGTGTGGAATGGAGTTGAATGGAGACAAATAGAGACAAATAAAGGAGAAACGGCTGAGTAGAGCTGAACAGGGCTGAATAAGGTTCACTCGAGCCTAATTACGCTGAATTGAGCAGAATCGAGACGAACTGACCCAATTCAAGCCAAATAGAGCTAAATCGAGCCGATTCAAGCCTAATCGCATGGAATCGCGTCGAAATGCGTTGAATCGAATAGATTAGTGTAGAGGAGGGTACGGCAGGAGAGGCTAGACTACAACACAACAGAACACAATAGAAAGAAGAGAATAGAATTAAGTAGAGTCGGGTCCAGTAGAATAGAGTCAAATCGAGTTGACGAGCGCTGAAAAGAGCCAAACAGAGCTGAATACAGCCGAATTGACCAAATTCAAGGTGAATCGAGATGAATCAAGTCCAGTCGTTTGAAATGTGTCGAATCGAATCAAATAGATTAGTGTGGGGAAGGTAAGGTTAGGGTAGGGTAGAGAAGAATAGAATAGAGTAGAATAGAACAGAACAGAAAGAATCGAGTAGACTAGAGTCACACAGAGTCGAATACTGCCAAAAAGAGCCGAATAGAGTGGAAAAGAGCCGAATAGAACCGAATCGAGTTTAATGGAGGAGAAAGGAGATGAATCGAGCCGATATGACCCGAATCAGGTCGAATTCTGTTCAAGTGTGTCGAATAGCATAGAACAGATTACAGTAGGCTAAGTTAGGGTAGGGTAGGGTAGAATAGAGTGCAGTAGAACAGAGCAGAAGAGAAGAGAACACAACTGAAAGAATAGAATAGGGTCGAGACGAGCAGAGTATAGAAGAGTAGAGTAGAGTAGAGTCGAATATTGCCGAATAGAGCCAAAGACAGCCAAATAGAGCCCAAAAGAGCTAAATCGATAGAAACCAAGACAAATCACGCCGAATCCCGTGGAATCGTGCTCTATCGCGTCGAATCCCGTCGAATTGCATTGAATCTGATCAATTCCAATCCAATCCAATCCAATCCATTACAATAGACTAGAGTAGGGTAGAGTCCAATACAATACAGTAGAGAACAGTTTAGGATGGAGTAGAATGGTGTGGCATGGAGTCGAGTGGAGTCGAAAAGAGATAATAGAGTTGAGTAGAGTCTAACGGAGCCGAATAGAGCCTATTCGAGCTGACTAGAGCCGAATGGAGCCGATTAGAGCTGAATCGAACCGATTTGAGCCGATTGGGGATGAATGGAGTGGAAAGGAGCCGATTTGAGCTGAATCGCATCGAGATGCATGGAATCGAATCCAGTAGAATAGATTAGATTAGGGTAGGGTGGAATAGAGTAGACTTGAACACAGTAGAAGAGAATGGAATGAATACAATAGAATAGAGTAGAAAAGGGTAGAGCAGAGCAGAATAGTGTAGAGTAGAATAGAGTAGAGTAGAACAGAGCCGAAGCAAGCTGAATGGAGACGAAACGAGACAAATCTCGTCGAATGGCGTCGAATCCCATGGAATCAATCACAGTAGGGTATAGTAGAATAGCGTAGAATGGAGTAGAATGGTGTGCAATGGAATCGAGTAGAGTAGAAGAGAGCCGAAGAGGGCCGAAGAGGGCCAAATCGAGCTGAATTGAGCGAAATCGAGCCGAATCCAGTGAATCGAGCCTAATCAAGCCGAATCGACACTATTCGAGACAAATGGAGCCGGATGGACATGAATCACACCGATTCGGCCCCTAGTCGCGTCAAAATTTGTCGAATTCAATGGAATAGACTAGAGTAGGGGAGGTTCGGGTAGGCTAGGGTAGGGTAGAATGGAGTAGAATAGAATAAAACAGAACAGAACAGACCAAAATAGAACAGAACAACACAGAACGAATACAGAAACGAGTAGGCTAGAGTAGAGTAGAGGGGAATAGAGTAGAGTAGAATAGATTCGAACAGAGCCAAATCGAGCCGAATCGCGTCGAAATGGGTTGAATGAATCAAATCCAATCAAGTGGATTACAATACCTTAGAGTTGGGTAGCATAGGGTAGGGTAGAATAGAGTAGAATAGTACAGAACAGAGTAGAAACAATACAATAGAATAGAGAAGAGTTGACTAGAGTAGAATAGAGCTGAAGAGAGCCAAATGCAGACGAAACGAGAGGAATCGTGTAGAAGCAATTAGAGTGGTGCTGGGTAGGGTAGAGCAGAATAGAGTAGAATAGCGTAGAATAGTGTGGAATGAATAGAATGGAGTAGAATGGAGTCAAATAGAAATGAACAGAGTAGAAAAGAGTCGAATAGAGCAGAATAGGGCCGAAGAATGCCAAATCGAGCAGATTCGAAGCGACTCAAGCCAAAACAAGCTGAATGGAGCCTAACTGAGCCGAATAGAGCCAAATCGAGCTGAATCGAGCCGACTCAAGCATGATGGTGTCCAGTCGCATCGAAATGCTTTGAATCGAATCAAATGGAATCGATTAGAATAGGTTAGGGTAGGGTAGTTTATGATCGGAAGACTAGGGTAGATGCAAGTAGACTACACTAGAGTAGACAAGAGAAGGCTAGAGTAGAAGCCTAGACTAGTAAGCTGGACTAGTCAGCTAGACTAGTGGCATAGAGCAGTAGCCTAGACAACTAGTCTTGAATAGTACCCTAAGTCAGTAATCTGAACGAGTACCCTTGCCTGAACTCTTAGCCTAATCTAGTACCCTTGCCTTAATTAGTAGTCCTAACAAGTACCCTTGCCTTAACCAGTAGTCTTCACTAGTACCCTTGCCTTCACTAGTAGTATGTCCTTAACAAGTAGCCTGAACGGGTAGCCTTGCCTTAACCAGTACCCTCAACAAGTACCCACGCCTTAACTAGTAGCCTGGCCTTAACTAGTAGCCTGGCCTTAACTAGTAGCCTGAACTAGTACACTTGCCTTAAGGAGTACCCTTGCCCGAACTACTCCCCTTAATTAGGACCCTTATTGAATAACCCTAAGTAGTAGAGTATGGTACGGTGGGGTAGCATAGGGTAGGGAAGCCTACGGTGGAACAGAGAAAATAGAAGGAAATAGGATAGAACAGCATAGGTCAGGGTAGGTTAGCTTAGTGCAGGGTATGGTAGAGTAGCATAGGATGGAATAGAGAAAATAGAAAAGGAGACTAGAAAAGAGCAGACTAGATTAGGATAGGGTAGGGTGGGGGAGGGTTTTGTAGAATACAGTAGTGTAGAATGGAATAGAATGGTGTGGAGTGGAGTCGAATGGATTCGAACAGAGATGAATAGAGTAGAAAAGAGTTGAATAGAGCCGAATAACGCTGAATAGGACCAAATATGGCCGAAATGAGCCGAATCGAGTCGAGTCCACCAGATTCGGGATGAATGCAGCTGAGTGGAGCTGAAATGAGCCAAATAGAGACAAACTGAAGCCAGCAAAATCGAGCCAAAACACACTTAATTGCATCCTATTGCATCGGATCTCGTCGAATTCCATCAAATCCCACCAAAACGCATCAAATCTCGCGGAATCTCACCGAATCCCGTCGAATTGTCTCAAATCGGGTCGAATGGTGTCAAACGGAATGGAATCGAATTAAATCGAATAGATTAGAGTAGTGTAGGTTAGGCTGGGATTCAGTAGGGAAGGGCACAGAAGAATAGAATAGAGTAGAACAGAAGAGAATACCAAGAGTAGAATGGAGTAGAGTTGAGTAGAGTGGAATAGTCAGAGTCGGGTAGTGCAGAATATAGATGAATAGATCCAATTCAAGCCGAATCGATTCGAATGGAGAGGAAAGGAGACAAATCGTGATGAATCGAATCGATTCGAATCGATTAGAGTAGGGTAGGGTGGAACAGAATAGAATAGAGTAGAAAAGAGTAGAATGGTGTGGAATGGAGTTGAATGGAGCCAGATAGAGACAAATAAAGTAGAAAGGGTTGAGTAGAGCTGAACAGGGCTGAATAAGGTTCACTCGAGCCTAATTACGCTGAATTGAGCAGAATCGAGACGAACTGACCCAATTCAAGCCAAATAGAGCTAAATCGAGCCGATTCAAGCCTAATCGCATGGAATCGCGTCGAAATGCGTTGAATCGAATAGATTAGTGTAGAGGAGGGTACGGCAGGAGAGGCTAGACTACAACACAACAGAACACAATAGAAAGAAGAGAATAGAATTAAGTAGAGTCGGGTCCAGTAGAATAGAGTCAAATCGAGTTGACGAGAGCTGAAAAGAGCCAAACAGAGCTGAATACAGCCGAATTGACCAAATTCAAGGTGAATCGAGATGAATCAAGTCCAGTCGTTTGAAATGTGTCGAATCGAATCAAATAGATTAGTGTGGGGAAGGTAAGGTTAGGGTAGGGTAGAGAAGAATAGAATAGAGTAGAATAAAACAGAACAGAAAGAATCGAGTAGACTAGAGTCACACAGAGTCGAATACTGCCAAAAAGAGCCGAATAGAGTGGAAAAGAGCCGAATAGAACCGAATCGAGTTTAATGGAGGAGAAAGGAGATGAATCGAGCCGATATGACCCGAATCAGGTCGAATTCTGTTCAAGTGTGTCGAATAGCATAGAACAGATTACAGTAGGCTAAGTTAGGGTAGGGTAGGGTAGAATAGAGTGCAGTAGAACAGAGCAGAAGAGAAGAGAACACAACTGAAAGAATAGAATAGGGTCGAGACGAGCAGAGTATAGAAGAGTAGAGTAGAGTAGAGTCGAATATTGCCGAATAGAGCCAAAGACAGCCAAATAGAGCCCAAAAGAGCTAAATCGATAGAAACCAAGACAAATCACGCCGAATCCCGTGGAATCGTGCTCTATTGCGTCGAATCCCGTCGAATTGCATTGAATCTGATCAATTCCAATCCAATCCAATCCAATCCAATCCATTACAATAGACTAGAGTAGGGTAGAGTCCAATACAATACAGTAGAGAACAGTTTAGGATGGAGTAGAATGGTGTGGCATGGAGTCGAGTGGAGTCGAAAAGAGATAATAGAGTTGAGTAGAGTCTAACAGAGCCGAATAGAGCCTATTCGAGCTGACTAGAGCCGAATGGAGCCGATTAGAGCTGAATCGAACCGATTTGAGCCGATTGGGGATGAATGGAGTGGAAAGGAGCCGATTTGAGCTGAATCGCATCGAGATGCATGGAATCGAATCCAGTAGAATAGATTAGATTAGGGTAGGGTGGAATAGAGTAGACTTGAACACAGTAGAAGAGAATGGAATGAATACAATAGAATAGAGTAGAAAAGGGTAGAGCAGAGCAGAATAGTGTAGAGTAGAATAGAGTAGAGTAGAACAGAGCCGAAGCAAGCTGAATGGAGACGAAACGAGACAAATCTCGTCGAATGGCGTCGAATCCCATGGAATCAATCACAGTAGGGTATAGTAGAATAGCGTAGAATGGAGTAGAATGGTGTGCAATGGAATCGAGTAGAGTAGAAGAGAGCCGAAGAGGGCCGAAGAGGGCCAAATCGAGCTGAATTGAGCGAAATCGAGCCGAATCCAGTGAATCGAGCCTAATCAAGCCGAATCGACACTATTCGAGACAAATGGAGCCGGATGGACATGAATCACACCGATTCGGCCCCTAGTCGCGTCAAAATTTGTCGAATTCAATTGAATAGACTAGAGTAGGGGAGGTTCGGGTAGGCTAGGGTAGGGTAGAATGGAGTAGAATAGAATAAAACAGAACAGAACAGACCAAAATAGAACAGAACAACACAGAACGAATACAGAAACGAGTAGGCTAGAGTAGAGTAGAGGGGAATAGAGTAGAGTAGAATAGATTCGAACAGAGCCAAATCGAGCCGAATCGCGTCGAAATGGGTTGAATGAATCAAATCCAATCAAGTGGATTACAATACCTTAGAGTTGGGTAGCATAGGGTAGGGTAGAATAGAGTAGAATAGTACAGAACAGAGTAGAAACAATACAATAGAATAGAGAAGAGTTGACTAGAGTAGAATAGAGCTGAAGAGAGCCAAATGCAGACGAAACGAGAGGAATCGTGTAGAAGCAATTAGAGTGGTGCTGGGTAGGGTAGAGCAGAATAGAGTAGAATAGTGTAGAATAGTGTGGAATGAATAGAATGGAGTAGAATGGAGTCAAATAGAAATGAATAGAGTAGAAAAGAGTCGAATAGAGCAGAATAGGGCCGAAGAACGCCAAATCGAGCAGATTCGAAGCGACTCAAGCCAAAACAAGCTGAATGGAGCCTAACTGAGCCGAATAGAGCCAAATCGAGCCGAATCGAGCCGATTCAAGCTTCATCGCCTCGAATCGCGTTCAATGCGTCAAATCCAATTGAGACGTATAGATTAGAGAAGGGGAGGGGAGGGGAGGGGAGAATAGAACAGCGTAGAGTGGAATAGAAGAGATTAGAACAGAATAGAAGGAATAGAATCGAGTAGAATAGAGTGGAAAAGAGTAGAGTCGAATACAGTCGAATAGAGCCGACTAAGCTGAATAGAGACGAATGGAGCTGAATACAGCCGAAAAGAGCTGTATACTGCCGAATCACACCTAATCGAGCGGAATCAAGCAGAATCGCACTGACTGTCACCGAACAGCGTCGAATCGAATCAGGTCGAATCGAGTCGAGCCACATCGTTTTGAATCAAACAAGGTCAAATCGCTTCATATCGTGTCGAATCCCATGGAATCACGTCGAATAACTTCGAATCGTGTCAAACCTCAGAGAATCCTACCGAATCACGTCGAGTCGCATGGAATCTCATCAAATCCCTTCAGATCTTGCTGAATCCAGTCAAGTCATATCAAATCGCTTTGCACGGAATCGAATTGAATCCAATAGACTAAAGTAGGCTAGGTTCGGGTGGGGTGCCGTAGGGTCGGGTAGGGTAGAATAGAATAGAGTACAACAGAATAGGAGAGAACAGAACAGAACAGAAAGAATACAACAGAACAGAATAGAGTCAAAGAGAGAGAACATACCCGAATTGAGCCGAGTGGAGACAAAACGAGACGAATCACGTCCGGTTGCTTCGAATCGCGTCAAATCAAATCGAATCGATTAGAAGAGATTAGGGTAGGGAAGGGTAGAATAGAATAGAGGAAAATAGTGAAGAATGCTGTGGAATGGAATAGAATGGAGTTGAACGGAGTCCAATAGAGACGGATAGATATGAATAGAGTACAAAAGAGTCTAATAGAGAAGAATAGGGCCGGATAGGGCCAAATAAGGCCTAATTGAGCAGAATCCAGCAGAATCGATGGAATTCGAGCCTAATCGAGCCGAATGGAGTGAAATGGAGTCAAGTCGAGCCGAACGAATAGAGCCGATGCGAACTGAATCGAGCTGATTCAAGCCTAATCGCGTCAAATCGCGTGGAAATACGTCACATCGAATCTAATCAAATAGATTAAGGGAGGGGCGGGTGGGTAGAATAGAACAGAATAGTACAGAATAGAAAGACTAGAATATAGTACAGTAGGGTGCAGTAGAGAGAGTAAAGCAGAGCAGAGTAGAATTGAGTCAAATAGAGTCAAATAGTGCAGGACATAGCTGAATAGAGCCCATTCTGGCCGAATCGAGTCAAATGGAAACAAAACGAGATGAATCACACCGAATTGCTTCGAATCGCATCCAGTCGAATAGATTAGAGTAACGTAGGGTAGAGTAGAACAGAATAGAGTAGAATAGCGTAGAATGGAGAAGAGTGGAGTCAAATGGAGTCGAACAGAGACAAATAGAGTAGAAAAGAGTCGAATCGAGCCAAATAGGGCCGAATAAGGCTGAACCGAGTGGAAACGAGCTGAATTGAAGCGATTCGAGCCAAATCGAGCTGAATCGAGCCGACTCAAGCATGATGGTGTCCAGGCGCATCGAAATGCTTTGAATCGAATCAAATGGAAGAGATTAGAATAGGTTAGGGTAGGGTAGTTTATGATCGGAAGACTAGGGTAGATGCAAGTAGACTACACTAGAGTAGACAAGAGAAGGCTAGAGTAGAAGCCTAGACTAGTAAGCTGGACTAGTCAGCTAGACTAGTGGCATAGAGCAGTAGCCTAGACAACTAGTCTTGAATAGTACCCTAAGTCAGTAATCTGAACGAGTACCCTTGCCTGAACTCTTAGCCTAATCTAGTACCCTTGCCTTAATTAGTAGTCCTAACAAGTACCCTTGCCTTAACCAGTAGTCTTCACTAGTACCCTTGCCTTCACTAGTAGTATGTCCTTAACAAGTAGCCTGAACGGGTAGCCTTGCCTTAACCAGTACCCTCAACAAGTACCCACGCCTTAACTAGTAGCCTGGCCTTAACTAGTAGTCTGGCCTTAACTAGTAGCCTGAACTAGTACACTTGCCTTAAGGAGTACCCTTGCCCGAACTACTCCCCTTAATTAGGACCCTTATTGAATAACCCTAAGTAGTAGAGTATGGTACGGTGGGGTAGCATAGGGTAGGGAAGCCTACGGTGGAACAGAGAAAATAGAAGGAAATAGGATAGAACAGCATAGGTCAGGGTAGGTTAGCTTAGTGCAGGGTATGGTAGAGTAGCATAGGATGGAATAGAGAAAATAGAAAAGGAGACTAGAAAAGAGCAGACTAGATTAGGATAGGGTAGGGTGGGGGAGGGTTTTGTAGAATACAGTAGTGTAGAATGGAATAGAATGGTGTGGAGTGGAGTCGAATGGATTCGAACAGAGATGAATAGAGTAGAAAAGAGTTGAATAGAGCCGAATAACGCTGAATAGGACCAAATATGGCCGAAATGAGCCGAATCGAGTCGAGTCCACCAGATTCGGGATGAATGCAGCTGAGTGGAGCTGAAATGAGCCAAATAGAGACAAACTGAACCCAGCAAAATCGAGCCAAAACACACTTAATTGCATCCTATTGCATCGGATCTCGTCGAATTCCATCAAATCCCACCAAAACGCATCAAATCTCGCGGAATCTCACCGAATCCCGTCGAATTGTCTCAAATCGGGTCGAATGGTGTCAAACGGAATGGAATCGAATTAAATCGAATAGATTAGAGTAGTGTAGGTTAGGCTGGGATTCAGTAGGGAAGGGCACAGAAGAATAGAATAGAGTAGAACAGAAGAGAATACCAAGAGTAGAATGGAGTAGAGTTGAGTAGAGTGGAATAGTCAGAGTCGGGTAGTGCAGAATATAGATGAATAGATCCAATTCAAGCCGAATCGATTCGAATGGAGAGGAAAGGAGACAAATCGTGATGAATCGAATCGATTCGAATCGATTAGAGTAGGGTAGGGTGGAACAGAATAGAATAGAGTAGAAAAGAGTAGAATGGTGTGGAATGGAGTTGAATGGAGCCAGATAGAGACAAATAAAGTAGAAAGGGTTGAGTAGAGCTGAACAGGGCTGAATAAGGTTCACTCGAGCCTAATTACGCTGAATTGAGCAGAATCGAGACGAACTGACCCAATTCAAGCCAAATAGAGCTAAATCGAGCCGATTCAAGCCTAATCGCATGGAATCGCGTCGAAATGCGTTGAATCGAATAGATTAGTGTAGAGGAGGGTACGGCAGGAGAGGCTAGACTACAACACAACAGAACACAATAGAAAGAAGAGAATAGAATTAAGTAGAGTCGGGTCCAGTAGAATAGAGTCAAATCGAGTTGACGAGAGCTGAAAAGAGCCAAACAGAGCTGAATACAGCCGAATTGACCAAATTCAAGGTGAATCGAGATGAATCAAGTCCAGTCGTTTGAAATGTGTCGAATCGAATCAAATAGATTAGTGTGGGGAAGGTAAGGTTAGGGTAGGGTAGAGAAGAATAGAATAGAGTAGAATAGAACAGAACAGAAAGAATCGAGTAGACTAGAGTCACACAGAGTCGAATACTGCCAAAAAGAGCCGAATAGAGTGGAAAAGAGCCGAATAGAACCGAATCGAGTTTAATGGAGGAGAAAGGAGATGAATCGAGCCGATATGACCCGAATCAGGTCGAATTCCGTTCAAGTGTGTCGAATAGCATAGAACAGATTACAGTAGGCTAAGTTAGGGTAGGGTAGGGTAGAATAGAGTGCAGTAGAACAGAGCAGAAGAGAAGAGAACACAACTGAAAGAATAGAATAGGGTCGAGACGAGCAGAGTATAGAAGAGTAGAGTAGAGTAGAGTCGAATATTGCCGAATAGAGCCAAAGACAGCCAAATAGAGCCCAAAAGAGCTAAATCGATAGAAACCAAGACAAATCACGCCGAATCCCGTGGAATCGTGCTCTATCGCGTCGAATCCCGTCGAATTGCATTGAATCTGATCAATTCCAATCCAATCCAATCCAATCCATTACAATAGACTAGAGTAGGGTAGAGTCCAATACAATACAGTAGAGAACAGTTTGGGATGGAGTAGAATGGTGTAGCATGGAGTCGAGTGGAGTCGAAAAGAGATAATAGAGTTGAGTAGAGTCTAACAGAGCCGAATAGAGCCTATTCGAGCTGACTAGAGCCGAATGGAGCCGATTAGAGCTGAATCGAACCGATTTGAGCCGATTGGGGATGAATGGAGTGGAAAGGAGCCGATTTGAGCTGAATCGCATCGAGATGCGTGGAATCGAATCCAGTAGAATAGATTAGATTAGGGTAGGGTGGAATAGAGTAGACTTGAACACAGTAGAAGAGAATGGAAAGAATACAATAGAATAGAGTAGAAAAGGGTAGAGCAGAGCAGAATAGTGTAGAGTAGAATAGAGTAGAGTAGAACAGAGTCGAATCAAGCTGAATGGAGACGAAACGAGACAAATCGCGTCAAATGGCGTCGTATCCCGTCAAATCAATTTTTACAGTAGAATAGCGTAGAATGGAGTGGAATGGTGTGCAATGGAATCGAGTAGAGTAGAAAAGAGCGGAAGAGAGCCGAAGAGGGCCAAATCGAGCTGAATTGAGCGAAATCGAGCCGAATCCAGTGAATCGAGCCTAGTCAAGCCGAATCGACACTATTCGAGACAAATGGAGCCGGATGGACATGAATCACACCGATTCGGCCCCTAGTCGCGTCAAAATTTGTCGAATTCAATTGAATAGACTAGAGTAGGGGAGGTTCGGGTAGGCTAGGGTAGGGTAGAATGGAGTAGAATAGAATAAAACAGAACAGAACACAACAAAATAGAACAGAACAACACAGAACGAATACAGAAACGAGTAGGCTAGAGTAGAGTAGAGGGGAATAGAGTAGAGTAGAATAGATTCGAACAGAGCCAAATCGAGCCGAATCGCGTCGAAATGGGTTGAATGAATCAAATCCAATCAAGTGGATTACAATACCTTAGAGTTGGGTAGCATAGGGTAGGGTAGAATAGAGTAGAATAGTACAGAACAGAGTAGAAACAATACAATAGAATAGAGAAGAGTTGACTAGAGTAGAATAGAGCTGAAGAGAGCCAAATGCAGACGAAACGAGAGGAATCGTGTAGAAGCAATTAGAGTGGTGCTGGGTAGGGTAGAGCAGAATAGAGTAGAATAGTGTAGAATAGTGTGGAATGAATAGAATGGAGTAGAATGGAGTCAAATAGAAATGAATAGAGTAGAAAAGAGTCGAATAGAGCAGAATAGGGCCGAAGAACGCCAAATCGAGCAGATTCGAAGCGACTCAAGCCAAAACAAGCTGAATGGAGCCTAACTGAGCCGAATAGAGCCAAATCGAGCCGAATCGAGCCGATTCAAGCTTCATCGCCTCGAATCGCGTTCAATGCGTCAAATCCAATTGAGACGTATAGATTAGAGAAGGGGAGGGGAGGGGAGGGGAGAATAGAACAGCGTAGAGTGGAATAGAAGAGATTAGAACAGAATAGAAGGAATAGAATCGAGTAGAATCGAGTGGAAAAGAGTAGAGTCGAATACAGTCGAATAGAGCCGACTAAGCTGAATAGAGACGAATGGAGCTGAATACAGCCGAAAAGAGCTGTATACTGCCGAATCACACCTAATCGAGCGGAATCAAGCAGAATCGCACTGACTGTCACCGAACAGCGTCGAATCGAATCAGGTCGAATCGAGTCGAGTCACATCGTTTTGAATCAAACAAGGTCAAATCGCTTCATATCGTGTCGAATCCCATGGAATCACGTCGAATAACTTCGAATCGTGTCAAACCTCAGAGAATCCTACTGAATCACGTCGAGTCGCATGGAATCTCATCAAATCCCTTCAGATCTTGCTGAATCCAGTCAAGTCATATCAAATCGCTTTGCACGGAATCGAATTGAATCCAATAGACTAAAGTAGGCTAGGTTCGGGTGGGGTGCCGTAGGGTCGGGTAGGGTAGAATAGAATAGAGTACAACAGAATAGGAGAGAACAGAACAGAACAGAAAGAATACAACAGAACAGAATAGAGTCAAAGAGAGAGAACATACCCGAATTGAGCCGAGTGAAGACAAAACGAGACGAATAACATCCGGTTGCTTCGAATCGCGTCAAATCAAATCGAATCGATTAGAAGAGATTAGGGTAGGGAAGGGTAGACTAGAATAGAGGAAAATAGTGAAGAATGGTGTGGAATGGAATAGAATGGAGTTGAACGGAGTCCAATAGAGACGGATAGATATGAATAGAGTACAAAAGAGTCTAATAGAGCAGAATAGGGCCGGATAGGGCCCAATAAGGCCTAATTGAGCAGAATCCAGCAGAATCGATGGAATTCGAGCCTAATCGAGCCGAATGGAGTGAAATGGAGTCAAGTCGAGCCGAATAGAGCCGATGCGAACTGAATCGAGCTGATTCAAGCCTAATCGCGTCAAATCGCGTGGAAATACGTCACATCGAATCTAATCAAATAGATTAGGGGAGGGGCGGGTGGGTAGAATAGAACACAATAGTACAGAATAGAAAGAATAGAATATAGTACAGTAGGGTGGAGTAGAGAGAGTAAAGCAGAGCAGAGTAGAATTGAGTCAAATAGAGTCAAACAGTGCAGGACATAGCTGAATAGAGCCCATTCTGGCCGAATCGAGTCAAACGGAAATAAAACGAGATGAATCACACCGAATTGCTTCGAATCGCATCCAGTCGAATAGATTAGAGTAGGGTAGGGTAGAACAGAGTAGAATAGAGTAGAAAAGAGTAGAATGGTGTGGAATGGAGTTGAATGGAGACAAATAGAGACAAATAAAGGAGAAACGGCTGAGTAGAGCTGAACAGGGCTGAATAAGGTTCACTCGAGCCTAATTATGCTGAATTGAGCAGAATCGAGACGAACTGACCCAATTCAAGCCAAATAGAGCTAAATCGACCCGATTCAAGCCTAATCACATGGAATCGCGTCGAAATGCGTTGAATCGAATAGATTAGTGTAGAGGAGGGTACGGCAGGAGAGGCTAGACTACAACACAACAGAACACAATAGAAAGAAGAGAATAGAATTAAGTAGAGTCGGGTCCAGTAGAATAGAGTCAAATCGAGTTGACGAGAGCTGAAAAGAGCCAAACAGAGCTGAATACAGCCGAATTGACCAAATTCAAGGTGAATCGAGATGAATCAAGTCCAGTCATTTGAAATGTGTCGAATCGAATCAAATAGATTAGTGTGGGGAAGGTAAGGTTAGGGTAGAGTAGAGAAGAATAGAATAGAGTAGAATAGAACAGAACAGAAAGAATCGAGTAGACTAGAGTCACATAGAGTCGAATACTGCCAAAAAGAGCCGAATAGAGTGGAAAAGAGCCGAATAGAACCGAATCGAGTTTAATGGAGCAGAAAGGAGATGAATCGAGCCGATATGACCAGAATCAGGTCGAATTCTGTTCAAGTGTGTCGAATAGCATAGAATAGATTACAGTAGGCTAAGTTAGGGTAGGGTAGGGTAGAATAGAGTGCAGTAGAACAGAACAGAACAGGACTGAAAGAATAGAATAGGGTCGAGACGAGCAGAGTATAGAAGAGTAGAGTCGAATATTGCCGAATAGAGCCAAAGACAGCCAAATAGAGCCCAAAAGAGCTAAACCGATACAAACCAAGACAAATCACGCCAAATCCCGTGGAATCGTGCTCTATCGCGTCGAATCCCGTCGAATAGCATGGAATCTGATCAATTCCAATCCAATCCAATCAATTAGAATAGACTAGAGTAGGGTAGAGTCCAATACAATGCAGTAGAGAACAGTTTAGGATGGAGTAGAATGGTGTAGCATGGAGTCGAGTGGAGTCGAAAAGAGATAATAGAGTTGAGTAGAGTCTAACAGAGCCGAATAGAGCCTATTCGAGCTGACTAGAGCCGAATGGAGCCGATTAGAGCTGAATCGAACCGATTTGAGCCGATTGGGGATGAATGGAGTGGAAAGGAGCCGATTTGAGCCGAATCGCATCGAGATGCGTGGAATCGAATCCAGTAGAATAGATTAGATTAGGGTAGGATGGAATAGAGTAGACTTGAACACAGTAGAAGAGAATGGAAAGAATACAATAGAATAGAGTAGAAAAGGGTAGAGCAGAGCAGAATAGTGTAGAGTAGAATAGAGTAGAGTAGAACAGAGTCGAATCAAGCTGAATGGAGATGAAACGAGAAAAATCGAGTCGAATGGCGTCGAATCCCATCGAATCAATTCACACATACCTGCCAGAGGCCTATTCTGGGTCTGAGGAGTCCATCCTGGTCTCCAGCAACTCATGATCTCAGCACACACTTTGCCTGCACGCATGGAAACCGCCTCTCTCCACGAATGTCTTCACCTGCTAGGAAACACACGATGTCGCTCAGCCAAAGGAGAGCACAGGCAACGTCAACTGAAGCCCCCATTTTCAAGATTTTGCCCTCTGCTGCTCCACAGTCTCCGGTGGCAAACTGCATGTGCGTCACTTCTCGGTAGACAAGGCCGAAATCCGGGCATCCAGGACCCCAGCCGTCCAGAGTCTGCGCATGGCGGCATATGGATCACCTCTTTGCCACGTACAGCAGGGAGGCCTGGGCCCTACACTGTCTCCGCTAGAGCTCCACGACCTCAGCTATTTTCCCTGACCTTCGGCCCGTGCCCTCGTGAGTGTGTCATCTCTACTTCCACTTCTCTTCCCACCACACTGAATCCGCCACCTGCGGATACCTGAGCGTGGACATCAACATCTATCACTGGCTGCAGTGTCACAGGTCATTAGGTGTCTAGGCTCAGGCTGACCTTGGCTGTCTTCTGCCCAGGCAAGGAGCCTAATCCTTCCAAGGAAATCAGGACACGTGCTCACTGGCCGACATCCTTTCTTTCATCCACACAGCGGTCTAGATGAGGGGAAAGAGGCCAGGTAGGCCAGGTGAGGGCTGAGTGTGGGGCCTAAGGCTTCTTTCCCAATCGCCATGGTGACAGCCACCGGAAGGCTGGGCGGAACTTCTCACAGGGACGAGTCACAAACACTGAGCCAATAGGAGAGTTCCAGCCTAACCGGCCAGCTCCGCAGAGCCCTCCATTGTACCCATGGACAGACAACGGCCCCTTGCGTCTTTGGCCACAAAATCCAGGGCACCCAGGGAATAACTTCACAGTAGGCAACCCCTGATGTCAACACGTTCGACACACTGGGACAGCAGGCAGGTACCTCTTTTCCACTTACGCTAGGATATCACTAGGCAAGGCGCCCTTCCTCAGCATCTGTGGCCTCTCTGTATGTGTTCACTCAGAGGAATCTCTTCATTCTACCCCTGAGACACATCACAAGTATGAGGGGCCTGAGAGAGAGCCTAGAGATGGAACGGGCGAGGCTTCTGGCTGTACTGCTTCCCCGTGGGTAGAGAATAGCAGGTAGTCTCTCTGGAAGGTTTTAGCTTCTGTTCACTGACATGCGCAATACAGTAGGGGGGGACCCTGGTCAGGTGGAGCTTGTGGGCAGATGCAACCTCTCCGGCGACGAATGATTGTGCTGCTGCTTTGTATGGTGAGGCCAAGGGGGATGGGTAGAGAACATTGACCCACACCCGCCAGGGGCCTTTCCTGGGACTAAAGAGTCCAACATGGTCTCAACGTCGTCACCCTCTCAACACACACCTTTCCTGCACACGTAATCCTGCCTTTCTCCGTCAGGGCCCTATCCTACCAGGAAAAAAAGCAAGCCGCTCAAAAAGGCGGATGCCAGAGAAATCGAGGAAACAACGGCCAGTTTCCAAATTTTTGCTGTCTACACGTCCCCGCCTCCGCTGCAAGGCTGCCTATGTGGCCGGGCTCCGAATGCAAGGCCGAAATCCTGGCAGCCTGGGCCCCAGCAGTCCAATGCTTTATGGACGTGGGGACACGGATGACCTGTTCGCCATATACAGGAGGGATCCTTGGGCCCTTCGCTGGCTCGCCATTCAGCTCCACGACATCCACTACTGGCCCTGGCCTTTGCTTTGGCTGCTGCCCCATTAAACGTGTGCTCCGGAGCGATGTTTCTCCACCCATCACTATCATTCTGCCACCACGGGATCTGTGAGTGTGGGAGTCATCATTTGTCACCGGCAGCAGTGTCACAAGTCACTAGACTTCCAGCTACCCGCTGACCTGGGCTGCCTTCTGCCCCAGGCAAGGTCCCGAATCCTTTATCCCAGATGCTGACACCTGGGCACTGGCGGACATTGATTTTTATCAACACAGAGGTCTGAGTGAGGGTCAGAGGGCCAGGTAGGTGAAGTGAAGGCCAGGTGGGCGGGGCTAAGGCTTCTTTGCCATCACCATAGAGACAGTCCCCCCACCGCAAGAGTGGGCGGAGCTTGTCATGGGCCTGGTGACAAGACTGAGCCAATGGCAGAGATCCGGCCCGCCAGGCAGATGACACAGGGCCCTCCATTGTGACCTATGACACCTAGTGGCCACAGGATTTGAGCACACCCCGGGAAAGGCTACGCAGGCACAAGGGAGCCCCTGGTGCGGACTGCTTCAGGGCATTGGCAGAGCACGCCAGGTACCTCTTTCCCACTTTCCTGAGGATATCAGTAGGCAAGGCATCCCCACTCAGCATCTCTTGCCTCTCTCTGTCTCTCTCTGCTTGTCTTCATTCTCTGAAATCTCTTCCTTCTCCCCCTTGTCACTTCACACCTTGGAGTGCCTGACAGAGGGCCTAGAGACCAAAGAGCAAAGGCGGAAGGCCTCTGGCTCTACTGCTTGCCCATGGGGAGAGAAGTTCTGCTAGTCTATCTGGAAGGTCTAGAGAGTAGTGATTGGTTGGGGAGCTACATCACGGGCGGACCTGGCCAGGTGAAGCTTGACATCACCGTGGGACCTGGCCAGGTGAAGCTCGCTGACAAGTGGCAGCCTCTCCGGAGACTACTAATTCCGCTGATAACACTCTATGCAAATAACCGGCTGAGTGCCATGGGCAGAAAACATTGACACATACCTGCCAGAGGCCTATTCTGGGTCTGAAGAGTCCACCCTGGTCTCCAGCAACTCATCATCTCAGCACACACTTTGCCTGCACGCATGGAAACCGCCTCTCTCCACGAATGTCTTCACCTGCTAGGAAACACACGATGTCACTCAGCCAAAGGAGAGCACAGGCAAAGTCAACTGAAGCACCCATTTTCAAGATTTTGCCCTCTGCTGCTCCACAGCCTCCGGTGGCACACCGCATGTGCGTCACTTCTCGGTAGACAAGGCCGAAACCCGGGCGTCCAGGGCCCCAGCCGACCAGAGTCTACGGATGGCGGCATATGGATCACCTCTTTGCCTCGTACAGCAGGGAGGCCTGGGCCCTAGACTGGCTCCGCTAGAGCTCCACGACCTCAGCTATTTTCCCTGACCTTCGGCCCGTGCCCTCGTGAGTGTGTCATCTCTACTTCCACTTCTCTTCCCACCACACTGAATCCGCCACCTGCGGATACCTGAGCGTGGACATCAACATCTATCACTGGCTGCAGTGTCACAGGTCACTAGGTGTCTGGGCTCAGGCTGACCTTGGCTGTCTTCTGCCCAGGCAAGGAGCCTAATCCTTCCAAGGAAATCAGGACACGTGCTCACTGGCCGACATCCTTTCTTTCATCCACACAGCGGTCTAGATGAGGGGAAAGAGGCCAGGTAGGCCAGGTGAAGGCTGAGTGTGGGGCCTAAGGCTTCTTTCCCAATCACCATGGTGACAGCCACCGGAAGGCTGGGCGGAACTTCTCACAGGGACGAGTCACAAACACTGAGCCAATAGGAGAGTTCCAGCCTAACCGGCCAGCTCCGCAGTGCCCTCCATTGTACCCATGGACAGACAACGGCCCCTTGCGTCTTTGGCCACAAAATCCAGGGCACCCAGGGAATAACTTCACAGTAGGCAACCCCTGATGTCAACACGTTCGACACACTGGGACAGCAGGCAGGTACCTCTTTTCCACTTACGCTAGGATATCACTAGGCAAGGCGCCCTTCCTCAGCATCTGTGGCCTCTCTGTATGTGTTCACTCAGAGGAATCTCTTCATTCTACCCCTGAGACACATCACAAGTATGAGGGGCCTGAGAGAGAGCCTAGAGATGGAACGGGCGAGGCTTCTGGCTGTACTGCTTCCCCGTGGGTAGAGAATAGCAGGTAGTCCCTCTGGAAGGTTTTAGCTTCTGTTCACTGACATGCGCAATACAGTAGGGGCGGACCCTGGCCAGGTGGAGCTTGTGGGCAGATGCAACCTCTCCGGCGACGAATGATTGCGCTGCTGCTTTGTATGGTGAAAACCTCCCCCCGCCAAGGGGGATGGGTAGAGAACATTGACCCACACCCGCCAGGGGCCTTTCCTGGGACTAAAGATCCCAAAATGGTCTCAACGTCGTCACCCTCTCAACACACACCTTTCCTGCACACGTAATCCTGCCTTTCTCCGTCAGGGCCCTATCCTACCAGGAAAAAAAGCAAGCCGCTCAAAAAGGCGGATGCCAGAGAAATCGAGGAAACAACGGCCAGTTTCCAAATTTTTGCTGTCTACACGTCCCCGCCTCCGCTGCAAGGCTGCCTATGTGGCCGGGCTCCGAAGGCAAGGCCGAAATCCTGGCAGCCTGGGCCGCAGCAGTCCAATGCTTTATGGACGTGGGGACACGGATGACCTGTTCGCCATATACAGGAGGGATCATTGGGCCCTTCGCTGGCTCGCCATTCAGCTCCACGACGTCCACTACTGGCCCTGGCCTTTGCTTTGGCTGCTGCCCCATTAAACGTGTGCTCCGGAGCGATGTTTCTCCACCCATCACTATCATTCTGCCACCACGGGATCTGTGAGTGTGGGAGTCATCATTTGTCACCGGCAGCAGTGTCACAAGTCACTAGACTTCCAGCTACCCGCTGACCTGGGCTGCCTTCTGCCCCAGGCAAGGTCCCGAATCCTTTATCCCAGATGCTGACACCTGGGCACTGGTGGACATTGATTTTTATCAACACAGAGGTCTGAGTGAGGGTCAGAGGGCCAGGTAGGTGAAGTGAAGGCCAGGTGGGCGGGGCTAAGGCTTCTTTGCCATCACCATAGAGACAGTCCCCCCACCGCAAGAGTGGGCGGAGCTTGTCATGGGCCTGGTGACAAGACTGAGCCAATGGCAGAGATCCGGCCCGCCAGGCAGCTGACACAGGGCCCTCCATTGTGACCTATGACTCCTAGTGGCCACAGGATTTGAGCACACCCCGGGAAAGGCTACGCAGGCACAAGGGAGCCCCTGGTGCGGACTGCTTCAGGGCATTGGCAGAGCATGCCAGGTACCTCTTTCCCACTTTCCTGAGGATATGAGTAGGCAACGCATCCCCACTCAGCATCTCTTGCCTCTCTCTGTCTCTCTCTGCTTGTGTTCCTTCTCTGAAATCTCTTCCTTCTCCCCCTTGTCACTTCACACCTTGGAGTGCCTGACAGAGGGCCTAGAGACCAAAGAGCAAAGGGGGAAGGCCTCTGGCTCTATTGCTTGCCCATGGGGAGAGAAGTTCTGCTAGTCTATCTGGAAGGTCTAGAGAGTAGTCATTGGTTGGGGAGCTACATCACGGGCGGACCTGGCCAGGTGAAGCTTGCTGACATGCAGCAGCCTCTCCGGAGACTACTAATTCCTCGGAGAACATTCTATGCAAATAACCGGCTGAGTGCCATGGGCAGAAAACATTGACACATACCTGCCAGGGGTCTATCCTAGGTCTGAAGAGTCCACCCTGGTCTCCAGCCACTCATCATCTCAGCACACACTTTGCCTGCACACATGGAATCCGCCTCTCTCCACGAATGCCTTCTCCTGCTAGGAAACACACGATGGCACTCAGCCAAAGGAGAGCACAGGCAAAGTCAACTGAAGCCCCCATTTTCAAGATTTTGCCCTCTGCTGCGCCACAGCCTCCGCTGGCACAGTGCATGTGTGTCACTTCTCCGAAGACAAGGCCGCAATCCGGGCGTCCAGGGCCCCAGCAGTCCAGAGTCTGTGCATGGCGGCATATGGATCACCTCTTTGCCACGTACAGGAGGGAGGCCTGGGCCCTACACTGGCTCCGCTAGAGCTCCACGATCTCAGCTATTTTCCCTGACCTTTGGCCCGTGCCCTCGTGTCTGTGTCATCCCTAGTTACACTTCTTCTCCGACCACTCTGAATCCGCCACCTGCGGATACATGAGCATGAAAATGAACATCTGTCACTGCCTGCAGTGTCACAGGTCACTAGGTGTCTAGGCTCAGGCTGACCTTGGCTGTCTTCTGCCCAGGCAAGGAGCCTAATCCTTCAAAGGCAACGAGGACATGTGGTCATTGGCCGACATTCATTCTTTCATCCACACAGCGGTCTAGATGAGGCTAAAGAGGCCAGGTAGGCCAGGTGACGGCTGAGTGCGGGGCCTAAGGCTTCTTTCCCAATCACCATGGAGACAGCCACCGCAAGGCTGGCCGGAACTTCTGACGGGGACGGGTCACAAACACCGAGCCAATAGGAGAGGTCCAGCCTAAGCAGCCACTTCCGCAGTGCCCTCCATTTTACCCATGGACACACGACGGCCCCTTCTCTTTTGGGCCACAAAATCCAGGGCACCCAGGGAATCACCTCACAGTAGGCAGCCCCTGATGTGGACACGTTCGACACACGGGGCCAGCAGGCAGGTACCACTTTTCCACTTACGCTAGGATATCAGTAGGCAAGGCGCCCTTCCTCAGCATCTATGGCCCCTCTGTGTATGTGTTCATTCGGAGAAATCTCTTCCTTCTACCCCTGAGACACATCACAAGTATGAGGGGCCTGAGAGAGAGCCTAGACATGGAACGGGGGAGGCTTCTGGCTGTACTGCTTCCCCGTGGGTAGAGAAGAGCAGGTAGTCTCTCTGGAAGGTCTTAGCTTCTGTTGACTGACGTGGACAATACAGCAGGGGCGGACCCTGGCCAGGTGGAGCTTGTGGGCAGATGCAACCCCTCCGGCGACGGATAATTCCGCTGCTGCTTTGTATGGTGAAAACCTCCCCCCGCCAAGTGGGATGGGTAGAGAACACTGACCCACACCCGCCAGGGGCCTCTCCTGGGACTAAAGATCCCAACATGGTCTCAACGTCGTCACCCTCTCAGCACACACCTTTCCTGCACACGTAATCCTGCCTTTCTCCGTCAGGGCCCTCTCCTACCAGGAAAAAAAGCAAGCCGCTCAAAAAGGCCGATGCCAGGGAACTCGAGGAAACACTGCCATTTTCCAAATTTTGGCTGTCTACATGTCCCCGCCTCCGCTGCAAGGCCGCGTATGTGGCCGGGCTCCGAAGGCAAGGCCGAAATCCTGGCAGCCTGGGCCCCAGCAGTCCCATGGTTTATGGACGTGGGGACACGGATGACCTGTTCGCCACATACAGGAGGGACCCTTGGGCCCTTCACTGGCTCGCCATTCAGCTCCACGACGTCCACTACCGGCCCTGGCCTTTGCTTTGGCTGGTGCCCCACGGAACGTGTGCTCCGGAGCGATGTTTCTCCGCCCATCACTATCATTCTGCCACCAGGCGATATGTGAGTGTGGGAGTCACCATTTGTCACTGGCAGCAGTGTCACAAGGCAGTAGACTTCCAGGTACCCGCTGACCTAGGCTGCCTTCTGCCCCAGGCAAGGTCCCGAATCCTTTATCCCAGATGCTGACACCCGGGCACTGGCGGACGTTCATTTGGAGCAACACAGAGGTCTGAGTGAGGGTCAGCGGGCCAGGTAGGTGAAGTCAAGGCCAGGTGGGCGGGGCTAAGACTCCTTTGCCATCACCATAGAGACAGTCCCCCCCCGCAAGAGTGGGCGGAGCTTGTGATGGGCCTGCTGACAAGACTTGAGCCAATGGCAGAGATCCGGCCCGCCAGGCAGATGACACAGGGCCCTCCAGTGTGACCTATGACACCTAGTGGCCACAGGATTTGAGCACACCCTGGGAAAGGCTACGCAGGCACAAGGGAGCCCCTGGTGCAGACCGCTTCAGGGCATTGGCAGAGCAGGCCAGGTACCTCTTTCCCACTTTCCTCAGGATATCACTACGCAAGGCATCCCCACTCAGCATCTCATGCCTCTCTCTGTCTCTCTCTGGATGTGTTCGTTCTCTGAAATCTCTTCCTTCTCCCCCTTGTCACTTCACACCTTGGAGTGCCTGACAGAGGGCCTAGAGACGAAAGAGCAAAGGGGGAAGGCCTCTGGCTCTACTGGTTGCCCATGGGCAGAGAAGATCTGCTAGTCTATCTGGAAGGTCTAGAGAGTAGCCATTGATTGGGGAGCTACATCACGGGCGGACCTGGCCAGGTGAAGCTTGCTGACATGCAGCAGCCTCTCCGGAGACTACTAATTCCTCGGAGAACATTCTATGCAAATACCCGGCTGAGTGCCATGGGCAGAAAACATTGACACATACCTGCCAGGGGTCTATCCTGGGTCTGAAGAGTCCACCCTGGTCTCCAGCCACTCATCATCTCAGCACACACTTTGCCTGCACACACGGAATCCGCCTCTCTCCACGAATGCCTTCTCCTGCTAGGAAACACACGATGGCACTCAGCCAAAGGAGAGCACAGGCAAAGTCAACTGAAGCCCCCATTTTCAAGATTTTGCCCTCTGCTGCGCCACAGCCTCCGCTGGCACAGTGCATGTGTGTCACTTCTCCGAAGACAAGGCCGCAATCCGGGCGTCCAGGGCCCCAGCAGTCCAGAGTCTGTGCATGGCGGCATATGGATCACCTCTTTGCCACGTACAGGAGGGAGGCCTGGGCCCTACACTGGCTCCGCTAGAGCTCCACGATCTCAGCTATTTTCCCTGACCTTTGGCCCGTGCCCTCGTGTCTGTGTCATCCCTAGTTACACTTCTTCTCCGACCACTCTGAATCCGCCACCTGCGGATACATGAGCATGAAAATGAACATCTGTCACTGCCTGCAGTGTCACAGGTCACTAGGTGTCTAGGCTCAGGCTGACCTTGGCTGTCTTCTGCCCAGGCAAGGAGCCTAATCCTTCAAAGGCAACGAGGACATGTGGTCATTGGCCGACATTCATTCTTTCATCCACACAGCGGTCTAGATGAGGCTAAAGAGGCCAGGTAGGCCAGGTGACGGCTGAGTGCGGGGCCTAAGGCTTCTTTCCCAATCACCATGGAGACAGCCACCGCAAGGCTGGCCGGAACTTCTGACGGGGACGGGTCATAAACACCGAGCCAATAGGAGAGGTCCAGCCTAAGCGGCCACTTCCGCAGTGCCCTCCATTTTACCCATGGACACACGACGGCCCCTTCTCTTTTGGGCCACAAAATCCAGGGCACCCAGGGAATCACCTCACAGTAGGCAGCCCCTGATGTGGACACGTTCGACACACGGGGCCAGCAGGCAGGTACCACTTTTCCACTTACGCTAGGATATCAGTAGGCAAGGCGCCCTTCCTCAGCCTCTATGGCCCCTCTGTGTATGTGTTCATTCGGAGAAATCTCTTCCTTCTACCCCGAGACACATCACAAGTATGAGGGGCCTGAGAGAGAGCCTAGACATGGAACGGGGGAGGCTTCTGCCTGTACTGCTTCCCCGTGGGTAGAGAAGAGCAGGTAGTCTCTCTGGAAGGTCTTAGCTTCTGTTGACTGACATGGACAATACAGCAGGGGCGGACCCTGGCCAGGTGGAGCTTGTGGGCAGATGCAACCCCTCCGGCGACGGATAATTCCGCTGCTGCTTTGTATGGTGAAAACCTCCCCCCGCCAAGTGGGATGGGTAGAGAACACTGACCCACACCCGCCAGGGGTCTCTCCTGGGACTAAAGATCCCAACATGGTCTCAACGTCGTCACCCTCTCAGCACACACCTTTCCTGCACACGTAATCCTGCCTTTCTCCGTCAGGGCCCTCTCCTACCAGGAAAAAAAGCAAGCCGCTCAAAAAGGCCGATGCCAGGGAACTCGAGGAAACACTGCCATTTTCCAAATTTTGGCTGTCTACATGTCCCCGCCTCCGCTGCAAGGCCGCGTATGTGGCCGGGCTCCGATGGCAAGGCCGAAATCCTGGCAGCCTGGGCCCCAGCAGTCCCATGGTTTATGGACGTGGGGACACGGATGACCTGTTCGCCACATACAGGAGGGACCCTTGGGCCCTTCACTGGCTCGCCATTCAGCTCCACGACGTCCACTACCGGCCCTGGCCTTTGCTTTGGCTGGTGCCCCACGGAACGTGTGCTCCGGAGCGATGTTTCTCCGCCCATCACTATCATTCTGCCACCAGGCGATATGTGAGTGTGGGAGTCACCATTTGTCACTGGCAGCAGTGTCACAAGGCAGTAGACTTCCAGGTACCCGCTGACCTAGGCTGCCTTCTGCCCCAGGCAAGGTCCCGAATCCTTTATCCCAGATGCTGACACCCGGGCACTGGCGGACGTTCATTTGGAGCAACACAGAGGTCTGAGTGAGGGTCAGCGGGCCAGGTAGGTGAAGTCAAGGCCAGGTGGGCGGGGCTAAGACTCCTTTGCCATCACCATAGAGACAGTCCCCCCCCGCAAGAGTGGGCGGAGCTTGTGATGGGCCTGCTGACAAGACTTGAGCCAATGGCAGAGATCCGGCCCGCCAGGCAGATGACACAGGGCCCTCCAGTGTGACCTATGACACCTAGTGGCCACAGGATTTGAGCACACCCTGGGAAAGGCTACGCAGGCACAAGGGAGCCCCTGGTGCAGACCGCTTCAGGGCATTGGCAGAGCAGGCCAGGTACCTCTTTCCCACTTTCCTCAGGATATCACTACGCAAGGCATCCCCACTCAGCATCTCATGCCTCTCTCTGTCTCTCTCTGGATGTGTTCGTTCTCTGAAATCTCTTCCTTCTCCCCCTTGTCACTTCACACCTTGGAGTGCCTGACAGAGGGCCTAGAGACGAAAGAGCAAAGGGGGAAGGCCTCTGGCTCTACTGGTTGCCCATGGGCAGAGAAGATCTGCTAGTCTATCTGGAAGGTCTAGAGAGTAGCCATTGATTGGGGAGCTACATCACGGGCGGACCTGGCCAGGTGAAGCTTGCTGACATGCAGCAGCCTCTCCGGAGACTACTAATTCCTCGGAGAACATTCTATGCAAATACCCGGCTGAGTGCCATGGGCAGAAAACATTGACACATACCTGCCAGGGGTCTATCCTGGGTCTGAAGAGTCCACCCTGGTCTCCAGCCACTCATCATCTCAGCACACACTTTGCCTGCACACATGGAATCCGCCTCTCTCCACGAATGCCTTCTCCTGCTAGGAAACACACGATGGCACTCAGCCAAAGGAGAGCACAGGCAAAGTCAACTGAAGCCCCCATTTTCAAGATTTTGCCCTCTGCTGCGCCACAGCCTCCGCTGGCACAGTGCATGTGTGTCACTTCTCCGAAGACAAGGCCGCAATCCGGGCGTCCAGGGCCCCAGCAGTCCAGAGTCTGTGCATGGCGGCATATGGATCACCTCTTTGCCACGTACAGGAGGGAGGCCTGGGCCCTACACTGGCTCCGCTAGAGCTCCACGATCTCAGCTATTTTCCCTGACCTTTGGCCCGTGCCCTCGTGTCTGTGTCATCCCTAGTTACACTTCTTCTCCGACCACTCTGAATCCGCCACCTGCGGATACATGAGCATGAAAATGAACATCTGTCACTGCCTGCAGTGTCACAGGTCACTAGGTGTCTAGGCTCAGGCTGACCTTGGCTGTCTTCTGCCCAGGCAAGGAGCCTAATCCTTCAAAGGCAACGAGGACATGTGGTCATTGGCCGACATTCATTCTTTCATCCACACAGCGGTCTAGATGAGGCTAAAGAGGCCAGGTAGGCCAGGTGACGGCTGAGTGCGGGGCCTAAGGCTTCTTTCCCAATCACCATGGAGACAGCCACCGCAAGGCTGGCCGGAACTTCTGACGGGGACGGGTCACAAACACCGAGCCAATAGGAGAGGTCCAGCCTAAGCGGCCACTTCCGCAGTGCCCTCCATTTTACCCATGGACACACGACGGCCCCTTCTCTTTTGGGCCACAAAATCCAGGGCACCCAGGGAATCACCTCACCGTAGGCAGCCCCTGATGTGGACACGTTCGACACACGGGGCCAGCAGGCAGGTACCACTTTTCCACTTACGCTAGGATATCAGTAGGCAAGGCGCCCTTCCTCAGCATCTATGGCCCCTCTGTGTATGTGTTCATTCGGAGAAATCTCTTCCTTCTACCCCTGAGACACATCACAAGTATGAGGGGCCTGAGAGAGAGCCTAGAGATGGAACGGGGGAGGCTTCTGGCTGTACTGCTTCCCCGTGGGTAGAGAAGAGCAGGTAGTCTCTCTGGAAGGTCTTAGCTTCTGTTGACTGACGTGGACAATACAGCAGGGGCGGACCCTGGCCAGGTGGAGCTTGTGGGCAGATGCAACCCCTCCGGCGACGGATAATTCCGCTGCTGCTTTGTATGGTGAAAACCTCCCCCCGCCAAGTGGGATGGGTAGAGAACACTGACCCACACCCGCCAGGGGCCTCTCCTGGGACTAAAGATCCCAACATGGTCTCAACGTCGTCACCCTCTCAGCACACACCTTTCCTGCACACGTAATCCTGCCTTTCTCCGTCAGGGCCCTCTCCTACCAGGAAAAAAAGCAAGCCGCTCAAAAAGGCCGATGCCAGGGAACTCGAGGAAACACTGCCATTTTCCAAATTTTGGCTGTCTACATGTCCCCGCCTCCGCTGCAAGGCCGCGTATGTGGCCGGGCTCCGATGGCAAGGCCGAAATCCTGGCAGCCTGGGCCCCAGCAGTCCCATGGTTTATGGACGTGGGGACACGGATGACCTGTTCGCCACATACAGGAGGGACCCTTGGGCCCTTCACTGGCTCGCCATTCAGCTCCACGACGTCCACTACCGGCCCTGGCCTTTGCTTTGGCTGGTGCCCCACGGAACGTGTGCTCCGGAGCGATGTTTCTCCACCCATCACTATCATTCTGCCACCAGGCGATATGTGAGTGTGGGAGTCACCATTTGTCACTGGCAGCAGTGTCACAAGGCAGTAGACTTCCAGGTACCCGCTGACCTAGGCTGCCTTCTGCCCCAGGCAAGGTCCCGAATCCTTTATCCCAGATGCTGACACCCGGGCACTGGCGGACGTTCATTTGGAGCAACACAGAGGTCTGAGTGAGGGTCAGCGGGCCAGGTAGGTGAAGTCAAGGCCAGGTGGGCGGGGCTAAGACTCCTTTGCCATCACCATAGAGACAGTCCCCCCCCGCAAGAGTGGGCGGAGCTTGTGATGGGCCTGCTGACAAGACTTGAGCCAATGGCAGAGATCCGGCCCGCCAGGCAGATGACACAGGGCCCTCCAGTGTGACCTATGACACCTAGTGGCCACAGGATTTGAGCACACCCTGGGAAAGGCTACGCAGGCACAAGGGAGCCCCTGGTGCAGACCGCTTCAGGGCATTGGCAGAGCAGGCCAGGTACCTCTTTCCCACTTTCCTCAGGATATCACTACGCAAGGCATCCCCACTCAGCATCTCATGCCTCTCTCTGTCTCTCTCTGGATGTGTTCGTTCTCTGAAATCTCTTCCTTCTCCCCCTTGTCACTTCACACCTTGGAGTGCCTGACAGAGGGCCTAGAGACGAAAGAGCAAAGGGGGAAGGCCTCTGGCTCTACTGGTTGCCCATGGGCAGAGAAGATCTGCTAGTCTATCTGGAAGGTCTAGAGAGTAGCCATTGATTGGGGAGCTACATCACGGGCGGACCTGGCCAGGTGAAGCTTGCTGACATGCAGCAGCCTCTCCGGAGACTACTAATTCCTCGGAGAACATTCTATGCAAATACCCGGCTGAGTGCCATGGGCAGAAAACATTGACACATACCTGCCAGGGGTCTATCCTGGGTCTGAAGAGTCCACCCTGGTCTCCAGCCACTCATCATCTCAGCACACACTTTGCCTGCACACACGGAATCCGCCTCTCTCCACGAATGCCTTCTCCTGCTAGGAAACACACGATGGCACTCAGCCAAAGGAGAGCACAGGCAAAGTCAACTGAAGCCCCCATTTTCAAGATTTTGCCCTCTGCTGCGCCACAGCCTCCGCTGGCACAGTGCATGTGTGTCACTTCTCCGAAGACAAGGCCGCAATCCGGGCGTCCAGGGCCCCAGCAGTCCAGAGTCTGTGCATGGCGGCATATGGATCACCTCTTTGCCACGTACAGGAGGGAGGCCTGGGCCCTACACTGGCTCCGCTAGAGCTCCACGATCTCAGCTATTTTCCCTGACCTTTGGCCCGTGCCCTCGTGTCTGTGTCATCCCTAGTTACACTTCTTCTCCGACCACTCTGAATCCGCCACCTGCGGATACATGAGCATGAAAATGAACATCTGTCACTGCCTGCAGTGTCACAGGTCACTAGGTGTCTAGGCTCAGGCTGACCTTGGCTGTCTTCTGCCCAGGCAAGGAGCCTAATTCTTCAAAGGCAACGAGGACATGTGGTCATTGGCCGACATTCATTCTTTCATCCACACAGCGGTCTAGATGAGGCTAAAGAGGCCAGGTAGGCCAGGTGACGGCTGAGTGCGGGGCCTAAGGCTTCTTTCCCAATCACCATGGAGACAGCCACCGCAAGGCTGGCCGGAACTTCTGACGGGGACGGGTCACAAACACCGAGCCAATAGGAGAGGTCCAGCCTAAGCGGCCACTTCCGCAGTGCCCTCCATTTTACCCATGGACACACGACGGCCCCTTCTCTTTTGGGCCACAAAATCCAGGGCACCCAGGGAATCACCTCACAGTAGGCAGCCCCTGATGTGGACACGTTCGACACACGGGGCCAGCAGGCAGGTACCACTTTTCCACTTACGCTAGGATATCAGTAGGCAAGGCGCCCTTCCTCAGCCTCTATGGCCCCTCTGTGTATGTGTTCATTCGGAGAAATCTCTTCCTTCTACCCCGAGACACATCACAAGTATGAGGGGCCTGAGAGAGAGCCTAGAGATGGAACGGGGGAGGCTTCTGGCTGTACTGCTTCCCCGTGGGTAGAGAAGAGCAGGTAGTCTCTCTGGAAGGTCTTAGCTTCTGTTGACTGACATGGACAATACAGCAGGGGCGGACCCTGGCCAGGTGGAGCTTGTGGGCAGATGCAACCCCTCCGGCGACGGATAATTCCGCTGCTGCTTTGTATGGTGAAAACCTCCCCCCGCCAAGTGGGATGGGTAGAGAACACTGACCCACACCCGCCAGGGGCCTCTCCTGGGACTAAAGATCCCAACATGGTCTCAACGTCGTCACCCTCTCAGCACACACCTTTCCTGCACACGTAATCCTGCCTTTCTCCGTCAGGGCCCTCTCCTACCAGGAAAAAAAGCAAGCCGCTCAAAAAGGCCGATGCCAGGGAACTCGAGGAAACACTGCCATTTTCCAAATTTTGGCTGTCTACATGTCCCCGCCTCCGCTGCAAGGCCGCGTATGTGGCCGGGCTCCGAAGGCAAGGCCGAAATCCTGGCAGCCTGGGCCCCAGCAGTCCCATGGTTTATGGACGTGGGGACACGGATGACCTGTTCGCCACATACAGGAGGGACCCTTGGGCCCTTCACTGGCTCGCCATTCAGCTCCACGACGTCCACTACCGGCCCTGGCCTTTGCTTTGGCTGGTGCCCCACGGAACGTGTGCTCCGGAGCGATGTTTCTCCGCCCATCACTATCATTCTGCCACCAGGCGATATGTGAGTGTGGGAGTCACCATTTGTCACTGGCAGCAGTGTCACAAGGCAGTAGACTTCCAGGTACCCGCTGACCTAGGCTGCCTTCTGCCCCAGGCAAGGTCCCGAATCCTTTATCCCAGATGCTGACACCCGGGCACTGGCGGACGTTCATTTGGAGCAACACAGAGGTCTGAG
The DNA here is from genome assembly GCF_030014295.1 of Loxodonta africana. Classification (NCBI taxonomy): domain Eukaryota; kingdom Metazoa; phylum Chordata; class Mammalia; order Proboscidea; family Elephantidae; genus Loxodonta; species Loxodonta africana. The sequence goes on along the minus strand of NW_026975144.1, from coordinate 1,127,078 downwards.
TGAGGGTCAGCGGGCCAGGTAGGTGAAGTCAAGGCCAGGTGGGCGGGGCTAAGACTCCTTTGCCATCACCATAGAGACAGTCCCCCCCCGCAAGAGTGGGCAGAGCTTGTGATGGGCCTGCTGACAAGACTTGAGCCAATGGCAGAGATCCGGCCCGCCAGGCAGATGACACAGGGCCCTCCAGTGTGACCTATGACACCTAGTGGCCACAGGATTTGAGCACACCCTGGGAAAGGCTACGCAGGCACAAGGGAGCCCCTGGTGCAGACCGCTTCAGGGCATTGGCAGAGCAGGCCAGGTACCTCTTTCCCACTTTCCTCAGGATATCACTACGCAAGGCATCCCCACTCAGCATCTCATGCCTCTCTCTGTCTCTCTCTGGATGTGTTCGTTCTCTGAAATCTCTTCCTTCTCCCCCTTGTCACTTCACACCTTGGAGTGCCTGACAGAGGGCCTAGAGACGAAAGAGCAAAGGGGGAAGGCCTCTGGCTCTACTGGTTGCCCATGGGCAGAGAAGATCTGCTAGTCTATCTGGAAGGTCTAGAGAGTAGCCATTGATTGGGGAGCTACATCACGGGCGGACCTGGCCAGGTGAAGCTTGCTGACATGCAGCAGCCTCTCCGGAGACTACTAATTCCTCGGAGAACATTCCATGCAAATACCCGGCTGAGTGTCATAGGCAGAAACATTGACACATACCTGCCAGGGGTCTATCCTGGGTCTGAAGAGTCCACCCTGGTCTCCAGCCACTCATCATCTCAGCACACACTTTGCCTGCACACACGGAATCCGCCTCTCTCCACGAATGCCTTCTCCTGCTAGGAAACACACGATGGCACTCAGCCAAAGGAGAGCACAGGCAAAGTCAACTGAAGCCCCCATTTTCAAGATTTTGCCCTCTGCTAGGCCACAGCCTCCGGTGGCACGCTGCATGTGCGTCACTTCTCCGAAGACAAGGCCGAAATCCGGGCATCCAGGGCCCCAGCAGTCCAGAGGCTGCGCATGGCGGCATACGGATCACCTCTTTGCCACGTACAGGAGGGAGGCCTCGGCCCTAAACTGGCTCCGCTAGAGCTCCACGACCTCAGCTATTTTTCCCGACCTTTGGCCCGTGCCCTCGTGAGTGCGTGACCTGTAGTTACACTTCACCTCTGACCACTCTCGATCCGCCAGCTGCGGATATCTGAGCGTGGACATCAACATCTATCACTGTCTGCAGTGTCACAGGTCACTAGGTGTCTAGGCTCAGGCTGACCTTGGCTGTCTTCTGCCCAGGCAAGGAGCTTAATCCTTCAAAGGAAATGAAGGACACGTGTTCACTGGCCGACAACCTTTCTTTCATCTACACAGGGGTCTAGATGAGGGTAAAGAGGCCAGGTGGGCCAGGTGAAGGCTGAGTGCGGGGCCTAAGGCTTCCTTCCCAATCACCATGGAGACAGCCACCGCAAGGCTGGCCGGAACTTCTGACGGGGACGGGTCACAAACTCTGAGCCAATAGGAGAGGTCCAGCCTAACCGGCCGGTTCCGCAGAGCCCTCCATTTTACCCGTGGACACACAACGGCCCCTTCTGTCCTTGGCCACAAAATCGAGGGTACCCAGGGAATAACTTCACAGTAGGCAACCCCTGATGTGGACAGGTTCGACATACTGGGACAGCAGGCAGGTACCTCTTTTCCACTTACGCTAGGATATCACTAGGCAAGGCGCCCTTCCTCAGCATCTATGGCCCCTCTTTGTGTGTGTTCTTTTAAAGAAATCTCTTTTTTCTACCCCTGAGACACATCACAACTATGAGGGGCCTGAGAGAGAACCTGGAGATGAAACAGGGGAGGCTTCTGGCTGTACCGCTTCCCCGTGGCTAGAGAATAGCAGTTAGTCTCTCTGGAAGCTCTTAGCTTCTGTTGATCGACATGGGCAATACGGTAGGGGCGGACCCTGGCCAGGCGGAGCTTGTGGGCACATGCAACCTCTGGGGGAAGAATAATTCCGCTGCTGCTTTGTATGGTGTAAACCTCCCCACGCCAAGTGGGATGGGCACAGAACATTGACCCACACCTGCCAGGGGCCTTTCCTGGGACTAAAGATCCCAACCTGGTCTCAACCTTGTCACCTTCTCAGCACACACCTTTCCTGCACACATAATCCTGCCTTTCTCCGTCGGTGCCTCATCCTACTAGGAAAAAAGCATGCCGCTCAAAAAGGCCGATGCCAGAGAAATCGAGGAGACACTGCCATTTTCCACATTTTTGCTGCCTACATATCCCCGCCTCCGGTGGAAGGCTGCCTATGTGGCCGGGCAGCGAAGGCAAGGCCGAAAACCTGGCGTCCCGGGCCCCAGTAATCCAGTGGTTTATGGACGTGGGGACCCGGATGACATGTTTCCCACATACAAGAGGAATCCTTGGGCCCTTCACTGGCTCGCCATTCAGCTCCGCGACGTCCACTACTGGCCCTGGCCTTTGCTTTGGCTGGTGCCCCACGGAACGTGTGCTCCGGAGCGATGTTTCTCCGCCCATCACTATCATTCTGCCACCAGGCGATATGTGAGTGTGGGAGTCACCATTTGTCACTGGAGGCAGTGTCACAAGGCAGTAGACTTCCAGGTACCCGCTGACCTAGGCTGCCTTCTGCCCCAGGCAAGGTCCCGAATCCTTTATCCCAGATGCTGACACCCAGGCACTGGCGGACGTTCATTTGGAGCAACACAGAGGTCTGAGTGAGGGTCAGCGGGCCAGGTAGGTGAAGTCAAGGCCAGGTGGGCGGGGCTAAGACTCCTTTGCCATCACCATAGAGACAGTCCCCCCCCGCAAGAGTGGGCGGAGCTTGTGATGGGCCTGCTGACAAGACTTGAGCCAATGGCAGAGATCCGGCCCGCCAGGCAGATGACACAGGGCCCTCCAGTGTGACCTATGACACCTAGTGGCCACAGGATTTGAGCACACCCTGGGAAAGGCTACGCAGGCACAAGGGAGCCCCTGGTGCAGACCGCTTCAGGGCATTGGCAGAGCAGGCCAGGTACCTCTTTCCCACTTTCCTCAGGATATCACTACGCAAGGCATCCCCACTCAGCATCTCATGCCTCTCTCTGTCTCTCTCTGGATGTGTTCGTTCTCTGAAATCTCTTCCTTCTCCCCCTTGTCACTTCACACCTTGGAGTGCCTGACAGAGGGCCTAGAGACGAAAGAGCAAAGGGGGAAGGCCTCTGGCTCTACTGGTTGCCCATGGGCAGAGAAGATCTGCTAGTCTATCTGGAAGGTCTAGAGAGTAGCCATTGATTGGGGAGCTACATCACGGGCGGACCTGGCCAGGTGAAGCTTGCTGACATGCAGCAGCCTCTCCGGAGACTACTAATTCCTCGGAGAACATTCTATGCAAATACCCGGCTGAGTGCCATGGGCAGAAAACATTGACACATACCTGCCAGGGGTCTATCCTGGGTCTGAAGAGTCCACCCTGGTCTCCAGCCACTCATCATCTCAGCACACACTTTGCCTGCACACATGGAATCCGCCTCTCTCCACGAATGCCTTCTCCTGCTAGGAAACACACGATGGCACTCAGCCAAAGGAGAGCACAGGCAAAGTCAACTGAAGCCCCCATTTTCAAGATTTTGCCCTCTGCTGCGCCACAGCCTCCGCTGGCACAGTGCATGTGTGTCACTTCTCCGAAGACAAGGCCGCAATCCGGGCGTCCAGGGCCCCAGCAGTCCAGAGTCTGTGCATGGCGGCATATGGATCACCTCTTTGCCACGTACAGGAGGGAGGCCTGGGCCCTACACTGGCTCCGCTAGAGCTCCACGATCTCAGCTATTTTCCCTGACCTTTGGCCCGTGCCCTCGTGTCTGTGTCATCCCTAGTTACACTTCTTCTCCGACCACTCTGAATCCGCCACCTGCGGATACATGAGCATGAAAATGAACATCTGTCACTGCCTGCAGTGTCACAGGTCACTAGGTGTCTAGGCTCAGGCTGACCTTGGCTGTCTTCTGCCCAGGCAAGGAGCCTAATCCTTCAAAGGCAACGAGGACATGTGGTCATTGGCCGACATTCATTCTTTCATCCACACAGCGGTCTAGATGAGGCTAAAGAGGCCAGGTAGGCCAGGTGACGGCTGAGTGCGGGGCCTAAGGCTTCTTTCCCAATCACCATGGAGACAGCCACCGCAAGGCTGGCCGGAACTTCTGACGGGGACGGGTCACAAACACCGAGCCAATAGGAGAGGTCCAGCCTAAGCGGCCACTTCCGCAGTGCCCTCCATTTTACCCATGGACACACGACGGCCCCTTCTCTTTTGGGCCACAAAATCCAGGGCACCCAGGGAATCACCTCACCGTAGGCAGCCCCTGATGTGGACACGTTCGACACACGGGGCCAGCAGGCAGGTACCACTTTTCCACTTACGCTAGGATATCAGTAGGCAAGGCGCCCTTCCTCAGCATCTATGGCCCCTCTGTGTATGTGTTCATTCGGAGAAATCTCTTCCTTCTACCCCTGAGACACATCACAAGTATGAGGGGCCTGAGAGAGAGCCTAGAGATGGAACGGGGGAGGCTTCTGGCTGTACTGCTTCCCCGTGGGTAGAGAAGAGCAGGTAGTCTCTCTGGAAGGTCTTAGCTTCTGTTGACTGACATGGACAATACAGCAGGGGCGGACCCTGGCCAGGTGGAGCTTGTGGGCAGATGCAACCCCTCCGGCGACGGATAATTCCGCTGCTGCTTTGTATGGTGAAAACCTCCCCCCGCCAAGTGGGATGGGTAGAGAACACTGACCCACACCTGCCAGGGGCCTCTCTTGGGACTAAAGATCCCAACATGGTCTCAACGTCGTCACCCTCTCAGCACACACCTTTCCTGCACACGTAATCCTGCCTTTCTCCGTCAGGGCCCTCTCCTACCAGGAAAAAAAGCAAGCCGCTCAAAAAGGCCGATGCCAGGGAACTCGAGGAAACACTGCCATTTTCCAAATTTTGGCTGTCTACATGTCCCCGCCTCCGCTGCAAGGCCGCGTATGTGGCCGGGCTCCGAAGGCAAGGCCGAAATCCTGGCAGCCTGGGCCCCAGCAGTCCCATGGTTTATGGACGTGGGGACACGGATGACCTGTTCGCCACATACAGGAGGGACCCTTGGGCCCTTCACTGGCTCGCCATTCAGCTCCACGACGTCCACTACCGGCCCTGGCCTTTGCTTTGGCTGGTGCCCCACGGAACGTGTGCTCCGGAGCGATGTTTCTCCGCCCATCACTATCATTCTGCCACCAGGCGATATGTGAGTGTGGGAGTCACCATTTGTCACTGGCAGCAGTGTCACAAGGCAGTAGACTTCCAGGTACCAGCTGACCTAGGCTGCCTTCTGCCCCAGGCAAGGTCCCGAATCCTTTATCCCAGATGCTGACACCCGGGCACTGGCGGACATTCATTTGGAGCAACACAGAGGTCTGAGTGAGGGTCAGCGGGCCAGGTAGGTGAAGTCAAGGCCAGGTGGGCGGGGCTAAGACTCCTTTGCCATCACCATAGAGACAGTCCCCCCCGCAAGAGTGGGCGGAGCTTGTGATGGGCCTGCTGACAAGACTTGAGCCAATGGCAGAGATCCGGCCCGCCAGGCAGATGACACAGGGCCCTCCAGTGTGACCTATGACACCTAGTGGCCACAGGATTTGAGCACACCCTGGGAAAGGCTACGCAGGCACAAGGGAGCCCCTGGTGCAGACCGCTTCAGGGCATTGGCAGAGCAGGCCAGGTACCTCTTTCCCACTTTCCTCAGGATATCACTACGCAAGGCATCCCCACTCAGCATCTCATGCCTCTCTCTGTCTCTCTCTGGATGTGTTCGTTCTCTGAAATCTCTTCCTTCTCCCCCTTGTCACTTCACACCTTGGAGTGCCTGACAGAGGGCCTAGAGACGAAAGAGCAAAGGGGGAAGGCCTCTGGCTCTACTGGTTGCCCATGGGCAGAGAAGATCTGCTAGTCTATCTGGAAGGTCTAGAGAGTAGCCATTGATTGGGGAGCTACATCACGGGCGGACCTGGCCAGGTGAAGCTTGCTGACATGCAGCAGCCTCTCCGGAGACTACTAATTCCTCGGAGAACATTCCATGCAAATACCCGGCTGAGTGTCATAGGCAGAAACATTGACACATACCTGCCAGGGGTCTATCCGGGGTCTGAAGAGTCCACCCTGGTCTCCAGCCACTCATCATCTCAGCACACACTTTGCCTGCACACACGGAATCCGCCTCTCTCCACGAATGCCTTCTCCTGCTAGGAAACACACGATGGCACTCAGCCAAAGGAGAGCACAGGCAAAGTCAACTGAAGCCCCCATTTTCAAGATTTTGCCCTCTGCTAGGCCACAGCCTCCGGTGGCACGCTGCATGTGCGTCACTTCTCCGAAGACAAGGCCGAAATCCGGGCATCCAGGGCCCCAGCAGTCCAGAGGCTGCGCATGGCGGCATACGGATCACCTCTTTGCCACGTACAGGAGGGAGGCCTCGGCCCTAGACTGGCTCCGCTAGAGCTCCACGACCTCAGCTATTTTTCCCGACCTTTGGCCCGTGCCCTCGTGAGTGCGTGACCTGTAGTTACACTTCACCTCTGACCACTCTCGATCCGCCAGCTGCGGATATCTGAGCGTGGACATCAACATCTATCACTGTCTGCAGTGTCACAGGTCACTAGGTGTCTAGGCTCAGGCTGACCTTGGCTGTCTTCTGCCCAGGCAAGGAGCTTAATCCTTCAAAGGAAATGAAGGACACGTGTTCACTGGCCGACAACCTTTCTTTCATCTACACAGGGGTCTAGATGAGGGTAAAGAGGCCAGGTGGGCCAGGTGAAGGCTGAGTGCGGGGCCTAAGGCTTCCTTCCCAATCACCATGGAGACAGCCACCGCAAGGCTGGCCGGAACTTCTGACGGGGACGGGTCACAAACTCTGAGCCAATAGGAGAGGTCCAGCCTAACCGGCCGGTTCCGCAGAGCCCTCCATTTTACCCGTGGACACACAACGGCCCCTTCTGTCCTTGGCCACAAAATCGAGGGTACCCAGGGAATAACTTCACAGTAGGCAACCCCTGATGTGGACAGGTTCGACATACTGGGACAGCAGGCAGGTACCTCTTTTCCACTTACGCTAGGATATCACTAGGCAAGGCGCCCTTCCTCAGCATCTATGGCCCCTCTTTGTGTGTGTTCTTTTAAAGAAATCTCTTTTTTCTACCCCTGAGACACATCACAACTATGAGGGGCCTGAGAGAGAACCTGGAGATGAAACAGGGGAGGCTTCTGGCTGTACCGCTTCCCCGTGGCTAGAGAATAGCAGTTAGTCTCTCTGGAAGCTCTTAGCTTCTGTTGATCGACATGGGCAATACGGTAGGGGCGGACCCTGGCCAGGCGGAGCTTGTGGGCACATGCAACCTCTGGGGGAAGAATAATTCCGCTGCTGCTTTGTATGGTGTAAACCTCCCCACGCCAAGTGGGATGGGCACAGAACATTGACCCACACCTGCCAGGGGCCTTTCCTGGGACTAAAGATCCCAACCTGGTCTCAACCTTGTCACCTTCTCAGCACACACCTTTCCTGCACACATAATCCTGCCTTTCTCCGTCGGTGCCTCATCCTACTAGGAAAAAAGCATGCCGCTCAAAAAGGCCGATGCCAGAGAAATCGAGGAGACACTGCCATTTTCCACATTTTTGCTGCCTACATATCCCCGCCTCCGGTGGAAGGCTGCCTATGTGGCCGGGCAGCGAAGGCAAGGCCGAAAACCTGGCGTCCCGGGCCCCAGTAATCCAGTGGTTTATGGACGTGGGGACCCGGATGACATGTTTCCCACATACAAGAGGAATCCTTGGGCCCTTCACTGGCTCGCCATTCAGCTCCGCGACGTCCACTACTGGCCCTGGCCTTTGCTTTGGCTGGTGCCCCACGGAACGTGTGCTCCGGAGCGATGTTTCTCCGCCCATCACTATCATTCTGCCACCAGGCGATATGTGAGTGTGGGAGTCACCATTTGTCACTGGAGGCAGTGTCACAAGGCAGTAGACTTCCAGGTACCCGCTGACCTAGGCTGCCTTCTGCCCCAGGCAAGGTCCCGAATCCTTTATCCCAGATGCTGACACCCGGGCACTGGCGGACGTTCATTTGGAGCAACACAGAGGTCTGAGTGAGGGTCAGCGGGCCAGGTAGGTGAAGTCAAGGCCAGGTGGGCGGGGCTAAGACTCCTTTGCCATCACCATAGAGACAGTCCCCCCCGCAAGAGTGGGCAGAGCTTGTGATGGGCCTGCTGACAAGACTTGAGCCAATGGCAGAGATCCGGCCCGCCAGGCAGATGACACAGGGCCCTCCAGTGTGACCTATGACACCTAGTGGCCACAGGATTTGAGCACACCCTGGGAAAGGCTACGCAGGCACAAGGGAGCCCCTGGTGCAGACCGCTTCAGGGCATTGGCAGAGCAGGCCAGGTACCTCTTTCCCACTTTCCTCAGGATATCACTACGCAAGGCATCCCCACTCAGCATCTCATGCCTCTCTCTGTCTCTCTCTGGATGTGTTCGTTCTCTGAAATCTCTTCCTTCTCCCCCTTGTCACTTCACACCTTGGAGTGCCTGACAGAGGGCCTAGAGACGAAAGAGCAAAGGGGGAAGGCCTCTGGCTCTACTGGTTGCCCATGGGCAGAGAAGATCTGCTAGTCTATCTGGAAGGTCTAGAGAGTAGCCATTGATTGGGGAGCTACATCACGGGCGGACCTGGCCAGGTGAAGCTTGCTGACATGCAGCAGCCTCTCCGGAGACTACTAATTCCTCGGAGAACATTCTATGCAAATACCCGGCTGAGTGCCATGGGCAGAAAACATTGACACATACCTGCCAGGGGTCTATCCTGGGTCTGAAGAGTCCACCCTGGTCTCCAGCCACTCATCATCTCAGCACACACTTTGCCTGCACACATGGAATCCGCCTCTCTCCACGAATGCCTTCTCCTGCTAGGAAACACACGATGGCACTCAGCCAAAGGAGAGCACAGGCAAAGTCAACTGAAGCCCCCATTTTCAAGATTTTGCCCTCTGCTGCGCCACAGCCTCCGCTGGCACAGTGCATGTGTGTCACTTCTCCGAAGACAAGGCCGCAATCCGGGCGTCCAGGGCCCCAGCAGTCCAGAGTCTGTGCATGGCGGCATATGGATCACCTCTTTGCCACGTACAGGAGGGAGGCCTGGGCCCTACACTGGCTCCGCTAGAGCTCCACGATCTCAGCTATTTTCCCTGACCTTTGGCCCGTGCCCTCGTGTCTGTGTCATCCCTAGTTACACTTCTTCTCCGACCACTCTGAATCCGCCACCTGCGGATACATGAGCATGAAAATGAACATCTGTCACTGCCTGCAGTGTCACAGGTCACTAGGTGTCTAGGCTCAGGCTGACCTTGGCTGTCTTCTGCCCAGGCAAGGAGCCTAATCCTTCAAAGGCAACGAGGACATGTGGTCATTGGCCGACATTCATTCTTTCATCCACACAGCGGTCTAGATGAGGCTAAAGAGGCCAGGTAGGCCAGGTGACGGCTGAGTGCGGGGCCTAAGGCTTCTTTCCCAATCACCATGGAGACAGCCACCGCAAGGCTGGCCGGAACTTCTGACGGGGACGGGTCACAAACACCGAGCCAATAGGAGAGGTCCAGCCTAAGCGGCCACTTCCGCAGTGCCCTCCATTTTACCCATGGACACACGACGGCCCCTTCTCTTTTGGGCCACAAAATCCAGGGCACCCAGGGAATCACCTCACAGTAGGCAGCCCCTGATGTGGACACGTTCGACACACGGGGCCAGCAGGCAGGTACCACTTTTCCACTTACGCTAGGATATCAGTAGGCAAGGCGCCCTTCCTCAGCATCTATGGCCCCTCTGTGTATGTGTTCATTCGGAGAAATCTCTTCCTTCTACCCCTGAGACACATCACAAGTATGAGGGGCCTGAGAGAGAGCCTAGAGATGGAACGGGGGAGGCTTCTGGCTGTACTGCTTCCCCGTGGGTAGAGAAGAGCAGGTAGTCTCTCTGGAAGGTCTTAGCTTCTGTTGACTGACATGGACAATACAGCAGGGGCGGACCCTGGCCAGGTGGAGCTTGTGGGCAGATGCAACCCCTCCGGCGACGGATAATTCCGCTGCTGCTTTGTATGGTGAAAACCTCCCCCCGCCAAGTGGGATGGGTAGAGAACACTGACCCACACCCGCCAGGGACCTCTCCTGGGACTAAAGATCCCAACATGGTCTCAACGTCGTCACCCTCTCAGCACACACCTTTCCTGCACACGTAATCCTGCCTTTCTCCGTCAGGGCCCTCTCCTACCAGGAAAAAAAGCAAGCCGCTCAAAAAGGCCGATGCCAGGGAACTCGAGGAAACACTGCCATTTTCCAAATTTTGGCTGTCTACATGTCCCCGCCTCCGCTGCAAGGCCGCGTATGTGGCCGGGCTCCGATGGCAAGGCCGAAATCCTGGCAGCCTGGGCCCCAGCAGTCCCATGGTTTATGGACGTGGGGACACGGATGACCTGTTCGCCACATACAGGAGGGACCCTTGGGCCCTTCACTGGCTCGCCATTCAGCTCCACGACGTCCACTACCGGCCCTGGCCTTTGCTTTGGCTGGTGCCCCACGGAACGTGTGCTCCGGAGCGATGTTTCTCCACCCATCACTATCATTCTGCCACCAGGCGATATGTGAGTGTGGGAGTCACCATTTGTCACTGGCAGCAGTGTCACAAGGCAGTAGACTTCCAGGTACCCGCTGACCTAGGCTGCCTTCTGCCCCAGGCAAGGTCCCGAATCCTTTATCCCAGATGCTGACACCCGGGCACTGGCGGACGTTCATTTGGAGCAACACAGAGGTCTGAGTGAGGGTCAGCGGGCCAGGTAGGTGAAGTCAAGGCCAGGTGGGCGGGGCTAAGACTCCTTTGCCATCACCATAGAGACAGTCCCCCCCCGCAAGAGTGGGCGGAGCTTGTGATGGGCCTGCTGACAAGACTTGAGCCAATGGCAGAGATCCGGCCCGCCAGGCAGATGACACAGGGCCCTCCAGTGTGACCTATGACACCTAGTGGCCACAGGATTTGAGCACACCCTGGGAAAGGCTACGCAGGCACAAGGGAGCCCCTGGTGCAGACCGCTTCAGGGCATTGGCAGAGCAGGCCAGGTACCTCTTTCCCACTTTCCTCAGGATATCACTACGCAAGGCATCCCCACTCAGCATCTCATGCCTCTCTCTGTCTCTCTCTGGATGTGTTCGTTCTCTGAAATCTCTTCCTTCTCCCCCTTGTCACTTCACACCTTGGAGTGCCTGACAGAGGGCCTAGAGACGAAAGAGCAAAGGGGGAAGGCCTCTGGCTCTACTGGTTGCCCATGGGCAGAGAAGATCTGCTAGTCTATCTGGAAGGTCTAGAGAGTAGCCATTGATTGGGGAGCTACATCACGGGCGGACCTGGCCAGGTGAAGCTTGCTGACATGCAGCAGCCTCTCCGGAGACTACTAATTCCTCGGAGAACATTCTATGCAAATACCCGGCTGAGTGCCATGGGCAGAAAACATTGACACATACCTGCCAGGGGTCTATCCTGGGTCTGAAGAGTCCACCCTGGTCTCCAGCCACTCATCATCTCAGCACACACTTTGCCTGCACACATGGAATCCGCCTCTCTCCACGAATGCCTTCTCCTGCTAGGAAACACACGATGGCACTCAGCCAAAGGAGAGCACAGGCAAAGTCAACTGAAGCCCCCATTTTCAAGATTTTGCCCTCTGCTGCGCCACAGCCTCCGCTGGCACAGTGCATGTGTGTCACTTCTCCGAAGACAAGGCCGCAATCCGGGCGTCCAGGGCCCCAGCAGTCCAGAGTCTGCGCATGGCGGCATATGGATCACCTCTTTGCCACGTACAGGAGGGAGGCCTGGGCCCTACACTGGCTCCGCTAGAGCTCCACGATCTCAGCTATTTTCCCTGACCTTTGGCCCGTGCCCTCGTGTCTGTGTCATCCCTAGTTACACTTCTTCTCCGACCACTCTGAATCCGCCACCTGCGGATACATGAGCATGAAAATGAACATCTGTCACTGCCTGCAGTGTCACAGGTCACTAGGTGTCTAGGCTCAGGCTGACCTTGGCTGTCTTCTGCCCAGGCAAGGAGCCTAATCCTTCAAAGGCAACGAGGACATGTGGTCATTGGCCGACATTCATTCTTTCATCCACACAGCGGTCTAGATGAGGCTAAAGAGGCCAGGTAGGCCAGGTGACGGCTGAGTGCGGGGCCTAAGGCTTCTTTCCCAATCACCATGGAGACAGCCACCGCAAGGCTGGCCGGAACTTCTGACGGGGACGGGTCATAAACACCGAGCCAATAGGAGAGGTCCAGCCTAAGCGGCCACTTCCGCAGTGCCCTCCATCTTACCCATGGACACATGACGGCCCCTTCTCTTTTGGGCCACAAAATCCAGGGCACCCAGGGAATCACCTCACCGTAGGCAGCCCCTGATGTGGACACGTTCGACACACTGGGCCAACAGGCAGGTACCACTTTTCCACTTACGCTAGGATATCAGTAGGCAAGGTGCCCTTCCTCAGCATCTATGGCCCCTCTGTGTATGTGTTCATTCGGAGAAATCTCTTCCTTCTACCCCTGAGACACATCACAAGTATGAGGGGCCTGAGAGAGAGCCTAGAGATGGAACGGGGGAGGCTTCTGGCTGTACTGCTTCCCCGTGGGTAGAGAAGAGCAGGTAGTCTCTCTGGAAGGTCTTAGCTTCTGTTGACTGACATGGACAATACAGTAGGGGCGGACCCTGGCCAGGTGGAGCTTGTGGGCAGATGCAACCCCTCCGGCGACGAATAATTCCGCTGCTGCTTTGTATGGTGAAAACCTCCCCCCGCCAAGTGGGATGGGTAGAGAACACTGACCCACACCCGCCAGGGACCTCTCCTGGGACTAAAGATCCCAACATGGTCTCAACGTCGTCACCCTCTCAGCACACACCTTTCCTGCACACGTAATCCTGCCTTTCTCCGTCAGGGCCCTCTCCTACCAGGAAAAAAAGCAAGCCGCTCAAAAAGGCCGATGCCAGGGAACTCGAGGAAACACTGCCATTTTCCAAATTTTGGCTGTCTACATGTCCCCGCCTCCGCCCCGCGTCCAGGGCCCCAGCAGTCCAGAGGCTGCGCATGGCGGCATACGGATCACCTCTTTGCCACGTACAGGAGGGAGGCCTCGGCCCTAGACTGGCTCCGCTAGAGCTCCACGACCTCAGCTATTTTTCCCGAACTTTGGCCCGTGCCCTCGTGAGTCTGTGATCTCTAGGTACACTTCACCTCCGACCAAACTCGATCTGCCACCTGCGGATACCTGAGTGTGGACATCAACATCTATCACTGTCTGCAGTGTCACAGGTCACTAGGTGTCTAGGCTCAGGCTGACCTTGGCTGTCTTCTGCCCAGGCAAGGAGTTAGTCCTTCAAAGGAAATGAGGACACGTGCTCACTGGCCGACATCCTTTCTTTCATCTACACAGCGGTCTAGATGAGGGTAAAGAGGCCAGGTGGGCCAGGTGAAGGCTGAGTGCGGGGCCTAAGGCTTCCTTCCCAATCACCATGGAGACAGCCACCGCAAGGCTGGCCGGAACTTCTGACGGGGACGGGTCACAAACTCTGAGCCAATAGGAGAGGTCCAGCCTAACCGGCCGGTTCCACAGAGCCCTCCATTTTACCCGTGGACACACAACGGCCCCTTCTGTCCTTGGCCACCAAATCGAGGGTACCCAGGGAATAACTTCACAGTAGGCAACCCCTGATGTGGACACGTTCGACACACTGGGACAGCAGGCAGGTACCTCTTTTCCACTTACGCTACGATATCAGTAGGCAAGGCGCCCTTCCTCAGCATCTATGGCCCCTCTTTGTATGTGTTCTTTGAAAGAAATCTCTTTTTTCTACCCCTGAGACACATCACAACTATGAGGGGACTGAGCGGGAAGCTGGAGATGAAACAGGGGAGGCTTCTGGCTGTACCGCTTCCCCGTGGCTAGAGAATAGCAGTTAGTCTCTCTGGAAGCTCTTAGCTTCTGTTGATCGACATGGGCAATACGGTAGGGGCGGACCCTGGCCAGGTGGAGCTTGTGGGCACATGCAACCTCTGGGGGAAGAATAATTCCGCTGCTGTTTTGTATGGTGTAAACCTCCCCACGCCAAGTGGGATGGGCACAGAACATTGACCCACACCTGCCAGGGGCCCTTCCTGGGACTAAAGATCCCAACCTGGTCTCAATCTTGTCACCTTCTCAGCACATACTTTTCCTGCATACATAATCCTGCCTTTCTCCGTCGGTGCCTCATCCTACTAGGAGAAAAGCATGCCGCTCAAAAAGGCCGATGCCAGAGAAATCGAGGAGACACTGCCATTTTCCACATTTTTGCTGTCTACATATCCCCGCCTCCGGTGGAAGGCTGCCTATGTGGCCGGGCTGCGAAGGCAAGGCCGAAATCCTGGCGTCCCGGGCCCCAGCAATCCAGTGGTTTATGGACGTGGGGACCCGGATGACATGTTTCCCGCATACAGGAGGAATCCTTGGGCCCTTCACTGGCTTGCCATTCAGCTCCGCGACGTCCACTACTGGCCCTGGCCTTTGGCCGGTGCCCCACTGCGCGAGTGCTCCGGAGCGATGTTTCTCCACCCATCACTATCATTCTACCACCAGGGGATATGTGAGTGTGGGAGTCACCATTTGTCTGTCACTGGCAGCAGTGTCACGAGTCACTAGACTTCCAGGTACCAGCTGACCTAGGGTGCCTTCTGCCCCAGGCAAGGTCCGGAATCCTTTATCCCAGATGCTGACACCTGGGCACTGGCGGACATTCATTTGGAGCAACACAGAGGTCTGAGTGAGGTTCAGCAGGCCAGCTAGGTGAAGTCAAGGCCAGGTGGGCGGGACTAAGGCTCCTTTGCCATCACCATGGAGACAGTCCCACCACCGGAAGAGTAGGCGGAGCTTATGATGGGCCCGGTGACAAGACTGAGCCAATGGCAGAGATCTGGCCCGCCAGGCAGATGACACAGGGCCCTCCATTATGACCTATGACACCTAGTGGCCACAGGATTTGAGCACAGCCTGGGAAAGCCTACGCAGGCACAGGGGAGCCCCTGGTGCGGACTGGTTCAGGGCATTGGCAGAGCAGGCCAGGTACCTCTTTCCCACTTTCCTCAGGATATCACTACGCAAGGCATCCCCACTCAGCATCTCTTGCCTCTCTCTGTCTCTCTCTGGATGTGTTCATTCTCTGAAATCTCTTCCTTCTCCCCCTGAGTCACTTCACAGCTTGGAGTGCCTGATAGAGTGCCTAGAGACCAAAGAGCAAAGGGGGAAGGCCTCTGGCTCTACTGGTTGCCCATGGGCAGACGAGATCTGGTAGTTTATCTGGAAGGTCTAGAGAGTAGTGACTGATGGGGTAGCTACATCACCGGCGGACCCTGGCCAGGTGAAGCTTGCTGACTTGTGGCAGCCTCTCCGGAGACTACTAATTCCGCTGGTAACATTGTATGCAAATACCTGGCTGAGTGCGAAGGGCAGAAAACATTGACACATACCTGCCAGAGGCCTATCCTGGGTCTGAAGAGTCCACCCTGGTCTCCAGCGACTCATCATCTCAGCACACACTTTGCCTGCACACAGGGAATCCGCCTCTCTCCACGAATGCCTTCTCCTGCTAGGAAACACAGGATGTCACTCAGCCAAAGGAGAGCACCCGCAAAGTCAACTGAAGCCCGCGTTTTCAAGATTTTGCCCTCTGCTGGGCCACAGCCTCCGGTGGCACACTGCATGTGCGTCACTTCTCCGAAGACAAGGCCGAAATCCGGGCATCCAGGGCCCCAGCAGTCCAGAGGCTGCGCATGGCGGCCTACGGATCACCTCTTTGCCACGTACAGGAGGGAGGCCTCGGCCCTAGACTGGCTCCGCTAGAGCTCCACGACCTCAGCTATTTTTCCCGACCTTTGGCCCGTGCCCTTGTGAGTGTGTGACCTCTAGTTACACTTCACCGCTGACCACTCTAGATCCGCCAGCTGCGGATATCTGAGCGTGGACATCAACATCTATCACTGTCTGCAGTGTCACAGGTCACTAGGTGTCTAGGCTCAGGCTGACCTTGGCTGTCTTCTGCCCAGGCAAGGAGCTTAATCCTTCAAAGGAAATGAAGGACACGTGGTCACTGGCCGACAACCTTTCTTTCATCTACACAGCGGTCTAGATGAGGGTAAAGAGGCCAGGTGTGCCAGGTGAAGGCTGAGTGCGGGGTCTAAGGCTTCTTTCCCAATCACCATGGAGACAGCCACCGCAAGGCTGGCCGGAACTTCTGACGGGGACGGGTCACAAACTCTGAGCCAATAGGAGAGGTCCAGCCTAACCGGCCAGTTCCTCATAGCCCTCCAGTTTACCCATGGACACACAACGGCCCCTTCTGTCCTTGGCCACAATATCGAGGGCACCCAGGGAATAACTTCACATTAGGCAACTGCTTATGTGGACACGTTCGACACACTGGGACAGCAGGGAGTACCTCTTTTCCACTTACACTAGGGTACCAGTAGGCAAGGCGCCCTTCCTCAGCATCTATGGAACCTCTCTGTATGTGGTCATTCAGAGAAATCTCTTCATTCTACCCCTGAGACACATCAGAAGTATGAGGGGCCTGAGAGAGAGCCTGGAGATGAAACGGGGTAGGCTTCTGGATGTACCACTTCCCCGTGGCTATAGAATAGCAGGTAGTCTCTGTGGAAGGTGTTAGCTTCTTTTGATCGACATGTGCAATACAGTGGGGGTGGACCCTGGCCAGGTGGAACCCGTGGGCAGATGCAACCTCTCCGGCGACGAATAATTCTGCGGGTGCTTTGTGTGGTGAAAACCTCTCCCTGCCAAGTGGGATGGGCAGAGAACATTGACTCACAGCTGCCAGTGGCCTCTCCTGGGACTAAAGATCCCAACCTGGTCTCAGCGTCGTCACCCTCTAAGCACACACCTTTCCTCCATACATAAGCCTGCCTTTCTCCGTCAGTGCCTTATCCTACTAGGAAAGAAAGCATGCCGCTCAGAAAGGCCGATGCCAGGGAAATCAAGGAGTCAGTGCCATTTTCCAAATTTTTGCTCTCTCCATGTCCCCGCCTCTGGTGGATTTCTGCGTATGTGGCCGGGCTCCGAAGGCAAGGCCGAAATCCTGGCTGCGTGGGCCCCATCAGTCCAATGGTTTATGGTTGTGGGGATACGGACGACCCGTTTGCCGCATTTAGAAAATGAACATTCAATATAGAACATAGAGTGTGGAATAGAGAATATAGAAAATATAGAGTATAGAAGAATACAGAATATTGAACATAGAATGTAGAATACAAAACACACATTATGAAATAAAGTATAAATTACACAGAACATAGAATATATATTATAGAATATAGAATGTAAAATATAGAATACACAATATAGAAGAATATAGAACAAATGTAGAATATGCAGTATAGAATATAGAAAAATATAGTATGTAAAAAGAGAATATGGAAGAACGTTGACTATAGAATACAGAATATAGAGGAATTTAAAATATAGAATGTGGAATATAGAATATGGAATATAAAATATGCAATATAGAATATGGAAGAATATTGTATGAAGACAAATATGGAATATAGAACATCAAATATAGAATACAGAGTATGGAATAGAGAATATACAAAAATACAGAATGTAGAAAAACATCGAAGAACACAGATCACAGAATATAGAGACTTTAAAACATAGAATATGATACAGAGAACACTGAAGATACAATACAGAATATAAAAGAACTTTGAAAATAGAAGAATATAGTGTATAGAAGATTTGGAATAAAGAAGAGTATAGAATATACATTATAGAAGAACATAGCATAAAGAATACAGAATATAGAAGAAAATAGAATATAAATTCAGAATATAGAATACAGAAGAATATAATATGTACAATGTAGAATAGCGATTATAGAATGCAAACTATAGAATGAAGAATATAAGAGAATATAAATTACAGAATACAGAAGATTATAAATTATACAATAGACATGATTATGGAAAATACAATGTAGAATGTAAAATGTAGAATATAGGAGAAAATGGAATACAGAATATACAAGAATATGGAATGTTGAATATAGTATCAAGAATATGGAATATAGAATACACAAAAATATAGTATATGTAAAATATAGAAAAAAGAAGATTGAATATAGAACATAGAATACAGAAAAATCTAGAATATAGAATCTAGAAGAATATAGACTGTAGAATTTAGAATACAGAATGTAGAATATAGAAGATTTTAGAATATAGAACATAGAATATACAGTACAGAATACAGAATATGGAATATACAACCTAGACTATGGAAAAATATAGAAATAGAATATAAAAGAATATAGAACATAGAAGAATATAGAATGTAGAATATAGAATATAAAATACAGAATATAGAGTATAGAAGAATTTAGAATGTAGAATATAGAATATGGACTATAGAATACAGAGGAATATAGTATATAGAATATAGAACATAGACGATACAATACAGAATATAAAAGAAAAAAGAACATAGATCATAGAAGAATATAGAATATGGAAATATGAGAATGTAGAATATAATTATAGAAGAATATAGAATGTTGAAAAATAGAGAATACAGAATATAGGAAAACATAGAGCATAAATTTAGAATATAGAAGATACAGATATATGAATGCAAAATATAGAAGAATAAAGAAAATAGATGACAGACTACAGAATATAGAAGACAGAACGCAGAAGAAAATCGAATACTCACAAATATAGGGTATAGGATATACACTACTGAAGAATACAGAATACAGAAAGTAGAAGAATATAGATTACAAACTATAGAAGAATATAGAATGTAGAATAGAGAATACGGAATAGACTATAAAAGAGAATATTAGATTACAGAAGAATATAGAGATTAGAAGGCAGAATATACAATAAAAATATAGAAGATAGAAGAATACAGAATTCAGAAAAATTTAGAACATAAAATGTAAAATATAGAAAAAAATTGAATATAAAATGTAGAATGGAGAACATGGAATATGGAATAGGGTACAGAGAAGAATAAAGAATATTGAAAAATTTAAAATATAGAATGTAGCCTGCAGAATATTGAATATAGAATTTAGAATGCACAATATACAATACAGCAGATAGAAGAATATAGATTATAAGTGAAGAATATAGAATAAGAATGTAGAAGAGTATAGAATGCAGAACATAGAAGAATATAGAACGTAGAATACAGAATAAGGAATATAGAATGTAGGATACAGAAGAATAGAGTATATAAAAATATAGAATATAGAACATTGACTATGGAATATAGAATACAGAGTATGAAATAGAGAATATAGAAAAAATATAGAATAGAGATAAATATAGACTATAGAATATAAAAAAATTTTTTTTTTATAGAATAGAATATGTAGAAAGTAGAATTTAGAATATAGAATATAGAACATAGAATATAGAGGAATATAGATTATAGAATACAGAAGATTCTGGAATACAGAATGTAGAATTAAATACAGAATATAGGAGATGGAATATAAGAGAATATAGAATGCAGAATATAGTATACAGAATATGCAATATGGAATATAAAATATGGAAAATTATAAAATATATACACTATAGAAAAAAATTGAATATAGAATACAGACAATGGAACATAGAAAAATACAGAATAAAGGATATAAAACATAGAATAAAAATACATAACATAGAGAATAAACATTACAAATATAGAAGATTACGGAATGTAGAATGTAAAATACAGAATATACAATATAGAAGAATATATGATACAGACTATGGGAGAATATAGAGTATAGAATGTAGAATACAGAAAATTATATAGAAAAGTATATAATATAGAAAAAGAACACTGAATATGCAACACAGAGTATGGAATATAGAATGTAGAAGAACATAGAATATAGAACGTAGAATACAAAATATAGAATATGAAATAAAGCATAAAGAACACAGAATATAGAACAATATAAAGAATATAGAAGATAATGGAATATAGAATATAAAATGCAGAATATACATACAGAAGAATATAGAATACAGAATATAGATGAATATAGAATATAGAAGGAAGAATGAAGAATATGGAATATAGAATACAGAAAAATATAATATGTAGAAAAATATAGACGAATATGGAAGAAAATAGAATACAGAACATAGAATATGGAGGAATTTAAAATATACAATGCAGAAAGTAGAATACGGAATATGAAATGTGCAATATAGAATATAGAGGAATTTTGTATGTAGAAAAATATAGAATATAGAACATCGAATATAGACTAGAGTATGGAATATAGAATATAGAAAAATATAGAATACAGAAGAACATAGATTATAGAATGTAAAGAATTTCAAATATAGAATATGGAACATAGAACACTGAAGATAGAATACAGAATATAAAAGAACTTTGAAAATAAAAGAATATAGTGTATAGAGGATTTGGAATAAATAAGGATACAGAATATACATTATAGAAGAATATAGCATGGATAACAGAATATAGAAGAACATAGAATATATGTTTAGAATATAGAATACAGAAGAATATAAAATGTACAATGTGAAATACAGATTACAGAATGCAAAATATAGAATGAAGAATATAGGAGAATATAGATTATAGAATATATAAGATTATAAATTATACAATACAGAAGATTATGGAATATAGAATGTAGGAGAATATGGAATACGGAATATAGAAGAACATAGAATGTTGACTATAGTATCAAGAATATGGAATATAGAATACACAAAAATATAGTATATGTAAAAATATAGAAAATGGAAGATTGAATATAGAACATAGCATATAGAAGAATGTAGAATACAGAATGTAGAATATAGAAGATTTTAGAATATAGAATGTAGAATATACTTTATGGAATATAGAATACAGAAGAACATAGTATAAAGAAAAATATAGAATATACAACATAGAACATCGAATATAGAATAGAGAGTATGGAATATAAAAAAAAGGAAAATATAGAATATAGAAGAACATAGAATTTAGAATGTGGAATATAGAATACAGAAAATTATACAGAAAAATATAGAATATAGAAAAAGAACATTGAATATAGAACACAGAGTATGGAATATAGAATATAGAAAAAATAGAATATAGAAGAACATACAATGTAGAATACAAAATATAGAGCATGAAATAAAGCATAAAGAACACAGAATATAGAAGAATATAGATTATAGAATATAGAAATAATGGAATATGGAATGTAAAATACAGAATCTACAATATAGAAGAATATAGAATTCAGAATATAGAATAATATAGAATATAGAAGGAAGAATGTAGAATATGGAATGCAGAATACAGAAAATTATAGTATATAGAAAAATATAGAATATGGAAGAACATAGAATAATTTAGAATGTAGAATACAGAACATAGAATATGGAAGAATTTAAAATACACAATGTAGAATATAGAATATGGAATATAGAAGAATACTGTATGTAGAAAAATATAGAATACAGAATACAGAGTATGGGATATAGAATATACAAAAATATAGAATATAGAAGAACATAGATTATAGAATATAGAGAATTTAAAATATAGAATATGGAACACAGAACACTGAAGATAGAATACAGAATGCAAAAGAACTTTGAAATAGAAGAATATAGTGTATTCTATATTTTACATTGTACATTCCATAATTTTCTATATTCTATAATCTGTATTCTATAGTCTTTATTCTATATTTTATATTCTATTTCTGTATTCTACATTCTACTTTCTATATTCTAAATTCTGTATTACATGTTCTTGTATAATCTATATTCTGTATTGTATAGTCTTCTACTGTGTATATTCTTCTATAATGTATATTCTATATTCTTCTGTATTCTATATTCTAATTCTTCTATATTCTCTATTCTTCCATATTGTGTATTCTACATTCTACTACATTCTTTTTCTTGTATTTTCTACAGCCTTCTCTATTCTATATTCTTCTATATTCTAAATTTATATTCAATATTCTTCTGTAATGTATATTCTATAATCCATATTCTTGTTTATATTCTTCTGTATTCTATATTCTTCTGTATTCCATATTCTTGTATATTCTATATTCTACTATTTTCTATATTCTTTTACATTCTGTATTCTATCTTCTGTGTTCTGTGTTCTATGTTCAGTTTTCTTCTATGTACTATTTCCTTCTATATTCCATATTCTATATTCTAAATTCTTCTATATTCCACATTCTAAATTCTATCTTCTATATTCTATATTTTCCTATATCCTATAAACCATAGTCTCTATTCTATATTCGATGTTCTATATTCTATATTTTTCTCTATGCTATATTCTTCTGTATTCTATATTCCATATTGTATAGGCTACATTTTAAAATCTTCTATATTCTACATTCTATATTAAACATTTGCAATTTTTCTATATTCTATATTTTTCTATATTCAATCTTCTATTTTCTATATATTTACATATACTATATTTTTGTGTATTCTATATTCCACATTCTCTATACTGTACTCAACACTCTATATTCTTTTCTGCAGGACTCTCCGTTCAGGTCTATTCTTGCCTGCGGGACTCTCCGTCGGGGCCTATTCTTGCCTACAGGGCTCCTCTATTCTGGCCTGTTCTTGCCTGCGGGACTCTCCGTTAGGGCCTCTTCTTACCTGCCGGGCTCCGCTATTCGGGCCTATCCTGGCCTGCGGGACTCTCCGTCCGGGCCTATTCTCGCCTGCGGAACCTTCCGTTCGGGCCCATTCGTGCCTGTGGGACACTCTGTTCGGTCCTATTCTTGCCTGTGGGATCATTCGTTTGGGCCTATTCTTGCCTGTGGAACCTCCGCTCGGGCCTAATCTTGCCTGCGGGAGCATCCTTTCCTTCCTCCTCTTGCCTGCGGGGCTCTTCTATTTGGGCCTGCTCGTGCCTACGGAGCTCCGTTATTCGGGCCTGTTTGAGCCTGCGGGCCTCCGTTATTCGGGCCTGTTTGAGCCTACGGGCCCCCGTTATTCGGGCCTGTTCGTGCGTGCGGGGCTCCGCTATTCGGCGTGTCCGCGCGTGCGGGCTTCTGCTATTGGGGCCGTTCGTCAGTGCGGGGCTCTGCTCTTGGGGCCTGCTCGTGCCTGCGGAGCTCCGGCATTCGTGAGTGTTCTTGTGTGGCGGGTTCCGCTATTCGGCGTGTTCGTATGTGCCAGGCTCCGCTATTCTGGCCTGTTCGTGCGTGTGGGGCTCCTCTATTCGGGCATGTTCTTGCCTGCGGGACTTCTCTGTGCGGTCCTATTCTTGCCTTCGGGACTCTGCTCGGGCCTATTCTTGGCTACAGGAATCTCCGTTCTGGCCTATTCTTGCCTGCAGCACTCTCCATTTGGGCCTATTCTTTCCTGCGGGACTCTCCGTTCAGGTCCGTTTTTGCCTGCAGGACCCTGTTCAGGCCTATTCTTGCCTACAGGGCTCCTCTGTTCTGGCCTGTGGGAATCTCCCTTCGGGCTTATTCTGGCCTTCGGGACTCTCCATTCTGGCCTATTCTCGCCTGTGGGACTCTCCGCTAGAGCCTATTCTTGCCTGCGGGACTCTGTTCGGGCCTATTCTTGCCTGCGGGGCTCTTCTATTCAGGCCTATTCTTGCCCGCGGGACTGTGTAAGGGCCTTTTCTTGCCTGCCTGAGTCCCAGTTCGGGACTATTCTTGCCTGCGTGAGTCCCAGTTCGGGACTATTTTTGCCTGCGGGACTCTCCTTTCAGGCTTCCTCTTGTTTGCGGGGCTCCTCTTATTCCGGCCTCTTTGTGCCTGTGGAGCTCCGTTATTGAGGCCTTTTTCTGCGTGCGGGGCTCCGCTATTTGGGCCTGTTCTTGCCTGTGGGGCTCCTCTATTAGGGGATATTCTTGCCTGTGGGTCTCTCAGTTTGGGCCTATCCTTGCCTGCGGGATTCTCCATTTGGGCCTATACTTGCTTGCAGAACTCTCTGTTCGGGCCTATTCATGCCTGCGGGGCTTTCCTTTCGAGACTATTCTTGTCTGCGGGACTCTCCTTTCGGGCTTTTCCTCACCTGCGGGGCTCCGCTATTCGGGCCTGTTCATGCGTGCGGGCTACCCTATAGAACTATACGATACAGAATATAGATTATAGAAGAACATAGAATACAGAATTTGGAATATAGAAAATAGAATGTAGAATAAAAGAAAAGAATGTAGAATACAAAATATAAAATATAAAATGGAGAGTATTGATTATGGATTATAGAATATAGAAAATTATGAAATGTAGAATGTAAAATACAGAAGAATATAGAATACATACTATAGAAGAACACAGAATGTAGAATATAGGATATAGAATATAGAATATGGAACATAGGATATACCATACGGAAAAACAGTATATAGAAAGATAAAGAATACCGAACATAGAACTTTAAATATACAATATAAAATACAGAGAATGGAATATAGAACCTAGATTATGGAAGAATATAGAAATAGAATATAAAAGAATATAGAATTTAGAATGTAGAGTATAAAATATAGAATATAGAAGAATTTAGAACGTAGAATATAGAATATGGACTATAGAATATAGACGAATATAGTATATAGAAGAACATAGAAGATACAATACAGAATATAAAAGAAAAAAGAATACAGAAAAATACAGAGTATAGAAGAATAAGGAATATGGAAAATAGGAGAATGTGGAATATAATTATAGAAGAATGTAGAATATTGAAAAATATAGAATACAGAATATAGGAAAACATAGAGCATAAATTTAGAAGATATAGGATATAGAATGCAGAATATAGAAGAATAAAGAATATAGATGACAGACTACAGAATTTAGAAGATAGAATGTAGAAAAAAATAGACTATTGACAAATGGAATATAGGGTATAGGATATACAGTATTGAAGAATAGAGAATAAAGTAGAAAAATACAGATGACAAAATATAGAAGAATGTAGAATAGAGAGTATAAGAGAATAGATTACAGAAGAATATAGAATATAGAGATTAGAAGGTAGAATATACATAAAAAATATAGAATATAGAATTCAGAAAAAATTTAGAATATAAAATGCAGAATATAGAATATAGAAGAAAATGGAATGTAGAATGGAGAACATAGAATATGGGATAGGGAATAGAGAAGAATAAAGAATATTGAAAAATTGAGAATATAGAATGTAGACTAGAATATTGAATATAGAATTTAGAATGTACAATATGGAATATAGCAGGTAGAAGAATATAGATTACAACAGAACAGTATAGAATGTAGAATAAGAATGTAGAAGAGTATAGAATACAGAACATAGAAGAATATAAAATGCAGAATGTAGAATATAGCATATGGAATATAGAACGTAGAATACAGAAGAATATAGGATATAAAAAATATAGAACATCGAATATGGAATATAGAATACAGAGTATGGAATAGAGAATATAGAAAAATATAGAATAGACTTAAAGAATGTAGAATAGAGTATGTACAAAGTAGAATAAAGAACATAGAATACAGAAGAATATAGATTATAGAATATAGAATATTCTGGAATATAGAATATAGAATTAAATATAGAAGATGGAATATAAGAAAATATAGAATGTAGAATATAGTTTACAGAATATGCAATATGGAATATAGAGTACAGAAAATTATAAAAAATATAGAATATAGAAAACAACATTGAATATAGAATACAGACAATGGAATATAGAAAAATAAAGAATTTAGAATACAGAATGTAGAATACAGAATATAGAATATAAAACATAGAACAAAAATACATAGTATAGAGAATATACATTATACAATATAGAAGATTATGGAATATAGAATGTAGAATGTAAAATACAGAATTTACAATATAGAAAAATATATGATACAGACTATAGAAAAATATAGAGTAAAGAATGAAGAATATAGAATACAGAAAATTGTATAGAAAAATATAGAAAAAGAACATTGAATATAGAACACAGAGTATGGAATATGTAATATAGAAAATATAGAGTATAGAAAAATATAGAATGTAGAATACAAAATATAGAATATAAAATAAAGGGTAAAGAACACAGAATATAGATTATAGAATGTAGAAGATAACGGAATATAGAATATAGACTTTAAAATACAGACTACAATATAGAAGAATATAGAATACAGAATATAGTAGAATATAGAAGGAAGAATATAGAGTAGAGAATACAGAAAAATATAGTATATAGAAAAATATAGACTAGAAGTATATGGAAGAATATAGAATTTAGAATGTAGAATATAGAGTACAAAAAAAAAAAAAGAGCATAGAATATGGAAGAATTTAAGATATACAATGCGGAATGTAGAATATAGAATATGAAATATAGAATATAGAAGAATAGTGTATGTGAAAAACGTAGAATGTAGAACATCAAATATAAAATACAGAGTATGGAATATAGAATATACAAAAATATAGAATATAGAAGAATATAGATTATAGAATATAGAGAATTTAAAATATAGAATATGGAACATAGAACACAGAAGATAGAATACAGAATAGAAAAGAACTTTGTAAACAGAACAATATAGTGTATAGAGGATTTGGAATAAAGAATATAGAATATACATTACAGAAGAATATAGCTTAAAGAATACAGGATATAGAAGAAAATAGAATATAAATTTAGAATATAGAATGCAGAAGAATATAAAATGTACAATGTAGAATACAGATTATACAATGCAAAGTATACAGTGAAGAATACACAAAAGTATAGATTATAAATCATACAATATAGAAAATAATGGAATATAGAATGTACAGTGTAAAATATAGAATATAGGAGAACATAGAATACGGAATATAGAATATAGAATGTACAAGGGTATGGAAAATACAAGAAAAAGAATATAGTAGAATGTAGAATACAGAATATTGAAGAATACAGAATACGGAATAGAGAATATAGAAGAATTAGGATATAGAATACAGAAGAATACAGAATATACATTATAGAAGAATGTACACAGTAGAAAACCATACAAGAAAGAATATAGATTACTGAAGAACATAGAATACAGAATTTAGAATATAGAATGTAGACTACAGAATATAAAATACAGAATAAAGACTATAGAATACAGATTGTAGAATACAAAGAATTATGGAATGTAGAATGTAAAATAGAATACAGAATGTAGACTATAGAATATGGAACATAGAATATACCACACAGAAAAATATAGTATATATAAAAATAAAGAATATAGAACATAGAACTTTGAATATACAATATAGAATACAGAGTATGGAATATAGAACCTAGAATATGTAAAAATATAGAAAGAGAATATAAAAGAATATAGAACATAGGAGAATATAGAATTTAGAATGTAGAATATAAAGTACAGAATATAGAATATAGAAAAATTTAGAACGTAGAACATAGAATATAGAGGAATATAGTATATAGAAGAACATAGGGCATAGAAAATACAATGCAGAATATAAAAGAAAAAAGAATATAGAGTATAGAAGAATATGGAATATGGACAATAGGAGAATGTAGAGTGTAATTATAGAAGAATATAGAAAACTGACAAACAGAATACAGAATATAGGAAAATATAGAGCAAAAATTTAGAATATAGAAGATATAGGATATAGAATGCAGAATATAGAAGAATACAGAATATAGATGACAGACTACAGAAAATAGAAGATAGAACGTAGAAGAAAATAGAATATGGACAAATATGGAATATAAGGTATCGGATATATACTATTGAACAATATAGAATAAAGAAAGTAGAAGAATATAGATTACAGACTATAGAAGAATATAGAATGTAGAATAGAGAATATGGAATAGAGAATACAAGAGAATATTAGATTACAGAAGAATATAGAATATAGAGATTAGAAGGTAGAATAAATACTAAAAAATATAGAATATAGAAGAACATAGAATTCAGAAAAATTTAGAATAGAAAATGTAGAATATAGAAGAAAATGGAATATAGAATGTAGAATAGAGAACATAGAATGTGGAATAGAGTATAGAGAAGAAAAAGAATATTACAAAATTTAGAATATAGAATGTAGACTGTAGAATATTTAATACAAAATTCAGAATGTACAATACAGAATATAGCAGATGGAAGAATATAGATTATAAGAGAAGAATATAGAATGTAGAATAAGAATGTAGAAGAGTATAGAATACAGAACATAGAAGACTATAGAATATAGAATGCAGAATGTAGAATATGGAATATATAATATAGAATACAGAAGAATATAGTATATAAAAAATATTGAATATAGAACACAGAATATAGAATATGTGATATAGAATACAGGGTATGGAATAGAGAATATAGAAAAATATAGAGATAAATATAGAATAGCGTATGTACAAAGTAGAATACAAAATATAGAATAAAGAACATAGAATATAGAAGAATATAGATAGTAGAATATTGAAGATTCTGGAATATAGAATGTAGAATTAAATATAGAAGATAGAATATAAGAGAATATAGAATGTAGAATAGAGTATACAGAATATGCAATATGGAAAATAGAATACAGAAAATTATTAAAAATATAGACTAGAAAAAAATAAATATAGAATAAAATCAACGGAATTAGAAAATATAGAATTTAGAAAATAGAATGTAGAATACAGAATATAAAATATAGAATAAAAATACATAATATAGAGAATATACATTATACAATATAGAAGATTATGGAATATAGAATGTAGAATGTAAAATACAGAATATACAATATAGAACAATATATGATACAGACTACAGAAGAATATAGAATGTAGAATATAGAATACAGAAAATTATAGGATATGGAAAAAGAACATTGAATACAGAACACAGGACGGAATCTAGAATATAGAAAATATAGAATATAGAAGATAATAAAATGTAGAATACAAAATATAGAATATAAATAAAGCATAAAGAACACAGAATATAGAAGAATATAGATTATAGAATATAGAAGATAATGGAATAAGAATATAGAATGTAAAACAAAATATACACTATAGAAGAATATAGAATATAGAAAAATGTAGAATATAGAAGGAAGAATGTAGACTGTGGAATATAGAATACAGAAAAATATATAGAATATGGAAGAATATGGAAGAACAGAATAAAGAATTTAGAATGTAGAATACAGAATATAGAGCATAGAATATGGAAGAATTTAAAATATACAATGTAGAATATGGAATATGAAATACAGAATATAGAAGAATATTGTATGTAGAAAAATATAGAATATAGAACATTGAATATAGAATGCAGAGTATGGAATATAGAATATACAAAAATATAGAATATAGAAGAACATAGATTATAGAAAATAGAGAATTTGAAATATAGAATATGGAACATAGAACACTGAAGATAGAATCCAGAATATAAAAGAACTTTGAAAATAGAATATAGTGTATTCTTCTATATTTTACATTCTACATTCCATAATTTTCTGTATTTTATAATCTGTATTCTATTCTATAGTCTTTATTCTACATTTTATATTGTGTATTCTACATTCTACTTTCTATATTCTAAATTCTGTATTATATGCTCTTGTATAATCTATATTCTGTATTGTATAGTCTACTGTGTATATTCTTCTATAATGTATATTGTATATTCTTCTGTATTCTATATTCTAATTCTAAACATCCCCACATAACCCTGCTCACCTGGAACCATTGATGAGAGTTTCCAGACAACTCATCTGGGGACCAACAACCCAGATACCCCAAACCCAACCACCCTGCTATCAGCAGAGCACACAGCACCCAACCCCAAAACTAGGAAGATCACCCACTGCACCCACAGCCAGGGTCCAGCTGGACAGACAAACACACCACCTCAACAGAAACACCACCTATATCCTCAACAGCCCCACGAGAGACCCACACTCACACATGCAGTCATTCCTCCACCAACCCTGAGAAAGGTAGTGAGAGCATCAAAATGGCAAAATTAGAGACCAGAGCAAAACACAGGCCCAGCCTACTTGGATATATCAAAACAAAACAAAATTTCAGGGTTCAACAAACACACAGTAAATAAATAGATATAATAATTTCTTGATGCTTCGGAAACAACAGACAATATCAAATCACAAAAAGAAGCAGGACAAGATGGAGTCAGCAAGTGACTGAAATAAAGAACAAAAAAACTGCCGGGGGTAAGAAACAGCCTGTGAAAACACAGGCAAAACCAAGAAAAATATAGACAAAATCAAGGAAGGCACTGACAAAATGAAAGAAAGCAACAAACAAACAAAAAACCCATTGTTGTCAAGTTGTTTACAACTCATAAAAGCGATAAAGAATGCAGGAAAACAATATAAAAACGAAACAACTAGAAACCATACAAAAACATCAACTAGAAAGCCAAAAGATTAAGAATAAAATTTCAGAAACAGACAACTCAAAAGAAGGATATAGGACCAGAATTGAAACGATGGAAGACAGATTAGTGAAATTAAAGAAAAGTCCCTTGATACCAATTTGTTTGAGGAAAAATCAGAAAAAAGAATGAAGAAATCCTAATAATTATGTGGGACACTATCAAGAGGAAAAACTTGCATATGATAAGAGATCCAATGGATGGGGCTGGGTGCAATGCAAAACACAGAGACAATTGTCAAAGTAATCCTGGCAGAAAACTTCGCTATCTATCATCATGAAAGACAAGAAGATACCCATCCAAGAAGCGCAATGAACCCCACACAGGATACAGCCCAAAGAAAGTCACCAAGACTTGTAAACAAATGTGCAAATAAAAAGGACCAAAGACAAAGAATCCTGAGATCAGCTAAGGAAAAATAAAGTCACCTATCTACAAAGGGGAACCAATAAAACTAATCTCCAACTATGTAGCTAAAACCACGTAGGCAAGAAGACAGTGGGAAGACCTATATAAAAGGTTGAAGGCAAAAAAAAAAAAAACAAAAAAAACCCAGTCAGCAGTTCTATATTCAGTAAAACTGTCTCTCATATACAATGGCAACATTAGAATATTTCCAGATACGCAGAAATTAAGGGAATTTGTAAAAACCAGACCAAACTTACAAGAAATATTAAAGAGAGTCCTTCGAATAGAGAACCAAAAACATTAAACAATAATCTGATATTTGGACGCAGGACAGACCACCCAGATACCAACCAAAATAAAGAATTTTAAAAATAAAACAAAGCTAAAAGGCTAAAAACAGGGAACCAAAGACATCAATATGTAAATGATGACACCAAATCAAAAAAGAGGGAATAAATGGTGTAGTTATAGAACTTTCATATGGAGAGGAAGCCAAAGCGATATCAATAAATAAAAGACTGTTTTAAACTTAGGAAGATAACGGTAAATTTCAAGGTAATGACATAGAGGCGGTCTGGTGGTGCATTGGTTAAGTGCTCGGCTGCTAACCAAAATGTCATTGCACTGAAAGTCTTAACTAAAGAAATCTAGAAAGAGAAAGAAATAAAGGACATCCAAATTGGAAGGAAGAAGCAAAATTTTCCTTATACACAGATGAAATGAACTTATACATAGAAAACTCCAAGGATTCCACAAAAAAACTACTGGAACTAATAGAAGGAGTCAGCAAAGTAGCAGAGTACAATATCAACATATAAAAAATCAGTTGGATTCCTCTACATCAACAAAGAGAACTTCAAAAAGTAAATCACAAAAAGAATGCCATTTATAATAGCCCCCCAAATGATAAAATACTTGGGAATAAATCTAACCAGGGATATAAAAGACCTATACAAAGAAAACTACAAAATGCTACTGCAAGAAACCAAGAGACCTATATAATTGGAAGAAAAAAAAATGCTCACGGATAGGAAGACTCAACACCATAAAAATGTCAATACTACCTGAAGTGATCTACAAATATAATGCAAGACCGATCCAAATTGCAACAGCATTCTTTAATGAGATGGAAACACTAATCACCAATCCAATGTGAAAAGGAAAGAGGCCTTGGATAAGTTAAGTGCTACTAAAGAAGAACAAGGTAGAAAGAAGGCCTCGCACTACTGAATCTCAGAACCTACTATACAGGCATGGCAATCAACACAGACTGGTATTTGTACAACGACAAACAGACCGATGGAACAGAATTTAGAACACAGATGTAAATCCATCCAGCTATGGGCCGCTGATTTTTGATGAAGGACCAAATTTTGTTAAATTGGGAAAAGACAGTCTCTAACAAATGGCACTGGCAAAACTGAATGTCCATCTGTAGAAAAAATGAATCAGGACCCATACTTCACATCATAAACAAAAACTAACTCAAAATGGATCAAAGACCTAAATATAAAACCTAAAAAAAATAGGATTTCATTTTACTTGTTTCAGCAATCAACATCCATGGAAGCAGCAGTGGGCAAATCTGCTACAAAAGACCTCCTTAAAGTGTTAAAAAGCAAGGATGTCACCTTGAAGACTAAGGTGCCCCTGACCCAAGCAATGAAAGCTGGCTGATGAGTAAGGAAGACTGAAGAAAAATTGGCATCTGTTGGTGAAGAATATTGAATATATCATGATGTGCCAAAATAAGGAACAAATCTGCCTTGGAAGAAGTACAGCCAGAATGCTCCTTAGAAGCAAGGATGGTGAGACTTCATCTCATATACTTTGGGCATGTTGTCAGGAAGGATCAGTCTCTGGAGAAGGACATCATCCTTGGGAAAGAATAGGGTCAGTGAAAAAGAGGAAGGCCCTCAACAAGATGGACTGACATGGTGGCTGCAACAATGGGCTCACGTATAGCAATGATCGTGAGGATGGCACAGGATCGGGCAGAGTTTCCTTTTGTTGTGCATAGGGTGGCTATGAGTCAGAAATGACTCAAGGGCACCTAGCAAAAACAACAACAATAAGGAGATAGAAATTATAACAAAGTACCGAATACAAATTAACATTAATCTTTCTCAAACTCTTGCAAAAGAAAATAGTAGGGAACACTTTGTAACTGATTCTATGATGACATAATCACCCTGATACCAAAGCCAAAAAAACCCACAATATCCCTTATGAATATGAATGCAAATCTCCAACAGAGTACTAACAAACCAAATCCAGCAGCAAAATACTAGCAAACCAAACATAGCAGCATACTGAAAAGACTATAAACCACGTCCCAGTGGAACTTATCCCACAAATGCAAGAGTTGTTAGGCATAAATATCAATTAATTAAGAAAATGAAGGAAAAATGAATTGGTTAATGAATGCAGAAACATCATTTGACAAAATCCAAGACCCTTTCATAATAAAATCACTCAACAAACTAGAAATGTAAGGAAACTACATGTATCTGATTAAGGACACTTATGAAACACCCACAGCTAACATCACACGCACTGGTGAAAGACTATAAGTTTTCCCCTAACATCAGGAACAAGACAAGGATGCCTGATTTCATAACTCTTATTCCACATTTTTCTGGAAATACTAGACAGAAAAGTTAGGCTAAAATTTTTTTTTAAAGGCATTTGAATTTGGAAAGAAGTAAAATTTTTCCTATTCAAGATGACAAGATCTTATACATAGAATATCCTAAGGAATTCTCTCTCTTTCTCTCTCTCACATACACACAGCCACAAATATACAATACAAATAAAAAACAAAAAGAAACTATTAGATTTAATATACAAAGTCAACAGAATGGCAGGATATCAGATCAACACACAAAAATACAGTTCTGGAAAGCCAAACTTGTTATTATTTATCTGTTTATTTATTTATCCATCTATTTATTGATTTATTGATATAGCTATCTATCTACTTATTCATCTATTCATTCATTCATGTCTGTCTTTCTGTATGCCTGTCCATCCGTCCGTCCGTCCATCCATCCATCCATCCATTCATGTGTTCATTCATTTATTTCTCTCTCTCTCTCTCTCTCTATTTGTTTACTTATTACCCTTTTGAGCTTCACATTTGTTCAACACCAAACTTCAAATTGACCTGGATTTTAAGGCAAAAAAGATGTCAATGACTTCTTAATTATGCCTATGGGAAAAACTGATTCACTTGATTAGTTTTCTTCATGACACGTTTGCTTTAAATCTACTTTAAATTACTTCTCATTCAGCTTGATCCAAAAAAAAATGGATGATCTTTTTTTTCTTTTTTTTCCTTATTTGTATGAATTTAAAGAGCTTAAATTTGGAGGAAAAGAGATTTAATGATTCTCTCTTGGTTCACTATTTGGGCCCAAGCACCCATGTGTATAGACTCGGTGCTTCTCAGGTGGTGGCAAAAACATTCATTTGCCCTGTGTTGGCTATTAGGTAGGAAGGCTGCCCCTGGCTGGAAGGAGGTCAGCCCTCAACAGTGATCATGTCGTTGGGAGAGTCTTTGAACCTGAGCAGAGAGAGTGACTGTATTTATAAAGTTTATTTAAGTAATTCTTAGTGCAGAGAGTTTGTTCTATTTTTGTTTGTTGAGTTTTTAGTAGAACCATGTAACACGGTGGTGTAGAAAGCTGTTAAAAGGATTTGTGTCTGTGTTTGAGCAAAGCAATGCAGGTGATGCTTCCATCCCTGAATCTTAGTTTATGTAAAATAATAATCAAAAAAGCAGTAAAAACAGCAGCATCAATAATAATCATCATTAAAGCTGTTTGTTGAGTGTTCGCAGCATGCTGGACAATGTTGTAAGTTGTTTGCATGTGTTAACTAACTTACTTTTTAATAAACAAATATTAGTGGTAGATGCTATTACCAGTAACACTTGAAAGTTAATAATTAATATCTGAATCAAGAGAGCAAATACCTTCTTACGTGTCCAGGCCCCTTCCAAGATCATATTGATTTTGTATTTGCATTTTTGTTTTCTGGTTCTAAAATCAAGTGCCAAAAACTGCACAAGTTTCACATTATTCAAAATTTACAAATGTCACCTTGATATTCTAGGTCTATTTCCACCAGTGAACAAAAGTGAGGCAAGTGTTGACCGTTCATAGGACTCAATTCTTCAGTTAAACTCCGAGATTTGGTTTCCAGAATGCTTATGTTTTATCCTATGACTGACTCAATGATTGTTTGACGACTGGAGTTTCTTTGTAAGGAGTTTTAGAGAATAATGAGATAAAATATTTCAAATTAAGAAGTAATTATGTTATAAATTATAATTGAGGAAAAATGAAGATAAGAACTTACTGATGTGACTTACATCTCTGTCTGTGTGTGATAGAGTTAACCTATGTATTTTCTCTCTAAACTCTGACCTACATCACCTTTCTTCTTAAGTTATTGCACATTTCTGTTTCCTACTTGAGCACAGCAGCTGTCTTACGTCATCCCATGGAATTAGGTAAGAGAATTGACTGGTTAAAATCCCACTTCACTTTAATTTTTCCAGATTAAATATATCTCATTCAAATAGAACAAATGTAAGTGGGCATCATGCCAAAATCTAAATTCCTGTCTATGAACTTGGAGACATTTAAACCTTAGGGGCTGAAACATTTATATTGGATCTGTGGACTTCCAGAAAGCTGAGTCTCTTACTTCTATGGTCAAGCCAACGTGTTTATTTTGAGAATAAAATTATTGCAGTATTTAACATAATATCTCCTACATTATATAATTGTCAGTATTGCATGCATATTTTGTACAGAAAAAAATCAAATTAAATATTAGTTCGTTACTAATTACGTGGAGTCTAAATCTACACGCATATTTTAAAGGTAAAATAGAGTTAACTGGTTTTTCTTTTTTTAACATTCAGTTAAGATTCATTATTTGATTTGTTTTTCACTCGAACAAATATATTTTGAGCCTTGACCCTTTGTTCTTTTTTTTTTTCTCCCAGGAGTATAGATACTAAGGCCTCATAAAATATCACCTACAATTTCTACAATGTGCTTAATTGTGGGCTAGAGACCTAGTTCCCCCAGAAGGCCTCTGAGAAACAAAATATGAATTCCACCATGATTAGGCAGTCAGCCCATTTCTATCAAGAGGTTGAAAGCCTCATATAAGGATGAGAAAATGAGTTTGAACATTTCTTTTTTTATTAAAATTTTTCATGGTAAATGATTGAAGGCTTATTGTCTGAGGCAAAAAAAAACACAAAGGCAATCTTGCATACTCGTAGTGTGGTAACAGTTCCTGAAATGTGTTTCAGATTAGAGGTTTCTACAGTTTTGGGTTCCTTTTCAAATCTATTTCTCTGCCACCCCGTAGAGGTGCCAAATAAAGTAGCTTGATTATTCATAATATATGCAGTTTGTCTCTGTGACTCTTTGATATATATAACCAACAAACAATATAATTTAACTTAAAACTTTGTGAAAGACGGACTTGCTGTGAGTATGTAACACTGTCCCCAAGTGGGGTGACAGGGAAATCTATTTAATTTTGCAGACCCCTTCCCCAGCTTCTTACGTAATGTTTTATTTCAAATAAAATTTCCTGGGAAGATGAAACATATCTCTATATGAGACACTATATATCTCAACTGAAATAAGTTTTAAAATTAATTACTTTATATCTGGAAAAGAATGTGGATGTCTACACATCTAATGAAGAAGAATGTGCTTTTCAATGCAGTAGCTTATTCTTCAGTTTTAAAAACATGACCCATGACCCGCTGGACGTGAGCAGTCTCCTTCATAACAACAACCATTCAAATCTCAAATAGCTGTTTTAGGCCACTAATTACTCTGAATTTAACCTAAAATATTACAATACTTCAGAGACTTTACTACAATTCATATCAAAAAGATCAATATACAACCAATCTCAGGGACACTATTTACAGGAATTTGTTTTATTTGATAAATTATGTAGATTGGATTGTATTGTTTTTTTTGCACACTCATTTCCTTGATTTGCATGATATCTGGGCTGCTCAAATTATTCAGATTACATTTGAATGATTTCTGCAAAAATGAGTATCAAGGTAAGTTATGTGAGATTGATTTGACCATACATTGAATTGAAATTTTCTTGGGGTGGCAATCACAAAGGAGCAAGGTGAGAGACATTTCTTGGTAAGGTGAGATAAGGATTAGGGTTTGAAGGTCCAATGCAACCCCTACTGGGCAGCATGGCCCTGCAGCTATCACTCATAGTCTTGATTGGGGTGGAAAAAACAAAATTTCTTTCTTATTTTTGCCTCACCACTTTACATTATGCTTAGGACATAGTCATGTCCAGGAATATTATTAGAAAGGTGAAAGGTTGTAAACTGTGTAAAGTATTTCAAGCAATACAAACACCTGTTAAGAAACTTATGCAGTGGTATTAAAATATTTTGTAAATTGTTTTATTTTTAGTGAAATATATATGCTTATATGCATATGTATATATGTGTGTATATAATGTGTAACTGTCTAGTTTTCATAACCGATTTTGAATATATGCACATTATCTCAACAAGTTGATGTTTTTAGTTCATTTCTCCATTTTTATCAAGTACCCTTCATTTCAAATTTCTGCTGTATGTTTAGTGTATTTCTATAAATTACACAAGAAAAATTCCTGATATGAAACTGTTAGTTAAAAAAAAAAGTGGTTTCCATCAAGTCTATTCTGACTCAAAGCTACCCTGTAGGACAGAGTAGAACTGCCCAGTATGGTTTCCAAGGAGCCGCTGGTGGAATCGAGCTGCAAACCTTTTGGTAAGCAGCCCTAACTCAACGACTGCGACAGGTATGAAAATGATCAAAGGTCGTGAGAAATGATTAGCAAGTTTTGAAAAGATCTACCGTGTTTTACCAAAACTATGCTACTGCATATCTGATAACGTTGCTCACAACATTTTTGGCCTAATAATTTAATAAAGTTGTTCTGTTTAACTAGGTTTTAATATTTTTGGATTATTTCTTTATTTTAAGCCTTCTATTTCATTTTCGATGTATCACTTATTTGTATATTTTTTTCTTCTTAGTCGGCTCTTTTCATTTTTATTATTAATTTTTGGTAAATTGGATTTTATTTGTGATATTAAAATTTTTTATTTATTCTAAGAATTTAATTTGGGTTCTTGTTTAGATTTATAATTCTTCACATGAAATTTTTTGGGGTAAAAACTACAAAATAACGACCCCCACCTGATGAAATGGGCATTCCAATAGATTGGAAATTGTTGCCAGTGTTCCCATTTTCTTTTTTTTAAATAAATTTTTCCTTCCATATATATGTTTATATTACTTTGTCATTCAAAAATTTACACACGATTTTTTTCATGGCATTGGCTGCAATCCCTATTGTGTCAGCACTCTCCCCCTTTCCACGCCACATTCCCGCATTCCATTTGTCCAGTTTTCCTGTCCCTTCCTGCCTTCTCCTCTCTGTTTTTTGGCAGGTGTAGCCCATTTGATGTCATATACTGTTCGTTTTATAGGCCTGTCTTACCTTTGGCTGAAAGGTAAACTTCAGGGGTGGCTTCAGTTCTGAGTTAGAAGGATCTCCAGGGGCCGTAGTCTCCAGGGTTCTGCTCTGACTGGGATTACAACAGAGAGTCCTGGACAGAGTGGGAGAAAATGTAGAACAAACGATCAAATTCACAAAAAGAACAGACTTCCCTACATATTTTATTGAAGGAGCCCTGGCTGTACAGTGGTTAAGCACTGGGTTTTAACCCAAAGGTCAGGGGTTGGAACCTACCAGGAACTTCAAGGAAGAAAGATGTGGCAGTCTGTTTCCATAAAGATTAACCCACTGCCATCCAGTAGATTCCAACTCATAGTGACCGTATAGGACAAAGTAGGTTTTGAAGGCAGTAAATCTTTACAGGAGCAGACTGCCACATCTTTCTCCCTCAAAGCACCTAGTAGGATCACACCACCAACTCTTCTGTTATCAGCCAAACACATAACCACAGCACAAACAGGGCTCCTTCTGTACTGATTGTAGCTTTAGAAATTCTATGGGGCAGTTCTGCTCTGCCCAAGAGATCACTATGAATTGGAATTGACTCCAAGGCAATGGGCAGAGTATATAATTTATTGACGATATATAGTCATATAATAATTATATAACTTCTATAAACCCACTGCCAGGGAGTCAATTGCAACTCATAGTGACCTTATAGGACAGAGTAGAACTGCCCCATAGGGTTCCAAGGCTGTAAATCTTTACAGGAGCAGACTGCCACATCTTTCTCCTCCTGTAATGTATTAGAATGTCGCTAACTATTAATTTAATTTATACAATTTATCGAACACTTTTAGCAAGTTAAATGTTTTTCATTTATTAGGTTTTCAAAAACAGTAAAGCTTTTAAATAGAAAAAAAATTTTTTTTTGTTTTTTGTGTTGTTATTTTTATTTGTCATATTCTATTTCATGGGTTAGAACATTCAAAAAAATCATAATGTTGTTAGAATAAGTCTTTGTTTTTTTCTGAATTATACAGACATCCATCATTATTTTATATCACTGTGTTTGCAGTTTTAGAGAAAAGCACTGTTCTTTGAGAAAGGCCTATAATGAAGAAAGACTGTTCAATAGGATCAAAGCTTTTTAGAATATATGAAATGTGTGTAGTATCTTTCCTATATAACTTAATGATATGATTACTTATAGTCAAATGTGCCTTAGTTTATACCAACTTGGCTGACTATAGATAATGTTAAAAACCAAATTTCTACAAGATTAGGTTTGTATATGAACCCATAAGTTTAACTTGCAATTTATGAATGGGAAGTTTCAGACAAGAGTTTTCTAATTCATGAATAGCAACTACAGGTTATGAGTTCTTATACAAATTTAATTTTGTAAAAATTTTGTCTTTAACAGTTCTGGTGATGGGGATGGGATTAATGGAACGTTTTGAACTAGGTTAAGCTCAGCAGGCAAGTCTTAATTGGTTAACTCACATTTTGGCTTCTGGGAAGGTCAGGCGTTTGTAGGAACTAGACTTAGGTTTGGTTTGCTGATGTGGGGCTTAGCATAAGTGACTGCACCTTGAAGCAAGTATAGTCAGGTCAACAGTAAATAAAACTTTACGATAGATCATTGAGTTCTGTATGCTAGAATTGTATTTATATTTGCATGTATGTATAATCAACAGTTGGTATTGTCAATTAATTTTCATATTTGTCACACTTTATATTAAAGCTGACTAGTTTTTACTGAAAATAATTTTAATTTCTCAACTTCGTTGAGCAATATTTGTAATAACAATTACCTAAAACTTTCAAATTTTAATGGGGCATCAATATCTTTTGACTCCATATCTCAACTGAGGAGCAAGTAATAACATTTTACTAACGGACATTTCATCCAAGTGCAGTTTAAATGTAAATTTCCTCTATTAATATAAAAGGACCAAGTCAAATTCAAAATGCCATTCTTGACATGTTCCTTGAGTTAAACTTAGATTAATAATTGCTAATGTAACATTTTAATGTTTCTTTCTCCAGCCCTTCTTAAAGGTCTTGCATATTTGTTTTTTGCCTGGGCAACAAATTTCCACATACAATTACAGATATTATAGAAATAATCACCAATTCATTTACAAGAGTTGTAGTATTACTGACATACAAATGGTAATATAACATTTATTACAACCTATAGCCAATATAATTTCAAAATGGAGAAAGAAATTCTTTTTGTAAGAATATTATACCATATTTGAACATCACTGTCATGTTTAATTATTTAAATGAATGGAGTGAAAGATTTTTTTTTTCATACCAAGTAAGCACATCTCCAATCTCTCATCTTGAAGATATTTAAAAGGGGAGAAAAAACTCATGTTGGCAAATCATCTAAATTTTTATTTCCAGATAATATTTTTTTTTTCCAAATTGGCCATTGCTCAACAGACACAGATTCAGTGCATAGAAACAGGAGGAGAAATAGTCACCTAAAGTGATTCAAGGAAATTCTACTGCATTTAATAATCATTTTGTTTTCTTTTGAAGGACATTCAATGTTGTTTACATTGAATTTTCAGATATTGTCTGCTTTATTTTTATTTAAGCCATGAAGACAGAAAATCAAACTTTTGGAACAGAATTTATACTTCTTGGCTTTTTCCAATATGGCCAAATGAACACTGTCCTCTTTGTTACCATTGCGGGCCTCTTCTCAGTGACTTTGATGGGGAATATCATACTGATCCACCTCATCCGATTGGACACTCCACTCCACACTCCCATGTACTTCCTCCTCAGTCAGCTCTCCTTCATTGACATGATGTACATCTCCACCACAGTACCCAAGATGGCGACAAACTTCCTGTCAAATAGTAAGACCATTGCTTTTTTCGGTTGTGAGATTCAAACCTTTCTGTTTTTGACTCTTGGTGGAACTGAAGCTCTTCTTGGTTTCATGTCTTATGATAGACACGTAGCGATCTGTCACCCTTCACATTATCCTGTGCTCATGAGCAAGACGATCTGTTTGTCCATGGTCACATGTGCATGGGCCAGTAGTTCTATCAATGCTTTAATACATACACTGTATGTATTTCAACTTCCATTCTGTACATCTCGGATTGTTAATCACTTTTTCTGTGAAGTTCCATCTCTAATGCCTTTGGTGTGTCAGGACACCTCCCAGTATGAGTATACTGTCCTCTTTAGTGGCCTTGTCATTCTGTTACTACCATTCATGGCCATTCTGGCTTCCTATGCCCAGGTGCTTATTGTGGTGTACCAGATGAGCTCAGGTAAAGGGCAGACAAAAGCCATCTCCACGTGTTCCTCTCATCTGATTGTGGCAAGCCTATTCTATGGGACTACTCTCTCCACCTATACAAGCCACATTCCTTGCATTACCCTGAGGAAGATAAAGTGGTGGCGGTGTTTTACAGTATCATTACACCTCTTCTGAACCCATTTATCTACAGTCTGAGGAATAAGGAGGTCATGGGGGCCATGAGAAGAGTGCTGGGAAAATGGATATTTGTACAGAAAATATGACTTTAAGAACCCTTTATAGTTTGAGACTGAACAACATGATTTGATTAGCCTACTGTCTAGAGATATGTAAGTTCAAAGAAATGTTTACAAAATAAATAAATGTAACAATGCCTTGGTTTCTCCACTTTTCAGAAATAACTAAAGCATTGTTATTGGAACTGGGTGGATTTGCTGTGTAAAAGCAAGAGAATGGTTGCCATTATCAACTTTATCTTCTAAAGCAATAGATTTAATCCCTGTCAACACAATGCTCCCATGTCATAACAAATTTTTAGTACCTTTTTTAATATTCTGAAATAAAATGCACATGAAATATAATTTACCATATAATACATAATATCAGGAAAATACATATGATGACCAAACTATAATATAGAGCAAAGTGCATACAACCACTTATTTATTTATTTGTTCATTCATTGAACAAGGGCTTTAATGCTTTAACTCTGTATGTTTTTTACCAAAAAGTATTAATCACCACGAAGAAGAACTAAGTGGAAAATTGGAATCGGGAAAACAAAGGATATTTGCAATGTTAAGTCAAACAGAGAAGGGAGAACCAAGAATGCAACATTTGTTAAAAACTAAAAGGAGTCGAGGACAAGAGACAAGTGGATATCTGTGGATGAATGTTCTGGGAAGAGCAAAGAACAAGTGAGAATTCCCTGAGGTGGGGACATGCCCAGCATAGTCACAAAAGATCAAGGAGTAAATTGGTGAGACACAGAAAATAGGTATATGTTTTGGAGCCGGGTCTTACAGTGTAAATTAGATCGATGTGAGGATTGTGGTTTTGAACCTAAAACGATGGGCTACCTTTGCAGAGTTGTGGTAGAGAATTGATGTGGGCAGAAGAAAGCCATTGCAGTAGTCCAGCTGTGACAAGATATTACCTTGGACCAAGGTGATATTAGTGGAGAGGCAAAGACTGGGCAGATTCAGGAGACTGGGAGAAAGCAGACATTTGAGTTTTGTGGACACATGGGATGTGAAATACTATGAAATAAGAAGCTTTCAGAATTGGGCTAAAACTTGAAATTAACAACTGGAAGTGTGGAACTGTCATCATTACAGCTTGAGGGAAACCACAGGTGGAGCATTTCATCATTCGTCATCTCT
Organism: Loxodonta africana; assembly: GCF_030014295.1. Taxonomy (NCBI): domain Eukaryota; kingdom Metazoa; phylum Chordata; class Mammalia; order Proboscidea; family Elephantidae; genus Loxodonta; species Loxodonta africana. Next base: position 1,083,878 of record NW_026975144.1, on the reverse strand, counting down.
TATGCTACTTTCATGTTAATGCCTTAGGCCCACAGTTACAATCATTATTCTGGCTTCTATCGCCATTAAATAGAAGCTCTTATTTCTCATCACCATTGAGTCGAAACTTTTAAATCAGAAAATAAGTTCTCTTTGATGTCTGGCTTCTTTTCCTAAACATGTTTAAAAGGTTTAACCATATTTTTGAGTGTCTCCATCATTTTTATTACAAAGCTGAATTCCATCATATGGCTTAGAATAATTATTTCCATTCTGATGTCAGAAATGTTTGACTATAATGAATAAAACTACCATAAAGCTTCCTGTACAAGTGTTTTTTGAGAACACGTGAACTCAATTCTCTTGTACATATACCTAAATTGAAATTGCTTAGTCATAAATTAGGCACATGTTTAGCTCTAATAAAAAAAAAAAAAAATTTTTTTTTAGCTTTATCCAAATTGGATTTAATCATTTATTTTCCAATCAGTAATATATGAAAAATTCTTAGAGTCTGAGTGTTGATAATAAATAATGCAGTGGGTTGCTAAAGTACTTGGTGCTAAATATAAAGTGGAATATAAACCATGAGAGCAAAATACAACCAGTGTGCCATCAGTGCATGAACAATGGTATTGGAAGAAAGTGTATATTTCTGTGAAATATTTTAGAGATTCACTGACAAGATTTTTTTGGATCCATTGTCAAAAATTTTAATAATAATTATATGTAATGGCCTTTAGGAACACTCATTTTTGGTTCAAGACAAAATGTGTTTATTGGTCTATGAATGCCTTACTTCGGTCAGTTTGTTTATAATATAATGTATACCTGTAAGTTCACCACCCAACCCAACAACTAAAATAGTAAATTTATCTTTAGTGCTCCTCCAACTCATGGCGACCCCATGTGTGTCAGAGTAGAACTGTTCTTGGTAGGGTTTTCAACGGCTTATTTTTCTAATGTGGATCACCAATCCATTCTCCCGAGGTGCCTCTGGGTAGACTCGAACCACCAAGCTTTCAGTTAGCAGTGACTATGTTAACTGTTCGCACCATCCAGGGACTCTTCATATCCTCCTATACCTCTGGGTAGACTCGAACCACCAAGGTTTCAGTTAGCAGTGACTATGTTAACTGTTCGTACCATCCAGGGACTCCTCATATCCTCCTATACCTCCACCATCATTCTGAATTTTTTGTTTTTTAATTTTCTTGCTATAATTATAATATAGAATTCATAGAGTATTAGAAAATATTTTTAGATGCTGTAGAACTTAATAAAGGGGCCTTAAGTTGTAGATAATCTTTTTGAAAATTGTTTTTTCAGTTGACATTACTAACGCTCCAGGTTGAATGAAATGACAGCCCATTCTATTTTATTACTGAATGGCATTCTATTTTAAGACTATACTACACATTTATCCATTTTTTGTTGTTGGTGTTGTTGCTGATAGATGCTTGTTTTATTTCTAGTTGTCTACTATTATATACAATGCACTTATAAACATTGTTGCATTTGTCTCCTGTTTCCCATAAACAAGAGTTTGTATTTTGTATATATCTACGAATGGAATTGGTGGTGAAATTACTTAAGTGTGTAAACCATTTGTGTTTTACATAAAGTTTGAAATTATGATTTATACTTATTATCAAAAACGAAAATAATAAATCCATATTTTAATAAATGTACATTCAAATTTAATGAATTTTAACATATTTAAATATTTTTCACACAGACAGATTGCATGAAAGTTCACATCTGCAGACCACATCAGTCAGTGAAGTATATGGTTGCATGTCCAGTTGCTAGCTTCAAGTTTCAGGTAATCTCCACCCCAGCTTCTTGATCTTGGCCTTAGAGTTTTATACATCCTTGATCTTTTATTATTGTGATTAATTTTTGTAGTATTTTTGACCATTTTCATGCTTTTGAGTTCCAATAGAGCCTAAACCTGACTAAACACGATGCCTAAACTTCAATAGCTATAGCTAACAAACTTTTTTTAAGTAAATAGCAATTTGAAGGATGATTTGTGTAAGTTATACAGAATAAAGAAATCCATATACAGTACATTCACAACTAATCAGATAGATTATCGCAAATTGAACAAACCTATATGAAAGTAGTAACATATTATTAGCACTTGAGAAGATTCCTCATGCCTCCCCCTAGCTGCTACCCATACTTACTTGTAATGAAACCATTATATTTAAGTGCATTATCCATGAATTATACTGAACAATGAAAAAATAAATCATTTCAATTATTACATAAATTCAATATAATCCCCATTTTTTTTTTAGAGTCCCATCAGTGTGTGCATGTGTGTGTGTTTAATTTACAAGTTGGCTATAGAATTTATATAAAATGATGCAAAAAACAGTAATAGCTCAAAGGGAATTTTAAAAATAATAAAATGAGATGCATCATTCTATGTGATATCAAAAATTTGTATTGATATAATTATAGACCAATGGAAGAGAATACATAATTCAGATGCACACATACGTGTACAATGATGAGTCACATATGTCAGGTGCTTGTATGGGGAGTGATAAAAGGATACACATTTCAGTGAAAGTTGTTGGATCAATTGTATATCCGTGTATATTTTTAAAAAATGAGATGTGGATAATGTCAGTGAAAATGACCAAGTTGATAGCCTCAGATAGCTTCTGTGGAGGGCCTGTTCCTGCACAGAAACAACGACAAAGCAAAAAGTGTTAGAATCAGCTTTTTTAGAAATTTAGAAAGTTTTAAAATATTTACAGCAACCAAGCAAATACTGAAATAAGAGAAAACCAGAAAACCAAACCCACTCCCGTCAAGTCGATTGCGACTCATAGCGACCCTATAGGACAGAGTAGAGCTGCACTATAGAGTTTCCGAGGAGCGTCTGGTGGATTCGAACTGCTGACCTCTTGGTTAGCAGCCATAGCACTTAACCACTATGCCACCAGTGTTTCTGAAATAAGAGAAAGGCCACTTAAAAACATCAGGAGAGGGGATGTTACAGAAAACGGTGTGTTAAGAAGGTATAGGATTCATTCCCTCCACTGAAGCAATGAAAAAAACCAAAAACCAAACCCAATGCCGTCGAGTCGACTCCCACTCATAGCGACCCTATAGAACAGAGTAGAACTGCCCCATAGAGTTTCCAAGGAGCGCCTGGAGACTTTGAACTGCCGACCCTTTGGTTAGCAGCCGTAGCACTTAACCACTAGGCCACCAGGGTTTCCCTGAAGCAATGAATAAGTGGAAAAAAAAAACTGACAGAATAAACATTAAGTCCTTCATGAGAAAAGATGCTGTTGAATTTTGATGAAAAATGGTGGCATTTTTGTTTATTCACCTACTATCCCCCATTCTCCACTTGGCAGCTGCCATGAAGACAGCAGCCCACATTCCTGGTGTGGCTTGCTGGTGCCAGGGTGTGGACAAGACAGATCTTTTTTCTAAAAATGTTGTTGTTGTTTATTTTGACCAATCTGGTAGTTCCAGAGATACCTGCTCTGAGATAGGCCTTGGCTTTACTCCTCTCAGACATGAGTGGCTACCAGGTGGTATCTGTCTGTCAAAAGCCTTAAAGACATATAATGCCATAACCAGCTTAGGTAAGGAATGGAGAACAGGGAAAGAAGCAGACAAACCTGATAGCCTGGAAAAGAAGAGGCTGACGAGGCAGATGCATGGGAGAATAAACTGTTTGTAGAGATACTGAATGTACTGAAGGATCAGAGATCCAATGTACATACCCAGGTTGAATGCACACACACCTCCGTTTGTGCAGAGCCCAAAGATCTGCCAGAGAATCAAACCTAGGGTCCTCTCAGACAAGACCTGAGAGGACCCTAGGTTTGATTCTCTGGCAGATCTTTGGGCTCTGCACAAACGGAGGTGTAGACTAAGGCCCAGTTGTAGGTGGCCTGGCTAAGCATTGAAAGAGTACCTAATTCAGAGGCAATCTTCAATGACCAGGAAAGGGTTTTTAGTTTTCTTTTTCTTCTCTTTTTGACTCCAAAAAAGGTCTCTATCAGGTCACTGGTTGACCACTAAAATAACTGAAGATAGACTTCAGTGACCACACATGGCAAAGAAAACAGTCTATGCAAAATAATAAATACATACAAACAAATAAATAGTTTGGAAATGTCACTAAACTGATGACCGCAGCCCTCAACAATAACAGCAAGCACTAGGTAGGCTGGAGAATCTGCTTTTCAGAGTTAACACATAAAATTCACAAAGCCCAGTGTTTGGTAAAAATACTAGGCATGCCAAGAAACAGGAAGTACAACCAATTCACAGGAAAAAAAAAATCGGTGAAAGCAGTCCCTGAAGAACCAATGACATAGAATTGCTAGGCAAATCGTTTAAATCTACTGTGTTAAACATGGTCAAAGACCTAAAGGAAAACAGGAGAATGTCTCAAAGAATAGAGAATATCAATAATGACAAAGAAATTATAAAGAAGGCATCAAATAGAAATTAACATCAATCTTTCTCAAACTTTTCCAAAAACTAAAAGGAAGGAATAATTTGTAACTCAATCCATGATGCCATCAGCATCCTGATATTTAGCCAGACAAAGCCATGAGAAAAAAATATTGCATGGAAATATCTATGGAAATCCTCAACAAAATGGTAAAACTCCAATCCAGCAGCATATTAAAAGAACCATATGCCGTAACCCTGTGTGCTTTATCCCACAAATGCAGGAGTAGTAGCTCAACATATAAAAGTCAATCAGTGTAATGCAACACATTAATAGAATGTAGGGAGAGGGGGATGATCTATCAACTGATGCAGAAAAAAGCATTTAACAAAAAAACACTCAAAAATCAGGAATAAAAGCGAACTTCCTATTGTGTGAGAGTCAAAAATGGCTCTGTGTATTAGCCCCAAGTTATTCTTCAAGTAAGCTGAGGCGTATTATATGGAAAAAAAACTGGCATGAAACTCAAACTTGTACATGTCCAACTGATTTAAAAATAGCCCAAATAAGCAGATTTTTAGCCACTTAGGACCTGCCTGTTTTACATACCCTGCAAAACTGGACTCAACTTCTGCTAGTCCTAAAAAAAAAAAAAAAAAAAGAAGATAAATTCGTGTAGTTATAAAGACCCTAAGATGCTGCTGCTTTTAGAGCTCTCTGACCCAGAGACTTATCGCCTGGCTGCAGGAGGATATTGCTTCTCACCCCTGGGAGCTTTCTTGCTCTCTTCTCCTTCTGATGCTACCTGTGACTCTAGCCTCTGGAAGACCTTCTGCTACAGGGACCACCCCCTTGCATGTGACTTTCAATGTGTTGGCCCCATTAAATAGCTTGTTGTGCAATACTGTCATATAGCTCTGAATTTCCTTCACCTCAGTACACTTCCTTAAAATGATAAAGGACAGTTGTGAAAAGCCAACAATTAACATTATACTCAATGGTGAAAGACTGAAAGATTTTGCCATAAAATCAGGAACACGGCAAGGATATCTCTTTTCCCTACTTCTATTCAACACTGTGGTCTTTTTGTTCACCTCTGTGAATGTGAACACTGGACAATGAAAAAAGAAGGCAGGAGAAGTACTGATGCATGGAGGTGTGGTGTTGGTGAAGAATATTGAATGTACCATGGATTAACAAAAGAACAAAAAAATCAGTCTTACAATAAAACAGTGAAATGTTCCTTAGGAATGAGGATGGCAAGACTTCATCTTACTTACTTTGGACACATTATCTGGAAAGACCGATCACTAGGAAAAGAAGTCCTGTTAGGTGAAGTAGAAGCTCACAAAAATAAAGGAAACCCTCAAAAAGATGGATTGACGCAATAACCACAACAATGGACTCAAACATACCAACAATCATTAGGATGGCATGGGACCAGGGAAAATTTCTTTCTCTTATATATTAGGTTACTTTGAGTAGAAGCCAACTAAATAGTAACTGCTCTCAACAACAACATTCAGCGCAAGACATCAACAACAACATAGCTACAGCTATATCTTCATATAAAACAAAAACACCACCAGTTGCAGTAGAATCAAACGCAACTCACAGTGACCCGTTGGGTGTCGGAGTAGAACCGGGCTCCGTCAGTAGGCTGCATTGTGTGTCTGTACCATAATTTGTTTCCCATTCGTCTGTTGATGAGCATTTAGGTTGTTTACATCTTTGTGCTGTTGTGAATGGTGCTCCCATGAACATGGTATGCATATGTCTATTCCTGCAACTGCTCTTACTTCTCTTGGGTATATTCCTGAGTGGGATTGCTGGATCTTATGGTATTTCTACTTCTAGCTTTTTAAGGAAGCACCAGATTGTTTTCCAAAGTGATTGTATCATTTTACATTCTCACCAGCAGTGCATGAGAGTCCAATCTCTCCACAACCTCTCCAACATTTTTATTTTGTGGTTTATGGATTGACCAAACCCATCGCCATTGAGTCATTTCTGACTCATAGAGACCCTATAGGACAGAGTAGAACTGCCTTGTGGAGTTTCCAAGGAGCGCCTGGTGGATTCCAACTGCCGACCTTTTGGTTAACAGCATTTAACCACTACACCACCAGGGTTTCCTTTTTTTGGATTAGCGCCAGTGTTATTGGGGTGATAAGACATCTCTTTGTTGTTTTAATTTGCATTTCTCTGGTGGCTAATAATCATGAGCATTTCCTCATGTGTACATTAGCCACCTGAATATCTTTTTTGGTGCAGTGTCTGTTCATATGCTTTGCCCATTTTTAATTTTTTTTATTTGTCTTTTTGTAGTTGAGGTGTTGCTGTACTTTGTAGATTTTAATGATTAGACCCTTCCCAGATATGTCATAGTTAAAAATTTCTTCCCAATCTGTAGGTTCTGTTTTTACTCTTTTCATGAGCATAACTGACTTTTAGCAGACCCCAGTTATCTAGTTTCTGATGTTTCTGCATTGTTGGTTATGGTTTGTATTCTGTTTATGTCGTGTATCAGGCCTCCTAGCATTGTCCCTATTTTTTCTTCTGTGATCTTTATCATTTTAGGTTTTATATTTAGGTCTTTGATCATTTTGAGTTAGTTTCTGTGCATGATGTGAGGTATGGGTCCTGTTTCATTTTTTTGCAGACAGATATCCAGTTACGCCAGCACCACTTGTTAAAAAAACTGTCTTTTCCCCCATTTAATGGACTTTGGGCCTTTGTCAACTATCAGCTGCTCATAGGTGCATGGATTTACATCTGGGTTCTTAATTTTGTTATATTGGTCTATGTGTCTGTTGTACCAGTACCAGGCTGTTTTGACTATCATGGTGGTATAACAGGTTCTAACATCAGGTAGTGTGAGGCCTCCCACTTTGTTCTTCTTCAGTAATTCTTTACTTATTTGGGGCTTCTTCCTTTTCCATATGAAGTTTGTGATTTGTTTCTCCAACATGCTAAAAGTTGTCATTGGAATTTGGATTGAGATTGCACTGTATCTGTAGATCACTTTGGGAAGAACTGATATTTTCATAATGTTGAGTCTTCCTGTCTATCAGCATGGTATGTTTTTCCACTTATTTAGGTCTCTTTTGATTTCTTGTAATAGTGTCTTGTAGTTTTCTTTGTGTAGGTTTTTTACATCTCTGTTTAAATTTATTCCTAAATACTTTATCTTCTTGGGGGCTATTATAATGGTATTGATTTGGTGATTTCCTCTTGGAAGTTCTCTCTTTTGGTGCAGAGGAATCTGACTGACTTATGTATGTTTATCTTATATCATGATATTTTGCAAAATCTTCTATTTTAGTTGTAGTAGTTTTCTTGTGGATTTTGGGGGGTTTTCCATGTATAAGACCATATCATCTGCAAATAGGGATACTTTTACTTCTTTGTTACCAATTTGGATGCACTTTATTTCTTTTTCTTGCCTTATTGATCTGGCTAGGGCCTCCAGTACAATGTTGAATATGAGTGGTGACAAAGGGCATCCATGTCTGGTTCCCCTTCTCAAGGGGAATGCTTTAAGACTCTTCATTTAGGGTGATGTTGGTTGTTGGCTTTGTATAAATGGCCTTTATTATGTCCAGGAATTTTCCTTCTATTCCTATTTCGCTGAGAGTTTTTATCAAGAATGGGTTTTGGACTTTTTAAAATACCTTTTCTGCATCAGTGGATAAGATGATGTGGTTCTTGTCTTTTGTTTTATTTATGTGATGGATTACATTATTGTTTTTCTAATGTTGAACCATCCCTGCATACCTGGTATGAATCCCACGTGGTCATGGTGAATTATTTTTTGATATGTTGTTGAATTCTATTGGCTAGAATTTTGTTGAGGATTTTTGGGTCTATATTCATGAGGGATATTGGTCTGTAATTTTCTTTTTTGTGTGGATCTTTACCTGACTTTTCTATCATGGTTATGCTGGCTTCATAGAATAAGTTTGCGAGTATTTCATCCTTTTCTATGCCTGAAATGCCTTTGGTAGTAATGGTGTTAACTCTTCCCTGAAAGTTTGGTAGAATTCTCCAGTGAAGCCGTCTGGGCCAGGGCTTTTTTGTTGGTGGTGGTTTTTATTTTTTTAATTATCTCTTCAATCTCTTCTTTTGTTGTGGGTTTATTTAATTTTTCTACCTCAATTTGTGTTAGTTTAGGTAAGTAGTGTGTTCCTAGAAATTTGTCCATTTCTTCTAGATTTTCAAATTTGTTAGAGTACAATTTTTCATAGTATTCTGTTATGATCCTTTTTATTTCCATTGGGTCTGTTGTGATATCACCCATTCCATTTCTTATTTAGGTTATTTGCTTCCTCTCCTATTTTTTGTTTTGTCAATTTGACCAATGGTTTATTGATTCTGTTGATCTTTTCAAAAAACCGTCTTTTAGTATTGTCTACTCTTTCAATTGTTTTCCTATTCTCTATCTCATTCATTTCTGCTCTAACCTTTATTATTTCCTTTCTTCTGGTGCCTGAGGGCTACTTTTGTTTCTCTCTATTTGTTCAAGTTGTAGGGTTAATGTTTTGATTTTGGCACTTTCTTCTTTTTGAATGTGTGCATTTATTGTTGTAAATTGACCTCTAAGCATTGCTTTTGCTGTTTTCCAAAGGTTCTGGTAAGACATGTTTTCATTCTTCATTTAATTCTATGAATTTGTTTTTTCCATCCTTGATTTCTTCTATAATCCAGTAGTTTTTAAGCAAGGTGTTGTTCTGTTTCCACGTATTTGATTTTTTTTCCTTGCTGTTTCTGTTATTGATTTCTAATTTTATGTCATTATAATCAGAGGATACTCTTTCTTAAGGTCAGCTGATTAACAATTTTAATTCCATGTACAATCTTAATTCTCCTTTGCCATGTAACTTAACATATTCACAGATTCCAGGGATTGAGACAAGGACACCTTTGGAGAATCTTTTTCCTATCTTCCGTATTGATATTTTGTAAAACCATGTCTGTTCAACAGGCAGACATCAAGGCCAGCTCCTGGCAATACAAAAACCTAATTGATAGTGCCAGGTCAGCTCCCAGATGTCAAAAAATATTCTACTTCTTCTTCTAGGATATTTGTACTCAGTTCTCTTCCCTTTGAGTTAATTCATCTCACTGTACTACTATGACTTTTTGTTTAACTGTATCTGTTTACAAACTTCAATAAAATTAAAAATATCTCTACTGCAGTAAAAAATGTATTAAAATAATTAATTAAACAAGTACAAATTTGCAATGACTATAGTGGCTATTGTGCCAGTCTGCCTCAACAAAGGTCTCCCTTACCCTCTCTGGCCCGGTATTTCCCCAAGCATGAGGTCCTGCATTAGATTGATCCCTCCTAATGGTTTGTCCAAAGGAAGTGAGTCAGACAATGTTCTGTTGTGATCCGTAAGTTTTACATTGGCTAATTATTGGAAATAGACCACCAGACCATTTTCCTAGTCTAATCTTTTTAAGGTTTTAACCTTGGGCAGTAACTTAACTTTACTAAGATCCAGTTTCATCAAAAGTCAGTGGGAGCTAAAAATAACATTATCCTCATGAATCTGCTTCGATGAAATCATGCAAATAGACTGTTAGGAACGATATAGCTCACTCAGTAATTTCTCAATAAATATATTTTTTATAATTTTTATTGTGCTTTAAGTGAAAGTTTACAAATCAAATCAGTCTCTCACACAAAAACTTATATACACCTTGCTACATACTCCCAATTGCTATCCCCCTAATGAGACAGCCCGCTCTCTCCCTACACTCTCTCTTTTTGTGTCCATTTCACCAGCTTCTAATCCCCTCCACCCTCTCATTTCCCATTCAGGCAGGAGATGCCAACATAGTCTTAAGTGTCCACCTGATCCAAGAAGCTCACTCCTCACCAGCATCCCTCTCCAACCTATTTTCCAGTCCAATCCATGTCTGAAGAGTTGGTTTCAGGAAAGGTTCCTGTCCTGGGCCACCAGAAGGTCTGGGGGCCATGACCACCAGGGTCCTTCTAATCTCAGTCAGACCATGAAGTCTGGTCTTTCTATGAGAATTTGGGGTCTGCATCCCACTGCTCTCCTGCTCCCCCAGGGGTTCTCTGTTGTATTCCCCGTCAGGGCAGTCATCGGTGGTAGCCAAGCACCATCTAGTTCTTCTGGTCTCAGGATGATGTAGTCACTGGTTCATATGGCCCTTTCTGTCTCTTGGGCTCGTAATCACCTTGTGTCCTTGGTGTTCTTCATTCTCCTTTGATCCAGGTGGGTTGAGACCAATCGATGCATCTTAGATGGCTGCTTGCTAGCGTTTAAGACCCCAGATGCCACTCTTCGAAGTGGGATACAGAATGTTTTCTTAATAGATTTTATTGTACCAATTGACTTAGATGTCGCCTGAAACCATGGTCCCCAGACCCCTGCCCCTGCTACGCTGGCCTTTGAAGTATTCAGTTTATTCAGGAAACTTCTTTGCTTTTGGTTTAGTCCAATTGTGCTGACCTCCCCTGTATTGTGTGCTGTCTTTCCCTTCACCGAAAATAGTTCCTATTACTATCTAAACCCCTTTCCCGCCCTCCCTCGCTCCCCCCTCTGGTAATGACAAAAGAATGTTTTCTTCTCAGTTTAAACTATTTCTCAAGTTCTTAGGGCGCCTTGGTTGCTTCCATCTTTTTGCTATTGTAAACAGTGCTGCATAAACATGGGTGTGCATATACCTGTTTGTGTAAAGGCTCTTATTCTTCTAGGATATGTTCCAAGGAATGGGATTGCTGGATCCTATGGTAGTTCTATTTCTAGATTTTTAAGGAAGACCCAAATTGATTTCCAAAGTGCTTGTACCATTTTACATTCCCACCAGCAGTGTATAAGTGTTCCAATCTCTCCACAGCCTCTCCAACATTTACTATTTTGTGTTTTTTGGATTAACACCAGCCTTGTTGGAATGAGATGAAGTCTCATTGTAGTTTCGGTCTGCATTTCTTTAATGGCTGATAATCGTGAACATTTCCTCATGTATCTGTTAGCTACCTGAATGTCTTCTTTAGTGATGTGTCTATTCATATCTTTTGCCCATTTTTAAATTGGGTTATTTGTCTTTTTGTAGTTGAGTTTTTGCAGTATCATGTAGATTTTAGAGATCAGGCGCTGATTGGAAATGTCATAGTTGAAAACTTTTTCCCATTCTGTAAGTAGTCTTTTTACTCTTTTGGTGAAGTCTTTGGATGAGCATAGGTTTTTGATTCTTAGGAGCTCCCAGTTATCTAGTTTTTGTTTTGTATTTTTAATAATGTTTTCTATACTATTTATGCCATGTATTAGGGCTCCGAACAGTGTCCCTATTTTTTCTTCCATGATCTTTACCTTTTTTTTAGATTTTATATTTAGGTGTTTGATACATTTTGAGCTCATTTTTTTGCATGGAGTGAGGTATGGGTCTTGTTTCACTTTTTTGCAGATGGATATCCAGTTATGCCAGCATCATTTGTTAAAAAAAACTGTCTTCTCCCCCCATTTAACTGTTTTGGGGCCTTTGTCAAAAATCAACTGCTCGTATGTGGATGGATTTATATCTGGATTCTCAATTCTGTTCCATTGGTCCATGTATCTGTTGTTGTCCCAGTACCAGGCTGTTTTGACTACTGTGGTGGTATAGTAGGTTCTAAAATCAGGGAAAGTAAGGCCCCCCACTTTGTTTTTATTTTTCAGTAATACCTTATTTATCTGGGGCTTCTTTCCCTTCCATATGAAGTTGGTGATTTGTTTCTCCATCTCATCAAGAATGCCGTTGGGATTTGGACCGGAATTGCATTAAATGTATAGATCCCTTTTGGCAGAATAGACATTTTTATGATGTTAAGTCTTCCTATCGATGAGCAAGGTATGTTTTTCCACTTATGTAAGTCTCTTTTGGTTTCTTGCAGAAGTGTTTTGCAGTTTTTTTGTATAAGTCTTTTACATCTTTGGTAAGATTTATTCGTAATTATTTTATCTTCTTGGGGGCTACTGTAAATGGCATTGATTTGGTGATTTCCTCTTCAATGTTCTTTTTGTTCGTGTAGAGGAATCCAACTGATTTTTGTATGCTTATCTCGTATCCTGATACTCTGCTGAACTCTTCTATTAGTTTCAGTTTTCTGAAGGATTCCTTAGGGTTTTCTGTGTATAAGATCATGTCACCTGCAAATGGAGATACTTTTACTTCTTCCTTGCCAATCTAGATGCCCTTTATTTCTTTATCTAGCCTAATTTCTCTGGCTAGGACCTCCAACACAATGTTGAGTAAGAGCGGTGATAAAGGGCATCCTTGTCTGGTTCCCAGTCTCAGTGGGAATGCTTTCAGGCTCTCTCCATTTAGGGTGATGTTTGCTGTTGGCTTTATATAAATGCCCTTTATTATGTTGAGAAATTTTCCTTCTATTCCTGTTTTGCTCAAGTTTTTATCATGAATAGGTGTTGGACTTTGTCAAATGCCTTTTCTGCATCAATTGATAAAATCATGTGATTCTTGTCTTTTGTTTTATTTATGTCATGGATTACATTAATTGTTTTTCTAATGTTGAACTATCCCTGCATACCTGGTATGAATCCCACTTGGTCATGGTGAATTATTTTTTTGATATGTTGTTGAATTCTATTGGCGAGAATTTTGTTGAGGACTTTTGTATCTAAGTTCCTGAGGGATATAGGTCTATAATTTTCTTTTCTTGTGGTGTCTTTACGTGGTTTTGGTATGAGGGATATGGTGGCTTCATAGAATGAGTTTGGTAGTATTCTGTCCTTTCTATGCTCTGAAGTACCTTTAGTAGTAGTGGTGTTAACTCTTCTCTGAAAGTTTGGTAGAACTCTGCAGTGAAGCTGTCCGGACCAGGGCTTTTTTTGGGGGGGGGGGTTTGATTGTCTTTTCCATCTCTTCTTTTGTTATGGGTCTATTTAGCTGTTCTACCTCTTTTTGTGTTAGTTTAGGTAGGCAGTGTGTTTCTAGGAATTCACCCATTTCTTCTAGGTTTTCACATTTGTCAGAGTACAATTTTTCACAGAAATCTGATATGATTCTTTTAATTTTAGTTGGGTATGTTGTAATATCGCCCATCTCATTTCTTATTCAGGTTATTTGGTTCCTCTCCTGTTTTTCTTTTGTCAGTTTGGCTAGTGGTTTATCAATTTTGTTAGTTTTTTCAAAAAAAACAGCTTTTGGTCTTGTTAATTCTTTTCATTGTTTTCTATTTCTTTTAGTTCAGCTCTAATTTTTAGTTTTTTTTTTCTGGTGCCTGTGAGTTTCTTTTGTTGCTCTCTTTCTATTTGTTCAAGTTGTGGGGATAATTCTTTGATTTTGGCCCCTTCTTCGTTTTGGATGTGTGTATTTATTGATATAAATTGACTTCTGAGCATTTCTTTCACTGTATCCCAGCGTTTTTACAGGAAGTGTTTTCATTCTCATTGGAATTTCTTTGTTCCATCCTTAATGGCTTCTATAATCCAGTCTTTTGTTTTGTTCAGTTTCCAAGTGTCTGATTTCTTTTCCCTGCTTTTCCTGTTATTGATTTCCACCTTCATGCCCTTATAGTCAGAGAAGATGCTTTGTAATATTTGAATGTTTTGGATTCTGCTAAGGCTTACTTTATGTCGTAATATGTGGTCTTCTAGGGAATGTCCATGTGCACTAGAAAAGAAAGTATACTTGGCTGCTGTCGGGCGGAGTGTTCTGTATATGTCTATGAGGTCAAGTTGGTTGATTGTGGCATTTAGGTCTTCCGTATCTTTATTGAGCTTCTTTCTGGATGTCCTGTCCTTCACCAAAAGTGGTGTGTTGAAGTCTCCTACTATTATTGTTTTGTCAGAAATTTATACCTCAATAAATATTAACTGTCCTGATTTTTGTTATTGATTTTAATATTATTATTTTCTCTTTTAATTAATTTATTCAGGGTTACCAGAATTTGACTTATATTTCTACTTTCACTTTCTTTTTTCTCATATTATTGACTATATCCATAGGTATATGCCTGTTTGAAAATAAAATTCAAATATCCCTTCATAGATTGGTTTGACAATCCTAGTATAATTATATAATTGTGTGGTTTGTCTATCTAACCACATTGCACATGCAAACAGGATGTGCCTCAAACTACCAGACAACTAGGAATGAGGCATGTACAACCACTGGCATCAACCATTCCATGAGTGCTACGGCCATCTGTGATCAAGACATTTACACAATATTGGCAAAGTGAAAGCCACTATTATTATTTCTAGAAAGCAAACAGTAAACAGTAAAACAAATTCTCAAAGCAGATCTGCTTATTCTTCTCCAAACTACTCATATTCTTTCTAATATCACTGTACTGGCACATTGTGTTTCTGGTCAAATGTTGTCTTCATGTCACCACTGCCTCTGGCTGCCACCATGTTACCCGGGACACCTGCATGGCTTCCGAGGCTTCTGCTCTGCCCCTGGGCCTCACTGGGCCTTGCTTCACTAATGGAAAGACCCCTGCACAGGATCTCCTGAGTCTCTGCCACTGGGCCCTTTTTGACCTATGCTGCTGCCTCCTACCATGCTACCCAGGCCAGAGTGGTTCTCTGTCTTGCTGCCGTGATACCAAGGCCTACCCTGCATGAGGGAATGTATTGTTCCCACCACGATGCCCAAAGGGGGAAGGAAGCAAATTACACCAGCCACACTCAGGTCTCTGTCCCGCAGGTACAAGTGTTGCAGTACTTTAGTAGGAGGCACAACCCTGCACAAAGACACTCAGTTCTCTCTCTATGGACCAGCAAGCCCACCATCCCTGTCTTCACTGTTACAACTCTCTCTTCTTAATATAGGGAGTTCTCAGTGCAGGGACCCTGGGTCCAAAGGATGCACTCCACTCTACGCTCTTTTTGATGGTAGTGAGGGGCCCCAGAACCTCTGTGGATTTGGCCCTTATATAAGCCTAACAGAATAGGAACAACAACCAATCTCCTAGCTGGACCACAAAGGGCACAATCCCATTAAGTGAATTTTCAATCCACTAGTTTTGTAGTAAATCTACTAATACCTTACAAAATTTTGGCCCAGACAATCATTTTGTGAAATTACAAGACCAGGGCTAGAAAAGCCATATAACAGTGATTCATTGCACGGCAATAATTCAGCCCATTTTCTTAACCCTTAACCAGTTCATAAGCAGAGCTGTAACAAATCAATTAGTTAATGCTTATTATATTTTGATTATGTAGCACAGCATCGTATAACCTCTCATATTGGAGCTCCTGAGTGGTGCAAACAGTTATACTGTATAATCTCCTGGAGCAGAGCCCCTGGGTGGTACAGTTAACATGTTCAGATGCTAACTGAAAAGACGGAGGTTCAAGTCCACCCAAAGGCACCTTGGAAGAAAGACCTGGTGATCTACTTCTGAAAAATCACCCATTAAAAACTCTACAGAGCACAGTTCCACTCTGACACACACAGGGTTGCCATGAGTCAGACGTAACTCAATGGCAACTGATTTTTACTGTTTTCTGTTGCAAGATAAAGACATTAAAAAAAAAACTCTCAGTACTGTACGTCAGTTCATAAGTCAACATATTCAGCTAAAGCAGAGAAGAAAGGAGATAATGAAATTATACTTATTTGATAGATCTGGTGCTTTATATTTATTCCATACCTGAAACCAAAACCAAACCCATTGTCATCAAGTCTATTCCAACTCATAGCGACCCAATAGGACAGAGTAGAACTGCCCCATGGAGTTTCCAAGGAGCTTCTGGTGAATTTGAACTGCTGGCGTTTTGGTCAGCAGCTGAGCTCTTAACGACTGCACTACCAGGGCTCCTTATTCTATACAGTAGCCCCTAAAAATAATCCTATGGAAGAGGCATTATTATGCCCCTTTTACAGATGATTAAACTGACGCTCAGAGAGGTTATGTAACAGGCCCAAAATATATAACTAGAAAGTCTCAAGACTGGAAAAGTTCAATTCGGTCATGGCCTTTTGTTGGGTAAGACATGTCTAGAAGTCCACTCTATTCCCCACATCATTACCAGCTCTTTCTTGACACATTAGTTATTGTGAAAGTTTAGGTTAACAGAATTGTGGACTAAGTATATTTTCTAGGTATGAGTTAAGTGCTTTATGCATCGTATCTCATTTAATACTAATAATATTATAAGGCAAGCATCGTATTCAAAATAATCACATCCTGACTTTAGCATGTTGATAAAACAGGTCATTATCTTCAGAGATCAAATATCCTGAAATTTTAAAATAATCCTGTATGGAGGTGATAAATGAGGAGAGTATGTGGTCATCTGTATTCTTCCGAATGCTTTCCCACGAGCATTTCTGCAGCCTGAAGCTCAGGAATCCCTAAGGCTTTAGCCAGGTGCCTTGTATTTTATACCGGCAACAGAGGCAGTGGTGGGGATCCGAACGGTGATCTGGGAACCAGAGGCTTAGAGTATTCCACACCTCCTGCACGGTGGCTCCTCTGATGCAGGTTAGTGCTACGACTCCTAGACTGAGTGCTTACAACCGGGGATGGTATGCGCTAATGCTTTCACTGTGGCCCACTTAATTTCTGTAATTTTAAAAACTATATCACAATCATACTATTTGGAAAGCACAGAAATTAAAGCACCTGGATTGCACTTGATAACATCATAACTATTCCTTTTATATTCTTCCATATACATTTTTTACAATTTGAAAAATATTGTTTATACGATTAGCATGATATCTAAGATTGTTCCAGCTGTTATATTGTGTTCCATGGGAAATTTATTAGTTCTACAATAGTTCAGGATGCACGTTGTGGAAAACCTTGCAAAATAAGCCCTTTGTGTTTACAGGGTCTCCTCCCAGCCCTTCTTTTTTAGTCATATTTTAGAACGATATCCACAAGGTATGGCAATGCTTCAGGGGACAAGACTAGCTCTCTGGCTCTCACTCCATATTGCCAAATTGACTAATAAAGGATTTTTCACTTTTACCCTGAGATTAATCTTCATTGCATTCCTACTGGTAATGAATATCATAAAGAGACATTGAGTATATAATGTTTGAATGCATAGAAATTATAAAAATTTCGTTTAAACTATGTATTAATTTCCAGTGAGAAAAAACATCCTTTCATGATTATATTGCACTAATGTATCTTTATCAAATTGTAATTATGAAAATAATATTACAGGTATTTCCCAGTGTAAGACAGGGTTCCATTCTGAAGACTCTGTCATAAGTCAGCTCTGATATAAGTAGAATATCTAATTTTTTAAAAAATATTCATTATTTTTGTCTCCTATTAACAGTATCTTTATAAATCCAATCTTTATTTGTCTTTGGGATTGGCAAGAGAATGATAACATCAACAAATTACGTGCTACAACGTTATATGTAGTACATATTACTAATAATAAGATGTACAAAGATAAAAAAAAGGATAGTCATAGGGCAGTTCGTTGTAACTCAAATATGTCTTAAGTCGGGGACAATCTGTACTAAGCTTTTAGGAAAGTTGAGTCTTAGTTAACACTCTGACTCTAAGGTAAATGGATGCATGTATCTGATTCTATTAAATTCTCTATTCATGAATTTCTCTTTGGGAAAAAGTTTGTGTAGAGATAAAATTTATGTTTGATAACATACTAAATATAAATAATTTAATTAAACATTCTACATGCACTATCTTTTTTCATTTTTACAAAGGAAGACAGTTACCCATTTTAAATACACTAACCTGAGACACACAGTTTATCAGAGAGGTGCCTAACTTCACAGAACTCACAGTTGCTCCAGTGAGCTCCAGCAGATTTTCCAGACTGAGATGCACTAGGAAGAAAAGGCGAGCGATCTACTTCTGAAAAGTCAGCCAAAGTGAACCTGATGGATGGCAATAGTCCGATCAACAACCGATTATGGGAATGGTGCAGGACTGGGCAGCATTTTGCCCGGGGTAGCCGTGTGTTAGGTGACTTAATGGCATCTAACAACAACGATGTGTTTGAGGGTCCATTCTTCATTTATGCTGTTTGTTTTATTCAAAAAGTTTTTTTTTCTTTATTTATGTTGTCTGTTTTATTCAAAAAGTTTTGTCATTATTAAGATAATAATTGGAACAAAAAACTGGCTGGCAAGCCCAAAATAACTGTGGGGAGTTTACTTTCATGACCAGGATTTTGGACCCATGCTTCCTACTTTTGAGACCAGGGAAAAATAAATTAATCTAACCCTCCAGTCCTTCATCTGCAAATCTGAAACAGTGACAGTTTACCTCATTTAATTGTTGTGACATTCCATGAGGAAATGCACATCCAGGGTTAACATAGGACTTGGGACATTGTTTGCTACAGTTATAAAAATCCTTGTTATGTCTGAGTTACTCCATCTATATCATGCAGATGTGAAGTAAGAGTCATTTTGGCTTGGAATTGTTTTGGATTGAATTGAAGAAATGAACATACTAGTGCCAGGCCAGAATATTGGACAGGTGGGTATGTAACATAGAGTGTACCTTTGAGAAAGGGGAAGCTTTGCTAATTCTGGGAACACCACATTGAGGTAGACAGAAAAATGTGACAATGGATCTAAAAGTACTCTGAGCTCTCTGCAATTACCCACTTTATACAACTAGAAAATAAATGGGAATACGTTTTTATCCTCTTTTAAATTGTACAGAAATATTATAGACAACTAGAAGTTTATCTGACCTACATACCCTCTTGTACTTTGGTAGTGTGGAATTACACAGAATTGAATTCACTTGGGAACAACTGCCTTTTTGATGTGAAATACGGATAATATTTTCTCTTTTTACCTGCTATTTTAAAAAATTTTGATTGAATTTTGAGACATTATTGAATTTGTGGCAAGTTTCATGGTATCTATTACAATTCTTATAACACATTGAATATTAAAGGCATGAGAACACATTGTAAAATTAATAATCAAGTAACCTAATAGCCTTGGAATAATTAAATTTACCATGGTCATGAGTGTTTCCTCTATGTTCAAAATAAATTCATAGAAGGTAGACAGAGGGCAGACAGAAAAATCTCAAGGAACACAGAAAACATGTCACTTATGCTGAAAAATGAAGACTGATATGTAATGATATTTTTGTTCTTTGGTATGAAATAAGTAACATTACATTCCATGTGAGTTATTGGAAAATACTAATTTTACTTTCAAAATATTTTGGTAGGAAACATCTATGTATGGCCAATAACAATATAATAATGATAATAATCAATAACTTTTTAGAGCTATCTTCTTGTGCATGCATTCTCCAATGTACTTATACACATTTTATTTTGTAGTTATCAAATAATCCTATAGTAGATACTACTATGTCATCTCATTTTGCACATAATGAAACTGAGGTTTAAGCATATTGCTCAAATTTATCCAACTACTAAACAGTGGCATAGGTATTCAAACTCCAGAAACCTGGCCATTAAATATGTACTTCTATGTTCAGACAACCTTCAGATGAATACAGCTACCAGTTTAAATGTTTATTATTAGATTACTCATGTAACTTTTCTGAACTTCATAATTTATACTGATTAAATGTGAAATATACATATATTTCACATTATATGAACTGTTTGTCCAGCGAATAGAATGCCTGATATGATAATATTTTCAAATACAGTTAATTTAAAATAATTTCATCTTAAATTTAAATCTACAGAAGACTTTCAAAATCATATTCATTGAATCTTGGCATCTGAGAAACATTGGAAAGCTGCCCTTAAGCTCAGGGCCTTAGCAGGTGGTTATCAAATCGCTAAAGCAGAGAACGAGCCAGATGGAAACAATTGAAACCAGTGCTCCAGGTCAGCTGTCTACCAAAGTCTGTGAATTTTCCCAGTCTAGAAACAAGGAGAGTGGCTCATAGGAAAGTAAGTGACCTTTCCCAAATATAACACGTATTTGTGAACAAAATATGGACAGGTCTTTAGAGCTCTGACTCCTAGTCTTCATGTTATTTAAGCAACTCGTAACTCGTATGTCTATACCCAGTGTGCCCTGACCCAGGGCCGGCTTAAGCGAATGAACTTTGCATGTCATGACCTCCAGTTCAGCGGCAGCCAGAGACACAGACCTGTCCATCCACCCAATGCAGTGAGAAACGCTAACAAAGAAAATAGATTAGAAAAGGAAAATGTTTCCTTAAAAATAGAAAGTCATATGAATTTAAAAATAGGAAAACACAGCTTACCTGAAACTAATAGGAAAGTGAATACATTATTTAAAAAAAAAAAATCTACAGACACAGACTACTTTACACCTATGTTTTAGTGGCCTTTAAGAACACTGATTATCCCTCTTTTGTTTAAAAAAAAAAAATCAGAGACTACAAATTAAAAGATGAACTATAGCAATACATTTTGTGAGTTTAATATGTTTAATATTCATGCATGCAAAGACAGTACAATGTAATATTAAATCAACAATGATCATAGATTCAAACAACTTATATACCAATAACAAGTTGTTTGATGCAAATAACATTGAAATTGTTTAAAATGGTGGCCTATTAATGAAATGCAGAACATTAATATTAAATTATTAATATCATATAAGTATCCCAAATATATGTAATATAAAATGCAAAACTTCAGTCCAAAATAACAAAAATGTCAAATGTATAAAATCAACTGGAGAAGATATTCACAATGCATATAAATAACAAGTTATAAAGATATATAAATTAAATATATAAATTACAAAATACATGGGAAATTCTTTAAATTATTAAGAAAAAGCCAAACAATCTAGAAACCATGAATTAGAGCTATTCACAGTTTGCAGAAGAAATCCAAGAGGTCGATGAATAGATTAAAAGAGTTTCTGCCATGTAACTTAAGTGACATGCAATTTAAATTTATTTTCACACTTACATGATTGCTGTTAATTATCGCATCTAACAGTAAAATATGTGGAGGAATTATCACACAAATTGACAGTTGACTGGAGTGTAAAAGGTGGAGATGCAATTATCTTAAACCCAAAATATTCTAGTGAAATATTTACTTGAGAAAATATTGCCACATGCACAAGGATATGGGTTATATTAACAAAAGATTGGAAAGAAGCTAAGTATTCTCAAATAAACATTATATATATATACATCTATATTTATATATATAAATTGCATATATATGATGTAATAAAATTTGGCAGTAGTTAAAAATATATTAAACTGAATATATATTTCACTCAAAATATATATATTTGAGGGAACAAAGCATAAAAGAATGATATGCTCACTATTATAGCATATTTATATCAATTTTGAAAAATGGAACATCTACATATTTTATTGATATGAAAGTCAATGTTGGTATATACTAAGAATCAAGAAATTTTAATATGTATTAAAGGTGTGAAGATCATAGACCATTCACAAAATTTGCAATGTTTTCCAAATAAATTACAGAAAAACTAAAAAAGGATTTACTACACCACAGATTATGAATGAAGTCCAAACATAATACTGTTGGTAATCCTGAATTCACAGCTCTCTCTGACAATTTGAATTTGTGAGCAAAAGACACCACCTACCTAAGTATAATAGGTGAATCTATTTACATGTGCATCCATTCCTACCACCAAAAATACTTAGACGTAAAAGAAACGGAAGTTATAGGTTCTAGTGAAAAGAGGAGCTATTCTGAAAGTGAATGAGTACCTGTATATTTTACCTGTGGGAGATGTTGGCCCTCAGGTTCATTATATGAGAATATCATTTGGATAAGTCATAATCAATGGATTAGTTTTTGTCTTCTACTTTTAGAAGTATAAGATTATTGATGTCCAAATTTATGTGAAAATTGCATGCAATACAAATTACGTTCATTTATGAAATTATTAACTTTTTTGAATGGATAAAACCCAAACACCTGTGCTGTCAAGTCAATTCTGACCCTATAGGACAGAGTAGACCTGCCTCATTGAGTTTCCAAGGAGTGGTGGTGAGTTTGAACTGCCAACCTTTTGGTTAGCTGCCGAAAGCTTAACCACTGTGCCACCAGGGCTCCCTTAGAATGGATATATTATATATTAAATTAAAATCAGCAGCATTGTTTGAGAACATAATACATAAAAGTTTAAATGTTGAGGGGGTTCTAAACTTAATGAGATGTAGGCACCATGATCAGGAAAGCAAGTCATGATAATATAAATGATATGGCGATGGGTACAGTAGTATCTATGGTGGCTGAAAGCCTAGTGTGTTTAGAGCACAGGCTGCATGTAAGTGTGGAATAGAGAATTTTTGCTTTTGTTTTTTCCCCATCAAACTTAGTTTTATCAGTTGTAATTTATTTGTCTTGATATTGAAGAAAATCATGTGAGAATCCATTAAGCAAATATCTAAAACACATGCAAAAGTAGTAACTATAGGCGTATCACCTCAATACCTACTAAAGTGCATAAATCTGAATTTCCTTCAATATAGAAATACCCAAAATGTAAAGAACTCGGATTGCATAAGTAATATTTCTTAACACCATGAGTAAATTACGTGTGGCATACTGACAAATTATTAAAAAACAATAGAGGTGTAAGTTGTACTACTGTACATGTATGTTATCTAATTTTGTGTGAATAAAAAATAATGTATAGTAACAGCAGAGATGGATAGTACTATGCTATGGCAAAAATCTTGTTTGTAAGTGAAAGATTAAAGTAGCAATTAGCCCTCCAAGTCTGCGATTTCCCAAGTCATTTGATCAAGTTTTCATAAAGATATGTACAAGCTTCCTTTAAAAAAAAAAAAAAATTTTTTTTTTTTCCTTTTAAACAAATCTTATTTCTGCATCATTTTACATCTTTCAGGCACCAGTAGAGCCATGGTCAATGCAAACGGCACCACAGGAATAAACTTCATTCTTCTAGGGCCTTTAACCACACACAGATCCACCTATTCCTGTTTGCCATGGTGCTTATGATCTTCATCACCTCACTGATGGGCAACACCCTTATGATCATTCTCATTCATGTGGACCCTCAACTCCACATGCCCATGTACTTCCTGCTTAGCCAGCTTTCTTTCATGGAGATGCCGCTGGTCTCCACCATCGTTCCCAAAATGGCAGCCAACTACCTGATGGACACTAGGTCTATCTCTCCCACTGGCTGTGGAGTCCAGATCTTCCTGCTTCTCACTCTGGGAGGGAGTGAATTCTTTCTCTTAACGGCCATGTCCTATGACCGCTATGTGGCCATATGTCACCCACTGTGCTACCCCATTCTCATGAGTCAGAAGCTCTGTTTACTCGTGACGTCAGGTTCCTGGCTCCTGGGAGGGATCGATGGGCTGATGCAGGCTGGTGCCACTTTGAGCTTCCCTTACTGTCACTCATGGGAAATCAATCACTTTTTCTGTGAAGCACCATCACTGGTATGCCTTGCCTGTGCTGACACCACGATTTTTGAGTTTTTCATGTATGTCTGCTGCATTCTGATGCTCTTGATCCCTTTGTCTCTCATTTTGGCCTCATACAGCCTTATCCTGGCTGCAGTGCTCTGCATGCGGTCAGCTGGAGCTGGGAAAAAAGCCTTTAAGACCTGCTCCTCTCACCTGGTGGTTGTGGGACTCTTCTATGGCACCATCATGTTCATCTACATGAGGTCCAAATCTAACGATTCAGAGGACCATGATAAGGTGGTCTCAGTGTTTTATACCATCTTCACACCTGTCTTGAACCCCCTTATATACAGTGTGAGAAATAAAGAAGTCAAGGGTGCCTTGAGGAGGTGGCTGGAGAGACATTTTATGTGATATCAATGCTGAGCATAATTTGCCAAAAGGGCAGCAACCAAACTGGATACAGGTTACATTTCTAAAATATTGTTTTGCTATTTTGTTCATCCCATTTAAATTCTTCTTTTTGTGTTATCAAGTTATTTTGCTCTTACTTTGCCAATCTGGCTCCATTGTTCCTATATGATTGTTTTTATATATGGTAAACTAATTAAAAATTATATTTGTCCTCCTGTTATAATTTGCAGTGGTGTTTTTGCTCTGAAATTAGGGCTCTGGCAATAAGTATGAGTGACTGAGTTTCTAAATAGCATATGATAAGTGTATAATTTGTATTTTTTGATAAATAATGGAAATCATTAATTTTGATGGGGATAATACCTTTTGAAAACTAAATGTAGATCCTAAATCACATAATGAAGATAAAATAAATTCAAATGAAATAAGGACCCAATGTGACCATCAAACATAAAATACGTAAGAAGATATCAAGAAATATTTGCAAAATGTTGCTGAGGGAAGATTTGTTAAAGAAACTTCCAGACAGAATATAAAAATGCTAATTGGCTTTTCATGACCTATGTTAAAACGTAAGAGTAGAGAGATGAGCTGAAGAAAAAAATATATTGTGTACAAAGGAGTCAGTACACAGTGGATTCAAAAATAAAGCTTTCTTTCAGCAAAGAAGTCTCAAATTAAGAAAGGGCCTCAGGCCAAAGATCCAACACAAGTTGTGACTCTAAAATCATTTATTAAGGCTTCAGGATGATTTAAGACACTGTACAAAAAAAAAACCTTAAATAAACATCCAAAGAGACAAAAGACCTTCTATAAATCTTGAGAGTCTTGTAGATTCTCTTTAGTTAAAAATATATAGGACTACTAAAATGTTTTAGGGCACTGTAGTGCAGCAGAGTCACAGGAAGCCCAAGGTTGGTAGTTGTGGGTTTTGTCTAATGGAGTAAATTCCAGTAAGATTCATGGAAAACTCACAATGTTTGCAAGCATGTTTTTCTGACAGAAATATCACTAGTTTGGTCTAAGGAGTAAGCTGATTGAGGTGACTACTCAGTTTTCTCATGGTAGAGCAAGGGTGACTCAGAAAGCAGAAGCAAAAATCATGTAGAATAATTCCCAGAGAATCACACTGAATCTTAGTTAAGGAGCTGGCAACAATTTCTACCAGAATTTTAGAATTGCAAGTGACTGTATGCTACCCCATTCCCTATTTTAAGAAATGTCTTAAGAGTAATTGTGTTGGTGCAATTATATAATCCCCATGCTGTGACAAAGAGAGAAACCAAGACTTCTAGCGCACATCCCCAGCTGAGAGCCCTGCCAAATTCAAAGCCATTTTTTTCAGTCCTTGGTGGCACATCATGCAAGTGTGTGTCTTTCACCTCCCAGTTGAGCCACTTCCACTGATGAAGCGTGGAGTAGAGATGAGCTGTCCCTGATGAAACCTGCTGAAATTGCAAATTCATTTGCAAAATAAATAATTGTTGTTTTAAACTGCTGTGCTTTGTGGATACACACACACACACATACACACATATACACACACTGGAATAGTGCTCAGGTGAATATATGTGTTACCTAAAACCCATAATAAAGATATGAACTACATTTGAATAAAAGGGGTTATAATTCTCTTTCCCTACTTCATATAATCTGGAACCATTGTTCTGAAAATAATATTTTTATCTGTTTAGAATTATTTTATATTACAGAGAAGTCTTACCACTTCGGCTTTGATTAAAGTTTTAAGATGTTCTAGAAGTGAAAAATCAAAAACAATGTGGTTGAGGAAAACCACTTAGATTTTTCTGTGAGAGGACCAGGGGTTGCCATCTGGGATCAGTCAACTAAGAACATGTACCTTGGGTAAGTTAGCTTCTCTGATATACAGCTATTCTGTCTATAAAAACAGCATTCCTAAAATTAAAAATATATGTATTATCAAGATTAATTTAAGTTAGTAATGTGAAAATAACATGACAAAGACTTCAGTGCCTGGAAACATGGCAGATGAGGTATCATAACCAACACACAGAGCTAGTTGAATAGATAGATAGACAGACTTGGAAACAGATTATAGGCATGTGGATCTAAGTTTTTCTTTCATGCATTAAAGAACTGCATATATATACCACAGACACACACATACACAAATAAAAACAGTAATTAGAAAAATAAGGCAGAAGGAAGTAGCTTCTTTACCAGAATATTAGTCAAAGGAAATAAAAAAACAATGCTGTATCAACTTTCATGGCTCTGTGTTTCATGGACAACAGGAGATAAACTACAAGGCCCCTAAAGGTGAGGATTCAGAAGAACTCTGAATAAACCAGGGAATGTAAGGGACAACACAATTCTGTCTGAGTTAGCTAGAAATTAACCTCCCAGCTCCTCAAGTAGGTCCAGGAAATCTGCAGAAAATTCTTTCTCAGTGAATGGCACCAAGTAGAGTGGCTGAGAACTCGGTCAAGAACTTGTAGGTCACATAAAAAGCCCATAATTGTCTGCTGGAGAGAGAGGTCCCATGGAGCAGCATTGCAGCACTAGACATGGGAGTGAAGAAGTATTCTTGGACATCCAGCCCAATAGGTTTTCAGATGACTCCAGCCAGTATCTGATTGCAACTTCAAAATGGACATTCCAGCAGAGAACCAACCCACTCAACCCAGAATCCTGGGGAGATAATAACTTATTGTTTTAAACTGCCAAGTTTTGTGGTGTTTTGTTAGACAGCAATAGCTGTGAAGATATGAGTTAAAATATATAATACCTTTTATTGTTTGAGTAGATGAAGTTGTAATAAAATTAGTTTTTGATTAATTAAGTGTATGGTACATTGTCCTAGATTATCACTAAACATAAAGAAGTAAAGTGCATATTGTCTTAAATGACACAAAGAAATCGTGAAATGCAAAAAAATAATCAATCCAAAGAAGACAGGAATGAGATGAAGGGGGGACACAGAGAAGATAAGTAACTAAAAATCACTACATTGAATAATATAAAGTTTTTTTTTAATTTAAAATAAAAAAACTAATAAGCTGAAAAACATAAGTTTTTCAGCAAATGTAAATAGACTAAATATTCCGAGCAAAGAATCTAGACTGGAGAAAACCTTTTCGTATTTTAATTGTTGTTGTTAGGTTCCTTCATGTGGGTTCCTACTCAGAGCGACCCTATGTGCATCATAATGAAACACTGCCCCATTTTGCCCCAACCTAACTATCATTTCTATGTTTGAGCCCATTATTGCGGCCACTGTGTTAATCCCTCATTTTTGCTGACCCTCTACTTCACCAAGCATGATGTCCTTCTCCAGGGACTGGTTCCTCCTTATAATATGTCCAAATTACATGGGACGAAATCTCGCCATCCTCGCTTCTAAGGAGCATTCTTGCTGTACTTCTTCCAAGACAAATTTGACCATTCTTTTGACAGTCCATTTTATATTCAATATTTTCCACCAACACCGTGATTCTGAGGCATCGATTCTTCTTTGGTCTTCCTTACTCGTTGTCCATCTTTCACATGCAGAAGTGGCAAAAGGCAACTGAAAATACAATGGCTTGGGTCAGGTGCACCTTAGTCCTCAAAGCGACATTTTTGCTTTTTAACACTTTAAAGAGGGCTTTTGCAGCCAATTTGCCAAATGCAATACATCCTTTGATTTTTTGACCGCTGCTTCCACTGGAGTTAATTGTAGATCAAAGTAAAATTAAATCCTTGACAACGTCAGTATTTTCTCCATTTATCACGATGTTGGTTACTGGTCCAGTTTTGAGGATTTTTGTTTTCTTTATTTTGAGGTGTAATTCATACTGAAGGCTGACGTCTTTGATCTTCATCAGCAAGTGCTTCAAGTCCTCTTTACTTTCAACAGGCAAGGCTGTGTGTTCTGCATATTGCAGGTTGTTAATGAGTTTTTCTCTAATCCTGATGCTGCCTTCTTCATATAGTCCATCTCAGATCATTTGCTCAGCATACAAATTGAATAAGTATGGTGAAAGGATACAATCCTGATGCACATCTTTTCTGATTTCAAACTAAGCAGTGTCCCATTGTTGTGTTCCAGTTACTGCCTCTTGGTCTATGTAGAGAATCCGCATGAGCAAAATTAAGTGTCCTGGAATTCCCACTCTTTGCAATGTTATCCAAAATTTGTTATGATCTACTCAGTCAAATGCCTTTGAATAGTCAATAATTAACACAGAAAGATCTTTCTGTTCCACAGTCAGCCCCTGGCCTTGTTCTGACTGATGATATTGAGCTTTTCCTTTGTCTCTTTCCATAGATGTAGTTGTTTTGACTTCTGCGTATTCCATCTGGCGAGGGCCATGTGCATAGTTGCCGTTTATGTTGGTGAAAAAAAGGTATTTGCAATGAACAAGTCATTGGTCTCGCAAAACTCTATCATTCAATCTCCGGCATTGTTTCTATCACCAAGGCCATATTTTCCGACTACCAATTGTTCTTCTTTGTTTCCAACTTTCACATTCTAATCACCAGTAATTACCAATGCATCCTGATTGCACGTTCAATCAATTTCAGACTACAGAAGCTGAAAAAAATCTTCAGTTTCTTCAACTTTGTTCTTAGTGGTTGCTGCGTAAATTTGAATGATAGTCATATTAACTGGTCTTCCTTATAGGCCTATGGATATTATCCTATCACTGACAGCACTGTACTTCAGGATACACCTCGAATTGTTCTTTTTGACGATAAATGTAACACCATTCCTCTTCAAGTTGTCATTTCTGGCGTAGTAGGCTATGTGTTGTCCGATTCAAAATGGCCAATACCAGTCCATTTCAGCTCACTAATGCCTAGGATATCGATGCTTATGTGTTCCATTTCGTTTTTGAAGATTTCCAATTTTCCTAGATTCATACTTCGTATATTTCAGGTTCCAAGCATTAGTGGTATTTTCAATTGCCTCATATGCATGTGAAAGATGGACAATGAATAAGGAAGACTGAAGAAGAATAGATGCTTTTGAATTGTGGTGTTGGCAAAGAATATTTAATATACCAAAAGAACAAACAAATCTGTCTTGGAAGTAGTACAGCCAGAATGCTCCTTAGAAGCCAGGATGGTGATACTGCATCTAACATACTTTGGCCATGTTGTCAGAAGAGATCAGTCCCTGGAGAAGGACATCATGCCTGGTAAAGTACAGGGTCAGCTTAAAAGAGGAAGACCCTCAATGAGATGGATTGACACACTGTCTGCAACAACGGGCTCAAGCATAACAACGATTGTAAGTATGGCACGGGGCCGGACAGTGTTTCTTTCTGTGGTACATAGGATCGCTATGAGTCGGAAGCGACTCCACTGCACCTAATAACAACAACAATAAACATCTTTCTGGTATTCTCAGCTTTTAGCCAAGATCCACTGGACATCAGCAATTATATCCCTCCTTCCATGTCATTTTCTTTATTTTTTTCTTTCAAATCAGGATTTTTCTATTTTAATATTTATTTAACCACAACTTATTTTTAAAAAAGAAAAGAAAGGGAACATATATCTGTGTACCCAAAGCCTAGCACACAGAGCACATGTTTCTTGTAGATCAGAGTCATTATACATGGTTGTCTGCCCAATGGATCAGAATCAAGTCATACAGAAATACAGCTGTATATGGCTTCAGTATGTCATATCTTCTTTGACAAGACAAGTGATGGAACTTACCATTGTGCCAGTTGGGTAGTGCTCACATAGTTCATCTGAAGAGTTAGTGTTTCTTACTCTTTGGTCTGCCATCCCAATGATCCAGATCTTTCTTCATTATAATACCCTGATTCCGTTATCCTTTGAAATCCTTCCACTGGCTATATACTTACATATTCAAATTTATCTCTCTAGGTTTATAGTCTCAGTCTTCCTCAATACATTTAATCAATTAATATATAAAAACAGAACCACCGTGGCCAGAAGTAGAACTGAAGTTAATGTAACAGTGGTTAAGAATTTCAACCTAGGTTTACATTCCTACCCATTACTATCCACAGGACTCTGGATGTGATAATAGCACCTACTTCATGGGGTTAATACGGGCATGGAATGAGCAATGTATGAAAAGTACTTGGTACTGTTCCTGACAGTGTACAATAAACGTTGTAATTATAATTAACAATGCACATGTTATAATTGTTATTATGTGATAGCAATGATGGAAATAACAGTAATTCCCAAATGTTATCAGGTAGATATTTTGATTTTTCTCTTTTTTTTTTTGATTATGCTTTAGATGAAGGTTTACAGAGCAAATTAATATCTCATTAGGCAATAAATACACATACTGTTTTGTGACATTGGTTGCCAACCCTACACCATGTCAACATTCTACCCTTGTCAACCTTGGGTTCCCCATTATCAGCTTTCCTGTTCCCTCCAGCCTTCTCATCCTTGCCCCTGGGTTGGTGTGCCCATTTAGTCTTGATTTGTTTTACCGGTCTGTCTAAATTTTGGCTGAAGGGTGAACCTTCGGAGTGACTTCAGTACTGATTTAAAAGGACACTTAGGGGCCATACTCTCGAGGTTTCTCCAGTCTCTGTCAGACCAGTAAGTATGGTCTTTTTTTGTAAGTTATAGTTTTGTTCTGCATTTTTCTCCAGTTCTGTCCTGGACCCTCTATTGTGATCCTTGTCAGAGCAGTCGTTGGTGGTAGCTGGGCACCATCTAGTTATGCTGGACTCAGTCTGGTGGAGGCTGTGGTAGTTGCGGCCCATTAGTTTCCACATCCTTTTCTGAATCGGCTTGAATTTCTGGCAGTTTCCTGTTGATGTACTGCTGCAGCCATTTTTTAATTATCTTCAGCAAAATTTTACTTGAGTGAAATTTTAAGGAGGCATATTTAAATATAAAGACAAAGAATATATGAAATTTAAAAGGTCAAAAAGATACATAAGACAAATATTAATTAAAAGGAAATATGGTTTAGCTATAAAATATTAAACAAAGCAGATTTTAAGAAAAAAAACTCTAAATATGAAGATGCTCACACACACCATATAAGACAGGCTCTATTTTTTTTTGGATTATTAGCTTGGAGTCCTGGTGGTGCAGTGGTTA
Source organism: Loxodonta africana (assembly GCF_030014295.1). NCBI lineage: Eukaryota > Metazoa > Chordata > Mammalia > Proboscidea > Elephantidae > Loxodonta > Loxodonta africana. The sequence goes on along the minus strand of NW_026975144.1, from coordinate 1,052,619 downwards.
AAAGCTGACACTTATCAAAAGGTTGGCAGTTCAAATCCACCAGCTGCTCCTTGAAAACCCTACAAGGCAGTTCTGCTTCGCCCTATAGGGTTGCTATGAGTTGTAATTGACTCAACATGATTGGTTTTTATTTTTACATATTAGCCAGCATGTTTCGTAATGCTCCTTGGTTTTCAGATACTTTCACTGACTTTATCTGACTCTATACCAAGGAGAACTACATTTCCCAAGATCCTTTGCCAGCATATTTCTTGTAGGAAATCACAATGTAAGACTGTCAGAAGATTAGAAAGGCTATAGGACAGAAGACAGCAAATTTCTCCTTCTCTCTTTCCCCACTTCAACTATAGTTCCTGGAAGTAACCGTGGCTCGCCATGATTTCACTTTGAATAAATAGCCACTCTTTTCATGGTTTCAAATATTGTCTGCTGGTCCTCACCTTGGTTCTGGGTTCTGCATGAGGGCCCCACCCATGGGGTCCTGGAAGCCACCTTGTCCTGCTGTTTGACAGTTTTCTGGGTGTTGGAAGCAACATACTGATGGGAGTCTCTAAGTTGATTCAGCTTCCCTTGTTTGGTTCCTTGATTCCTTCATCTCCTATTGAAGTACTTATCTGAATTCTGTTCTCTCTTTTGAAATAGCTAGTGATCTCTCTCCTGATAACTGATTTTTAGATGAGGAAATTAGGCTTAGAAAAAAGTTTTTGAAAGAGACAACCTACTGGAGACATTTTCTTCTCATGATGATGGAAGAAACAATAGAGAAATATGAAAATATAATATCGCTGAAACTCTAGGCTTGGAAGTGGTATACAGACACTTTCAGCCACATGCTATTGAGCAAAGTTTATCAAATCACTAGGTTAACGTGTGATGGAGTGAAGAAGTGTGCTCCTCATGTGATCAGCAGAAGGCAGTAAATACTTGTCAAATGATAGTCTCTTTATCACAGACTCCAAACACCATGGGCAGAAAGTTAGTTGAAAAAACTCTTTAGCAACCATAAGAGTATATTCCACAATTATCATGGCAGATAGGAAACCCTGGTGGCGTAGTGGTTAAGTGCTATGGCTGTTAACCAAAAGGTTGGCAGTTCGAGTCCACCAGGCGCTCCTTGGAAACTCTATGGGGCAGTTGTACTCTGTCCTATAGGGTCGCTATGAGGCAGAATCGACTCAACAGCAGTGGGTTTTTTGGGGTTTTGCATCATGGCAGATAAGGCAATATGAATCTTTTAAAAAGCATATCTCAGAGAGAAGATCCAGGGGCTATGCTATCAAAAAAATGAATGTGAAAACTACTCCAAGGAGGCAGAAAAGTGGCCTTATCAGTGACTATTCCTCATCAGAAATATAGTGGGCCTTTAAATGTCTGCCTAATGGAATTTCAGAACTTCTGGGGACCCACGATTCCTGTGGATATCTCATTTATTTCCGTTATCCTGTCCCTGTCCAACTAAGACATGCTGGATATTTGGATAACTGGGAAATTTAGATAATTCACAGGTCATCAGATAAAAGATGGACCTTATTGGTGACTGCTTATCACCAAGAGATCCTGGGCTTTGAGCTTATTCCATGACTGAACGGGACATTTGGTTGTCTCCTTTGGAGAGGAGTTGGGACCCAGAAGGGTGAACTACTTGATTAGGAATGTTGGTTAATCATCTGATCTTCATCCTTCCTGGCTCAAGTTTAGATTGCACTTCCCTTTTCTCTGAAGTTAGGTGTGGACTGTGAAACATTAGTGCAAGTGACATGTGTAACCCATGGCAAGAATTTAGAGCCAGCGAGTGAAATTCCACGTTCTTTCCATCTTCCAGAAATTGCTGTTGCTTCACAATGAGGGAAGCACCATCAGCCTGTGTCCCTGAGGGAGGACAAATCCCAAGATAACATGCAGCGTGATCCAGAAATCCACTATTGTGGTTTTATGATAGAGATTTTTTTTTAATCACTGGTGTTATACTACAGCATAAACTAGAATATTATAACTAATTGCCCACATTCTAGACAAAAATTCATGTTTGTGATTCCACTCATCTAAAATTAACAAAATCTTGTCATTCCAGTGAGAAATTTGGGAATGTAGCTAAGTACACAGAGGGTAAAATTTCAGTGTTGAAGGGGAATTAGATTTGTGTATAAGTGGTAAAGACCAATGTTAAAATAATTTGGTAGTTTTTAAAATTTTTTTCTAACAAAATAAGACATAGACTCTGAAGTAACCCAATCTTCAAAAATACTGATATAGGATAGATGGAAATTACCTAGGGGAATACAAAATAAATTCTTTTGTTCTTCTCATATTTTATAGAATAATCTCAGAAATTATACTTTTCATTAAGATTTCTGCCATTTTATTTTCATATCAAAAATATTTGAAAGGTAAAAATAAATATATCCTTCCAGCTTTCAAAAATAATCACTGAGTGTATCACAATAAACTGTTCTCTTAATTTGTTTTATTTCTGGGAGTATGCAATAAAATTGCCAAGGAAAACAATAAGGCATCAGCCAATATACTGGATTATGCAATGCTGAGTATATTCCTCAGCCTCCCTCAGAGGGTGCACATGACCCCTTTCCTCACGAAAGTTGTTCTCACTTGTAAATTACTTTCACAGAATAACAAACAAATATTTCTAATGCTAAGAAAACGTGGCTGTAGGCATCAGATGATAGTGGGTAAAAAAAAAAAAAATTGGGTAGAGCATCAAAAATCAGAAAAAAAGTATTTCCTTTTTATTAGATGAAATAAATTTCTAAAGGTTCACCATCACTACTCATTTTTCTTTTGGTATCTGGAGACCATAAACATCACTATTCATGGCACCATGACCTGCACGGTGACTAATAAATGATAAGTGTTTGATAACCTAATTGTTGACCTAAATAATATGTAAATTGATGGCTATATTTTCTTTTTTTATGTAGCATAAAGTAAGTTCCCTAAAACCCGTTGCCATCGAGTGGGTTCTGACTCCGACCAACCCTATACGACAGAGTAGAACTGCGCCATAGGGTTTCCAAGGAGTACCTGGTGGATTTGAACTGCTAACCTTTTGGTTTGCAGCTGTAGCTCTTAACCGCTATGTTACCAGGGTTTCCAAAGTGAATCCACGGTCTTATATCAAAACTTGCTACTACATTCTGTAAATTGTATTTCCAGGCTTGGAGTGGATAAGAAAAGAAATTATAAACAAGAAATTTAAACATGGACTCATTGAGAAAAAATGTATATATATATATATATAGTCCAATCAAATGAATTATTTGCAAGGGAAAAAGAATTAATATTTTGTTATAAAAGCTATGATTGGCAATAAATTTACTTTAAGTGAAATCATAATAGCAAGATATAAAATTGTTCTAAATTGAAATTTTTAAGCTTATTTTAAAAATCATAAACAGAGTGAGGGTAATGGGGAAGTTATGGTATATGGAAGCTTTTCAGAAGTAAATATTTAGCAAATGTGTATGGATAACAATTCTTTTTTTTAATATTAAGTATTCTTTTTATTGTGCTTTAAGTGAAAGTTTACAATTCTAGTAAGTTTCTCATACAAAAACTTATACAGACATGGTTAAGGTGATCCTAGTTGCTCTCCCTACAATGTGACAGCACTCTCCTTCTTTCTCCCCTGTGTATTTCCTGTGTCCATTCATCCAGTTCCTGTCCCCCTCTGCCTTCTCATCTCGCCTCCAGAGAGGCTTTACCCACACAGTCACAATGTGTCTACTTGAGCTAAGAAGCACAATCCTCACCAGTTTCATTTTATGTCTTATAGTCCAGTCTAATCCTTGTCCGCAGAAGTGGCTTCGGAATGGTTTTAGTTTTGGGCTAACAGAGAGTCCAAGGGCCATGACCTCTGGAGTCCTTCCAGTGTTCAGTCAGACCATTTAGCCTGGTCTCTTTTACTAGAATTTGAGGTCTGCATTCCACTTTTCTCCTGCTCCATCAGAGATTCTCTGTTGTGTTCCCTTAGAGTGCAGTCATTGGTGGTAACCGGGCACCATCTAGTTCTTCCAGTCTCAGGCTGTTAGAGTCTCTGGTTTAAGTGGCACTTTCTGTCTCTTGGGTTCATGTTTCCTTGAGTCCTTTGTGTTCTTCATTCTCCTTTGCTCCAGGCGGATTGAGATCAATTGATGCATCTTACATGGCCGCTTGCTAACTTTCAAGACCCCAGACACCACTCATCAAAGTGGGATGTGGAATACTTTCTTAATACGATTTGTTACGTCAGTTGACCTAGATGTCCCCTGAACCATGGTCCCCAGACCCCCACCCTTGCTACTCTGTCCCTCGAAGTGTTTCGTTGTATTCAGGAAACTGCTTAGCTTTTGGATTAGCCCAGTTGTGCTGACTTCCCCTGTATTGTGTGCTGTCCTTCCCTTCACCTAAAATGATTCTTGTCTACTCCGTAATTAGTGAATATCCCTCTTCCTCCTTCCCCATTCTCGTAATCATCAAAGAATGTTTTCTTCTGTGTTTAAACCTTTTCCTGAGTTCTTATAATAGTGGTCTCAAGCAATATTTGTCCTGCGACTGACTAATTTCAATCAGCATAATGCCTTCCAGATTCCTACATGTTATGAGATGTTTCATGGATTCATTGTTTTTCTCTGTTGTTGCATCGTATTCCATTGTGTGAATATACCATAATTTGTTTATCCATTTATCCATTGGTGGGCACCTTGATTGTTTCCATCTCTTTGCTATTGTAACAGTGCTGCAGTGAACATGGGTGTGCATATATCTATTCTTGTAGGGCTCTTATTTCTCTACACTATATTCCAAGGACTGGGATTGCTGGATCGTATGGTACTCCTATCTTTTTAAGGAAACGCCAAATCGATTTCCTAAGTGGTTGTGCCATTTTACATTCCCACCAGCAGTGTATAAGTGTTCCAGTCTCTCCACAACCTCTCCAACATTTATTATTTTGTGTTTTTTAGATTAGAGCCAGCTTCGTTGTGGTAAGATGGTATCTGATTGTAGTTTTGATTTGCATTTCTCTAAAGGCTATTGATCATGAGCGTTTCCTAACGTAGCTGTTAGCCGCCTGAACGTCTTATTTGGTGAAGTGTCTGTTCATACCCTTTGCCCATTTTTTAATTGGTTTATTTGTCTTTTTGTTGTTGAAATTTGGCAGTATCTTTTAGATTTTAAAGATTTAGACACTGATCGGATTTGTTGTAGTCAAATTTTTTTTCCCAGTCTATAGGTAGTCTTTTTACTCTTTTGGTGAGGCCTTTGGATGAGGATAAGTGTTTCATTTTTAGAAGCTCCCAGTTATCGACTTTACCTTCCAGTGTTTGTGCATTGCTGGCAATGTTTTGTATACTGTTTATGCTATGTTTGAGGGCTACCAGAGTTCTTCCTATTTTTTCTTCCATGATCTTTATCATTTTAGATTTTATATTTAGGTCTTTGATCCATTTTGAGTTAGTTTGTCTGCATGGTGTGAGAGGTATGGGTCTTGTTTCATTTTTTTGCTGATGGGTATCCAGTTATTCCAGCACCATTTGTTAAAGAGACTGTCTTTTCTCCATTTAATGGACTTTGGGCCTTTGTTAAATACAAGCTGCTCATACGTGGATGAATTTATGTCTGAATTCTCAATTCTGTTCCATTGGTCTATGTACCTGCTGTTGTGCCAGTACCAGGCTGTTTTGACTACCCTGGTGTTGTAATATGTACTAAAATCAGGTAGTGTGAGGCCTCCCACTTTGTTCTAATTTTTCAGTACTGTTTTACTTATTTAGGGCCTCTTCCCTTTCCATATGAACTTGGTGATTTGTTTCTGCATCTCATTAAAAAATGCCATTGGAGTTTGGATCAGGCTTGCATTTATCTATAGATTGCTTGGAGTAGAATAAACATTTTCACAATCTTGAGTCTTCCCATTGAAGAACAAGGTATGTTTTTTCACTTACGTAGGTCTCTTTCGGTTTCTTGCAGTAGTGTCTCATAGTTTTCTTTGTATAGGTCTTTTATGTCTCTGGTTAGATATGTTCCTAAGTATTTAATCTTCTTGGGGCTATTGTAAATGGTATTCATTTCATGATTTCCTCTTCAACTTTCTCTTTGCTCATATAGAGGAATCCAACTGGTTTTTGCATGTTTATCTTGTATCCTGATACTTTGCTGAAATCTTCTATTAGTTCCAGTAGTTTTCTTGTGGATTCTTTAGGGTTTTCCGTGTATAAAATCATATCATCATCTGCAAATAGAGATAGTTTATTTCTTCCTTACCAATTTGGATGCTTTTTTTTTTTTTTTTCCCCTAGACTAATTGCTCTGGCTAGGACCTCCAGAACAATGTTGAATAAAAGTGATGATAAAGGGCATCCTTGTCTGGTTCCCGTTCTCAAGGGGAATGATTTCAGACTCACTCCATTTAGGGTGCTGTTGGCTGTTGGCTTTACATAAATGTCCTTTATTATGTGGAGGAATTTTCCTTCTACTCCTATTTTGCTGAGAGTCTTTATCATGAATGGATGTTGGACTTTGTCAAATGCCTTTTCTGCATCAACCCATAAGACCATGTGGTTCTTGTCTTTTATTTATATGATGGATTACATTGATTGTTTTTCAAATGTTAAACCATCCCAGCATACCTAGTATGAATCCTACTTGGTCAAGGTGAATTACTTTTTCAATATGTTGTTGGCTAGAATTTTGCTGAGGGTTTTTGTGTCTAAGTTCATGGGGAATATTGGTCTGTAATTTTCTTTTTTTGTGGTGTCTTCACCTGGATTTGTTATGACGGTTATGCTAGCTTCATAGAATGAGATTGGGAGTATTCCATCCTTTTGTATGTTCTGAAATACCTTTAGTAGTAGTGGTGTTAACACTTCTCTGAAAGTTTGGTAGAATTCTCCAGTGAAGTCATCAGGGCCAGGGCTTTAATTTATTGGGAATTTTTAATTATCTTTTCAATTTCTTCTTTTGTTATAGGTTTATTTAGCTGTTCTACATCTGTTTGTGTTAGATTAGGTAGGTAGTGTGTTTCTAGAAATTTATCCAATTCTTCTAGGTTTTCAAATTTGTTGGAGTACAATTTTTCATAATATTCTGTTATGATTCTTTTAATTTCAGTTGGGTCTGTTGTAATATTGCCGATCTCATTTCTTATTCGGGTTATTTGCTTTCTCTCCTATTTTTCTTTTGTCCATTTGGCCAATGGTTTATCGATTTTGTTGATCTTTTCATAGAACCAGCTGTTGGTCTTGTTAACTCTTTCAATTGTTTTTCTTTTCTCTATTTCATTTAATTCTGCTCTAATTTTTATTATTTTGTTTCTACTGGTACCCTAGGACTTCTTTTGCTGCTTTCTTTCTATTTCTTTGAGTTGTAGGGATAATTCTTTGATTTTGGCCTTTTCTTCTTTTGGATGTGTGCATTTATTGCTATAAATTGACCTCTGAGCACTGTTTTGCTGTGTCCCACAGGTCCTGGTAGGAAGTGTTTTCATTCTCATTTGATTCTACGAATTTCTTTATTCCACCCTTAATTTCTTCTATAACCCAGTAGTATTTCAGCAAGGTGTTGTTCAGTTTCTGTGCATTTGGGTTTTTTTTCACTTGCTTTATGTTATTGGCTTCTACTTTTACGGCTTTATGGTCAGAAAAGATGCTTTGAAATATTTTGATGTTTTGGATTCTGTTAAGACTTGCTTTATGACCTAATATGTGGTCTATTCTGGAGAACGTTCCATGTGCATTGGAAAAGAAAATATGCTTGTCTGCCGTTGGGTGGGGTGTTCTGTATGTGCCTATGAGATCAAGTTGGTTGATTGCGGCATTTAGACTTTCACTGTCTTTATTTAGCTTCTTTCTGGATGTTCTGTCCTTCACCAAAAGTAGTGTGTTGGAGCCTCCTACTATTATTGTAGAGCTGCCCATCTCTATTTTCAGTGCTTTTAGAGTTCATTTTATGTATTTTGGAGCCCTGTCATTGGCTGCACAAAAGGGTCCTTCCTTATCCTTTGTGGTAGATTTTACTTTAAAGTCTATTTTGTTAGAAATTAATATTGCCACTCTTCTTTTTTTGGTTGTTGTTTGTATGGTATCTCTTTTCCATCCTTTGAGTTTTAGTTTGTTTGTATCTTTATGTCTAAGGTATGTCTCTTGTAGGCAACATATAGGCAGATCTTGTTTTTTTAATCCATTCTGCCACTCTCTGTCTCTTTATTGGTGCATTTAGTACATTTACATTCAGCGTAATTATGTCTAGATATGAGTTTAGTGCTGTCATTTTGATGCCTTTTTTTTTGGTTGTTGACAGTTTCTTTTTTCCACTGAATTTTCTGTGCTGAGTAATTTCTCTTTATGTATTATCTTTTCCTCTTTTCCAGTGTTGTTGCTTTTGTTTTTGCTGTCTTCATGTTTTTCTTTTTTATTATTATTTTGATGTGCAGGATTGTTATTTTCCTTTGTGATTACCTTGATAAATTTACCCCTATTTTCATACTCCATATGAAAGATCTATGACTATATCTTTTAGTCCTTCTTTTTTGAGTTAATGTTGTCATCTTTTACTTCATGATGTCTGTTTCCCTGTTCTGAGCGTTTTAGCTTTGATTTAGTTTTGTGATTTCTCTGTCTTGAATGATATCTGGTTTCCCTGTCCTCTGTTCTTGTCTTGGATTGTTATCTGATGTTATTGAGTTTCTAACTGGAGGATTTCCTTTAGAATTTCTTGTAATTTTGGTTTGGTTTTGACAATGTCCCTCAACTTCTGTTTATCTGGAAATGCCATAATTCACCTTCATATCTGAGACAGTTTTGCTGGATATATAATTCTCGGCTGGCAATTATTTTCCCTTTAAGTCTTTATATATGTCCTCCCATTACCTTCTTGCCTGCATGGTTTCTGCTGAGTAGTCCGAGATTAGTCTTACTGACTGTCCTTCACAGGTGACTTTTTGTTTATCCCTAGCTGCTCTTAAAATTCTCTTTATCTTTGGTTTTGGCAAGATCGACTATAATATGTCTTGATATCTTTCTCTTGAGATCTACCTTCTGTGGGGTTAGATGAGCATCTTGGAAAGATATCTCGTCTTTCATGATATCTGGGAGGTTTTCTGCCAACAAATTTTCCACAATTTTCTCTGTATTTTCTGTTTTTCCTCCCTGTTCTGGTACTCTGATTACTTGTAGGCTATTTCTCTTGATAGAGTCCCACATGATTCTTAGGGTTTCTTCATTTCTTAAAATTCTTTTATCTGATTTTTCTTTGAATATATTGGTGCCAAGTATTTTATTTTCAGTCTCACTAATTCTGACTTCACTTTCCTGAATTCTGCTCCTTTGACTTTCTACTGAGTTGTCTAATTCTGAAATTTTATTGTTGATCTTCTGAGTTTCTGACTGCTGTGTCTCTAAGGATTCTTGAAGCCTATTAAATTTTTCGTTATTCTCTTGAATAACCTTCTTAATTCCCTCAACTGCTTTATCTGTGTGTTCCTTGGCTTGTTCTGCATTTTGCCTGAGCTCTTTTTTTTCTTTCCTGATATCTTGAAGAGTTCTGTATATTATTATTTTGTATTCTATCTCTGGTAATTCTAGGAATATATCTTCATCTGGAAGATTCCTCAATTCTTTGCTTTGGAAGCTTCCTGACATGATCATCGTCTGCTTCTTTATGTGGTTTGATATTGACTGTTGTCTCTGTATGTTTGCATACTGTGTCGTAGCTTCTTGCTTTGTTTTGTTTTGAAATACTTAATAGGCTGCTCAAATTAGTTGGTTTGATTAATGGAGCCTTTGAAGCTCTAATGTCCTGTCACCAGATGGCTAGAGCTGTTATCAGATATATGAGCCTAGAAGTCCATTCAGTTTTCTTGTAAGGATTCGGCTCATATTTCCAGGTAGTTAGTCACCAAGTGTGTGGTGTAGGCTCTCACCTACTGTCTTTGAGGAGCAGTGGTGATTGGTGTATGCACAGGTCTCTTGTTGCATCAGGTGGTCACACTCTGAGCAAGGTAGGGGGTTGACAACCTTTCCCTGAGTGTTTGTGAGGAAGACATGTCCCTGTTCTCTAGAGTGCACAAGTGGGTGGGCTCTGCAGCCATACCATTGACACCCGATACTTTTAACTGTAAGGACTGGGAGACACCACTTATCCTTGTACCCCTGACATGGGTGGCTAGGTGGTGCAGGTGGAGCCACCAGTCCTCAGGCCCCTGATTTGGGTAGGTGAGGACCCTGCTTATTAGAGCAGTGTCAAGCATCAAGAACCCACCTCGCCACTGCACAGCTGAAACCGTTAAAGTCAGACCTTAGGCCACACACCCTTGCACTGTAACAAGAACCCAGCTCCTGAAATGGGCCACACAGTTCTATGCAGGGGTGAAAGCCATTCAAAGTCTATGGTCCACTTGTGCCTGGACAGGAGCTGCTTCTGCCCTGAGTTTCCAGCTTAGAGGAGCCATCAGATTATTTTTTGCCTGTTTGTTAATTTGTTCCTTCTCCAGTGGCTCTGGTTGCATGCCAGGACCTATCTCAGGCCCAGGGAAATCGAATGTCACTGAAGCCAGCTTGGGGGCCTGGGACAGAGGGTGAGGGATCAGATAAATGGGAGAGAGTTCTTTTGAAAGGGGAGATATTTGATCTGTGCAGTGAATTAAATGCTAGCACTTATGCCGAGAGCGCTGTTCTTCTCTGATTCTGGAGGCATGAGTAGACTCTGTGCCACTGGCTCTCTGTGGCTAGGGAAACCGTGTACAGAAAGCTACTGCCAGCCCTTCTGCAGTCACACCAGCAGATCAGGGATGAGGGGCGCTGGTTCCCACTGAGTTAGGTCCGGCAACTTCTTGCTGCTTCTGAACCGTATCTCCCTCCCTCTGTTGCTAAGTCCAATTTCTTAATTTTGCCTTTGATGTTCAGGGCTCCTAGCTTGTCATATATATAATCAATTTACTTGTTTTTTCAGGTCTTTGTTGTAAGAGGGACTATCAGAAGCATCTGACTACTCCACTATCTTGGCCCTGCCTGCATCTGATGCATTCTTGTCTAGCTATACTTGATAGATACTTTTCTAGGTTAGAACATAAGTTTTCCTCATGCTTTCAAAGTAGACATTATGTTCTCATGCCTGACTGATGGAAATTCACAGTCATGGGAATTCTTTCCCTTTTTTTTTTTTTTTTTGATTCAAAAAATCCTCTTATAAAATGTACTGAAGAAAAGTATGTAAAATTATTTATTTGCATTTTATGAATTCCTAACTTGGATTATTTCTAGCATAAATATAAATATTGAGAACAACTGCAAATATATCATCACAAAGTTTCACAATCCATATTTGCAACAATGGTTGAGGGCACCTGCTTTCCCTTGGACCATTTCTATTACTATTTTTAAGTCTTCCAATAGCTGATAAACCATTTGGAAAAATGATGAATTCCAGCTGCCATTTTAATTTAAATTTATTTTTTAGTGAAATTAGATAAATTTCCATGAATATATTAGTGCCTTCTTATCTTCTACTGGACTCTCCTGACATATATTTTGCTCATTTTTATACTTTTATGTTGATTTGAGGAGTGCTGAGCTATGACTGCCAGTCAAAAGGTCGGCAGTTTGAATCCACCAGGTGCTCCTTGGAAACCCTATGGGGCAGTTCCACTCTGTCAAAATTGACTCAATGACTTGGTTTATATGTATCATAAAGACAGGAAAGAAAGAAGAGACCAAAATGGATGTCAAAAGAGACTTCAAAACTTTCTGTAAAATATCCAGTAGCTAAAGGGAATAGAAGAAATTAAGAAGTAGAAGAGCTGAACAGAAGATTCAAAGGGCAGCTTGAAAGACAAAATAAAATATTATAATGAACTGTGCAAAGATCTGGAGCTAGAAAATCAAAAGGGAACAAAACTCTCAGTATTTCTCAAGCCAAAAGAACTGAAGAAAAATTCAAGCTGCAAGTTGCAATATCGAAGGATTCTATGGGCAAAATATTGAACAGCTCAGGAAACATCAAGAGAAAGATGGAAGGAATATGCAGAGTCATTATACCAAAACTAATTGGCCAATGTTCAACATTTCAGGATGTAGCATATGATCAAGATCCAATGGTACTGCAGAAAAAAACAAGGGTCCAGGAACTGATAGAATACCAATTGAGATGTTTCAACAAACAAATGCAGCACTGGAAGTGCTCACTTGTCTATGCCAAGAAATTTGGAAGAGAGCTACCTGGCCAACCAACTGGAAGAGAGCCAATATATATGCCTATTCCCAAGAAAGGAGGTCCAATCAAATGCATAAATTCTTGAACAATATCATTAATATCACATACAAGCAAAATTTTGCTAAAGATCATTCAAAAGTGGCTGTAGCAGTGTATTGACAGGGAACTGCCAGAAGTTCAAGATGAATTCAGGAGAGGATATGGAATGAGGGTTATCATTGCTGATATCAGATGGATCCTGGCTGAAAGCAGAGAATACCAGAAAGATGTTTACCTGTGTTTTATTGACTATGCAAAGACATTCGACTGTGTGGATCATAACCAATTACGGATAACATAGCAAAGAATGGGAATTTAGAGCACTTAATTCTGCTCATGAGAAACTTGGACATAGATCAAGAGGCAATCGTTCCAACAGAACAAGGGGATACTTCATGGTTTAAAGTTAAGAAAGATGTGCATCAGGTTTGTATCTTTTCACCATACTTATTCAATCTGTACGCTGACCAAGTAACCTGAGAAGCCAGACTGTATAGAAGAATTTGGCATCAGGGTTAGAGGAAGACTCATTAACAACCTGTGATATGCAGATGACAAGACGATGCTTACTGAAAGTGAAGAAGACTTGAAGTACTTAGTGATAAAGATCTAAAACCACAGCCTTCATTATAGATTACACCTCAACATAAAGAGAACAGAAATCCTCACAACCAGACCACTAAGAAACGTCATGATAAAAGGAGAAAATATTGAACTTGTCAAGGATTTCATTTTACTTGGAGTGACAATCAAAGCAGCATTCAAGAAATCAAATGACGTGTTACTTTAGGCAAATCTGCTGCAAAAGACTTCCTTAAAGTGTTAAAAAGCAAAGATGTCACTTTAAGGACCACGGAGTGCCTGATCCAAGCCATGGTGTTTTCAACTGCCTTATATGTGTGTGAAAGCTGGACAAGGAGTAAGGAAGATCAAAGAAGAGTTGGTGCCTTTGAATAATGGTTTTAGTGAAGAATATTTAATGTACCGTGGACTGCCAAAAGGAGAAAAAAAATCTGTCTTGGAAGAAGTACAGCAAGAATATCCTACTGAGCAGTTACATCTCTCTTATAGGGTTGCTGTAAGTTGGAATCAACTCAATAACAATGGTTTTCATTTGGTTTAAGTGGAGTTCAAGGAAAAAATGTTTTATATAAATATCACAAAATACATTTCCTAAATCTAAATTGATAATTTATATTTAGGAAATGTATAAATTTTGTTGCATTTTTTATTTATGAGAAAATAAAATTTGTAACTCTTCACGGTTATACTTTATCTATATTAATGGGGTGCCAATTATACTTTCTGAGCATTCTTTTTAGTTCATATGATTTTTCAGTTGAGTCTAATAGTGTTTCAGGTTGATTATATCATACGTAAATACCTTCGTTTTTGCTAGCTTTTCAAAGGTAAGATATTTTTGGTTCCAGTGTTGTTTGCCATGATATCCAGGTCTACAATTTCCAAGAAAAATGTTGAGTATTTGATCCTTAATGTTTGATTGTAACATTGATGGAAAACATTAACAGTGTTTTATTTTCCATTTAAACTATGTATGCATTTTATCATATTACAGATTTTTTTTTCTGCCTCTTCTAGACTATCAAAAAAAAAAATTAGTATGTTTGTATTTAGTGTTCTCTGGGAATTTGCATTATTTTTTACCAAAAATGTTTATCCCCCACTGATGTGATGTCAGGGTTTTTCTCTAATTTGGAGTCATCATTGACTTCTCTCTTTCTCTAACATCTTATATACAACACTTTCTGGTGGTTGTATCTTCAGAATAGATTCCATATCTGCCCACTTCTAAATTACTCCCTTGCCAACACCCTGGGCCTGGCTGCCATTACAGCTTGCTCAGACACTGCAAGGGCCTCCTAACTGCTCTCCCAACCTTCAATTTTTCCCTCTAGAGTCTAATCAGACAACAACCAGGGGGAAGTTCTTAAAACATTACTCAGGTGATATGTCTCTCTGATCAAATCTTTTCAAAGATTTTAAATAAATCCAAGTCCTTTAGGCTGTCATGATAATCTTTTGGACATATCTCTCACCTCACTACAGAGCACCCCTCTCTCTCTTGATTTCTGTTGTGCATCCTCCTTGTTTTGTTTCATTGCCTCCAGGCCTTTGGACTGGGGTTGGTTCTCTCTCCTAGCATTTTTTTCTTTTTTTTGCATATTTTCCTGTTGGTTGTCTCTCCCCTTTCTTTCAGATCTCTGCTCAGATACCACTCTTAAGAAAGGACTTTGCTGACCAACTAGTTTAACCTATAAATTAACATTCTACTTCAATGCCTTGCTCATTTTGTAAGCATTAGCATTACTTTGAATTTTACTGTATCTCTATTTGTATATGCATTTTTTGTGTATTTCTACATTGGAATGTAAGTTTCTGATGGGCAGAGATTTGTCTGATGGTTTACTTCTGTTTCTATGGGACCTGAAACAGCAGTTGACAAACAATATGCACTTACTTAATATTTTTTAATGAATGGATTATTGTACTGGTCCTATTGTAGGGCCATCTTAGGAATTTTGTAATTACAAATATATGTTTAAAATACAGTATCTTTTTTATCTACTGACAGCATTCATTTTCTGGGATTTGATTTATGGTATTAAATAATATGCATAAGTGAGGCTTGTCCAACTTTATATTTTTGTTCTTTTTATCAAATGTTTCAGTGATAATGCCATAAATATTCATGATATATTGATAACAATTTCTGATAACAATTAAGTAGCAACTACAATATACCAAGCAGTGTTCTACACATTTTGTTTATAATAAGTCACTTAACTTTCACAGGGAGTCCCTAGTTGCACTAAAAAAAAAAAAAATTTTTTTTTTTTTGCTGTTAACCGAAATATTTGTGGCTTCAGTCTGCCCAGAGGCACCTCAGAAGAAAGACCTAGTGATCTACCTCCAAAAGGTCACAGCAACTGAAAGCCCTACAGAGTATGGGTTTGCCATGAGATGAAATCAGTTGGATGGCAACTAGTTAATCCTCACAACATCAAAACCTATTACTTCTATTGAATCTGTTACTGTTATTACTGCCATTGTACAGATGACAAAGTTGAGGCTCAGAGAGGTTAAGTAACTTGTTCTTGGTCATGCAACTAGAATTCGTATGATTATTATTAATCACACGGTTTTGTTCTATTTTATATTCTCCATTGTCTAAACAGAAGCATCGCAAAAGGGGGGCAGAGGAGGGCACATGCCCCAGGGTCCAAGTCCAAGGGTGCAGCAGAGAAGGTACAGAATACTTTTAGGCACCACAAATATGAAAGCCAGACAAGAGGGGGAAGACATTTCTGCTGACTCATCAACATCTATTCATCTTGAAATTTGGGATAGGGAAAGGCTGAACTTAGAGATTGCCCCTGGAAACTCCTTACCCTCACTATGCCCTGTGTCTGCAATATATTACAAAGTATAAGAATTGCAAGTTTCTTGATATTTTGATAAAAGTAACATAAAAATTATATGACAGTGATTTGCTTTGGATTTTAATGGTTCAGTAGCTTTCTAGTTTAGGTATTTTCTATTCAGTGTTTTTTTGGTATTTTATTGATTATATTTTGTTAATGTATATCTGTGAACAGACTTACACGCATGTATATGAACACACACATGCATGCACACACTCCTACACTCATGAACACACATATCCACTTAAGGATTTCACGGATAAAATTATAATATTGACATGAAGGTAGATCTCAATAATTCTTGAGATATAGAAAGTTAATGGTTAAGAAGACTAAATTCCATCAATACTGTTTATATATTCTATGCAAATCTAATAAAAATCACAACAAAATTTGTAAAGAAAATGACAAACTAATTCTAAAACTTACGTAGGTATGTAAAGGCCCAATAGTAGCTAGAGTAGTACTAAAAAATAAGTAACAGCCCCTACCAGATACCTGACATTTTGTAATAAATGAATAGTGCTGTGTCCTTATTTAAATAAACAGACTTCTCATTTGACTAAATCGTTTATGTCATTGTTTAATTTCTATCTCTATGTTTACAACTACCAAATTTATATCTCCAAATAGAATCTCTTCCCTGAAATCTATGGTTGAATATCAACTTCCAAGTTAATCTCTCCATGAGGATATATGTTAAGTATTCAAAGTTGACATATTTGAAGTTTAAAGGTTGATTAGGCTCTCCAAGATATTTTCCTGCTCAATCTTCATCCTATCAATAAATGATGCCTTTATTCAACCAAAGCTTTAGTAGCATCCCTGACTCCACTGTTCTCTCAAAGAATGCATTATTCAGCATTTGCTCATTGTCTTCAGGATTTTGCTACTTTTGCTATTTTCCATACTTGATGGTTCAAGTCATCATACTTACTCACCTGTACTTTTGTAATATCTATCTAAATTGTCTTACTGTGCCCATCTTTGTACCATAAAGCACATGGAATAATCCATTTAAAGTATGTTAGATTTTATTGCGGTTCTATTCAATTTTACAAAAACCTGAGTTGAATGGAAAGCTTTTAAAATTAAACTCAAGGCCCAACTCCACCTGGCCTCCATTGTTGTGTGCTCCTCAATTCCTATTACATCACTGGGCTCTTTCATTGTATTACAGCTATATTTTGCTGAGGTTTCTTCTTTGGATACTAACTCATCTCTTATTTCAGGGCTTTAGCCAGTTCATTTGCTTTGAGCAGTCTGCTTCTAGAAATGATAGAGAGACTTCATCCCTGAACCAGTTACTATCTTGTCCTTTACCCTACTTTTTTAATTTTTCTTCAGAGAGCAAGGCACCATCTAACTATATATGTAATTATGTGTATCTATTTCTGTCTACTACTAGAAAAAGAATTGATGCATGCAAACTCCAGTGTTGATGAAGAATATTGAATATACCATAGACTCCCAATAGAATGAATGTTTACTCATTCAGTCTTAGAAGAAATACAACCAAAATGTACCTTAGAAATTAGGACGGTGTTTTAGTCATCTAATGCTGGTATATCAGAAATACCACAGGAGGCTGGCTTTAACAAAGAAAAATTTATTCTGTCACTGTCTAGTAGGCTACAAGTCCAAATTCAGGTCGTCGGCTCCAGGGGAAGGCTTTCTCTCTCTGTCTGCTCTGGAGGAATGTCCTTGTCATCAATCTTCCCTTGGTCTGGGAGCATCTCAGTGCAGGAATCTCAGACCCAAAGGACATGCTCTGCTCCAACACTCCTTTCTTGGTGGTATGAGGCCTCCATGTCTCTCTTCTCACTTCTCTCTTTTGTATCTCAAAAGAGATCCACTTAAGACACTACCTGATCTTATAGATTTCATCAACATAACTTCTGCTAATACATTTTATTACATCATAGTGATAGGGTGTACAACACTTAGCGAAACCACATCAGATCGTAAAATGATAGGCAATCATAGAATCGGACAAGGGAATCATGACCTAGGCAAGTTGACAGATATTTTGGGGGGGACACAATTCAATCCATGACAGCTGGTGAGACTTCAAATTGCTTACTTTGGACATGTCATCAGGAAAAACCAATTGCTAGGAAAAGGTACCATGTTTGGTAAAGTAGAGAGCCAACCAAAATGGGGGAAACCCTCAGTGAGACGGAATAACCCAATAGCTGCAACAATGGACTCAAAATACCAAAGATCATGAAGATGTTACAGGACATGGCAATCTTTCATTTTATTATGCATAAAGTCACCGTAACTCAGAACCAACTTGATGGCAGCTAACAACAACTAGAATGCATATACTTTGACATCCTGCTTTGGTATCTGAAAAAAATATTTGTGTCCAGAAAGTATTTCTTGGATGAGTGAATGCAACTTGTGTAGATTAGATTATTAGTCACCAAATATTGACATTATTCCCCTGCTTGCCCCCCCCCCACAGACCTACACTGTCTCCATGGGAGGAGTATATTTCCTGACCCATTGACACTAGTCTTGGCCATGTTACTTGGTTAATGGAATGTGGATATGAGTGTGAGTGTGGTGTTTCCCAGCCTAGTCTGTGAGAGACTTCTCCTCTGAAAGCTTGAAGTTCTACCATGAGATGAACTTGCCTCAAGTGTCTGCTGCCCCTTCAACTTGTCCAAGGAAATTAAGAGATGCATGGAAACAACTTCAACTCAAAACCTAGCTGATCTGTAGAGTTGCATGAAATACTTTTTATTACATGTCACTAAGATTTTGTGGTTGTCTTTTATGCATCATTATTGTAGTAAAATTCTGACTAATATCCCAACCCAGTGCCTTCGAGTCAATTCCATGACTAATATAGGAACATGATATGGAAGCCAAATACAGACCTAATGGTATATGAAGTATATGATTAATTCACTATACCTAGAAACAAGGGAAAGGGTTATCCTTGGTGCATCCTGAGTAGCAGGGTATTTCTCATCTCTTCCACATCAGGATTTGCCATATGACTTGCTGGGCAAATGGAATATGAATGAAGTGAAAGATTCCACATTCAAACAGAAGAATTAAGTGCCATTTACCTGGTTCCATCCATATTCCTATGCATTTGCCATGATAGTGGCTAACATAAGAGCTGCTAACCAGAAATGAAATAGGAAAGATGATAATACAGAGCAGATTTGCACTTGACTCACACCCAAGAGGTATTATAAATGAGAAATATCCCCACATTTTAAGTCAATGAAACTTGTGGATTGTCAATCAACTAGGATAGAGTTCAAGCCCAGTTCCAAGGATATAACCCAACCATTTCACCAATAACAGTAATCCCATTTGTCGTGATTATTTCTGGAGCATGAATTAAACCAGATGTTGTCTAATTAGGTCAACTGTTTATTTATTCTAGAAGGGGTTCATGCACCTGTAATTATTATACAAGTTTGAACTCAGGTTTTTTTTTTTTTAACCCAGTTAACACAAATTTTAACTGATTTAGTGATAATGCAAAAAAAGTGCTGCTGATGATGATAATGGTGATGATATACACCCGTCCCAACCCATATGTATTTTATATAATTAATACTGACAGGAGCTTGGGTGAAATTTTGACTTGCTCTACAAGTATGACTAGAAACCAGTGAGATATCACAGGTGTCTCCTATGAACAATAGGCATATTGGTTTTGACAGACCCTAAACCAAAGATGTCCCTATAATAGCTGACTTGAATATCATATTTTTAATACCATTAGGTGACCATTTATAGATTTTTATAACTGGTCCTTATTAATGGTAAGATAAATGGCACATTAATAGATTTGAATATCAGTATAACAACAGAGAACTGCAAAAAATTCAAGCCAGATTCAGAAGAGGGAGTGGAACCAGGGATATCATTGCTGATGTCAGATGGATCCTGGCTGAAAGCAGAGAATACCAGAAGGATGTTTACTTGTGTTTTACTGGCTATGCAAAGGCATTCGACTATGTGTGGATCATAACAAATTATGGATAACATTGTGAAGAATGGGAATTCCAGAACACATAATTGTGTTATCAGGAATCTGTACATGGATCAAGAGGCAATTGTTCAGACAGAACATGGGGAGACTGAGTAGTTTACCGTGAAGAAAGGTGAATGTCAGGGTTGTGTCCTTTCACCATACCTATTCAATCTCTATGCTGAGCAAATAATCTGAGGAACTGGACTGTATGAAGAAGAATGAGGTATCAGAATTGGAGGAAGACTCATTACAGCCTGCATTATGCAGATGACACAACCTTGCTTGCTGAAAATGAAGAGGATTTGAAGCATTTGCTGAGGAAAATCAAAGACTACAGCCTTCATTATGGATTACACTTCAACACAAAAAAACAAAAATCCTCACAACTGGACCAATAAGCCAAACCACGATAAACAGAGAAAAGATTGAAGTTGTCAAGGATTTCATTTTACTTGGATCCACAATCAATACCATAGCAGCAGCAATCAAGAAATCAAAAGATGCTATTTCCAGAGGCAGAGCCAAGGTGGCAGAATAGACAGGCGCTTCCAGCGAGCTCTCTTTACAACAAACACCTGAAAAAAACAAGTGAAACAAGTATATTTATGACAAGCTAGGAGCCCTGAGTATCAAAGGCAAGCTTAGAAAAAGAACTGAGGGGCAGGGGGAGGAAGAGATGGTTCAGAAGTGGAGAGGAGTTACCAGACCTGAATCATGGGGAGCCCTCAGGCACCATTCCCAGGAGCCACAGTGGCGGGTTGGTACTAGTGTTCGGCCACAGTTTCCTCAGGGAGAAGCAGCCAGCCATACAGCCTACTCAGACCTCTGGAACCAGAGAAGAATGGCACTCTCAGCAAAAGCTAATTACCTGCATATATTTCACTGCACCCCCCACTCTCCCCCCCCCCCGCCCCCCCTACTCCCAAGATGGCTTCAGTGGCTGACTTCCCTGGGTCTGAGATAGGTCCTGTTGAGAGCCTAGACCTATCCTCATGGGCTTTGAGAAGGAATAAATTTGCAATTGGGGAAAAACATAATTTACCAGCTCCATTAACTGGGGAAGCTCAGGACAGAAGCAGCTCCTGATCAGATGTAAACGGTTCGTGGACTTTGACAACCTTTCCCCTCTGCATGGACCTGTCTGGGCCTATTTCAGGAGAATAGGCCCCTGTTGGCAAACACCAACTATTTCAGCTGTGTGGTGGAGAGGTGGGTGTTTGATGTTTGACATTGCTTTGCCTATTAAACAGGGTCCTCACCTACCCATAGCAGGGGCCTAAAGACAGATGGCTCCACTCAGGTCACCCAGCCACCCGCAAAAGGGGTCCGAGGATAACTGGTACTTCTCAGTCCTTACAACCAAAAATATTGGGTGCCCATGGTCCGTCTGAAGAACCCACCCAACTGTACACTCTAGGGAATAGGGGCACACTTTCCTCAGAGACACTTGGGGGATGATTCTCAGCCCCCTGCCTTGTTCAGAGTATGACCACCTGCTACAACCAGATACAGGTACCTGCACCAATCACCCCTGCCCCTCTAAGGGTGTGGGACACAGCCTGCACCACACACTTGATGATCAGCTACCTAGACACCTGAGCTGAATTCATACAAGAAAACTGAATGCACTCCTACACTGATCTACCTGATAACAGCTCTAACCATCTGGTGAGAGGACATCTGAGCTCCAAAAGTGAAAATAATCAAGTTAGCTCACTCAAGCAACCATCTGGGCATATCAAAACAAAACAAAGCAAGAAGCTAGGACACAGTAAGCAAACATAAAATAAACTAATGCAATAACTTATAGATGGCTCAAAAAAAAAAAACAGTCAATTTCAAGTCACATAAAGAAACAGACCATAATTACCTCAACAAACTCTCAAAACAAAGAATCAAGGGATCTTCTAGATGAAAGTGCATTCCTGGAATTACCAGAGGCAGAAAACAAAACATTAATATGCAGAACCTTTCAAGACATCAAGAAGGAAATAAGACAATGTGCAGAACAAGCCAAGGAACATACAGATAAAGCAATTGAAAAAATTAAAAAGATTATTCAGGAACATAATGAAAAATTTCATAAGCTGAAAAAATCCATAGACAGACAGCAATCAGAAATTCAGAAAATTAACAATAAAAATAAAGAAATAGACAACTCAATAGAAAGCCAGAGAAGCAGATTTGAGCAAATGGAAGGCAGAATTTCTGAACTTGAAGATAAAGCACTTGGCAGTCATATGTTTGAAGAAAAATCAGATAAAAGAATTTTTTAAAAATGAAGAAAGCTTAAGAATCATGGCAGACTGTATCAAGGGAAATAACCTACGAATGATTGGAGTATCAGAACAGGGAGGGATAACACAAAATACAGAGAAAATTGTTGAAGATTTTTTAGCAGAAAACTTCCTTGACATCATGAAAGAGGAGAAGATATCTATCCAAGATACTCGTCTAACTGAACATGAGGCAGATGTCAAAAGAAATTCTCCAAGACAGATTATACTTGAACTTGCCAAAACCAAAGATAAAGGAAGAATTTTAAGAGCAGCTAGGGATAAAGGAAAAGTCACCTAGAAAGGAGAGCCAATAAGAATAAGCTTGGACTACTAGGCAGAAACCACACAGGCAAGAAGGTAATGGGATGACATAAAAAAGTTGAAGGAAAAAATTGCCAGCCAAGAATCATATATACAGCAAAAATGTCTCTCAAATATAAAGGTGAAATTAAGACATTTCCAGGTAAACAGAAGTTTAGAGAATTCATAAAAACCAACGCAAAACTACAAGAAACACTAAAGGGAGTTCTTTGGCTAGAAAATTGATAATATCAGGTATCAACCCAAGACTAGAACACTGGGCAGAGCAACCAGAAGTCAACCCAGATAGGGAAATCCAAAAAAACAAAGCAAGATTATTAAAAAAAAAAAAAACCCTCAAAACAGGGTAACAGCAATGTTATCATAGAAAAGAAGACAACATTAGAATAATAAAGAGGGAGTAAGAAATGTTATCATACACCTTCCATATGGAGTGGAAAATACGGCAATACAAAGAAATAAAAGTTACATTTAAATTTAGAAAAATAGGGGTAAATAATAAGGTAACCACAAAGGAAACAAGCTACCCTACTCATTAAAAAAAAAAAAAATAGAGACTCAGCAGAAACAAAATCAACAACAACAGATATGAGGAAAGGACAATATATAAAGAAAATCTACTCAGCACATAAAATCAAGTGGGAAAAAGAAACTGTCAATACACAAAAAAAGACATCAAAATGATAGCACTAAATTCACACCTATCCATAATTACTCTGAATGTAAATGGACTAAATGCACCAATAAAGAGTCAGAGAGTCTCAGACTGGATAAAGAAACACGATCTGTCTATATGCTGCCTACAAGAGACACACCTTAGACTTAGAGACACAAACTAAAACTCAAAGGATGGAAAAAAATATATCAAGCAAACAATAAGCAAAAAAGAGCAGGAGTAGCAATATTAATTTCTGACAAAATAGGCTTTAAAGTTAAATCCATCAGAAAAGATAAGGAAGGACACTATATAATGATTAAAGGGACAATACACCAAGAAGCTATAACCATATTAAATATTTACACACCCAATGACAGGGCTGCAAGATACGTAAAACAAACTCTATCAGCATTGAATAGTGAGATAGATAGCTCCACAATAATACTGGGATACTTCAACACACCACTTTCGCTGAAGAACAGGATATCCAGAAAGAAGCTCAGTAAAGACACGGAAGATCTAAAGGCCACAACCAACTAACATGACCTCATAGACATATACAGAACACTCCACCCAACAGCAACCAACTAAACTTTCTTTTCTAGTGCACATGGAACATTCTATAGAATAGACCACATATTAGGTCATAAAGCAAGCCTTAGCAGAATCCAAAACACTGAAATATTACAAAGCATTTTCTCTGACCAGAAGGCCATAAAAGTGGAAATCAATAACAGGAAAAGCAGGAAAAAGAAATCAAACACTAACTAAACAATACCCTGCTCAAAAAAGATTGGATTATAGAAGACATTAAAAAAAAAATAAGGATGGAATAAAGAAATTCATAGAATCCAATAAGATGAAAACACTTCCTAACAGAACCTTTGGGACACAGCAAAAGCGGTGCTCAGAGGCCAATTTATATCAATAAATGCACACATACAAAAAGAAAAAGTGGCCAAAATGAAAGAATTATCTCTACAACTTGAAGAAATAGAAACAGAGCAACAAAAAAAACTCACAGACACTAGAAGAAAACAAATAATAAAAATTAGAGCAGAACTAAATGAAATAGAAAACAGAAAAACAATTGAAAGAATTAATAAGACCAAAAGCTAGTTTTTTTTGAAAAAAATCAACAAAATTGATAAACTACTGGCCGAACTGACAAAAGAAAAACAGGAGAGGAACCAAATAACCCGAATAAGAAATAAGATGGGTGATATTACAACACACCCAACTGAAATTAAAAGAATCATATCAGATTACTCTGAAAAATTGTACTCTAACAATTTGAAAACCTAGAAGAAATGGATGAATTCCTAGAAACACATTACCTACTTAAACTAACACAAACAGAGGTAGTACAACTAAATAGAGCCATAACAAAAGACGAAGCGAAAAGGGTAATCAAAAAACTGCCCCCCTCCCCTAAAAAGCTCTGGCCCGGACAGTTTCACTGAAGAGTTCTACCAAACTTTCAGAGAAGGGATAACACCACTACTACTACAGGTATTTCAGAGAACAGAAAAGGACAGAATACTCCCAAACTCATTCTATGAAGCCTCCATATCCCTGATACCAAAACCACGTAAAGACATCACACACACACACAAAAAATTACAGACCTATATCCCTCATGAACTTAGATGCCAAAATCCTCAACAAAACTCTAGCCAATAGAGTTCAACAACATATCAAAAAAAAATAATTCACCATGACCAAGTGGGATTCATACCACGTATACAGGAATGTTTCAACATTAGAAAAACCATTAATGTAATCCATCATATAAATAAAACAAAAGACAAGAATCACATGATTTCATCAATTGATGCAGAAAAGGCATTTGACAAAGTTCAACACCATTCATGACAAAAACTCTCAGCAAAATAAGAATACAAGGAAAATTCCTCAACATAATAAAGGGCATTGATACAAAACCGATAGCCAACATCATCCTAAATGGAGAGAGCCTGAAAGTATTCCCCTTGAGATAGGGAACCAGACAAGGATGCCCTTTATCACCACTCTTATTGAACACTGTGCTGGAGGTCCTACCCATAGCAATTAGGCTAGATAAAGACATAAAGGGCATCCAGATTGGCAAGGAAAAAGTAAAAGTATCTCTATTTGCAGATGACATGATCTTATACACAGAAAACCCTAAGGAATCCTCCACAAAACTACTGAAACTAATAGAAGAGTTCAGCTGAGTATCAGGATACAAGACAAACATACAAAAATCAGTTGGATTCCTCTACACCAACAAAAAGAACATCGAAGAGGAAATCAAATCAATACCATTTACAATAGCCCCGAAGAAGATAAAATACTTAGGAATACATCTTACCAGAGATGTAAAATACCTAAACATAGAAAACTAGAAGACACTACTGCAAGAAACCCAAAGAGACCTACCTATGTGGAAAAACATACGTTGCTCATGGATAGGAAGACTTAACATTATAAAAATGTCTATTCTACCAAAGGCAATCTATAGATTTAATGCAATTCCGAGCCAAATTCCAACTTTTTAAAAATAATTTGTATTGTGCTTTAAGTGAAAGTTTACAAATCAAGTCAGTCTCTCACATATAAACTTATAATATACGCCTTACTACACAATGAGACAGCCCGCTCCCTCCTTCCAGTCTCTTTTTTGGTGACCATTTTGTAAGCTTCTAACCGTCCCATCTTCCCTCCAAACAGGAGATGCCAACATAGTCTCAGGTGTCCACCTGATACAAGTAGCTCACTCCTCATCATCTCTCTCTCCAATCCATTGTCCAGTCCAATCCATGTCTAATGAGTCCAATGACATTTTTTAATGATAAGTAAAGCATTACTGGAAAAGAAGAATAAAGTGGGAGGCCTCACTCTACCTGATTTTAGAACGTATTATACTGCCACAGTAGTCAAAACAGCCTGGTACTCCTACAACAACAGATTCATAGACCACTGGAACAGATTTGAGAATCCAGACATAAATCCATCCACATATGAGCAGTTGATATTTGACTAAGGCACCAAAACAGTTAAATAGGGAAAAGACAGTTTTTTTTTAACAAATGATGCTGGCATAACTGGATATCCATCTGCAAAAAAATCAAACAAGACCCATACCTCACCCCATGCACAAAAACAAACTCAAAATGGATCAAAGACCTAAATATAAATCTAAAATGATAAAGATCATGGAAGAAAAAATAGGGACACTGTTCGGAGCCCTAATACACGGCATAAAGAGTATATGAAACATTATTAATAATGCAGAAGAAAAACCAGGTAACTGGGAGCTCCTAAAAATCAAACACCTATGCTCATCCAAAGACTTCACCAAAAGAGTTAAAAGATTACCTAGACTGAGGAAAAGTTTTTAGGTATAACATTTCCAATCAGTGCCTGATCCCTAGAATCTACATGATACTGCAAAAATTCAACTACAAAAAGACAAATAACACAATTAAAAAATTGTCAAAAGATATGAACAGACACCTCACTAAAGAAGACATTCAGGTAGCTAACAGATACATGAGGAAATATTCATGGTCGTTAGCCATTAGAGAAATGCAGATCAAAACTACAATGACATTTCATCTCACTCCAACAAGGCTGGCATTAATCCAAAAAACACAAAACAAGAAATGTTGGGGAAGTTGTGGAGAGATTGGAACACTTGCACACGGTTGGTGGGAATGTAAAATGGTACAACCACTTTTGAAATCAATTTGGCGCTTCCTTAAAAAGCTACAAATAGAACTACCATAAGATCCAGCAATCCCACTCCTTGGAATATATCCTACAGAAATAAGAACTTTTACAGGAACAGATATATGCACCCTTATGTTCATTGCAGCACTGTTTAGAATAACAAAAAGATGGAAGCAACCAAGGTGCCCATCAATGAATGAATGAATAAATAAACTATGGTATATTCACATGACAGAATACTGCACATTGATAAAGAACAGTGATGAATCTGTGAAACATTTCATAACATGGAGGAACCTGGAAGGCATTATGTTGAGTGAAATTAGTTACAACAGAATAAGTATTGTATAAGACCACTACTATAAGAACTAAGAAATAGTTTAAACAGAGAAGAAAATATTCTTTGGTGGTTAAGAGAGATGGGAGGGAGGGAAGGAGAGGGATATTCACTAATTAGGTAGTAGATAAGAACTACTTTAGGTGATGGGAAAGACAACACACAATACAGGGGAGGTCAGCACAACTGGACTAAACCAAAAGCAAAGAAGTTTCCTGAATAAACTGAACACTTCGAAAGCCAGAGTAGCCGGGGCAGGGGTTTGGGGACCATGGTTTCAAGGGACATCTAAGTCAATTGGCATTATAAAATCTATTAAGAAAGCATTCTGCATCCCACTTTGGAGATTGGCATCTGGAGTCTTCGGCCCTAGCAAGCGGCCATCTAAGATGCATCAATTGGTCTCAGTCCACCTGAATCAAAGGAGAATGTAGAACACCAAGGACACAAGGTCATTAAGAGCCCAAGAGACAGAAAGGGCCACATAAACCAGAGACTACATCAGCCTGAGACCAGAAGAACTAGATGGTGCCCAGCTACAACTGATGACTGCCCTGACAGGGAACACAGAAAACCCCTGAGGGAGCAGGAGAGCAGTGGGATGCAGACTCCAAATTCTCGTAAAAAGACCAGACTTAATGGTCTGACTGAGACTAGAAGGACCCTGGTGGTCATGGCCCCCAGACCTTCTGTTGGCCCAGGACAGGAACCAACTCTTCAGACAGGGATTAGACTGGACAATAGGTTGGAGAGGGATGCTGGTGAGGAGTGAGCTTCTTGGATCAGGTGGACACTTGAGACTGTGTTGGCATCTCCTGTCTGGAGGGAAGAGGAGAGGGTAGAGAGGGTTAGAAGCTGGAGGAATGGACATGAAAAGAGAGAGTGGAGGGAGGGAGTAGGCTGTCTCATTAGGGGAAGAGCAATTGGGAGTATGTAACAAGGTGTATATAAGTTTTTGTGTGAGAGACTGACTTGATTTGTAAACTTTCGCTTAAAGCACAACAAAAATTAAAAAAAAAAAAGAAAGAAATCAAAAGACGCATTGCATTGGGCAAATCTGCTGCAAAGGACTTCTTTAAAGTGTTGAAAAGCAAATATGTCACCTTGAAGACTAAGGTGTGCCTGACCCAAGGCATTGTGTTTTCAATCGCCCAATATGCATGTGAAAACTGGACAATGAATAAGGAAGACCAAAAAAGAATTGACGCCTTTGAATTGTGGCGTTGGCAAAGAATATTGAATGCACTGCCAAGAGAAGGAACAAATCTGTCTTGGAAGAAGTACAACCAGAATGCTCCTTAGAAGCAAGGATGGCGAGACTGTGTCTTACATACTTTGGACATGTTGTCGGGAAAGATCAGTTCCTGGAGAAGGACATCATGCTTGGTAAAGTACAGGATCAGCGGAAAAAAAGGAAGACCCTCAAAGAGAGAGATTGACACAGTGGGTGCGACAATGGGCTCCAGGATAGTAACGATTTTAAGAATGGTACAGGACCAGTCAGTGTTTTGTTCTGTGATACATAGGTTGGCTATGAGTCAGAACAGACTTGATGGCACCTAACAACAACAATCAATTTGAAAATGATACCTTCAGTTCTTTTTTACTCCAATTTACTGAACGCTCTGTAATTCTGGTTGACTCATAGTGCCACAGTATTTCAAATTTATTTTCCTAACTTTTTTCAGATTCTTCGAAATCATCCTACTGAGTGATTTGGATAACTTTTATATACAACTTCCATCAACCTAGTTGCATGGTACATTCAAATATTAACAAAAAAAAAAATTAGTCAACCCATTTATTTAAGTCTGATTAGAGCCACTTCATTTCTCACAAAAAGATTTAATAAATATCGAATTATTTTACAAATAGTTGTGTTGACATTTGTAAACACATTCCATTTTCTCATGCTTTACTTGAGTCATATTAAGCCCTGATATCCTCCTTCCTTTTGGGAATGTGAGAGTGGAGAGGCAATTAAGAATAATCTACAGCTGGCTCCAGTCAGGCATCTCCTTTCCATGAACCCTTCCTTTATGATAAAAATCTCACATGAGATGATTCTAGATGATGTAATTATCAAGGAAGAGTAAAATTCCCATGTTTCCATATGAGGTTTCATTTCACTGAGAATTAAGTTACCTTGATTAGTGTTTATTTTCCTCGTGCCACACACAAGCAGTTGCACCTAGAAGATATTGCTTGTTTAAGATATTTCTGTTCATTTGTTTAACTTTAAGAGTCTTTTTTGGGACCCAGTCAAGACAGCCAAATTGCATTTGGTTCTTTTTCTGGTCTTTAGGAGCCAATGATGTAACCACCAGGAAGGTAAGTAGCTATAAAAATGAATGTTTCTGCACAAATGAGTTCAAATGCATGACTGCAGGACATCAGGAATGTTCTGGATGAAATATGATGAATATGTTGTTGCTTCTAAGATTTGGTGGAAACTCTGGTGACATAGTGGTTAAGTGCTATGGCTGCTAACCAAAGGGTCAGCAGTTTGAATCTGCCAGGCGCTCCTTGGAAACTCTATGGGGCAGTTCTACTCTGTCCTATAGGCTCGCCATGAGTAGGAATCACCTCGACGGCACTGGGTTTGGTTTGGTTTTTTGGTTCTAAGATTTTGCAGGTAAGGATAAATTTTCTTAATCTTTTTATTCCCATAAATGATTGTCTAATCAAATATACATTATTCTATTTTAAACACCATTGTAGAAGCAACCTTCTGTATGTTCCTGCTATGAACATATTTTACATTTTGTTTGATTATTACTGTTCTAGTCCTACCCTTCTGAGAACCAGTCCTTTTGAAATCCTCACCTGCTCTTCATATTAGGTTTCTAACTTACTCTTCTTACATTAATAACAAAATATTAATATCTATATTTATAAATTTATCACTTCAACATGACAGTTAAATTATCTAGCCTGATGTATGGATTCAATAGATAATAAGTAACATATTTATATTTTCTTACTATTTTAAATAACTTTCGCGTGCCATGTGAGGCAGGCAGTGCAGGAATTATCTATATTTTAATTTCAGGAAGGTAAATTGCTTACTTAGATGCATACCCCCGATAGCATATAAACACTGAAATTCAACCTAGTGCTTGTGAATTCACAATGAAACTGAAAGGGAAACAAAAAGAGGTAGCATAGAAAGAAAGAAGACGGGAAGGAAGGAAACGTATCTGAGCAAACTGTCTAGAAGCTTGGAGTGAGTAAAGAAGGCAGGTAGAAGAAATAGCAATATTTGTTAGTATTGGCTTTGTGTCATCCATTGTCAGAAGTAAGTTTCATACGTATGTATGTATATATATATATATATGTATATTCTTTCCAGATGAGGGTCATCATCCCATTTTGTGGGTGAGTAAATCAAGGCTACGGAAAGTAAAGAAGCATACTTAAAGTCATCAGCCAATTAAGGGCAGAGTGGGATTACAAATACAAATCTGCCTAATTAAAAAGCCAACATTGTATCAATGATATTTCCCTTAACGTTATAATGGCTCCCACTTTATACTTACAATGTAAGCATTGCTGGACAGTATAAAATACCTATTTGATTCCTGAGTTTCCTATACAAAAAAGTAATGATGAAAGTGGTCAGAAATTTAAAGTATTGAACACTACAAACACTCTGGGCTGTACCATACATAATACGACATGAACAATTGACTTCGTTCTCCAAAAGTAAAAGATAAGAAATATTAGACAGTAAAGATAATTTAAATCTATTAGCCAGCAAAACATGTGAAAATAGTAGCCCAACCACTCCTGACTGTCTACTGTGTTAGTATCATAATCACTATTCAGAGACTGATGCTGAGTTTGTGCCATTGAGAATGGGTGAAAACAGGAGCACCAACTGGTCTCAAAGGCATTTAAACCCCTACTGAGAACTGGAGCTAATCATTTGATCTTACTTATTTGGAATTTATTATAATTTTTGATCAATTTACATTTAAAATTTTAAACATTACATAATTCTCTTTGACATATTTCATGCACTAAATACATAGCTGGAATATAAGCTTATCAATTTATCTGACTTATTACAAGAAAGGAATCCTGGTGATGTAGCAGATTCCAACCTGGCTGCTAACCAAAAGGCCTACAGTTCAAATCCACCAGCCACTCCTTGGAAGCCCTTATGGGGCAGCTCTCCTCTGTCCTATGGAGTCGGTATGAGTTGGAATCAACTTGATGACAACAGGTTTGGTTTAGTTTTTTTTAACACAAGAAAAATCTAAATGTTAACATCATTTTTGGTGAATTTATATTTTGAAATTAAAAAGAAATGTATATATCTAAAAAAAGCATAGATAGATTGTAACCTGTTTTACAAATGTTGAAATTAAGTTTTATAGTCAGTAAGTATTGCCGATATACAGCTAGTCAATGAAGGAAGTAAAACCCAGGTAATTGAAACTTGATTCTAAATCCCATTCTGTCTCCACAAAAATGTAATTACTTTTTAATCATGCCTGAACTCTGAGTGGACAAGAATATAATAAAAGAAAACAACAAAGCAAATAAAATGAAACACTGTTTTAAGTGTTAAGGTAGAGAAATAAGAAAGACATTTAAAAGTAAATAACAAGGCTTCAACAACAGGTAAAGAGCGCAATAAGGCAGTAAACATGTTGAGTCGACAATAGTGACCATAGTGCTATAAAAAAATATATATATATATAGGATGTTAAAAAAAAAAAAAGACTTCACAGGGACACACAGTGATCAGTATCACATAAAATGGTGGTGGGACTAGAACTTGGGTTTACAGCACTGTGAAGATTTTCACAGCTGTTTAGGAAGTGGTAAAGGGAAAAGTAATGCATTCAGAATGGAAAGAGTTGTGAGCAAAGCTATGTTTATGTAATGATTTAAGCATTTTTTTCTACAGCATGGGACTTGTAAAATGATTTATTGCATTAAAATAATACTTGAATGACATGGACAACTAGTTTAATTCCAATAAATCAGAAATTGCAACACCTGCTAAAGGGAAAAGCTGCTGGATGCACATTTTGAAGCATCTAGCTATTTTATTTCGGTGTCAAGATGCTCCTCTCTTTTACATAATGCTGGTAACCTCTGCTGCACTTATTTTTTATTCTTTGTTTTCTGTTTGTATCTGTCATGACAATAGACATCTATTGACTTATTCTGCTGTTTAATGTGTTTTTATTTGTTTTTGTCTTTTTTAACCATCCGAATTATTACATTAAACATTTACCTACAAGTACACCTACAGTTATGGAACATATTTGTTGTTGAAACTTTCATGTCAAAATATTTTTTGATTCAATATTCTCTAGCCACAATAGTCCCTCCAACTCTTTAAACCATTGGAACATCACTTTATAATTTGAAATGTAATAATATACACATTATTACACACCTGATTGTTGTCTTAAGCCACATAAAAAAAAAACATAGTGGTGAAAAATTTATATAGAGACGATGATTTGACGAAATAGTGGTTTGCCTAATAATAAAACTTAACATTTTTATAAGATTTTTCACTGTAATTTTCAAGGAGAGATTTGGAGCCAATTCTTGAACAATGCTCTTGGCAGGCTGAAGAATTTTTACCTTAGTAGAAGGTGAAGAGCCCTTGCAAATATTGAGACAAAGCTGTCTTTCTTCCAGTGCTGAGATGAAGGTCCGTGTTGCTGTGTGGAACTGCATCACGTAGAGAATTTCTGATGTGAGCCAAGACCCGCTATGCAATTTCTTCATCCTTAGAGTTAAATAACCATAAGAATATTTCCTATACTTCAATTTATTCTTGAACATTGAGTGAATGGTCAAAAAAATGAATGACATTGGGTAATATTTGTGAGAAAACTACGTGTAGAATGTTCATTATATGTACACAGAGCTCTGGGTATATGGAGCAAGAAAAATATCTACAAAAAATATGAATTAATTAAGAGAATTAGATTCCGGCAACCAACACAGAACCAATATGCACTTATGTCTTTAGTGATGTTCAATATCCAATGCCTTTATTTTTAACTGACTCGCTTACAGAGCTGTGTTTTGTTCTAGAGATCAGTGTTATGAAGGCAAGTGGGACTTGCTGAGGCACCGCAAATGCAGTCAGTGTGATTGTGTGTATCCAACTGGGGATCCGTCACCAACACTGCTGGGAAACTGCTGGTAAGTAAGCACTTTTATTCAACCTATTTCTGACTAAAAGAGCCAGTCCCCAAAATATACTAAAAGGTGGATGTCATGGATTGTATTATGTCCCCCCCGAAATGTGTGTATCAAGTTGGTGAGGCCATGATTCCCAGTGTTCTGTAGCTGTCCTCCATTTTGTGATTGTAATTTTATGTTAAAGAGGATTAGGGTGGGATTGTAACAAAAACATTACTAACAATGTACAAGTACCCAAAGAGAAATTAGGTAACTCCTAAAAATCAAACACTTATGCTCATCCAAAGTCTTCACCAGGAGAGTAAACTGATTACCTACAGACTGGGAAACAGTTTTTAGCTATAACATTTCCAATCAGCATCTGATCTCTAAAATCTACATGATATTGCAAAAACTCAATAACAAAAAGACAAATAATCCATTTAAAAAATGGGCAAAGGATAGGAACAGGCACTTCAACGAAGAAGACATTCAGGCAGGTAACAGATACATGAGGAAATGCTCACAATCATTAGCCGTTAGAGAAATGTAAATCAAAACTACAATGAGATACCATCTCACTCCAGCAAGGCTGCCATTAATCCTAAATCACAAAATAATAAATGTTGGAGAGGTTGTAGAGAGCCTGGAACACTTATTCACTGCTGGTGGGAATTTAAAATGGTGCAGCCACTTTGGAAATCAATCTGGCACTCCCTTAAAAAGCTAGAAATAGAACTACCATAGGATATGGCAATCCCACTCCTTGGAATATATCTTAGAGAAATAAGAGGCTTTATATGAACAGATATATGCACAACCATGTTCATTGCAGCACTGTTTACAATAGCAGAAAGATGGAAGTAACCAAGGTGCCCATCAACAGATGAATGGATAAATAAATTGTGGTACATTCACACGATGGAATACTTCACACAGATCAAGAACAATGATGAATCCGTGAAATATTTCATAGCTTGGAGGAATCTAGAGGGCATTATGCTGAGTGAAATTAGTCAGTTGCAAAAGGACAAATATTGTATGACACCACTATTATAAGAACTCAAGAAATAGTTTAAACAGAGAAGAAAATATTCTTTGATGGTTATGAGGGTGGGGAGAAAGGGAGGGAGAAGGATATTTGCAAATTAGATAGTAGACAAGAACTATTTTAGGTGAAGGGAAAGACAACATACAATAAAGGAGAGGTCAGCATAACTGGACTAAACCAAAAGCAGTTTCCTGAATAAACCAAATGCTCCAAAGGCCAGAGTAGCAGGGGCAGCAGTTGGGGGACCATGTTTTCAGGGGACATCTAGGTCAATTGGCATAATAAAATCTATTAAGAAAACATTCTGCATCCTGCTTTGGTGAGTGGTGTCTGCAGTCTTAAAAACACTATCAAGTGGCCATCTAAGGTGCATCCATTGGTCTCAACCCACCTGGAGCAAAGGAGAATGAAGAACACCAAAGATACAAGGTAATTATGAGTCCAAAAGACAGAAATGGCCACATAAATCCAAGACTACATCAGCCTGAGACCGGAAGAACTAGATGGTGCCCGTCTACAGCCGAAGACTGCCCCGACAGGGAACGAAACAGAGCATCCCTGACGGAGCACGAGAACAGTGAGATGCAGACCTCAAAGTCCCATAAAAAAATCAGACTTAATGATCTGACCGAGACTAGAGGAACCCTGGAGGTCACAGTCCCCAGACCTTCTGTTGGCCCAAGACTGGAACCATTCCCAAAGCCAACTCTTCAGACAGGGATTGGACTGGATTATAGGATAGAATATGATAGTGGTGAAGAGTGACCTTCTGGTCTCAAGTGGACACATGAGACTATGTGGACAGCTCCCGTTTGGAGGGGAGATGAGAAGGCAGAGGGGGACAGAAAGTGGCTGAATGGATACGGGGAATACAGGGCTGAGAGAAGGAGTGTGCTGTCTCATTAGTGGGAGAGGAACTAGGAGCACATAGCAAGCTGTATACAAATTTTTGTATGAGAGATTGACTTGATTTGTAAAGTTTCACTTAAAGCACACACACACAAAAGATGCAAAGAATACACAGAGTCACAGCACCAAAAGAAATGGTCGACTCTCAGTCGTTTCATGAGGTGGCATATGATGAAGAACTGGTAGTAGTGAAGCAAGAAGTCCAAGCTACACTGAAGGCACTGGCGAAAAACAAGGCTCCAGGAGCTGACAGAATACCCACTGAGTTGTTTCAACAAACAGATGCAGCCCTGTACATGCCCACTCCACTATGCAAAGAAATTTGGAAGCTAGCTACCTGGCCAACAGACTGCAAGAGATGCATGTTTGTGTCCATTCCAAAGAAAAGCGATCCAACTGATTGTGGAAGTTATCAAATGTAAATCATAGTATTAGTAAATATGGTAAACAAACAGACAAACTATCTACTCTACAGTGAATATGACATTCTATCCCCAGGAGATCTAGTGAGTTTATGATGTTGTTGTCAGGTGCTGTTGGGTCAGTTCCAACTCATAGCGACCCTGTGTACAACAGAACGGAACAGTGCCCAGCCCTGGGCCTTTCTCATTGCTATGTCTGAGCCCACTGTTGCAGCCACTGTCTCAATCTGTCTCATTGAGGATCTTTGTCTTTTTCACTGACCCTCTACTTTACCAAGCACGATGTCTTTTTCCAGGGACTGATTCCTCCTGATAATATGTCCAGAGTACGTGAGACCAAGTCTTGCCACCCACCTTTCTAAGGAGCATTCTGGCTGTACTTCTTCCAAGACAGGTGTGTTCATTCTTCTAGCAGTCCATGGTATATTCATTATTCTTCACCAACAACATAATTCAAGTTTCAGTTCTTTTGTCTCCCTTATTCATTGTCCAGCTTTAGCTGCACATGAGGCGACTGAAAATATCATGGCTTGGTTCAGGCACACCTTAGTCCTCAAAGTGACATCTTCGATTTTTAACACTTTAAAGAGGTCTTTTGTAGCAGATTTGCCCAATAAAATATGTCATTTGATTTCTCGAAGTCTGCTTCCATGGGTGTTGATTGTGGATCCAAGTAAAATGAAATCCTTGGCGACTTCAGTATTTTCTCTGTTTATTGTGATTTTTTTATTGTTCCAGTTGTGAGGATTTTTGTTTTCTTTATGTTGAAGTGTAATCCATACTGAAGGCTTAAGTCTTTGATCCTCATCAGTAAGTGCTTCAAGTCCTCTTCACTTTCCGTAAGCAAGGTTGTGTCATCTGCATGTCTAGGCTGTTAATGAGTCTTCCTCCAATCCTCGTGCCCCTTCTTCTTCATATGATCCAGCTTCTTGGACTGTATGGATTATATGTTTTTTTAAAGACAGTGAGTTTTTGGTAATTTACTCTGGCAGCCCTAGAAAATGAATACAGAGCCCTTCACCAAGGACAAGTCAAGTTAGCACCAAAAATGCTCCTGTAAGGGTAGCCACGTAACATGAGACATGGCAGTTTTTAAAAAGTATGAAGTAAAACTTTCAGCTTTGACAAAGAAAGGGCTCCTCTAAGTCCAAGTTCTAAGTCCATTGCTGTTGGGTCAATTCTATCTCATAGCGACCCTAAACGACAGAGTAGAATTGAACCATAGGGTTTCCAAGGAGTGGCTGGTAGATTCGAACTGCCTGAATAAGTATTGTGAAAAAATACAACCCTGACACACAACTTTTCTGAGCTTAGTATTAAAACAAAACAAAAAAAAAGTCGCTATTGAGTGGATTCTCACTCATAGGGACCCTATAGGACAGCGTAGAGCTTCCCCACAGGGTTTCCAAGGAGCGACTGGTAGATTCAAACTGCAGACCTTTTGGTAGCACCCAAATGCATAATCATCGCACCACCAGTGGCTTTCAAATCAGCTATAGGCTGATGATCTCCAAATTCTTAGAACCCAGAAAACTACTCTACCTCTGAGTGGTATCCACAGCTGGGAACTGTTCTCCACACTTGGACGAACTCAGACATCCAAATCTAACATGTACAGAAAAAAATCTTTTGGTCATTTTCTCAAGTTTGTTCCTCCATGGTTTTCCACATGGTAGAGGATGGCTCTGGTGACCATGCTCTCATGGTAGCCTGAATTCTAGAAGTCACCTTCGATTCTCCATTCCCCTCATCCCATACGTCTGATTGACCAGCAATTCTTGGCAGCTCAAGCTCCAAAGTACACCTCAAGCCTGCCCACTGTTCCCACCTGCACTACCACCATCACTCCTCACCCTGACCACTGCAGAAGCATCCTGACCAGTCCTCTGTATTTGCTGTCTTCAAGTTATCCTGGGCTACAGTTAATTCCTGGGACACGTTCTTTCTCAAGACCATTGAACAATAGAAGGAGAAGGGCATTTAGTTGTATGCTACCTCCTCCGCTTGAGCTGCATGCCCCTCAGAAATCACTTTTCAGTGTGCAGTCTATAATGTCTCTATCCCAATTTCCTGTCTTTGGCCGCACTGCTTTGATAGCGTGCATGCATATGTGCTTCAGGGGTCATGTAGGCAGATGCTTGGAGGAATTTTTCTTAGTACAATCATGGTTGTGTGCCATCAAGAGATTCTGACTCATATCAACCCTGTATGACAACTTAGAACTGCCTCACAAGGTTTCCTAGGTTGCAGTCTTTATGGCGCAGCCCTGGTGGCACCGTGGTTAAGAGCTCGGCTGCTAACCAAAGGGTGGACAGTTCGAATCCACCAGTTGGTTCTTTGCAGAAAGACATGGCAGTCTGCTTCGGTAAAGACTTATAGTCTCAGAAACCCTATGGGGCAGTTCTGCTCTGCCCTATAGGGTCACTATGAGTCGGAATTGATTCAATAGCAACTGGTTCGGATTTTGTTTGGTTAGAATCTTTACGGGAGCCCATCTCCAGATCTTTTCAATCCCTGAGCTGGTGGGTTCCAACGGCCCACCTTTCAGTTAGCCAAGCACTTAACCGTTGCACCTCCAATACTTAACTCTGCACGCGAGAGGGCCCTCTCCTGACGTCTCCCGTCTCCTCACCCCCCACACCTTGGCGTTGTCCTTGCTTCTAGACCCCACCCTCCCCTCTGGAGGCCCAACCCCCCCACGCCCGCCCTCAACCCGGGCCGCTGGGCAGGGCCGGCAGCCATGTTCCTCGCCGTCCAGCCAGTTACTCCCGGAAGCGCTGGGACGGGCGGTGAGGGGCCCGGGCGGATGGCGGCCTTAGAGCGGACGGTGTTCGTGCTGCTTTCCGTGCCGTGGTTTCTGAAAGGTAGGAAACTCCGGCAGGTGGGTGGAGGGACCCGCTCCCAGACTGAACAAGCCCGGCCCCTCGAAGGTGTGGAGGGAAGGCGCCAGGAGGGCGGTTCCCAGTCCCAGCAGCCCGTGGGCTCCAGAGGTTGGGGAGTCCGGACGTTGGGTTAGCAGCTGGCATCGCCCCCTCCGGCGTACCCCGTCCCGAGTGATCCCCAGGGGCGGACGCGGTGCGGGGCCGGGCGGACGCAGCCACTCTGGGGGCTGCGAGAGGGAGCCTCTGGCCCGGGAGACGCAGCTGGTCCGCGAAATTTCATCCCCATGGATTTGCGGGGGGCGGGGGGGGTCCAGCCGCGGGATCCAGCTGCGGAGTGCCCTCGGGCCTGGGGGCTTGAAGGGCTTGGGGAGAAAGGCCGTGTCCAGGGCTGCGCCCAGGTCCCTCCTCTGCCCGGGGCGGGTTTGCGGGCCAAGCTGGGTGATGGGCTCCTGCCCCCCCCGCCCCCCACCTGCTCCCTCTGCCAGGGGGGGAAACCAAGGCCCAGAGTTCGCCCGGGGGGTGAGATTCCAGACTGACAGCGGGGCACTCGCCCCCATTCGTCGTCCCACCCCCACCAGACTCCGTAGGGTGCCAGGGATGGGGAGAGAGTGATCCCCCGCCCAAGGCCCCGCTGCCCCTTACTGTTTTGGGCGCTGTGCCTGGGAGGCTGAGGCACCCCGCGCCCTCGCCCGCGCCCGGCTGGTCTACTCTCGGGGCTGGGGCGTCGGCGCGGCCCCGGCCCCACCTGGAAAGGAAGGGGTCCTGGGAATCTGTGGAGCAGCGCGGGGACCCTACTCCTTGTGGAAGCAGCAGCGATTCAGTGTGTGTTAACAGTGTGGATGCCGGGTCCCGCTCCCCCTCTGGGTGGCGGGGGTGGGGGTAGCAGGAAGGGGTCCTGAGCGCCCATGTTGTTTGTTAACTTAAACTTTTGTGCGGCGCTGTGTAGCGGTCGCTGTGGACGCGGTCTCTGGTGCTGAGGGGATTTGAGGGTTCCTCAAACTGGTGGGATTTGGAGCCTCTACCCTGGTGGCAGTGGGTTCAGTGGGTTACCCTGGTGGCGTAGTGGTTAAGTGCTAAGGCTGCTAGCCAAACGGTTGGCAGTTTGAATCCACCAGGCGCTCCTTGGAAACTCTGTGGGGCAGTTCTATTCTGTCCTATAGGGTCACTATGAGTCAGAATTGACTCGATGGCAACAGGTGTGGTTTTTTTTTTTAGGTTGGAGATTAGGTGTCTCTCGGGCTGACATTTGAAGGTCTGGAGCTGACGGTTTATGAGGGCTTGTAAGGGTTTTAAGCGCTCCGGCCATGGGCACCAACCCGATCTTCCAGCCCCTGCGGACGGACCGCCCCCCCCCCCCCGGGGAGGATTGGCTGCTCTGGGACCCTGAGCCCAGAGGGCGGTGAGAAGCTGACAAACGTGAGTGATGCCCTGCAGGCTCCAGTCGGCGGGGCAGCCCTGCTCACATGGTCTCAATACGGGCAGTCGGCTTCGTGCCCGGGGCGTGGTTTCCGAATGTTTCCTCGTGCCCCCCCCCGCCCCGTGCTGGGCGACAACTCTCCCCTGGGCGGTGACCTAGTACAGGCCTGCAGGGCATCAGGGTGTGGAGGGGCAGAGCTTGGGCGGGGAGGGCGCGGCCCTGCAGGTTCCTGTACATGACCACGGCAGGGGGGTGCGGGTCGTGAAGGCTGGGCCTGGTCGAGGACCCACTAGGTCTCGCAGAAGGAGTGGGTTAGGATAATCATAGCATTAATGGGAGTGTTGAGAGAGCGCCCTGGGGCGTTGGGTCCCTCGGGAAGAAAAGCTTCTGCTGTCGCCACTGGAGCGGTACCCAGGTCGGTCCCGGCTTAGGTCCAGGAGGTTCCCGTGCTCGGAGGGCCTGGTGGGCAGAACAGAACCGGCGGTGCGCACGCCCTCTCGCGGCCTTGCACCGAATCGCTGAGGTTCAGTGTCAGGTGATTCTAAGCCATGGTTTTGGAACTCAATAGTGAAGCAGAGCAAATACATGATGCAGTGCCTTGATGGGACCGGTGGAGACAACAAGAAGCAAAGCACAGCTGAAACTTCAAAATTCCACTGAGTGTTAGTAGGATTTGGAGGGAGAAAACAGACGGAGAGTCGAGAGGCCCAGAGATGCAGAAGGGTTAGAGGATTAGGGTTAGGGGTTAGGGTTTGGTGTTAGGGGTTCAGGTTGGGGGGTTAGAGGTTTGGGAGTTAGGTTTAGGGGTATAGGTTTTAGGTGGCTGGGGGTTGGGGTTAGGGCTGGGGTTACTAGGCTAGGGCACAAGTGGTTTAGGGTTATGGTTAGGGTTAGAGTGAGGCTGAGGTTGATTCCCAGTCTTGTGTACCGTCTCTTCCTTCACCAGAGTTACCACATATCTGTCGTTTGGTTGGAAACCCTGATGGCATAGTGGTTAAGACCCACCAGTGCTAACCAAAGGTCTGCAGTTCGAATCCACCAGGCGCTCCTTGGAAACTCTATGGGGCAGTTCTAATCTGTCCTATAGGGTCTCTATGAGCTGGAATCGACTCGACGGCGGTAGGTTTGTTTTTTTTGGTTATTGTTTAGTTAGCTTTTCTCTACCCACTCTCCGTCTGCCTGGTGAACATCAAGGATTGTTTCTGTGTGTAAATGTTTTCATGAGTTTTTATGATAGTGGTCTCTTAGTGTATATGTCGTTTTGTGATTGACTTAGCATGATACGCTCCAGATTCATCCATGGTGTGAGATGTTTCGGAGATTCATCATTGGTCTTCATTGTCGTGTAGTGTTCCACTGTGTGTATGTACCGTAGTTTGTTTATCCATTCCTCTGTGGACGAGCACTTAGGTTGTTTCCATCTTTTTGCTACTGTGAATAATGTCGCAGTGAACACGGGTGTGCATATGTCAATTCCTGTGACTGCTCATGGAAACCCTGGTGGCTAGTGGTTAAGTGCTACGGCTGCTAACAAAAAGGGTTAGGGTTTGAGGTTCGGGATGTTAGGGTTAGGGTTGTTAGAGTTCTGGTTGTTAGGGTTTGGGGTTAGGGGTTGGGGTTAGGGTTTTGGGGTTAGGGATGTTAGGGTTAGGGTTGTTAGGGTTTGGGTTAGGGTTTTTCGGTTGGGGTTAGGTGTTAGGGTTAGGTTTAGGGTTTGAGGTTAGAGTTTGGATTTACAGGTTAGGTGTTAGGGGTTGCAGTTTGGGGTTTACAGTTTTGGGGGTTTAGGGTTTTGGGGTTTAGTCGGTAGGGTTTGGGTTAGGTTTTAGGGGTCAGGATTTAGGTTTAGGGTTGGGGTTGGTGTTGGGTTTGTTTGGGATATGTGGTTTGGGGTAAGAGGGTGGGTGTTAGAGGTTTGGGGGTTAGAGATTGAGGGAGTTAGAGGGTGAGGGGTTAGAGGGTGAGGGGGTTAGAGGTTGAGAAGATTATAGAGTGAGGGAGTGAGAAGGTGAGGGTGTGAGGGGGTGAAGGTTAGGGTTTAGGGTTAGAGGGTTTAGGCTTAGGGTTCAGAGGTTTAGGGTTGGGGGTTAGGGTTTCAGGGTTCAGAGGTTGGGGTTGGTATTGTGGTTAGGGTTAGAGAGTTAGGGTTAGAGGGTTAGGGTTGGAGGTTTAGGGTTAGAAGATTAGGGGTATGGTTTAGAGGTTTAGGGTTAGGGGTTAGGGCTAGGGTTTAGGGGTTCAGGTTTAGGGGTGTGGGATGGGTCTGGGGTAAGATTTTAGGGTTTAGGGTTAGAGGGTTATGTTTAGGGCTTAAGGCTTAGAGTTTAGGGTTTTAGGACTTAGGGTTTAGGGCTTAGGGCTTAGAGCCTAGGGTTTAGGACTTAAGGTTTAGGGTTTAAGGCTTAGAGTGAGGGTTAGGGCTGGGGGCTGGGGTTAGGGTTTAGGGTTTAGTGTTAGGGTATTAGGGTGAGAGGGTTAGATGGTTTAGCGTTTAAGTTTAGGGTTTAGGGGTTGGGGTTAAGGGTGTTAGTGTTTAGAGTTTTGGCATTTAGGGTGTTAGGGTTGAATGTGTTAGGGCTAAGGGTGTTAGGGTTTTGTGTGTTAGGGTTTTAAGTGTTAGGGTTTAGGGTTAAGTGATAGGGTTAGGCTTAGACTCATTCTTAGGTTTAGGGCTAGGGATTTGAGGTTTAGGGTTTGGCGTTGGGTTTGGGGGTTGGGGTTAGGTTTAGGGCTAGGATTAGAGGGCTAGGGTTAGAGGGTTAGAGTTAGAGGGTTAGGGTTTCAGGTTAGCGTTAGAGGGTTAGGGTTCGAGTGTTAGGGTTAGGGTTAGGGTCGTTAAGGTTAGGGTGGTTAGGGGTTAGGTGTTAGGGTTTAGGGTATAGGGGTTAGAGTTTGGGTTAGGGTTAGAGTTTAGGGCCTTGGGGGTTAGGACCTAAGGGCTTAGGGTCTTAGGGGCTTTGGGGCTTAGGGCTTAGGGGCTAGAGTTAGAGGGCTAAGGCCAGAGGGCCAGGGTTATGGTTTGATTCCTGGTTGGCAATTTTTTTCCTTCAATATTTTGTATAAGTCATCCCATTGCCTTCTTGCCTCCATGATTTCTGCTGAGTAGTCCAAGTTTATTATTATTTACTCTCCTTTTTTGGTGACTTCCTTTATCCCTAGCCTCTCTTAAAATTCTCTTTATGTTTGATTTTGGCAAGTTTGATTATTATATGTCTCGGTCACTTTCTTTTGAGATCACCTTATGTGGAATTTGATGAGCATCTTTCATGATATCATGGAAGTTTTCTGCCAACAAATCTTCAACAGTTCCCTCTGTATTTTCTGTTAGCCCTCCCTATTCTGGTACTACAATCACTCATAGTTATTTCTCTTGATAAAGTCCCACATGATTCTTTGGATTTCTTCATTTAAAATTCTTTTATCTGGTTTCTTTTCAAATATATTGGTCCCAAGAGTTTTATCTTCAGTCTCAGTAATTCTGCCTTCCAGTTCTTCAGTTGTGCTCTTCTTACTTTCTATCGAGTTTTCTAACTCTGTAATTTTATTGTTAATCTTCTGAATTTCTGATTGCAGTCTCTCTATGGTTTCTTACAGCTTATTAAATTTTTAATTATGTGCTTGAGTAACCTTTTTAATTTCTTCAGCTGCTTTATCTTTGTGTTCCTTGGCTTGTTCTGTATTTTGCCTCATTTCCTTCCTGATATCTTTGAGAGTTCTGTATATTAATCTTTTGTATTCTGTATCCGGTAATTCCAGGATTGCACCTTCATCGAGAAGATTCCTTGAGTCTTAGTTCTGAGAGCTTGTTGAAGCAATCATGGGTC
Organism: Loxodonta africana; assembly: GCF_030014295.1. Lineage (NCBI taxonomy): Eukaryota > Metazoa > Chordata > Mammalia > Proboscidea > Elephantidae > Loxodonta > Loxodonta africana. The sequence goes on along the minus strand of NW_026975144.1, from coordinate 1,008,957 downwards.
AGCTTCTTTTTTTTTTATTTTAATAATTTTTATTGTGTTTTAAGTGAAAGTTTACAAATCAAGCCAGTCTCTCACATAAAAACTTATACACAACTTGTTACATATTCCCAATTACTTTCCCCCCAATGGGACAGCCCACTCCCTCCTTCCACTCTTTCTTTCTGTGACCATTTTGCCAGTTTCTAAGCCCCTCTACCCACCCCATCTCCCTTCCAGGCAGGAGATGCCAACATAGTCTCAAGTGTCCACCCAAACCAAGTAGCTCACGCCTCACCAGCATCCCTCTCCAACCCATGTCTGATGAACTGGCTTTGGGGATGGTTCCCGTAGTGGGTAAACGGAAGGTGTGGGGGCCATGATCACTGGGGTCCTTCCAGTCTCAGTCAGACCATTAAGTCTGGTCTTTTTATGAGAATTTTGGGTCTGCATCCCACTGTTCTGCTCCCTCAAGGGGTCTCTGTTATGTTCCCCATCAGGGCAGTCGTTGGTTGTGGCCCAGCACTGTCTAGTTCTTCTGATCTCAGGATGATGTAGTCTGTAGTTCATATAGTCCTTTCTGTCTCTTGGGCTCGTTATTATCTTATGTTCTTGGTGTTCTCCATTCTCCCTTGATCCAGGTGGGTTGAGAATCATTGATGCATCTGAGATGGCTGCTTGCTAGCATTTAAGATCCCAGATGCCACTTTTCAAAGTGGGATGCAGAATGTTTTCTTAATAGATTTTATTATGCCAGTTGACTTAGATGTCCCCTAAAACCATGGTCCCCAAACCCCTGCCCCTGCTTTGCTGACCTTCGAAGCATTCAGTTTATTCAGGAAACTTCTTTGCTTTGGTTTAGTCCAGTTGTGCTGATCTCCACTGTGTTGAGTGTTGTTCTTCCATTCACCGAAAGTAGTTCTTGTCTATCTCTTTAGTAAATACCCCTCTCCTACCCTCCCTCCCTCCCCCCCTCATAACAACAAAGGAATATGTTCTTCTCAGTTTAAACTATTTCTCAAGATCTTATAATAGTGGTCTTATACAATATTTGACCTTTTGCTACTAATTTCACTCAGCATAATGCCTTCCAGGTTTCTCCATGTTATGAAGTGTTTCACAGATTCGTCACTGTTCTTTGTTGATGTGCAGTATTCCATTGTGTGAATATACCTTAATTTATTTATCCATTCATCCATTGATGGGCACGTTGGTTGGTTCCATCTTTTTGCTATTGTAAACAGTGCTGCAGTAAACGTGGAAGTGCATATATCTATTTGTGTAAAGGCTCTTATTTCTCTAGGATATATTCCGAGGAGTGGGATTGCTGGGTTGTATGGTAGTTCTATTTCTAGCTTTTTAAGGAAGCACCAAATTGATTTCCAACGTGGTTGTATACCATTTTACATTCCCACCGGCAGAGTATAAGTGTTCCAGTCTCTCCACAGCCTCTCCAACATTTATTTGTTTTGTGTGTTTTGGATTAATGCCAGCCTTGTTGGAGTGAGATGGAATCTCATTGTAGTTTTGATTTGCATTTCTCTAATGGCTAATGATCGAGAGCATTTCCTTATGTATCTGTTAGCTGCCTGAATGTCTTCTTTAGTGAAGTGTCTGTTCATATCCTTTGCCCATTTTTTAATTGGGGTGTTTGTCTTTTTGTGGTTGAGTTTTAGCAGAGTCATGTAGGTTTTAGAGATCAGGCACCGGGTGGAGATGTCTTAGCTGAAAACTTTTTCCCAGTCTGTAGGTGGTCTTTTTACTCTTTTGGTGAAGTCTTTAGATGAGCATAGGTGTTTGATTTTTAGGAGCTCCCAGTTATCTGGTTTCTCTTCATCATTTTTAGTAATGTTTTGTATTCTGTTTATGCCATGTATTAGGTCTCCTAATGTTGTCCCTATTTTTTCTTCCATGATCTTTATCGTTTTAGATTTTATGTTTAGGTCTTTGATCCATTTGGAGTTAGTTTTTGTGCATGGTGTGTGGTAGGGGTCCTGTTTCATTTTTTGGAGGTGGCTATACAGTTACGCCAGCACCTTTTGTTAAAAAGACTATCTTCTCCCCAATTAACTGACACTGGGCCTTTGGCAAATATCAGCTGCTCATATGTGGATGGATTTATATCTGGATTCTCAATTCTGTTCCATTGGTCTATGTGTCTGTTGCTGTACCAGTACCAGGCTGTTTTGACTACTGTGACAGTATAATTTGTTCTAATATCAGGCAGAGTGAGTCCTCCCACTTTGTTCTTTTTTAGTAATGCTTTACTTATCCGCAACTTCTTTCCCTTCCATATGAAGTTGGTGATTTGTTTCTCCATCTGTTTAAAAAATGTCATTGGAATTTGGATCGGAAGTGCTTTTGATAGAATGGACAATTTTACAATGTTGTCTTCCTATCCACGAGCAAGATATGTTTTTCCAATTACGTAGGTCCCTTTTGTTCTTTTTGCAGTAGTACCTTGTAGTTTTCTTGGTATAGCACTTTTACATTTTTGGTAAGGTTTATTCCTAAGTATTTTATCTTCTTGGGGGCTGCTGTGAATGGTATTCATTTGATGATTTCCTCTTCAATGTTCTTTTTGTTGATATAGAGGAATCCAACTGATTTTGTGTGTTCGTATTGTAATCTGAAACTTTGCTGAACCCTTCTATTAGTTTTCTTGAGGATTCCTCAGGGTTTTCTGTGTATAAGATAATGTCTTTGGAAATAGAGATAATTTTATTTCTTCCTTACCAATCTGGATGCCCTTTATTTCTTTGTCTAGCCCAGTTGCTCTGGCTAGGACCTCTAGCACAATGCTGAATAAGAGCAGTGATAAAGGGGATCCTTGTCTGTTTCCCGTTCTCAAGGGAAATGCTTTCAGGCTCTCTCCATTTAGGATGATGCTGGGTATTGGCTTTGTATCAATACCCTTTATTATGTTGAGGAATTTTCCTTCTATTCCTATTTTGCTGAGAGTTTTTATCATGAGTGGGTGTTGGACTTTGTCAAATGCCTTTTCTGTATCAATTGATAAAATTATGTGGTTCTTGTCCTTTTTTTATGTGGTGGATTACATTAATTGTTTTTCTAATATTGAAGCAACCTTGCATACCTGGTATAAATCCTACTTGGTTATGGTGGATTATTTTTTTGATATGTTGTTGAATTCTACTGGCTCGAATTTTGTTGAGGATTTTTGCATCTATGTTCATGAGGGATATAGGTCTGTAATTTTCTTTTTTTTGTGTTGTCTTTAGCTGGTTTTGGTATCAGGGTTATGCTGGCTTCATAGAAGGAGTTAGGTAGTATTCCGTGCTTTTCTATGCTTTGAAATACCTTCAGCAGTAGTGGTAAGTCTTCCCTGAAAGTTTGGTAGAACTTTGCAGTGAAGCCGTCAGGGCCAGGGCTTTTTTTTGTTGGGAGTGTTTTGATTATCTTTTCAATCTCTTTTTTTGTTATGGGTCTATTTAGTTGTTGTACTTCAGTTTGTGTTAGTTTAGGTAGGTAGTGTGTTTCTAGGAATTCATCCATTTTTTCTAGGTTTTCAAATTTGTTAGAATACAATTTTTTGTAGTTATCTGATATGATTGTTTTAATTTCAGTTGGATCTGTTGTGATATGGCCCATCCCATTTCTTATTCGGATTATTGGTTTCTTTTCCTGTATTTCTTTAGTCAGTCTGGCCAATGGTTTATCAATTTTGTTAATTTTTTCAAAGAAGCAGTTTTTGGCCTTGTTAACTCTTTCAATTGTTTTTCTATTCTCTAATTCATTTAATTTTGCTGTAGTTTTTATTTTTTGCTTTCTTTTGGTGCCTGACAGTTCCTTTTGTTGCTCTCTTTCTGTTTGTTCAAGTTGTAGGGACAGTTCTTTCATTTTGGCTCTTCTTTAATATGTGTGCCTTTATTGATACAAATTGACCTCTGAGCACTGCTTTCACCATGTCCCAAAGGTTTTCATAGGAAGTGTTTTCAGTCTTGTTGAATTCTGTGAATTTCTTTATTCCCTCCTTAAGGTCTTCCATAACCCAGTCTTTTTTGAGCAGGGTATTGTGCAGTTTCCAAGCATTTGATTTCTTTTCCCTGGTTTTTCTGTTAATTGATTTTTACTTTTATGGTCTTTTGTTCAGAGAAGATGTTTTGTAATATTTCAATGTTTTGGGTTCTGCAAAGGCTTGTTTTATGACCTAATATGTGATCTATTCTAGAGAATGTTTCATGTGCACTAGAAAAGAAATTATAGTTTGCAGCTGTTGGGTGGAGTGTTATGTATAAGTCTATGAAGTGAAGTTGTTTAATTGTAGCACTTAGATCTTCCGTGTCTCTATTGAGCTTCTTACTGCATTTCCTATCCTTCACCGAGAGTGTTGTGTTGAAGTCTCCTGCTATAATTGTGGAGGTGTGTCTATCTCACTTTTTAATTCTGTTAACATTTGTTTTATGAATGTTGCGGCCCTATCATTGGGTGCATAAATATTTAATACGGTTATATGTACCTGGTAAATTGTCCCTTTAATCTTTATGTAGCGTCCTTCTTTATCCTTTGTGGTGGATTTAATTTTAAAGTCTATTTTGTTGGAAATTGATATTGCCTCTCCTGGTCTTTTTTGATTGTTGTTTGCTTGATATATTTTTATCCATCCTTTCAGTTTTGGTTTATTTGTGTCTCTTAACTCTAAAGCGTGTCTCTTTTAGGAAGCATACAGACTGATCATGTTTTTTTATCCAGTCTGCAACTTTCTGTCTCTTTATTGGTGAATTTAGTCCATTTACATTAAGTGTAATTATAGACAAGTATGAGTTTAGTGCTGTCATTTTGATGCCTGTTTTTGACAATTTCATTTTCCATTTACTTTTTTGTGCTGAGTTTTTCTTTGTAGAATGTGTGTTCCTCCTTTTTATAGTAGTTGAATTTATTTTGGTGAGTCGTTATGTTTATCTTGGTTTTTATTTTGAAGTATGGAATTGTTAGACCTTGTTGTGGTTACCTTAATATTTACCCTGGTTTGAGTAAGTAAAAACCTAAGTTGTTTTGCCCTGTATCGCCTTGGTTTCCTCTCCATATGTAATTTCTAAGCCTCCTGTATTTAGTCCCTCTTTTTTCACTATTGTAATCTTTTACATAATCACATCAATGATTCCCTGTTTTGAGCAATTTTTTTAATTAATCTTATTTTGTTTTTGTGATTTCCCTATCTGTGTTGATATCAGGATGTTTTGTTCTGTGACCTTGTGTTGTGTTGGTATCTGATATTATTGATTTTCTGACCAAAGAATTTCCTTCAGTAATTCTTGCAGTTTTGGTTTGGTTTTTGCAAATTCTCTAAGCTTGTGTTTATCTGTAAATATCTTAATTTCACCTTCATGTTTTAGAATTTTGCTGGATATATGATTGTTCGCTGACAGTTTTTCCTCTTTCAGTGCTCTATATATGTTATCCCATTGTCTTCTTGCCTGCATGGTTTCTGCCGAGTCGTGCAAACTTATTGATTCTCCTTTGTAGGTAACTTTTCATTTATCCTCGGGTGCTTTTGAAATTTCTCTTTATCTTTGGTTTTGGCAGGTTTGATAATATGTCTTGGTGATTTTCTTTTGGGATCTATTTTGTATGAGGTTCGATGAGCATCTTGGGTAGATATCCTTTCATCTTTCACAATGCCAGGGAATTTTTCTGCCATCAGATCTTCCACTGTTCTCTCTGTATTTTCTGTTATCCCTCCCTGTTCTGGAACTCCAATCACACTCAAATTATTCTTGATAGAGTCCCCCATGATTCTTAGGGTTTCTTCATAGTTTTAAATTCTATTTGATTTTTCTTCAACTATATTTGTGTCAATTGCCTTATCCTCCAGCTCCCCCACTCTGCATTCCAGTTCCTCTATTCTGCTCCTCTGACTTCCTATTGAGTTGTCTGATTCTGTGACTTTATTGTTAATCTTTTGGATTTCTGAATGCTGTCTCTCTATGGATTCTTACAGCTTATTAATTTTTTCACTATGTTGTTGACTAATCTTTTGGATATCTTCAACTGCCTTATCCGCGTATTCTTGGTGTTTTCTGTAGATTGCCTTATTTCATTTGTGAGGTCATTCCTGATGTCTTGAAGCATTCTGTATACAATTTTTTTATATTCTACATTTGGCAATTCTAGGAATGTATCTACATCTGGGAATGATTTTGATTCTTTGATTTGGGGGTTTGTAGAAGCAATAATGGTCTGCTTCTTCATGTGATTTGATGTCGACTGCTGTCTCAGAGTCATCTATAAGGTATTGTAGTGTTTTCTCTTATATTTGGTCACTGAGTCTTATCTTCTTGTTTTGTTTTGTTACAGTACACCCAGACGGGCTACTAGATTGTGGTATCGTGATTGATGTAGCTTTTGAATCACTTACGTCCTGTTACCAGCTTGCCTGAGCTGTTACCAGGTATATAAGTGTATGAGTCCATTCACTATTCTTGAATAGAATCAGCTCAGGTGTCCTGATAGCTGGTCACCTAGTGTGTGGTGTAGGCTGTCACCTATTATCTTAGAGGAGTAGTGGTGATGGTTGTATGCACCAGTTTCTATTAGTGGCATGGGGTCACATTTCGAGGAGGGCAGGATGCTGACAGCCTTCCTTCAAGTGTCAGTGAGGTAGGTGTGGCTCTATTCTCTAGAGCACTCTGGTGGGTGGGCTTTGCAGCTGTATCTTAGGCACCCAATGCTTGGGTAGGCGTCACTATTCTCAGACCCCTGTAGCAGGTGGCTAGGTGATGTGGGTGGAGTCTCAGCCCTCAGTTCGCTGGTGTGGATCAGCGAGGGCTCTGTTTAGTAGGTGGACAGGTATCTGACCTCCAAAACTTGCCTTTCCACTGCTGAGCTAAAACAATTATGGTCAGATCTCTATCAGAATTGCCTTTACATTGTAATAGCCACCTAGTTACCTGTAGGGTGAAAGCCAAAGACTATGGGTCTGTTAATGCCTGGATGGAGCTGATTCTGTACTGTTATTTCAGTTTAGGGAAGTCAGGGAAGGATTTTTTCTTTGATTGTTAAATGCTGCTTTTCTCAGGCCAGGAGAATGGGTTAGAAAAGAAAGAAGAAAAAAAATCCAGCAGTGCACTTCACTCTCTAGCACAGAGAATTCCAATGTTAATGAAGCTGGCTGGGGCAATGAGGGGTGGAATCAGATATATAGAAGAGAGTAGCCTGGCAAAATATAGAAAGTTACTTATGTTGTTTGGTGAGGACTGTTTTTTCTGAGATTCCAGAGCATTGTGTCGCTCGTGTGTGCTGGCTGGATCCCTGCTGAGACTGTCCCAGAGGGTTAGGGCTGCATCCATGCTCACACCATCTCAGGAAGCCACAATCGGCTCCCCCACACTTAGTCCAAAGCCCAGCACCAGGGTTTCCTTTCTGGGATGCTGCACTCCAGGCTCCAAAACCAGTCGCTGCTTCCCTATAGTTTTTTGTTTCCCTGTCAGCCGCATCTGTGTGGAGCCTGCGTGTGCTGCCTGGGTCCCCTCTGAGGTTGGTCCTGAGGGTTAGGCCTATATCTCTTCTTCCCTGTCTCAGTAAGCCACAATCAGCCCCACCACTCTGACATGAGGAAACCGCGAGGGCTCAAGGCTGCGGCGTGGGACACTGGCTCTGGAAGCGGTCCCTGCTGCAGCGTGGCTTTTCGCTCCCCCGTCACTCGTGTCAACTCCTTAGTTCTGTGTTTGATGGTCAGGGTTTGTAGATTGTCCTTTATGTAATGTGTTCACTTGTTTTTTCGAGTCTTTGTTTCAAGAGGGATTAGCGGAATCTCCTGCCTAGTCAGCCATCTTGGTCCTGCCCCCGTGTCTGCCTCTTTATGTGATTTGATATTGACTGTTGTCTCTGAGCAATCTATAAGTTATTGTATTAGTTTATTTTATGCTTGCTTTTTGTATCCTAGCTTCTTGCTTTGTTTAGTTTTGGTATTCCCAAATAAGCTGCTTGAGTGCGCTAGGTTGATTATTTTCACCTTTGAAGCTCTAATGTACTATCACCAGATGGCTAGCAGTGTTACCAGGTATATGAGCCTAGGAGTTCATTTACTTTTTTTGTATGCATTCAACTCAGGTGCCCAGGTAGTTGGTCATAAAGTGTAAGGTACAGGCTCTGTCCTACAGTCTTAGAGGGGCAGGGGTTATTGGTGTAGGCAGAAGTATCTGGCTGCAGTAGGGGGTCAGGCTCTGATCAAGGCAGAGGTCTGACAGCTGTGCTCTGAGTGTCTGTGAGGAAAGCGCATCCCTGTTCTGTAGAGCACATGGGTGGGTTCTGCAGAAGGGCAGTGGGTACCCAATGCTTTTGGTTGTAAGTTCTGGGCGGTACTACTTATCCTTGGAGCCCTATCACAGGTGGCTAGGTATTGTGGGTGGAGCCAGCAGTCCTTAGGCCCCTGATGTGGGTAGGTGAAGACCCTGTTTAATAGGCAAAGCAGTGTCAAACATCAAACACCCATCTTCCCACCGTTCAGCTGAAACAGTTGCAGTCTGGCAACAAGGGCCTATTCTCCTGAAATGGGCCCACACAGGTCCATGCTGGGGTGAAAGGTATTCAAAGCCCATGGACTGTTTGTGCCTGAACAAGAGCTGCTTCTGTCCTGAGCTCCCCAGCTTAATTGAGCTGGCAGATTATCTTTCCCCCAGTTGTGAACTTATACCTTCTTCAAGGATGGAAAAATGGCTCAGAGTGGTACCAGGGCCTATCTCAGGCCCAGGGAAGTTGACAGCCACTGAAGCCGGCTTGGGGGCTGGGGGCGTGGTAAAATAAACACAAGTAATTAGCTTTTGCTGAGAGTGCCGTTCTTCTCTTGTTCTGGAGGTGTGAGTAGTCTGTGCAACTTGCTGTCCTTCCCTGAGCTAAACGCCTCTGGAACGCTACTGCCAGCCCCGCTGCAGTCGCTCCAGGGAACGGTGCCTGAGGGTTCCTGGCTATTCAGGTCCAGTAACTCCTCTCCACTTCTGAATAGTCTCTCCCTCCCCCTGCCGCTGAGTCCGTTTTCTAACTTTGCCTTTGATGCTCAGGGCTCCTAGCTTGTCATAAATATAATCGCTTCACTTGTTTTTTCTGGTTTTTTTTGTAAGAGGGATCACTGGTGGTGTCTCAATACTCAAAACTTCATCATTTCTTCCTTTCACTTTAGCTACTCGACATTCAAGAGCAACGTTCAGAGTCTCTTCCGACATCCGTTTTGGTCTTTTCTTTCTTTCCTGTCTTTTAAAGGATCTCTTGCTTTCTTCATGTGTGATGTCCTTGATGTCATTCCACAACTCGTCTGGTCTTCAGTCGTTAGTGTTCAACACGTAAAATGTGTTCTTGAGGTGGTCTCTAAATACAGGTGAGATATACTCAAGGTCATACTTTGGCCCCTTTTGACTTATTCTAATTTTCTTCAGTTTCAACTTGATCTCCCATATGAGCAATTGACACTCTGTTTCACAATCAATCCCTGGCCTTGTTCTGACTGATGATACGAGTTTTCCCATCTTCTCTTTCCACAGATGTAGTCAGTTTGATTCCTGTGTATTCCATCTGGTAAAGTCCACGTGTATAGCTGCCGTTTATGTTGGTGAAAAAAAATATTTGCAGTGGATGAGTCACTGGTCTTGCAAAATTCTTTCATGAGATTTCTGGCGTCATTTATTTCAGCGATGCTGTATTTTCCAACTACTTTTCCTTCTTTGTTTCCAACTTTAACATTCTAATGACCAGTAATTATCAATGCATCTTGATTGCATGTTTGATCAATTTCAGGCTGCAGAAGTTGTTTAAAATCTTCAATTTCTTTATCTTTGGCATTAGTGGTTGGTGCATAAATTTGAATAGTCATATAAACTGGTCTTCCTTGTAAGTGTATGGATTTTAGCCTATCAGTGACAACATTGTACTTCAGGCTAGATCTTGAAATGTTCTCTTTGATGATATGTAACGTCATTCTTTTGACTCTGGTGGAATATCCATGTTTGTAAGACTGCTCACAGACTGTTTCACCAGAGAGTTTTCTGGTACTGCAATATCTACCACTAATCTCTGTGATCCCTGTGAATTGGCAAAATAAGAATAGTGCTATAGATTTCTTCCAAATACAGAAAACATAAGTATGAAAATGTTCTTGCTGTTGATTATATTCTTTACCAATCTGTTTGTATGGGATTTTTGGTACTTCACTTGAAAAATGAGTCCAAGGTACTGTGATGTGATTGTTTACTTTGTGTGGCCTTTCTAGCCATGGTCTTATAACATCTAGCCTGGTACTTGGGCAGGACTGTGTGATAGGGTAATTGTGGCTCACCAAGGGGATTGTTTATTTTCCCTTCAAAGAGAACCAGTTCCAGAGCAAAGAGGAGGATTCAACTCCCATCAAGGAAGAACAGCCAAGAGCCGAGCGTATATTATGGACCTGAGATCCCTGCACTGAGAAGCTCCTAGAAGCAGGAGACTGAGATAGAGAGAGGAAGCTGTAACCCTGAAGATGGTAAGATGCCATGGCAGGAGAGACCGAGCAACAGGGACCTGGCTATGGGAGATGCTGGCCCATGGAGAAGGAAAGCTGAGTACCTTTGGAGAGAGGCCGGCCCAAGGCCAGGCAGAGGCACGCCTATGAGCACAGAAGGGAAGAGGCTGTCCTGATAGAAGAACTGTATTCTGAGTGTCGTTGAGCCTGAGCTATAACTGTTACTTCCCTAATAAGCCCCATAATCGTGAATATGGACTATGAGTTCTGTGTGGCCATTGCAATGAGTTATTGAACCCGGCAGAAAAGTAGGGAGTGCTGTGTGAGGGACAGTTGGTGTCAGAGTTAGTGAAGATGGTGGAGAGAGGATAGTTTTTCACCAATGCCTTCAATGCAGCTTCGATTTCTTCCTTTTATACCATCAGTTCTTGATCTTATGCTACCTATTGAAATGGTTGAAAATTATCCAGTTCTACTGCAGTGGCTGTGTTAATATCAGATAAATTATACTTCAGAAAAAGGAGTATTATTGGGAATAAGTAGGGACATAACATAATAAAGGTTCAATTCTCCAAAAAGATACAACACTCCTAAATGTGTACGTATTTAACAACAGGGCTCCAAAATACAAAAACTAATAAATCTGAAAGGGGAAATGGACAAATACGCATTTATAACTGGTATCAGTACTTTTCTATCAATAATTAATAGAGCCCTGCTAGTTGAAGTCCAAAGCATCTGTATGAACCACTCATGGATGTCTATGTGTGTGTGTAGGTATGTGTGTGTATGTGTGTATGTATGTATATAGTATAAAGAGAAGTAATACAGAAATAAACATAGATACATGTTGTAGTCCTTGGGAGGTACAAACGGTTAATGCATTCAGCTGCTAACCAAAATGTTGGAGGTTTGAGTCCACCCACAGGCACTTTGGAAGAAAGGCTTGGTGATCTACTTTTGAAAAATTAGCCATTGAACTGACACACTTGTGTGTCAGTACTACTCTGACATACATGAGGGGAGGGGTCACCATGAGTCAGATCAGCTTGATAGCCATCGAATGATTTTTTTATGCATTCTGCCAATGTTTGTCTTTTAATTGGTATCTTAGGCTGGGTTCTCTAGAGAAACAAAACCAGTGAGGTGTATATATATATATTTATATAAAATAGCTTTATATCAAGAAAATGGCTCACGAGGCTGTAGAGGCTGGTAAGTCTCAAGTCCATGGGTCAGGCTTGTGGCTTCTCCTGACTCACATAGATGCAGGGACTGCAGAACTGAAGATCTGCAGGTCATACAACAGGTCTGTGGCTCACAGGCTGCAAAGGCTGACAGATCTCAAGATCGGCAGGTAAGCTGGCAGGCCGCAGCTCACAGACTGCGGAGGCTGGTGAATCCCAAAATTGGAAGGTAAGCTGAGAGTTCAAGTCCCAAAAACTTGAGATCAGATGAAGAGGAGCCAGCTGCAGGATTTCGAGTGAGCAAAAGCTCAAGAGCCTTGCCAGAAAGTCCACCTATATTGGATGCAGTCCACACCCCCGAGGAAACTCCCTTAGATCTGATTGGCTACTCACAGCAGATCCCATCATGGAGGTAATCACATTATATCACATCTCATCATGGAAATGATTGCGTCGTTATACGACTGCTAAACTACATCATAACTGCCAAAGCGCTGAGAATCATGGTCCAACAAAGTTGACACACAACTTTAATGATCCCAATTGTGAATTTAATCTATTTAAATTTAAAGCGATTAATGATAAGGAAGGACTTATATCTTCTACTTTGTAGTAGGTCATATACGTATTTTGTTTCTCATTTTCTTCACTACCGTCCACTTTTGTGTTTGACTGATTTTTTTCAAGTGTACAATTTTGATCCTCTCCTTATTTCCTTTCCTTATATTTTTTAACTTCTTAGTGGTGACCATGAGGATTACAATTAATATCTTATGTTTATAACAATCTTCTTTTAATTAATACAAATTTAGCTTCAACAGTATACAACATTCTGCTTTTATTCAGCTCAGTTACCTCCCCTACTTACGTTGCTGTTACAAAAATTGCATCTTTATACATTGTGTGTCCATTAAGAGAGATGTGTAAGTATTTTTATGCATTTGTGCTTTAAATCATATATGAGAAAAAGAGAGGCGTGATATAAAAATATTACTGACTTTGTTTTATCTAAGTAGTTACCTTTACGGAGTCTTCGTTTCTTTTTATGGCTTCAAGTTACTGTCTAGTGTCCTTCCGTGCCAGCCAGGATGATTCCCTGTAGCATTTCTCATAAGGCAGTTCTGCTGCTAACACACTCCCTCAGGTTTTGTGTATCTGGGCATGTCTTAATTTCACCTTCATTTTTGAAAGATAGTTTTGCTAGATATTGACATCTTGGTTCATAGTTTTGTTTCTGTATTTTTTTTCCAGTACCTTAAATACATCATTCCACTATTTTCTTGTCTCAATGGTTTCTGATGAAAAATCAACAGTTAAACTTGTTGAGACTCTCTTGTACATTAGGGGTCACTTATCTCTTGCTGCTTTCAAGTTTCTGTCTTCATCTTTTGACATTTTGATTATGTCTGTCTGTGGATATCTATGTATTTACTGTCCTTTGAGTTTATTGAGCTTCTTGGATATCTAGATGACATTTGGGAAACTTCCAGTCATTATGTTTTTAAATATTCTTTCTGTCCTTTCATCTTTCTTTCCTTTCTGGGACTCCCTTAATGAGTATATTGGTATGCTTGATGTTGTCCCACAGGTCCCTTAGGCTCTATTCATTTTCTTCATTCTTTTTCCTTTATGCTCCTCAGTTAGAACAATTTCAGTTGTGCTTTTTCAAGTTTACATTTTCCTGCTTTCTTGCTCAAATCTGCTGTTGAGCTCCTCTAATGAAATTTTTATTTCAGCTATTCAACTTTTCAGCTCTATAATTTCTATTTGGTTCTTTTGTATAATATTTCTTTATTAATGTTTTCTACTTGTTCATACATTCTTCTCTTGGTTTCCTTTTTTTGTGTGTGCGTCTATGGTTTGTTTAGCTCTTTGAGGAAATTTAAGACAATTGGTTTAAAATCTTTGTCTAGTAATCCCAATATCTGTGTTTCCTTAAGGATGCTTTCTGTTCATTTCTCTTCTTTCTTTCTTCTTAACAAATGAACCATCCTTTTCTTTGTTCTTTTTATGACTTAAAATAGTGTGTTGCAAACTGGATATCTTAAATATTATAATGTAACTCTGGAAATCAGATTCCCTCCTGTCATTAGGGTTAACTTTTTTTTTTTTTTAATTGTTGAGGGCCAGTCATCCATTTGCTTAGTGATGTTTCCAAACTATTTCTGCAAAGATTGTATGTCTTCTCATGTGTGGACACTGAAGTTCTGTTCTGTTATCTCAGCAGTCAGTTCATGACCTGACAGTGCTTTCTTTAAATGCTTGTAGCCAAAAAGTAAAAGTAACATTATCCCAGTCTTTGCAGATTGGCTCTGAACTGGGGCGTTCTTTCAATGCTAAGCAAGAGTGCCTAAAACTCTGCCCTAGCCTTCACTTCCTGCCCCCATGGAGCCCAAAGATCAGCCAGAGGTGCAAGCCTAAAGCTTTGTCAGGATCTTTATGAGCATGTCTTCATCCTTAGGCAAGAACATTGCACTTCAGATTCCTCAGTATATATGGTAGCCCTTCAAAGCCCTTAAACCACCAACCATTTTCCTCTCAGCCCTTTTTCCAAGCTTTTGGATGTCTCTGCTGTTTTCTCTGTCCTTCATCCTTTGACCCTAGAGGTAGGACCAATTCTTTGAGCTTCGTACTCCTGAGTTTCCATCACATCATACATTTTTTCTTGTGTGCTGTTGAGTCAATTCTGACTCATAGTGAATATAGGATGGAGTAGAACTTCTCCAAAGGGTTTCTAAGGCTGTAATCTTTATGGAAGGGAACGGTCATATCTTTCTCCTGTGGAGTAGTTGGTGGATCAAATCAAAAGGTTTAACAGCTGAGTGCTTAACCACTGCACTAGTGGGGCTCCTTTTGACATCATGCATCATAATAGATTTTTAACACACCCCTCAGAAACATAGAAGTCCATAAATTATCAAGGATACAGAAGACTTAACATGTAAAAAAAATACCAAATTGATATATGTGTATGTGTGTGTATTATCTAACCATGAAAGAATATACATTCATCTCATGCACATACATAGTGTGTATAAAAATTAACTGTATACTGTGTTATAAAGCAAGTCTCAACAAATTTCAAGAGTCTGCAATAATATAGAGGATACTATGTAAGTCATCATAATTAAAAAAAAAAACCATCTTAGAAAATGAAAATACAAAATCTCCATTTTTTTTTAATGTAAGTACACCATAATTAAAAAAAAAAAACCATCTTAAAAAATCTTAGAAAATGAAAATACAAAATCTCCATGTGCTTGGATATTTTAAAATACTATGAGTCAAAAAAGACATCATAATGAAAATTAGAATACATTTTGAAGTGAACAATTATGAACATAGTGCATATAAAAATTTGTGCAGTACAGACAATATAATAAAGGAAACTTATAGCCTTAAAAATATAATTGGAAAGAACAAATCTTGAAAAATAAGTGAGTTAAACATCCATTCAAAATGTTGGGAAAAAACCAGAAACAAACATTCATAGGAATTTTTGTTTCTATTAATGATTGAATACATGCAACAGACGATCAACAAAGACTAAAGTTGATTCTTAGAAAATGCTAGTAAAATTGACAAACTTTAGGCAAGATTGATCAAGTGAAAAAGAATGAAGATATAAAAAACGAATATCAGGAATTAGAAAGAAAATGACTACAGATCTTGCAGAACATAAAGATAATGTGAGAATGTTATGAACCGTATTAGCCAATAAATTTGCAAATTCAGGTAAAGTAGGCAAACGTATCATACCATATAAGTTAATAACAACGATTCAAGAAGAAACAGGAAGCAAAAGTAATTCCACAACTGTTAATACAATTGAATTAGAGCTCAAACTATTCTCAAAAAGAAAACTTCATATCAGATGGCTTTTCCTGCAAATTCTGCCAAATATTCAAGAAATATTTCACAAATTCTTCAATATAAAAGGAAATATATACCCAAACTTATTTTATAAAGCTTGTAGAATGAATATTGATACCAAAACCTGACAAGAGCAGCACAAGATGGGAAAATTACAGGCCAATGTCACTGATGAACATAGATGCAAAATATAAAAATAAATAGGCAAAACAAATCCAGCAATACTCTAAAGAAGATTATATTATGACCAAGTTGGGTCTATCCCAAGAATTCATGGTTAGTTTAACATTCGAAAATGAATCAGTATAATTTGCCATATGTACAGGAAAAATAAATGTGATTATATTAATAGGTGTAATAAAATAAGTATTTGATAACCTTCAGCATCCACTCATGTTTTTTAAAAGAACATCTAGCATGCCATGAGACCAGAAGAACCAGAAGGTTCCCGGCTGCTGTCGCTGAACATTTTGATCAAAGAGTCCACAGAAAAGCCCTGATCAAAAGGGGGAAAATGCAGAACAGAATTTCAAATGAACCCTAGACTTTTTGGAGCCACTGAGGGTGAATGAACTCCTGAAACTATTGCCGTGAGATAATCTTTAAACATTACACCAAAAGCATTCCCTTGAATCATCTTAAAACTGAAGTATGAAAAAGAAAAAACCAAACTGTTGCTGTTGATTCCAACTCAGAGACTCTGTAAGACAGAATAGCACTGCCCCATAGAGTTTCCAAGGTGCAGGTGGTGGATTCAAACTGCTCTTCTTTTGCTTGGCTACCGTATCACTTAACCACTGTGCCATGAGGGCTCCAGAACATTAGCTTACTTAACTAATAAAAATGGTCTACCTTGAGCATATGCTCTTTTAAGAACTGTCTACATGGCATCAGATTGCCAACAGCTACTGAAAAGATTAGATAGGAACCTTAAGGAGCAGTGGGTTTATGTTAATGACAGAGGAACAACTCAGAAATGGAGGGTAAGAATGGTTGCACAACTTCAAGAATGTAGCCAGTGTTATTAAATTGTACAGGTGGAAACTGTTAAGTTGGTGTATGTTTTGCTGCATATATTCTCAACCAGAAAAAATACAGGTAATGATTAACAAAAAATGTCAAGGAGAGCTAAATATTTTGAAAATAAGACAGAGTTGCATGTGAGGGAATGAGTAGGGTGAGCTGTTTTAGATTAATAGTAAAGGCTTATGGGAGCAGGATATTTGAGGAGATAACTGACCTATATCAAAGGAGAGAATAGGTTTATGAAGTTCTGAAGGGAGGGATATTGCCAATAAAGGCAAGAGTTGTTTCTGAGGCCCTTAAATAACCAAGTGTTTTGGAACGTTTGAGGAAGCTCAGGAAATAAGTCATGGCTAGTGTGGAGTGAACCGAGGGAAGACTGTTAGGAAATGAGGTTAGTATGGTGAGCAAGCCCCGCATCATGAAAGACCATGGGAAGGATTTGGGAATTTTTCCTAATTGCCATGAGAAGCCACTGAAATGATGCTGTTATGTAGATTGTAAGAGGGAAGATCGGTGCATGGAGTCCAGTTTTAACCAAGAGAAGATGGTGGATGTAAGGTGGAGGTAGTGAGAAGTGGATAGAGTCAGGATTTATGTTAAGGTAGTGCCAAGAGTCCAGAATATGTCAATGGATTGGATGCAAGATTTGAATAAAGGAGAGAAATCAAGGATGATTTCTAGGTTTTTGTCCTGAACAACCCAGAGGATAGTGAGAACTTTTGCTGAGATAAGGAAGACTGGGAGGTAGATAAGACACTTGGACGAAGAATTTTATTTGAACCACATTAAGTTTGAGATGCCTCGTAGACATTCAAGGGGAGATGTGAGGTCAGCCATTGGTGAAGGAACAGGGCAGAGTATGTAAATGAGGGTATCCTAGGGCTCAGGTGGAATTGACTGCCACGAATTGGCTCAGCTAACCTAGACAGTGAGAAGTGATGAGTGATGTTGCTTAAACAGGGCATGGAAATCAATGAAAAAGGTGTGGGAGTGGCAGGGAAGCTAAGGTAGAGAAGTTTCTCTCTCCCTAAACCTGATTAGCTGGATTTGAAGACATCATAAGTTCGTGTATGAGAAATATCCAGCAAATTACCAGTTGATTTAATAAATTGATAACAAAGTCCACCTTTCAGCCAAAGATTGAAAAGCAAACAAACCAATTGCCATCCAGTGAATTCTAACTCTTAGCAACCCTATAGGACTGAGTAGAACTACCCCATAGGGTTTCTAAGGAGCAGCTGGTGAATTCAAACAGCAGACCTTTTGGTTAGCAGCTTAGCTCTTACCCACTGCACCACCAGGGCTCAGACCAAGAATAACACATGTGAGGAACTTACTCCTTAGTTCAATCAAGTATGTAGAAATAGAAATTTGTAATTTTGGAGATTCCCCTCTTTTTTTTTCAAAATGGGGGGCACTGAGATGGAGGATTTTCCTATGCCCACCATCCTAAGGGATTTAATTAACCCATAGTTGAGACATTGTAAACATCTGAAGAAATTATTACCTTTGAGAAATTTGAGGGTGAGTAGGCATATCACCTGGCACCTCTTAAACTCCTTTTAAAAACCTGACTTGAAGACTCACCTGCCTTTTTGAATAAGTGCCAGCTTGAATAGGCAGGGTTCAGGGAATTGCCAACCAAAGGTATGGTTTCTCCAGAGGCCTCCAAGGGGTGTAAAAGAAGAGCGGAGCCAGACCCCGTGCTTGGGACACACCCTTGGTAGGAAATATTTGAGTGTGTGTGTGGTGAGGGGAGCACTGGGTGTGGGAGAGTGGGGTGGGTGGGTAATAGGGAAATGCCTGTTTTTTTTTTTTTTTAAGAAACAGTTTTTTACTTTTTTTTTTTTTTAATTACAATGAACAGTTCAGTGGAGACACATTCCTTATCTGCAGGGGCTAGTGGAAGTGCTGATAGCTGAGAATGTAGCCTGCTCCCCAAGTGCGAGTTGGCATTTTGGAGAGAAAACTTGATGTTTGGAGCACTGACTGGCCCTGCCTTTTCTAAATAATTAAGGGTGGTGGGGTGGTGGTAAGAGAAAGAGGATGGTCTATGAACACTGACCCTGGAAAATTAACCCGAGTGTGTGGGTTGTGGATAGCAGGAAAAGAACATCACCCGCAAATGACAGCAGTGCCTTTATTTATTTATTTATTTATTTATGCTTCTTTTTAGTTCTGAGTTGTTTTTAAGCCAGAAATTAATGGGGCCACCATGAGTTTTCAGAGAATGAGTTTTACAAAAATCTAAGTGTTTTAAATATTGCAAGGATTTACTTATATATGCTGTATATGAGAAAATCCTTACAGTTACAGGGAGGAGAAAGAAAGTATATTCAGGAATTAAATTTTCACAGTTCTCTGACTTCTTATATTTCTCCTGTTGTCCATTTTTCTTTTTTTGTCCTTCATCCACCCCTTCCACCTTGACCCACTGTCTTCATCATCTAGTGCTGCCATAACAGAAGTACCATGAGTGGATGGCTTTAACCGAGAGAAATGTAATACCTCACATTGAAGTAGGCTAATAGTCCACATTCAAGGCAACAGCTCTAGGGGAAAGCTTTCTCTCTCTTTCGGCTCTGGAAGAAGGTCCTTGTCCTTAGCCTTCCCATGGTCAAGGAGCTTCTCAGGTGCAGGGACCCTGGGTCCAGAGGACGTGCTCTGCTCCTGGTGCTGCTTTCTTGATAGTCTGAGACCCCCAACTCTCCGCTTGCTTCCCTTTCGTTTTATCTCTGGAGAGATAAAAGGTGGTGCAGGCCACACCCCAGGGAAAGGTGACCTGAGTGAGGGTGGTGTTACAATCCCACCCTAATCCTCTTAAAGTAAAATTACAATCACAAAATGGAGGACAACTACACAATAGTGGGAATCATGGCCTAACCAAGTTGAGACACACATTTTTTACGGTCATAATTCAATCCATGACACCCACCAAACCAAACTTGTCACCATCAAGTTGATTCCAACTCATAGAGACCCTAGTTGATTCGAACTCATAGAGACCCTATAGCATAGAGTAGAACTATTCCATAGTTTCCAAGGACTAGTTGGTGGATTCGAACTGCTGACCTTTTGGTTAGCAGCTGAGCTCTTAACCACTATGCTACCAGAGCTCCTCTTGATCCACAGTCCACCCTAATTCACCACTGTGTTAGAAACTAAGGTTTTGCTACTCTGAAATAAGAACCTTTTACTATACTTTTGTGTTAGTGGTTGCTTTTGGTACGTCTTTAAGCACTGAACAGTTACCTCATACCCGTTAAAAACCCATTGCCACTGAGTCTATTCCAACTCATAGCGGCCCTATAGGGCAGAGCAGAACTGTGCCATAGACTTTCCAAGGAGCGCCTGGTGGATTTGAACTGATGACCTTTTGGTTAGCAGCCATAGCTCTTAAACAGTACACCACCAGCGTGGGAGGGGTTTAATTGATAACATGATGGTCTGGGCTCCAAGGGAGATGGAATGGATGTGCAGGAGAAGGGCATGCAGAGTCTGCCTGTATAGTCCCCAGAACTCTGTTCAAGATCATAACACACCTCAGTAATCGCTTGAATCTAAACATACAACTTTAACAGTTGATGTAAATGACTTTACACATGAATTTTGGAACTCAACTGTTTCTCAATGGAAGTTCCTTCAACCTAGCCGTTTGTTTGTATTCCCTTAATAATTATGAAAGCTAACAATTATTGTGTTCATTCTGTGTGTAAGGCCTTTTTCTAAGTGCCTTGTGTGTTTTATTTAACCTGCGTAACAACCTTTTGAATAAGACCCATTTTAGAAATGGGAAACTGAGGCAGTGAGAGGTAAAGTAACGTGCCCAGATCACCCAGCTGATAAATTGAGTTAGGATTTAAACCCAGGCAGTTTGTTTCAGAATTTGCTTATGTAATCACTGTACATGACAGCAGTGAGCCCTAGTGGCTCTGTGGTTAAAGAACTTGGCTGCTAACTGAAAGGTCAGTGGTTCGAACCCACCAGCCTCTCTGTAGGAGACAGATGTGGCAGTCTGCTTCAGTGAAAACCCTATGGCGCAGTTTTACTCTGTCCTTTGGGGTCACTGTGAGTTAGAATCGACTTGATGACAGTGGGTTTTGGCACATAATACTAATGTGCAGTGTATTCTGTATGCCGTGTACATGTTCAGAAACTAATTTTCCGAACATTTATGCCATATATAGATTACCAATCCAGTTGCCGTTGAGTAGATTTTCACTTATGACGACCCTGTGAGTTTTCAGAGTAGGACTGCCCTCCATACGGTTTTCAATGGCTGTGACTATTTGGAGGTAGATTGCCAGGCCTTTCTTCCAAGGCAACTCTGAGTGTATTTAAACTGCCAACCTTTCAGTTAGTAACTGAGCACTTAACTCTTTGTGCCACCTAATACATATATATACTAGGAGGTTTTCCTCCTTATTTGTACTTTAACGTTTTTTAGACTCTTACGAATACGTGTTCCTGGCAGTGAACTAGATGCTAAAGAACAGAATAGGCACATGTAACCCTCTCTCACCTTCTCCCTCCCCTCTTTCACAGAGATGAAATGAAAAGGAATTAATGAAGACAGATCACTGGATTAGGGCCCATACTCAGGGCTATAACAGCATGGGGGGTTTCTCCTGTCACTTCAGTTCTTGTTCAGGAATTGGTACCTGCTTTTTGTGAATCACAAAGACCAGTGCTGTATATCAAGCCATTTAGATTTGGGGTATGGAGCAGTGATTTAAAAAAATTAAATTTTATTTTCAGAGATTTTTTTCTAATAATTGTTTACATTTATTTATTTTTTTTAAAGTTAGACCCTGGTTTATTTTAGAGAGGAACAAACTTTCAAAGTTTTTAAGCAAACATTGGTCAGGGCTGGGCTTTTTTTTTATATTAACTTTTATTGAGCTTCAAGTGAACGTTTACAAATGAAGTCAGTCTGTCACATATAAGTTTGTATACACCTTACTCCGTACTCCCACTTGCTCTCCCCCTAATGAGTCAGCCCTTCCAGTCTCTCCTTTCGTGACAATTTTGCCAGCTTCCAACTCTCTCTATCCTCCCATCCCCCCTCCAGGAATTGGCATCTCCTTTTTGTGAATCACAAAGACCAGTGCTTTATATCAAGCCATTTAGAACTGGGGTATGGAGCAGTGATTTAAAAAAATTAAATTTTATTTTCAGAGATTTTTTCTATTAATTGTTTACATTTATTTTAATTGTATATTCTAAAACCCCTACAAAAAGGCATGAAATAATTGTTTAAATTTTAATTCATATGGGTCAAAATGTATGTTAAACTACCTATCGTCATCTTCACAGTCGTCGTTATGTTTGAGCCAATTGTTGTGGCCACTTGTTACCAAGTATGACCTGCTTCTCCAGGGACTGATCTCTCCTGACAACATGTCCAAAATATGTGAGATGAAGCCTCGCCATTCTTGTTTCTAAGGAATATTCCGGCTGTACTTCTTTCAAGACAGATTTGTTCATTCTTTTGGCAGTCCATGGTATATTCAATATTCTTTGCAAACACCGTTGCCAACCTTTCATGTGCGTATGAGGCCACTGAAAGCACCATGGCTTGAGTCAGGCACACATTAGTTTTCAAGGTGACATCTGTACTTTTGAACACTTTAAGAGGCCTCTGGCAGCAGATTTGCCCAATGCAATGTGTCGTTTGATTTCTTGACTGCTGCTTCCGTGGGTGTTTATTGTGGATCCAAGTAAAAATGAAGCCCTTAATGACGTGAACATTTTCTCCGTTTATCATGATGTTGCTTATTGGTCCAGTTGTTAGGCTGTTAGTCTGTAGTCTTTGATCTTCAGCAGTAAATGCTTTAAGGCCTCTTCACTTTCAGCAAGCAAGATTGTATCATCTGCATATCTCAGGTTATTAATGAGTCTTCCTCCAATCCTGATGCCTTATTCTTCTTCAGACCAGCTTCTCAGATTATTTGCTCAGCATACAGGTTGAATACATATGGTGAAAGGATACAACGGTGATGCACACCTTTCTTGACTTTAAACCATGCTGTATTCCTTGTTCTGTTTAGATGACTGCCTCTTGTTCTATGTACAGGTTTCTCATAAAAACAGTTAAGTGTCCTGGAAATCTCATTCTTCCCCATGTTATCCATAAGTTGTTATGAGCTGGAGTAGGTCTCAGAAATAATGTACCATTTCTTCCAGTTGGTTGTGCATGGCTGCCTACTTCCCTAGGTGGTGGCAGGTAAGGCCTGTCTCAGAAACACTCTCCTCCCCACTTAGCATGAGTTTTCACACTGCTCCATCTTCTTTCCCTTGTGTGTCTCCTGCCCTCCTCAGTGGCTGGGGAAAATGATAGTAGTCCACTGATGAGATTTATTCTTTTATTATACTTTATTTTATTATTTGTTTTTATAACATAGTTCTGTTAAAATCAAGGGTAATAAAAATGTTTGTATGATGGAAGTGGATAATCCCACCCACTGTGTCCATCTAAAGTTTCATGAGAAAACTGTGCCCACAACAGAGGGCTCCCACTCCTCTGGCTCACTGTATTTTCTCCTTGTTTATTTGCTCTTCCCTCTTTCCTGATGGATGTATGGAACCACTGAGCTTCAGGACTCCACAATTCTGCTTTTCATACCAGTGTTACTGTAATCTTGGGTTCCTGGGCTGCCTTGCCACAGATTTACTCATTCTGTTTCTGTTAATTATTTCATTACTTAAAAATCTCTCATGAATTTTTCCAGAAGTACATTCTATTCCTCAAAAACTTGGAAGCAATGGGAAAGTATGCAAAAAAAAAAAACAAGAAAACATACGTAATGCATAGAATAAATTATTAACGTTCCGATATGTCTATTTTCTTGCTTATATTGGCATGTATGTGTATTAGAGTCTCTGGTTGATGCAAATGGTTAATATCTTGAGCTGCTGACAGAAAGTTGGAGTTCAGGTCCACCCAGAATTGCTGTGAAAGAGAGGTCTGGCAGCCTACTTCCGAAAACTCAGCCATTGGAACCCCTATGGAGTACAGTTCTACTCTGGCACAGTGGTGTCATCATGAATCAGAACTGACTCAGTGGCAACTGGTTTTATGTGGGTATTAGCACACACAGTTATGTGTATTAACACAGATATTATATCCTGATATTTTCATTCAACATTAGTCTTTTCATGGTAATTTTTTTTTGTTTTTTTTTAATGAGGGCATTAAATTACTTTGTAATATTCTGTGTGCATGTACTATATGGTTTTTAGCGATTTGACTATAGTTGCAATAATGTGCATGTTTCTAGTAATCTTTAAGCTATACTTACCTCTTTTTAACATACATCTCTGCCATTAAATCTCTTTGTTTAAGTGTTGTTTAACACTCATTACGCCTAAGGGATGGTCTCAGAAGCAGCCCTGATCAGTTTTTCTCCCTCTTACTCATGAAGCCCCTTAATGTATTCCAAGGTATCAACTACGAAGGATTTTACGTCCTTATCGTTTGTTTATTTTTCATTCAGTCAGTATATTCCATGGGCCAGAAATAGTCTATGTTATGCAGATACAGTGGTGAAAGGTACACACTGTCCCTGTCGTCATGAAGGGGACAACCCAGTGCAGGTGGGAGGAGCACTGGGGAAATGCAGCTGAGAGCAAGGACAGACAACCCTCCAGGAAGCACACTGGACTTCAGAGAGGCTTGCTGGCTGCTGTTCACCTGGCAGGCTTCTAGATACCCGAGTACCCTTGGGCTTGGTGCCTGCTCCTCTCTCTACTGACACCCTCCCTCTAGGATGCCTCAGTGAGTTCACTGCTGTCTATTTGTAGCTAAGGACGTGAGGTTTATACCTCCGTCCATTCAAACTCCTCCTGGGTCCAGACTCATATATTGAAATGTCAGCCTAACTCTCTGTATTGACCTCTTTATGCATTATAATGCTACATTCCTCATATGGCCATCATGAAAAGCAAACATGAAAGAAAAAGCACAGGAGTGCCTGGCACCAGTGTAGGTACTCAATGAACATTAGCTGTTGGTATTATTCTTGACATCTCCACGTGGGGTGAAGTTTTATTACCTGACATCTCCATGTGGATATCTAACAGCTACACCATGTTATCTAGGCTATGAAACAATTCTTGGTTCCAACCACCATTCCGTTCTTATCGATGAATTTCTCAAGGCTTCGGTGATGGGAGTGTGTGTTTTTCCACACAATGGACATGATTAGGAATGGTAGGCCAGGTCCTGCACAATAAATTGCTCCAACATTCCTATGGGTGACCATTGAGACAAGTTTCAGCCACTGAATGTAGCAAAGAATTGGAACTACTCTCAGCTGTTCATGTGAGTACTCTCAATCCAGAATATCTGGTAAGTCGACTGTTAGGGATTGAATTGTGTCCCTCCAAAATGTATGTGGAAATCCTAACCTCTGTACCTGTAATTCTGACCTTGTTTGGAAATAAGGGGCCTGCTTTTATTATGTGAATGAGGTCATACCAATGTACGGTGGGTCCTAAGCCTAACTCTTCTTAGTTATAAAAGGAGCAGAATACACACAGACACAAACAGGTGAAAAGGAAGACAGACAAAGAAGACAGATGCTTCTAGAAGGCCAGGAACACAAATGATTGCTGGCATCTACTAGAAGCTGAGGTAGACAAGGAAGGACCTCCCACTACAGCCATGCCCTGAATTCGAACGACTACCTGCTAAACTGTGAGAAAATAAATTTCTGTCCTTTAAAAGCCATCCAGTTGTGTTATTTTTTGTTATGGAGGGACTAGGTAACTAACACACATACCCGTGCTTATAAGTTCAGCCCAGTGCAGAATAATTTTCTTCCCTCCTTGGTCTAGCCCACCCGAACCTGCTCTTTCCCTATCAGTGTCCTTTGCTTTCACCTAAGAGCTATGACAGAGTCCGCTTGATGCTGACGCATTGAAATTTCAATTTATTTTTTATTTATGATTACTATTAATTCCAATATTTTCTACGGTTTTCAATGGAGACAGTCCTATAATCTATGAATAGCAGTTATACTTTTTTTGTACTAGCTTACACTTCCAGTGTTCAATGTTTAATAAAAATAATGATAGAAGCATCCTTATTTTATTGTTTATTAATTTTAAAGAGAATGTCCCACACGTCACCATGAACTATCATGCTAGTTGTAGTTTTCCACATTCGGGAACTCCTTTTCTGTTCCATGTTTGGTCCTAGTCCTTATCTCTCCGTGTGATTGGATTTTATCAACCTGCTTTGCCCCCATCTCTTGAGGTGAGCATATGTCTTCTCTTCTTTCACCTATGCATGTGGTGAATGAAATTACTAAATCTTTAATGTTCACTCAAATTTGTATGCCTGCAATAAACCGCCTTGATCATGGCATGTTACCTGGTTTACCCTTTGCTGGATTTCCTTTGCTGGCATCTTATGTAGGGTTTTGCATCTCAGTTACTGAGTGTGCTTGTCCTCTAACTCTTCTTCTACCTTCCTTCTCTAATTTGTTATCATTTTTAAACTAGCCATAAGGATCAAGTTAAGGGAGTGTCTCATGGTTTTCTAATCTCTGTTGACTATGTACAAGATTAAAATTACTGTTTCTTGCATGTTAGCTGGAACCTGACTGGAAACAATCTAGGTCTGCCATTTTCTTTGTAGGGAGATCTTGAACTACTGACCCATTTTATTTAGTGGTTAAAGGCCTCTTCTGGTGCTAATTTACTTGTAAAAAATTCTGATGCATGTTCTAGGTTGCTCGAATCTCATCTTTAAATATATTGATTATCAGGGCTTGTAGCCTCATGCAAGCCAATTAATCAATCCCAGATTTCCCCAAAGTCAGGCTCTGCAACTCTTCGCGGTACCAAATTCCCTCATCTAAGACTTATTTGCAAAGAAAGAGACAACAGTATGCTATCTACGCAGTTGTGTATCCGCAGCCTTCTTGAGTCCATAACGTGAGGTTACAGTTTTCTAATACTTTTTTTGTAATTGTTCTTTTTCTTAATTTTTTTCCTTTTTTCACTGCCAACGCCCCCCCCACCCCAGTCTAGTAGTTTTAAAGTTGTGCGTTTCAGGTTCAAGTCTGTAATCCAGCTGGGATTCTGTGTGTGCTGCATGTGTGCATCAAAAGAACATGCTTCTAGAAGCAGAAAGCAGGCAGTGCGACAGTTGGGTGGTTGGCGGGGCGGGGGGAGGGGAGCTGCTGCCCAGAGAGGGCGCCCGAGGGAGGCAGAGATGCGGGGCTGCCCACCGCAAGCCCGCAGACTCCAAGGAGGCGGAACCTGCGTGCGCCATGAGCCTTTTGAGACAGGCCCAAGCCCGCCCAGCCGGGTGCTAACCTCGCACCCGCCAGGCTTGCGGGTTCCCCCAGGACTAGGGGAAGCCTAAGGCCAAGGAGGGCAAGGTCTAGGGTCTGGACCTGGGAACTGGTTCTGCCACGTGTGATCGCAGCACTTATGCTGGGAAGGAGGGCAGGAAGCATATCGCAACGTGCGTCCGGACGATGACCCAGAAGGGCAGGAGTTGTGGTCACCCACGGACTCTGCGTCTGCATATGGACGCCCCCAGGGTGCAATTCCAGGAGCAGAAGGCAAAGCCACAGAGGCCACAGTGCACCTCGCCGATGCTCCGCAGGGGCATTGCCCCAAATTTGGGGAACAGTCCCTCCTCTGGGCTAGGGACTTTGTTTCCTCCATTGTCATCACTGACTGTGAGCAGACTCTTGTCTAGGCAGACTAATGAGGAGTTATCAAAATGAGCTTCAAAGTCCGGATTTGAGTTAAGGATCATAAATTAACACAGAGAAATACGACTTTAGCAATAAGTGCCTGCTTGAAGCCCAAGTTGCCTGAAAACACGGAATTTCAGTCTTTCAGCTCCTCTGCTAATCTAGGGACTAAGAACAGGATCTCACTGGAGCTCAGAGATGTGGGGCACTGGGAATACTCTGGGTCTGTCTGCTCATGGCTGATTGCCTGATTCCCAGTTTTATTATACAGCTTAAATACAGACCAGAAGAGGAGTTTGGGGCTTGACACCTGACATCTTAACACCAGTTCCTGTTTCTTGAGGAAGGAAGAGGTAAAATAAATCAGCGTTTACTGTGTCGTTCTCCATCCCCGGAAGTCCTGATGAAGACCCTCTCAGGTAAGGATTGACAGGGAGTGGCTTGGTTTACTATTCAACTTTGTCCTTCAGTCACTTTGTTTATGTCCTGCATGTAAACTGTTGTGCATTGAGAAGCATTCTAATTCTTGTGCAGAAGGACTAGACCTCCTGCAGAATGACTATATTGTGCCTCCCTCGGGCACCCCTGTCTGCGCAGCACCCCCCAACGCCAACTGCCCAACCGCCTCTCTCCTGGCATTCTGCTTCTAGAAGCATGTTCTTTTGATGCAGAGATGCAGCACACACAGAATCCCAGCTGGATTACAGACTTGAACCTGAAGACCTTATGCAGAATGACAATTTATGAACCACTAAGCTCAGTACTAAAGCAGGTACTTACTCCTCAGAGAAGGCCCTGGGGGAGGTTGACACCTGCATTCCCCAGCGCTCCTGCTGCTCTAGAAGTGCCTGAAATGCCTCTCTGGGAAAGGCCTTCAGAGTAGTAGGCTCATGGCCCACATGGGAATTCAGGCCTGTTTTTCTGTTAGAACGTCTCATTTCGCTCTGAAAATATTATTATCCAGTTTATTCACCAGGCATGAGTACAGACATCTCATATTTTCAAAATTAACCCCATTCTCTAATACTAATTTGCCACCAAGAGTATATTCCAAAGTTTTTCCAATAGGCTAGAAAGTCTTTGCAAAGAGGGGAGTCCTGCGCCATGTTGTGCAGTGACAACAGGGTTGGCATAATATGTTTACCGAGATACCTACCACTTTTTTTTATTTTTTATTGTGCTTTATTTGAAACTTTACAGAGCAAATTACTTTCTTGTTCAACCATTTATACACAATTGTTTTGTGACATTGGTTGCAATATTCATGATGTGTCAATATTGTCCTCTCCTATGCTCCAGTTCCCCGTTTCCATCCGCCATGATTCCTGTTCCATCCTGCCCTCTTTTCAGTGCTTTTGGGCTGGTTTTGTACTTTTGGTCTCATACACATGATTGAACTAAGAAACACTTTCTTCACGTGTGTTATTGTTTGTTTTATATACCTGTCTAATCTTTGGTGGAGAGCGAACTTCCGAAGATACTTTCCACTTTGTTGCTTTCCATAATTCCTGAAATTCCAAGCCTGCCACCTGAAGAACTTCCTTTAGTGTTTCATTTAGAGCAAGTCTGGTGGCGATGAATTCTCTTAAGCGTCTTTTACCTGAGAATGTCAATATTTTTCCTTTACTCATGAAGGAAATAACAGCCATAGAACACTGGGTTAATGTTTCTTTTCTTTCAGTATTGAAAAAAATGTTGTTTTCACAGCCTTTTGGCCTCCATGGCTTCTGATGATGAATACAGAGTCATTCCAATTGTTTCTCCTGTGTGAGATGAGTTGTTTTCTCTCTAGCTTCTTTGAAGATATTTTCTTGGTCCTTGTTATTCCACAATTGACAATGAGGCATTTGGGCGTAAAATTATGTGAGTTTAACTTGTTGGAGTTTGCATGGCTTCTTGAATCTGTAAGTTTATGTCTTTCAACAAATTGGGAAAGTGTTGAGCCAGTATTTCTTGAGATACTTTTTTCTACACCACATATTTTCTCTACACCGTATGGAATTCCAATAAATAAATGTTAGATATTTTTGAATTTTTTTGAGGCTCTGTTCATTTTTTTTCAATATTTGTTCTCTGTTTTCAGATTGGATATTTTCAATTGAACTGTTTTCATCTCATTGATCCTTTTGTCTGTCAACAGCATTCCGCTGTAGAGCTGATCAAGTGAATTTTTTATCTCTATTTTTCTGTTTTTCCTGTCTAAAATTTTCATTTGTGAATGGTTTCTATGTATTTTTCTAAGTTGTGCCTGTTACTTCTTTGAGCATGGTTAAAGTAGCTTTTTAAAGTTTTTGTCTGTGATTCCAAGACTGTGTCTTACTTCAATCTTACTGAAAATGTCGATGTTGTTTGTTTTAGGAATCACTTGACCCAGTTATGTTCAGGCTGCAGGTTCTTTCCCAACTTCTGTGTGCTGTGGCTCAGATGTCAGTTCAGATTTTGAAGACTTTGCAGTGATATTTGGATGTAATCTATGGGAGTGTCACTCAGTCTGGGACCTTGTTGGTGTTCTAACCCATAATGCAGTTCTCAAAGGATTGATCTACTTCTTAGGGTCAGAGCAAAGCATATGCAACTGTGGGAGTGGGGAGGGGTATGAAAAACAACTTTATGGTATCCCTCTCTTGAGCCGCCTGGTCTCTGTCTCTCTGAGGCTCTCTGATGTCTGAGCAGCTACCTTCCTTGTCCACTGGCAAGAATGTTGGGGCTTTAATCTCTTCATTCTGCTGCGCAATTAAGTGACTGGGTCTGCGTATGAGGCCAAATAATGGTAAGATGGAGAAAATGTAACAGAGATTCCTGTACATTATTTGGTTCTTATATACTTAGGTCAGAGAGAAGGCACACTGTTTCGGGTGATACTTCGAAACAGGTATGGAGAAAAAGGCATTAACAGGTCGATAGCTGCATACTAGGTGTTACGGATTAAATTCTGTCTTCCCAAAATGTATATATCAGCTTGACTAGGCCATGCTTCTCAGTATTGTGCGATTATCCACCATTTTGTCAGCTGATGTGATTTTCCAATGTATTGTAAATCATACCTCTATGATGTTAATGATCGAGGATTTGAAGCAGTTATGTTAAGGAGGCAGGGCTCAGTCTACAAGATTAAGTTGTGTTTTAAGTCAATCTCTTTTGAGCTATAAAAGAGAAAAGAGCAGAGAGACAGGGGGACCTCAGTAGCACCAAGAAAGAAGTGTCAGGAGCAGTGCATCCTTTGGACCTAGGATCCCTGTGCTGAGAACCTTCTTGTCCAGGGGAAGATTGGTGACAAAGACCTTCTCGTAGGAGTGACAGAGAGAAAAAGCCTTCCCCTGGAGTTGGCACCCTGAATTTGGACTTATAGTCTCCTAGACTGAGAGGGAATAATTTTCTTTGTTAAAGTCATCCGTTTGTGGTATTTCTGTTACAGGAGCACTAGATATCTAAGACGCTAGGTACCAGGAGATGTACATTTCCCAGCTCTTTCACTCCCAGGGACACTGTGACTAAGTAGCCAATGCCATAAATCCATGCGAGCAGACTGTTCTGATTACTGCTTTGACTCTACTGTCTGTTATGGTAACCACACCCACCTTGTCTTTGTTGATTGAGTGCCACCACTTGGATGCTACCACCATGGGGTCCAGTCAACTGCATTGTAGTCAGGTGTCTTCATTCAGTTAGGGCAGTTCTCACTGTGGACTCTTCCTTGTATAAAATAGCAACCACAGAAGTCTTCAGTAATGCTGGGGCTTGCCTCCCAAATTTGTACCTCACTGCTATGGTAAAAAGAGAGCCCTCTGGGCACTCCGTGTGTGGGTCTGTGGGTCCAGCCTAATAAATCCATTCTAACATTCCAATTTCCCTCAGCCTTTGGATACCTTCTCCTACAGTATACAATGGCAGATCTGCCATTTCCACTTGATTTATTTTAGGCCACCACTTAATCCATGCTTCAGTAAACCAGACAAATAAACTATGAGATCCTTTTCTAACCTCTCAAGCTGAAACACTGAATGAAGAATCTATGCTTCCTGGGCCTATATCAATAAACTCAGACTAATTCACCTTTATGTTGCTTGCACCATTACCCCACACCCATAATAGCCATTCCCACACATATTCACCAGGTTTCTGTATGTATATATTAGAAAAATCAAGCAGTTCTTTTGGAGTTTAGCATAGCTTTTCCTGGGTCACACTTTATAGTTCACGTTTTGGGGCTTGTTGGGACTGAAGTCTAGGTATAGGTCTAGAAGCAAAAATGGGCAGTGGCAGTGGGATGTTCAGCCGTGTCTTATAAGGCATCTGCCTAATGTGATGCCCCAGGCAATGCCCCAGACACCACCCCAGGAGACAACTCAAACAAGACACTTCAGGCACAGCTGGGGTAATCTCATCAGATGGAGGTGGAAGGGATAATTGTTTTACTGGGAAGGGTGCCTTAGCCGGCAAAGTTAGAGAATCTCTTCAGATGGGAGTAAGAGGTCTGGTTCTGTTAGGAAGAGCGATTCAACAGAAATTGAAGGTTCATTGTCCCCCGCTTCCTATCTGCCCATATGTCCTCATCCCAAGTTTCAGGATCCCATTTCTTCCCAATCAGTGCCCTCACTCTAACTTCAGAAACCATTTGAGGTTGGATATTCAACCGGCGCTTTAATTCAGTCACTCTTATGATAAGAATCTGAGTTTATTTTTGGCAGCCTTAGCCTCGTTACTATAAGAAATATGGTTTTCTTTCTGGGCACAAGTGGCAGCTTTCAGATCTTGTATGTGGTGCTTCGGCTTTGAGCCCATTTCTTTCATTCACCAGTGTGGCTCCAAAAGCAGGACCAACCAAGCAGCTTCCTTATTATTCTTATTCTGACAAAATTATAGAAAAGTATCAAATATGTAATCAGGCAGAGCCTTGTCTCACAAATATTTGATCCAGTTGTAGTAGTATTTTGCGTATTTCTATTGTCACCTCCCATCATGGATTAGCAATAGCCTATTTACTACTGGAGACAGTCATCAGTGCCTTTAAGACTAGCCAGACTTGAGAATCAATTCAGAAAACTCATCCTTAAGATTTGGTTCCTCTAGAACCACTGTAGGTACCAAATGTCTTAGCCTGGGATCTCTAGAGATGCAAAACTGCTGAACAGGATATATATATATACACATATATATAAAAAAAAAGAGTGTGTGTATATATATGTGTGTGTATGTGTGTATATATATATAAAAAAAATTTTTTTTTTATATGGAAACCCTAGTTGCATAATGGTTAATAGCTATAGCTGCTAACCAAAAGGTTAGCAGTTCGAATCCACCAGGCGCTCCTTGGGAACTCTGTGGGGCAGTTCTGCTCTGTCCTGTAGGGTCACTATGAGTTGGAACCGACTCGACGGCAATGGGTATATATATGTATGTATATACACACACACACACACACACACACACACACACACATACATATATATACGCATACATATGTTAGTTGTGGCTGTTAGATGCCATCGATCCTGTGTAAAACAGAATGAAACACTGCCTGATCCTGAACCATCCTCACAATCATTGCTATGTTTGAGCCCATTCTTGCAGCCATTGTGTCAGTTCATGTTGTTGAGCGCCTTCCTCTTTTTTTCTGACCCTCAGCTTTTCCAAGCATGATGAGCCTCTCCTGGGACAGGTCCCTCCTGAAAATATGTCCAAGGCACGTGAGACAAAGTCTTGCCATCCTTGCTTCTATGGTGCAATCTTGGTGTACTTCTTCCCAGATGGATTTGTTTATTCTTCTGGCAGTGCATGGTATATTCAGTATTCTTTGCCAACACCATATTTTAAATGAATCAGTTCTTTGGTTTTCCGTATTCATTGTCTAACTTGCTCAAGCATGTGAGGTGATAGAAAATATCATGGCTTTGCTCAGGCACACCTTAGTCCTCAAAGTGACATCTTTCCTTCACAACACTTTAAGGAGGTCTTTTGCCATAGATTTGCCCAATGCAATACATTGTTTGAATTCTTGACTGCTGCTTCTGTGGGCACTGATTATGGATTCAAGTTAAATGAAATGCTTGATGACTTCAGTATTTTCTCTATTTATCATGGTGTTGCTTACTGGTCCAGTTGTGAGAATTTTTGTTTTCTTTATGTTGAGGTGTAATCCATACTGAAGGCTGTAGTGGTTGCTCTTCATCAGTAACTGCTTCAAGTCCTCTTTACTTTCAGCAAGCAAGGTCGTATCAGCTGCGTATCGTAGGTTGTTAGTGAATCTTTCTCCAAAACTGATGCCATGTTCTTCTTCTTACAGACCAGCTTCTCAGATTATTTGCTCAGCATACAGATTGAGTAAGTATGGTGAAAGGATACCACCATGACACATAACTTTCTGATTTTAAACCACACGGTATCCCCTTGCCCTACTCAAATGACTGCCTCTTGGTCTACGTAGATATTCCGCATGAATACAGTTAAGTGTTCTGGAATTCCCATTCTTTGCTAAGCTATCCATAATTTGTCATGAGCCACACAGTTGACTGTGCTTGTATAGGAAACAAAAATAGGTAAACATCTTACTGATATTCTCTACTTTCAGCCAGGATCCATCAGACATCAGAAATGATATCCCACGTTCCATGTCTTCCTCTGAATCCAGCTTGAATTTTTGGTAGTTGCCTGTCTGTGTACTGCTGCAACTGTTTTTAAATTATATTCAGCAAAATTTTTCTTGCATGTGATGTTAATGACATTGCTCGATAATTTCCGCATTGCGTTGGACCACCTCTCTTTGGAATAGGCACACATATAGATCTCTTTCAGTCATTTATTCAGGTAGCTGTCTTCCAAATATATTGGAATAGACAAGTGAGCACCTCCAGCACTGTGTCCCTGTGTTGAAACATCTCATTTGGTACGCCATCAATTCCTGGAGCCATGTTTTTTGCCAATGCCTTCAGTGCAGCTTGGAGTTCTTCCTTCAGTACCATCAGCTCTTGATCCTATGCTACCTCCTGATATGGTTGAACGTCGACCAATTCTTTTTGGTGTATTGAGTCTGTGTATTCCTTCCACCTACTTTTGATGTTTCCTGTGTTGTTCGATATTTTGCCCATAGAATCCTTCAGTATTGCACCTAGAGGCTTGAATATTTCCTTCAGTTCTTTTAGCTTGAGAAATGCCAGGTGTTTTCTTCCCTTTTGGTTTTCTAACTCCAAATCTGTTCACATTATATTATCATACTTTGTCTTCTCCAGCTTCCCTTTCAGGTATTCTATTGAGCTCTTTTACTTTATTTTTCCTTCTATTCTCTTTAGCTACTGTACATTCAAGAGCAAGATTCAGAGTCTCTTGTGACATCCTCTTTGGTGTTTGCTTTCTTTCCTGTCTTTCTAATGACTTTTTGTTTTTTTCATATATGATGTCCTTGCTATCATCCCACAACTAATCTGGTCTTCGATCATTAGTGTGCAGTGCATCAAATCTATTCTTGAGATGGTCTCTAAATTCAGGTTTGATATACTCAAGGGCATACTTTGACTCATGGACTTGTTTTAATTTTCTTCAGCTTCAACTTGAACGTGAATATGAGCAACTGATCATCTGTTCTGCAGTCAGCCCCTGGCCTGATTCTGACTCAGGATATTGACCTTCTCCATCATCACCTTCCACAAATTTGTTTTCTGTCTATTCTGCCTGGAGTGGTTCACGAGTATAGTCACCATTTATGTTCCTGATGAAAGGTATGTGCAATGAATGAGTCATTGGTCTTGCCAAATTCTATCATGTAAGCTTCATTGTCATTTCTATCATCAATACCTTATTTTCCAACTGCTGATTTGTCTGCTTTGTTTTCAACTTCGCATTCTAATTACGTAATTATCAGTACATCTTGATTGATCAATGCATCACGTTTGATCAGTTTCAAACTGCAGAACTTGGTAAAAACCTTCAACTTCTTCATCTTTCACATTCATGATTTGTGTGTAAATTTGAATAATAGTCTTATTAACTGGTCTTCCTGGTAGGCCTGTGGGTATTAACCTATTGCTCGTAGTGTACTTCAGAAAAGATCTTGAAATGTTCTTTTTATCGATGAATATGGTGCCGTTCTCTTCAGTATCTCAATCCTGGCATAGTAGGACATATCATTGTCTAGTTTAAAATGTCCAAAACCAAGCTATTTCAGCTCACTAATGCCTTGGATTACTGACCTTTATGCATTCGATTTCATTTTTGATGACTTCCAATTTCCCGATTCATACTTCCTTTATTCCACATTCTGATTATTAATGGATATTTGCATCAGTTTCTTCTCATGATGAGTTGTGCCCCATCAGCAAATGTCATTAAAGTGGGATCTACTTTGAGGAGGTCGCTCTTCCCCACTTGTATTTTGAGTGCCTTCCAACCTAAGGGGTTATCCTCTGTCATTCAATCAGACAGTGTTCCAGTACTATTTGTAAGATTTCACTGGCCAGTTTTTTTAAGAAATAGATCACTAG
The DNA here is from genome assembly GCF_030014295.1 of Loxodonta africana. NCBI lineage: Eukaryota > Metazoa > Chordata > Mammalia > Proboscidea > Elephantidae > Loxodonta > Loxodonta africana. Next base: position 973,256 of record NW_026975144.1, on the reverse strand, counting down.
GTCCTTTTTCCTAGTCTGTCTAAATCCAGAGCTCCACTCAAACCTGTCTACCATGGGGGACCCTGGTGGTATTTGAAATACTGGTGGCATAGCTTCCAACATCACAGCAACATGCAAGCCACCACACTACAACAAACTGACAGAAGAGTGGTGGGAGTTAAAAATGAGAAGAACCAAAAAGAGTGCTTCTTCCATGTCTGCTGATTTAGAGGAACCATGAAAAATTGTCAAGTGAAGAGTGATTCAGAGAAAAACATGGGTAGAGTGTGACGTAATTTCCATGAAAACAAACAAATGAATGTACTTACATGTGTCCCGGCAAAAAGAAGTGTGTAAAAGGGTACATATGTATCTTTGGACACTGGACACTTCAGGGGAGCAGGTACAATATACTTATGTGGGGATGGCTCTTATTATAACTTCTATATACAAATCTCTATTGTTAAATGTGTTATAAGAATGTAAAAGCTTTTAAAGTTTAATAACATCATACGTGTATGTGTGTGTATTTGAAACTTTTTTTTTTTTTTACTATTTTATATATGTGTTTTTTAGTTATCTAGTGTGGCTATAGCAGAGATACCACAAGTGGATGGCTTTAACAAACAGAAACTTATTCTCTCACAGTTTAAGAAGCAAGAAGTTTGAAGTCAGGGCACCAGGTCTAGGAGAAAGCTTTCTCTCTTTGTGGCTCTGGGGGAAGGTCCTTGTCATTTATCTTCCCCTGGCCTAGGAAATTCTCAGCGCGTGGACACTGGGTCAAAAAGACGTGCTCCACTCCAGGCACTTCTTCCTTGGTGGTATGAGGTCCCTCTCATTTCCGCTCACTCTTCTCTTTGTATCTCAAAAGAGACTGACTCAAGACTCACCCTAATCCTGTAGATTGTGTCCTCCCTCATTAACCTAACTGTCTCTAATCCCGCCTCATTAACATCACAGAGGTTAGAATTTACAACACATAAGTAATCACATCAGATCACAAAATGCAGGACAACCACACAATACTGGGAATCATGGTCTGGCCAGGTTGACACACATTTTGGGGAACACTATTCAATCCATAACAATAGAGAAAACACTGTCTTCAATGCCAGATTCAGAGACTTTTATCAATCTATGAAGGGCAAACACAGAAATTGAACAAAATTCAGACCAGCGAAGTATTGCTTGCTCTTGTAACTAATGACTTCTTCTGGTCTCTATAGCTGGAAATGGCCAAAAAGAATTCTATGAGGATTAATTCAGTTATTGCTAAAACATCTACTGCATTTACATGTCTACAGATAAGGAAGAATGCTGGACACCATGTGTGATTCATTAAGTAACACAGGGACTATTAGACTATTGTTCTCCTTCTCTGATATGCCACTATCACCTTCTCCCCTTGTTGCTCTCCTGAAAAACCCACACTTGTATATTCTAGGCTTTTTTCCAGGATTGAATTTGCAGGAAGTTAAAGATATATCTTTGAAAGATAAAAAAGACTTTGGCCACATTGTCTTTAGACAGTTGAACTTCCCAGCCAACCTCTGTGCAGGATGGGAATTCACAATCCCTCCTACTCAGTACCTCTGAGCAGGACGGGATTTCTGTTTCATCATCAGAAGACTGTGGAATTCACCCCTCTTCAGAAAACTTACTTTCCTTTGCCTCAAACTGTCCCTCTCAGGATCTGTCACGGTCACTCTGAGAAATTCACATGGGCAGCCTGTATGGAAGTGCCCATCCTAGAGGCCCTGCCCTCCTTTCCTTGCTCCATAGGGCTTCCTCTGACACTTGGGGTCGCATCTCCCAGGGAGTACACACCTCTGGCACTTCCAGGGATTCCCAGGCCCTGGGATACTGTGGATGGGACTTGGAACTCAATCTCTTTCTTCCCATCCTCACCTTTGGTTATCTGTATTCTGTCTTTACCAGATTTAGGAGGCCTTGTCTTCTCTTTGCTCGTTTCATCTCAGTCAAGCTTTTCTATTCCAACTCTCTGATCTCAGGACAGATCAGGTTAGACCACAGAAAAGAGAAAAGACCAAGCAAACATCACTGATCTGTGCAGAAGCTGCTGGGAAGAGATTCTATTCTCTTTGGTTTAAGGTTTTATGCCCACTGCTCACCGGCAGGCAGGTTCCCCTCAGAGTCTGGCTTCTGTCTGGTACCTTGTACTACAAAGAACTCAGTGACCAGCCCACCTTCACAATCACACCTCCCTTAGAGCTATCTTTGCAGAGGCTGTTTCTCAGACTTCCATGTCCCACTGAAATCCCATTTCTCTTTCCTTACAAACATTGTGCTCATTCTCAGGGCCCTGAGACCTCATCTGCAGATGAGTCTTGTCCTCTTCTCTCCTTGGCGGGGGGAGCTTTGGAGTGGACCTCATGTCTTCAGACAGCTATCCTGGGGCTTCTTCCACCCTGGTGATCTAGGGCTGGATCTCTCCATGTACTTGAGGGGGCGTGGAAGGGGCACAAGGCTAAAAGAGTGGATCTTCCAGGTGAGGTGGGTTTAAGAAGCCTGAATGAAGTTCTTCCCTGAAGGGTGCATATTTTGCAGTCCAGACATCCTGCTCCTCTCAGTCTAAGAGTCCTAGCACGTCTTCAGGCGCTTTCTCCTTTGACCTTGAGGCCATGCCTGCACCCTCTGCAGCCAGGTCTCCGACATGTGTAGCAGCACCAGTAGGTGTGGTAGCCTCTTCAGCCCCTGTCTTCTCCTCCAGATGCTCCTGGAGGTGCCTGGCTCTTCTTGCCAGGACTCCAGGATGCTGACCAGGGACTCAGTGTTAGTTAGACTGAGGGCAGACCTGGTGGCACTCACTTTCTTCAAAAACTCAGCCTCAAGACCAGGGGCCTTTTGCCGACAGGAGTGTGAGATGTTTTGGTCTGGTCTGCCAGACCATGGCTAACCCCTTGACCTTACACACTTGGGTAGAATACTCATACTTGACCTATGGATCTCTGGAGTAATTTGATGAGTGGGAATTCTGCCTAGTGGAAGCTGATGCAAGAGGCCTCGCTGATACTTGGGGAATCCTCCTGGGCTTGGAACTTGGGCTTTTTGTTCTCATGTTCTACCCTGAGTGACACTTTCCTCTTGGGTTGAGACTTGCAATAATGGAGAGTTAATTTACATGAGCCGTCTGGGCTCTGGTGTCTCAACTGTGACCTAAGTCTCTGGTCTAGGGATCCCTGGAGGCCTCTCCATCACCACCATCCTCCACTTCCACAGTCCCCATGGTTTCTTTCTTCTTCCCCAGGCACAGACCATACTTTAGGGAATTTACTCTGGGCAATAAAGTCTCCTCCAGAAAATTTCAGTGATGGTGCTACCTTATAGCAAAAGTCTATCGTTTTTCCAAAAATTATAATACATTGATTTAAAAATAAAACTCCCAGTTTTCTTTTAGTAGATTCCAATTCATAGCAACCCTATAGGACAGAGTAGAACTCCCCATAGGGTTTCCAAGGAGCAGCTGGTGGATTCCAACTGCCAAACCTTTTAGTTAGCAGCCGAAGGTTTATCCTGTGATAGTTTATAATATAAACAGAGGATCGCCACATTAAAAAAAAATTTTTTTTTTTTTGCGTTTGTTGGATGGAAGTGAATTTGCTCCTGTGGAATATGGAAGTTACCTCATGCTGTGCACCTTCATGATAATACATGGTTTCTCTAAAAACTGTTTTCTATGAAAGTTATTTTTTTAGTAAATTTAGAGTGTAAACATTGAAACAGGAGAATCGGTCTCCTCTTTGTAACTTGTTTTCATCCTCCTTTGAAGGGAAGGATTTTCATAGAAGGAATTATACTTAAAGAGACAGCGTAATTTGTACTTTTCTGTGTGATTTAAAACTTCTCCTCGTACCGTTAACTAGCCTACACCAGGAGATTAAAATTGCCTTTCTCTGAACAGAAGCCCATTACCATGTCCTTCAGCGTGAGGCAGAAACAGATGTCCATATTTGAGAGTCTGATGGCACAAACCTTAGTAGCTGAATCACAACCATGCCTCCTGTGTGGGCGAGCGGGGCTTGTATATGTCAGCTTAAGGGTCAGTTTTTTTCTGAGTTTGAGGGAAGGATTGGCGAGTTAAGGAAGAAAGAGAAGGAGTTTGGGAGGGGAGTGTAAGCTCCAGTGACAGACAGAAGATGGGGTGGGGGATCTCTCAAAGGGTATTAGAGGCCAGTCAGAAAACCAGGAAGCAGCAGGAAGCAGGGCCAGTGGAGGGCAGCACTGGGTGGAGGAGGACAGCAGAGGTAATAGTAGTGGGGAGGGCAACAAAACTGGCCTGAAAAGAGCGATAAATGACTGATCCTGGATGAAGCTCAGGTTAAGAAAAGCAGGAAAATAAAAAATTCTATCCTGTAGCCATGTTTGTGGTTAGGAGTTGTTAGGCTCTTGAGGGAGGTGGGCAGGAGACACAGGAGGGGAAGGGGAGTTCCTGGATCTAGGAAGGAGTCTACAGCCCTTCTTCTGCCCTCAATGATGTGGGTTCTGGCCTCTTCAACCTACCACTCCCAGAACCTCCTGAGAAATTTCCTTAGTTCTTCACATGGTATATTAATTCCATCTCATTAGAAAATATAATAATTAAGTACGCTTCTTGCAACCCACCCTTTCCACCATCCTATACTCTCTGCCCCAGTTGCCCACTGGCTTCCTTCCTTTCCACCATGTTCAGATCCAGAACAAAAGAGTGCCTTTTCTGCAGCTATTCTGGAAAGCTCTCAAACTTACAATTGAATTCTTTCATTTCATCCCTCATTTATTCCTACATTTCTTATTGACAAAATAAACTTTGGTTAATTATCTACTAAATGACAGAAAGTGCTTTCTCAGGAGAATCTTCCTTATGACCTTATCCATTCATCCCAAATCCTTCATCTTGTCCTACCATGGCTCTCTTTTCTGGTGGAAGTCAGACCTTTTGTTCTGTAGCGCTCATCAATCTGGGACAACTTTTCCTCACCTTTATCTGGAGTCTTAGAGAAAGGCCTTTTCCTCGTGTGTCACTGTTTCATCCTGCTTGGGTGAAGATGTCCAAACATAATGGTCTGAAGGACCTTTATCCCTTCTCCCAGCAGGAACCTTTGATAACCTGGGGACTCTGGCTTGCTCCTGAATTTCCTTGATTCAGTAGCTACAGTTTCTCTCCCACAAGACCTGAGGTTGGCACCCTTTTCAAAAAGCAGCTGAGATCTGAGTTAGCACCAAGGCTTCCGTAATCCTATGTGACATCATTGCTGACAGTGCTGAGTTCCATGGGCCCAGTTTGAAGCTAAACACGGCAACCAGAAAAACATGAAACTGTCAGGTAGGCACTTGAGAAGTGCTAGTGCCAATGTGGGAAGAAGGAGATTAGATACTAAAAATGAATTGAAACTTTTCGGTGCCGTGTAAGGGGTTACTATCCCTTGGTGGGTAAAGAGAGCACAGGGAATGATAACAGTATCATGGGCAGCTGCTTTCTCCCAGTCCTCTCATTTGACTCTGTTGGAATCATGTCTCTCCAGCTCTGGTTATAAAATGTCCACTCTGAGCCCCTCTTAGGTCTCCTTAGCCTCTGAGTCTTCACACAGGCTCTGCTCTCTGACTAGGAGATGTTCTCTCCCTTCCCATCTGCTGGCCTACTCTCCCTGGTGAAGCGTGGAGGTGAAGAAAACTGACCCCACTGGAACAGATGAGGTTTATGACTTACCAAAAAGCCCTAAGACTCAGGAATTTTGTGGTCAGCCAGAATGGGAAGTTTGGGAGTTGACTTGGGGAAAGCCCATGACAGACTCTGTTTTTGTTTAGGAGGCCATTTAGAAGAGAAACCAGCAAATGGGGAGACCATTTGAGGAAGAAATTAAGAAGGTTGGGGTGGTGATGAGGAAGGAGGAGACTTCTCCAAGGAAAATAAAAGTTCCAACATGGGGATGGTAGGGGCTTGTGTTGTGTGACCCAAAAGGACAGAAGAGGCAGGAATGGTAGGGAAACAATAGAACAAAAGATAATCTGTGCCTGTTCACAAATGTAACAAATCCCCCAGTTCTTTTACCCTGTTTCCTCAGACTTTTCTCATCAAGCCATCCCTCCCCTTTTACTGAAGCCTGTGGAAAATACCTGGGGCTTCCTGGATGCTCGGCCTTTTTTCATCCCTTAACTATTCAGTCATATTCCCAACTTGGTTCAGGCATGACTTCCTGGTTGTAGTCTTCCCTGAATCTTCTCCTGGTAGATGAGTCCACTTCTTGCTCTGTACTCCATTGTACCCAGGAAACCCTTTACCACAGCATAAAACACAATTGCATTTACTACACATTCTTCCCCTCTCTGTTCCCACGCCTTCTATGAGACTCCAGAGCACCTTTCATTAGCAGTAGGAGTCTTTTTCCACCTGTTAGTTGAAGGCTGACCATACAGTTGCTTCGGCCCTTGGAATAGTAGCAGAGATGATACAAGGAGAGAATTGAAAAGATTTTACATTGAGGCTTGCCCTTTTGTTGCTCTTAAACCCTGAGAACCTGTGGGAGTGACCCCAGGCCAGCCTGCTGAATGATGAGAGACCATTGGAAAGAGGATCCAGCGGTTTCACTGAGTTGATTTTATGAAACTGGCTCTCAGGTGACCTGGAAGCAAATTGTAGACACATGAGTAAGCCCTGCTGCGAGCCACTGTGGCTGGCCCAGATCAGAAGAACCCCAAATTGACAACCTGCAAAATTGTGAGCTTAGTAAATGGTTGTTTTTTTAAGACACTACCTTTTGGAGTCATTTGTTACACAGCAATACGTGACTGATACACCTGTTAACTTGGCCGTTTCTCTCACCAGGCAGTGAGGCAACTTCTCTAAGTCATTTCATCACCAAGAGCATCTGGCCTAGGGTCTGACATGTAGCTGTTCATACAGGAAATCTTTGTTGACTTAATGCATGAATGGGTAATACGAATTGTATGTGTGAGTCTGCACAAAATCATGTATGAAAAAAAGCATGATTTTTTAAAAAATAAAATGAATTGAGGCTCAGAACTACCTGCTTACAAAATTGAGGGGAGTTTTTAACCTCACTTACTTTTAGGGTACTCCCTCCTCCAGATATGCAGTAATTCCCAGGGTCTAATGAAGGACCAGTGCTTGGAGAAGACCTTCAGCACACCCGTTGCCTCAGCCTATGTGGGTGATCTCTCTAGAAGCATTCGTTCTGCTGTTTCCATTCTCAGCTGGAGCGTGAGAACCTTGGTGGGGCTGTCAACAGCATAACAGGGTTTGTCTACTTATGTGCCTGCATCAGCCTTTGAGGTGCTGTAACCTACTCCAGGGCACTGTCAAGAAGGAGGTCCTACCCCTTCCCAATGTCTAGGACCCTACTATCTGACTGTCACTCTTCCCCTGGGCTCCAGTTCACTCAGTGTGATCACCTCAGTGAGCTGAGGCTTTTACCACAGACTCTTCAGAGTCTTGAAGTTTCAGGGCTTTAACACTGTGAGTCCAGCTATCTCCTTGAAATGAGGTAGGGAAAATGTAGGAAGATTTTATTTTCCATTTAATGTTGAAATAAAATTTCTTGCCCTGCATTTTCGAAGGGTCCTGCCTAACAATTCCCTCTGTTCTCTTACAAGATGTAGGTCAATGAAGAGTGAATGTTTGTTGTGTCATAATCTGCAGAAGGATGCAAAGCGCACATGGAGTCCATTCCCTCGATGCTCACACTACAGTGCCCCACCCACGTGGAAATCTCTGCAAGTGTTACTGAGTCCCTCCCACATCCACAGTGAACAGCTTTCAGATTCTTATAATAGGGAATTGTGTCCTAACACCAGCTGCTCCCTGGAAACACTATGGGGCAGTTCTACTCTGTCCTGTAGGGTCTCTGAGTCAGAATTGACTCAGTGGCTACGGGTTTGTTTTTTTCTTTCAGGCGGGTGGTGGGAGTTTGATGTCAGCTCCATAATCATGTTATTAAAAAATAATGACAGGGTGGCAGGTGAAAGCAACAAAACAAAACTGAAATGAAATGGCTTTTTCACATTTATTGGCCCCACAGAGTTCCTTCGAGGTGTTTACTTTTCACTAGATTCGGAGAAATCTTTGTGAGAGAGACACAGCTTGAGATAGCTCCAAAATTACATGTTTCCCTCCTTAATGTTAGGTTACATTAAGAGCTGGTTGGCTGGTTTATCATCTGCCTGCTTCACAAAAATAGAAGGCCCATGCGGGCAGGAACTTGTCTGTTGTGTTTGTCAGAACATCCTGGTACCTGGCACCTAAGAAGTGCTAAAAAAATGATCTGAGTGAATGTGGGTGGGTTTTTATAAAAAACACTGTGTTGCTGTCTTTATTTAGTTAAATAGTGAAAACAGGGATAAGGAAAATGGAGACAATTATTCATATAATTTAGAGTTACATAAGATGAGAATAGAACTTGAATAATGAAGAGATAAAAAAATAAGCTGTACGGATGGAATGTACCCCCTTCCCTTTGCTCTGGAGGGAGACATTTTAAAATTGGATTGTTTTTTTCCTACTGATTTATAGGTTCTATATGTTAATTGAAAAGTTAGTCTTTTAGGAATCACAAATATTTCTATTGAGATACAATTTACCTGCTGTAACACTGCCTTTGAAAATATGCACAATACCGTGGCTTTTAGTATATGGGCAGACTTGGCACAACAGTCACCACTGTCTAGCTTCAGAATATTTTCAGTGCCCCGTAAATAAAGGCCCTTGTTAATAAAGGCGTATTAACAGTCATCCTCATTACTCCTTTCCTCCAAGCCGTAGCAACCACTAATCTACTTCTGTCTGTGTTGGTTTGTTCTGGACATTTCATGTAAATGGAATCATGCACGATGCGGTCATTTGTGTTTGACTTCTTTCATTTAGCGTAATATTCTCAAGGTTCGTCCGTGTTGTGGCGTGTATCCGTACTTGGTGCCTTTTGTGGTTCCAGTCTATGAATATACCACATCCTGTCTATCAGGTCATGACATGTGGGTTCTCTCCACATTTTGGCTGTTATGAATAACACTACTAGGAATACTCTGTGTAAGTTGTATGTGAACATGCTTTTGATTCTCCGGGGTACAGACCTAGGAGTGCAAGTGCAGTGTTGTATGGTAATTCTCTGTTTAACTTTCTGCAGAATTGCCAAACCATTTTCCAAAACAATTGGATCATTTTACATTTCCACCAGCGGTATTCCAGCTTCTCCACATCGTCGCCGACACTTGTCCATCCTGTTGAGTTTAGCCATCTTAGTGGTTTTGAAATAATAGTGCACTTTAGTTTAGATTTGCATTTCCCTGATGACTAATGAGGTTACGCTTCTTTTCCTGTGCTTGTTGACAGTTTCTGTATCTGCTTTTGAGAAATCTCTATTCAAATCCTTAGCCTGCAAACTTTTTTTCAGCTTTTTGCCTGTATTTTTACTCTCTTCATATACTTTTTGATATGCCAAAGATCTATAGATCTTAACAGTTTTAGCCTTCATATTTTGGGATTTTTAAAAAGTCTTTTATCAATAAAAAGAAAATAAAAACTTCTAAAATTTTTATAGTTGCATATTTTAATTTTCAATATTCTATCCATCTGGAATTTTGTTTTGTGTAAGGTATGAGAAAAAGGATGAAAACATTTTTACAGGTGGTCTGAGTGATTACCAAATTGCTACAAACGCTCCTTTTCCCATGACCCATATCTTCACTGCATTTTCCCGTAGTCGGTACAGAGACGCCTTTTTACAAAGGGAGGCCCACCATTCCCAGCCATTTCATTTTAAGGTTTGTTTTCTGCAATTAAATCCCTTGTGTATCTTATCTACACACCTTTTCTTTTAAGCTAATACAAATTTTGTGTGAGTAGGACCTTGGCGAGTGTAAGATGGGCTTGAATTTCATAACTGGTTCCGTGTGGTGCAGCCCAGCAGACGGACAGACAGAAGCAAGGGCTGCAGAGGCGACAGAAGCTATGAGAACATGAGCCTCTAGAGATTTGCTGTGGAATTTCAGATAAAGATTCCATGTGCCAGGAATAGTCTACATCATGTGGACGCAGTGGTGAAAGTACACATTGTCCCTGCCATTGTGAAGGGGACACCCAGTGCAGGTGGGAGGGGGACTGGTAAAATGCAGTCCAGAGAAAGGACAGACCATGCTCCAGGAACCACACTGGACTTCAGAGAGCTTTGTTGGCTGCCGTTCATCTGTCCGGCTTCTAGATGTCAGAGTGCCCTCAGGCTCAGTGCTTAGTCCTCTCTCTCTATTGACACCCTCTCTCTAGGATGCCTCAGGGAGTCGGTTGCTGTCTGTCTGTAGCTGAGGATGTGATGTTTACACCTCCATCCATTTCAACTCCTCCTGGTTCATGACTTCTATTCAAATGTCAGCGTAACTCTATGTACCGAGTTCTTCATCTGTAAAATGTGCCTTATAATGATACATTCCTCACATGGGTATCATGCAGAGCAAGTATCTTAAGAGAGGAGAAGCCCTCACAAGAGTCCTGGCACCAGTAAGTGTTAGCTGTCAGTATTATTACCTGCCATCTCCACGTAGATGTCTAACAGCTGTGCCATGTTATCAACGCCATGAAACAATTCTTGGTCCCAACCCCGTTCCACCCTTATCGATGAATTTCTCAGGGCTTCAGTGATGGGAATGTGTGCGTTTTTCCACATAATGGACATGGCTAATAAAGGTTGGCCTGGTCCTTCATAATAAGTTGCTCCAAAGTTTATATGGGTGGACTCAGACAAGTGATAGCCAACTAATATAGACAAAAAATAGAACTCTCAGCTGCTCATATTTGTACTCTCAGCCTAGAATATCTGGTGAGGGTACTATATGGACTGAATTGTGTAACCCCCCCCCAAAAAAAAAAAAAGTACGTTGAAATCCTAACTACTGTACCTATAAATGTGACCTGATTTGGAAATAGGGGATTTTTAAAATTATTTTTATGAGGCCATACCAGTGTAGGGTGAGTCCTAAACCTAATCCCTTCTGAGTTACAAAAAGAACAGAATAGACACAGACACAAACAGGGGAAGAGAGAGACAGACAAAGGGGAAGATAATCTACAAGGCCAGGAACGGAAAGGGTGGCTGGAAGCTGCTAGAAGCTGAAGTAGACATGAGCCATGCCCTGAATTCCTACTTCTAGCCTCCCGAACTGTGAGAAAATAAATATCTGTTCTTTAAAGCCACCCAATTGTGTTATTTTTTTCTTATGGCAGCACTAGATGACTAACACATACCCATGGTTATACACGAAGCCTGGTGTAAAATAGTGTTCTCCCCTCCTTGTCTAGCCCACCCGAATCCTGCTATTTCCTTATCAGTGTCCTCTGCTTTCACTAAGAGCTACAACAGAGTCGGCTTGATGCTGATGCATAGAAATGCAGTTTATTTTTTAGTTTATATTTATGATTGACTAGCATTAATTTTAATGGTTTGTTAATTTTTCTGTGGAGACATTTCTGTAATCTATGAATAATAGCAGTTGCAGCTTTTCCTTCTTTTTGTTGTCATTTTGTTCTAGCTTGGACCTCCAGTGTTAAATATTTAATATAAATAATGATAGAAAGCATCCTTATTTTTTTAATATTTTTTTGTGTGCTTTAAGTGAAAGTTTTCAAATCAAGTCAGTCTCTCACACAAAAACGCATATACACCTTGCTATACACTCCCAATTACTCTCCCCCTAATGAGGCAGCCTGCTCTCTCCCTCCACTGTCTCTTTTCATGTCCTTTTCGCCAGCTTCTAAACCCCCTCCACCCTCTCATCTCCCTTCCAGGCAGGAGATGCCAACATAGTCTCAAGTGTCCACCTGATCCAAGAAGCTCACTCCTCACCAGCATCCCTCTCCAACACATTGTCCAGTCCAATCCATGTCTGAAGAGTTGGCTTCGGGAATGGTTCCTGTCCTGGGGCAACGGAAGGTCTGGGGGCCATGAGCACTGGGATCCTTCCAGTCTCAGTAAGACCATTAAGTATGAATTTATGAGAATTTGGGGTGTGCATCCCACTGTTCTCCTGCTCCCTCAGGGTTTCTCTGTTGTGTTCCCTGTCAGGGCAGTCATTGGTAGTAGTCGGGCACCATCTAGTTCTTCTGGTCTCAGGATGATATAGTAGCTGATTCACGTGGCCCTTTCTGTGTCTTGGGCTTGTAATCACCTCGTGTCCTTGGTGTTCTTCATTCTCCTTTGATCCAGGTGGGTTGAGACCAATGGATTCACCTTAGATGGCTGCTTTCTAATGTTTAAGACGCCAGACGCCAGTCTTCAAATTGGGAAAGCATCCTTATTTTAATGCTAATTAATTTTAAAGAGAATGTCCCACATTTCACCATGAACTATCATGCCAGTTGTATTTTTCCAACTTAAGGAACTCCTTTTCTGGTCCATGATTGCTCAGAGTCCTTATCTCTCAGTGTGATTGGATTTTATCAACTGCTTTGTCCCCATCTCTTGAGGTGAGCATGTCTTTTCTTCTTCCATCTATGCTTATGGTGAATTAAATTATTAAATCTTTAATGTTCACTCAAGCTTGCATGCTGACGATAAACCTCCTTGATGATGGCGTATTACATGGTTTATACTTTGGTGGATTTCCTTTGCCAGTATTTTATGTAGGTTTTTGCATTTCAGTTACTTAGTGTGCTTGCCCTGTAACTCTTCTTCTACCATCCCTGTCTAATTTGGTGTCAATATTAAACTAGCCTTAGGGATGAAGTAGAGGAGCATCTCATCTTTTTCTCTTCTTTTCTGACTTTGCACAAGATTAAAATGCTCTGTTTCTTGCCTGTTTGCTGCAACCTGAATGAAAGTGGTCTCGGCCTCCTATTTTCTTAGGGAGATCTTGAACTACTGACCCATTTTGTGTAGTGATTAAAGGTCTTTTCTGGTGCTACTTAGAAAAATTTCCACTGCATGTTCTAGGCTGCTAGGATTTCATCTTTAAATGTTATGTTGTTATCACTATTTTCAGTCTCATCCACGTCAATTACTCAATCCCAAATTTTCCCTCATTTTTCCAAAGTCAGACTCTACATCTATTCCTGGCACCAATTCCCTTATCTAAGACTTCTTTGCAAACAAAAATACAACCCAGCATCTTTGAGTCCATGATGTGAGAATACAGTCCCATATAACTTTTTTTGTAACTGTTGTTAAGTGTTTCTCCTCTTTTTTTTTTTTTTTGTTCATTTCCCACCTATCTAGCAGTTTCAAAGTTGTGCACTTCAGGTTGAGGTCATTAGCTGGATTGACTCTGTGCAGGGCCATGGGGTGCCAGTTGCAAATGCGCATCAAAAGAGCACTCCTCTAGAACTAGGAGGCAGGAGGAGGTGGTTGTTCTGTTGGGGGGGGGAGGGAACTGGGCAGGGCTGTGTGGAGAGGGGCGCCCAGGGGAGGTGCCAGGTCGGAGGCTGCCCCACCACAATCTCACGTGCATCAGGAAGGAGCTGGCTGCAGGAGCCTTTTGCGAGAGTCCCAGCCCACCCAGCCTTGCCCTGAACTCAGACCCGCTAGGCTCACAGGTCCCACCAGAACTAGGGGAAGCCTGAGGCTACCGATGTCAAGTCCCAGGGTACACCCCTGAGCCCAGTCACAGTGCTTATGCTGGGATAGTAGGGCAGAGGAGGCGTATGGGGACTTGGGTCCAGAGGGTGACCCAGAAAGGGTGGGAGAGTTGTGGTCACCCTAGGACTCTGGCTCCGCACGTGAAGGGCCCCAGGTTGCACTTCCAGGAGGAGAAGGTGAAGCCACAGAGGCCACACTGCTCACACAAACAATCCCCCACCCCCTCTGCCCTTTCTCCAGGCTGGACGCCCCTCCTGTGCTGTCCTCAGAAGGGCTCTTCAGGGACCGCACCCCTAGTTTGTGGAGCAGCAGAGCCTGCCCCAGTCTGGACTAGGGATTTTATTTCTTCCACTCTCACCACTGGCTGAAGGCAGACTCCTGTCTCCACAGACTAAAGAGGAATTATCAAAATGAGCTCGAAACTCTAGATTTGAGTTAAGGATCATAAATTAACACAGAGAAATACAACTTTAACAACAAAGACCTGTTTGGAGCCCCAGTTGCAATTAAAAAAAAAAAAAACTTGAACAGAGGGAGTGATAAAGTCTTCCTTCTTTTGCCACCCTCTCTCGGTGGTCCCAAGCTTTCTCATCTCCCACCTCACAAGACTGTATCAACTGCTTTGAGACTTTTAGAATAAAGATCCCCAGGCATATCACTGCTGTTACCCTGTGAGGATTTCCCCAGTGCTGGGTTAGACTAAGACAGAATCCTTCCAAGGCTTCCAGGGCCTGTGTACTGGACGGTCAGCACACGGAGCCTCAGAGCCCACTTCGTTTTTCCTGCAGTTGGGCACGACCCCAGGGACATGACCCTTGAGAGTGCTGACACTTCCTGAAGGCAGTGACCCTCCCCCTGGGCTTCTCTCTGCCTGGGTCTCAGAATCTCTGAGGCCAACTTGTACCCTCGGAAGTGTTTCTGCTGAAGGACACGTAAACAGCACTGTGGATTTGTGTCCTGCAGTCTGCAAAACTGCCTCCCCTGAGTGGGGTGAGGAGCTAGTGAAATACTGAAATCATTGAAACTAGCAGAAGCCACAGCTCATGGTGCTGGGAGAGAACTGGGAAGGACGGAGAGGTGAAGAGGCTATAAAGGCCCAGTCGTGAAGGCGACCATGGGCCAGGATGTCCTGAAGTCGCAAAGCTGACCAATGCTGAGTGCCCTAAAACCTGCCACTCCTGTACCCATCTTTTCTTTCAATGGACAAAGTCTTCCCCTGCTCTTATGCGCCTGGGCTGGAAGGGCCTTTGACTTATAACATGAAGCAGCCTCCAGAGCCTCTTGGGGCAAGTGATGGTCAAGGAGGCTCTGCCTAACCCCACCCTGCCCTTCCCACTTGTCAGAGGACGAGGAATTTCAATCTTCCAGCTCCTGGGCTGATCTAGTGACTTGTAACAGGATTTCGCTGGAACTGGAAGGTGTTGAAGACAGGAAGTACTCCTGGGTTTCTTCACCCAGCTGAATGCCTAGTTCCTGGTGTTATTACACGGCTTACATTCAGGATAAGAAGAGGCGTTTGGAGCTTTACGCATGACCTCTTAGCAGAGGTTTCTGTTCAGGAGCGAAGAGGTAAAAAGAAGCAGTATCTACTAAGTCCTTTTCCAAGAGTCTCAGGAAATTCTCACGAAGACCCTCTCAGGTAAGGACTGACGGGAAATGCCTTGGTTTAATATTAAACTTTGCCCTTGACACATTTTGTTTATGGAGGGCATATACATATTGTCCGCTCAAGAAAGCACTGTAGTTCTTATCTAGACTTTATGTAGAATGAGTATATATAAAACCTAAACTTGGTCCTTAAGCAAGGGGTTACCTCTCAGAGAAGGCCTATGGGAAGGTTTCTACCAAATTCTGTGGTGCTGCCATTGCTCCAAGGAGCCCAGGTGGTGCCAAATTTGAGCACTCGGCTGTTAACCGAAGGTTAGTTTTTTGAACCCACCAAAAGGCTCTAAGGAGTAAAGACCTGGCGAACTGCTTCCGTTAAGATTACAAACCAGGAAACCCTATCGGGGCAGTTCTCCTTTTACACTGGGCCACAATGACTCAGAAACCCACTCGATGGCACCTAGCAATAACAACAGGAAGCCGTTGCCCCCCATGTGCTTGAAGTGCCTCTCTGGGGAAGGTTGGCCTTCAGAGCCAGCTCATGGCCACACGAGAACTGAGGCTCATGTTTTGTTACCACACCTTAGTTTCAGTCAGTAAATTTATTTTCCAGTTTATTCACGAGACTTGACTGCAGACATCTCTCAGGTATTGTCAAAATTAATTCCATTCTCTAATAATGATTTGCCAGGACGTCTTTCCAAGCGTTTCCAAGAGACTGGAAAAACTTTCCAAAGAGGCTTGTCCAGCGCCATGTTGTGCAGTAACTACAGTGTTGACGTAGTATATTAACCACATAGTTTCCACGTTTTCTGCTTTCCATAAATACAACTGAAATTCCAAGTCTACCACCTGAAGTACTTCCTTTAGTGTTTCACTTAGAAGTCTGGTGGTGATGAATTCTCTCAGGTTTCTTTCCCCTAAGAATGGCATTATTTGTGCTTCTGAAGGTAATGATACATAGATACGTGTACATAGAATTCTGGGTTAATATTTCCATCTTTCAGGATTGAAAAAATGATGTTTCACAATCTATTTTTTTGGCTTTCATGGCTTCTGATAGTGAATACAGAGTCATTCAAATTATTTTTCTCAGGTGAAATGTGTTGTTTTCTCTCTACCTCCTTCCTGAGTATTTTCTTGACCTTTGTTATTCTGCAGTTGATTATGATGTATGGTATTTTTATGCAAGTAACCCATGTTCTATATATATATATGTGTGTGTCAACTGTTTTTCCCCTCCTGGGTGTGTCTGTGAGTACAGTATACTGTTTTTTTCTTTTTACATGCTGCTGTTAAAAAAAAAAAAAATTAGAGTAATGCACTTACAAATATACTTGGGATGTGGGGTAAGGCCCACTGGGTTGGCAAAAAACCCATAACCCGCAGAATATTTTTGTGCAAATATGGTATTGGGGCATGGAATTCTTTAACTTGCTGTGGTTTGCTGAACTTCTTGAATCTGTAAGTTTATGTCTTTCACCACATTTGGAAAGTGTTCAGCCAGTATTTTTTCAAATACTATTTTCTTCACCACACATTTTGTCCACTTCTTCTGGAGTTCCAATAAATAAGCTTTTTGTCTAGTTCTTGAGGCACTGTCCATTTTTTTTCCATATTTTCCTCTCTGTTTGCAGAATGGATATTTTCTACTGATCTTATTTCAAGTATTTAGTTTTTTTCTCTGTCATCACCATTCTGCTATTGTGAAAATATCAACTGAATTTTTTATTTCTACAATTGTACTTTTAACATGTAAAATTTTCATTTGCAAATAGCACCTATTATCTTTCCATTTATTTAAAAAGTGTCCCTGTTATTTCTTGGATTAGAATAGCATTTTAAAATCTGTTTCTTATGATTTTGAGAGTACAAGTCCTGCTTAAATTTTATGGAGAATTTTTTTGTTTTTAGCAGTCAATTGACCCAGTTATGTTCAGGCTCCAAGTTCTGTCCCATCTTCTGTATTCTATGGTTCAAATGTGAGTTCAATTTTTGAAGGCTTTGCAGCTGTATTAAAGTCTAATCTATGTGAGCGCCACTCAGTATGGAACCTTGATGGCATTCTAACCCATAGTGCGGGTCTTAAAGGATTTGATAATGCTTCTTTGGGTCAGGGCAATGGATACGCACCTGGGGGGGTGAACCAGGAGTTCATAGCAAGTCTGCAGAATCTCTTTCTTGCACAGCCTCCTCTCTCTCTTTCTCTTCTGCTCTCTGAGTTCAGAAGGAGTGCTTTCCTGGTCCACTGGCGGGAATGCTGGGGCTTTAATCTCCTCATTCTGTTGTGCACATCAGTGACTGGTTCTGCCTATGGGGCCAAAGCACTGGACAACCAGCCAAAAGGCTGGCAGTTTGAACGTGTCAAGAAGCACCTCAGAAGACAAGCCTGGCAATCAGCTTTTGAAAAGTCTCACCCTTTGAGGTAGAATTGACTAGGTGTCAGTTAACAGCAGAGAGAGAGAAAATGTAATGGAGCTTTCTCTACAATATTTGGTTCTTCCATACTCTGGTCAGAGAGAAGGAATCTCCTCTGCCAGAGTTTCAGGTGTCTGCCCACCTACCCAGCTGCCTGTCTCTCTCCTTTGCGGACCTTCTATCCCATTTATATGAGAGAGGGCTTCTCTCGGAGCTGTTTCTGTCCACAACGGGTGTGCAGCTTTGAGATTTGGGCTCATTTAATTTCAGCCTCTGGAATGTTCATACTTTATGTTCTGGTTCCGCCCTGCCCCCATCCACCTTCAACACTTTCCTTTGCAGAGTCCTGAGATAGTGTCCCATGCATTTGTCCAGATACTTAGTTGTCAGATACCAGCATAGCCACCGGGGGCAGTGCTGTTGTGGTTGAGGGGGGAGGGACTGTACACTGAAGGAGCTGCAAGACCTGGCTGCCTTGTGTGAGCAGAACGGGGGTGTGCTGAGGAGTGGGTGCTGAAGGTGCTGAGTCAAGGGGCATTTAATATAAAGTTGGGTCAAGGAAAGTTTGTTGACAAGGATTTATTGCCGTAGCAAGGGTTCTGGAAATGGGTTTAATATGCTGTGGGATTGCTTTTGGAAGCTTGGAAAAGGCAATGGCCCACATTCTCTGAAATCGAAATGCCAGACCTGCTGTGTCAGATGTTGGAAGAGGGATTACAAGCCTCCAATATGTGGGCATATCTGAGTTAATCTTCTGTAAGACCATTTCTTGGAGGTCCTGAAGGACACCCATTTCATCAGAAGAATAAGGAATGCGGAGATGAGGGGAGCACCAGCAACATAGAGCTTTCCAATATGTATACTTTGTAGGGAGTCCCTGGGCGTCACAAACAGTTAAGTGCTTGACTATTATCCGAAAGTTTGGCAGTTTGAACGTACTCAGAGGGTCCTCGGAAGACAGTCCTGGCCATCTGCTACTAAAGGATGAAAGCCTTAAAAACACTATTGAACAGTTAGTTCTACTATGCCCACATGGGGTGGTCATGAGTCAGAAATGACTTGATGACAACTAACAGCAACAATCGTCTATAGGCTCAGGTTGTTAGTGGGAGCTGGGCTGCCTAGTAGCTATGCAAATCATGGGATCCCAGCTCCACAGAGGCCAGGTGGAAGGACTTAACCGTCAGAAACAAGTTGTGTGTGATTCCAATAATGGTCAGCAGGTCACAGTAGTAGTTATCTATTGGGGCATAATAGATTCTCCCCAAACTTAGCAGGTGTGAGATAAATGGAAAATTAATATTCAACTCATTCTGATAAATTTGGAACTAGACAAAAATTTTGGTATCACTGAACATAGTTTTAAGGTGAAGGAATAAACCAGAAAATTTAAATAACTAGTATAAGTATAATAAGAGATTTTTCAAAGAATGATGATAAAATTGCATACCTGAATAAAAGACAAATACATCAAAATCAATGGTTTCTCTCCAGTACAGACATGAGGGTCTCAAATTGGCAAGGGTGAGAAGGGCAGACCGTTCTCTTTCCCCTACTACTTGACTGGATCAAACTGTGTTCAAAACTGTAAAATATTTAGGAAAACATTGTTTTGGCCAGAGCAGCAAAGGACTTCTATGACAAAAACTAATATACTAAAGTACATAAAATGAAACCTGAATATATGCAAAAAAATATGCGATATTTTCAAATGAGAAGTCTTGTCAATTAAATGGAGGTCCCTAAAACTCATATATAAGTGGAATGTATTTCCAGTCGGAATATTAAGATAGTTGTTTTTGAATTGTATACAGTGATCATATGCTACAAATAGTACAGTAGATAGCAGAGGATGTTGCTGGTGTTAGGAGACTTGGAGTCCATTTCTGACTCATAGTGATTCCATTTCACTGCTCCAGAGGGTTTTCTAGGCTGTGACCATTATGGGAGCAGAACAACAGGTCTTTCCCCTCAGTGCCCCCTGGTGGATTCGACCTGCCAAACCTTCTTTGGATTAGCAGATGAGCACTTAATCACTGCAACACTACTGCTGCTTTAAAAGGTATAGAGAAGAAAAACATGAAAAAGCAGGATACTAACAGGTGTCTACCTCTTCAGGTAACAGAACAAATTGATATTACATAGCATAGAAACTGACAAGTCGACCAATGAAACAAAATCTGCTAAGAAATCACAATAACCATTGATATAAAGGTGGTATTTGGAGAAAATTATATTTATTTATTTAATGGTGCTGACTCAAGTGATGGTTCTGGGGGACAAAGCTTGCAAAAATGTGATGCACAAATGATAGATTTGGAAAATCATGTGAAATGGAGATGACAAGACTTAATAACAGTTTCCATTTTACACAGAAGGATAAAAGTTAAGCACTTGAAAAATGAGCAGTGAATTCAAAAAGATCGTTCACAGCAAATCCACATGCCCAATAAACATAGTCCAAGTTGCTCAAAAACACTGGTAGTTTAGAAAATATCAAAGTCCCAGTGAAAATGGCACAATTTAAAAATCAACACCATCTGTGGCTGGCTGGGCTGTGGGGAGAAGGATACCCTGAGACATGGCTGAAAAGGTGCTTTAGGACAGCCTATAGGGGAAAGACATGGCCATGGCTCTGTACTTTTAGAACATACTTTGAACTAGAAATCTCACTCTATGGAGTCTATTCCACAGAAACAGATCCTGTAGTATACAACGGATAGTTAATGTTGACCAAACATTGACTGTACATTGATGGTTGAATGATAGATAACTTATGGTAAAGCTACATCATCAATAAATGAGTTGTAGTAGTTGAGTGGGAAAAATCTCTGTGAAGTATTATTGAAGTATTACTGAAAAAATCTAGGTGCATGCAGAGAAGTGTACATAAGATGAGCACATCTGGATTAAACAATATCAATTGTTTGAATATGCTTGGATACGTGTTTATGTTTATGAGTGTGTATAAGTCTGTGTGCTTGTTTCAGCAAGGATAAGAGAGACTACTTACCACATTGTTAAGCTGAATTATCTTGGATTCACTTGCAGGAAAGAACAGGGGGAGAAGAGCTAGAACACGCAGGAAGAGTGGACTTAAAAAGCATGGATGATAATGTTTCCATCTTAGTAGTGCTATGTATGGACCAACAAGTCTGTCTTAAAGGGAGAAAGCCAGAATATTCCTTGGAAGCAAGGATGGCTTTGGCCATGTTGTCAAGAGGGAGGGACCAGTCCCTGGAAAAGGACATCATGCTTGGTAAAGCAGAGGTCCAGTGAAAAAGAGGAAGACCCTCAATGAGATTGATACAGTGGCTGCAACAGTGTGCTCAAATAGAGCAACGATTATTAGGATTGCCCGTGACCGGGTGGTGTTTTGTTCTGTGGTGCAAAGGGCCACTGTGAGTCAGAACTGACTTGATAGCTTCTGACAACAACATGTAGAAGTCCAGATAAAGTGTACTGAATTCATATCATCTATTTAAATTATTCATGTAAGTTAAAAGATCAAAAAATATAGTGGCAGTGCCATATCTAATGACTTACAGAGAATCAAGGTAGAATATCAACTGAAATAAGGGGCGAGAGCAATGTGGATAGAGTGTGACCAGGCTTCCATAAAAGTAAACACCCCAGCAGATGTACTTGTGTACCTGTGACTGTGTATATGTGTCCCTGCAGAGAGGTGTAGGGAAGGATACACGTGTGTCTATTAACATTGGATACCTTGGGGGGGAGCAGGACCAAATTACATATGAGGGTGGGACCCTGACATAAATTTTTTTGTCATACAAATCTGTAATCTTGCAAATGTAATAAAAAACAATTTCAGAGCTTTGGAAATTCATAAACATCATAGATATATGTATATTTTAACGTGTTTTGTTAAATATTTAAAATAGGTGAAAATTCTCTAGAATGACAGACAAAAGATTTGAATCACTGGCAGGAGAGCACACTGCAGAAAGTAATAATCAGATCCAGTGGATTTCTTGTTGTTCTTGGAGCCAGTGAGTTCTTCTGGTCTCTATAACTGGAAATGACCAAAAATAATTTTGGGAAGTCAGTAGAGTTACCCCTCAAAGACGTCTTGCGAGCACACGTCTACGGCTAAATTCAGAAGGCTGGAAGCCGTGTGCAATTCACTAGGTAACTCATGCGCCTCTAGAAGATTCTCTTTCCCGGATATGCTGCTTCCACCTCCTCCCTGCCTAGCCCCACTGGATAACCCGCCTTTGTGCATTCTAGGCCCCATTCAGGTCTGAGCCTAGATCATAGAGGACATCAACTGGGAAGGTAGCTTTTAAGAAGAAAGATGTTGATGAAAAGATTTCAGAAAGCAGCACCTCCCCAGCCAGCCTCTCCCCAGCCTGGGAATGCCAACCCCTCCCACCCTGATACCTCTGAGAATCTCTGATTTTTCGTTTTGGATCCTTAGGAGACTGCAGGATTTACCTGGTCTGAACACCTTGGTTCTTTTCTGCCTGTGACCCTCTGCCTCGCAGGAGCCGTCTCTGTCACTCTGAGGAATACACACAGGACAGACTGTGGATGGAGGTTCCCATCCTAGAAGCCCTGCCCTCCATTCCTCTGCCCTCTGCGGTCTTATCTCCCAGAGAGATGGATGCATCCCTGTCATGTCCAGGGCTTCCCCACACCTGGGATTTGATGTTGTGACTGAGACTGGGGCTTTGTTGTCCACTGTTGAGTCTGGGCCTGAATTTGCCTCTTCCCATCCATACCTCTGGTCACCTGTGTTCTCGCTGTTCTCCCCAGGTTCAGAAGCCTCTCCTCTCTTTTGCTTCTTTCATCTCAGATGGCCTTTTTCTTCCAGTTCTTTGACCTCGGGACAGGTCAGATTTGACCACAGGGGGGAAAAAAAAATTAACAAGATTTATTGACGTGTCAAGAACCGGAATGTACAGCTTTATTTAAAGGAGAAGAAAAAGTTCCAAAGCTCTGCTCCTTACCCGAGGACATACTCTACAAGAAATACCCTGCAAGCGCTGGATCAACTCTTATCCAGAAATGGTTAACACCCAGGGGGATTTTTCTACACCACCTCCCACTTACATTCCCCTAATGAGGCAACAACAATGCATCCTAATCAGAACCCCAAATTCACCCTAGGAGACCAGAAGACATGGCTGGGGTGAATTCATTTTCCTTCACCGGGCCCTCCTCTCCTTCTGCCAAGCCCTACCTATTTCTCTGCCTGTATGCTGCTGGGAAGGGACCCAGAGTCCTTGGTTTAGGGCTTTATGCCCACTGCTCACCTGCAGGCAGGTTTCCTGACACCCTGCCATCTCTCTGATTCCTTCTCCTCCAAAGAACTCAGTGATACCCCCTTCACCATCACACCTCAACAGGGTCCCCCTTAGCCTCCCAAGTCCCACTGAAATCCCATTCCCCTTTCCCTACTTACGCTGTGCTCATCCTTAGGGTCCCAAGACCTCACCATCAAGATGAGGCCTGTCCTGTCCTCTCCTGGGCCAGGGGAGCCTCTGAGGGGACGTGGTGTCTGTGTTCAGCTATGTGGGGCTTCTTCCATCCAGATCCCCCTTAGGGCTGGAGATCTTTGTGCCCTTGGGGTTGAAGGCTGGTGGGCACACGGGAAGGAGGCTAGGATCTTCCAGGGAAGCTGGGTTAAACGAACCTGAATGGAGGTCTCTCCTGAAGGGCCCACGTGTCCAGCCCAAAGGCCCTGCTCCTCCTAGTCCCAGGGTGCTAGCAGGTCTTTAGGTGCTTCCCCCTCAGGCCTTGGTGCTGTGCCTTGTGCAGCCTGGCCTGCCTCTGTAGCCTGTCCAGCTGGTGCCTCAGCCTCTTCAGTTCTTCTCTCTGCTTCTCCAGCTGCTCCTCCAGGTGCCTGCAGACCGCTCTCTTCTCCCTCACCTCCCTCTTCTTGGAGGCCATCAGGTAACGCCTGGCCAGCTGGTGGCAGCGTTGGGGCCTGCGCTGGACTGAGCATGGCAGCCGCCTCTCCAGCAGCTCTTCAAAGAAGACCCGGTAGCTGAAGCCCTGAGTCACACCACGCGCCGCGTGCGCAACCAGGGCCTCCCGGGACTCGAACACGGGGCAGCAGGCCACGCAGCGGAAGCCGTGCTCACGGGTCACCAGCCACTCCGGGGTGGTTGCGCGGGGGCTCTCCCCATGCTCCTCCCCTTGGTCGGTGGTGTCCGGAGTACAGGTCTGGGTCCCCTCCTGCCAGGGCTCCAGGGTACTGACCAGGGACTGAGTGTTGGCCAGTGTGGGGGCAGAGCTGATCGTGCTCTCCTCAGAGAGCTCGGCCTCAAAGACCTGGGGCATCTTGCCCACGGAGGCAAAGGAGGTTTTGGTCTGCCAGGCGACCGCCACCCCCTTGACTGTGCGCACCTTGGTGAAATATGCACACCTGACCCATGGCTTTCCTGGGGCAGCCCCGTAGCTGGAGGAGTGAGAGGTTTGCTTGGTGGAAGATGAAGGAAAAGAGCTCTCTGATGGTTTTTGGAATCTTCCTGGACCTGGAACTTGGGCTTTTTGCTTGGGATATTGTTGACTCCTGGGCATTTTCCTCTTGGATAGAGACCTCTGAGAATAGAGAGTAGATTTAGTTGAGCTTTCAGGGTCCTTATCCTCACCTGTGAGCCGAAAGCTTTGGTCATAGGGACCCCTGGAGGCCTCTCCATCACCACATCCTCCACCTCTGCAGACCCCATGGTTTCTTTCTTCTTCCCCAGAGACCCACCACCCTTTGGGGGCACTGCTGTGGAAGACAAAGTCTCCATTGTAAAGTGGCACTGTTTATGGTAGTTCATTTTTTAAGAAGTTATTTTTCTTTAATTCCACATTTATTGAATTCCAATGAATTTGTTCCTTTGGAACTTAGAAATGACCTCATTCCCCTGAAACGTCATAATAAATGTGTGACGTCATTGAAAGAAGTTTTCTATGAGGGTGATTTTCTTAGTAAATTTCGGGTGTAAGCACTCAAAGGAGAGCAATGCTGACCTCTTTTCAATCTCTTTTCCTGAAAGGCTGTTTTACGGAGAAGTTATACTTAAAGAGAAGAATGCGTATATTTAGTTAAGACTCTTAACTAAATATACGCATTCTCCTTCTATCATTCATTAGATTTGGGTTGTTTTAGAATAACTCACCGTTGAATGAGAATATGTTAGAGCCAGGACATATGACGAAATATAAACACAAGAATTTGTTAAAATGAATAAATTTTTAACACTAAAACAATTTCATCTGGGAATAAAAATTCTTTTATATATATTGTTGATCCTCTACTATATACAGAGAATTTCTATTTTAATAACTTTCGTTTCTTTCTTCCTACTTCCCTTCCTTCCTCCCTCTCTCTTTCTCTTCCTCCCTCCCTCCCTTCCTTTACTTCTTTCCTTTCTCTCTCTCTTTCTGTTCTATGTCATTAAAAAGTGTACCACCCTTTAGATTCACCAGTTCCAAATAGTTGAGAGATAATATAGGGTAGCTGTGAGATGGAATCAACTCTATGGTAATGGGTTTGGTTTACAGGGTATGTATTTTAAAAGGTTTTATATATATACATAATTTAGCTGGACATTTAGGGAAAACTACTTAAAATCTCCTCATATCAATTTTATCATCTATAAAATGTCAGTGGTGATATCAACCTTAAGAGGTTGTGTGAAGTATAAACTACAATTTAATCCTGACACGAATCCTGAAATATTTTAGGTGTCACCCAGTGAAGGTGGTGAATAAAAGTTTTACCTCCCATGTATGGTCATGGTCCAGATTTAAGGCTTGTTTCTCTCACTTTTGTTTCTTCTCTGAAACTATCATCAGATTTTTTTCTCCTTGTCCTTTCTTTTTGTGTATAATGTAATAAATGCTAGTGCCCATATCACAAAATTATGGGGGAAAATTAAAAATAAAGACAGGTTAAAAGTTTTGTAAATAGACTACAAATAAATATTTATTTTTCTTTCAATGGATAAAATAAAAATAAAAGGGCCAAAAAAAAACCTATTTGGATTTCTTTTTACAGAAGAAAAAACATCCTCTTCTATTTAGACTTGGGGAAAATGCTTAAAGCTGCTTCCGGGTCAGGCACACAGCCCTTGAAATGAGTTCACAGAACAGGATACTAGCACATAAACAGGCAAGACATGGATAAAAAACAATATGTTACATTGGCAGTCATAAACATGGCATCAAATAACTGATCTGATGTGGCATTCATTATTTCTGTATTATGCTGTTTTCCCCACTTCTTTAATTTAGGAAAATATTAGCTACCTCGTGGGCAAAACCATTTTAAAAACGTGATTGTAAATATGATGTACATATATTCACAAAACGTGGAGGAATTCTATCCCTTCAAAAATATAGGAAAAAACGTTTGGGGAACTAGTGACTAAAAACAATGAAACATATCAATCCTTAGATTAGGGAAGGCAAAGATATCCCAAGAGGGCAAAGTAAAAATAAATCTGAATCAAGATATAATGTAGTGAAACTTCAGTACATGAATACAATAAAAAATCTTAAAAAGAACCAGAGAGTAAAGAAAGACATTTATTCAAGAACATAGTGGAAAAATTAACAAGTTGCAAGAATCCTTAGAGAGACAGCATGTAGAAATCCAAAAGATTAACAATAAAATTACAGAATTAGACAACGCAATAGGAAGTCAGAGGAGCAGACTCGAGCAATTAGAATGCAGACTGGGACATCTGGAGGACCAGGGAATTAACACCAACATAGCTGAAAAAAAAAAAAAAACAGATAAAAGAATTTAAAAAATGAAGAAACCCTAAGAATCATGTGGGACTCTATGAAGAAGGATAACTTGTGTGTGATTGGAGTCCCAGAACAGGGAGGGAGGACAGAAAACACAGAGAAAATAGTTGAAGATCTGCTGACAGAAAACTTCCCTGACATTATGAAAGACGAAAGGATATCTATCCAAGATGCTCATCGAACCCCATTTAAGATTGATCCAAAAAGGAAAACACCAAGACATATTATCATCAAACTCGCCAAAACCAAACATAAACAGAAAATTTTAAAAGCAGCCAGGGAGAAAAGAAAGGTCACCGTCAAGTCAATAAGAATAAGTTCAGACTACTCAGCAGAAACCATGCAGGCAAGAAGGGAATGGGACGACATATACAGAGCACTGAAGGAGAAAAACTGCCAGCCAAGGATCATATATCCAGCCAAACTCTCTCTGAAATATGAAGGCGAAATTAAGATATTTACAGATAAACACAAGTTTAGAGAATTTGCAAAAACCAAACCAAAGCTACAAGAAATACTAAAGGATATTGTTTGGTCAGAAAACCAATAATATCAGATACCAGCACAATACGAGGTCACAAAAAAGAACATCCTGATATCAACTCAAATAGGGAAATCACAAAAATAAATTAATATTAATTAAAAAAAAATGCTCATAACAGGGAATCACTGAAGTCAAAATGTAAAAGATCACAATAATCAAAAAGAGGGACTAAATACAGGTGGCATAGAACTGCCATATGGAGAGTGATACAAGGTGATATAGAACATTACAAGTTATGTTTTTACTTAGAAAAATAGGGGTAAATATTAAGGTAACCACAAAGAGGTATAACAACTCCATAACTCAAGATAAAAGCCAAGAAAAAAGTAACGACTCAACAAACATAAAGTCAAACACTACGAAAATGAGGATCTCACAATTTACTAAGAAAAACGTCTCAGCACAAAAAAGTATGTGGAAGAATGAAATTGTCAACAACACACATAAAAAGGCATCAAAATGACAACACTAAACACTTATTTATCTATAATTACGCTGAATGTAAATGGACTAAATGCACCAATAAAGAGACAGAGAGTCTCCGACTGGATAAAGAAACACGATCCGTCTATATGCTGCCTACAAGAGACACAACTTAGACTTAGAGACACAAACAAACTAAAACTCAAAGGATGGAAAAAAATATATCAAGCAAACAACAAGCAAAAAAGAAGAGGAGTAGCAATATTAATTTCTGACAAAATAGACTTTAGACTTAAATTCACCACAAAGGATAAAGAAGGACACTACATAATGATAAAAGGGACAATTGACCAGGAAGACATAACCATATTAAATATTTATGTACTCAATGACAGGGCTGCAAGATACATAGATCAAATTTTAACAGAACTGGAAAGTGAGATAGACACCTCCACAATTATAGTAGGAGACTTTAACACACCACTTTCGGAGAAGGACAGGACATCCAGTAAGAAGCTCAATAGAGACACGGAACACCTAATTACAACAATCAACCAACTTGACCTCATTGACTTATACAGAACTCTCCACCCAACTCCTGCAAAGTATACTTTTTTTTCTGGCACACATGGAACATTCTCTAGAATAGACCACATATTAGGTCATAAAACAAACCTTTGCAGAGTCCAAAACATCGAAATATTACAAAGCATCTTCTCAGACCACAAGGCAATAAAACTAGAAATCAATAACAGAAAAACTAGGGAAAAGAAATCAAATACTTGGAAAATGAACAATACCCTCCTGAAAAAAGACTGGGTGATAGAAGACATCAAGGAGGGAATAAGGAAATTCATAGAATGCAATGAGAATGAAAATACTTCCTATCAAAACCTCTGGGACACAGCAAAAGCAGTGCTCAGAGGCCAATTTATATCAAGAAATGCTCACATACAAAAAGAAGAAAGAGCCAAAATCAGAGAACTGTCCCTACAACTTGAACAAATAGAAAGTGAGCAACAAAAGAATCCATCAGGCACCAGAAGAAAACAAATAATAAAAATTAGAGCTGAACTAAATGAATTAGAGAACAGAAAAACAATTCAAAGAATTAACAAAGCCAAAAGCTGGTTCTTTGAAAAAATTAACAAAATTGATAAACCATTGGCTAGACTGAGTAAAGAAATACAGGAAAGGAAACAAATAACCCAAATAAGAAACGGGAAGGATCACATCACAACAGAAGCAACTGAAATTAAAAGAATCATATCAGATTATTACGAAAAATTGTACTCTAAGAAATTTGCAAACCTAGAAGAAATGGATGAATTCCTGGAAAAACACTACCTACCTGAATTAACACATTCAGAAGTAGAACAACTAAATAGACCCATAACAAAAAAAGAGATTGAAACGGTAATCAAAAAACTTCAATAAAAAAAAAAAAGAGATTGAAACGGTAATCAAAAAACTCCCAAAAACAAAAAGCCCTGGCCCGGACGGCTTCACTGCGGAGTCCTACCAAACTTTCAGAGAAGAGTTAACACCACTACTACTAAAGGTATTTCAAAGCATAGAAAATGACAGAATACTACCCAACTCATTCTCTGAAGCCACCATCTCCCTGATACCAAAACCAGGTAAAGACATTACAAAAAAAGAAAATTACAGATCTATATCCCTCATGAACATAGATGCAAAAATCCTCAACAAAATTCTAGCCAATAGAATTCAACAACATATCAAAAAAATAATTCACCATGATCAAGTGGGATTTATACCAGGTTTTTTTTTTTTTATGCAAGGCTGGTTTAATATCAGAAAAGCCATTAATGTAATCCATCACATAAATAAAACAAAAGACAAAAACCACATGATCTTATGAATTGATGCAGAAAAGGCATTTGACAAAGTCCAACACCCATTCATGATAAAAACTCTCACCAAAGTAGGAATTGAAGGAAAATTCCTCAGCATAATAAAGGGCATCTATGCAAAGCCAACAGCCAACATCATTCTAAATGGAGAGAGCCTGAAAACATTTCCCTTGAGAACGGGAACCAGACAAGGATGCCCTTTATCACCGCTCTTATTCAACATCGTGCTAGAAGTCCTAGCCAGGGCAATTAGGCTAGACAAATAAAGGACATCCAGATTGGCAAGGAGGAAGTCAAATTATCTCTATTTGCAGATGACATGATCTTATACACAGAAAACCCTAAGGAATCCTCCAGAAAACTACTGAAACTAATAGAAGAGTTTGGCAGAGTCTCAGGTTATAAGATAAACATACAAAAATCACTTGGATTCCTCTACATCAACAAAAAGAACATCGAAGAGGAAATCACCAAATCAATACCATTCACAGTAGCCCCCAAGAAGATAAAATACTTAGGAATAAATCTTACCAAGGATGTAAAAGACCTATACAAAGAAAACTACAAAGCTCTACTACAAGAAATTAAAAAGGACCTACTTAAGTAAAAAAACATACCTTGCTCATGGATAGGAAGACTTAACATAGCAAAAATGTCTACTTTACCAAAAGCCATCTATACATACAATGCACTTCCGATCCAAATTCCAATGTCATTTTTTAATGTGATAGAGAAATCACCAACTTCATATGGAAGGGAAAGAAGCCTCGGATAAGCAAAGCATTACTGAAAAAGAAGAAGAAAGTGGGAGGACTCACTCTACCTGATTTCAGAACCTATTATACAGCCACATTAGTCAAAACAGCCTGGTATTGGTACAACAACAGGCACATAGACCAGGGGAACAGAATTGAGAACCCAGATATAAATCCAACAACATATGAGCAGCTGATATTTGACAAAGGCCCAGTATCAGTTAATTGGGGAAAAGATAGTCTTTTTAACAAATTGTGCTGGCATAATTGGATATCCATTTGCAAAAAAATGAAACAGGACCCATACCTCACACCAAGCACAAAAACTAACTCCAAGTGAATCAAAGACCTAAACATAAAGACTAAAGCAATAAAGATCATGGAGGAAAAAATAGGGACAACACTAGGAGCCCTAATACAAGGCATAAACAGAATACAAAACATTACCAGAAATGATGAAGAGAAACCTGATAACTGGGAGCTCCTAAAAATCAAACACCTATGCTCATCTAAACACTTCACCAAAAGAGTAAAAAGACCACCTACAGACTGGGAAAGAATTTTCAGCTATGACATCTCCGACCAGCGCCTGATCTCTAAAATCTATATGATTCTGTCAAAACTCAACCACAAAAAGACAAACAATCCAATCAAGAAGTGGGCAAAGGAAATGAACACACACTTCACTAAAGAAGATATTCAGGCAGCTAACAGACACATGAGAAAATGTTCTCGATCATTAGCCATTAGAGAAATGCAAATTCAAACTACGATGAGATTCCATCTCACTCCAACAAGGCTGGCATTAATCCAAAAAACACAAAATAATAAATGTTGGAGAGGCTGCAGAGAGACTGGAACTCTTATACACTGCTGGTGGGAAAGTAAAATGGTACAACCACTTTGGAAATCTATCTGGCGTTATCTTAAACAGTTAGAAATAGAACTACCATACAACCCAGAAATCCCACTCCTTGGAATATACTCTAGAGAAACAAGAGCCTTCACACAAACAGATATATGCACACCCATGTTTATAGCAGCTCTGTTTACAATAGCAAAAAGCTGGAAGCAACCAAGGTGTCCATCAACGGATGAATGGGTAAATAAACTGTGCTATATTCACACGATGGAATACTACGCATTGATAAAGAACAGTGACGAATCTGTGAAACATTTCATAACATGGAGGAACCTGGAAGGCATTATGCTGAGCGAAATTAGTCAGAGGCAAAAGAACAAATATTGTATAAGACCACTATTATAAGATCTTGAGAAATAGTAAAAACTGAGAAGAACACATACTTTTGTGGAGGGAGGGAGGGATGGAGAGGGTTTCTTACTGATTAATTAGATAAGAACTGCTTTAGGTGAAGGGAAGGACAACACTCAATACATGGAAGGGCAGCCCAATTGGACTGGACGAAAAGCAAAGAAGTTTCCGGGATAAAATGAGTGCTTCAAAGGTCAGCGGAGCAAGGTCCAGGGTTTGGGAACCATGCTCTAAGGGGACTTCTAAGTCAATTGGCAAAATAATTCTGTTATGAAAACATTCTGCATCCCACTTTGAAATGTGGCATCTGGTGTCTTAAATGCTAACAAGTGGCCATCTAAGATGCATGAATTGGTCTCAGCCCACCTGGAGCAAAGGAGAATGAAGAACACCAAGGTCACATGACAACTAAGAGCCCAAGAGACAGAAAGGGCCACATGAACCAGAGACCTACATTATCCTGAGACCAGAAGAACTAGTTGGTGCCTGGCCACAATCAATAACTGCACTGACAGGGAGGACAATAGAGAACCCCTGAGGGAGCAGGACATCAGTGGGATGCAGACCCCAAATTCTCATAAACAGACCATACTTAATGGTCTGACTGTGACTAGAGGAATTCCGGCGGTCATGGTCCCCAAACCTTTTGTTGGCACAGGACAGGAACCATTCCCGAAGACAACTCATCAGACATGAAAGGGATTGGACAGTCGGTAGGAGAGAGATGCTGAGGAAGAGTGAGCTAATTATATCAGGTAGACACTTGAGACTGTGTTGGCATCTCCTGTCTGGAGGGGGGATGGGAGGATAGAGAGAGTTGGAAGCTGGCAAAATTGTCACGAAAGGAGAGACTGGAAGGGCTGACTCATTAAGGGGAGAGCAAGTGGGTGTAAGGAGTAAGATGTGTATAAACTTATACGTGACAGACTGACTTGATTTGTAAATGTTCACTTGAAGCTCAATAAAAGTTAATAAAAAAAAACTTTATTTAACAGAAGAAACGAGAAAATAATATCTGCTCTTAACACTTCTATTCATATTCATATTTCAGATTTACACCCCCCCAAAAAAGAAAGAGAAAGAAATTATAATGGTTGTGAATTGATATAAAAAATTATTATTGAAGGTTATACAATAGTCTAAACAGAAAATCTAAGAGAAATTAAATGCAATTGATGAATTGTAACAGAAAGCTTAGCAATGATTTTAGATGAATTTTCAAAACCATTTAATTAAACAAAAGCTTTACAAGATTTATTTTAAAAGATACAAGTTGCATAAGAACAAAACTGCACACACTCCTCAATGACATGCATGGAATCAAGCTTTCGAGACCTGCATTTGCTGATGTGGCATGACTCAAAATGAGAAGAAACGGCTGCAAACATCCATTAATAATAGAAACATAGAATGTATGAAGTATGAATCTAAGAAAATTAGAAATCATTAAAAAATGAAATGGAACACATAAACATCAATATCTTAGGCATTAGTGAGCTGAAATGGACTGATATTCGCCATTTTGAATCAGACAATCATATGGACTTCTATGCCAAATCGAAGAGAAATGGCATTAAGTTTATCATCAAAAACAACATTTCAAGATCTATCATGAAGTACAATGCTGTCAGTGATAGGATAATATCCATATGTCTACAAGGAAGACCAGTGTCTTAGTCATATAGTGGTGCTGTAACAGAAATGCCACAAGTGGGTGGCTTTAACAAAGAGAAATTTATTTTCTCACAGTCTAGTAGGCTAGAATTCAAAATTCAGGGTGTCAGCTCCAGGGGAAACTTTCTCTGTCAGCTCTGTGGGAAGGTCTCCATCATCAATCTTCCCCTGGTCAAGGGGCTTCTCAGGTGCAGGGACCCTGGGTCCGAAGGACATGCTCTGCTACTGGGGATGCTTTCTTGGTGTTACGAGGCCGCCATATCTCTCTGCTTGCTTGTCTCTTTTATATCTCAAAAGGTATTACCTTAAGACACTATCTAATCTTATAGATCTCATCAATATAACTGCGACTAATCCATCTCATCACATCATTGTGATAGGATTTACACCACATAGGGAAATCACATTAGATGACTAAATGGTAGACAATCATACAATACTGGGAATCATGGCTTAGCCAAGTTGACAGATATTTTTTAGGGACACATTTCAATCCATGACAAGCAGTTAATATGACTATTATTCAAATTTATGCACCAACTGCTAATGCCAAAGATGAAGAAACTGAAGATTTTTACCAACTTCTGCAGTCTGAAATTGATCAGACATGCAATCAAGATGCATTGATAATTACTGATGATTGCAATGTGAAAGTTGGAAACAAGAAGGAACAGTAGTTGGAAAATCTGGCCTTTGAGACAGCATGATAGAATTTTGCAAGACCAATGACTTCTTCATTGCGAATACCTTTTTTCAACAACTTAAATGGTGAGTATACGCATGGGCTTCACCAGATGGAATATACAGGAATCAAATGTCTACATCTGTGGAAAGAGACAATGGAAAAGCTCAATATCATCAGTCAGAACAAGACCAGGGGCTGACTGTGGAACAGACCATCAATTTCTCATATGCAAGTCTACGAGAGCCAAAGTACAACCTTGATTATATCTCACCTGAATTTAGAGACTATCTCAAGAATAGATTTGATGAATCGAAGGCTAATGCTTGAAGGCCAGATGAGTTGTGGAATGACATCAAGGACATCATACATGAAGAAAGTAAGAGGTCATTGCTCTGACAGGGATCACAATAGAGGGTCTGAGAGCTGGAGAAAAATGTGGAACAAAATTCTAACTCTCAAAAAAGACCAGATTACTCACCTGACAGAGACTGGAGAGATGCTGAGTATGTCCCCCGGACACACTTTTAGCTCAGTAATGAAGTCACTCCTGAAGTTCACCCTTCAGACAAAGATTAGACAGACCCATAAAGCAAAACTAAAGGGGCACAAAAGCCCAGGGGCAAGGGCTAGAAGGCAGGAGTGGACAGAAAAGCTGGTAATAGGGAACCCAGGGTCCAGAAGGGCAGAGTGTTGACATATTGTGGGGTTGGTAATTAGTGTCATGAAACAATATGTGTACTAATTGTTTAATGGGAACCTAGTTTGTTCTGTAAACCTTCATCTAAAGTATGACAATAAAGATATAAAATAAAATATATATGTATATCTGTCAGAAAAAAAAGAAAGCAAGAGGTCATTAAAAAGCCAGGAAAGAAAAAAAGAAGACCAAAATGGATGTCGGAAAAAACTCCGAATTTGCTCTTGAATGTAGAGTAGCTAAAGCAAAAAGAAAATAATGAAGTAAAAGAGATGAATAGAAGATTTCAAAGGGCACCTCAAGAAGACAAAGTAAAATATTATCATGAAATGTGTAAAGACCTGGAGTTAGAAAACCAAAAGGGATGCACATGCTCGGCATTTCTCAAACTGAAAGAACTGAAGAAAAAATTCAAGCCTTGTGTTGCAATATTGAAGGACTCTACAGGGAAAATATTAAATGACACAGAAAGCATCAAAAGAAGATAGAGAGAGGCAGAGTCAAGATTGCGGAGTAGTCAGACACTTCCAGTGATCCCTCTTACAACAAAAACCAAAAAAAAAAAAAAAAAAAAAACAAAGACCTGAAAAAACAAGTGGAACAATTTTATACATGACAAGATAAGGGCCCTGAACATCAAAGGCAAAGTTAGGAAATCAGACTGAGTGGCAGCGGGAGGGAGACACGGTTCAGAAGTGGGGAGCAGTTGCCGGACCTGACGTGGTGAGAAATGGCGCCCCTTGGACACAGTCCCCTGGAGGGACAGTGGCAGGGCTGGCAGTAGCATTCAGGATGCAGTTTCCTCAGGGGGAGACAGCAAGTCACACAGTCTACTCACAACTCCGGAACCAGAGAAGAACAGTGTTGTTGGCAAAAGCTGAGTACTTGCATTCATGTTACTGTGCGCTCAGCCCCCAAGACGGCTTCAGTAGCTGCAGATTTCCCTGCACCTGAGATAGGTGTTGCTGTGCAGCCTGAGCCATTCTCCTGGCCTTGGAGAAGGAATAAATTAACAACTGGTGGAAAAGATAATCTGCCAGCTCCACTAAGCTGGGAAGCTCAGGACAGAAGAAGCTCCTTTCCAGGCACAAATGGTCCACGGACTTTGAATACCTTTCACCCCTGCATGGACCTGTGTAGGCCCATCTCGGGAGATTAGGCCCTTGTTACTGCAATGGTGTATGTGCTGGGTATCCAACTTCAACTGTTTTACCTTGCAGTGGAGAGGTGTGTTTTTGATGTTTGACACTGCTCTGCCTATTAAACAGGGTCCTCACCTACCTACATTGGTGGCCTGAGGAGTGGTGGCTCCACCCACATCATCTAGACACCCAAGACAGGGGTCCAAGGATAACAGGTGCCTCCCAGTCCTTACAACCAAAAGCATAGGGTGCCTGTGGTATAAATGCAGAACCCAGCTACCTGTGCACTATAGAAAACAGGGGTGCACTTTCCTCACAGACACTTGGGAGATGGTTGTCAGCCCCCTGCCTTTGTTCAGAGTGTGACCCCCTGCTGCAACCAGATACCTGTGTCTCCAACAATCACCCCTCCCCATCTAAGACTATAGGACTTGATGACCTACAATTGATGACCAACTATCTAGACACCTGAGCTGAATCTATACAAGAAAAGTGAATGGACTCCTAGGCTCATATACCTGGTTGCTCTAGCCATCTGGTGACAGGACGTTAAATCTTGAAAGGTGCAAATGATTAAGCTCACCTACTCAACCAGCCTATTTGGGCATATCAAAACAAAACAAAGCAAAAAGCTAGGATACAGTAGGCAAAAGTAAAATTATAAAATAAAATAACTTATAGATGGCTCAGAGACAGCAGTCAATATCAAATCACATAAAGAAGCAGACCATGATCACTTCAACAATCTCTCAAAACAAAGAATCAAGGAATCTTCCACATGAAGGTGTCTTCCTGGAATTACCAGACGTAGAATACAAAAGGTTAATATACAGAACTTTCAAGAGATCAGGGAGATCAGGCAAAATGCAGAACAAGCCAAAGAACACACAGATAAATTAGATGAAGAAATTAAAAAGGCTACTCAAGAACATAAAGAAAAATTTAATAGGCTGCAACAATCCATAGAAAGAAAGCAATCAGGAATTCAGAAGATTGACAATAAAATTACAGAATTAGACAACTCAGTGGACAGAGGAACAGTATTGAGGAAATGGAAAGCAGAATTGGTGAGATTGAAGATAAATAACGTGGCACCAATATATTTGAAGAAAAATCAGATAAAATTATTTTAAAAAACATGAAGAAATCCTAAGAATCATGTGGGACTCTATCAAGAGAAATAACCTAAGAGTGATTGAAGTATCAGATTAGGGAGGGTTAACAGAAAAAACAGAGAGAATTGTTGAAGATTTGTTGGCAGAAAATTTCCTTGATACCATGAAAGATGAGCAGCAGATATCTATTCAAAATGCTCATTGAACCCCACATAAGGTAGATCTCAAAAGAAAGTCACCCAGACATATTATAAACAAACTTGCCAAAACCAAAGACAGAGAATTTTAAGAGCAGCTAGGAATAAACAAAAAGTCGCCTACAAAAGAGACTCAATAAGAATAAGCTCAGACTACTTGAGAGAAACCATGCAGGGAAGAAGGCAATGTGATGAGTTATATAAAGTGAAGAAGGAAAAGAATTGCCAGCCAAGAATCATATACACAGCAAAACTGTCTCTCAAATATGAAGGTGAAATTAGGACATTTCCAGATAAACAGAAGATTAGGAATTCGTAAAAAAAAAAAAAAAAACCTACAAGAAATACTAAAGAGGGTTTTCTGGTTAGAAAATCAACAATATCAGATATCAACCCAAGACTAGAATGCAGGACAGAGCAACCAGATATCAACCCAGGTAGGGAAATCACAAAAATAAATCAAGATAAAAAATGCTCAGAACAGGGAAACAGTGATGTTATTACGTAAAGGACGACAATACTAAAATAATAAAGAGGGAGTGAAAAATGTAGTCATAGATCTTTCATATAGAGAGATAGTCAAGGGGTAGAGAGAAATAAAAGTGAGATTTAAACTTAGAAAAATAATGGCAAATATTAAGGTAACCAAAAAGGAGACTAACAATCCTACACATCAAAATAAAATACAAGAAAAAGGTAACAACTCAGAAAAAAAAAAATCAACAATGAATAAGAGGAAAAGACCATATACAAAGAAAAACTACTCAGTACAAAAAATTAAGGAGAAAAAAGAAACTCGACAACATACAAAAAAAGATATCAAAATGACAGCACAAAACTCATAACTACCA
The DNA here is from genome assembly GCF_030014295.1 of Loxodonta africana. Classification (NCBI taxonomy): domain Eukaryota; kingdom Metazoa; phylum Chordata; class Mammalia; order Proboscidea; family Elephantidae; genus Loxodonta; species Loxodonta africana. The sequence goes on along the minus strand of NW_026975144.1, from coordinate 935,675 downwards.
GAATTACACTGACTGTAAGTGGACTAAATGCACAAATAGAGACAGAGAGTGAAAGAATGGATTAAAAAACACGATCCGTCTATATACTGCCTACAAGAGACACTCCTTAAAGACACAAACAAACTAAAACTCAAAGGATGGAAAAAATATATATCAAGGAAAAAAGAATCAAAAAGAGCAAGAGTGGCAATATTAATTTCTGACAAAATAGACTTTAAAGTTAAATTCACCAAAAAGGATAAGGAAGGACACTATATAATGATTAAACAGACAATATACCAGGAGGATATCACCATATTAAATATTCACACACCCAATGACAGGGCTTCAAGATACATAAAACAAACTCTAACAGCATTGTAAAGTGAGATAGACAGCTCCACAATAATATTAGCTGACTTCAACATACCACTTTGGTGACGAACAGAACATTCAGAAAGAAGCTCAGTAAAGACATGGAAGATCTAAATGCCACAATCAACCAACTTGACTTCACATACATATACAGAACACTCCACCCAACAGCAGCCAAGTATACTTTCTTTTCCAATGCATATGGAACATTCTCTGGGAGAGACCACATATTAGGCCATAAAGCACACCTTAACAGAATCCAAAACATCAAAATATTGCAAAGCATCTTCTCTGACCAGGAAGCTATAAAAGTAGAAATCAAAAACAAAAAAAGGCAGGGGAAAGAAATCAAACACTCAGAAACTGAGCAATACCTTGCTCAAAAACGACTGGGTTATAGAAGAAATTAAGGATGGAATAAAGAAATTCACAGTATCCAATGAGAATGAAAACACTTCCTACCAGAACCTTTGAGACACAGGTAAAGCAGTGCTCAGAGGTCAATTTATAGCAATACATGCACACATCCAAAAAGGAGAAAGGGCCAAAATCAAAGAATTATCCCTACAACTTGAACAAATAGAAAGAGAGCAACAAAAGAAACCCTCAGGCATCAGAAGAAATTAAATAATAAAAAGTAGAGCAGAATTAAATGAAATAGAGAACAGAAAAAAAATTGAAAGAGTTAACAAGACCAAAAGCTGGTTCTTTGTAAAAATTAACAAAATTGCTAAAACATTGGCCAAACGGACAAAAGAAAAACAGGAGAAGAAGCAAATTACACAACATCACAACAGACCCAACTGAAATTAAAAGAATCATATCAGATTAGTATGAAAAATCATACTCTAAACAGCTTTGAAAACCTAGAAGAAATGGATGAATTTCTAGAAACACATTGCCTACCTAAACTAACAGAAACAGAGGTAGAACAGTTAAATAAACCCATAACAGAAGAAGAGGTTGAAAAAGGTAATTAAAAAAATTAAAAATCTCCCAACAACAACAACAAAAGCCCTGGCCCTGACAGCTTCCCTGGTGAGTTCTACCAAACTTTCAGGGAAGAGTTAACACTACTACTAGTGAAGGTATTTTAGAGCATTGAAAAAGATGGAATACTCCCAAACTCATTCTATGAAGCCAGCATATCCCTGTTACCAAAACCAGGTAAAGACACCACAAAAAAAACAAAAAACAAAAAACAAATTACAGACCTATATTCCTTACGAAATTAGATGCAAACATCCTCAACAAAATTCTACCCAATAGAATTCAATAACATGTCAAAAAAAATAATTCACCATGACCACGTGGGATTCATACTAGGTATGCAGGGATGGTTCAACATTAGAAGAACAATCGAAGTAATCCACCATATAGGTAAAACAAAGGACAAGAACCACATGATCTTATCAACTGATGCAGAAAAGGCATTTGACAAAGTCCAACACCCGTTCATGAGAAAAACTCTCAGCAAAATAGGAATAGAAGGAAAATTCTTCAACACAATAAAGGGCATTTATATAAAGCCAACAGCCAACATCACCCTTAATGGAGAGAGCCTGAAAGCATTCCCTTGAGATGGGGAACCAGACAAGGATGCCCTTTATCACCACTCTTATTCAACAGTATGCTGGAGGTCCTAGCCAGAGCAATTAGGCCAGATAAAGAAATAAAGGGCATCCAGATTGGTAAAGAAGAAATAAAAGTATCTCTATTTGCAGATAACACGATCTTATACAGAGAAAACCCTAAAGAATCCTCAAGAAAACTACTAAAACTAATAGAAGAGTTCAGCAGAATATCAGGATACAAGATAAACCTACAAGAATCAGTTGGATTCCTCTACACCAACAAAAAGAACATTGAAGAGGAAATCACCAAATCAATACCATTTACAGTAGCCCCCAAGAAGATAAAATACTGGGAATAATTGTAACCAGAGACATAAAAGACCTATACAAAGAAAACTACAAGACACTACTACAAGAAACCAAAAGAGACTTACGTAAGTGGACAAACATACCTTGATCATAGATAGAACTCTGAACATTGTAAAAATGTCTCTTCTACTGAAAGTGATCTATAGATATGCTGCAATTCCAATCCCAATTCCAAGGACATTTTTTAATGTGATGGAGAAACAAATCACCAACTTCATATGGAAGGGAAAGAGGCCCCAGATAAATAAAGCATTACTGAAAAAGAAGAACAAAGTGGGAGGCGTCACGTTACCTGATTTTAGAACTTATTATACCGCCATAGTAGTGAAAACAGCCTGGTGCCGGTACAGCAGCAGACACATAGACCAATGGAACAGAACTGAGAAACCAGACATAAATCCATTCACTTATTAGCTGATATTTGATAAAGGCTCAAAGTCAGTTAAATGGGGGAAAGATAGCCTCTTTAACAAATGGTGCTGGCATAACTGGATATCCCTCCACAAAAAAAATGAAACAAGATCCATACCTCACACCATGCACAAAAACTAACTGAAAATGGATCAAAGACCTAAATATGAAATCTAAAATGATAAAAATCATGGAAGAAAAAACAGGGACAACAGTAGGAGCCCTAATAAAAAAAAAATATGTAGCAGAAACAGTACAAAAAACATTGCTAACAATGTGCAAGCACCCAAAGAGAAAAGAGAACTCCTAAAAATCAAACACTTACGCTGATCCCAAGCCTTCACCAGAAGAGTAAACTGATTACCTACAGACTGGGAAACAGTTTTTAGCTATAACATTTCTGATCAGCATCTGATCTCTAAAATCTACATGATATTGCAAAAACTCAATAACAAAAAGACAAATAATCCATTTTAAAGATGGGCAAAGGGTAGGAACAGGCACTTCAACGAAGAAGACATTCAGGCAGGTAACAGATACATGAGGAAATGCTCACAATCATTAGCCATTAGAGAAATGTAAATCAAAACTACAATGAGATACCATCTCACTCCAACAAGGCTGCCACTAATCCCAAATCACAAAATAATAAATGTTGGAGAGGTTGTAGAGAGCCTGGAACACTTATTCACTGCTGGTGGGAATTTAAAATGGTGCAGCCACTTTGAAAATCAATCTGGCACTTCCTTAAACAGCTAGAAATAGAACTACCATAGGATATGGCAATCCCACTCCTTGGAATATATCTTAGAGAAATAAGAGCCTTTATATGAACAGATATATGCACAACCATGTTCATTGCAGCACTGTTTACAATAGCAGAAAGATGGAAGTAACCAAGGTGCCCATCAACAGATGAATGGATAAATAAATTGTGGTACATTCACACGATGGAATACTTCACACAGATCAAGAACAATGATGAATCCGTGAAATATTTCATAGCTTGGAGGAATCTGGAGGGCATTATGCTGAGTGAAATTAGTCAGTTGCAAAAGGACAAATATTGTATGAGACCACTATTATAAAAACTCAAGAAACAGTTTAAACAGAGAAGAAAATATTCTTTGATGGTTATGAGGGTGGGGAGAAAGGGAGGGAGAAGGATATTTGCAAATCTAGATAGTAGACAAGAACTATTTTAGGTGAAGGGAAAGACAACATACAATAAAGGAGAGGTCAGCATAAACGGACTAAATGAAAAGCAGTTTCCTGAATAAACCAAATGCTCCAAAGGCCAGAGTAGCAGGGGCAGCAGTTGGGGGACCATGTTTTCAGGGGACATCTAGGTCAATTGGCATAATAAAATCTATTAAGAAAACATTCTGCATCCCACTTTGGTGAGTGGCATCTGCAGTCTTAAAAACACTATCAAGCGGCCATCTAAGATGCATCAATTGGTCTCAACCCAGCTGGAGCAAAGGAGAATGAAGAACACCAAAGATACAAGGTAATTATGAGTCCAGAAGACAGAAATGGCCACGTAAATCCGAGACTATATCAGCCTGAGACCAGAAGAACTAGATGGTGCCCGTCTACAACCGAAGACTGCCCCGACAGGGAACGAAACAGAGCATCCCTGACGGAGCACGAGAGCAGTGAGATTGCAGACCTCAAAGTCCCATAAAAAAATCAGACTTAATAATCTGACTGAGACTAGAGGAACCCTGGAGGTCACGGTCCCCAGACGTTCTGTTGGCCCAAGACTGGAACCATTCCCAAAGCCAACTCTTCAGACAGGGATTGGACTGCATTATAGGATAGAAAATGATAGTGGTGAGGAGAGACCTTCTGGTCTCAAGTGGACACATGAGACTATGTGGGCAGCTCCCGTTTGGAGGGGAGATGAGAAGGAAGAGAGGGAGAGAAAGTGGCTGAATGGACACGGGGAATACAGGGCTGAGAGAAGGAGTGTGCTGTCTCATTAGTGGGAGAGGAACTAGGAGTGTACATAGCAAGCTGTATACAAATTTTTGTATGAGAGACTGACTTGATTTGTAAAGTTTCACTTAAAGCACACACACACAAAAGATGGAAAGAATACACAGAGTCACAGTACCAAAAGAAATGGTCGACTTTCAGTCGTTTCATGAGGTGGCATATGATGAAGAACTGGTAGTAGTGAAGCAAGAAGTCCAAGCTACACTGAAGGCACTGGCGAAAAACAAGGCTCCAGGAACTGACAGAACACCCACTGAGTTGTTTCAACAAACAGATGCAGCACTGCAGATGCTCACTCCACTATGCAAAGAAATTTGGAAGCTAGCTACCTGGCCAACAGGCTGCAAGAGATGCATGTTTGTGTCCATTCAAAGAAAGGCGATCCAACAGATTGTGGAAGTTATCAAATGTAAATTAGTAAATATGGTAAACAAACAAACAAAGAAACTCTATCTATTCTACACTGAATATGACATTCTATCCCCAGGAGATCTAGTGAGTTTATGATGTTGTTGTTAGGTGCTGTTGGGTCAGTTCCAACTCATAGCGACCCTGTGTACAACAGAACGGAACAGTGCCCAGCCCTGGGCCTTTCTCATTGCTATGTCTGAGCCCACTGTTGCAGCCACCGTCTCAATCTGTCTCATTGAGGATCTTTGTCTTTTTCACTGACTCTCTACTTTACCAAGCACGATGTCTTTTTCCAGGGACTGATTCCTCTTGATAATATGTCCAGAGTACGTGAGACCAAGTCTTGCCACCCACCTTTCTAAGGAGCATTCTGGCTGTACTTCTTCCAAGACAGGTGTGTTCATTCTTCTAGCAGTCCTTGGTATATTCATTATTCTTCACCAACAACATAATTCAAGTTTCAGTTCTTTTGTCTCCCTTATTCATTGTCCAGCTTTAGCTGTACATGAGGCGACTGAAAATATCATGGCTTGGTTCAGGCACACCTTAGTCCTCAAAGTGACATCTTCGATTTTTAACACTTTGAGGTCTTTTGTAGCAGATTTGCCCAATAAAATATGTCATTTGATTTCTCGAAGTCTGCTTCCGTGGGCGTTGATTGTGGATCCAAGTAAAATGAAATCCTTGACGACTTCAGTATTTTCTCTGTTTGTTGTGATTTTTTTTATTGTTCCAGTTGTGAGGATGTTTGTTTTCTTTATGTTGAAGTGTAATCCATACTGAAGGCTGAAGTCTTTGATCCTAATCAGTAAGTGCTTCAAGTCCTCTTCACTTTCAGTAAGCAAGGTTGTGTCATCTGCATGTCTAGGCTGTTAATGAGTCTTCCTCCAATCCTCGTGCCCCTTCTTCTTCATATGATCCAGCTTCTTGGACTGTATGGATTATATGTTTTTTTTAAAGACACTGAGTTTTTGGTAATTTACTATGGCAGCCCTAGAAAATGAATACAGAGCCCTTCACCAAGAACAAGTCAAGTTAGCACCAAAAACGCTCCTGTAAGTGTAGCCACGTAGCATGAGACATGGCAGTTTTTAAAAAGTATGAAGTAAAACTTTCAGCTTTGACAAAGAAAGGGCTCCTCTAAGTCCAAGTTCTAAGTCCATTGCTGTTGGGTCAATTCTATCTCATAGCGACCCTAAACGACAGAGTAGAATTGACCCATAGGGTTTCCAAGGAGTGGCTGGTAGATTCGAACTGCTTGAATAAGTATTGTGAAAAAATACAACCCTGAAACACAACTTTTCTGAGCTTAGTATTAAAACAAAACAAAACAAAAAGAAGTCGCTATCGAGTAGATTCTGACTCATAGGGACCATACAGGACAGAGTAGAGCTTCCCCACAGGGTTTCCAAGGAGCGACTGGTAGATTCAAACTGCAGACCTTTTGGTAGCAGCCAAATGCATAACCACTGCACCACCAGTGGCTTTCAAATCAGCTATAGGCTGATGATCTCCAAATTCTTAGAACCTGGAAAACTATTCTACCTCAGAGTGGTATCCACAGCTGGAAACTGTTCTCCACACTTGGATGACCTCAGACATCCAAATCTAACATGTCCAGAAAAAATCTTTTGGTCATTTTCTCAAGTTTGTTCCTCCATGGTTTTCCACATGGTAGAGAATGGCTCTGGTGACCATGCTCTCATGGTAGCCTGAATTCCAGAAGTCACCTTTGATTCTCCATTCCCCTCATCCCATACGTCTGATCGACCAGCAATTCTTGGCACCTCAAGCTCCAAAGTACACCTCAAGCCTGCCCACTGTTCCCACCTGCACTTCCAGCATCACTCCTCGCCCTGACCACTGCAGAAGCATCCTGACCGGTCCTCTGTATTTGCTGTCTTCAAGTTCTCCTGGGCTACAGTTAATTCCTGGGACACATTCTTTCTCAAGACCATTGAACAATAGAAGGAGAAGGGCATTTAGTTGTATGCTACCTCCTCCGCTTGAGCTGCATGCCCCTCAGAAATCACTTTTCACTGTCCACTCTATAATGTCTCTATTCCAATTTCCTGTCTTTGGCCGCACTGCTTTGATAGCGTGCATGCATGTTTGCTTCAGGAGTCATGTAGACAGATGCTTGGAGGAATTTTTCTTAGTACAATCATGGTTGTGTGCCATCAAGAGATTCTGACTCATATCAACCCTGTATGACAACTTAGAACTGCTTCACAAGGTTTCCTAGGTTGCAGCTTTTTATGGTGCAGCCCCGGTGGCACGGTGGTTAAGAGCTCGGCTGCTAACCAAAGGGTGGACAGTTCAAATCCACCAGTTGCTTCTTGGCGGAAATACATGGCAGTCTGCTTCTGTAAAGACTTATAGTCTTAGAAACCCTATGGGGCAGTTCTACTCTGCCCTATAGGGTCACTATGAGTCTGAATTGATTCAACAGCAACTGGTTTGGATTTTGTTTGGTTAGAATCTTTATGGGAGCCCATCTCCAGATCTTTTCAACCCCTGAGCTGGTGGGTTCCAACGGCCCACCTTTCAGTTAGCCAAGCACTTAACCGTTGCACCTCCAATACTTAACTCTGTACGCGAGAGGGCCCTCTCCTGACGTCTCCCATCTCCTCACCCCGCACACCTTGGCATAGTCCTTGCTTCTAGACCCCACCCTCCCCTCTGGAGGCCCAACCCCCCCACGCCCGCCCCACACCCGAGCCGCTGGGCGGGGCGGCAGCCATGTTCCTCGCCCTCCAGCCAGTTACTCACGGAAGCGCCCGGATGGGTGGTGAGGGGCCTGGGCCGGATGGCGCGCCTTAGATAGGATGCTGTTCCTGCTGCTTTCCGTGTGTGTTTTCTGAAAGGTATGAAACTCCGGCAGGTGGGTGGAGGGACCCGCTCCCAGACTGAACAAGCCCGGCCCCTCGAAGGTGTGGAGGGAAGGCGGCAGGAGGGTGGTTTCCAGTGCCAGCATCCTGTGCGCTCCAGAGGTTGGAGAGTCCGGACGTTGGTTTAGCAGCTCGCATGGCCCCCTCCGGCGTACCCCGTCCCGAGTGATCCCCAGGGGCGGACGTGGCACGGGGGCGGGCAGACGCAGCCACTCTAGGGGTCTGCGAAATTTGCATCCCCATGGATTTGCGGGGGGGGGATCCAGCCTCAGGATCCAGCTGCGGAGTGCCCTCGGGCCTGGGGGCTTGAAGGGCTTGGGGAGAAAGGCAGTGTCCAGGGCTGCGCCAAGGTCCCTCCTCTGCCCGGGGCGGGTTTGCGGGCCTGCCCCCTCCGCCCCCCACCTGCTCCCTGTGCCAGGGGGGAAACCAAGGCCCAGAGTTCGCCCGGGGGCGGTGACATTCCAGACTGAGGACGGGGCACTCGCCCCCGTTCGTCGTCCCACCCCCACCAGACTCCGTAGGGTGCCAGGGACGGGGAGAGAGCGATCTTCTGCCCAAGGCCCCGCTGCCCCTTACTGTTTTGGGCGCTGTGCCTGGGAGGCTGAGGCACCCCGCGCCCTCGCCCGCGCCCAGCTGATCTACTCTCAGGGCTGGGGCGTCGGCGCGGCCCCGGCCCCACCTGGAAAGAAAGGGGTCCTGGGAATCTGTGGAGCAGCGCGGGGACCCTACTCCTTGTGGAAGCAGCGATTCAGTGTGTGTTAACAGTGTGGATGCCGGGTCCCACTCCCCCTCTGGGTGGCGGGGGTGGGGGTAGCAGGAAGGGGTCCTGAGCAACCATGTTGTTTGTTAACTTGAGCATTTGTGCGGGGCTGTGTAGCGGTCGCTGTGGACGCGGTCTCTGGTGCTGAGGGGATTTGAGGGGTCCTCAAACTGGCGGGATTTGGAGCCTCTACCCTGGTGGCAGTGGGTTTAGTGGGTTACCCTGGTGGCTAGTGGTTAAGTGCTAAGGCTGCTAGCCAAAAGGTTGGCAGTTTGAATCCACCAGGCACTCCTTGGAAACTCTGTGGGGCAGTTCTACTCTGTCCTATAGGGTCGCTATGAGTCAGAATTGACTCGATGGCCACAGGTGTGGTTTTTGTTTTTTTTTTTTAGGTTGGAGGAGATTAGGTGTCTCTCGGGCTGACATTTGAAGGTCTGGAGCTGGCCGTTTATGAGGGTTTATAAGGGTTTTAAGTGCTCCGGCCATGGGCACCAACCCGATCTTCCAGCCCCTGCGGACGGACCGCCTCCCCCGCCCCGGGGGGATTGGCTGCTCTGGGACCCCGAGCCCAGAGGGTGGTGAGATGCTGACAAACGTGAGTGATGCCCTGCAGGCTCCAGTCGGCGGGGCAGCCCTGCTCACATGGTCTCAATAGGGGCAGTGGGCTTCGTGCCTGGGGGGTGGTTTCCGAATGTTTCCTCGTGCCCCCCCGCCCCGTGCGGGGCGACAGCTCTCCCCTGGGCGGGGACCTAGTAGAGGCCTGCAGGGCATCAGGGTATGGAGGGGCAGAGCTTGGGCGGGGAGGGAGCGGCAGTGCAGGTTCCTCTACGTGACCACGGCGGGGGGGGGTGTGGGTCGTGAAGGCTGGGCCTGGTCGAGGACCCACTAGGTCTTGCAGAAGGAGTGGGTTAGGATAATCATAGCATTAATGGGAGTATTGAGAGAGCGCCCTGGGGCGTTGGGTCCCTCGGGAAGAAAAGCTTCTGCTATCCCCGCTGGAGCGGTACCCAGGTCGGTCCCGGCTTAGGTCCAGGAGGTTCCCATGCTCGGAGGGCCTGGTGGGCAGAACAGAACCGGCGGTGCGCACGCCCTCTCGCGGCCTTGCACCGAATCGCTGAGGTTCAGTGTCAGGTGATTCTAAGCCATGGTTTTGGAACTCAATAGTGAAGCAGAGCAAATAAATGATGCAGTGCCTTGATGGGACCGGTGGATACAACAAGAAGCAAAGCACAGCTGAAACTTCAAAATTCCACCAAGTGTTAGTAGGATTTGGAGGGAGAAAATAGACGGAGAGTCGAGAGGCCCAGAGATGCAGAAGGGTTAGAGGATTAGGGTTAGGGGTTAGGGTTTGGTGTTAGGGGTTCAGGTTTGGGGGTTAGAGGTTTGGGAGTTAGGTTTAGGGGTATAGGTTTTAGGTGGTTGGGGGTTGGGGTTAGGGCTGGGGTTACTAGGCTTGCGCACAAGTGGTTTAAGGTTATGGTTAGGGTTGGAGTGAGGCTGAGGTCGATTCCCCAGTCTTGTGTACCGTCTCGTCCTTCACCAGAGTCACCACATATCTGTCGTTTGGTAGGAAACCCTGATGGCGTAGTGGTTAAGAGCCACCGGTGCTAACCAAAGGTCTGCAGTTCGAATCCACCAGGCGCTCCTTGGAAACTCTATGGGGCAGTTCTAATCTGTTCTATAGGGTCTCTATGAGCTGGAATCGACTCGACGGCAGTGGGTTTCGTTGTTTTGGTTATTGTTTAGTTAGCTTTTCTCTACCCACTCCGTCTCCCTGGTGAACATCAAGGATTGTTTCTGTGTGTAAATGTTTTCATGAGTTTTTATGATAGTGGTCTCTCACTGTATATGTCGTTTTGTGATTGACTTAGTCAGTATGATGTGCCCCAGATTCATCCATGGCGTGAGATGTTTCGGAGATTCGTCATTCGTCTTTATTGTCGTGTAGTGTTCCACTGTGTGTATGTACCGTAGTTTGTTTATCCATTCCTCTGTGGATGAGCACTGAGGTTGTTTCCATCTTTTTGCTACTGTGAATAATGTTGCAGTGAACACGGGTGTGCATATGTCAATTCCTGTGACTGCTCATGGAAACCCTGGTGGCTAGTGGATAAGTGCTACAGCCGCTAACAAAAAGGGTTAGGGTTTGGGCTTAGGGATGTTAGAGTTAGGGTTGTTAGAGTTAGGGTTTGGGGTTGGAGTTCAGGGTTAGGGTTTTTTGGTTAGGGTTTTTGGGTTGGGGTTAGGTGTTAGGGTTAGGTTTAGGGTTTGAGGTTAGAGTTTGGAGTTATAGGTTAGGTGTTAGGGGTTGCAGTTTGGGGTTTAGGGTTTTGGGGGTTTAGTGTTTTGGGGTTTAGTCGTTAGGGTTTGGGTTAGGTTTTAGGGGTTAGGGTTTAGGTTTAGGGTTGGCGTTGGTGTTGGGTTTGTTTGGGATATGTGGTTTGGGTTAGAGGGTGGGTGTCAGGGGGTTGGGGGCTAGAGATTGAGGGAGTTAGAGGGTGAGGGGTTAGAGGGTGAGGGGGTTAGAGGTTGAGAAGATTACAGAGTGAGGGAGTGAGAAGGTGAGGGTGTGAGGGGGTAAAGGTTAGGGTTTAGGGTTAGAGGGTTTAGGCTTAGGGTTCAGAGTCTTAGGGTTAGCGGGTTAGGGGGTTAGGGTTTCAGGGTTCAGAAGTTGGGGTTGGTGTTGTGGTTAGGGTTAGAGACTTAGAGTTAGAGGGATAGGGTTTGAGGTTTAGGGTTAGAGGATTAGGGGTATGGTTTAGAGGTTTAGGGTTAGGGGTTAGGGCTAGGGTTTAGGGGTTCAGGTTTAGGGGTTTGGGATGGGTTTGGGGTTAGGTTTCAGGGTTTAGGGTTAGAGGGTTAGGTTTAGGGCTTAGAGTTTAGGGTTTTAGGACTTAGGGTTTAGGGCTTAGGGCTTAGAGCCTAGGGTTTAGGGCTTAAGGTTTAAGGTTTAAGGCTTAGAGTGAGGGTTTGGACTGGGGGCTGGCGTTAGGGTTTAGGGTTAGGGTATTAGGGTTAGAGGGTTCGATGGTTTAGCGTTTAAGTTTAGGGGTTAGGGTTAGAGGTTGGGGTTACGCGTGTTAGTGTTTAGGGTTTTGGTGTTTAGGGTATTTGGGTTAAATGTGTTAGGGCTAAGGGTGTTAGGGTTTTAAGTGTTATGGTTTAGGGTTAAGTGATAGGATTAGGCTTAGGCTCATTCTTAGGTTTAGTGCTAGGGATTTGAGGTTTAGGGTTTGGAGTTGGGTTTGGGGGTTGGGGTTAGGTTTAGGGCTATGGTTAGAGGGTTAGAGTTAGAGGGTTAGGGTTTTGGGTTAGGGTTTCAGGTTAGCGTTAGAGGGTTAGGGTTCGAGGGTTAGGGTTCGGGTCGTTAGGGTTAGGGTGGTTAGGGGTTAGGGTTAGGTGTTAGGGTTTAGGGTTAGGTTTAGGGTTTGGGCTTTGGGGTTTGAGGTTTGGGTTTAGGGTTTGGGGCTTAGAGTATAGGGTTTAGAGTGTAGGGTTTTGGTGTCTAGTGTTTTGGGGTGTAGGTGTTTAGGTTGTAGGTTTTAGGGTATAGGGGTTAGGGTTTGGGTTAGATTTAGAGTTTAGGGCCTTGGGGGTTAGGAACTAAGGGCTTAGGGTCTTAGGGGCTTTGGGGCTTAGGGCTTAGGGGCTAGAGTTAGAGGGCCAGGGTTATGGTTTGATTCCTGGCTGGCAATTTTTTTCCTTCAATATTTTGTATAAGTCATCCCTTTGCCTTCTTGCCTCCATGATTTCTGCTGAGTAGTCCAAGTTTATTATTATTTACTCTCCTTTGTTGGTGACTTCCTTTATCCCTAGCCTCTCTTAAAATTCTCTTTGTATTTGATTTTGGCAAGTTTGATTATTATATGTCTCGGTCACTTTCTTTTGAGATATACCTTATATGGATTTTGATGAGCATCTTTCATGATATCAGGGAAGTTTTCTGCCAACAAATCTTCAACAGTTCTCTCTGTATTTTCTGTTACCCCTCCCTATTCTGGTACTGCAATCACTCATAGTTATTTCTCTTGATAAAGTCCCACATGATTCTTTGGATTTCTTCATTTAAAATTCTTTTGTCTGCTTTCTCTTCAAATATATTAGTCCCAAGAGTTTTATCTTCAGTCTCAGTAATTCTGCCTTCCAGTTCTTCAATTGTGCTCTTCTTACTTTCCTATTGAGTTTTCTAATTCTGTAATTTTATTGTTAATCTTCTGAATTTCTGATTGCAGTCTCTCTATGGTTTCTTGCAGCTTATTAAATTTTTAATTATGTTCTTGAGTAACCCTTTTAATTTCTTCAGCTGCTTTATCTTTGTGTTCCTTGGCTTGTTCTGCATTTTGCCTCATTTCCTTCCTAATGTCTTTAAGAGTTCTGTATATTAATCTTTTGTATTCTGCATCTGGTAATTCCAGGATTGCACCTTCATCGAGAAGTTTGCTTGAGTCTTTGTTCTGAGAGCTTGTTGAAGCAATCATGGGTCAGCTTCTTTTTTTTTTTATTTTAATAATTTTTATTGTGTTTTAAGTGAAAGTTTACAGATCAAGCCAGTCTCTCACATAAAAACTTATACACAATTTGTTACATATTCCCAATTACTTTCCCCCTAATGGGACAGCCCACTCCCTCCTTCCACTCTTTCTTTTCGTGACCATTTTGCCAGTTTCTAAGCCCCTCTACCCACCCATCTCCCTTCCAGGCAGGAGATGCCAACATTGTCTCAAGTGTCCACCCAAACCAAGTAGCTCACGCCTCACCAGCATCCCTCTCCAACCCATTGTCTAGTCCAATCCATGTCTGATGAACTGGCTTTGGGGATGGTTCCCGTACTGGGTAAATGGAAGGTGTGGGGGCCATGATCACTGGGGTCCTTCCAGTCTCAGTCAGACCATTAAGTCTGGTCTTTTTATGAGAATTTGGGGTCTGCATCCCACTGTTCTCCTGCTCCCTCAAGGGATCTCTGTTATGTTCCCCGTCAGGGCAGTCATTGGTTGTGGCCCGGCACTATCTAGTTCTTCTGGTCTCAGGATGATGTGGTCTCTAGTTCAGGTAGTCTTTTCTGTCTCTTGGGCTCGTTATTATCTTATGTTCTTGGTGTTCTCCATTCTCCCTTGATCCAGGTGGGTTGAGAATCATTGATGCATCTGAGATGGCTGCTTGCTAGCATTTAAGATCCCAGATGCTACTCTTCAAAGTGGGATGCAGAATGTTTTCTTAATAGATTTTATTATTCCAGTTGACTTAGATGTCCCCTGAAACCATGGTCCCCAAACCCCTGCCCCTGCTTTGCTGACCTTCAAAGCATTCAGTTTATTCAGGAAACTTCTTTGCTTTGGTTTAGTCCAGTTGTGCTGACCTCCACTGTGTTGAGTGTTGTCCTTCCATTCACCCAAAGTAGTTCTTGTCTATCTCTTTAGTAAATACCCCTCCCCCTTCCTCCCTCCCTCCCCCCTCTCGTAACAACAAAGGAATATGTTCTTCTCAGTTTAAACTATTTCTCAAGATCTTATAATTGTGGTGTTATACACTTTTTGACCTTTTGCAACTAATTTCACTCAGTATAATGCCTTCCAGGTTTCTCCATGTTATGAAGTGTTTCACAGATTCATCACTGTTCTTTATTGATGTGTAATATTCCATTGTGTGAATATACCTTATTTATCCATTCATCCATTGATGGGTACCTTGGTTGGTTCCATCTTTTTGCTATTGTAAACAGTGCTGCAATAAACATAGATGTGCATATATGTGTTTGTGTAAAGGCTCTTATTTCTCTAGGATATATTCCGAGGAGTGGGATTGCTGGGTTGTATGGTATTTCTATTTCTAACTTTTTAAGGAAGCGCCAAATTGACTTCCAAAGTGGTTGTATACCATTTTACATTCCCACCAGCAGTGTATAAGAGTTCCAGTCTCTCCACGGCCTCTCCAACATTTATTATTTTGTGTGTTTTGGATTAATGCCAGCCTTGTTGGAGTGAGATGGAATCTCATTGTAGTTTTTTGATTTGCATTTCTCTAATGTCTAATGATTGAGAGCATTTCCTCATGTATCTGTTAGCTGCCTGAATGTCTTCTTTAGTGAAGTGCCTGTTCATATCCTTTGCCCATTTTTTAATTGGGTTGTTTGTCTTTTTGTGGTTGAGTTTTAGCAGAGTCATGTAGATTTTAGAGATCAGGTGCCGGGCAGAGATGTCTTAGCTGAAAACTTTTTCCCAGTCTGTAGGTGGTCTTTTTACTCTTTTGGTGAAGTCTTTAGATGAGCATAGGTGTTTGATTTTTAGGCCCTATCATTGGGTGCAGAGATATTTAATACAGTTATATCTTCCTGGTAAATTGTCCCTTTAATCATTATGTAGTGTCCTTCTTTATCCTTTGTGGTGGATTTAAGTTTAAAGTCTATTTTGTTGGAAATTGATATTGCCTCTCCTGGTCCTTTTTGATTGTTGTTTGCTTGATATATTTTTATCCATCCTTTCAGTTTTAGTTTATTTGTGTCTCTACGTCTATGGCATGTCTCTTTTAGGCAGCATACGGACTGATCGTGTTTTTTTTATCCAGTCTGCAACTTTCTGTCTCATTATTGGTGAATTTAGTCTATTTACATTAAATATAATTATAGATAAGTATGAGTTTAGTGCTGTCATTTTGATGCCTGTTTTTGACAATTTCATTTTTCCATTTACTTTTTTGTGCTGAGTTTTTCTTTGTAGAATGTGTGTTCCTCCTTTTTATAGTATCTGAGTTTATGTTGGTGAGTCATTACGTTTATCTTGGTTTTTATTTTGAAGTATGGAATTGTTAGACCTCGTTGTGGTTACCTTAATATTTACCCCGGTTTGACTAAGTAAAAACCTAAGTTGTTTTGCCCTGTATCGCCTTGGTTTCCTCTCCATATGTAAGATCTATGCCTCCTGTATTTAGTCCCTCTTTTTTGTCTATTGTAATCTTTTACATAATCACATCAATGATTCCCTGTTTTGAGCAGTTTTTTTTTAATTAATCTTAGTTTGTTTTTGTGATTTCCCTATCTGAGTTGATATCAGGATGTTTTGTTCTGTGACCTTGTGTTGTGTTGGAATCTGATATTATTGATTTTCTGACCAAAGAATTTCCTTTAGTAATTCTTGCAGTTTGGGTTTGGTTTTTGCAAATTCTCTAAGCTTGTGTTTATCTGTAAATATCTTAATTTCACCTTCATGTTTTAGAGTTTTGCTGGATATATGATTCTTGCCTGACAGTTTTTCTTCTTTGAGTGCTCTATATATGTTATTCCATTGCCTTCTTGCCTGCATGGTTTCTGCTGAATAGTGCAAACTTATTGATTCTCCTTTGTAGGTAACTTTTCGTTTATCCTTGGGTGCTTTTAAATTTTTCTCTTTGTCTTTGGTTTTGGCAGGTTTGATGATATGTCTTGGTGATTTTCTTTTGTTATCTATCTTGTACGAGGTTCGATGAACATCTTGGGTAGATATCTTTTCATCTTTCACGATGCCAGGGAATTTTTCTGCCATCAGATCTTCCACTATTCTCTCTGTATTTTCTGTTACCCCTCCCTGTGTGGAACTCCAGTCACACGCAAATTATTCTTGATAGAGTCCCCCATGATTCTTAGGGTTTCTTCGTAGTTTTAAATTCTATTATCTGATTTTTCTTCAACTATATTTGTGTCAATTGTCTTATCTTCCAGCTCCCCCACTCTGCATTCCAGTTCCTTGAGTCTGCTCCTCTGACTTCCTATTGAGTTGTCTGTGTGACTTTATTGTTAATCTTTTGGATTTCTGAATGCTGTCTCTCTATGGATTCTTACAGCTTATTAATTTTTTCACTATGTTCTTGATTAATCTTTTGGATTTCTTCAACTGCTTTACCCATGTATTCCTTGGCTTTTTCTGTAGATTGCCTTATTTCATTTGTGAGGTTATTCTTGATGTCTTGAAGCATTCTGTATACAATTGTTTTATATTCTATATTTGGCAATTCTAGGAATGTATGTACATCCAGGAATTATTTTGATTCTTTGATTTGGGGGTTTGTAGAAGCAATCATGGTCTGCTTCTTCATGTGATTTGATGTCGACTGCTGTCTCTGAGCCATCTATAAGATTTTGTAATATTTTCTTTTATATTTGCTCACTGAGTCTTATCTTGTTTTTTTTGTTGTTACAATACACCCAGATGGGCTACTAGGTTGTGGTATGGTGATTGCTGTAGGTTTTGAATCACTTATGTCCTATTACCAGCTTGCCTGAGCTGTTACCAGGTATATAAGTGTATGAGCCCATTCACTATTCTTGAATAGAATCAGCTCAGGTGTCCTGATAGCTGGTCACCTAGTGTGTGTTGTAGGCTTCACCTATTATCTTAGAGGAGTAGTGGTGATGGTTGTATGCACCAGTTTCTATTAGTGGCATGGGGTCACATTTCGAGGAGGGCAGGATGCTGACAGCCTTCCTTCAAGTGTCAGTGAGGTAGGTGTGGCTCTATTCTCTAGAGCACTCTGGTGGGTGGGCTCTGCAGCTGTATCTTAGGCACCCAATGCTTGGGAGATGTCACTATTCTCAGACCCCTCTAGCAGGTGGCTAGGTGGTGTGGGTGGAGTCTCAGCCCTCAGTTCGCTGGTGTGGATCAGCGAGGGCTCTGTTTAGTAGGTAGAGAGGTATCTGACCTCCAAAACTTGCCTTTCCACTGCCGAGCTAAAATAATTATGGTGAGATCTCTATCAGAATCGCCTTTGCATTATAATAACCACCTAGTTACCTGTAGGGTGAAAGCCAAAGACTATGGGTCTGTTAATGCCTGGATGGAGCTGATTCTGTATTGTTATTCCAGTTTAGGGAAGTCAGGGAAGGATTTTTTCTTTGATTGTTAAATGCTGCTTTTCTCAGGCCAGGGGAATGGGTTAGAAAAGAAAGAAGAAAAAAAATCCAGCAGTGCACTTCACTCTCTAGCACAGAGAATTCCAATGTTAATGAAGCTGGCTGGGGCAATGAGGGGTGGAATCAGATATATAGAAGAGAGTAGCCTGGCAAAATATACAAAGTTTACTTATGTTGTTTGGTGAGGACTGTTTTTTCTGAGATTCCAGAGCATTGTGTAGCTTGTGTGTGGTGGCTGGATCCCTGCTGAGACTGTCCCAGAGGGTTAGGGCTGCGTCCATGCTCACACCGTCTCAGGAAGCTGCAATCAGCTCCCCCACACTTAGTCCCAAGCCCAGCACCAAGGTTTCCTTTCTGGGACGCTGCACTCCAGGCTCCAAAACCAGTCACTGCTTCCCCATGGTTTTTCGTTTCCCTGTCAGCCGCATCTGTGTGGAGCATGCGTGTGCTGCCTGGGTCTCCTCCGAGGTTCTTCCTGAGGGTCAGGCCTACATCCGTGCTTCCCTGTCTCAGTAAGCCACAATCAGCCCCACCACTCTGGCACCAGGGAACCGTGAGGGCTCAAGGCTGTGGCGTGGGACACTGGTTCCGGAAGCGGTCCCTGCTGCAGTGTGGCTTTTTGCTCCCCTGTCACTCAGGTCAACTCCTTAGTTCTGTGTTTGATGGTCAGGGTTTGTAGATTGTCCTTTATGTAATCAGTTCACTTGTTTTTTTGAGTCTTTGTTTGAAGAGGGATAAGCGGAAGCTTCTACCTAGTCAGCCATCTTGGTCCTGCCCCCGTGTCTGCCTCTTTATGTGATTTGATATTGACTGTTGTCTCTGAGCAATCTGTAAGTTATTGTATTAGTTTATTTTATGCTTGCTTTTTGTATCCTTCTTGCTTTGTTTAGTTTTGGTATTCCCAAATAAGCTGCTTGAGTGCACTAGGTTGATTATTTTCACCTTTGAAGCTCTAATGTACTATCACCAGATGGCTAGCACTGTTACCAGGTATATGAGCCTAGGAGTTCATTTACTTTTCTTGTATGGATTCAACTCAGGTGCCCAGGTAGTTGGTCATAAAGTGTAAGGTACAGGCTCTGTCCTACAGTCTTAGAGGGGCAGGGGTTATTGGTGTAGGCAGAAGTATCTGGCTGCAGTAGGGGGTCAGGCTCTGATCAAGGCAGGGGTCTGACAGCTGTGCTCTGAGTGTCTGTGAGGAAAGTGCATCCCTGTTCTGTAGAGCACACGGGTGGGTTCTGCAGAAGGGCGACGGGTACCCAATGCTTTTTGTTGTAAGTTCTGGGCGGTACTACTTACCCTTGGAGCCCTGTCACAGGTGGCTACGTATTGTGGGTGGAGCCAGCAGTCCTTAGGCCCCTGATGTGGGTAGGTGAAGACGCTGTTTAATAGGCAAAGCAGTGTCAAACATCAAACACCCATCTTTCCACCGTCCAGCTGAAACAGTTGCAGTCTGGCAACAAGGGCCTGTTCTCCTGAAATGGGCCCACGCAGGTCCATGCTGGGGTGAAAGGTATTCAAAGCCCATGGACTGTCTGTGCCTGAACAAGAGCTGCTTGTGTCCTGAGCTCCCCAGCTTAATTGAGCTGGCAGATTATCTTTCCCCCAGTTGTGAACTTATACCTTCTTCAAGGATGGAAAAATGGCTCAGAGTGGTACCAGGGCCTGTCTCAGGCCCAGGGAAGTTGACAGCCACTGAAGCCGGCTTGGGGGCTGGGGGCGTGGTAAAATAAGCACAAGTAATTAGCTTTTGCTGAGAGTGCTGTTCTTCTCTTGTTCTGGAGGTGTGAGTAGTCTGTGCAACTTGCTGTCCTTCCCTGAGCTAAACGCCTCTGGAACGCTACTGCCAGCCCTGCTGCAGTCACTCCAGGGAACGGTGCCTGAGGGTTCCTGGCTATTCAGGTCCAGTAACTCCTCTCCACTTCTGGATAGTCTCTCCCTTCCTCTGCCACTGAGTCCGTTTTCTAACTTTGCCTTTGATGCTCAGGGCTCCTAGCTTGTCATAAATATACTTGCTTCGCTTGTTTTTTTGGGTCTTTTTTGTAAGAGGGATGACTGGCGGCGTCTCACTACTCTGCCATCTTTCCTCGCCTCTCTAATATAATAAACAATTTTTTTTTAAATGAAAAAAAAGAGTGAAACCTGTAGAAACAACAAATAACAGAATGAGATCCACAGAAAAACTAGATATTGGAGCTATCAGACAAAGACACCGAAATAACTCTATTATGTTCAAAGAAATAAAGGCAAGACTTAGAAATTTAGCAAAAAACTAGAAACTAAGAAAAAGATCAACTTAGAAAGTCAACTGAAAACTATAGCTGAAGTTAAAATCTTAATGCATGTATATAACAGCAGATTAAAAATGCTGAAGAGAGATTTATTGAACTGGAAGATATGTTGGAAGAAAAGAGAGGCATAGACAAAAGAAAAAATATATAAAATATAAAAAGGAATAAGATATAGAGAATACAATGAGAATATCTAGCATAAGATTAAGAAGGAAGAAAAAGAATGAGGCAGAAAAACTGAGATTATGGATGAGAATTTTCTTCAAATGATTAAAGATATCAAGTCACAGATCCTAGAAGACTTACAAAACCCAAACCAAAAAAAAAAAAAAAACCAAAAAACCCACTGCCGTCGAGTCGATTCTGACTCAAAGCGACCCTACAGGACAGAGTAGAACTGCTCCGTAGAGTTTCCAAGGAGCGCCTGGTGGATTCGAACTGCTGACGTTTTGCTTAGCAGCCATAACACTTAACCGCTACGCCACCAGGGTTTCCTTATAAGACCCATGTAGGGTAAATACAAAGAAATTCGTATCTAGGTACATCATAGTAGTACTGCTGAAGCTAAAGACAAAAAACCCCACAAAAAACAAATAATTTAACACAACTAAAGAATGGAAGAGATTATCTTTAAAGGACAAACAAAAAAACTGGCTGATGACTTCTCTACAGAAATAGTGACAACCCTAAGATAATAAAAAAAAAGACAATAAGATGATATATTTAAATTGTAGAGAGAAAATACATGGCAACCCAGAACTCTATGCTGAGGAAAAACATCATGAATGAGCAAAGACCTTTTGTTTTCAGACAAACAAAACCTGGATAAGTTAACATCAGCATGCCCACATTAAAGAAAATTCCAAAGGTATTCTTCAAGCAGAAAGAAAATAAGGAGAAAGGCTTAAGATGCAAGAAGGAATGAAAGTTAATGAAACGAGTAAAAATAGAGGATTACTGACTGCATAACATAATAAGAATAGACATTATTGGGTTTAAAATATGTAAGAAATTAGAATGTATGATAACTACAGCGTTTTGACTTTTATGGCTTTATGGTCAGGAAACATGTTGTGTAATATTTTGATGTTTTGGATTCTGTTAATGCTTGTTTTGTGGCCTAATACGTGGTCTATTCTCAAGAATGCTCCATGAGCGTTAGAAAAGAAAGTTTACTTGACTACTGTTGGGTGAAGTGTTGTGTTTAAGTCTATGAGACCAAGTGGGCTGATTGTGGTATTTAGGTCTTCCGTGTCTTTATTGAGCTTCTTTATGGATATCCTGTCTGTCATCAGAAGTGGTATGTTGAAGTCTTCTACTGTTATTGTGGAGCTATTTCTCTTTTCAATGCTGTTTGAGTTTGTTTTATGTATTTTGGAGCCCTGTCATTGGGTGTATAAGTATTGATTATGATTTTGACCTCCTGGTATATTGACCCTTTAATCATTATATAGTGTATTTCCTTTTCCTTTATGGAGGATTTTACTTTAAAGCCTGTTTTATCAGAGATTAATATTGCCACTCTTATTTTTTATTGTTGTGTGCTTCATGTATGTATATATATATATATATATTTTTTCATTCTTTGAGATTTAGTTTGTTTATGTCTTTGAGTCTATGGTGTGTCTCTTGCAGTCTGCATACAGACGGATCATGTTTTCTAATCCATTCTGCTACTCTCTGTCTCCTTATGGGTGCAATTAAACCATTTACATTTATCGTAATTATTCATAGTTAACGAGTTTTTTATGAGTTTAGTGCTGTCATTTTCATCTTTTTTGTGTATGTCTTGTTGGCATTTTCCTTATTCCATTTAATTTTCTCTGTTGAGTCGTTTTTCTTTGTGCATTTTCTTTCCATTCTCTTCATTTTTGTTGCCTTTGTATTTACTGCTAATTTATTTTTTTCTGTGCTGAATCGTTTTTCTTTTTAGTCTTTCATCTTCTTCCTTGTTGTTGCTTTTGTATTTGCTGAAAATTTATGTTTTCCTTGCTTTTTTTTAAATTTTAATGTGTAGGATTGTTAGTTTCCTTTGGGTTACCTTAACATTTACCTCTGTTTTTCTAAATTTAAACCAATCTTTTATTTCCTTATATCGTCTTGACTTCCTCTCCATATGAAAAATCTATGACTACATTATTTAGTCCCTCTTTTTTGTGTTAATGTTGTCATCTTTTACAGATCAATGTCTCTGTTTCTATATTTTCAGAGTTTTAGCTTTCATTTATTTGTGACGTCCCTATGTGGGTTGATATCTGGTAGTTCTGTCCCGTGTTCTAGTTTTGGGTTGTTAGCTGATGTTATTGATTTTCTAACTGGAGAACTCCCTTTATTATTTCTTGTCATATTGGTTAGGTTTTTAAAAATTCCTTAAACTTCTGCTTGTCTGGAAATGTCCTAATTTCACCATCATATTTGAGAGACAGTTTTGCTGGATATATAATTCTTGGCAGGCAATTTTTTTTTTTTCCTTCAGGGCTTTGTATATGTCCTTCTTGCCTGCATGGTTTCTGCTGAGTAGTCCAAGCTTAGTCTTACTGACCCTTCTTTATAGGTGACTTTTTGTTTATCCCTAGCTACTCTTAAAATTCTCTCTTTATATTTGGTTTTGGCAAGCAAGATTATAATATGTCCTGGTGACTTTATCTTGGCATCTACCTTGTGTGGGGTTCAGTAAGCATCTTGGATAGATATCTTCTTATCTTTCATAAGATCAGTGAAGTTTTTAGCCAAGAAGTCTTCAACAATTCTCACTGTGTTTTCTGTTATCCTCCAACCCCCACCCCGATTCTGGTGTTCCAATCACTCTTGATAGAGTCCCACATAATTCTTAGAGTTTCTTCAATTTTAAAAAATTATTTTATCTGATTTTTCCTCAAATAACTTGGCGTCAATTGCTTTATCTTCAGTCTCACTAATTCTGACTTCCAGTGCCTCAATTCTGCTCCTCTTGTTTTCTATTGAGTTGTCTAATTCTGAAATTTTATTGTTACTCTTTTGGATTTGCTTGCTATCTTTCTATGGATTCTTGCAGCCTGTTACATTTGTCATCATACTCTTGTATAACCTTCTTAAGTTCCTCTGTTGTTTTATCTGTGTCTTCCTTGGCTTGTTCTTCGTTTTGCCTGATCTCCTCCTGGATCTCTTGAAGAGCTCGGTCTCTTAATCTTTTAAATTCTACCTCCGGCAATTCCTGGAATTTCTCTTCATTTGGAAGATTTCTTGATTTGTTGTTTTGGGAGCTTCCTGAATCCATCATGGTCTGCCTCTTTATGTTATTTGATATTTACACTTGTCTCTGAGCCATTAGTGAGTTATTATATTCATTTATTTTATGTTTGCTTGCTGAGTCGGAATCTACTTGATGGCACTGGGTTTTTTTTTTTTTGGTGTACTGTGTCCTAGCTTCTTGTTTTATTTTGATATGCCCAAATAGGCTGCTTGGGTGAGCTAGTTTGATTATTGGCACCTTTTGAAGCTCTTACGTCCTGTCACCAGGTGATCAGAGCTGTTACTAGGTATGTGAGCCTAGGAGCCCTTTTACATTCTTGTATGGATTCAGCTCAGGTGTCCAGGTAATCGGTCACCAAGTGTGTGGTGTAGGCTCTCACCTACAGTCCTACATAGACAGGGTTGATTGGTGTAGGTACAGGTGTCTGGCTACTGTGGGGGGGATGACTCCCCTGAGTGTCTGGGAGGAAAGCATGTCCCTGTTCCCTAGAGCACATAGGTGGGTGGGTTTTGCAGCCAGACCATGGTCACCCAATGCTGTTGGTTGTAAGGACTGGGATTCACCACTTACTCTTGGACTCCTGAATTGGGTGGCTAGGTGGCATGGGTGGAGCCACCAACCCTCAGGTCACTGATGTGGGTAGGTGAGGACCCTGCTTAATTGGCAGAACGTTGTCAAATATCAGAAATCTGCCCCTCCACTTTATAGCTGATACAGTTGAAAATAGGCTTCAGGTATATACCCTGTTGTAGTGTGCTAATGAGAGCCTATGCTGTTGAAATGGGCCCACACAGATCTATGCAAGGGTGAAAGGCATTCAAAGTCCTTGGACCCCTTATGTCTGTGCCTTTCCTGAGTTCCTGGCTTAGGGAAGCTGGCAGATTATTTTTTGTTGTTTGTTCCTGCTCCAGGGCATGTAATAGTTCCTACTTCTGGCCCAGGGGACCCAGAAATAGCTGAAGCTGGTCCAAGACTAAAAAGAGAGGGAGGAAGCAGGTAAATGGGAGAGATGTTCTTCCCAAAGGGGATGATTTTTGATTTGTGTGGCATTTTAAATGCATGTACTTATCTTTTGCCAACTTAGCACTGCTTTTCACTGCTTATGGAGGCTTGTGTAGGCTTTCCACCACTCGGTCGCTTCAGATGTGGAAAACATGTCCCGAGCGTCACTGCTTGCGTCACCGCACATGCCATCCGATCCAGCCTGCAGGGTGCTGGTTTCTGCTGGGTCAGGTCTGTCAAACTCTCACTGCTTCTGAACCATATTCCCCTCCCCCTGCCACTAAGTCCAATTCTGTAACTTCACCTTTGATGTTCAGGGCTCCTAGATTGTCATATATAATCGATTTACTTCTCTGGGTCTTTGTTATAAGAGGGGCTACACAAAGCATCTGACTACTCTGCCATCTTGGCCCCACCCCCTACAAGAGACATTTTTCATCACATTCCTGAATCTGACACTATCACAGAAACTTATCTCTGAGAAAATGAAATAGGGATGAGGCAGTAGGCAGAACAAACCCGTTGGGTTGGAGTCGATTCTGATGCATAATGACCCTATAGGTCAGAGTAGAACTGCCTCATAGGGTTTTCAAGGAGCGGCTGTTGCATTTGAACTACTGGGCCAGAGTATATTTGGAGCACTGGTGGTGCAGTGGTTAAGAACTCAGCTGCTAACCAAAAGCTTGGCAGTTCGAATACATTAGCTGCCCCATGGAAACCCTATGGGGGCAATTCTACTCTGTCCTATAGCGTTGCTGTGTGTTGAAATCAATTCACCAGCAATGGGTTTGGTTTTTTGATTTACATGCCTACATGAGTAAAATTTGACTTGAATCTCTAAACTTAATTCTAACGTAAGAATGATATTGTAGGACTTCTCAGTAAAGGTTTGTCTTAAGTCATCAGGATAAAAAGCAAACCCACCGCCGTCGAGTCGATTCTGACTCATCCCGACCCTATAGGACAGAGTAGAACTGCCCGATAGAGTTTCCAAGGAGCGCCTGGTGGATTTGAACTGCCGTTCTCTCGGTTAGCAGTCGTAGCACTTACCCACTATGCCACCAGGGTTTCTTCATCAGGATAAGCCTGTGCTAATTTATTGGATACCGTCAGGAATTCTTCATCAGTTATATTCACATTAAGAAGGAAAAAAATATCAGAAGGAACTTCATACATCCTTACCCTTCATTTCATGCAAGATTCAAGTGTGTCAGTGATGGTGGTTATGTAAAATTGATTCCTGGCACTCAATACTTCTGGAGCATTTCTGTCATTTACTTGTTTCTTCTAATGCTTCTGCAACAATAAACTGCTTGATAATCAGTATTTGGCAGTATTTGTTTTATTGTGTTTTCAAAATATTCTCTTATGTAAATATCTTGTTAATAGCTGGTAGAGATCTATGCATGTCTATAAATTTACTTCTGAATCTCGAAGAATTGACTCGTCAAATGAAAATGATGCAATATATTATTATACATAACAAACATAAATACATGGTCTGTGTTTCCATTTCGTTGGCGACGTTTTAAGCTTCTGTTCTGGTATCGCCTTTTTGTGACTGGTCTTCAGCAATATTCTCTATGGCACCTAGAATCTGGGTGTGTGATTCCAGGATTGCACTCGTTGCTATAGCATGTGCTTCCCAGTGGGTATTAGAAAGACATTTTAATGCTGATCATTGCCTATGAACAGCTCATCGGTGAATAGACATGGCAAAAAATTTGTAAAATATCTGAATAGAAGAAAAAAATCATTTTTTTGACAAAAATCCATTGTGATACATCCTACAAAATTAAGTGAATATGCAGCACCTTGGTATGAAAATGGCGTATTCATTACATTCCAGAATTTTCTGTTGCATGCCTTTATAATGCAGTGACATTTCACAGCATTGTCATAGGATTGGTCTCTGCACTTAGAAAAATCAATTTTGCAAACTTCGCCTAATTAGTGAAACACTTGGTTTGCAATGTCTTTGAGGGCTAACGCGATGTGTTCTCCTGACTCGCTTGGTGCATGTTATGCCTTCTTTCCCTCAAGCTTCTTCAGTTTGTAATGGAAATGTCTAGCTTGTTCCTTTTATGCCATTGTACCTTTGGAAGCAGATAACTTGTGTCCTAGATTTCACCGATGAAGAGGGATTTTTTTAATTTTGGACTTGATTTAAGACTTTTTCTATGCTATGATGGGATGAGGAAACCCTGGTGGCATAGTGTTTAAGTGCTACGGCTGCTAACCAAGAGGTCGGCAGTTCGAATCTGCCAGGCCCTCCTTGGAAACTCTATGGGGAAGTTCTACTCTGTCCTATAGGGTCACTATGAGTCGGAATCGACTGGACGGCAGTGGGTTTGGTTTTGGTTTGTGATGGGATGAATATGTTTTCCATTTGCAAGAATGTGATTTTGGGGGGGCCAAAGGGTAGAATGTCATGGATTGAATTATGTCCCCCCAAAATGTGTGTATCAACTTGGATAGGCCACGTGAGGTTGTCCTCCATTTTGTGATGGTAATTTTATGTTGAGAGGATTAGGGTGGGATTTTAACACCTCCCTGATCTGCCATACAGGGAGTTTCCCTAGGGTGTGGCCTGCACCACCTTTTATCTCTCAGGAGATGAAAGGATAGAGAGTTGGGGACCTCATACTACCAAGAGCAGAGCATGTCCTTTGGACCCGGGGTCCCTGCACCTGAGAAGCTCTTTGACCATGGGAAGATGGAGGACAAGGACCTTCTTCCAGAATCAACAGAGAGAGAAAGCCTTCCCCTGGAGCTGACGTCCTGAATTTGGACTTGTAACCTACTAGACTGTGAGAAAATAAATTTCTCTTTGTTAAAGCCATCCACTTATGGTATCTGTTGTGGCAGCACTAGATGACTAAGGCAGCGATGATTTTAGCTTCTGTTTTGGTGTTTCCTTTTTTGTATCTGGTCTTCAGCAATATTCTGTGTGGCGCCTAGAATTATACTTGTTGCTATAGCATGTGCTTCCCAATGTGTATTAGACATTTTAATGCTCAATCATTGCCTGAATATGTTTTAAGAACAGCTCATCAGTGAGTAGAGGTGGCAAAAAATTTGTAAAGTAACTGAATATTAGAAAAAACATCAATTGCTTTTGGACAAAAAAAACTATTGTGATACATCCTACAAAATTAAGTGAATGTGCAGCACCTTGGTATGAAAATGGCATATTAATTTCATTCCAGAATTTTCTGTTGTATGCCTTTATAATGCAGTGACGTAATGGCAGCATTGTCACAGGATTGGTCTCTGCACTTAGAAAAATCAATTTTGCAAGCTTCACATTATCAGTGAAACACTTGCTTTGCAATGTCTTTACCAGTATGATTTTTTAAGCTAGGAAATGTGATAAATCACCACACAGGTTTTCTATCTGTTGGAGATATGGATCTTTAAACAATACTTAGCTGGCCTGTATGAGAAGGCTCAGAAGTGGAATCCACAGACAAAATGAAATATCGAGCTATGCTTATTTCACTGACAGTAGTTGATTGAACTTCATCACTTATCAAGATTATAAATTTTTTACATATTATTTTAGAATTATAGGATGGATTGCCCTTTCCTGTGTTACCATATTTTGAGATGTGACTTGCTAAAAATAGATCAAATGAAGCCAACTTTAAAATTTTCCATTTCGTGGGGACCCAAAGACTTCATTTATTTTTCACGAAGATAGTCCCCATTCGGTGATTGTTATGACAACAACAACACATTACAAAATGGCTTTTCAATACTGATGTTCATTAATTTGTGATTCCAGTTCATAAATTAAGCCAGAACAATGTGTTTGGTTTAAATATGATAACATGATCTCTGTGAATTGAACTATTTTCATGTTTACTGATCCTATTCAATTTGCACCAATTGCTAAATTCATCTGTAACAATTCGAGAATTAAGTGAGGATGACGGGTTTGTTTGGTTAGTAGGTTTGCAAACAAAACAATACACTGAGCTGACTGATGGAGATTGCAGTAGCCACTCCCTCTTATAATTTTCATCATTAACTTTGCACTCTAGAAAAAATTCTGGCTATAGAACTTTGTTTACCATCCAGGAATTTTCAACACAAATTTACAAGTGGACAACTGTGATGTTGACAATCACTTGGGCCTCTTTTGACCCAGTAATTTACTTCATTGAAAGAAAATTATTCCACAAGGCAGGATCTGCATTTCTGTTATTTATGGAGTCTGCAGATGTGACAATTTAATATTCTTAGTTTCACTTTCTAGATCATTACTAATTTTTTTTTTTTTTTACTACAGCAAGAAATGGATGCAGAATTTGGAACAAATCCTGTTGTATTTGTATTGCCATCCTTAATTTCAGCACTAGTGGTACTAGTAGGATGATTCCCACCCATAAGCACGTACCTTTAATGGAAGAAGTCTCTTCTGATTTATTACATTCTAAAAAGGAATTTTGGGATTGTCTTTAGGGATTCACAAATCATTTTCTTTTTATCTCCTGCAGGCTTCCATTTTTGCACTCCACTTAGTTATTGCCATTTCATTTTGCCTGGATATAAAATTATGTCACTTTTTAAATTTGATTCTACCATAACAATAAATTTGAATAATAGAAAGTAAATTTATAAAACAGGTAGTTTATAAAATAAAATTTACTTTAGAATTTAGACATTAACACAACAAATTTGTATTTGAAAATTAAATAACTCATTGCTGTGGATTAAATTTTAACTAACAGTGACCCTATTGGACAGAATAGAACTGCACAGTAGGGCTTCTAAGGAGAGGCTGGTTGAAACCTTTTAGTTTCAGCCAAGCTCTTAACCAAATGTTCCACCAGGGCTACATTTGAAAATTAGTAAGTAAAAACGTTAATTTGGACCATGAGATTTTGTTCTTCAGGTCTTAGATAGTCCAAAGAGATAGTACATGATATCCTTCTCCATGGACTAATTCCTCCTGAAAACAGGTCCAAAGTATGTAGGATGTAGTCTAGCCATCTTTGCTTCTAGGCTAGGGTACGTTCTGGTTATACTTCTTTCAGGATAGATTTTTTCGTTCTTTTGGCAATTCATGGTGTATTCAGAATTCTTCACCAACACGACAATTAAAAGGCATCAGTTCTTCTACAGTCTTCCTTATTCATCAGCCAGCTTTCCCACACATACGAGGCCACTGAAAACACTGTGGCTTGGATCAGTTGCACCTTAGTTTTCAAGGTGATGTCTTTGCTTTTCAACACTTTAGAGGTCTTTTGCAGCCAGTTTCCCTAATGCAGTGCATCTTTTGATTTCTTAACTGCTGTGTCCATGGGTGTTGATTGTGGATTCAAATAAAATGAAATCCTTGACAACTTCAATCTTTTCTCCGTTTATCACGATGTTACTCATTGGCCCAGTTGTGAGGATTTTTGTTTTCTTCATGTTGAGGTGCAATCTCTACTGAAGGCCGCGGTCTTTGATCTTCATCAGTAAGTGCTTCAAGTCCTCTTATCTTTTAGCAAGCGGGGTTGTGTCATCTGCAAAATGCAGGTTGTTAATGAGTCTTCCTCCAATCCTGATGTCGTGTTCTTTGTATAGTCCAGCTTCTCAGATTATTTGCAGATTAAATAAGTATTGTGAAAGGATACAACCCTGACACACACCTTTTCTGACTTTAAACCACGCAGTATCACCTTTTTCTGTTTGAACATCTACCTCTTGATCAGGTTCCTCATCAGCACAATGAAGTGTTCTGGAATTCCCACTCTTCGCAATGTTATCCATAATTTGTTATGACCCAAGCAGTCAAATGCCTTTGCATAGTCAATAATACACAGGTAAACATCTTTCTGGTATTCTCTGCTTTCAACCAGAATCGATATGACATCAGCTGTGATATCCCTCCTTCCATGTCCTCTTCTGAATCCTGCTTAAATTTCTGGCAGTTCCCTGTCAATGCACTGCTGCAGCTGCTTTTGAATGATTTTTAGCAGAATATTACTTGCATGTGATATTAATGATATTGTTTGATAATTTCCACATTTGGTTGGATCACCTTTCTTAGGAATAGGCGTAAATATGGATCCTTGCCAGTTCGTAGGCCAGGTAGCTGTATTCCAAATTTCTTGGGATTAGACAAG
The DNA here is from genome assembly GCF_030014295.1 of Loxodonta africana. NCBI lineage: Eukaryota > Metazoa > Chordata > Mammalia > Proboscidea > Elephantidae > Loxodonta > Loxodonta africana. Next base: position 905,382 of record NW_026975144.1, on the reverse strand, counting down.
TGAGCGATTCCAGTGCTGCATCCATTGGGTGAAACATCTCAGTTGGTATTCCGTCAATTCTCGGAGGCTTTTTTTTCTCACCAATTCCTTCAGGGCAGCATGAACTTCTTCCTTCAGTACCATCGGTTTCTGATCATACGGTACTTCCTGAAATGGTTGAAGGTCGACCAATCCTTTTTGGCATAGTGACTGTGGGTATTACTTTCATCTTCTTTTGATGCTTCCTGCGTCATTTAATATTATACCCTTAGAATCCTTCAGTATTGCAACTCAAGGGTTGAGTTTTTTCTTCAGTTCTTTCAGCTTGAGAAATGCTGAGTGTTCTTCCGTTTTGGTTATCCATCTCCAGATCTTTACACATGTCATTATAATACTTTTTCTTCTCAAGCCACCCTTTGAAATCTTCTGTTCAGCTCTATTACTTCGTCATTTCTTCCTTTCACTTTAGCTACCCGACATTCAAGAGCAACGTTCAGAGTCTCTTCTGACATCCGTTTTGGTCTTTTCTTTCTTTCCTGTCTTTTAAAGGACCTCTTGCTTTCTTCATGTGTGATGTCCTTGATGTCATTCCACAACTCACCTGGTCTTCAGTTGTTAAGTTTAACACGTAAAATGTATTCTCGAGGTGGTCTCTAAATACAGGTGAGATGTACTCAGGGTTGTACTTTGGCCCTTTTTGACTTATTCTACTTTTCTTCAGTTTCAACTTGAACTCCCATATGAGCAATTGACAGTCTGTTTCACAATCGATCCCTGGCCTTGTTCTGACTGATGATATGAGTTTTCCCATCTTCTCTTTCCACAGATGTAGTCAGTTTGATTCCTGTGTATTCCAACTGGTAAAGTCCACGTGTATAGCTGCCGTTTATGTTGGTGAAGAAAGATATTTGCAGTGGATGAGTCACTGGTTTTGCAAAATTCTTTCATGAGATTTCTGGCATCATTTGTATCAGCAATGCTGTGTTTTCCAACTACTTTTCCTTCTTTGTTTCCAACTTTAACATTCTAATGACCAGTAATTATCAATGCATCTTGATTGCATGTTTGATCAATCTCAGGCTGCAGAAGTTGTTTAAAATCTTCAATTTCTTTGTCTTTGGCATTGGTGGTTGGTGCATAAATTTGAATAGTCATATAAACTGGTCTTCCTTGTAAGTGTGTGGATATTAGCCTATCAGGGACAACATTGTACTTCAGGCGAGATCTTGAAGTGTTCTCTTTGATGATTAATGTAACGTCATTCTTTTGACTGTGGTGGAATATCCACGTTTGTAAGACTGCTCACAGACTGTTTCACCAGAGAGTTTTCCGGTACTGCAATATCTACTACTAATCTCTGTGATCCCTGTGAATTGGCAAAATAAGAATAGTGCTATAGATTTCTTCCAAATACAGAAAACATAATTATAAAAATGTTCTTGGTGTTGATTATGTTCTTTACCAATTTGTTCCTATGGGATTTTTGATACTTCAATTGAAAAATGAGTCCAAGGTACTGTGATGTGATTGTTTACTTTGTGTGGCCTTTCTAGCCATGGTCTTATAACATCCACCCTGGTGCTTGGGCAGGACTGTGTCATAGGGTAATTGTGGCTCACCAAGGGGATTGTTTATTTTCCCTTCAAAGAGAACCAGTTCCAGAGCAAAGAGGAGGATTCAACTCCCATCAAGGAAGAACAGCCAGGAGCTGAGCATATATTATGGACCTGAGATCCCTGCACTGAGAAGCTCCTAGAAGCAGGAGACTGAGATAGAGAGAGGAAGCTGTAACCCTGAAGACGGTAAGATGCCATGGCAGGAGAGACCAAGCAACAGGGACCCGGCTATAGGAGATGCTGGCCCAGGGAGAAGGAAAGCTGAGTGCCTTTGGAGAGAGCCCCAAGGCCAGGCAGAGGCACACCTATGAGCACAGGAGGGAAGAGGTTGTCCTGATAGAAGAACTGTATTCTGAGTGTCTTTGAGCCTGAGTTATAACCGTTACTTCCCTAATAAACCCCATAATCATGAATATGGACTGTGAGCTCTGTGTGGCCGTTGCAATGAATTATTGAACCCAGCAGAGAAGTAGGGAGTGCTGTGTGAGGGACAGTTGGTGTCAGAGTTAGTGAAGATGGTGGAGAGAGGATAGTTTTTTCACCAATGCCTTCAATGCAGCTTCGATTTCTTCCTTTTATACCATCAGTTCTTGATCTTATGCTACCTCTTGAAATGGTTGAAAATTATCCAGTTCTACTGCAGTGGCTGTATTAATATCAGACAAATTATACTTCAGAAAAAGGAGTATTATTGGGAATAAGTAGGGACATAACATAATAGAGGTTCAATTCTCCAAAAAGATACAACAATCCTAAATGTGTATGTATTTAACAACAGGGCTCCAAAATACAAAAACTAATAAATCTGAAAGGAGAAATGGACAAATACGCATTTATAATTGATATCAGTACTTTTCTATCAACAATTAATAGAGCCCTGCTAGTTGAAGTCCAAAGCATCTGTATGATGTCTATGTGTGTGTATGTATGTGTGTATGTATGTATATAGTATAAAGACAAGTAATACAGAAATAAACATAGATACATGTTGTAGTCCTTGGGAGGTGCAAACGGTTAATGCATTCAGCTGCTAACCAAAATGTTGGAGGTTTGAGTCCACCCAGAGGGACTTCGGAAGAAAGGCTTGGCGATCTACTTTTGAAAAATTAGCCATTGAACTGACACACTTGAGTGTCAGTACTACTCTGACACACATGGGGGGAGGGGTCACCATGAGTCAGATCAGCTTGATAGCAATTGAATGATTTTTTTATTCATTCTGCCAATATTTGTCTTTTAATTGGTATCTTAGGCTGGGTTCTCCAGAGAAGCAAAACCAGTGAGATATATATTTAAATAGATTTATATCAAGGAAATGGCTCACGAGGCTGTAGAGGCTGGTAGGTCTCAAGTCCATGGGTCAGGCTGGTGGCTTCTCCTGACTCACGGAGATGCAGGGACTGCAGAACTGAAGATCTGCAGGTCATACAACAGGTCTGTGGCTCACAGGCTGCAAAGGCTGACAAATCTCAAGATCGGCAGTTAAGCTGGCAGGTCGTGGCTCACAGACTGCGGAGGCTGATGAATCCCAAAATTGGAAGGTAAACTGAAGGTTCAAGTCCCAAAAACTTGAGATCAGATGAAGAGGAGCCAGCTGCAGGATTCAGAGTGAGCAAAAGCTCAAGAGCCTTGCCAGAAAGTCCACCTATATTGGATGCAGTCCACACCCGGAAGGAAACTCCCTTACATCTGATTGGCTACTCACAGCAGATCCCATCACGGAGGTAATCGCATTATATCACATCTCATTATGGAAGTGATTTCATCCGTATACGACTGCTAAACTACATCATAACTGCCAAAACACTGAGAATCATGGTCCGACAAAGTTGACACACAACTTTAATGATCCCAATTGTGAATTTAATCTATTTATATTTAAAGCGATTAATGATAAAGAAGGACTTATATCTTCTACTTTGTAGTAGTAGGTCATATATGTATTTTGTTGCTCATTTTCTTCACTACTGTCCACTTTTGTGTTTGACTGATTTTTTTCAAGTGTACAATTTTGGTCCTCTCCTTATTTCCTTTCCTTATATTTTTTAACTTCTTAGTGGTGACCATGAGGATTACAATTAAGATCTTATATTTATAACAATCTTCTTTTAATTAATATAAATTTAGCTTCAACAGTATGGAAAATTCTGCTTTTATTCAGCTCAGTTACCTCCCCTACTTACGTTGCTGTTACAAAAATTGCGTCTTTATACATTGTGTGTCCATTAAGAGAGATGTGTAAGTATTTTTATGCATTCGTGCTTTAAATCATATATGAAAAAAAGGGAGGCGTGATATAAAAATGTTACTGACTTTGTTTTATCTAAGTAGTTACCTTTACGGAGTCTTTGTTTCTTTTTATGGCTTCCAGTTACTGTCTAGTGTCCTTTCATGCCAGCCAGAATGATTCCCTGTGGCATTTCTCATAAGGCAGTTCTGCTACTAACTCACTCCCTCAGGTTTTGTGTATCTGGGCATGTCTTAATTTCGCCTTCATTTTTGAAAGATAGTTTTGCTAGATATTGACATCTTGGTTCATAGTTTTGTTTCTGTATTTTTTTTTTTTTTTCCAGTGCCTTAACTACATCATCCCACTATTTTCTTGTCTCAGTGGTTTCTGGTGAAAAATCAACAGTTAAACTTGTTGAGACTCTCTTGTACATTAGGAGTCACTTATCTCTTACTGCTTTCAAGTTTCTGTGTTTGTCTTTTGACATTTTGATTATGTTTGTCTGTGGATATCTATGTATTTATTGTCCTTTGAGTTTATTGAGCTTCTTGGATATCTAGATGACATTTGGGAACCTTCCAGTCATTACATTTTCAAATATTCTTTCTGTCCTTTCATGTTTCTTTCCTTTCTGGGACTCCTTAATGAGTATATTGGTATGCTTGATGTTGTCCCACAGGTCCCTTAGGCTCTGTTCATTTTCTTCATTCTTTTTCCTTTATGCTCCTGAGTTAGAACAATTTCAGTTGTGCTTTTTCAAGTTTACATTTTCCTGCTTTCTTGCTCAAATCTGCTGTTGAGCTCCTCTAATGAAATTTTTATTTCAGCTATTCTACTTTTCAGCTCTGTAATTTCTTTTTGGTTCTTTTGTATAATATTTCTTTATTAATATTTTCTACTTGTTCATGCATTCTTCTCTTGGTTTCCTTTTTTTTTTGTCTATGGTTTCTTTAGCTCTTTGAGGAAATTTAAGACAATTGGTTTAAAATCTTTGTCTAGTAATCCCAATATGTGTGTTTCCTTAGGGATGCTTTCTGTTCATTTCTCTTCTTTCTTTCTTCTTAACAAATGAACCATCCTTTTCTTTTTTCTTTTTATGACTTAAAATAGTGTGTTGCAAACTGGATATCTTAAATATTATAATGTAACTCTGGAAATCAGATTCCCCCCTGTCATTAGGGTTTGCTTTTTTTTTTTTTAATTGTTGAGGGCCAGTCATCCATTTGCTTAGTGATGTTCCCAAACTATTTCTGCAAAGATTGTATGTCTTCTCGTGTGTGGACACTGAAGTTCTGTTCTGTTATCTCAGCAGTCAGTTCATGACCTGACAGTGATTTCTTTAAAAGCTTGTAGCCAAAAAGAAAAAGGAACATTATCCCAGTCTTTGCAGATTGGCTCTGAACTGGGGCGTTCTTTCAATGCTAAGCAAGAGTGCCTAAAACTCTGCCTTAGCCTTCACTTCCTGCCCCCATGGAGCCCAAAGATCAGCCAGAGGTGCAAGCCCAGAGCTTTGTCAGGATCTTTATGAGCATGTCTTCATCCTTAGGCAAGAACATTGCACTCCAGATTCCTCAGTATATGTGGTAGCCCTTCAAAGCCCTTAAACCACCAAGCGTCTTCCTCTCAGCCTCCTTTTTTCCAAGCTTTTGGATGTCTCTGCTGTTTTCTCTGTCCTTCATCCTTTGACCCTGGAGGTAGGACCAATTCTTTGAGGTTTGTACTCCTCAGTTTCCATCACATCATACATTTTTTTCTTGTGTGCTGTTGAGTTAATTCTGACTCATAGTGACTATAGGATGGAGTAGAACTTCTCCAAAGGGTTTCTAAGGCTGTAATCTTTATGGAAGGAAACGGTCATATCTTTTTCCTGTGGAGTAGTTGGTGGATCAAATCAAAAGGTTTAACAGCTGAGTGCTTAACCACTGCACTACTGGGGCTCCTTTTGACATCATGCATCATAATAGACTTTTAACACACCCCTCAGAAACATAGAAGTCCATAAATTATCAAGGATACAGAAGATTTAACATGTATAAAAATACCAAATTGATATATGTGTATGTGTGTGCATTATCTAACCACTAAAGAATATACATTCATCTCACGCACATAGTGTTTATAAAAATTGACTATATACTGTGTTATAAAGCAAGCTTCAACGAATTTCAAGAGTCTGCAATAATATAGAGGATACTATGTACGTAAGTACACCATAATTAAAAAAGAAACCATCTTAGAAAAAGAAAATACAAAATCTCCATGTCCTTGGATATTTTAAAATACTATGAGTCAAAAAAGACATCATGATGAAAATTAGAATACATTTTGAAGTGAACAATTATGAACATAGTGCATGTAAAAAGTTGTGCAGTACAGACAATATAATATAGGAAACTTATAGCCTTAAAAATATAATTGGAAAGAACAAATCTTGAAAAATAAGTGAGTTAAACATCCATTCAAAATGTTGGGAAAAAAACAGAAACAAACATTCATAGAAATTTTTGTTTCTATTAATGATTGAATACATGCAACAGACGATCAACGAAGACTAAAGTTGATTCTTAGAAAGTGCTAGTAAAATTGACAAACTTTAGGGAAGACTGATCAAGACAAAAAGAATGAAGGTATAAATACCGAATATCAGGAATTAGAAAGAAAATGACTACAGATCTTGCAGAACATAAAGATAACGTGAGAATGTTATGAACCATATTAGTCAATAAATTTGCAAATTTAGGTAAAGTAGGCAAACGTATCATACCATGTAAGTTAATAACAACGATTCAGGAAGAAACAGGAAGCAAAAGTAATTCCATAACTGTTAATAGAATTGAATTAGAGCTCAAACTATTCTCAAAAAGAAAACTTCATGTCAGATGGCTTTTCCTGCAAATTCTGCCAAATATTCAAGAAATATTTCACAAATTCTTCAATATAAAATGAAATATATACCTAAACTCCTTTTTAAAGCTTGTAGAATGAATATTGATACCAAAACCTGACAAGAGCAGCACAAGATGGGAAAATTACAGGCCAATGTCACTGATGAACATAGATGCAAAATATGAAAATAAATAGGCAAAACAAATCCAGCAATACTTTAAAGAAGAATATATTATGACCAAGTTGGGTCTATCCCAAGAATTCAAGGTTAATTTAACATTCGAAAATGAATCAGTATAATTTGCCATATGTACAGGAAAAATAAATGTGATTATATTAATAGGTGTAATAAAATAAGTCTTTGATAACCTTCAGCATCCACTCATGTTTTTTAAAAGAACATCTAGCATGCCACGAGACCAGAAGAACCAAAATGTTCCTGGCTACTGTCGCTGAACATTTTGATCAAAGAGTCCATAGCAAAGCCCTGATCAAAAGGGGGAAAATGCAGAACAGAATTTCAGATTCTCATGAACCCCAGACTTTTTGGAGCCATTGAGGGTGAATGAACTCCTGAAACTATTTCCGTGAGATATTCTTTAAACATTACACCAAAAGCCTTCCCTTGAATTATCTTAAAACCGAAGTATAAAAAAGAAAAAATCAAACTGTTGCTGTTGAGTTGATTCTGACTCAGAGACCCTGTAGGACAGAATAGCACTGCCGCATAGGGTTTCCAAGGTGCAGGTGGTTGATTCAAACTGCTCTTCTTTTGCTTGGCTACCGTATCACTTAACCACTGTGCCACGAGGGCTCCAGAACATTAGCTTACTTAACTAATAAAAATGGTCTACCTTGAGCATATGCTCTTTTAAGAACTGTCTACATGGCATCAGATTGACAACAGCTACTGAAAAGATTAGATAGGAACCTTAAGGAGCAGTGGGTTTATGTTAATGACAGAGGAACAACTCAGAAAAGGAGGGTAAGAATGGTTGCACAACTTGAATGTAACCGATGTCATTAAATTGTACAGGTAGAAACTGTTAAGTTGGTGTATGTTTTGCTGCATACATTCTCCACCACAAAAAATAAATTTACAGGTAATAATTAACAAAAAATGTCAAGGAGAGCTAAATATTTTGAAAATAAGACAGATTTGCATGTGAGGGAAGGAGTGGGGTGAGGTGTTTTAGATTAATAGTCAGAAGGCTTATGGGAGCAGGATATTTGAGGAGATAACTGACCTATATCAAAGGAGAGAATAGCTGTATGAAGTTCTGGAAGGAGGATATTGCCAATAAAGGCAAGAGTTGTTTCTGAGGCCCTTAAATAACCAAGTGTTTTGGCATGTTTGAGGAAGCTCAGGAAATAAGTCATGGCGAGTGTGGAGTGAACCGAGGGAAGACTGTTAGTATGGTGGGCAAGCCCCGCATCATGAAAGACCATGGGAAGCGTTTGGGAATTTTTCCTAATCGCCATGAGAAGCCACTGAAATGATGCTGTTATGTAGACTGTAAGAGGGAAGATCAGTGGCATGGAGTCCAGTTTTAACCAAGAGATGATGGTGGCTGTAAGGTGGAGGTAGTGAGAAGTGGATAGAGTAAGGATTTATTTTAAGGTAGAGCCAAGAGTCCAGAATATGTGTCAATGGATTGGATGCAAGATTTGAATAAAGGAGAGAAATCAAGGGTGATTTCTAGGTTTTTGTCCTGAACAACCCAGAGGATAGTGAGAATATTTGCTGAGATAAGGAAGACTGGGAGGTAAATAAGACACTTGGAGCAAGAATTTTATTTGAACCACATTAAGTTTGAGATGCCTAGTAGACATTCAAGGGGAGATGTAGTCAGCCATGGGTGAAGGAACAACAGGACAGAGTGTGTAAATGAGGGTATCCTAGAGCTCAGGTGGAATTGACTGCCATGAATTGGCTCAGATAACCTAGACAGTGAGAAGTGATGAGTGATGTTACTTAAACAGGGCATGGAAATCAATGAAAAAGGTGTGGGAATGGCAGGGAGGCTAAGGTAGAGAAGTTTCTCTCTCCCTAAACCTGATTGGCTGGATTTGAAGACATCATAAGTTCGTGTATGAGAAATATCCAGCAAATTACCAGTTGATTTAATAAATTGATAACAAAGTCTACCTTTCAGCCAAAGATTGAAAAACAAACAAACCAATTGCCATCTAGTGGATTCTGACTCTTAGCAACCCTATAGGACGGAGTAGAACTACCCCATAGGGTTTCTAGGGAGCAACTGATGGATTCAAACAGCAGACTTTTGGTTAGCAGCTGAGCTGTTAACCACTGCACCACCAGGGCTCAGACCAAGAATAACACACGTGAGGAACTTACTCCTTAGTTCAATCAAGTATGAGACCAAATGGGCAATACCTGCTCAAAAGCAAAGATGAAAAGGCAGGAAAGGACAGGAAACCTGGACGAATGGACATGGGGAACCTGAGGTGGACAGGGAAAGGGGGAGAGCGCTGACACAAAGTGGGGATTGCAACCAATGTCACAAAACAGTTTGTGTATCAATTTTTGAATAAGAAACTGATCTGTGCTGTAAACTTTCACCTAAAACCCAGTAAAATTAAAAAGAAAAAAAAAATCAAATAAAGCTCAGTATAAAAAAAAATAGGAAAAGAATCATTTTAATGGGAAAATGTAGATTGTAAAAATGTGTATGACTCACCCCCATTTTAAAGAGTATAATATTCTGTAGTTTGATATGTATTTGCACTGGAAGCTTGGAAGCAGACTTAGAGACGTGGATACCTCAGGTGCTGGGATTTAAAAAATTCATGGTTTTATTTTTTAAAATTCGTCTGTTATTGGTAGTTTAAAACGGGTCTTCAGTTATCAAAATATCAAAAATAATCAAAAGAATACCTGTATAACCTGCTTTTTAAATAAAGAAAATCCACTGAGATAGCTCACAACTGGCAATTCCCCAGCTGGGTAATCGGCCAGGTGAGGGGCATCAAGGCGACCAGGTGAGGATGGTCCAGACCAAATGGAGAGGAGAGGAAGCCCCACCCAAGCGTTGGGGGGAGGTGCAGAGGGCACCTCCTCTAAGGGTCATTTGTTTGCTGACCTCCGATGGCCCTCTCCGAGCCCACCAGAGGGCTCCCTGATGGCTTGACACTGACCATTTGGCCTCGGAGAGCCTGAGAAGCCACCAAGGGAGGGTGTGGTTTAAAAAATATATTTCAGTATATACATTCATATTTACACTCTCTGCCAGTCTCTGTGCTTCTAGTCTTGTTTCCGTGCAATCATGTAGGTAATATACATAATATGTAGTTCTTTCGAATTCATCATTCTGACAGTCTTTTTAAAAACAAAAACCAAACCCATTTCCACGGAGTCAATTCCAACTCGTAGCTACCCTATAGTACAGGGTAGAACTGCCCTATAGGGTTTCCAAGGAGTGTCTGGTGGATTCTAACTGCCAACCTTTGGTTAGCAGGCGTAGCTCTTAACCACTACTGCACCAGCGTTTCCAAAGACTCTTCCCTGGTTGGAAATCCGGGGCAGTGGTGGTGAAAATGCGGAATCCTAGCCACTAGATCACCGGGGAACCGACAGGCTTTTTAGCGTGTAGAAATTCAAATTTGTAATTTTGGAGATTCCCCCTCTTTTTTCCAAAATGGGGGCACTGAGATGGAGGATTTTCCCATGCCCACCATCCTAAGGGATTTAATTAACCCATAGTCGAGACATTGTAAACATCTCAAGAAATTATTACCTTTGAGAAACTTGAGGGTGAGTAGGCATATCACCTGGCTCATCTTAAACTCCTTATAAAAACCTGACTTGAAAACTCACCTGCCTTTTTCAATAAGTGCCAGCTTGAATAGGCAGGGTTCAGGGAATTGCCAACCAAAGGTATGGGTTCTCCAGAGGCCTCCACGGGGTGTAAAAGAAGAGCAGAGCCAGACCCCGTGCTTGGGAAACACCCTTGGTATGAAACATTTGAGTGTGTGTGTGGTGGGGAGCAGTGGGTGTGGGAGAGTGGGGTGGGTGGGTAATGGGGAAATGCCTGGTTTTTTTGTTGTTGTTGTTTTTGTTTTAAGAAACAGTTTTTTACAATTTTTTTTTTTTAATTTATTACAGTGAACAGTTCAGTGGAGACATGTTCCTTATCTGCAGGGGCTAGTGGAAGTGCTGATAGCTGAGAATGTAGCCTGCTCCCCAAGTGCGAGTTGGCATTTTGGAGAGAAAACTTGATGTTTGGAGCACTGAATGGCCCTGCCTTTTCTAAATAATTAAGAGTGGTGGGGTGGTGGTAAGAGAAAGAGGATGGTCTATGAACACTGACCCTGGAAAATTAACCCGAGTGTGTGGGTTGTGGATAGCAGGAAAAGAACATCACCCGCAAATGACAGCAGTGCCTTTATTTATTTATTTATTTATTTATGCTTCTTTTTAGTTCTGAGTTGTTTTTAAGCCAGAAATTAATGGGGCCACCATGAGTTTTCAGAGAATGAGTTTTACAAAAATCCAAGTGTTTTAAATATTGCAAGGATTTACTTATATATGCTGTATATGAGAAAATCCTTACAGTTACAGGGAGGAGAAAGAAAGTATATTCAGGAATTAATTTTTCACAGTTGTCTGAATTCTTATATTTCTCCTGTTGTGCATTTTTCTTTTTTTGTCCTTCATCCACCCCTTCCACCTTGACCCACTGTCTTCATCATCTAGTGCTGCCATAACAGAAATACCATGAGTGGATGGCTTTAACCAAGAGAAATTTAATACCTCGCATTAAAGTAGGCTAATAGTCCAAGGCATCAGCTCTAAGGGAAAGCTTTCTCTCTCTTTCGGCTCTGGAAGAAGGTCCTTGTCCTTAGCCTTCCCATGGTCAAGGAGCTTCTCAGGTGCAGGGACCCTGGGTCCAGAGGACATGCTCTGCTCCTGGTGCTGCTTTCTTGATAGTTTGAGGCCCCCAACTCTCTGCTTGCTTCCCGTTCCGTTTATCTCTTGAGAGGTAAAAGGTGGTGCAGGCCACACCCCAGGGAAAGGTGACCTGAGTGAGGGTGGTGTTACAATCCCGCCCTAATCCTCTTAAAGTAAAATTACAATCACAAAATGGAGGACAACTACACAATAGTGGGAATCATGGCCTAACCAAGTTGAAACACACATTTTTTTAGGGTCATAATTCAATCCATGACACCCACCAAACCAAACTTGTCACCATCAAGTTGATTCCAACTCATAGAGACCCTAGCTGATTTGAACTCATAGAGACCCTATAGCATAGATTAGAGCTACCCCATAGCGTTTCCAAGGACTAGTTGGTGGATTCGAACTGCTGACCTTTTGGTTAGCAGCTGAGCTCTTAACCACTATGCCACCAGGGCTCTTCTTGATCCACAGTCCACCCTAATTCACCACAGTGTTAGAAAAAGGCTTTGCTGTTCTAAAATGAGAACTTTTTACTATACTTTTGTGTTAGTGGTTGCTTTTGGTATGTCTTTAAGCACTGAACAGTTTACTCATACCCACTAAAAACCCATTGCCACTGAGTCTATTCCAACTCTTAGCGGCCCTATAGGCCCTATAGAGCGGAACTGTGCCATAGACTTTCCAAGGAGCGCCTGGTGGATTTGAACTGATGACCTTTTGGTTAGCAGCCATAGCTCTTAAACAGTACACCACCAGTGTGGGAGGGGTTTAATTGATAACATGATGTCTGGGCTCCAAGGGAGATGGAATGGATGTGCAGGAGAAGGGCATGCAGAGTCTGCCTGTATAGTCCCCAGAACTCTGTTCAAGATCATGACATACCTCAGTAATCACTTGAATCTAAACATACAACTTTAACAGTTGATGTAAATGACTTTACACATGAATTTCAGAACTCAACTCTTTCTCAATGGAAGTTCCTTCAACCTAGCCGTTTGTTTGTATTCCCTTATTATGAAAACTAACATTTATTGTGTTCATTCTGTGTGTAAGGCCTTTTTCTAAGTGTCTTGTGTGTTTTATTTAACCTGCGTAACAACCTTTTGAATAAGACCCATTTTAGAAATGGGAAACTGAGGCAGTGAGAGGTAAAGTAACGTGCCCAGATCACCCAGCTGATAAATTGAGTTAGGATTTAAACCCAGGCAGTTTGTTTCAGAATTTGCTTTATGTAATCACTGTACATGACAGCAGTGAACCCTAGTGGCTGTGTGGTTAAAGAACTTGGCTGCTAACTGAAAGGTCAGTGTTTCAAACCCACCAGCCTCTCTGTAGGAGACAGATGTGGCAGTCTGCTTCAGTGAAGACTTACAGCCTTGGAAACCCTATGGGGCAGTTTTACTCTGTCCTTTGGGGTCACTATGAGTTAGAATCGACTTGATGACAGTGGGTTTTGGCACATAATACTAATGTACAGTGTATTCTCAATGCTGTGTATATGTTCAGAAACTAATTTTCCCAACATTTATGCCATATATAGATTACCAATCCAGTTGCCGTTGAGGAGATTTTCACTCATGACGACCCCGTGAGTTTTCAGAGTAGGACTGCCCTCCATACGGTTTTTAATAGCTGTGAGCATTTGGAGGGAGATTGCCAGGCCTTTCTTCCAAGGCAACTGAGTGGATTTAAACTGCCAACCTTTCAGTTAGTATCTGAGCACTTAACTCTTTGTGCCGCCTAATACATATATATACTAGGAGGTTTTCCTCCTTATTTGTATTTTAATGATTTTTAGACTCTTACGAATACTTGTTCCTGGCACTGAACTAGATGCTAAAGAACAGAATAGGCACATGTAACCCTCTCTCACCTTCTCCCTTCCCTCTTTCACAGAGATGAAATGAAAAGGAATTAATGAAGACAGATCATTGGATTAGGGCCCATACTCAGGGCTCTAACAGCATGGGGAGTTTCTCCTGTCACTTCAGTTCTTGTTCAGGAATTGGTACCTGTTTTTTGTGAATCACAAAGACCAGTGCTTTATATCAAGCCATTTAGATTTGGGGTATGGAGCAGTTTCTTAAATTTTATTTTCAGAGATTTTTTTCTAATAGTTGTTTACATTTATTTTAATTGTATATTCTAAAACCGCTACGAAAAGGTATGAAATAATTGTTTAAATTTTAATTCATATGGGTCAAAATGTATATTAAACTACCTATCGTCACCTTCACAGTCGTTGTTATGTTTGAGCCAATTGTTGTGGCCACTTGTCACCAAGCGTGACGTGCTTCTCCAGGGACTGATCTCTCCTGACAACATGTCCAAAATATGTGAGATGAAGCCTCGCCATTCTTGCTTCTAAGGAATATTCTGGCTGTACTTCTTTTAAGGCAGATTTGTTCATTCTTTTGGCAGTCCGTGGTATATTCAATATTCTTTGCCAACACCGTAATTCAACGGCTTCAATTTTTCTTTTGTCTTCCTTATTCATTGCCCACCTTTCATGTGCATATGAGGTGACTGAAAACACCATGGCTTGAGTCAGGCGCACATTAGTTTTCAAGGTGACATCTGTGCTTTGGAACACTTTAAAGAGGTCTCTGGCAGCAGATTTGCCCAATGCAATGTGTCGTTTGATTTCTTGACTGCTGCTTCCGTGGGTGTTTATTGTGGATCCATGTAAAATGAAGCCCTTAATGATGTCAACATTTTCTCCGTTATCATGATGTTGCTTATTGGTCCAGTTGTTAGGCTCTTGGTCTGTAGTCTTTGATCTTCATCAGTAAATGCTTTAAGGCCTCTTCACTTTCAGCAAGCAAGATTGTATCATCTGCATATCTCAGGTTATTAATGAGTCTTCCTCCAATCCTGACGCCTTATTCTTCTTCAGACAGTCCAGCCTCTCGGATTATTTGCTCAGCATACAGGTTGAATAGGTATGGCGAAAGGATACAACACTGATGCACACCTTTCTTGACTTTAAACCATGCAGTATTCCTTGTTCTGTTTAGATGACTGCCTCTTTTTCTATGTACAGGTTTCTCATGAAAACAATTAAGTGTCCTGGAAATCTCATTCTTCCCCATGTTATCCATAATTTGTTATGAGCTGGAGTAGGTCTCAGAAATAATGTGCCATTTCTTCCAGTTGGTTGTGCACGGCTGCCTACTTCCCTAGGTGGTAGCAGCTAAGGCCTGTCTCAGAAACACTCTCCTCCCCACTTAGCATGAGTTTTCACACTGCTCCATCTTTTCCCATGTGTGTCTCCCGCCCTCCTCAGTGGCCGGGGAAAATGATAGTAGTCCACTGATGAGATTTATTCTTTTATTATACTTTATTTCATCATGTGTTTTTATAACATAGTTCCGTTAAAATCAAGGGTAATAAAAATGTTTGTATGATGGAAGTGGATAATCCCACCCATTGTGTCCATCTAAAGTTTCACGAGGAAACTGTGCCCACAACAGAGGGCTCCCACTCCTCTGGCTCACTGTATTTTCTCCTTGTTTATTTGCTCTTCCCTCTTTCCTGATGGATGCATGGGACCACTGAGCTTCAGGACTCCACAATTCTGCCTTTCATACCAGTGTTACTGTAATCTTGGGTTCCTGGGCTGCCTTGCCACAGATTTACTCATTCTGTTTCTGTTAATTATTTCATTACTTAAAAATTTCTCATGAATTTTTCCAGAAGTACATTCTATTCCTCAAAAACTTGGAAGCAATGGGAAAGTATGCAATAAATAACAAGAAAACATACGTAATGCATAGAATAAATTATTAACATTCCGATATGTCTATTATCTTACTTATATTGGCGTGCATGTGTATTAGAGTCTCTGGTTGATGCAAATGGTTAATATCTTGAGCTGCTGACAGAAAGTTGGAGTTCAGGTCCACCCAGAATTGCTATGAAAGAGAGGTCTGGCAGCCTACTTCCGAAAACTCAGCCATTGGAACCCCTATGGAGTACAGTTCTACTCTGGCACACTGGTGTCCTCATGGATCAGAACTGACTCAGTGGCAACTGGTTTTATGTGTGTATTAGCACACACATTTATATATATTAACACAGATATTATATCCTGATATTTTCATTCATCATTAGTCTTTTCTCATGATAAGTTTTTTTTGTTTTTTTTTATTGAGGGCATTAAATTACTTTATAATATTCTGTGTGGATGTACTATATGGTTTTTAGCGATTTGACTATAGTTGCAATAATAAATGTGCATGTTTCTAGTAATCTTCAACCTATACTTACATCTTTTTAACATACATCTCTGCCACTAAATCTCTTTGTTTAATTATTGTTTAACACTCTTTACGCCTAAGAGATGGTCTCAGAAGCAGCGCTGATCAGTTTTTCTCCCTCTTACTCATGAAGCCCCTGAATGTATTCCAAGGTATCAACTACGAAGGATTTTACGTACTTATCGTTTGTTTATTTTTCATTCAGTCAGTATATTCCATGGGCCAGAAGTAGTCTATGTTATGCAGATACAGTGGTGAAAGGTACACACTGTCCCTGTCGTCATGAAGGGGACAACCCAGTGCAGGTGGGAGGAGCACTGGGGAAATGCAGCTGAGAGCAAGGACAGACAACCCTCCAGGCACCACACTGGACTTCAGAGAGGCTTGTTGGCTGCTGTTCACCTGGCAGGCTTCTAGATACCTGAGTACCCTTGGGCTTGGTGCCTGCTCCTCTCTCTACTGACACCCTCCCTCTAGGATGCCTCAGTGAGTTCACTGCTGTCTATTTGTAGCTAAGGACGTGAGGTTTATACCTCCGTCCATTCAAACTCCTCCTGGGTCCAGACTCATATATTCAAATGTCAGCTTAACTCTCTGTATTGACCTCTTTATGCATTATAATGATACATTCCTCATATGGCCATCATGAAAAGCAAACATGAAAGGAAAAGCACAGGAGTGCCTGGCACCAGTGTAGGTACTCAATGAACATTAGCCGTTGGTATTATCCTTGACATCCCCATGTGGGGTGAAGTTTTATCACCTGACATCTCCATGTGAATATCTAACAGCTACACCATGTTATCTAGGCTATGAAACAATTCTTGGTTCCAACCACCATTCTTTTCTTATCCATGAATTTCTCAAGGCTTTGGTGATGGGATTGTGTGTTTTTCCACACAATGGATGTGGTTAGGAATGGTTGGCCAGGTCCTACACAATAAATTGCTCCAGCATTCCTTTGGGTGACCATTGAGACAAGTTTCAGCCAACGAATGTAGCAAAGAATTGGAACCACTCTCAGCTGTTCATGCGAGTACTCTCAATCCAGAATATCTGGTAAGTCGACTGTTAGGGATTGAATTGTGTCCCTCCAAAATGTATGTGGAAATCCTAACCCCTGTACCTGTAAATCTGACCTTGTTAGGAAAGAGGGGGCCTGCTTTTATTATGTGAATGAGGTCATACCAATGTAGGGTGGGTCCTAAGCCTAACTCTTCTTAGTTATAAAAGGAGCAGAATACACACAGACACAAACAGGTGAAAAGGAAGACAGACAAAGAAGACAGATGCTTCTAGAAGGCCAGGAACACAAATGATTGCTGGCATCTACTAGAAGCTGAGGTAGACAAGGAAGGACCTCCCACTACAGCCATGCCCTGAATTCGAACGACTACCTGCTAAACTGTGAGAAAATAAATTTCTGTCCTTTAAAAGCCATCCAGTTGTGTTATTTTTTGTTATGGAGGGACTAGGTAACTAACACACATACCCGTTCTTATAAGTTCAGCCCAGTGCAGAATAATTTTCTTCCCTCCTTGGTGTAGACCACCCGAACCTGCTCTTTCCCTATCAGTGTCCTTTGCTTTCACCTAAGAGCTATGACAGAGTCCGCTTGATGCTGACGCATTGAAATTTCAATTTATTTTTTATTTATGATTACTATTAATTCCAGTATTTTCTACAGTTTTCAATGGAGACAGTCCTATAATCTATGAATAGCAGTTATACTTTTTCTCGTTTTGTACTCGCTTACACTTCCGGTGTTCAATGTTTAATAAAAGTAATGATAGAAGCACCCTTATTTTATTGTTTATTAATTTTAAAGAGAATGTCCCACACGTCACCATGAACTATCATGCTAGTTGTAGTTTTCCACGTTCGGGAACTCCTTTTCTGTTCCATATTTGCTCCTAGTCCTTATCTCTCTGTGTGATTGGATTTTATCAACCTGCTTTGCCCCCATCTCTTGAGGTGAGCATATGTCTTCTCTTCTTTCACCTATGCATGTGGTGAGTGAAATTACTAAATCTTTAACGTTCACTCAAATTTGTATGCCTACAATAAACCGCCTTGATCATGGCATGTTACGTGGTTTATACTTTGCTGGATTTCCTTTGCTGGCATCTTACGTAGGGTTTTGCATCTCAGTTACTGAGTGTGCTTGTCCTCTAACTCTTCTTCTACCATCCTTCTCTAAAATTTGTTATCATTTTTAAACTAGGCTTAAGGATCAAGTTAGGGGAGTATCTCATGGTTTTCTAATCTCTGTTGACTATGTACAAGATTAAAATGACTGTTTCTTGCATGTTTGCTGGAACCTGACTGGAAACGATCTAGGTCTGCCATTTTCTTTGTAGGGAGATCTTGAACTACTGACCCATTTTATTTAGTGGTTAAAGGCATCTTCTGGTGCTAATTTACTTAGAAAAAATTCTGATGCATGTTCTAGGTTGCTCGAATCTCATCTTCAAATATTGATTATCAGGGCTTGTAGCCTCATGCAAGGCAATTCATCAATCCCAGATTTCCCCAAAGTCAGGCTCTGCAACTCTTCACGGTACCAAATTCCCTCATTTAAGACTTATTTGCAAAGAGACAACAGTATGCTATCTACGCAGTTGTTTATCCGCAACCTTCTTGAATCCATAATGTGAGGATACAGTCTTCTAATCCTTTTTTTGTAATTGTTCTCTTTCTTATTTTTTTTTTCCTTTTTTCACTGCCAATACCACCCCCCCCCCCAGTCTAGTAGTTTTAAAGTTGTGCGTTTCAGGTTCAAGTCTGTAATCCAACTGAGCTTCTGTGTGTGCTGCATGTGTGCATCAAAAGAACGCGCTTCTAGAAGCAGAAAGCAGGCAGTGCGACTGTTGGGCGGTTGGTGGGGTAGGGGGAGGGGAGCTGCTGCTCAGAGAGGGCGCCTGAGGGAGGCAGAGATGCGGGGCTGCCCACCGCAAGCCCACAGGCTCCAAGGAGAAGGAACCTGCGTCCGCCATGAGCCTTTTGAGACAGGCCCAAGCCCACCCAGCCGGGTGCTAACCTCGCATCCGCCAGGCTTGCAGGTTCCACCAGGACTAGGGGAAGCCTAAGGCCAAGGAGGGCAAGGTCTAGGGTCTGGACCTGAGAACTGGTTCTGCCACTTGTGATCAAAGCGCTTATGCTGGAAAGGAGGGCAGGAAGCATATCGCAACGTGTGTCCGGACGATGACCCAGAAGGGCAGGAGTTGTGGTCACCCACGGACTCTGGGTCTGCATATGGAGGCCCCCAGGGTGCAATTCCAGAAGCAGAAGGCAAAGCCACAGAGGCCAAAGTGCACCTCGCCGATGCTTCCCAGGGGCATTTCCCCAAATATGGGGAGCAGTCCCTCCTCTGGGCTAGGGACTTTGTTTCCTCCATTGTCATCACTGACTGTGAGCAGAATCTAGTCTATGCAGACTAATGAGGAGTTATCAAAATGAGCTCCAAACTCCGGATTTGAGTTAAGGATCATAAATTAACACAGAGAAATACGACTTTAGCAATAAGTGCCTGCTTGAAGCCCAAGTTGCCTTAAAACACGGAATTTCAGTCTTTCAGCTCCTCTGCTAATCTAGTGACTAAGAACAGGATCTCACTGGAGCTCAAAGATGTGGGGCACTGGGAGTACTCTGGGTCTGTCTGCTCACGGCTGATTGCCTGATCCCAGTTTTATTATACAGCTTAAATACAGACCAGAAGAGGAGTTTGGGGCTTGACACCTGACATCTTAACACCAGTTCCTGTTTCTTGAGGAAGGAAGAGGTAAAATAAATCAACGTTTACTGTGTCGTTCTCCATCCCCGGAAGTCCTGATGAAGACCCTCTCAGGTAAGGATTGACAGGGAGTGGCTTGGTTTACTATTCGACTTTGTCCTTCAGTCACTTTGTTTATGTCCTGTATGTAAACTATTATGCATTGACAGAAGCATTCTAATTCTTATGCAGAATGACTAGACCTGCTGCAGAATGACTATATTGTGCCTCCCTTGGGCACCCCTGTCTGCGCAGCACCCCGCACCCCCAACTGCCCAACCGCCTCTCTCCTGGCATTCTGCTTCTAGAAGCATGTTCTTTTGATGCAGAGATGCAGCACACACAGAATCCCAGCTGGATTACAGACTTGAACCTGAAGACTTTATGCAGAATGACTATTTATGAACCACTAAGCTCAGTACTAAAGCAGGTACTTACTCCTCAGAGAAGGCCCTGGGAGAGGTTGATACATGCATTCCCCAGTGCTCCTGCTGCTCTAGAAGTGCCTGAAATGCCTCTCTGGGAAAGGCCTTCAGAGTAGGCTCATGGCCCACGTGGGAATTCAGGCCTATTTTTCTGTTAGAACATCTCATTTCGCTCTGAAAATTTTATTATCCAGTTTATTCACCAGGCATGAGTACAGACATCTCATATTTTCAAAATAATCCCATTCTCTAATACTAATTTGCCACCAAGAGTATATTCCAAAGTGTTTGCAATAGGCTAGAAAGTCTTTCCAAAGAGGGGAGTCCTGCGCCATGTTGTGCAGTGACAGCAGGGTTGGCATAATATGTTTACCCAGATACCTACCACTTTTTAAAAATTTTTTATTGTGCTTTATTTGAAACTTTACAGAGCAAATTACTTTCTTGTTCAGCCATTTATACACAATTGTTTTGTGACATTGGTGGCAATATTCATGACGTGTCAGTATTCTCTTCTATGCTCCAGTTCCCCGTTTCCATCCGCCATGATTCCTGTTCCATCCTGCCCTCTTTTCTGTGCTTTTGGGCAGGTTTTGCACTTTTGGTCTCATACACACGATTGAACTAAGAAACACTTTCTTCACGTGTGTTATTGTTTGTTTTATAGACCTGTCTAATCTTTGGCTGAACGGCAAACTTCAGAAGGTACTTTTGACTTTGTTGCTTTCCGTAATTCCTGAAATTCCAAGTCTACCACCTGAAGAACTTCCTTAGTGTTTCATTTAGAACAAGTCTAGTGGCGATGAATTCTCTTAAGCGTCCTTCACCTGAGAATGTCAATATTTTTCCTTTACTCATGAAGGAAATAACAGCCTATAGAACACTGGGTTAATGTTTCTTTTCTTTCAGTGTTGAAAAAATGTTGTTTTCACAGCCTTTTGGCCTCCATGGCTTCTGATGATGAATACAGAGTCATTCCAATTGTTTTTCCTGTGTGAAATGAGTTGTTTTCTCTCTAGCTTCTTTGAAGATATTTTCTTGGTCCTTGTTATTCCACAATTGACAGTGAGGCATTGGGGCGTAAAATTATGTGAGTTTAACTTGTTGGAGTTTGCATGGCTTCTTGAATCTGTAAGTTTATGTCTTTCAACAAATTGGGAAAGTGTTGAGCCAGTATTTCTTCAGATACTTTTTTCTACACCACATATTTTCTCTACACCTTATGGAATTCCAGTAAATAAATGTTAGATATTTTTGGATTTTTTTGAGGCTCTGTTCATTTTTTTTTCAATATTTGTCCTCTGTTTTCAGATTGGATATTTTCAATTGAACTATTTTCATCTCATTGATCCTTTTGTCTGTCAACAGCATTCCGCTGATCAAGTGAATTTTTTATCTCTATTTTTCCTGTCTAAAATTTTCATTCGTGAATAGTTTCTATGTATTTTTCTATTTTTCTAAGGTGTGCCCGTTACTTCTTTGAGCGTGGTTAAAGTAGCTTTTTAAAGTTTTTGTCTATGATTCCAAGACTATGTCTTACTTCGATCTTACAGAAAATGTTGATGTTGTTTGTTTTAGGAATCACTTGACCCAGTTATGTTCAGGCTGCAGGTTCTTTCCCAACTTCTGGATGCTGTGGCTCAGATGTCAGTTCAGATTTTGAAGACTTTGCGATGATATCTGGTTGTAATCTATGGGAGTGTCACTCAGTCTGGGACCTTGTTGGTGTTCTAACCCATAATGCAGTTCTCAAAGGATTGATCTACTTCTTAGGGTCAGAGCAAAGCATATGCAACTATGGGAGTGGAGGGGGGTATGAAAAACAACTTTATGGTATCCCTCTCTTGAGCCACCTGGTCTCTGTCTCTCTGAGGCTCTCTGATGTCTGAGCAGCTACCTTCCTGGTCCACTGGCAAGAATGTTGGGGCTTTAATCTCTTCATTCTGCCGTGCAATTAAGTGACTGGGTCTGCCTATGAGGCCAAATAATGGTAAGATGGAGAAAATGTAACCGAGATTCCTCTATATTATTTGGTCCTTATATACTTAGGTCAGAGAGAAGGCACACTGTTTCTGGTGATACTTCCAAACAGGTATGGAGAAAAAGGCATTAACAGGTCGATAGCCGCATACTAGGTGTTAACGGATTAAACTCTGTCTTCCCAAAATGTATATATCAGCTTGACTAGGCCATGCTTCCCAGTATTGTGCGATTATCCACCATTTTGTCAGCTGGTGTGATTTTCCAATGTATTGTAAATCCTACCTCTATGATGTTAATGAGCGAAGATTTGATGCAGTTATGTTAAGGAGGCAGGGCTCAATCTACAAGATTAAGTTGTGTTTTAAGTCAGTCTCTTTTGAGATATAAAAGAGAAAAGAGCAGAGAGACAGGGGGACCTCAGTAGCACCAAGAAAGAAGTGTCAGGAGCAGTGCATCCTTTGGACCTAGGATCCCTGTGCTGAGAACCTTCTTGTCCAGGGGAAGATTGGTGACAAAGACCTTCCCCTAGGAGTGACAGAGAGAAAAAGTTTTCCCCTGGAATTGGCACCCTGAATTTGGACTTATAGAGCCTCCTGGACTGTGAGGGAATAATTTTCTTTGTTAAAGTCATCCGTTTGTGGTATTTCTGTTACAGGAGCACTAGATATCTAAGACACAAGGTACCAGGAGATGTACATTTCCCAGCTCTTTCACTCCCAGGGCCACTATGACTAAGTAGCCATTGCCATAAATCCATGTGAGCAGACTATTCTGATTACTGCTTTGACTCTACTGTCTGTTATGGTAACCACACCCACCTTGTCTTTGTTGATTGAGTGCCACCACTTGGCTGCTACCACCACGGGGTCCAGTCAACTGCATTGTAGTTAGGTGTCTTAATTCAGTTAGGGCAGTTCTCACTGTGGACTCTTACTTACATAAAATAGCAACCACAGAAGTCTTCAATAATGCTGGGGCTTGCTGCACAAATTTGTACCTCACCGCTATGGTACAAAGAAAGCCCTCTGGGCACTCCGTGTGTGGGTCTGTGGGTCCAGCCTAATAAATCCATTCTAACCTGCCAGTTTCCCTCAGCCTTTGGTTACCTTCTCCTACAGTATACAATGGCAGATCTGCCATTTCCACTTGATTTATTGTAGACCACCACTTAATCCATGCTTCAGTAAACCAGACAAATAAACTATGAGATCCTTTTCTAACCTCTCAAGCTGAAACACTGAATGAAGAATCTATGCTTCCTGGGTCTATATCAATAAACTCAGACTAATCCACCTTTATGTTGCTTGCACCATTATCCCACACCCAAAATAGCCATTCCCACACATATTCACCAGGTTTCTGTATGTATGTATGTATTAGAAAAATCAAGCAGTTCTTTTGGAGTTTAGCATACCTTCTCCTGGGTCACACTTCATAGTTCACGTTTTGGGGCTTGTTGGGACTGAAGTCTAGGTATAGGTCTAGAAGCAAAAATGGGCAGTGGCAGTGGGATGTTCAGCCGTGTCTTATAAGACATCTGCCTAAGGTGATGCCCCAGGCAATGCCCCAGACACCACCCCAGGAGACAACTCAAACAAGACACTTCAGGCACAGCTGAGGGTAATCTCATTAGATGGAGGTGGAAGGGATAATGGTGTTACTGGGAAGGGTGCCTTAGCAGGCAAAGTTAGAGAATCTCTTCAGATGGGAGTAAGAGGTCTGGTTCTGTTAGGAAGAGCGATTCAACAGAAAGTGGAGGTTCATTGTCCCCCGCTTCCTGACTGTCTGCCCATATGTCCTCATCCCAAGTTTCAGGATCCCATTTCTTCCCAATCAGTGCCCTCACTCTAACTTCAGACACCATTTGAGGCTGGATATTCAACTGGCGCTTTAATTCAGTCACTCTTATGATAAGAATCTGAGTTTATTTTTGGCAGCATTAGCCTTGTTACTATAAGAAATATGGTTTTCTTTCTGGGCACAAGTGGCAGCTTTCAGATCTTGTATGTGGTGCTTCAGCTTTGAGCCCATCTCTTTCATTCACCAGTGTGACTAGCAAAAGCAGGACTAACCAAGCAGCTTCCTTATTATTCTTATTCTGACAAAATTATAGAAAAGTATCAAATATGTAATCAGGCAGAGCCTTGTCTCTCACAAATATTTGATCCAGTGGTAGTAGTATTTTGCGTATTTCTATTGTCACCTCCCACCATGGATTAGCAATAGCCTGTTTACTACTGGAGACAGTCATCAGTGCCTTTAAGACTAGCCAGACTTGAGAATCAATTCAGAAAACTCATCCTTAAGATTTGGTTCCTCTAGAACCACAGTAGGTACCAAATGTCTTAGCCTGGGATCTCTAGAGATGCAAAACTAGTGAAGAGAATATATATATATATGGAAAACCTAGTCGCATAATGGTTAATAGCTATAGCTGCTAACCAAAAGGTTAGCAGTTCGAATCCACCAGGCGCTCCTTGGGAACTCTGTGGGGCAGTTCTACTTTGTCCTGTAGGGTCACTATGAGTTGGAATCGACTCGATGGCAATGGGTATATATATATATACACACACACATACACACATACATATATATATGCATACATATGTTAGTTGTGGCTGTTAGATGCCATCGATCCTGTATAAAACAGAATGAAACACCGCCTGATCCTGAACCATCCTCACAATCATTGCTATGTTTGAGCCCATTCTTGCAGCCATTGTGTCAGTTCATGTTGTTGAGCGCCTTCCTCTTTTTTTCTGACCCTCAGCTTTTCCAAGCATGATGAGCCTCTCCTGGGACAGGTCCCTCCTGAAAATATGTCCAAGGCACGTGAGACGAAGTCTTGCCATCCTTGCTTCTAAGGTGCATTCTTGGTGTACTTCTTCCAAGATGGTTTTGTTTATTCTTCTGGCAGTCCATGGTATATTCAGTATTCTTTGCCAACACCATATTTTAAATGAATCAGTTCTTCGGTTTTCCGTATTCATTGTCTAACTTGCTCAAGCATGTGAGGTGATAGAAAATATCATGGCTTTGCTCAGGCACACCTTAGTCCTCAAAGTGACATCTTTCTTTCTCAACACTTCAAGGAGGTCTTTTGCAACAGATTTGCCCAATGCAATACATTGTTTGAATTCTTGACTGCTGCTTCTGTGGGCATTGATTATGGATTCAAGTTAAATGAAATGCTTGATGACTTCAGTATTTTCTCTGTTTATCATGGTGTTGCTTACTGGTCCAGTTGTGAGAATTTTTGTTTTCTTTATGTTGAGGTGTAATCCATACTGAAGGCTGTAGTGGTTGCTCTTCATCAGTAACTGCTTCAAGTCCTCTTTACTTTCAGCAAGCAAGGTCGTATCAGCTGCATATCATAGGTTGTTAGTGAATCTTTCTCCAAAACTAATGCCATGTTCTTCTTCTTACAGACCAGCTTCTCAGAATGTTTGCTCAGCATACAGATTGAGTAAGTATGGTGAAAGGATACCACCATGACACATAACTTTCTGATTTTAAACCACACGGTATCCCCTTGCCCTACTCAAATGACTGCCTCTTGGTCTACGTAGATATTCCGCATGAATACAGTTAAGTGTTCTGGAATTCCCATTCTTTGCTAAGCTATCCATAATTTGTCATGAGCCACACAGTTGAGTGTGCTTGTATAGGAAACAAAAATAGGTAAACATCTTACTGATATTCTCTACTTTCAGCCAAGATCCATCAGACATCAGAAATGATATCCCACGTTCCATGTCTTCCTCTGAATCCAGCTTGAATTTTTGGTAGTTGCCTGTCTGTGTACTGCTGCAACTGTTTTTAAATTATATTCAGCAAAATTTTTCTTGCGTGGGATGTTAATGACATTGCTCGATAATTTCCGCATTGCGTTGGACCACCTCTCTTTGAAATGGGTACACATATAGATCTCTTTCAGTCATTTGGTCAGGTAGCTGTCTTCCAAATATATTGGAATAGTCAAGTGAGCGCCTCCAGCACTGCGTCCCTGTGTTGAAACATCTCATTTGGTACTCCATCAGTTCCTGGAGCCCTGTTTTTTGGCAATGGCTTCAGTGCAGCTTGGAGTTCTTCCTTTAGTGCCATCAGCTCTTGATCCAATGCTACCTCCTGATATGGTTGAACGTCGACCAATTCTTTTTGGTGTATTGAGTCTGTGTATTCCTTCCGTCTTGTTTTGATGTTTCCTGTGTTGTTCGATATTTTGCCCATAGAATCCTTCCTTCAGTATTGCACCTAGAGGCTTGAATATTTCCTTCAGTTCTTTCAGCTTGAGAAATGCCAGGTGTTTTCTTCCCTTTTGCTTTTCTAACTACAGATCTGTTCACATTATTATTATCATACTTTGTCTTCTCCAGCTTCCCTTTCAGGTATTCTGTTGAGCTCTTTTACTTTATTTTTCCTTCCATTCTGTTTACCTACTGTACATTCAAGAGCAAGATTCAGAGTCTCTTGTGACATCCTCTTTGGTCTTTGCTTTCTTTCCTGTCTTTCTAATGACTTTTTGTCTTTTTCATATATGATGTCCTTGCTATCATCCCACAACTAATCTGGTCTTCGATCATTAGTGTGCAGTGCATCAAATCTATTCTTGAGATGGTCTCTAAATTCAGGTTTGATATACTCAAGGGCATACTTTGACTCATGGACTTGTTTTAATTTTCTTCAGCTTCTACTTGAACGTGAATATGAGCAACTGATCATCTGTTCTGAAGTCAGCCCCTGGCCTGATTCTGACTCATGGTATTGACCTTCTCCATCATCACCTTCCACAAATTTGATTCCTATCTATTCTGCCTGGAATGGTTCACGAGTATAGTCACCATTTATGTTCCTGACGAAAGGTATGTGCAATGAATAAGTCATTGGTCTTGCCAAATTCTATCATGTAAGCTTCATTGTCATTTCTATCATCAATACCTTATTTTCCAACTGCTGATTTGTCTGCTTTGTTTTCAACTTCGCATTCTAATTACGTAATTATCAGTACATCCTGATTGATGAATGCATCACGTTTGATCAGTTTCAAACTGCGGAACTTGGTAAAAACCTTCAACTTCTTCATCTTTCACATTCATAATTTGTGTGTAAATTTGAATAATAGTCTTATTAACTGGTCTTCCTGGTAGGCCTGTGAATATTATCCTACTGTTCGTAGTGTTCTACTTCAGAAAAGATCTTGAAATGTTCTTTTTATCGATGAATATGATGCCGTTCTCTTCAGTATCTCAATCCTGGCATAGTAGGACATATCATTGTCTAGTTTAAAATGTCCAAAACCAAGCTATTTCAGCTCACTAATGCCTTGGATTACTGACCTTTATGCATTCCATTTCATTTTTGATGACTTCCAATTTCCCTAGATTCATACTTCCTTCATTCCACGTTCTGATTATTAAAGGATATTTGCATCAGTTTCTTCTCATTATGAGTTGTGCCCCATCAGGAAACGTCATTAAAGTGGGATCTACTTTGAGAAGGTAGCTCTTCCCCACTCGTATTTTGAGTGCCTTCCAACCTAAGGGGTTATCCTCTGTCATTCAATCAGACAGTGTTCCAGTACTATTTGTAAGATCTCACTGGCCAGTTGTTTTTAGAAATAGGTCACTAGGTCCTTTTTCCTAGTCCGTCTAAATCCAGAGATCCACTCAAACTAGTCTACCATGGGTGAACCTGGTGGTATTTGAAATACCGGTGGCATAGCTTCTAACATCACAGCAACATGCATGCCACCACACTACAACAAACTGACAGAAGAGTGGTGGGAGTTAAAAATAGGAAGAACCAAAAAGAGTGCTTCTTCCATGTCTGCTGATTTAGAGGAACCATGAAAAATTGTCAAGTGAAGAGTGATTCAGAGAAAAACATGGGTAGAGTGTGACGTAATTTCCATAAAAACAAACAAATGAATGTACTTACATGTATCCCGGCAAAAAGAAGTGTGTAAAAGGGTACATATGTATCTTTGGACACTGGACACTTCAGGGGAGCAGGTACAATATACTTATGTGGGGATGGCTCTTATTATAACTTCTATATACAAATCTCTATTGTTAAATGTGTTATAAGAATGTAAAAGCTTTTAAAGTTTAATAACATCATACGTGTATGTGTGTGTATTTGAAACTTTTTTTCTTTTGACTATTTTATATATGTGTTTTTTCGTTATCTAGTGTGGCTATAGCAGAGATACCAAAAGTGGATGGCTTTAACAAACAGAAACTTATTCTCTCACAGTTTAAGAAGCAACAAGTTTGAAGTCAGGGCACCAGCTCTAGGAGAAAGCTTTCTCTCTTTGTGGCTCTGGGGGAAGGTCCTTGTCATCCATCTTCCCCTGGCCTAGGAAATTCTCAGCACCTGGACGCTGGGTCAAAAGGACCTGCTCCACTCCAGGCACTTCTTCCTTGGTGGTATGAGGTCCCTCTCATTTCTGCTCACTTTTCTCTTTGTATCTCAAAAGAGACTGACTCAAGACTCACCCTTATCCTGTAGATTGTGTCCTCCCTCATTAACCTAACTGCCTCTAATCGCGCCTCATTAAGATCACAGAGGTTAGAATTTACAACACATAAGTAATCACATCAGATCACAAAATGCAGGACAACCACACAATACTGGGAATCATGGCCTGGCCAGGTTGACACACATTTTGGGGGACACTATTCAATCCATAACAATAGAGAAAACACTGTCTTCAATGCCAGATTCAGAGACTTTTATCCATCTATGAAGGGCAAACACAGAAATTGAACAAAATTCAGACCAGCGAATTATTGCTTGCTCTTGTAACTAATGACTTCTTCTGGTCTCTATGCCTCGAAATGGCCAAAAAGAATTCTGTGAGGATTAATTCAGTTATTGCTAAAACATCTACTGAATTTGCATGTCTACAGGTAAGGAAGAATGCTGGACACCCTGTGTGATTCATTAAGTAACACAGGGACCCTTAGACTATTGTTCTCCTTCTCTGATATGCCACTATCACCTTCTCCCCTTGTTGCTCTCCTGAAAAACCCACACTTGTATATTCTAGGCTTTTTTTCAGGATTGAATTTGCAGGAAGTTAAAGATATATCTTTGAAAGATAAAGAAGACTTTGGCCACATTGTCTTTAGACAGTCGAACTTCCCAGCCAACCTCTGTGCAGGATGGGAATTCACAATCCCTCCTACTCAGTACCTCTGAGCAGGACGGGATTTCTGTTTCATTATCAGGAGACTGTGGAATTCACCCCTCTTCAGAAAACTTACTTTCCTTTGCCTCAAACTGTCCCTCTCAGGATCTGTCACGGTCACTCTGAGAAATTCACATGGGCAGCCTGTATGGAAGTGCCCATCCTAGAGGCCCTGCCCTCCCTTCCTTGCTCCATAGGGATTCCGCTGACACTTGGGGTCGCATCTCCCAGGGAGTACACACCTCTGGCACTTCCAGGGATTCCCAGGCCCTGGGATACTGTGGATGGGACTTGGAACTCAATCTGTTTCTTCCCATCCTCACCTTTGGTTATCTGTGTTCTGTCTTCACCAGATTTAGGAGGCCTTGTCTTCTCTTTGCTCATTTCATCTCAGTCAGGCTTTTCTATTCCAACTCTCTGATCTCAGAACAGATCAGGTTAGACCACAGAAAAGAGAAAGACCAAGCAAACATCACTGATCTGTGCAGAAGCTGCTGGAAAGGGATTCGATTCTCATTGGTTTAGGGTTTTATGCCCACTGCTCACCGGCAGGCAGGTTTCCCCCAGAGTCTGGCTTCTGTCTAGTACCTTGTACTACAAAGAACTCAGTGACCAGCCCACCTTCACAATCACACCTCCCTTAGAGCTATCTTTGCAGAGGCTCTTTCTCAGACTTCCATGTCCCACTGAAATCCTATTTCTCTTTCCTTACAAACATTATGCTCATTCTCAGGGCCCTGAGACCTCATCTGCAGATGAGTCTTGTCCTCTTCTCTCCTTGGCGGGGGGAGCTTTGGAGTGGACCTCATGTCTTCAGACAGCTATCCTGGGGCTTCTTCCACCCTGGTGCCGTAGGGCTGCATCTCTCTTTGTACTAGAAGGGGCGTGGAAGGGGCACAAGGCTAAAAGAGGATGGATTTTCCAGGTGAGGTGGGTTTAAGAAGCTTGAATGAACTTCTTCCCTGAAGGGTGCATATTTTGCAGTCCAGACATCCTGCTCCTCTCAGTCTAAGAGTTCTAGCACGTCTTCAGGTGCTTTCTCCTTTGACCTTGAGGCCATGCCTGCAACCTCTGCAGCCAGGTCTCCGACATGTGTAGCAGCACCAGTAGGTGTGGTAGCCTCTTCAGCCCCTGTCTCCTCCTCCAGATGCTCCTGGAGGTGCCTGGCTCTTCTTGCCAGGACTCCAGGATGCTGACCAGGGACTCAGTGTTGGTTAAAGGATGTCGGCCAGTGACCACGTGTCCGCATTTCCTTTGAAGGCTTAGGCTAGTTGCCTGGGCAGAAGACAGCCAAGGTCAGCCTGAGCCTAGACACCTAGTGATCTGTGACACTGCAGCCAGTGATAGATGTTAATTTCCATACTCAGGTATCCGCAGGTGGCGGATTCAGAGTGGTCGGAGGTGAAGTGTAACTAGAGATCACACACTCACGAGGGCACGGGCCAAAGGTCAGGGAAAATAGCTGAGGTCGTGGAGCTCTAGCAGAGCCAGTCTAGGGCCCAGGCCTCCCTCCTGTATGTGGCAAAGAGGCGATCCATGTGCCGCCTTCTGCAGACTCTGGACTTCTGGGGCCCTGGTTGCCCGGATTTCGGCCTTGTCTACCGAGAAGTGACGCGCATGCAGTGTGCCACCGGGGGCTGTGCCCCAGCAGAAGCAAAATCTTGACAATACGGGCTTCAGTTGACTTGGCCTGTGCTCTCCTTTGGCTGAGTGACATCGTGTGTTTCCTAGCAGGTGAAGACATTCGTGGAGAGACGCGGTTTCCATGCGTGCAGGCAAAGTGTGTGCTGAGATGATGAGTTGCTGGAGACCAGGGTGGACTCTTCAGACCCAGAATAGGCCTCTGGCAGGTATGTGTCAATGTTTTCTGCCCATGGTACTCACCCGGGTATTTGCATACAATGTTATCAGCGGAATTAGTAGTCTCCAGAGAGGCTGCCACATGTCAACAAGATTCACCCGGCCAGGGTCCGCCCGTGATGTAGCTCCCCAATCAATGACTACTCTCTAGACCTTCCAGATAGACTAGCAGATCTTCTCTGCCCTTGGGCAACCAGTAGAGCCAGAGGCCTTCTCCCTTTGCTCTTTCGTCTCTAGGCACTCTGTCAGGCACTCCAAGGTGTGAAGTGACAAGGGGGAGAAGGAAGAGATTTCAGAGAATGAACACATACAGAGAGACAGGCAAGAGATGGTGAGTGGGGATGTCTTGCCTACTGATATCCTGAGGAAAGTGGGAAAATTGGACCCTGGCCTGCTATGACAATGCCCTGAACCAGTCCGCACCAGGGGCTCCCTTGTGCCTGCGTAGCCTTTCCCAGGGTGTGCTCAAATCCTGTGGCCACTAGGTGTCCTGGGTCACAATGGAGGGCCCTGTGTCATCTGCCTGTTGGGCTGGATCTCTGCCATTGGCTGAGTCTTTTCACCAGGTCCATCATAAGCTCCGCCCACTCTTCCTGTGGAGGTACTGTCTCCATGGTGATGGCAAAGAAGCCTGAGTTCCGCCCACCTGGCCTTGACTTCACCTACCTGGCCTGCTGACCCTCACTCAGACCTCTGTGTTGATCAAAATGAATGTCCGCCAGTGGCCAGGTGTCAGCATCTGGGATAAAGGATTCGGGACCTTGCCTGAGGCAGAAGGCAGCCTAGGTCTGCGGGTACTTGGAAGTCTAGTGACTTGTGACACTGCTGCCAGTGACAGATGGTGCCTCCCACACTCACATATCCCCTGGTGGCAGAATGATAGTGATGGGTGGAGAAACATGCCTCCGGAGCACACGTTCAATGCGGCACCAGCCAAAGGCCAGGGCCAGGAGTGGACATCGTGGAGCTGCATGGCGTGCCAGTGAAGGGCCCAAGGATTTCTCCTATATGTGGCAAACAGGTCATCCGTGTCCCCACGTCCATAAACCATTGGACTGCAGGGCCAGACTGCCAGGATTTCGGCCTTGCCATCGGAGCCCGTCCACATACACAGCGTTGCACCGGAGGCGGGGACATGTAGACAGCAAAAACTTGGAAAATGGCATCATCTCTTCAATTTCCCTAGCATCGGCCTTTTTCAGCGGCATGCTTTGTTTCCTAGTAGGATAAGGCACTGACGGAGAAAGGCAGGAGTATGTGTGTAGGAAAGGTGTGTGCTGAAAGGGTGACGATGTTGAGACCATGTTGGGATCTTTAGTCCCAGGAAAGGCCCCTGGCAGGTGTGGGTCAATGTTCTCTGCTCATCCGAGTTGGCGGGCGAGGTTTTCACCAAACAAAGCAGCAGTGGAATTATTCATCGCCGGAGAGGTTGCATCTGTCCACAAGCTCCACCTGGCCAGGGTCCGCCCCTATTGTATTGCCCATGTCAATCAACAGAAGCTAAGACCTTCCAGAGAGACTACCTGCTATTGTCTACCCACGGGGAAGCGGTCCAGCCAGAAGCCTGCCCCGTTTCATCTCCAGGCTCTCTGTCAGGCCCCTCATACTTGTGATGTGTCTCAGGGGTAGAAGGAAGAGATTTCTCTGAATGAACACATACAGAGAGGGGCCATAGATGCTGAGGAAGGGCGCCTTGTCTACTGATATCGTAGGGTAAGTGGAAAAGAGGTACCTGCCTGCTGGCCCCGTGTGTCAAACGTGTCCACATCAGGGGTTGGCTACTGTGAAATTATTCCCTGGTGCCCTCGATTTTCTGGCCAAAGACACGAGGGGCCGTTGTGTGTCCATGGGTACAATGGAGGGCTCTGCAGAACTGGCCGGTTAGGCTGGACTTCTCCTATTGGCTCAGTGTTTGTGACTCGTCCCCGTCAGAAGTTCCACCCAGCTTTCTGGTGGCTGTCTCCATGGGGATTGGGAAACAAGCCCTAGGCCCCGCAGTCAGCCTTCACCTGGCCTACCTGGCCTCTTTCCCCTCATCTAGACCGCTCTGTGCATGAAAGAAAGGATGTCGGCCACTGACCAAGCATCCTCATTTCCTTGGAAGGATTAGGCTCCTTGCCTGGGCAGAAGACAGCCAAGGTCAGCCTGAGCCTAGACACCTAGTGACCTGTGACACTGCAGCCAGTGATAGATGTTGATGTCCACGCTCAGGTATCCGCAGTTGACGGATTCAGAGTGGTCAGAGGAGAAGTGTAACTAGAGATCACACACTCATGAGGGTACGGGCCAAAGGTCAGGGAAAATAGCTGAGGTCGTGGAGCTCTAGCGGAGCCAGTCAAGGGCCCAGGCCTCCCTCCTGTACATGGCAAAGAGGTGCCACCCTCCGCAGAGTATGCTGCCACCCGCAGACTCTGGACTGCTGGGGCCCTGGATGCCCGGATTGCGGCCTTGTGTTTGGAGAAGTGACGTGCATGCAGTGTGCCACTCGGGGCTGTGGCCCAGCAGAAGCAAAATCTTGAAAATGGGGGCGTCAGTTGACTTTGCCTGTTCTATCCCTTGGCTGAGTGCCATCCTGTGTTTCCTAGGAGGAGAAGGCATTCGTGGAGAGAGGCAGATTCCATGTGTGCAGGCAAAGTGTGTGCTGACATGATGAGACGCTGGAGACCAGGGTGGACTCTTCAGACCCAGGATAGACCTCTGGCAGGTATGTGTCAATGTTTTCTGCCCATGGTACTCACCCGGGTATTTGCATACAATGTCATCAGCGGAATTAGTAGTCTCCGGAGAGGCTGCCACATGTCAACAAGCTTCACCTGGCCAGAGTCCACCCGTGGTGTAGCTCCGCAATCAGTCACCACTCTCTAGACCTTCCAGATAGACCAGCAGATCTTCTGTGCCCATGGGCAATCAGTAGAGCCAGAGGCCTTCCCCCTTTGCTCTTTCGTCTCTAGGCACTCTATCAGGCACTCCAAGCTGTGAAGTGACTCAGGGAGAGAAGGAAGAGATTTCAGAGAATGAACACATACAGAGAGAGAGGCAAGAGATGGTGAGTGGGGATGTCTTGCGTACTGATATCCTGAGGAAAGTGGGAAAATTGGACCCTGGCCTGCTCTGCCAATGCCGTGAAGCAGTCCGCACCAGGGGCTCCCTTGTGCCTGCATAGCCTTTCCCAGGGTGTGCTCAAATCCTTTGGCCACTAGGTGTCCTAGGTCACAGTGGAGGACCCTGTGTCATCTGCCTGGCAGACTGGATCTCTGCCATTGGCTAAGTCTTGTCACCAGGCCCATCATAAGCTCTGCCCACTCTTCCGGTGGGGAGACTCTCTCCATGGTGATGGCAAAGAAACCTTAGTCCCGCCCACCTGGCCTTGACTTCACCTACCTGGCCTGCTGACCCTCACCCAGACCTCTGTTTGGATGAAAATGAATGTCCACCAGTGGCCCGGTGTCAGCGTCTGGTATAAAGGATTCGGGACCTTTCCTGAGGCAGAAGGCAGCCTACGTCTGTGGGTACCTGGAAGTCTAGTGACTTGTGATGCTGCTGCCAGTGAGAAATGGTGATTCCCACACTCACATATCCCCTGGTGGCAGAATGATAGTGATGGGTGGAGAAACATGGCTCTGGAGCACACCTTCAGGGGGGCACCGGCCAAATGCCAGGGCCAGGAGTGGACGTCGTGGAGCTGCATGGCGTGCCAGTGAAGGGCCCAAGGATTTCTCCAATGAGGCAAAATGCAGATCAAGCCAAGGAACACAAAGATAAAGCAGCTGAAGAAATTAAAAAGGTTACTCAAGAACATAGTTAAAAATTTAATAAGCTGCAAGAAACCATAGAGAGACTGCAATCAGAAATTCAGAAGATTAAAAATAAAATTACAGAGTTAGAAAACTCAATAGAAAGTAATAAGAGCACAATTGAGGAATTGGAAGGCAGAATTACTGAGATTGAAGATCAAACTCTTGGGACTAATATATTTGAAGAGAAAGCAGATAAAAGAATTTTAAATGAAGAAATCCAAAGAATCATGTGGGACTTTATCAAGAGAAATAACTATGAGTGATTTCAGTACCAGAAGAGGGAGGGCTAACAGAAAATACACAGGGAACTGTTGAAGATTTGTTGGCAGAAAACTTCCATGATATCATGAAAGATGCTCATCGAATTCCACATAAGGTAGATCTCAAAAGAAAGTGACCGAGACACATAATAATCAAACTTGCCAAAATCAAATATAAAGAGAATTTTAAGAGAGGCTAGGGATAAAGGAAGTCACCAACAAAGGAGAGTAAATAATAAAAAACTTGGACTACTCAGCAGAAATCATGCAGGCAAGAAGGCAAAGGGATGACTTACACAAAATATTGAAGGAAAAAAATTGCCAGCCAGGAATCAAACCATAACCCTGGCCCTCTGGCCTTCGGACCCTCTGGCCTTAGCCCTCTAACTCTAGCCCCTAAGCCCTGAGCCCCAAAGCCCCTAAGACCCTAAGCCCTTAGGTCCTAACCCCCAAGGCCCTAAACTCTAACCCTAACCCAAACCCTAACCCCTATTCCCTAAACTCTACAACCTAAACACCTACACCCCAAAACACTACACATCAAAACCCTACACACTAAACCCTATACTCTAAGCCTCAAACCCTAAACCCGAACCTCAAATCCCAAACCCCAAACCCTAAACCTAACCGTAAACCCTAAACCCTAACCCCTAACCACCCTAACCCTAATGACCCTAACCCTCGAACCCTAACCCTCTAACGCTAACATGAAACCCTAATCCGAAACCCTAACCCTCTAACTCTAACCTCTAACCCTAACCCTCTAACCCTAGCCCTAATCCTAACCTCAACCTCCAAACCTAACCCCAAACCCTAAACCTCAAATCCCTAGCCCTAAACCTAAGAATGAGCCTAAGCCTAACCCTATCACTTAGCTCTAAACCCTAAACCATAACACTTAAAACCCTAACACGCAAAACCCTAACACCCTTAGCCCTAACACATTTAACCCTAACACCCTAAACGCCAAAACCCTAAACACTAACACCCTTAACCCCAACCCCTAACCCCTAAACCCTAAACTTAAACACTAAACCGTCTAACCCTCTAACCCTAATACCCTAAACCCTAACCCCAGCCCCCAGCCTTAACGCTCACTCTAAGCCTTAAACCTTAAGCCCTAAACCCTAGGCTCTAAGCCCTAAGCCCTAAACTCTAAATCCTAAAACCCTAAACTCTAAGCCCTAAGCCTAACCCTCTAATCCTAAACCCTAAAACCTTACCCCAAACCCATCCCAAACCCCTAAACCTGAACCCCTAAGCCCTAGCCCTAACCCCTAACCCTAATCCTCTAACCCTAACCCTCTAACCCTAAATCTCTAACCCTAACCACAACACCAACCCCAACCTCTGAACCCTGAAACCCTAACCCCCTAACCCCAAGCTTCTGAACCCTAAGCCTAAACCCTCTAACCCTAAATCCTAACCTTCACCCCCTCACACCCTCACCTTCTCACTCCCTCACTCTATAATCTTCTCAACTTCTAACCCCCTCACCCTCTAACCCTTCACCCTCTAACTCCCTCAATCTCTAACCCCCAACCCTCTAGACCCCAACCCTCTAACACCCACCCTCTAACCCCAAACCACATATCCCAAACAGACCCAACACCAACCCCAACCCTAAACCTAAACCCTAACCCCTAAAACCTAACCCAAACCCTAACGACTAAACCCCAAAACCCTAAACCCCAAACTGCAACCCCTAACACCTAACCTGTAACTCCAAACTCTAACCTCAAACCCTAAACCTAACCCTAACACCTAACCCCAACCAAAAAACCCTAACCCTAAACTCTAACCCCAAACCCTAACGACCCTAACTCTAACAACCCTAACCCTAACATCCCTAAGCCCAAACCCTAACCCTTTTTGTTAGCAGCCATAGCACTTAACCACTAGCCACCAGGGTTTCCATGAGCAGTCACAGGAATAGACACATGCACACCCGTGTTCACTGCAACATTATTCACAGTTGCAAAAAGATGGAAACAACCTAAGTGCTCGTCCACAGAGGAATGGATAAACAAACTACGGTACATACACACAGTGGAACACTACACGACAATAAAGACCAATGATGAATCTCCGAAACATCTCACACCATGGATGAATCTGGAGCGCATCATGCTGACTAAGTCAATCACAAAACGACATATACAGTAAGAGACCACTATCATAAAAACTCATGAAAACATTTACGCACAGAAACAATCCTTGATGTTCACCAGGGAGACGAAGAGCGGGTAGAGAAAAGCCAACTAAACAATAACCAAAAAAACCAAACCCACTGCTGTCGAGTCAATTCCAGCTCATAACGACCCTACAGGACAGATTAGAACTGCCCCATAGAGTTTCCAAGGAGTGCTTGGTGGATTCGAACTGCAGACCTTTGGTTAGCACCGGTGGCTCTTAACCACTACGCCACCAGGGTTTCCAACCAAACAACAGATCGGTGGTAACTCTGGCGAAGGAAAGACGGTACACAAGACTGGGGAATCAACCTCAGCCTCACTCTAACCCTAACCCTAAACCACTTGTGCCCGAGCC
The DNA here is from genome assembly GCF_030014295.1 of Loxodonta africana. Classification (NCBI taxonomy): domain Eukaryota; kingdom Metazoa; phylum Chordata; class Mammalia; order Proboscidea; family Elephantidae; genus Loxodonta; species Loxodonta africana. Next base: position 867,649 of record NW_026975144.1, on the reverse strand, counting down.
TAGTAACCCCAGCCCTAACCCCAACCCCCAACCACCTAAAACCTATACCCCTAAACCTAACTCCCAAACCTCTAACCCCCAAACCTGGACCCCTAACACCAAACCCTAACCCCTAACCCTAATCCTCTAACCCTTCTGCATCTCTGGGCCTCTCGACTCTCCGTCTATTTTCTTCCTCCAAATCCTACTAACACTCAGTGGAATTTTGAAGTTTGAGCTGTGCTTTGCTTCTTGTTGTCTCCACCGGTCCCATCAAGGCACTGCATCATTTGCTCTGCTTCACTATTCAGTTCCAAAACCATGGCTTAGAATCGCCTGACACTGGACTTCAGCGATTCGGTGCAAGGCCGCGAGAGGGCGCGCGCACCGCCGGTTCTGTTCTGCCCACCAGGCCCTCTGAGCATGGGAACCTCCTGGACCTAAGCCGGGACGACCTGGGTACCGCTCTAGTGGCGACAGCAGAAGCTTTTCTTCCCCAGGGACCCAACGCCCCAGGGCGCTCTCTCAATACTCCCATTAATGCTATGATTATCCTAACCCACTCCTTCTGTGCGACCTAGTGGGTCCTCTACCAGGCCCAGCCTTCACGACCCGCACCCCCCCGCCGTGGTCATGTACAGGAACCTGCAGGGCCGCGCCCTCCCCGCCCAAGCTCTGCCCCTCCATACCCTGATGCCCTGCAGGCCTCTACTAGGTACCCGCCCAGGGGAGAGTTGTCGCCCCGCACGGGTCGGGGGACACGAGGGAACATTCGGAAACCACCCCCAGGCACGAAGCCGACTGCCCGATTGCCCGTATTGAGACCATGTGAGCAGGGCTGCACCGCCAACTGGAGCCTGCAGGACATCACTCACGTTTGTCAGCTTCTCACCGCCCTCTGGGCTCCGGGTCCCAGAGCAGCCAATCCCCCGGGGGGGGGGCGGTCCGTCCGCAGGTGCTGGAAGATCGGGTTGGTGCCCATGGCCGGAGCGCTTAAAACCCTTAGAAACCCTCATAAACCGTCAGCTCCAGACTTTCAAATGTCAGCCTGAGAGACACCTAATCTCCAACCTAAAAAAAAACAAAACACACCCGTTGCCATCGAGTCAATTCTGACTCATAGCGACGCTATAGGACAGAGTAGAACTGCCCCACAGTTTCCAAGGAGCGCCTGGTGGATTCAAACTGCCAACCTTTTGGCTAGCAGCCTTAGCACGTAACCACTACGCCACCAGGGTAACCCACTGAACCCACTGCCACCAGGGTAGAGGCTCCAAATCCCGCCAGTGTGAGGAACCCTCAAATCCCCTCAGCACCAGAGACCTCGTCCACAGCTACCGCTACACAGCGCCGCACAAACGTTTAAGTTAACAAACAACATGGGCACTCAGGACCCCTTCCTGCTACCCCCACCCCCGCCACCCAGAGGGGGAGCGGGACCCGGCATCCACACTGTTAACACACACTGAATCGCTGCTGCTTCCACAAGGAGTAGGATCCCCGCGCTGCTCCACAGATTCCCAGTACCCCTTCCTTTCCCGGTGGGGCCGCGCCGACGCCCCAGCCCCGAGAGTAGACTAGCCAGGCGCGGGCGCGGGCGCGGGGTGCCTCAGCCTCCCAGGCACAGTGCCCAAAACAGTAAGGGGCAGCAGGGCCTTGGGCGGGGGATCCCTCTCTCCCCTGTCCGTGGCACCCTACGGAGTCTGGTGGGGGTGGGAGGAGGAATGGGGGCGAGTGCCCCGCCCTCAGTCTGGAATCTCACCCCCCGGGCGAACTCTGGGCCTTGGTTTCCCCCCTGGCATAGGGAGCAGGTGGGGGGCGGGGTGGGCAGGCCCCCATCCCCCAGCTTGGCCCGCAAACCCGCCCCGGGCAGAGGAGGGACCTGGGCGCAGCCCTGGACACGGCCTTTCTCCCCAAGCCCTTCAAGCCCCCAGGCCCGAGGGCACTCCGCAGCTGGATCCTGCGGCTGGACCCCCCCCGCCCCCCGCAAATCCACGGGGATGCAAATTTCGCAGACCAGCTGCGTCTCCCCGGCCAGAGGCTCCCTCTCGCAGCCCCTAGAGTGGCTGCGTCCGCCGGCCCCCACGCAGCGTCCGCCCCTGGGGATCACTCGGGACGGGGTACGCCGGAGGGGGCGATGCCAGCTGCTAACCCAACGTCCGGACTCTCCAACCTCTGGAGCCCACGGGATGCTGGGACTGGGAACCGCCCTCCTGGCGCCTTCCCTCCACACCTTCGAGGGGCCGGGCTTGTTCAGTCTGGGAGCGGGTCCCTCCAGCCAGGTGTCGGAGTTTCATACCTTTCAGAGAACACGGCACGGAAAGCAGCACGAACACCATCCTCTCTAAGGCGCGCCATCCGCCCGGGCCCCTCACCACCCGTCCGGGCGCTTCCGGGAATAACTGGCTGGACGGCGAGGAACATGGCTGCCGGCCCCCCCCAGCGGCCCGGGTGTGGGGCGGGCGTGGGGGGGTTGGGCCTCCAGAGGGGAGGGTGGGGTCTAGAAGCAAGGACAAGGCCTAGGTGTGCGGTGTGAGGAGACGGGAGACGTCAGGAGAGGGCCCTCTCCGGCGCAGAGTTAAGTATTGGAGGTGCAACGGTTAAGTGCTTGGCTAACTGAAAGGTGGGCCGTTGGAACCCACCAGCTCAGGGGTTGAAAAGATCTGGAGATGGGCTCCCGTAAAGATTCTAACCAAACAAAATCCAAACCAGTTGCTGTTGAATCAATTCCGACTCATAGTGACGCTATAGGGCAGAGCAGAACTGCCCCATAGGGTTTCTGAGGCTATAAGTCTTTACAGAAGCAGACTGCCATGTTTTTCCGCAAAGAACCAACTGGTGGATTCAAACTGTCCACCCTTTGGTTAGCAGCCGAGCTCTTAACCACGGGGCCACCAGGGCTGCGCCATAAAGACTGCAACCTAGGAAACCTTGTGAGGCAATTCTAAGTTGTCATACAAGGTTGATATGAGTCAGAATCTCTTGATGGCACACGACCATGATTGTACTAAGAAAAATTCCTCCAGGGCATCTGTCTACATGACCCCTGAAGCACATATGCATGCACGCTATCAAAGCAGTGCGGCCAAAGACAGGAAATTGGAATAGAGACATTATAGAGTGGACAGTGAAAAGTGATTTCTGAGGGGCATGCAGCTCAAGCGGAGGAGGTAGCATACAACTAAATGCCCTTCTCCTTCTATTGTTCAATGGTCTTGAGAAAGAATGTGTCCCAGGAATTAACTGTAGCCCAGGAGAACTTGAAGACAGCAAATACAGAGGACTGGTGAGGATGCTTCTGCAGTGGTCAGGGTGAGGAGTGATGGTGGTAGTGCAGGTGGGAACAGTGGGCAGGCTTGAGGTGAACTTTGGAGCTTGAGCTGCCAAGAATTGCTGGTGGATCAGATGTATGGGATGAGGGGAATGGAGAATCAAAGGTGACTTCTAGAATTCAGGCTACCATGAGAGCATGGTCACCAGAGCCATTCTCTACCATGTGGAAAACCATGGAGGAACAAGCTTGAGAAAATGACCAAAAGATTTTTTTCTGTACATGTTAGATTTGGATGTCTGAGTTCGTCCAAGTGTGGAGAACAGTTCCCAGCTGTGGATACCACTCAGACGTAGAGTAGTTTTCTGGGTTCTAAGAATTTGGAGATCATCAGCCTATAGCTGATTTGAAAGCCACTGGTGGTGCGATGATTATGCATTTGGGTGCTACCAAAAGGTCTGCAGTTTGAATCTACCAGTCGCTCCTTGGAAACCCTGTGGGGAAGCTCTACTCTGTCCTATAGGGTCCCTATGAGTGAGAATCCACTCAATAGCGACTTTTTGTTTTGTTTTGTTTTAATACTAAGCTCAGAAAAGTTGTGTGTCAGGGTTGTATTTTTTCACAATACTTATCCAAGCAGTTCGAATCTACCAGCCACTCCTTGGAAACCCTATGGGTCAATTCTACTCTGTCCTTTAGGGTCGCTATGAGATAGAATTGACCCAACAGCAATGGACTTAGAACTTGGACTTAGAGGAGCCCTTTCTTTGTCAAAGCTGAAAGTTTTAGTTCATACTTTTAAAAACTGCCATGTCTCATGTTACGTGGCTACCCTTACAGGAGCATTTTTGGTGCTAACTTGACTTGTCCTTGGTGAAGGGCTCTGTATTCATTTTCAAGGGCTGCCATAGTAAATTACCAAAAACTCAGTGTCTTTAAAAAAACATATAATCCATACAGTCCAAGAAGCTGGACTATATGAAGAAGAAGGGGCACCAGGACTGGAGGAAGACTCATTAACAGCCTAGACATGCAGATGACACAAACTTGCTTACTGAAAGTGAAGAGGATTTGAAGATGAGGATCAAAGACTTCAGCCTTCAGTATGGATTACACTTCAACATAAAGTAAACAAAAATCCTCACAACTGGAACAATAAAAAAATCATGATAAACAGAGAAAATACTGAAGTCGTCAAGGATTTCATTTTACTTGGATCCACAATCAACACCCATGGAAGCAGCCGTCAAGAAATCAAATGACATATTTTATTGGGCAAATCTGCTACAAAAGACCTCTTTAAAGTGTTAAAAATTGAAGATGTCACTTTGAGGACTAAGGTGTGCCTGAACCAAGCCATCATATTTTCAGTCGCCTCATATGCATCCTAAAGCTGGACAATGGATAAGGAAGACAAAAGAACAGAAACTTGAATTATGTTGTTGGTGAAGAATGATGAATATACCATGGACTGCTAGAAGAATGAACACACCTGTCTTGGAAGAAGTATAGCCAGAATGCTCCTTAGAAAGGTGGGTGGCAAGACTTGGTCTCACGTACTCTGGACATATTATCAGGAGGAATCAGCCCCTGGAAAAAGACATCGTGCTTGGTAAAGTAGAGGGTCAGTGAAAAAGACAAAGAGCCTCAATGAGACAGATTGACACTGTGGCTGCACCAGTGGGCTCAGACATAGCAATGAGAAAGGCCCAGGGCTGGGCACTGTTCCGTTCTGTTGTACACAGGGTCGCTATGAGTTGGAACTGACTCAACAGCACCTAACAAAAACATCATAAACTCACTAGATCTCCTGGGGATAGAATGTCATATTCACTGTAGAGTAGATAGAGTTTCTTTGTTTGTTTGTTTACCATATTTACTAATACTATGATTTACATTTGATAACTTCCACAATCTGTTGGATCGCTTTTCTTTGGAATGGACACAAACGTGCATCTCTTGCAGTCTGTTGGCCAGGTAGCTAGCTTCCAAATTTCTTTGCATGGTGGAGTGAGCATGTACAGTGCTGCATCTGTTTGTTGAACCAACTCAGTGGGTATTCTGTCAGCTCCTGGAGCCTTGTTTTTCGCCAGTGCCTTCAGTGTAGCTTGGACTTCTTGCTTCACTACTACCAGTTCTTCATCATATGCCACCTCATGAAACGACTGAAAGTCGACCATTTCTTTTGGTACTGTGACTCTGTGTATTCTTTCCATCTTTTGTGTGTGTGTGCTTTAAGTGAAACTTTACAAATCAAGTCAGTCTCTCATACAAAAATTTGTATATGGCTTGCTATGTACTCCTAGTTCCTCTCCCACTAATGAGACAGCACACTCCTTCTCTCAGCCCTGTATTCCCCGTGTCCATTCAGCCACTTTCTGTCCCCCTCTGCCTTCTCATCTCCCCTCCAAACGGGAGCTGCCCACATAGTCTCATGTGTCCACTTGAGACCAGAAGGTCACTCCTCACCACTATCATTTTCTACCCTATAATCCAGTCCAATCCCTGTCTGAAGAGTTGGCTTTGGGAATGGTTCCAGCCTTGGGCCAACAGAAGGTCTGGGGACCGTGACCTCCAGGGTTCCTCTAGTCTCAGTCAGATTATTAAGTCTGATTTTTTTATGGGACTTTGAGGTCTGCAATCTCACTGCTCTCGTGCTCCGTCAGGGATGCTCTGTTTCGTTCCCTGTCGGGGCAGTCTTCGGTTGTAGATGGGCACCATCTAGTTCTTCTGGTCTCAGGCTGATGTAGTCTCGGATTTACGGGGCCATTTCTGTCTTTTGGACTCATAATTACCTTGTATCTTTGGTGTTCTTCATTCTCCTTTGCTCCAGGTAGGTTGAGACCAATGGATGCATCTTAGATGGCCGCTTGATAGTGTTTTTAAGACTGCAGATGCCACTCACCAAAGTGGGATGCAGAATGTTTTCTTAATAGATTTTATTATGCCAATTGACCTAGATGTCCCCTGAAAACACGGTCCCCCAAATGCTGCCCCTGCTACTCTGGCCTTCGGAGCATTTGGTTTATTCAGGAAACTGCTTTTGATTTAGTCCAGTTATGCTGACCTCTCCTTTATTGTATGTTGTCTTTCCCTTCACCTAAAATAGTTCTTGTCTACTATCTAAATTTGCGAATATCCTTCTCCCTCCCTTTCTCCCCACCCTCATACCCATCAAAGAATATTTTCTTCTGTGTTTAAACTATTTCTCGAGTTCTTACAATAGTGGTCTCATACAATATTCGTCCTTTTGCAACTGACTAATTTCACTCAGCATCATGCCCTCCAGATTCCTCCAAGCTATGAAATATTTCACGGATTCATCATTGTTCTTGATCTGTGTGAAGTATTCCATCGTGTGAATGTACCACAATTTATTTATCCATTCATCTGTTGATGGGCACCTTGGTTACTTCCATCTTTCTGCTATTGTAAACAGTGCTGCAATGAACATCGTTGTGCATATATCTGTTCGCATAAAGGCTCTTATTTCTCTAAGATATATTCCAAGGAGTGGGATTGCCATATCCTATGGTAGTTCTATTTCTAGCTTTTTAAGGGAGTGCCAGATTGATTTCCAAAGTGGCTGTACCATTTTAAATTCCCACCAGTGGTGAATAAATGTTCCAGGCTCTCTACAACCTCTCCAACATTTATTATTTTGTGATTTGGGATTAATGGCAGCCTTTTTTTGCTGGAGTGACATGGTATCTCATTGTAGTTGTGATTTACATTTCTCTAATGGCATTTTTTTTTTAATGGCTAATGATTGTGAGCATTTCCTCATGTATCTGTTACCTGCCTGAATGTCTTCTTCGTTGAAGTGCCTGTTCCTATCCTTTGCCCATTTTTAAAATGGGTTATTTGTCTTTTTGTTGTTGAGTTTTTGCATTATCATGTAGATTTTAGAGATCAGATGCTGATCGGAAATGTTATAGCTAAAAACTGTTTCCCAGTCTGTCGGTAATCAGTTTACTCTTCTGGGGAAGACTTTGGATGAGCATAAGTGTTTGATTATTAGGAGTTATCTAATTTTTCTTTGGGTGCTTGTACATTGTTAGTAATGTTTTTTGTACTGTTTATGCTATGTATTAGGGCTCCTAGTGTTGTCCCTGTTTTTTCTTCCATGATTTTTATCATTTTAGATTTCATATTTAGGTCTTTGATCCATTTTCAGTTAGTTTTTGTGCATGGTGTGAGGTATGGATCTTGTTTCATTTTTTTGTGGAGGGATATCCAGCTATGCCAGCACCATTTGTTAAAGAGGCTATCTTTCCCCCATTTAACTGACTTTGAGCCTTTATCAAATATCAGCTAATAAGTGAATGGATTTATGTCTGGATTCTCAATTCTGTTCCATTGGTCTATGTGTCTGCTGCTGTACCGGTACCAGGCTGTTTTCACTACTATGGCGGTATAATAAGTTCTAAAATCAGGTAATGTGACGCCTCCCACTTTGTTCTTCTTTTTCAGTAATGCTTTATTTATCTGGGGCCTCTTTCCCTTCCATATGAAGTTGGTGATTTGTTTCTCCATCACATTAAAAAATGTCCTTGGAATTTGGATTGGAATTGCAGCATATCTATAGATCGCTTTCAGTAGAAGAGACATTTTTACAATGTTCAGTGTTCCTGTCTATGATCAAGGTATGTTTGTCCACTTATGTAAGTCTCTTTTGATTTCTTTTAGTAGTGTCTTGTAGTTTTGTTTGTATAGGTCTTTTATGTCTCTGGTTACAATATTATTCCTAGTATTTTATCTTCTTGGGGGCTACTGTAAATGGCATTGATTTGGTGATTTCTCTCTTTGATGTTCTTTTTGTTGGTGTAGAGGAATCCAACTGATTTTTGTATGTTTATCTTGTATCCTGATATTCTGCTGAACTCTTCTATTAGTTTTAGTAGTTTTCTTGAGGATTCTTTTGGGTTTTCTCTGTATAAGATCAAGTCATCTGCAAATAGAAATACTTTTATTTCTTCTTTACCAATCTAGATGCCCTTTATTTCTTTATCTGGCCCAATTGCTCTGGCTAGGACCTCCAGCACACTGTTGAATAAGAGTTGTGATAAAGGGCATCCTTGTCTGGTTCCCCATCTCAAGGGAATGCTTTCAGAGTCTCTCCATTTAGGGTGATGTTGGCTGTTGGCTTTATATAAATGCCCTTTATTGTGTTGAGGAATTTTCCTTCTATTCCTATTTTCTGAGAGTTTTTATCATGAATGGGTGTTGGACTTTGTCAAATGCCTTTTCTGCATCAATTGATAAGATCATGTGGTTCTTGTCCTTTGTTTTACCTATATGGTGGATTACTTTGGTTGTTCTTCTAATGTTGAACCATCCCTGCATACCTAGAATGAATCCCACGTGGTCATGGTGAATTATTTTTTTGATATGTTATTGAATTCTATTGGGTAGAATTTTGTGGAGGTTTTTTGCATCTAAGTTCATGAGGAATATAGGTCTGTAATTTTGTGTGTGTGTGTGTGGTGTCTTTACCTGGTTTTGGTATCAGGGATATGCTGGCTTCATAGAATGAGTTTGGGAGTATTCCATCTTTTTCAATGCTCTAAAATACCTTTACTAGTAGTAGTGTTAACTCTTCCCTGAAAGTTTGGTAGAACTCACCGGGGAAGCTGTCAGGGCCAGGGCTTTTGTTGTTGTTGTTGGGAGATTTTTAATTTTTTTAATTACCTTTTTCAACCTCTCCTTCTGTTATGGGTTTATTTAATTGTTCTACCTCTGTTTCTGTTAGTTTAGGTAGGCAATGTGTTTCTAGAAATTCATCCATTTCTTCTAGGTTTTCAAAGCTGTTAGAGTATGATTTTTCATACTAATCTGATATGATTCTTTTAATTTCAGTTGGGTCTGTTGTGATGTTGGGTAATTTGCTTCTTCTCCTTTTTTTCTTCTGTCAGTTTGGCCAATGTTTTAGCAATTTTGTTAATTTTTACAAAGAACCAGCTTTTGGTCTTGTTAACTCTTTCAACTTTTTTTTCTGTTCTCTATTTCATTTAATTCTGCTCTACTTTTTATTATTTAATTTCTTCTGTTGACTGAGGGTTTCTTTTGTTGCTCTCTTTCTATTTGTTCAAGTTGTAGGGATAATTCTTTGATTTTGGCCCTTTCTCCTTTTTGAATGTGTGCATGTATTGCTATAAATTGACCTCTGAGCATGCTTTACCTGTGTCTCAAAGGTTCTGGTAGGAAGTGTTTTCATTCTCATTGGATACTGTGAATTTCTTTATTCCATCCTTAATTTCTTCTATAACCCAGTCGTTTTTAAGCAAGGTATGCTCAAGTTCTGAGTGGTTGATTTCATTTCCCTGCTTTTTTTTTTGTTTTTGATTTCTACTTTTATAGCTTCCTGGTCAGAGAAGATGCTTTGCAATATTTTGATGTTTTGGATTCTGTTAAGGTGTGCTTTATGGCCTAATATGTGGTCTCTCCCGGAGAATGTTCCATATGCATTGGAAAAGAAAGTATACTTGGCTGCTGTTGGGTGGAGTGTTCTGTATATGTATGTGAAGTCAAGTTGGTTGATTGTGGCATTTAGATCTTCCATGTCTTTACTGAGCTTCTTTCTGAATGTTCTGTTCTTCACCAAAGTGGTATGTCGAAGTCAGCTAATATTATTGTGGAGCTGTCTATCTCACTTTACAATGCTGTTACAGTTTGTTTTATGTATCTTGAAGCCCTGTCATTGGGTGTGTATATATTTAATATGGTGATATCCTCCTGGTATGTTGTCTGTTTAATCATTATATAGTGTCCTTCCTTATCCTTTTTGGTGAATTTAACTTTAAAGTCTATTTTGTCAGAAATTGATATTGCCATTCTTGCTCTTTTTTGATTGTTGTTTGCTTGATATATATTTTTGCCATCCTGTGGTTTTAGTTTGTTTGTGTCTTTAAGGAGTGTCTCTTGTAGGCAGCATATAGATGGATCGTGTTTTTTAATCCATTCTTTCACTCTCTGTCTCTATTGGTGCATTTAGTCCATTTACATTCAGCGTAATTATGGTAGTTATGAGTTTTCTGCCATCATTTTGATATCTTTTTTTGTATGTTGTCGAGTTTCTTTTTTCTGCTTAATTTTTTGTACTGAGTAGTTATTCTTTGTATATTGTCTTTTCCTCTTATTCATTGTTGATTTTTTTTTTCCCGAGTTGTTATGTTTTTCTTGTATTTTATTTCGATGTGTAGGATTGTTAGTCTCCTTTTTGGTTACCTTAATATTTGCCATTATTTTTCTAACTTTAAACCTAACTTTTACTTCTTTCTATCCCCTTGACTATCTCTCTGTGTGAAAGATCTATGACTACATTTTTCAGTCCCTCTTTATTATTTTAGTATTGTCATCCTTTACATAATAACATCACTGTTTCCCTGTTCTGAGCATTTTTTTATCTTGATTTATTTTTGTAATTTCCCTGCCTGGGTTGATATCTGGTTGCTCTGTCCTGCATTCTAGTCTTGGGTTGATATCTGATATTGTTGATTTTCTACCAGAAAACCCTCTTTAGTACTTCTTGTAGGTTTTTTTTTTTTTTTTAACAAATTCCTTAATCTTCTGTTTATCTGGAAATGTCCTAATTTCACCTTCATATTTGAGAGACGGTTTTGCTGGATATAATATGATGCTGGCTGGCAATTTTTTTCCTTCATCACTTTATATAAGTCATCCCATTGCCTTCTTCCCTGCATGGTTTCTCTCAAGTAGTCTGAGCTTATTCTTATTGAGTCTCCTTTGTAGGTGACTTTTCATTTATTCCTAGCCACTCTTAAAATTCTCTCTTTGTCTTTGGTTTTGGCAAGTTTCTTTATAATATGTCTGGGTGACTTTCTTTTGAGATCTACCTTATGTGGGGTTCAATGAGCATTTTGGATAGATATCTGCTGCTCATCTTTCATGGTATCAAGGAAGTTTTCTGCCAACAAATCTTCAACAATTCTCTCTGTCTTTTCTGTTATCCCTCCCTAATCTGATACTTCAATCACTCATAGGTTATTTCTCTTGATAGAGCCCCACATGATTCTTAGGGTTTCTTCATGTTTTTTTAAAATAATTTTATCTGATTTTTCTTCAAATATATTGGTGCCACGTTATTTATCTTCAATCTCACCAATTCTGCTTTCCATTTCCTCAATACTGTTCCTCTGTCTACTGAGTTGTCTAATTCTGTAATTTTATTGTTAATCTCCTGAATTCCTGATTGCTTTCTTTCTATGGATTGTTGCAGCCTATTAAATTTTTCTTTATGTTCTTGAGTAAACTTTTTAGTTTCTTCAGCTACTTTATCTGTGTGTTCTTTGGCTTGTTCTGCATTTTGCCTGATCTCCCTGATCTCTTGAAAGTTCTGTATATTAACCTTTTGTATTCTACATCTGGTAATTCCAGGAAAACACCTTCATCTGGAAGATTCCTTGATTCTTTGTTTTCAGAGATTGTTGAAGTGATCATGGTCTGCTTCTTTATGTGATTTGATATTGACTGCTGTCTCTGAGCCATCTATATTATTTTATTTTATTTTTTTACTTTTGCCTACTGTATCCTAGCTTTTTGCTTTGTTTTGTTTTGATATGCCCAAATAGGCTGCTTGAGTGAGCTTGCTTGGTCATTTGCAACTTTCAAGATTTAACATCCTGTCACCAGATGGTTCGACCTGTTACCAGGTATATGAGCCTAGGAGTCCATTCACTTTTCTTGTATAGATTCAGCTCAGGTGTCTAGGTAGTTGGTCATCAATTGTAGGTCCTCATGTCCTATAGTCTTATATGGGGAGGGGTGATTGTTGTAGACACAGGTATCTGGTTGCAGCAGGGGGTCACACTCTGAACAAAGACGGGGGCTGAGAACCATCTCCCAAGTATCTGTGAGGAAAGTGCACCTCTGTTTCTATAGTGCACAGGTAGGTGGGTTCTGCAGTCAGACTACAGGCACCCTACGCTTTTGTTTGTAAGGACTGGGAGGCACCTGTTATCCTTGGACCCCTGTTGTGGGTGTCTAGATGATGTGGGTGGAGCCACCAGTCCTCAGGCCCCCAACGTAGGTAGGTGAGGACCCTGTTTAATAGGCAGAGCAGTGTCAAACATCAGAAACACACCTCTCCACCACAAGGTGAAACAGTTGAAGTTGGATACCCAGCACATACACCATTGCAGTAACAAGGGCCTAATCTCCCGAGATGGGCCTACACAGGTCCATGCAGGGGTGAAAGGTATTCAAAGTCTGTGGACCATTTGTGCCTGGAAAGGAGCTTCTTCTGTCCTGAGCTCCCCAGCTTAGTGGAGCTGGCAGATTATCTTTTCCCCCAATTGTTAATTTATTCCTTCTCCAAGGCCAGGAGAATGGCTCAGGCTGCACAGCAACACCTATCTCAGGTGCAGGGAAATCTACAGCTACTGAAGCCGTCTTGGGGGCTGAGCGCACAGTAAAACGAATGCAAGTACTTAGGTTTTGCCACCAGCACTGTTCTTCTCTGGTTCCGGAGTTGTGAGTAGACTGTGTGACTTGCTGTCTCCCCCTGAGGAAACTGCATCCTGAATGCTACTGCCAGCCCTGCCACTGTCCCTCCAGGGGACTGTGTCCAAGGGGTGCCCAAGAGACAGAAAGGGCTACATAAAGCAGAGACTCCATCAGCCTGAGACCAGAAGAACCAGGTGGTGCCTGGCTACCACCAATAACTGCACTGAAAGGGAACATAGCAGAGAATCCCTGATGAAGCAGGAGGAAAGTGGGATGCAGACCTCAGATTCCAGTAAAAAGACCAGACATAATGGTCTGACTGAGATGGAGGTACCCCAGAGGTCCTGACCCCCAGACTGTCTGTCAAAACTAAAACCATTCTTGAAACCAACTCTTCAGACAAAGATTAGACTATAGGACATAAAATGATACTGGTGAGGAGTGTGATTCTTAGCTTAAGTAGACACATGAGACTATATGGACAGCTCCTATCTGGAGTCAAGGTGAGGAGGGAGAGGAGAACAGGAGCTGGTTGAATGGACACAGGGAACACAGGTGGAGAGAAGGAGTGTGCTGTCACATTGTAGTGAGAGTAACTAGGGTCACATAACAATGTGTACATAAGTTTTTGTATGAGAAACTGACGTGGATTGTAACTTTTCACTTAAAGCACAATAAAAAAAAATAAAAGAAAATCTAGTATATACTCACAAACAACTTTTATGACCTTCGGGAGATGATGCTTTTCTTCTAAACTTATATCCTAAGATTTGCTGAAGCAGTGCATCTGCTCCCGTTGAGGAGCTGTATTTCTTCCTTGGGTGTTCTGTGCACAATAATGCCAAAGCAAACTTTCCTGAAGTCAGGTATCATTACCTGGATCTTCTGCTCAGAAATCCATGATGAATTATCATTGCCAATTACTAGCTACACAAAGTTATTTTAATTCACATATATGTACATACATATATATCTTCAGTTTCTCTGCTATGCATTCCTTTCTACCCACTCACCCAATTTCCAAAGTTCTAGTTAAGCAGCCCTTTTACTGGAGTGTCTATATGACATGGTCATTGTAGCTGCCGTGACTCTCCTCAAGCTTTCCGCAAAGAAGAAGTGCATTCTGTCACTCTGGTTCCCTGATGCCTAGCTGACACAAAGTATTGCACAGTGGCACCTTCTCTTACTCATTTCTCTTTTTTTGAATTTAAAACTCAAGTTATATGATGATTAAGTAATAGAAATGTTATAAATTTAAAAAGAAAAAGTATTGAGAGTATAAAGAGATTAAGAATGACAGCATGAGATGAGACAGTGAAAGATTTCAGGCCCTTCCCGCCTCCCTGTCACAGCTGGCAACCCCCAATAATCTTCGGTTTCTATATATTTGCTTATTTCATATAAGTAAGATCATACAGTAGTTGTCCTTTTATGACTAACTTTCTTCAATCAGCATGATGTTTTCAAAGCCTAGCAAGAAAGAATTTTCAAATTCCAACTATAGCTAACCTCAGTTTCTGCTATCATTCCCAGTTCTCCATCCTTTCTCCAACTAGTGTACCCCCTTTGTCTTTTCTGTTGCTGCCCCATTCTGCCTTTCAGTGGGTCAGCCCTGCTTTCTGCTCCCTCCTTGGTCTCGGTATCCCTCTAACACACTGCTGGCAGGTTCCGTCTCTGGATCTTGTCTCTGGAGCTTTCCCTCCATCCAACACACATGACCTAGCTCTATCTCTTTCTGGATCCTGAAGTCTACAGTCTTTCCCACATATTCACAAACATACACAGACCTTTAGGTTGACATAGGCAACCCACCCAGACACACCCAGTTAAGGTGGTTGTGTGCTGTCTGTCTGAGGTTTCTGGCATCAGGTTCTCAGATACGGACATCTCTTTCTGCCTCACGCTGAAGGAGTTCCTCTAATAAGGACAAGGGCTTCTATTCCGAGAAAAGCAACTTTAATCCCCTACTGTAGCTTGGTTAAGAAGGGTACAAGAAAGAGGTATACACGTAAGAGTCTTAACTAAATATACGCATTCTTCTCTTTAAGTATAACTTCTCCGTAAAACAGCCTTTCAGTAAAAGAGGTTGAAAAGAGGTGAGCATTGCTCTCCTTTGAGCGTTTACACCCCAAATTTACTAAGAAAAAAACCCTCATAGAAAACTTCTTTCAATGACGTCACACATTTATTATGAAGTTTCAGGGGAATGAGGTCATTTCTAAGTTCCGAAGGAACAAATTCATTGGAATTCAATAAATGTGGAATTAAAGAAAAATAATTTCTTAAAAAATGAACTACCATAAACAGTGCCACTTTACAATAGAGACTTTGTCTTCCACAGCAGTGCCCCCAAAGGGTGGTGGGTCTCTGGGGAAGAAGAAAGAAACCATGGGGTCTGCAGAGGTGGAGGATGTGGTGATGTAAAGGCCTCCAGGGGTCCCTATGACCAAAGCTTTGGGGTCACAGGTGAGGATAAGGACCCTGAAAGCTCAACTAAATCTACTATTCTCAGAGGTCTCTATCCAAGAGGAAAATGCCCAAGAATCAACAACATTCCAAGCAAAAAGCCCAAGTTCCAGGCCCAGGAAGATTCCAAAAGCATCAGAGAGCTCTTTTCCTTCATCTTCTACCGAGCAGACCTCTCACTCCTCCAGCTACAGGGCTACTTCAGAGAAACAATGGGTCAGGTGCGCATATTTCACCCAGGTGCGCACAGTCAAGGGGGCGGCGGTCGCTTGGCAGACCAAAACCTCCTTTGCCCCCGTGGGCAAGATGCCCCAGGTCTTTGAGGCCGAGCTCTCTGAGGAGAGCACCATCGGCTCTGCCCCCAGTCTGGCCAACACTGAGTCCCTGGTCAGCACCCTGGAGCCCTGGCAGGAGGGGCCCCAGACCTGTACTTCGGACCCCACCGACCAAGGGGAGGAGCATGGGGAGAGCCCCCGCGCAGCCACCCCGGAGTGGCTGGTGACCCGTGAGCGTGGCTTCCGCTGCGTGGCCTGCGGCCGCCTGTTCCAGTCCCGGGAGGCCCTGGTTGCGCACGCGGCGCATGGTGTGAGCCAGAGCTTCAGCTGCCGGGTCTTCTTTCAAGAGCTGCTGGAGAGGCCGCTACCAGGCTCAGTCCAGGGGAGGCCCCAACGCTGCCACCTGCTGGCCAGGCGTTACCTGATGGCCTCCAAGAAGAGGGAGGTGAGGGAGATGAGAGCACTCTGCAGGCGCCTGGAGGAGCAGCTGGAGAAGCAGAGAGAAGAATTGAAGAGGCTGAGGCACCAGCTGGACAGGCTGCAGAGGCAGGCCAGGCCGCAGAAGGTGCAGCACCAAGGCCAGAGGGGGAAGGACCTAAAGACCTGCTAGCACCCTGGGACTAGGAGGAGCAGGGCCTTGGGGCTGGAAACGTGGGCCCTTCAGGAGAGACCTCCATTCAGGTTCGTTTAACCCAGCTCCCCTGGAAGATCTTAGCCTCCTTCCCCTGTGACCACCAGCCTTCCACCCTAAGGGCACAAAGACCTCCAGCCCTAAGGAAGAAGCCCCAGATAGCTGAACACAGACACCAGGTCCCCTCAGAGGCTCCCCTGGCCCAGGAGAGGACAGGACAGGCCTCATCTTGATGGTGAGGTCTTGGGACCCCTAAGGATGAGCACAGAGTAAGTAGGGAAAGGGGAATGGGATTTCAGTGGGACTTGGGAGGCTAAGGGGGACCCTGTTGAGGTGTGATGGTGAAGGGGGTATCAGTGAGTTCTTTGGAGGAGAAAGAATCAGAGAGATGGCAGGGTGTCAGGAAACCTGCCTGCAGGTGAGCAGTGGGCATAAAGCCCTAAACCAAGGACTCTGGGTCCCTTCCCAGCAGCATACAGGCAGAGAAAGAGGTAGGGCTTGGCAGGAGGAGTGGAGGGCCCGGTGAAGGAAAATGAATTCACCCCAGCCATGTCTTCTGGTCTCCTAGGGTGAATTTGGGGTTCTGATTAGGATGCATTGTTGTTGCCTCATTAGGGGAATGTAAGTGGGAGGTGGTGTAGAAAAATCCCCCTGGGTGTTAACCATTTCTGGATAAGAGTTGATCCAGTGCTTACAGGGTATTTCTTGTAGAGTATGTCCTCGGGTAAGGGGTAGAGCTTTGGAACTTTTTGTTCTCCTTTAAATAAAGCTGTACATTCCAGTTCTTGACACGTCAATAAATCTCGTTAATTCCCCCCCCCCCCGTGGTCAAATCTGTTCTGTCCCGAGGTCAAAGAACTGGAAGAAAAAGGCCGTCTGAGATGAAAGAAGCAAAAGAGAGGAGAGGGTTCTTAACCTGGGGAGAACAGCGAGAACACAGGTACGGATGTGAAGAGGGAAATTCAGGCCCAGGCTCAACAGTGGACAACAAAGACCAAGTCTCAGTCACAACATCAAATCCCAGGTGTGGGGAAGCCCTGGACATGACAGGGATGTATCCATCTCTCTGGGCGATGAGACCGCAGAGGGCAGAGGAAAGGAGGGCAGGACCTCTAGGATGGGCACCTCCATCCACAGTCTGTCCTGTGTGTATGCCTCAGAGTGACAGAGACAGCTCCTGTGAGGGAGAGGGCCACAGGCAGAGAAGAGCCAAGGTGTTCAGACCAGGTAAATTCTGCAGTCTCCTAAGGATCCAAAACAAAAAATCAGAGATTCTCAGAGGTATCAGGGTGGGAGGGGTTGGCATTCCCAGGCTGGGGAGAGGCTGTCTGGGGAGGTACTGCTTTCTGAAGTCTTTTGATCAACATCTTTCTTCTTAAAAGCTACTTTCCCAGTTGATGTCCTCTATGCTCTAGGCTCAGACCTGAAAAGGGCCTCGAATGCACAAAGGCGGGTTATACAGTGGGTCAAGGCAGGGAGGAGGTGGTACCAGCACATCCAGGAAAGAGAATTTTCCGGAGCCTCATGAGTTACCTAGTGAATCGCACATGGTGTCCAGCCTTCTACATTTAGCTGTAGACATGTGCTTGCAAACGTGTTTGAGGGGTAACTCTACTGACTTCCCAAAATTATTTTTGGTCATTTCCAGTTATAGAGACCAGAAGAGCTCACTGGTTCCAAGAACAAGAAGAAATGCACTGGATCTGATTATTACTGTCTGTGGTGTGCTCTCCTTCAAGTGATTCAAATCTTTTGTCTGTCATTATAGAAAATTTTCACCTATTTAAAATATCTAACGAAACACATTAAAATATACATGTATCTATGATGTTTATCAATTTCCGAAGTTCTGAAATTGTTTTTTATTACATTTTCAAGATTACAGATTTGTATGACAAAAAAGTTACATCAGGGTCCCACCCTCGTATGTAATTTGCTCCCACTCCCACAAGGTATCCAATGTTAATAGACACATATGTGTCCTTCCGTACACTTCTCTGCAGGGACACATATACACAGTCACAGGTACACAAGTACATCTGCTGGGATGTTTGCTTTTATGGAAACTTGGTCTCACTCTATCCACATTGCTCTTGCCCCTTCTTTCACTTGACATTCTACCTTGATTCTCTGTAAGTCATTAGATATGGCACTAACACTATATTTTTGGGTCTTTAACTTACATGAATAATTTAAATAGATGATATCAATTCAGTACACTTTATCTGGACTTGTACATGTTGTTGTTAGAAGCTATCAAGTCAGTTCTGACTCACAGTGACCCTAGGCACCACAGAACAAAACTCGGCCGGTCACTGCAATCCTAATAATCGTTGCTATATTTGAGCACACTGTTGCAGCCATTGTATCAATCTCATTGAGGTTCTTCCTCTTTTTCCCTGGACCTCTGCTTTACTAAGCATGATGTCCTTTTCCAGGGACTAGTCCCTCTTGATAAGATGTCCAAAGCCATCCTTACTTCTAAGGAATATTCTGGCTTTCTCTGCTCAAGACAGATTTATTTGTCCATACATAACACCACTAAAATGGAAACATTATCATCCATGCTTTTTAAGTCCACTCTTCCTGCATGTTCTAACTCTCCTCCCCCTGTTCTTTCCCACAAGTGAATCCAAGGTAATTCAGGTTAACAATGTGGTAAGTAGTCTCTCTTATCCTTCTTAAACAAGCCCACACAGACTTGCATGTACCCTCGTCTTCTCATTTATACACACACATAAACATAAACAGGTATTCAAGCATATTCAAACAATTGATATTGTTTAACCCAGATGTGCTCATTTTATATACATTTCTCTGCACCTTGATTGTTTCAGTAATACTTCCATAATACTTTATAGAGATTTCTCCCACTCAACTACTACAACTCTTTTTCATTCTAATGACTCCCTGTTTTCTTGAGGATGTAGCTTTACCATAAGTTCTCTATCATTCCACCATCAATGGACAGTCAAAGTTTGGTCATATTAATAATAACTATCCTTTCTATACTATAGGATTTGTTTCTGTGGAATAGACTCCACAGAGTGAGATTTCCAATTCAAAGAATGTTAAAAGTACAGAGCCATGGCCATGTCTTTCCCCTAGAGGCTGCCATAATGCACCTCTCCAGCCACCTCTCAGGGCATCCTTCTCCCCACAGCCCAGCCAGCCATAGGTGGTGCTGATTTTCAAATTGTGCCAGTTTCACTGGCAGTTTGATATTTTCTGAACTTGGACTATGTTTACTGGGCATGTGGATTTACTCTGAATGAACTGTTTGAATTCACTGCTCATTGTTCAAGTGCGTAACTTTTATCCTTCTGTGTAAAATGGAAATTGTTATTAAGGCTTGTCATCTCCATTTCACATGATTTCCCAAATCTATGATTTGTGTATCACATTTTTGCAAGCTTTGTGCCCCAGAACGATCACTTGAGTCAGCACCATTTATTAAATAAATATAATTTTCTTGAAATACGACCTTTGTAAGTTATTGTGACTTCTTAACAGATTTTGTTTCATTGGTCGACTTGTCAGCTTCTATGCTATGTAATATCAATTTGTTCTGTTACCCGAAGAGGTAGACACCTGTCACTATCCTGCTTTTTCATGTTTTACTTTGGTAAAACCGCCCTGGTTTTGCAGCGATTAAGTGCTCAACTGCTAGTCCAAAGAAAGTGTGGCAGGTCGAACCCACCAGGTGTCCCCAAGGGAGAAAGACCTGGTGTTCTGCTCCCATAATGATTACAACCTAGAAAACCCTATGGGGCAGTCAAATGGGATCGCTTTGAGTCAAAAATTGCCTCCAAGTCTCGTAACAACAGGAATATTCTTTGTTATCTATTCTTTGTTATCTACTGTAGTATTTGTAGCATATGATTACTGTATACAGTTCAAAAACAACTATCTTAATATTCCGGCTAGAAATGCATTCCACTTATATATTAGTTTTAAGGACCTCCATTTAATCGACAAGACGTTCCATTTGAAAATATGGCATATTTTTGCATATATTCAGGTTTCATTTTATGTACTTTAATACACTGTTTTCCCTCATAGAGGTCCTTTGCTGCTCTGGTTAAAACAATGTTTTGCTAAATATTTTACAGTTTTGGACACAGTGTGGTACAGTCAAGTAGTAGGGGAAAGAGAACGGTCTGCCCTTCCCACCCTTGCCAATTTTAGACCCTTATTCTATACTGGAGAGAAACCATTGATTTTGATGCATTTGTCTTTTATGCAGGTATATAATTATATCATCATTATTTTAAATATCTCTTTTAATACTTGTACTAGTTACTTAAATTTTCTAATTTATTCCTTCACCTAAAAACTATGTTGAGTGATAGCAAAATTTTTGTCTAGTTCCAAATTTATCAGAATGGGTTTAATATTTTTCCATTTATCTCACACCTGATAAGTTTGGGGAGAATTTGTTATGCACCAAGAGATAACTAATACTCTGAGCTACTGACCTTTATGGTAATCTACACACGACTTGTTTCTGACAGTTAAGTACTTCCACCTGGCCTCTGTTCAGCTGGGATTTACATTGCTACTAGGCAGCCCAGCTCCCACTAAAACCTGATCCTATAGAGAATTGTTCTTGTTAGCTGTCATCAAGTCATTTCTAACTCATGACAACCCCATGTGGGCATAGTACAAGTGTTCAATAGGATTTTCAAGGCTGTGATCCTTTAAAAGCAGATCGTCAGGACTGTCTTCTGAGGTTCTTTTGGTTAGGTTCAAACCTCCAAACTTTCAGCTAGTATAGAATACTTAACTGTTTGTGGCACCCAGGGACCCCCTGCAAAGGATACATATTGGGTAAGCTCCATGTTGCTGGTGCTCCCCTCATCTCCACGTTCCTTATTCTTTTGATGAAATGGGTGTCCTTCAGGACCTCCAAGAAATGCCCACATATTGGAGGCTTTTATTTCTTCTTCCAACACCCGACACAGTAGGTCTGGCATTTCGATTTCATAGAATTTGGGCCGTTGCCTTTTCCAACCTTCCAAAAGCAATCCCACAGCATATTAAACCCATTTCCAGAACCCTTGCTACGGCAATAAATCCTTGTCAACAAACTCTCCTTGACCCAACTTTATACTAAATGCCCCTTGACTCAGCACCTTCAGCACCCACTCCTCAGCACACCCCCGTCCTGCTCACACAAGGCAGCCAGGTCTTGCAGCTCCTTCAGTGTACAGTCCCTCCGCCCCTCCAGCCACAACCAGCACTGCCCCCGGTGGCTATGCTGGTATCTGACAACTAAGTATCTGGACAAATGCATGGGTCACTATCTCAGGACTCTGCAAAGGAAAGTGTTGAAGGTGGATGGGGGCAGGGTGGAGCCAGAACATAAAGTATGAACATTCTAGAGGCTGAAATTAAATGAGCCCAAATCTCACAGCTGCACACCCGTTGTGGACAGAAACAGCTCCGAGAGAAGCCCTCTCTCATATAAATGGGATAGAAGGTCCGCAAAGGAGAGAGACAGGCAGCTGGGTAGGTGGGCAGACACCTGAAACTCTGGCAGAGGAGAATCCTTCTCTCTGACCAGAGTATGGAAGAACCAAATATTGTAGAGAAAGCTCCATTACATTTTCTCTCTCTCTGCTGTTAACTGGCACCTAGTGAATTCTACCTCAAAGGCTGAGACTTTTCAAAAGCAGATCACCAGGCTTGTCTTTTGAGGTGCTTCTTGACAGGTTCCAACTGCCAGCCTTTTGGCTGGTTGTCCATCCAGTGCTTTGGCCCCATAGGTAGAACCAGTCACTTATGTGTACAACAGAATGAAGAGATTAAAGCCCCAGCATTCCTGCCAGTGGGCCAGGAAAGCACTCCTTCAGAACTCAGACAGCAGAGAGAAATAAAGAGAGGAGACTGTGCAAGAAAGAGATTCTGCAGACTTGCCATGAAATCCTGGTTCACCCCCCAGATGCATCTGCATTGCCCTGACTCTAAGAAGCATTATCAAATCCTTTAAGAGGCGCCCTATGGGTTAGAACGCCATCAAGGTTCCAGACTGAGTGGGGCTCACATAGATTAGATCTGAATACAGCTGCAAAGCCTTCAAAAATTGAACTTACATTTGAACCACAGAATACAGAAGATGGGACAGAACTTGGAGCCTGAACATAACTGGGTCAATAGACTGCTAAAAACAAAAAACAAAAAAGAAAAAAATTCTCATAAAATTAAGCCAGACTTGTAGTCTTGAAATCATAAGACACAGATTTTAAAATGCTATTCTAATCATTCTCCAAGAAATAACACGGACACTTTTTAAATAAATGGAAAGATAATAGGTGCTATTTGCAAAGGAAAATTTTACATGGTAAAAATACATGGTAGAAATAAAATTCATTTGATAGTTTCAAGAGCAGAATGGTGATGACTGAGAAAAAAAGATGAGTTTAAAATATTTACTCTGAAAAGAGAGAAAAAATATGGAAAAAAATGAACAGAGCCTCAAGAATTAGAGAAAAAGTCTGTTTATTTATTAGAACTCCAGAAGAAGTGGAGAAAATGTGTGCTGTAGGAAAACATATTTGATGAAATACTGGGCAAACACTTTCCAAATTTGATGAAAGACGTAAACTTACAGCTTCAGAAGGTCAGCAAACTCCAACAGGTTAATCCTAAAGAATTCTATGTGAAAATATATTTTTATGCAAATATTGTGTTACGTGTTTTTTGCAAATCACATGCTCCCCTCCCCCCAAACCGGCATATTTGCAAGTATGCTATGCTAGTTTTTTACACCAACATATAAAAAAATAAATAAAATTAGGCACCATTCTCATAAGAGTACCCGGGAAGGGGAAGGCTCAGTTGGCAAAGAATATCTATAATGTGTGCATTATTTGCACAAAAATACAGTACATCATAATCAACTGCAGAATAACAAAGATCAACAAAATACCCAGGAAGAAGCTAGAGAGAAAACAATAGATTTCACATGGGAAAAATAATTTCACTGACTCTTTCTTCATTATCAGAAAACCACAGAGGCTGAAATGTTGTGAAAAAACATTTTTTCAACACTGAAAGATCAGAAACATTACCCCAGATTTCTATATCCAATCATTACCTTCAGGAGTAAAGAAAAAATAGTGCCATTCTTAGGGAAGGAAAACTGAGAGAATTCATCGCCACCAGACTTCTCCCAAACGAGACTCTAATGGAAGTGCTTCAGGAGGTAGACTTGGGATTTCACCCGTATTTCAGGAAAGCAGAAAACATGGGAACTATGTGGGTAAATATACTGTGTTAATACTGTAGTCACTGCACAACATGGCGCTGGACATGACTCTTTGGAAAGTTTTTCCAGTCTCTTGGAAACGCTTGGGAACATACTCTTGACAGAAAATCATTATTAGAGAATAGAATTAATTTTGACAATATCTGAAAGATGTCTGTAGTCAAGTCTGGTGAATAAAATGGAAACTAAATTTTGGGACCCAAAATAAGGTGTGGTAACAAAAAATGAGTCTCAATTCCGATGTGGCCATGAGCTGGCTCTGAAGGCCGGCCTTCCCCAGAGAGGCGTTTCAGGCACATTGGGAGCAATGGCTTGTTGTTCTTGTTGCTAGGTGCCATCGAGTGGATTTCTGAGTCATTGAGGCCCAGAGTGAAGGCAATACTGTCCCAACAGGGTTTCCTGAGTTTTAATCTTAATGGGAGAGGATTGCCAGATGTTTACTCCTTTGAGCCTTTGGGTGGGTTCAAACCATTGACCTTTCGGTTAGCAGTCAAGCACTTAAACTTTGCACCACCAGGGCTCCTTGGAATAATGGCAGCACCACAGAATTTGGTACAAACTTCCCCATGGGCCTTCCCTGAGAAGTAACCTCTTTGCTGAAGTACCAAGTTTAGTTTTCATACATAGTCATTCTGTACAAAGTCTACATAAGAATTAGAGTGTTTCCTTGAATAGACAACATTTTACATGCCCTCCATGAAGAAAATGCCTCAAGGGCAAATTTTAAGAGTAAACCAAGGCATTTCCCATCACTCCTTACCTGAGAGGCTCTTTGTGAGGATTTCCTAAACACATGGAAAAGAACATAGTAGACACTGCCTTCTTTTACCTCTTCCTTCCTAAACAAACTGAAACCTTTGCTAAGATGTCAGGTGTCAAGCCCCAAACTCCTCTTCTTATCCTGTATGTAAGTTCTGTAATGAGACCAGGACCCAGGCAGTATTTCCCATCTTCCAAAGTTTCGAGGTCCAGTGAAATCCTGTTACAAGTCACTAGATCAGCCCAGGAGCTGGAAGACTGAAATTCCTGGTCCTCTGACAACTGGGAAGGGCAGGGTGGGATTGGGCAGAGCCTCCTTGACCATCACTTGCCCCAACAGGCTCTGGAGGCTGCTTCATGTTATAAGTCAAAGGCCCTTCCAGCCCAGTCGCATAAGAGCAGGGAAAGGCTTTTGCCATTGAAAGAAGAAATGGGCTCAGGAGCAGCAGGTTTGAGGCCATTCAGCTTCTGTCAGCTTTGCGGCTTTGGACATCTTGGCCGCTAGTCGCCTTCACAACTGGGTCTTTATACCTCTCCACCTCTCTCTCCCTCCCAGTACCATGGGCTGTGGCTTCTGCTAGTTTTAATGATTTCAATGTTTCAGTAGCTCCTCGCCCCACTCAGAGGAGGCAGGTTTGCAGGGTGTGAGGGACAAACCCATAGTTCTGCTTAGGTTTCCTTCAACAGAAACACTCCTGAGGTGACAAGCTGTCCTGACTGATCCTGAGACCAAGACAGAGAAACTCAGTGAGGGGGTCATTGGCTTCTGGAAGTGTCAGCACTCTCAGAGACATGTCCTGGGGTCATGCCCAATTGCAGGAAAAATGAAGTGGCTCTGAACCTCGGTGTGTTGATCGTCCAGTACACAGGACCCGGAAGCCTCTGGAGGATTCTCAGTCTTAGTCTAACCCAGCACTGGTGAAATCCTCACAGGGTGGGAGCAGTGATATTCCTGGGTATCTTTATTCTAAAAATCTCAGAGCAGTTGATACAGTCTTGTGAAGTGGGAAAAGAGAAAGCTTGGGACCACAGGAGGGCGGCAAAAGAAGGAGGCTCCTATCACTCACTCCCTCTGGGATCTTGTTCAGGTTTTTTTGTTTTTTAATGCAACTTGGGCTCCAGGCAGGCACTTATTGCTAAAGTTGTATTTCTCTGTTTTAATTTATGATATCTAAGTCAAATCTGGAGTCTTGAGCTGATTTTGATAATTCGTCTTTAGTCTGTGCAGACAAGAGTCCGCTCACACCCATGATGAGAGCAAAGGAAATAAATTCCCTAGCCTAGACCAGGGCGGGCTCTCTTGCTCCTCAAACTAAGAGTACCACACTTGGGGAGCTCTCCTAGGGCAGCGCAGGCGGTGAGTCCAGTCTGGGGCCCTGGGAAGGGGACGGGGTGGGTGCCAGGCAGTGTGGCCTCTGTGGCTTCACCTTCTCCTCCAGGAAGTGCATCTCGAAGGCCTCCACTTTCAGATCCTGACGCTAACCACAAGTTCTCACCCTTCTGTGTCCACTGTCTGGACCCAAGTCCCCATATGCCTCCTCTGCCCTCCTATCCCATCATATGCGCTGTGATCAGGCTCAGGTATGTACCCTGGGTCTCGCCCTCTATGGCCTTAGGGTCCCCGAGTTCTGTTGGGACCTGCCAGTCTGGCCAGTCTTAGGTGTGGGTGGGGATGGGTGGGCTGGGACTGTCACAAAAGGCTCCTGAAGCCAGCTCTTTCCTGCTCCCCGCCAGCTTGTGGTAGGGCTGCCCAGGACCCCGCACCTCTCCCGGGTGCCCCTCTCTGAGCATCCCTGCCGCCCCCTCCCCTAGTTCTTGAAGCGCCTTCTCTTGATGCACAGATGCAACTGAGCACCTCACCACACTGAACCCGGAGTCGGTTCTCAGCTAGATTAAAGATCTGAACCTGAAATGCACAACCTTAAAAGCACTAGAACCAATAACTCATTGTTGTCTAATCCATTCCAACTCATAGGGACCATAAAGGACAGAGTAGAACTGCCCTATAGGGTTCCCAAGGAGCGCCCGGTGGACTTGAACTGCCAACCTTTTAGTTAGCAGGTGTAGCTTTTAACCACTACTCCACCAGGTTTCCTAAAACTGCTAGATAGGTGGGAAATGAAAAAAGAAAAAAAAAGTAAATAAAAAAATTTTAAGAAAAAGAACAATTACGGAATATGTAAAAGAAAAAAAAATAACAAAACAAAAAAACAACTACAAAAAAAATCACATAATATGAGACTGTAACCTCACATTATGGACTCAAGGCTGGGTTGTATCTTTCTTTGCAAATAAGTCTTAGATTAGGGAATTGGTACCAGGAGTAGATACACACTCTCACTTCAGGAAAACGGAAAATCTGGGATTAATTGACCTGGATAAGGCGGAAAACAGTGATAACCACATAATATTTAAAGATGAAATCCTAACAGCCTAAAACATGCAGTGGAAAATTTTCTAAGTAAAGTAGTATCAGAAGAGGCCTTTAATCACTACACAAAATGGGTCAGTAGTTCAAGATCTCCCTACAAAGATGGAATCAACTCAATGGCCAACTGGTTTTGGGTTTGGTGGATCACTTTCAGGCAGGTTCCAGCAAACACGCAAAAAACAGATCATTTCAATCTTGTACACAGTCATTAAAGAAGAGAAAACTATGAGATGCTTCCCAACTTGTTCCCTAAGGCTACTTTAATATTGATACCAAATTAGAAAAGGAAGGTGTAAGAGGAGTTACAGGACAAGCATAGTAAGCAATTGAGATGCAAAAGCCTACATAAAATGCTGGCAAAGAAATCCAGCAAGGTATAAAGCAGGTAATACGCCATGATCAAAGGGGTTTATTTAAAGGATGCAACCTTGAGTGAACATTAAAGGTTTAATAATTTAATTCACCACATGTGTAGGTTAAGGAAGAAAAGACATAGGCTCACCTCAAGAGACGGTGAAAAGGCAGTGATAAAATCCAACCACACTGAGACATAAGAACTCTGAGCAAACACGGAACAGAAAAGGAGTTCCTGAATGTGGAAAACTACAACTAGCATGATAGTTCCTGGTGAAATATGGGACATTCTCTTTAATATTCATTAGCAATAAGGATGCTTTCTCTCATTATTTCTATTAAATATTTAACACTGGAGTACAAAAAGAAAACGTATAACTCTTATTATTCATAGATTATAGGAATGTCTCCACAGAAAAATTTAAAAACCATAGAAAATATTAGAATTAATATTAGTTAATCATAAATACAAAGTAAAAAATAAAGTTAATGTCTATGCAGCGGCATCAAGACAACTCTGTCACAGCTCTCAGTGAAAGCAGAGGACACTGACAGGGAAACAGCGGGATCCAGGTGGGCTAGACCACGGAGGGGAGAGCACTATTTTACACTGGGCTGGATTTATAAGCACAGGTATGTGTGTTAGTTACCTAGTGCTGCCGTAGGAAAAAAAAAGATAACACAGTTGGGTGGCTTTAGAGAATAAAAATTTATTTTCTCGCAGTTCAGGAGGCTACCTGCCTCAATTCAGGGTATGGCTCATGTCTACTCTAGCTTCTAGCAGCTTCCAGCCACCCTTTGTGTTCCTCGTCTCGTAGGTGCATCTGCTCCATTGTCTGTCTTCCTCTCCCACTGAGTGTGTCTGCGTCTATTCTGCTGTTTATATAACTCAGAAGGGACTAGGTTTAGGACCCACCCTACACTGGTATGGCCTCATTAATATAATTTTAAAATCCTCTATATCCAAATCAGGTCACATTTACGGGTATGGCGGTTAGGATTTCAACATACCTTTTGGGGTTATACAATTCAGTCCATAATAGTGCCCTCACCAGATATTCTGGACTGAGAATACTAGCATGAGCAGCTAGGAGTGGTTCTATTTTTTTCCCGCATTAGTGGGTTGTAACTTGTCTCAATGGCCACTCATATGAACTTTGGAGCAGCTTATTATGAAGACCCTGGCCAACCTTTCGCACCCATGTCCATTGTGTGGAAAAACACACAGACTCCCATCACTGAAGCCTTGGGAAATTCATTGATAAGTGTGGAATGGAGTTGGGACCAGAATTGTTTCGTGGCCTTGATAACATGGCATAGCTGTTAGATATCCACATGGAGATGTCAGGTAATAATACTAACAGCTAACACTTACTGAGTACATGCGCTGGTGCCGGGATTCTTGTAAGGGCTTCTCCTTTCCTAAGATATTTGTTCTGCATGATAGCCCTATGAGGAATGTACCATTATAATGCACATTTTATACATGAAGAGGCCGATACAGAGATTTAAGCTGATATTTGACTATAAGTCTGCACCCAGGAGGAGTTGAAATGGCTGGAGGTGTAAATCTCACGACCTCAGCTACAGACCGATGGCTGTGGACACACTGAGGCATTCCAGACAGAGGGTGTCAATAGAGAGAGAGGACTAAACACCGAGCCCTAGGGCACCCTGACGCCTACAAGCTGGCCAGGTGAACCACAGCCAACAAAGCTCTCTGAAGGCCAGTGTGGTTCCTGGAAGGTGGTCTGTCCTTTCTCTAAGCCGAATTTCCCCACTGCCCCTCCCACCTGCACTGCCTTGTCCCCTTCGTAATAGCAGGGACAGTGTGTAACTTTCACCACTGCCCAAGATCCCAAGGTTACAATAACATTGGTATGGAAAGCAGAATGATGGAGTCAGGAAGCCTGGTGGTCATATGCAGCCAGTTGGAAACAGAAAAGAGCAAATAAACAAGGGGAGAAGACCATGAGTCAGAGGAGAGGGAGAAATGAATATTTCCTGAGTGCTAAGTAAGGCTGGGCGTCTGCTAGAGGCATGTAGTTCCTCATTTAAACTTCAGAGGGACACAATGGGTGGAATAGTCATTGCTGTCCACTTTCATCATGCAAACGTTTTATTTCCTTTGATTTTAACAGTAACTTCTTATGAAAACAAATGAGAAAATAGAGAAGAGAAGAATAAAAGAATACATCTCATCAATTCAGTACTATCATTTTGCCTCAGCAGCTATACATTTTTGTTGTTGATGTAAATATAACACAAACCTTTGCCAAGTGAACGAGTTGTACAGATGTACACACTATTGAAAGGAATTAATCGGCTGTGCAACCCTACCCTTAATCAGTGTGATTTTTCAATCATTGTAAACAGAAACTCAGTTTCCATATGCAATAACACCCCTTTATTCCCTCCCTCCTGCCCCTGGGAACCCTTATAAACTTTCGTCTCTATACATTTGCCTGTTTTTGTAAAAGGCATGCTTTTTAATTTGAAAGTTGATGACAAGCTACAAGGGTGAATTCATGTGGAAGCAGAAGTTATTTGCAATACATACATCCTACTACAAACTTGGTTCTAGAATATACAAACGATGATTCATAAAGAAAAAAAAAAAAGAATTCAATAGAAAGCCAAGTAAATACTTGAACGTTCTATAAAAGATTTCTGTATGGCCAACACACATATGGAAAGGGACTACATCAGTTATCAGAGGAATTCTAATAAAAACTCACAATGTGATCTTAACCCTGCACACCAGAATGGCTAAAATAAAAAAAAAAAATGGAAACACCAACTATTTGGTAGAACATGGAGCAACTGGAATTCTATTCTACTGCTAGTGAAAGTGTAATTTGGTACAACCACTTTAAAAATGCTTTGGCCATATCTACTAAAGCTGTGAACATCCATATATTCTATGACCAAGCAATTCTACTTCTAGATACATACCCAATAGAAATGGGTACATATGTTCACCAGAACACATAAGTCTAACTATTTCCTAGGGAATGAACACCCTCCTTCTGAATGCCTAACTTTTGTTTTTAACGGTTCTTTAGATGAAGGTTTACTGAGCAAAGTAGCTTCTCATTAAACAGTTAGGACATATATTGTTTTAAGACATTGTTTACCAACTTCAAGATATGTCAATACCCTCTCTTCTTAAACTTGGGTCCCCTATTACCAGCTTTCCTGTCCTCTCCTGACTTCTAGTCCTTGTTCCTGGGCTGGTATGCCCCAGGAGTCTCATTTTGATTTATGGGCCTGTCTAATCTTTGGTTAAGGGTGAACCTCAGGAGTGACTTCATTATTGAGCTAAAAAAGGATGTCTGGGGGTCATATTCTCAGGGTTTCTCCAGTCTCTGTCAAGCTAGCAATTCTGGGTTTTTTTTTTTTTTTTTTTTGAATTAGGATTTTGTTCTACATTTTTCTCCAGTCCTGTCCTGAATGCCTCACTTAAAAAGCATTATTCTCGTCTGTTCTAAGGTGATGTTCACATATAATGATAAGCTTATAAAGAAAAGTCTAGAGCTTTCTGTGAAATGCAGCAGGAAATCTCTAGAGGCTCATGTTCTTATAGCTTTTGTTCCCTCTGGAGCTACTGCTTCTGTCTGTCCTCCTGCTGGGTGCACCACATGGAACCAGTTATAAAATTCAACCTCATCTTATAAATTCACAGGAGTCCTACTCACACAAAATTTTTATTGGCTATGAGAACAGGTGTGTAGAAAAGGTATCGAAGGGATTTCTATTCCAGCAAAGCAAAACCTTAAAATGAAATGGCTGGAAATGGCGGGCCTCCTTCTGTAAAAATGCTTTTCTACATGGAATATGGGAAAATGCAGTTAAGATATGGCTTATGCAAAAAGGCAAAAAGGAGTGCTTGCAGCAATTTGGTAATCATTTAGATCACCTGTAAAAATATTTTCATCCTTTTTCTCACAGCTTTCAGGAAACGAAATTCCAAAAGGATCACATATTCAAAAGTAAAATATGCCACCATAGAAATTTCAGAAGAAACTATGAGAGATTTTGTTTTGCTTTTTATTGGTAAAAGAGAAAGATTTTCTAAAAATCCCAAAGCTGTGAAGGTTAAAACTGGTAAGATACAGATATAGATGTTAGGCATATCAAAAACTATATGAAGAAAGCAAAAATACAGGTAAAAATCTGAAGAAAAATTCGTAGGCTAAGGATTTGAATTGACATTTCTCGAAAGAAGATATAGAAATGGTCAATAATCACATGAAAAGAAGCTCAACCTCATTAGTCATTAGGGAAATGCGAATCAAAACCAAAACGCACTATTATTTCAAAACCACTAAGATGGCTCAAATCAATAGGATGGACAACACAAGTGGTGAGGATGTGGAGAAACTGGAACCCTCATACATTGCTGGTGGACATGTAACATGATCCAATCGCTTTGGAAAACAGTTAGGTACTTGCTCAGAAAGTTAAATACAGAGTTAGCATGCAACATAGCATTCCACTCCTAGGTATGCATCCAGGACAACTGAAGCACGTTCACATATAACTTACAAAAGAATTTTCATAGTAGAATTATTTATAAATAGCCAAAACGTGGAGAGAATCCAAAAGTCATGAACTGATAGATAAACTGTGGTATACTCGTAAAATGGAATATTACTCAGCCATTAAAAGGCATCAGGTACTAATACATGGCACTATATGGACAAACCTTGAGAACGATATGCTAAGTGAAAGAAGCCAAACAGAAATGACCACGTGGTACATGATTCCATTTACATGAAATATCCAGGACAGACAAACCAACACAGACAGAATGTAGATTAGCAGTTGGTACGTCTTGAAGGAAAGGAGTAATGAGGATGACTACTAATATGCAGGGCGTTTATTTACAGGGTACTGAAAATATCCTGAAGCTAGACAGTGGTGATTGTTGCACAACTCTGTCCATATACTAGAAACCACAGAATTGTGCACATTATAAAAGGCAATGTTATGGCGGGTGAATTATATCTCAATAGAAATATTTGTGACTCCCGAAAGACTAACATTTCAATTAAATATATACAACCTATGAATCAGTAGGCGAAAACAACCCAACTTTACCACCTCTCTCTCCAGCCAAAGTGAAGGGGTACATTCTACTAATACATCTTATTTTTTTATCTCTTCATTAACAAGTTCTGTTTTCATTATACATAACTTTGAGTTATACGAGTCCTAGTCTCCATTTCCTTATGCCTGTTTTCACTATTGTAACTACATAAACAGAACACTTCCATGGTTTTTATAAAAACCCACCCACTCATTCAATCAGACATATCATTTTTGGAAGCTTCTTAGGTGCCAGGAACCAGGATACTCTGACCAACACAGCAGAAAGGTCCTGCCTGCATGGGCCTTCTATTTTTGTGGAACAGTCAGATGATAAACCAGCCAAACAGTATGTAATGTTACCTAACATCAGGAGGGAGACGTATCATTTTGGAGGTGTCCCAAGCTGTGTCTCTCGCCTCTGAACCCAGTGGAAAGTAAACACTTTGAAGGAACTGTGAGGTCAGTAAGTGTGAAAAAGACATTTCATTTCAGTTTCATTTGGTTGGTTTTACCTGCTATGCTGTCAACATTTTTTTAAACTCTATCCTGCAGCTGACATCAACCAACCCCCCAAAAAGCAAAAACAAAACCCGATGCCATGCAGTCGATTCCGACTCACAGTGACCCTGTAGGACACAGTAGGGTCTCCAAGGAGTTCCTCGTCTTAGGACACAAATAATTCCTGCTTATGAGAATCTGAAAGTTGTTCACTGTGGATGTGTGAGGGACTCAGTAACACTTGCAGAGATTCCATGTGGGTGTGGTGCTCAAGTGTGAGCATCGGGGGGAATGGACCCCATGTGCACTTTGCATCCTTCTGGAGGTTATGACACAACAAACATTCCCTCTTCATTGTCCTGCATCTTGTAAGAGAACAGAGGGAATTGTTAGGCAGAACCATTTGAAAATGCATGGCAAGAAATTTTATTGAAACATTAAATTCAAAATAAAATCTTCCTATGTTTTTCAACCTTCCCTACCTCATTTCAAGAGGTAATTGGACACACAGTTAAAGCCCTGAAACTTCGAGACTCTGAAGAGTCTGTTGTAAGAGTCTCAGCTCATTGGAGTAATCACACTGAGTGAACTGGAACCCAGGGGAAGAGTGGGAGTCAGACAGCAGAGACCTACACATTGGGAAGGGGTGAGGCCTGCTTCTTGATAATGCCCTGGGCTAGGTGGCAGCACCTCAAAGGGTAATGCAGGCACACAAGTAGACAAACCACGTTACGGTGTTCCCAGCCCTGCCAAGGTTCTCATGCTCCATCTGAGAATGGAAGCAGCAGAGACAATGCTTCTAGAGAGATCACCCACATAGGCTGAGGCGATGGGTGTGTTAAAGATCTCCAAACCTTGGTCCTTCTTTAGACCCCGGGGTACCCAGAAAATAAACCAACACCAAATATACCCCTACAAAGAAGTAAGGTTAAAATTTTACCCCAATTTTGTAAGCCGAGAGCTCTGAGTTGGAATTCATTTTATTTAAAGAAATATCAAGTTTTCTTGCACACATGAATTTGTGCTGATTCACTTACAATTCATATTATTCATTCATCCATGAAGTCAGCAAACATTTACACTATAACAGCTACATGTGAGACCCTATGTCAGTTGCTCTTGGTGATGAAATGACTCAGAGAATTTCCCTCAATGCCTGGTGAGAGAAACAGCCAAGTTAACAGTTGTATCAGTCATGTATTGCTGTGTTACAAATGACCCCAAATTGTCGTGTCTTAAAAGAGCGACAATTTACCAGCTCACAATTTTTCAAGTTGTCAGTCTGGAGCTCTTCTGATCTGGGCCAGCCTCAGTGGCTCACAACATGGCTTCCTCATGTGTCTACAATTTGCTTCCAGGTAGCTGGGAGCCAGTTCATAACATCAAGTCAGTGAAACCGCTAGATCCTCCCTCCATTGGTCTTCCATCATCTAGCAGGCTGGCCTGAGGATGTTCCCATGAGTTCTCAGGGTTTAAGAGCAACAAAAGGGAAGTCTCAATGTAAAGTCTTCCAACTCTCTCATTTTATCAGGTTTTCTACCATCCCAATGTCCAAAACAATAATGTCAGCCCCAACTAAGGGATGGAGAAAGACTCCTACTGCTAATGAAAGGTACTCCAGAGTCTCATAGAAGGCATGGGCACAGAGAGAGGATAAATGTGTAGACATTTCTTACATCAACCACAAAAAGTAAATGCAATTGTGTTTTATGCTGTGGTAAAGGGTTTTGCAGGTACAATGGAGTAGGGAGCAAGAAGTGAACAAATCTACCAGGAGGATATTTAGGGAAGAGCACAACCAGGAACTGATGCCTCAACCAAGTTGAGAATATGATTGGATAGTTAAGGGGTGACAAAAGGCCCAAGTCCAGGAAGCCCCATGTTTTCTCCAGAGAGAAGTTTGAGGAGACAGGCTGAAGCTACTGAGGCATTTGAAACATTTCTGACCAGATGCAGATCATCTTTTGTTCTACTGTTTTCCAACCACTCATCCCTATTTATAGTTTGGAGTCACACAAAAGTAGCCCCTAACATTTCCCTGTTGAAACTTTTATTTTCCTCTGAGAAGTCATCACCACCCCCAACATTCTTAATTGCTTCCTCAAATGCTGTCTCCATTTACCAGCTCCTTTTCTAAATGGGCTCCAGAGTGAAAGCAGAGCCTGGAAGATGCACAGGTCATGGACTTTCCCCAAGTCAACTCCTAAACCTCCCATTCTGGCTGACCACAAATTCCTGAGTCTTAGCATTTTATGGTGAGCTCATAAGCCCAATCTGTTCCAATGGGGTCAGTTCTCTTAACCACCATGCTTCACCAGAGAGTAGGCCATCAGATGGGATGGGAGAGAAAATCTAGTCACGGGGAAGAGCCTGTGTGAAGCCTCAGAGGCTAAGGAGACCTGAGAGGTGTTCAGAGCGGACATTGTATGACCAGGGCTGGAGAGACATGGTTCCAAGAGAGTCAAATGAGAAGTTTTGGACAAATCAACTCCTGGTCACACTGTAACGATTCCCTGTACTCTCTCTCTCCCCACCAAGGGATAGTAACGAATGGAGTGCAGAGAAAAGTTGCAATTCCTTTTTTATATCTAAGCCCCCTTTTCCCAGTCTGGGACTGGCAGTATTCAAGCTCCTACTTGAACTGTTTCATATTTTTCTTTTTGCTGTGTTTCTATTTAAAGTGGGCCCATGGAACTGAGCAATGTCAAGAATGATGTCACACAGGGTTATGGAAGCCATGCCGTTCATGCTGATCTCACCTACTCTTTTGGAGAGGGTGTCGATCTGAGATCCTGTGGGAGAACACCTGGAACTACTCTATCACAGAAATTCTGGACTAAACCGGGGTCCCCAAGTCATCAAACGGTCATGCATCATGAAGAACTGGGAAAAGGGATAAAGATCCTTCAGAACATCATTATGATTGGACATCTTCACCCAGAGAGGATGAAACAGTGATACACAAGGAAGAGGCCTTTCTCTAAGACTCTAGATAAGGGTGAGAGGAAAAATTGTCCCAGATTGATGTGTGTTACGGAACAAAGGGTCTGGTTTCCACCAGAAAAGAGAGCCGTGATAGGACAAGATGAAGGAATTGGGAATGGATAAGGTCATAAGGAGGAGCGCCCTGAGAAAGCATTTCCTGTCATTTGGTAGGCAATTAACCAAATTCTTATATCAATAAGAAATGTAGGAATAAGTGAGGGATCAAGCTACAGAATTCACTGGGAGTTCGAGAGCTTTCCAGGCACTCTGTTGTTTAGGCTCTGTACCTGGTGGAAAGGAAGGAAGCCAGTGGACAACTAGTGCAGAGAGTATACGATGGGGGAAAGGGTGGTTAGAGAGAAGCGTACTTATTATATTTTCTAATGACATGATATTAATGTACTATGTGAAGAATTAAGAAAATATTTCAGGAGGTTCTGGGAGTGAGAAGTTGAAGGAGCCCAGAGCCCACATCATTGAGGGCAGAAGATGGCTTGCAGACTCCTCCCCTAGATTCAGGAACTCCCCTTCTCCTCCTATGTCTTCTCTCCACATCTCCCGAAGGGCCTAAAAAACCCTCACAGCAAAGAGAGCTAAAGGATAGAATTTTTTTACATTCCTACTTTTCTTAACCTGAATTTTGTCTAGGATCTTTAATTTGCCACTCCTTTCAGGGCAGTTTTGTTGCCCTCTTCACTACCATTATTTTTGCTACCCCCCACCACTACTCTAGTGCTGCCCTCCACTGGCCCTATTTCCTTTTGCTTCCTAGGTTTCTAACTGGCCTCTAAAACCCTCTTGAGAGATCCCCTGCTGCAGCTTCTGTCACGGAGCTTGCACTCCACTCCCAAGATGCTTTCATATCTTTCTTCCTTAACTCGCCAATCCTACCTTCATACTCAGAAAAATACAGACCCTTATGTTGACATATACAACCCACCCACACACACAGTTGATGTCATTGTGTCTTGGCTATTGAGATTTGTACCATCGGACTTTCAAATATGGACATCTCTTTCTGCCTCACACTGAAAGAGTATTTCTCATAATGACATGGTGAGAGCTTTCTGTTCAGGGAAAGGCAATCTTAAAGGAGAAGCTTTAAATTATACATAAATATACAAATTTTGCTCTAAGTATAATTCCTTGAATAACAGGTCTTCCCTTAATGGCCACATAAACCAGAGACGTCATCAGCCTGAAACCAGAAGAACTAGGTGGTGTGCAGCTACAGTCAATAACTGTCCTGACAGAGAATACTTGCAAGTTATAAAAATGATGGTACCCTCAAATACAGCCCTTATACTGAAAGAAAAGACCAATATGAATGTCAGAGATACTCTGAAACTTGCTCTTGAACGTAAAGTAGCTAAAGGAAATGAAAGAAATGATGAAGTAGAAGAGCTGAAGAGAAGATTTACAAAGGGCGGCTTGAGAAGACAAAGTATGATAATGACATGCGCAAAGACTTGGCGTTAGAAAAACAAAAGGGAAGAACATGCTTGGCATCTCTCAAGCTAAAGGAACTGAAGAAAAAATCCAAGCCTCGAGATGCAATAGTGAAGGATT
The DNA here is from genome assembly GCF_030014295.1 of Loxodonta africana. Taxonomy (NCBI): domain Eukaryota; kingdom Metazoa; phylum Chordata; class Mammalia; order Proboscidea; family Elephantidae; genus Loxodonta; species Loxodonta africana. The sequence continues at coordinate 830,602 of NW_026975144.1, read as the reverse complement.
GTACGGGCAAAATATTGAACAACACAGGAAGCATCAAAATAAGATGGAAAGAATACACAGGGTCACTGCACAGACACACACACACACAAAAGCATGGGTCGATGTTCAACCATTTCAGGAGGTAGCATGTCATCAAGAACTGATGGTATTGAAGGAAGAAGTCCAAGCTTCATTGAAGGCATTGGCAAAAAACAAGACTCCAAGAACTGACAGGTACCAGTTGAGATGTTTCAACAAACAGATGCAGCACTGGAGGTGCTCAATCGTCTATGCCGAATAATTTAGCCAACTGATTGGAAGAGATCCATGTTTGTGCACATTCCAAAGAAAGTGATTCAACAAAATTAAGAAACTATCAAACAATATCATTAATATCAAAACCCAGTAATATTTTGCTGAAGATCATTAAAAAGAAGTTGCAGTCAATTGGCAAAATAATTCTATTATGAAATCATTCTGCATCCCACTTTGAAATGTGGCGTCTGGGGTCTTAAATGCTAACAAGCGGCCATCTAAGATGCAGCAATTGGTCTCAACCCACCTGGAGCAAAGGAAAATGAAGAACACCAAGGCCACACGACAACTAAGAGCCCAAGAGACAGAAAGGGCCACATGAACCAGAGACCTACATCATCCTGAGACCAGAAGAACTAGTTGCTGCCCGGCCACAATCGATGACTGCCCTGACAGGGAGCACAGCAGAGGACTCCTGAGGGAGCAGGAGATCAGTGGGATGCAGACCCCAAATTCTCATAAAAAGACCAAACTTAATGGTCTGACTGAGACTGGAGGAATCCCGGCGGCCATGCTCCCCAGACCTTCTGTTGACACAGGACAGGAACCATCCCTGAAGACAACTCATCAGAAATGAAAGGGACTGGTCAGTGGGTGGGAGAGAGACGCTGATGAAGAGTGAGCTAATTATATCAGGTGGACACTTGAGATTGTGTTGGCAACTCTTGTCTGGAGGGGGGATGGGAGGAGAGAGAGAGAGGGAAGCAGGCAAAAATTGTCAAGAAAGGAGAGACTGAAAGGGCTGACTCAAGAGGGGGAGAGCAAGTGGGAGTAGGGAGTGAGATGTATGTAAACTTATATGTGACAGACTGATTGGATTTGTAAACGTTCACTTGAAGTTTAATAAAAGTTATTAAAAAAAAAAGAAGTTGCAACAGAAATTCAAGTCAGATTCAGAAGAGGGTATGGAATGAGGAATATCATTGCTGATGTCTGATGGATCTGGGCTGAAAGCAGAGAATACCAGAATACCAGAAAGATGTTTCCATGTGTTTTATTGACTATCAAATGGCATTATACTGTGTGAATCATAACAAATTATGGATAACTCTTCAAAGAATGGAAATTCTAGAACACTTAAGTTTGCTCATTTGAAACCTGTACATAGACCAAGAGGCAGTTTTTCAGAGAGAACAAGGGGCACTATGTGGTTTAAGATCAGGAATAGTTTGTGTCAGGGTTCTATCCTTTCATTACATTTATTCAATCTGTATGCTGAGCAAATAATCCAAAAAGCTGCACTCTATGAAGAAGAACGTGGCATTAGGCTTAGAGGAAGATTCATTAACAACCTACGATACGCAGATAACACAAACTTGGTGAAAGTGAAGAGGACTTGAAGCACTTAGTGGTGAATATCAAAGACTACAACCTTCAGTATGGGTTGCACCTCAACATAAAGAAAACAAAAATCTTCACAACTGGACCAATAAGCAACATCATGATAAACAGAGAAAAGATTGAAGTTATCAAGGATCTCATTTTATTTGGTTCCCCAGTCCACGCTCATGGAAGCAGCAATCAAGGAATCAAATGATGTATTGCAAATCTGCTGCAAAAGAACTCTTTAAGCTGGTGACAAGCACAGATGTCACTCTGAAGGCTAAGGTGTGCCTGACACAAGCCATGACATTTTCAAACGCCTCATACGCATGTGAAAGCTGGACAATGAATAAGGGAAACCGAAGAAGAAATGCTGCCTTTAAATTATGGTGTTGGTGAACAATATTGAGTATACCACAGACTGCAAGAAGAACAAACAAATCTGTCTTGGAAGAAGTACAGCCAGAATATTCCTTACAAGCACAGATGGTGAGTGTTTGTCTCACATACTTTGGACATGTTATCAGGGGAGACCAGGCCCTGGAGAAGGACATTATGCTTGATAAAGTAGAAAGTGAAAAAGAGGAAGACCCTCAGTGAGATGGATTGACACAGTGGCTGCAACAATGGGCTCTAGCATAATAACAAGTGTGAGAATGGCACAAGACTGGCCAGTGTTTTGTTCTGCTGTATATAGGGTCACTATAAATTAGAACTGACCTGATGACACCTAACAACAACAATACCCTGTTCGGCTTACTGCCTGTCTCTTAGTTTGCTGTACTGTGGTGGTTTGGATGTTGCTATGATGCTGGAAGCTAGGCCACCAGTATTTTAAATACCAACAGGGTTATCCATGGTGGACAGGTTTCAGTGGAGCTTCAAGACTAAGACACACTAGGAAGAAAGACCTGGAGATTTACTTCTGAAAATTAGACAATTAAACCCTTACAGATCACAAGAGAATACTGTCCAATTCACTTGCTTTGGACATGTCATCAGGACAGATTAATCAGTCCTAGAGGAGAATATCATGGTTGGTGAAGAAGAAGGCCAACAAGGCTGTAGGAGACCCTTGGTGAGATGGACTGGCACATTAGCCATAATGATGGAATCTAAATTGCTGGCACTTGTGAGGATGACACAGGACCTGGCAACCTTTAGTTCTGTGTTACCTAAGTTCACCATTAGTCGGAGTCACCTCAATGGCAGCTAGCAAAAAATTACTGTTTGAGAGGAGAACTGAGATATGAACTTGATACAATATACCAAATATTAAAATGTTCAAAGATCTCATGTTTGCTATAAAAGAATAGGAATTGAAAATACAAGTTTCAAATCGCTAGAAGGAAAAAGAAAGTAAGAGAAATTTCATCATTCCAATAAAAAAAAAAAAACAGGAAAGGCAGAATAATAATAATAAAAAAAAAGAACAGTGAATATGAAGTATAATATTGGAATTATGTCTAAATGTATGAGTAATAGCAAGAAAAAGGGATTAATACCTAAGGAAAAAACATGTACACTCAGCTTAGACTTGCAAATCCAGCCATATCTTATTTATAAAAGTTAAAACATAATGATAGAAACTTTTAAATTACGTAAATGAAGAAATTTCTACTGTCTAATGACCACATGAACAACCCTCTGCCAGATACTGTTGATACAGAAATGATTAAGAAAAGATTCCTTGCAGTCTGGTGAGAGAAACAGCCCAGTTAACAAATCAGTTATCAATTGCTGTATAACAAATGACCCAAAAATGAAGTGCCTTAAAAGAACAAGCAGTTACTTCGCTCACAGTTTTGCAGGTTGGCAGTTTGGGGTTCTTCTGGTCTGGGGCAGACTCAGCCGCTCTCGGCTGGGCGCCCTCATGTATCTGGAATCAGCCACCATGTGAGCTGGCGGGCAGAGGGCCTGAAATCTTCTCAGCTGGATTCTCTCTCTAATGGTCTCTTGTCATTTATTAGGGTGGCCTGGGCTGTTCCCATGGGTTCTCAGTGTTTGAAGAGCAGCAAGAGGGCAAGGAGGAGCCCTGGTGGTGCAGTGGTTAAGGGCTCAGTTGCTAAAGGAAAGGTAATCAGTTTGTACCCACCAGCTGCTCTGCAGAAGAAAGACATGGCACTCTCCTTCTGTAAAGATTACAGCCTTGGAAACCCTATGGGGCTGTTCTACTCTGTCCTTCAGGGTCACTATGAGTTAGAATATACTTGAGAGTGATGGGTTTCATTTTTGGTAAGAGAGCAAGTCACGATGTGTCTAATTATATTCGGTCTCTGCTTCTATTGGTCTTTACACTGTCCCAAAGGCCAAAGGAATCATAGATCAGTCCAAATTCAAGGACTGGAGGAGGAATCTTGCTCTTCAGAAAGGGAGCTGTAGGTCATATAATATGTATGGATACATACATATTAGAACATGTGGCCATTTTTGCTATCCATCACAGCATGTAAATGCAATCAAGTTTGTCCCTAGTTGTGGCAGAAGCGTTTCTTAAATACAATAGAGTGTGGAGCACGGTTGGGAAATTCTACCAGGTGTAGGGTCGGAAAGGCTCCACCAGGAAGTGATGCTTGACCTAAATTTTGAAATACGAGTGGATGGTTAGGAGATTTTCTTTTTTTTTATATTTCCAACCACTTGCTCACATTCTACCATCTGTCGTCACACAAAGCGAGCCCTCTGCTCCCATGTTGACATCTTTCATTTTCCTTCAAATCCTCACGCTCTCCTCTACCTACCAAGCACAACTTCCCAAACCCTGCCTTAAAATGTTTCAACAATTTGCTTGTTCCTTTTCTAATTGCCCCCTGGACAAAAAAGGAGATCAAGCAGAGGACAGTGGACCTTTCCCCGAGGGCTCTCCTAAGCCTCCCAGGCAGGTTGACCATAGACGTCTGGAGTCTCAGTGCTTTTCTGTGATGATGTAATCCTACCCTTTTTAGTGGCTCCAAGGGAGAAGCGTGTGGACAGGCCAAGAGGCTTCACAGGGTTTAGAGTCAGGAGGTCAAGAGAGAGTGGCCTAGACACCACCACTGAGTGATGGTACCTCCAGGCAACAGACCAAAAACTCCATTGTACATGGATGGCTACGAAGGGTGAGTCTTTTGGAAGAGTTTTCTTTTATTTAATCAATAGATATATATTGGGTATCTCCTATGGGTGGGGTTCTGTCTCACTTTCTGGGACTGCCAAATATGAGGCAGACCTCATCTTTGTCCCCAAGTTATTTACAACACATTTGGAAGACACAAATTGGAAATTGAGCATCTCCTATGACTCAGTGCTATGATGGAGGATTACTAAAAGATTACTAGGTCCTCTGAATACATAAACCAGAAGTGCAGACTGGGTACCTTGGAGGAGGAACCAGTCAACAGGAAGGGAGAGAACGTCTACTAGTCAGAGGGAACAGCCTGTGTGAAGCCTAAGTGGCAAAGGGGGCCTGAGAGGTGTTCAGAGTGGACATTGTGTTTCTAGGGCTGGAGAGATTTGATTCAGGGCCAGAGAAGAGGTTTGGGAGAAATAGCGACTCATTATACTCTTCTATTTCCTCAACTCACAGTTTCCTTCCTCTTAGATGTTGACTTCTTTAAGTGAACATTTCAATTCATTTTTAAGATATAATTTCCCTCCTCCCAGCCTCCTAGCCTCTCCCACAACAGTTGCCATATTTTTTCCTAGTGCGCTGTTTAGATTCAAACTGGGCCCTTGGAACTGAGCGATGTCAGCGATGATGTCACACAAGAGTTACTGGAAACCTTGGTGCTCACTCAGATCCCAACTGCTCTTTGGAGAGGTTGTGGGTCTGAAGTCTCCTGTGGGAGAGTGACTTTGGATACCAAATTACAAACGGTTCTGCCTAAATCAAGGTCCCCAACTTGTGAGAGTTTGGGACATCATCTCTACGTGGGAGGAGGAGAAACATCTTGCCGGTGACCATCCTTCGTGGTTCATCTTCACCCAGCCAGAATGGAGCGGCAATACGTGAGGAAGAGGCCTTTCTCTAAGGCCCGAGGTAAGGGTGGGAGGAAAATTCAGTCTGTGCGATGGGTGCTGGGCAGCAAGGGGTTTGATTCACCCCGGAAACAAGGACCACAAGGGATCACCGAGGCTTTCACCTGAAAAAACTTCCTGTCCATTAGTAAACAGTAAGAAATTATACTGTGAATAAATAAATGAAGGAATAAATATGTGAGTGAAGTATAGAATTCTACTGTCATCTGAGGGGCTTTCCGTAACAGTAGCAGACAAGTCAGATTTGTGAACTCTCCTGCTTTGTTAGTGGAAAGAACGCAGGTGGGCAACTGGGGCAGTGGGTATAGAACCAGGGAGAAGGGTGGTTACAGAGACTTGTACTTAATTTTTTCATGAGAATGAATTAATATATCATGCGAATTAAAAAAATATATCAAATTTATCAGGAGGTTTTGGGAGTGGGTGGTGTGATGGAGCACAGTACGACACATTCATTCAAGGTTCCCAGTCAATGTAAGCTGCCACAGTCCTCAGCCTGGACTCAGGCAGAAGAAGGTCCAGGAAGGCCCTGCCCCTCTAGCTCTAGGGATTTCCCTTCTCCTCCAAGGTCTCCTGACCATCTTTACCTAAGGGTTTAACATTTCTTCTAGGTAAAGACAGCTATAGTATAGATCGTTTTTTTTTCTCTTGTAATTGCAAAGTTTTATTTTTTTAAATTGTCTTGAAAATATACATAAAACATAACTGAATAATTTCTATTGTATGAGTCAGTGATACTTATTACATTCTTCAAGTCATATAACCATTCTCAATATCCTTCTCCAAACTTTTCTACAACCATTAACATAACCTCAATGCCCCAGTGGAAAAACTTCCCCTTCCCCCTGCCCACACCTGGCAACAACCAATAATCCTTGCTTTCTATATATTTGCTTATTTCATGTAAGTCAGATCATACAGTATTTGCCCTATATTTAGGGCAAATACTAACTTATTCCATTTAGCATTATATTTTCAAAGTCTAGCAGGAAAGAATTTTAAAATTCCAACTATAGCTAACCTCAGTTTCTGCTATCATTCTTAGTTATCCATTCTTTCTCCGACTAGTCTGCCCCCCCTTTGTCTTCTTGGTTGCTGCCCCATTCTGCCCTTCAGTGGCTGAGCCCTGCTTTCTGCTCCCTCCTTGATCTCTGTATCCTTCTAACCAACTGCTGGCATGTTCCATCTCTGAATCTTGTCTCTCTCTCAAGCTTTCCCTCCATCCAACGCACCCGACCTAGCTCCATCTCTTTCTGCATCCTGAACTCTGCAGTCCTTCCCACAGATTCAGAAACATACACAGACCTTTAGGTTGACACAGACAACCCACTGAGACATACACAGCGGAGGAGGCTGTGTGTTCTCCATCTGAAGTTCTCGCATCAAGGTTCTCAGATACGGCCATCTCTTTCTGCCTCACTTCATGTACTAAGGACTGGGCTTCTATTCCGAGAAAAACAATTTTCATCTTCTACTGTGGCTGGTTAAGAAGGGTGCAAGGAAGAGGTAGACATGTAAGAATCATAACTAAATATACACATTCTTCTCTTTACGTATAACTCCTCTATAAAAAGCCTTTCAGTAAAAAGAGGATGAAAAGAGGTGACCATTGCTCTGGAGTGTTTACCCTCCAAATTTACTAAGAATATCACCCGCATACAAAACATCAAGTCACACATTTATTATGAAGCTTCATGGGAATGAGGTCATTTCTAAGTTCCAAAGGAACAAATTCATTGGAATTCAATAAATGTGGAATTAAAGAAAAATAACTTCTTAAAAAATGAACTACCATAAACAGTGCCACTTTACAATGGAGACTTTGTCTTCCACAGCAGTGCCCCCATAGGGTGGTGGGTCTCTGGGGAAGAAGAAAGAAACCATGGGGTCTGTAGAGGTGGAGGATGTGGTAATGGAAAGGCCTCCAGGGGTCCCTATGACCAAAGCTTTGGAGTCACAGGTGAGAATAAGGACCCTGAAAGCTCAACTAAATTAACTCTCTATTCTCAGAGGTCTCTATCCAAGAGGAAAATGTGCAACAGTCAACAACATGCCATGAAAAAAGTCGAAGCTCCAGGCCCAGGAAGATTCCAAAACAATCTGAGAACTCTTTTCTGTCATCTTCCACCGAGCAGACCTCTCACTCCTCCAGCTACGGGGCTGCCCCAGGAAAGCCATGGGTCAGGTGTGCATATTTCACCAAGGTGCGCACGGTCAAGGGGGTGGCGGTCTCCTGGCAGACCAAAACCTCCTTTGACCCCGTGGGCAAGATGCCCCAGGTCTTTGAGGCCGAGCTCTCTGAGGAGAGCACCATCGGCTCTGCCCCCAGTCTGGCCAACACTGAGTCCCTGGTCAGCACCCTGGAGCCCTGGCAGGAGGGGCCCCAGACCTGTACCCAGGAGCCCACCGACCAAGGGGAGGAGCATGGGGAGAGACCCCGCGCAACCACCCCGGAGTGGCTGGTGACCCGTGAGCGCGGCTTCCGCTGCATGGCCTGCTGCCGCGTGTTCGAGTCCGGGGAGGCCCTCGTGGCCCATGCGGAGCATGGTGTGACTCAGGGCTTCAGCTGCCGGGTCTTCTTTGAAGAGCTGCTGGAGAGGCGGCTGCCAGGCTCAGTGCAGCGCAGGCCCAGACGCTGCCACCAGCTGGCCAGGCGTTGCCTGATGGCGGCCAAGAATAGGGAGGTGAGGGAGAAGAGAGCGGTCTGCAGACGCCTGGAGGAGCAGCTGGAGAAGCAGAGAGAAGAACTGAAGAGGCTGAGGCACCAGCTGGACAGGCTGAAGAGGCAGGAGACCAGGCTGCAGAAGGAGCAGGCACACCACCGAGGCCAGAGGGGGAAGCGCCTGAAGATGTTCTAGAACCCCAGGAATAGGAGGAGCAGGGCCTTTGGGCTGGAAACGTGGGCCCTTCAGGAGAGACCTCCATTCAGGTTCGTTTAACCCAGCCCCCCTGGAAGATCATACCCTCCTTCCACTGTGACCCTAACCCTCCCAACCCAAGTGCACAGAGAACTCCAGCCCTAAGGGGGATCTGGATGGAAGAAGCCCCAGATAGCTGACCACAGACACCAGGTCCCCTCAGAGGCTCCCCTGACCCAGGAGAGGACAGGACAGGCCTCATCTGGATGGTGAGATCTTGGGACCCTAAGGATGAGCGCAGCATAAATAGGGAAAGGGAAATGGGATTTCAGTGGGACTTGGGAGGATTGGGGGGGGGCCCTGCTGAGGTGTGATGGTGAAGGGGGTGTCACTGAGTTCTTTGGAGGAGAAGGAATCAGAGAGATGGCAGGATGTTGGGAAACATGTCTGCAGGTGAGCAGTGGACATAAAGCCCTAAACAAACAACTCTGGGTCCCTTCCCAGCAGTATAGAGGCAGAGAAAGAGGCAGGGCTTGGTAGGAGGAGAGGAGGGCAGGTTGAAGGAAAATGAACTCACCCCAGCCATGTCTTCTGGTCTCCTACGGTGAATTTGGGTTTATGACTGGGATGCATCCTTTTTGCCATATTAGGGGAATGTAAATGGGAGGTGATGTAGAAAAATCCCCCTGGGTGTTAACCGTTTCTGGATAAGAGTTGATCCAGGGCTTGCAGGATATTTCCTGTAGAGCATGTCCTAGGGGAAGGGGTAGAGCTTTGGAACTTTTTCTTCGCCTAAATCAAGCTGTACATTCCGGTTCTTGACATGTCAAACAAACTTGCTAATTTTCTTTTTGTTTTCCTGTGGTCAAATCTGACCTGTCCCGAGGTCAAAGAACTGGAAGAAAAAGGCCCTCTGAGGTGAAAGAACCAAAAGAGAGGACAGGCTTCAAACCCAGGGAGAAGAGCGAGAACACAGGTGATCAGAGGTAATGGTGGGAAGGGGCAGATTCAGGGCCAGACTCAACAGTGGACAACAAAGCCCCAGTCTCAGTCGCGACATCAAATCCCAAGTCTGGGGAAGCCCTGGACATGACCCGGGTGTATCCATCTCTCTGGGAAATGAGACCACAAGTATCACAGGGAACCCCCCAGGGGCAGAGGAATGGAGGGCAGGGCCTCTAGGATGGGCACCTCCATCCACAGTCTGTCCTGTGTGTATTCCTCAGAGTGACAGAGACGGCTCCTGCGAGGCAGAGGGTCAGAGGCAGAGAAGAACCAAGGTGTTCAGACCAGGTAAATTCTGCAGTCTCCTAAGGATCCAAAACGAAAAATCAGAGATTCTCAGAGGTATCAGGGTGGGAGGGGTTGGTATTCCCAGGCTGGGGAGAGGATGGCTGGGGAGGTGCTGCTTTCGGAAATCTTTTCATCAACATCTTTCTTCTTAAAAGCTACCTTCCCAGTTGATGTCCTCTATGATCTAGGCTCAGACCTGAATGGGGCCTAGAATGCACAAAGGCGGGTTATCCAGTGGGGCTAGGCAGGGAGGAGGTGGAAGCAGCATATCCGGGAAAGAGAATCTTCTAGAGGCGCATGAGTTACCTAGTGAATTGCACATGGCGTCCAGCCTTCTGAATTTAGCTGTAGACGTGTGCTTGCAAGACGTGTTTGAGGGGTAACTCTACTGACTTCCCAAAATTATTTTTGGTCATTTCCAGTTATAGAGACCAGAAGAACTCACTGCCTCCAAGAACAACAAGAAATCCACTGGATCTGATTATTACTCTCTGTGGTGTGCTGTCCTTCCAGTGATTCAAATCTTTTGTCTGTCATTCTGGAGAATTTTCACCTATTTTAAATATCTAACAAAACACGTTAAAATATACATATATCTATGATGTTTATGAATTTCCAAAGCTCTGAAATTGTTTTTTATCACATTTGCAAGATCACAGATTTGTATGACAAAAAAATTTATGTCAGGGTCCCACCCTCATATGTAATTTGGTCCCGCTCCCACAAGGTATCCAATGGTAATAGACACACGTGTATCCTTCCCTACACCTCTCTGCAGGGACGCATACACACAGTCACAGGTACACAAGTACATCTGCTGGGGTGTTTACTTTTATGAAAGCCTGGTCACACTCCACCCACAATGCTCTCGCCCCTTATTTCACTTAATATTCTACCTTGATTCTCTTTAAGTCATTAGATATGGCACTGACACTATATTTTTTGATCTTTTAACTTACATGAATAATTTAAATAGATGATATCAATTCAGTACACTTTATCTGGACTTCTACATGTTGTTGTCAGAAGCTATCAAGTCAGTTCTGACTCACAGTGGCCCTTTGCACCACAGAACAAAACACCACCCGGTCACGTGCAATCCTAATAATCTTTGCTCTATTTGAGCACACTGTTGCAGCCACTGTATCAATCTCATTGAGGGTCTTCCTCTTTTTCACTGGACCTCTGCTTTACCAAGCATGATGTCCTTTTCCAGGGACTGGTCCCTCCCTCTTGATAACATGGCCAAAGCCATCCTTGCTTCTAAGGAACATTCTGGCTTTCTCCCTTTAAGACAGATTTGTTCATCCATACATAACACTACTAAAATGGAAACATTATCATCCATGCTTTTTAAGTCCACTCTTCCTGCGTGTTCTACCTCTCCTCCCTCTGTTCTTTCCTGCAAGTGAATCCAAGATAATTCAGGTTAACAATGTGGTAAGTAGTCTCTCTTATCCTTGCTTAAACAAGCACACGGACTTATACACACTCATAAACATAAACAGGTATTCAAGCATATTCAAACAATTGATATTGTTTAACCCAGATGTGATCATTTTATATACACTTCTCTGCATGCACCTTGATTTTTTCAGTAATACTTCAATAATACTTCACAGAGATTTTTCCCACTCAACTACTACAACTCATTTATTGATGATGTAGCTTTACCATAAGTTATCTATCATTCAACTATCAATGTACAGTCAATGTTTGGTCAACACTAATAATAACTATCAGTTGTATACTACAGGATCTGTTTCTGTGGAATAGACTCCATAGAGTGAGATTTCCAGCTCAAAGTATGTTTTTAAAGTACAGAGCCATGGCCATGTCTTTCCCCTAGAGGCTGTCCTAAAGCACCTTTCCAGCCATGTCTCAGGGTATCCTTCTCCCCACAGCCCAGCCAGCCATAGATGGTGTTGATTTTTAAATTGTGCCAGTTTCACTGGGACTTTGATATTTTCTTAACTACCAGTGTTTTTGAGCAACTTGGACTATGTTTATTGGGCATGTGGATTTGCTGTGAACGATCAGTTTGAATTCACTGCTCATTTCTCAAGTGCTTAACTTTTATCCTTCTGTGTAAAATGGAAATTGTTATTAAGTCTTGTCATCTCCATTTCACATGATTTTCCAAATCTATCATTTGTGTATCACATTTTTGCAAGCTTTGTCCCCCAGAACGATCACTTGAGTCAGCACTGTTTATTAAATAAATATAATTTTCTCAAAATACCACCTTTGTATCAATGGTTATTGTGACTTCTTAGCAGATTTTGTTTCATTGGTCGACTTGTCAGTTTCTATGCTATGTAATATCAATTTGTTCTGCTACCTGAAGAGGTAGACACCTGTTAGTATCCTGCTTTTTCATGTTTTTCTTCTCTATACCTTTTAAAGCAGCCGCAGTGTTGCAGTGATTAAGTGCTCATCTGCTAATCCAAAGAAGGTTTGGCAGGTCGAACCCACCAGGGGGCACTGAGGGGAAAGACCTGTTGTTCTGTTCCCATAATGATCACAGCCTAGAAAACCCTATGGGGCAGTGAAATGGGATCGCTATGAGTCAGAAATGGACTCCAAGTCTCCTAACACCAGCAACATCCTCTGCTATCTACTGTACTATTTGTAGCATATGATTACTGTATACAATTCAAAAACAACTATCTTAATATTCCGACTGGAAATACATTCCACTTATATATTAGTTTTAGGGACCTCCATTTGATTGACAAGACTTCTCATTTGAAAATATGGCATATTTTTTGCATATATTCAGGTTTCATTTTATGTATTTTAGTACATTAGTTTTCGTCATAGAGGTCCTTTGCTGCTCTGGTCAAAACAATGTTTTCCTAAATATTTTACAGTTTTGAACACAGTTTGATCCAGTCAAGTAGTAGGGGAAAGAGAACGGTCTGCCCTTCTCACCCTTGCCAATTTGAGACCCTCATGTCTATACTGGAGACAAACCATTGATTGTGATGTATTTGTCTTTTATTCAGGTATGCAGTTATATCATCATTCTTTGAAAAATCTCTTATTATACTTATACTAGTTATTTAAATTTTCTAGTTTATTCCTTCACCTTAAAACTATGTTGAGTGATACCAAAATTTTTGTCTAGTTCCAAATTTATCAGAATGAGTTGAATATTAATTTTCCATTTATCTCACACCTGCTAAGTTTGGGGAAATCTATTATGCCCCAATAGATAACTACTACTCTGACCTGCTGACCATTATTGGAATCACACACAACTTGTTTCTGACGGTTAAGTCCTTCCACCTGGCCTCTGTGGAGCTGGGATCCCATGATTTGCATTGCTGCTAGGCAGCCCAGCTCCCACTAACAACCTGAGCCTATAGACGATTGTTGCTGTTAGTTGTCATCAAGTCATTTCTGACTCATGACCACCCCATGTGGGCATAGTAGAACTAACTGTTCAATAGTGTTTTTAAGGCTTTCATCCTTTAGTAGTTGATGGCCAGGACTGTCTTCCAAGGACCCTCTGAGTACGTTCAAACTGCCAAACTGCCAGACTTTCGGATAATAGTCAAGCACTTAACTGTTTGTGGCGCCCAGGGACTCCCTACAAAGTATACATATTGGTAAGCTCTGTGTTACTGGTGCTCCCTCATTCATGTCCGCATTCCTTATTCTTTTGATGAAATGGGTATCCTTCAGGGCCTCCAAGAAATGGTCTTACAGAAGACTAACACAGACATGCCCACATATTGGAGGCTTTTAATCCCTCTTCCAACATCTGACACAGCAGGTCTGGCATTTCGATTTCAGAGAATGTGGGCCATTGCCTTTTCTAAGCTTCCAAAAGCAATCCCACAGCATATTAAACCCATTTCCAGAACCCTTGCTACGGCAATAAATCCTTGTCAACAAACTCTCCTTGACCCAACTTTATACTAAATGCCCCTTGACTCAGCACCTTCAGCACCCACTCCTCAGCACACCCCCGTCCTGCTCACACAAGGCAGCCAGGTCTTGCAGCTCCTTCAGTGTACAGTCCCTCCGCCCCTCCAGCCACAACCAGCACTGCCCCCGGTGGCTATGCTGGTATCTGACAACTAAGTATCTGGACAAATGCATGGGTCACTATCTCAGGACTCTGCAAAGGAAAGTGTTGAAGGTGGATGGGGGCAGGGTGGAGCCAGAACATAAAGTATGAACATTCTAGAGGCTGAAATTAAATGACCCCAAATCTCACAGCTGCACACCCGTTGTGGACAGAAACAGCTCCGAGAGAAGCCCTCTCTCATATAAATGGGATAGAAGGTCCGCAAAGGAGAGAGACAGGCAGCTGGGTAGGTGGGCAGACACCTGAAACTCTGGCAGAGGAGAATCCTTCTCTCTGACCAGAGTATGGAAGAACCAAATATTGTAGAGAAAGCTCCATTACATTTTCTCTTTCTCTGCTGTTAACTGACACCTAGTCAATTCTACCTCAAAGGGTGAGACTTTTCAAAAGCTGATTGCCAGGCTTGTCTTCTGAGGTGCTTCTTGACAGGTTCAAACTGCCAGCCTTTTGGCTGGTTGTCCAGTGCTTTGGCCCCATAGGCAGAACCAGTCACTGATGTGCACAACAGAATGAGGAGATTAAAGCCCCAGCATTCACGCCAGTGGGCCAGGAAAGCACTCCTTCTGAACTCAGAGAGCAGAAGAGAAAGAGAAAGAGGAGACTGTGCAAGAAAGAGATTCTGCAGACTTGCCATGAACTCCTGGTTCACCCCCCAGGTGCATATCCATTGCCCTGACCCAAAGAAGCATTATCAAATCCTTTAAGACCCGCAGTATGGGTTAGAATGCCATCAAGGTTCCATACTGAGTGGCGCTCACATAGATTAGACTTTAATACAGCTGCAAAGCCTTCAAAAATTGAACTCACGTTTGAACCATAGAATACAGAAGATGGGACAGAACTTGGAGCCTGAACATAACTGGGTCAATTGACTGCTAAAAACAAAAAAATTCTCCATAAAATTTAAGCAGGACTTGTACTCTCAAAATCATAAGAAACAGATTTTAAAATGCTATTCTAATCCAAGAAATAACAGGGACACTTTTTAAATAAATGGAAAGATAATAGGTGCTATTTGCAAATGAAAATTTTACATGTTAAAAGTACAGTTGTAGAAATCAAAAATTCAATTGATATTTTCACAATAGCAGAATGGTGATGACAGAGAAAAAAACTAAATACTTGAAATAAGATCAGTAGAAAATATCCATTCTGCAAACAGAGAGCAAAATATGGAAAAAAAAATGGACAGTGCCTCAAGAACTAGACAAAAAGCTTATTTATTGGAACTCCAGAAGAAGTGGACAAAATGTGTGGTGAAGAAAATAGTATTTGAAAAAATACTGGCTGAACACTTTCCAAATGTGGTGAAAGACATAAACTTACAGATTCAAGAAGTTCAGCAAACCACAGCAAGTTAAAGAATTCCATGCCCCAATACCGTATTTGCACAAAAATATTCTGCGGGTTATAGGTTTTTTGCCAACCCAGTGGGCCTTACCCCACATCCCAAGTATATTTGTAAGTACATTACTCTAATTTTGTTTTTTTTTTTTTTAAACAGCAGCATGTAAAAAGAAAAAAACAGTATACTGTACTCACAGACACACCCAGGAGGGGAAAAACAGTTGACACACATATATATATATATATAGAACATGGGTTACTTGCATAAAAATACCATACATCATAATCAACTGCAGAATAACAAAGGTCAAGAAAATACTCAGGAAGGAGGTAGAGAGAAAACAACACATTTCACCTGAGAAAAATAATTTGAATGACTCTGTATTCACTATCAGAAGCCATGGAAGCCAAAAAAATAGATTGTGAAACATCATTTTTTCAACCCTGAAAGATGGAAATATTAACCCAGAATTCTATGTATCATGTATCTATGTATCATTACCTTCAGGAGTAAAGCACAAATAATGCCATTCTTAGGGGAAAGAAACCTGAGAGAATTCATCACCAGACTTCTAAGTGAAACACTAAAGGAAGTACTTCAGGTGGTAGACTTGGAATTTCAGTTGTATTTATGGAAAGCAGAAAACGTGGAAACTATGTGGTTAATATACTACGTCAACACTGTAGTTACTGCACAACATGGCGCTGGACAAGCCTCTTTGGAAAGTTTTTCCAGTCTCTTGGAAACGCTTGGAAATACGTCCTGGCAAATCATTATTAGAGAATGGAATTAATTTTGACAATACCTGAGAGATGTCTGCAGTCAAGTCTCGTGAATAAACTGGAAAATAAATTTACTGACTGAAACTAAGGTGGGGTAACAAAACATGAGCCTCAGTTCTTGTGTGGCCATGAGCTGGCTCTGAAGGCCAACCTTCCCCAGAGAGGCACTTCAAGCACATGGGGGGCAACGGCTTCCTGTTGTTATTGCTAGGTGCCATCGAGTGGGTTTCTGAGTCATTGTGGCCCAGTGTAAAAGGAGAACTGCCCCGATAGGGTTTCCTGGTTTGTAATCTTAACGGAAGCAGTTCGCCAGGTCTTTACTCCTTAGAGCCTTTTGGTGGGTTCAAAAAACTAACCTTCGGTTAACAGCCGAGTGCTCAAATTTGGCACCACCTGGGCTCCTTGGAGCAATGGCAGCACCACAGAATTTGGTAGAAACCTTCCCATAGGCCTTCTCTGAGAGGTAACCCCTTGCTTAAGGACCAAGTTTAGGTTTTATATATACTCATTCTACATAAAGTCTAGATAAGAACTACAGTGCTTCCTTGAGCGGACAATATGTATATGCCCTCCATAAACAAAATGTGTCAAGGGCAAAGTTTAATATTAAACCAAGGCATTTCCCGTCAGTCCTTACCTGAGAGGGTCTTCGTGAGAACTTCCTGAGACTCTTGGAAAAGGACTTAGTAGACACTGCTTCTTTTTACCTCTTCGCTCCTGAACAGAAACCTCTGCTAAGAGGTCATGCATAAAGCTCCAAACGCCTCTTCTTATCCTGAATGTAAGCCGTGTAATAAGACCAGGAACTAGGCATTCAGCTGGGTGAAGAAACCCAGGAGTACTTCCTGTCTTCAACACCTTCCAGTTCCAGCGAAATCCTGTTACAAGTCACTAGATCAGCCCAGGAGCTGGAAGACTGAAATTCCTGGTCCTCTGACAACTGGGAAGGGCAGGGTGGGGTTAGGCAGAGCCTCCTTGACCATCACTTGCCCCAAGAGGCTCTGGAGGCTGCTTCATGTTATAAGTCAAAGGCCCTTCCAGCCCAGGCACATAAGAGCAGGGGAAGACTTTGTCCATTGAAAGAAAAGATGGATACAGGAGTGGCAGGTTTTAGGGCACTCAGCATTGGTCAGCTTTGCGACTTCAGGACATCCTAGCCCATGGTCGCCTTCACGACTGGGCCTTTATAGCCTCTTCACCTCTCCGTCCTTCCCAGTTCTCTCCCAGCACCATGAGCTGTGGCTTCTGCTAGTTTCAATGATTTCAGTATTTCACCAGCTCCTCACCCCACTCAGGGGAGGCAGTTTTGCAGACTGCAGGACACAAATCCACAGTGCTGTTTACGTATCCTTCAGCAGAAACACTTCCGAGGGTACAAGTTGGCCTCAGAGATTCTGAGACCCAGGCAGAGAGAAGCCCAGGGGGAGGGTCACTGCCTGCAGGAAGTGTCAGCACTCTCAAGGGTCATGTCCCTGGGGTCGTGCCCAACTGCAGGAAAAACAAAGTGGGCTCTGAGGCTCCGTGTGCTGACCGTCCAGTACACAGGCCCTGGAAGCCTTGGAAGGATTCTGTCTTAGTCTAACCCAGCACTGGGGAAATCCTCACAGGGTAACAGCAGTGATATGCCTGGGGATCTTTATTCTAAAAGTCTCAAAGCAGTTGATACAGTCTTGTGAGGTGGGAGATGAGAAAGCTTGGGACCACCGAGAGAGGGTGGAAAAGAAGGAAGACTTTATCACTCCCCCTGTTCAAGTTTTTTTTTTTTTTAATTGCAACTGGGGCTCCAAACAGGTCTTTGTTGTTAAAGTTGTATTTCTCTGTGTTAATTTATGATCCTTAACTCAAATCTAGAGTTTCGAGCTCATTTTGATAATTGCTCTTTAGTCTGTGGAGACAGGAGTCTGCCTTCAGCCAGTGGTGAGAGTGGAAGAAATAAAGTCCCTAGTCCAGACCGGGGCAGGCTCTGCTGCTCCGCAAACTAGGGGTGCGGTCCCTGAAGAGCCCTTCTGAGGACAGCACAGGAGGGGCGTCCAGCCTGGAGAAAGGGCAGAGGGGGGTGGGGGATTGTTTGTGTGAGCAGTGTGGCCTCTGTGGCTTCGCCTTCTCCTCCTGGAAGTGCAACCTGGGGCCCTTCACGTGCGGAGCCAGAGTCCTAGGGTGACCACAACTCTCCCACCCTTTCTGGGTCACCCTCCGGACCCAAGTCCCCATACGCCTCCTCTGCCCTCCTATCCCAGCATAAGCACTGTGACTGGGCTCAGGGGTGTACCCTGGGACTTGACAACGGTAGCCTCAGGCTTCCCCTAGTTCTGGTGGGACCTGTGAGCCTAGCGGGTCTGAGTTCAGGGCAAGGCTGGGTGGGCTGGGACTCTCGCAAAAGGCTCCTGCAGCCAGCTCCTTCCTGATGCACGTGAGATTGTGGTGGGGCAGCCTCCGACCTTGCACCTCCCCTAGGCGCCCCTCTCCACACAGCCCTTCCCAGTTCCCTCCCCCCCCAACAGCCCAACCACCTCCTCCTGCCTCCTAGTTCTAGAGGAGTGCTCTTTTGATGCGCATTTGCAACTGGCACCCCATGGCCCTGCACAGAGTCAATCCAGCTAATGACCTCAACCTGAAGTGCACAACTTTGAAACTGCTAGATAGGTGGGAAATGAACAACAAAAAAAAAAGAGGAGAAACACTTAACAACAGTTACAAAAAAAGTTATATGGGACTGTATTCTCACATCATGGACTCAAAGATGCTGGGTTGTATTTTTGTTTGCAAAGAAGTCTTAGATAAGGGAATTGGTGCCAGGAAAAGATGTAGAGTCTGACTTTGGAAAAATGAGGGAATATCTGGGATTGAGTAATTGACGTGGATGAGACTGAAAATAGTGATAACAACATAACATTTAAAGATGAAATCCTAGCAGCCTAGAACATGCAGTGGAAATTTTTCTAAGTAGCACCAGAAAAGACCTTTAATCACTACACAAAATGGGTCAGTAGTTCAAGATCTCCCTAAGAAAATAGGAGGCCGAGACCACTTTCATTCAGGTTGCAGCAAACAGGCAAGAAACAGAGCATTTTAATCTTGTGCAAAGTCAGAAAAGAAGAGAAAAAGATGAGATGCTCCTCTACTTCATCCCTAAGGCTAGTTTAATATTGACACCAAATTAGACAGGGATGGTAGAAGAAGAGTTACAGGGCAAGCACACTAAGTAACTGAAATGCAAAAACCTACGTAAAATACTGGCAAAGGAAATCCACCAAAGTATAAACCATGTAATACGCCATCATCAAGGAGGTTTATCGTCAGCATGCAAGCTTGAGTGAAATTAAAGATTTAATAATTTAATTCACCATAAGCATAGATGGAAGAAGAAAAGACATGCTCACCTCAAGAGATGGGGACAAAGCAGTTGATAAAATCCAATCACACTGAGAGATAAGGACTCTGAGCAATCATGGACCAGAAAAGGAGTTCCTTAAGTTGGAAAAATACAACTGGCATGATAGTTCATGGTGAAATGTGGGACATTCTCTTTAAAATTAATTAGCATTAAAATAAGGATGCTTTCCCAATTTGAAGACTGGCGTCTGGCATCTTAAACATTAGAAAGCAGCCATCTAAGGTGCATCCATTGGTCTCAACCCACCTGGCTCAAAGGAGAATGAAGAACACCAAGGACACGAGGTGATTACGAGCCCAAGACACAGAAAGGGCCACGTGAATCAGCTACTACATCATCCTGAGACCAGAAGAACTAGATGGTGCCCGACTACTACCAATGACTGCCCTGACAGGGAACACAACAGAGAAACCCTGAGGGAGCAGGAGAACAGTGGGATGCACACCCCAAATTCTCATAAACTCATACTTAATGGTCTTACTGAGACTGGAAGGATCCCAGTGCTCATGGCCCCCAGAACTTCCGTTGCCCCAGGAAAGGAACCATTCCCGAAGCCAACTCTTCAGACATGGATTGGACTGGACAATGGGTTGGAGAGGGATGCTGGTGAGGAGTGAGCTTCTTGGATCAGGTGGACACTTGAGACTATGTTGGCATCTCCTGCCTGGAAGGGAGATGAGAGGGTGGAGGGGGTCTAGAAGCTGGCGAAAAGGACACGAAAAGAGACAGTGGAGGGAGAGAGCAGGCTGCCTCATTAGGGGGAGAGTAATTGGGAGTGTGTAGCAAGGTGTATATGCGTTTTTGTGTGAGAGACTGACTTGATTTGAAAACTTTCACTTAAAGCACACAAAAAAATATTAAAAAAATAAGGATGCTTTCTATCATTATTTATATTAAATATTTAACACTGGAGGTCCAAGCTAGAACAAAATGACAACAAAAAGAAGGAAAAGCTGCAACTGCTATTATTCATAGATTACAGAAATGCCTCCACAGAAAAATTTACAAACCATTGAAATTAATGCCAGTCAATCGTAAATATAAACTAAAAAATAAACTGCATTTCTATGCATCAGCATCAAGCCGACTCTGTTGTAGCTCTTAGTGAAAGCAGAGGACACTGATAGGGAAATAGCAGGATTTGGGTGGGCTAGACAAGGAGGGGAGAACACTATTTTACACCAGGCTTCATGTATAACCATGGGTATGTGTTAGTCATCTAGTACTGCCATGAGAAAAAAATAACACAATTGGGTGGCTTTAAAGAACAGATATTTATTTTCTCACAGTTAGGGAGGCTAGAAGTAGGAATTCAGGGCATGGCTCGTGTCTACTTCAGCTTCTAGCAGCTTCCAGCCACCCTTTCCGTTCCTGGCCTCGTAGATTATCTTCCCCTTTGTCTGTCTCCCTCTTCCCCTGTTTGTGTCTGTGTCTATTCTGCTCTTTTTGTAACTCAGAAGGGATTAGGTTTAGGACCCACCCTACACTGGTATGGCCTCATTAAAATAATTTTAAAAATCCCCTATTTCCAAATCAGGTCACATTTATAGGTACAGTAGTTAGGATTTCAACGTACCTTTGGGGTTACACAATTCAGTCCATATAGTACCCTCACCAGATATTCTAGGCTGAGAGTACAAATATGAGCAGCTGAGAGTTCTATTTTTTGTCTATATTAGTTGGCTATCACTTGTCTGAGTCCACCCATATAAACTTTGGAGCAACTTATTATGAAGGACCAGGCCAACCTTTATTAGCCATGTCCATTATACAGAAAAACGCACACATTCCCATCACTGAAGCCCTGAGAAATTCATCGATAAGGGTGGAACGGGGTTGGGACCAAGAATTGTTTCATGGCGTTGGTAACATGGCATAGCTGTCAGACATCTACGTAAAGATGTCAGGTAATAATACTGACAGCTAACACTTACTGGTGCCAGGACTCTTGTGAGGGCTTCTCCTTTCTTAAGATACTTGCTCTGCATGATACCCATGTGAGGAATGTATCATTATAAGGCACATTTTACAGATGAAGAACTCAGTACAGAGAGTTACGCTGACATTTGAATAGAAGTCATGAACCAGGAGGAGTTGAAATGTATGGAGGTGTAAACATCACATCCTCAGCTACAGACAGACAGCAACCGACTCACTGAGGCATCCTAGAGAGAGGGTGTCAATAGAGAGAGAGGACTAAGCACTGAGCCTGGGGGCACTCTGACATCTAGAAGCCGGACAGATGAACGGCAGCCAACAAAGCTCTCTGAAGTCCAGTGTGGTTCCTGGAGCATGGTCTGTCCTTTCTCTGGGCTGCATTTTACCAGTTCCCCTCCCACCCGCACTGGCTGTCCCCTTCACCATGGCAGGGACAATGGGTACTTTCACCATTGCGTCCACATGATGTAGACTATTCCTGGCACATGGAATCTTTATCTGAAATTCCACAGCAAATCTCTAGAGGCTCACGTTCTCATAGCTTCTGTCGCCTCTGCAGCCCTTGCTTCTGTCTGTCCATCTGCTGGGCTGCACCACACGGAACCAGTTATGAAATTCAAGCCCATCTTGCACTCGCCAAGGTCCTACTCACACAAAATTTGTATTAGCTTAAAAGAAAAGGTGTGTAGATAAGATACACAAGGGATTTAATTGCAGAAAACAAACCTTAAAATGAAATGGCTGAGAATGGTGGCCTCCCTTTGTAAAAAGGCGTCTCTGTACAGACTACGGGAAAATGCAGTTAAGATATGGGTCATGGGAAAAGGAGCGTTTGTAGCAATTTGGTAATCACTCAGACCACCTGTAAAAATGTTTTCATCCTTTTTCTCATACCTTACACAAAACAAAATTCCAGATGGATAGAATATTTAAAATTAAAATATGCAACCATAAAAATTTTAGAAGTTTTTATTTTCTTTTTATTGATAAAAGAGAAAGACTTTTTAAAAATCCCAAAATATGAAGGCTAAAACTGTTAAGATCTATAGATCTTTGGCATATAAAAAAGTATATGAAGAGAGTAAAAGTACAGGCAAAAAGCTGAAAAAAAGTTTGCAGGCTAAGGATTTGAATAGAGATTTCTCAAAAGCAGATACAGAAACTGTCAACAAGCACAGGAAAAGAAGCGTAACCTCATTAGTCATCAGGGAAATGCAAATCTAAACTAAAGTGCACTATTATTTCAAAACCACTAAGATGGCTAAACTCAACAGGATGGACAAGTGTCGGTGACGATGTGGAGAAGCTGGAATACCGCTGGTGGAACTGTAAAATGATCCAATTGTTTTGGAAAATGGTTTGGCAATTCTGCAGACAGTTAAACATAGAATTACCATACAACACTGCACTTGCACTCCTAGGTCTGTACCCCGGAGAATCAAAAGCATGTTCACATACAAACTTACACAGAGTATTCCTAGTACTGTTATTCGTAACAGCCAAAATGTGGAGAGAACCCAAATGTCATGACCTGATAGACAGGATGTGGTATATTCATAGACTGGAATATTACTCAGCCACAAAAAGGCACCAAGTACTGATACATGCCACAATATGGACGAACCTTGAGAATATTACGCTAAATGAAAGAAGCCAAACACAAATGACCGCATCGTGCATGATTCCATTTACATGAAATGTCCAGAACAAACCAACACAGACAGAAGTAGATTAGTGGTTGCTACGGCTTGGAGGAAAGGAGTAATGAGGATGACTGTTAATACGCCTTCATTAACAAGGGCCTTTATTTACGGGGCACTGAAAATATTCTGAAGCTAGACAGTGGTGACTGTTGTGCCAAGTCTGCCCATACACTAAAAGCCACGGTATTGTGCATATTTTCAAAGGCAGTGTTACGGCAGATGAATTGTATCTCAATAGAAGTATTTGTGATTCCTAAAAGACTAACTTTTCAATTAACATATAGAACCTATAAATCAGTAGGGAAAAAACAATCCAATTTTAAAATGTCTCCCTCCAAAGCAAAGGGAAGGGGGTACATTCCATCCACACAGCTTATTTTTTTATCTCTTCATTATTCAAGTTCTATTCTCATCTTATGTAACTCTAAATTATACAAATAATTGTCTCCATTTTCCTTATCCCTGTTTTCACTATTTAACTAAATAAAGACAGCAACACAGTGTTTTTTTATAAAAACCCACCCACATTCACTCAAATCATTTTTTAGCACTTCTTAGGCGCCAGGTACCAGGATACTCTGACAAACACAACAGACAAGTTCCTTCCTGCATGGGCCTTCTATTTTTGTGAAGCAGGCAGATCATAAACCAGCCAACCAGCTCTTAATGTAACCTAACATTAAGGAGGGAAACGTAATTTTGGAGCTATCTCAAGCTGTTGTCTCTCTCACAAAGATTTCTCCGAATCTAGTGAAAAGTAAACACCTCGAAGGAACTCTGTGGGGCCAATAAATGTGAAAAAGCCATTACATTTCAGTTTTGTTTTGTTACTTTCACCTGGTACTTTGTCATCATTTTTTAATAACACGATTATGGAGCTGACATCAAACTCTCACCACTTGGCTGAAAGAAAAAACCAAACCTGTAGCCATCTAGTCAATTCTGACTCAGAGACCCTATACGACAGAGTAGAACTGCCCCATAGGGTTTCCAGGGAGCAGCTGGTGTTAGGACACAATTCCCTTTTATAAGAATCTGAAAGCTGTTCACTGTGGATGTGGGAGGGACTCAGTAACACTTGCAGAGATTTCCACATGGGTGGGGTGCTCTAGTGTGAGCATCGGGGGAATGGACCCCATGTGCACTTTGCAGCCTTCTGCAGATTATGACACAACAAACATTCACTCTTCATCGTCCTACATCTTGGAAGAGAACAGAGGGAATTGTTAGGCAGGACCCTTCGAAAATGCAGGGCAAGAAATTTTATTGCAACATTAAATGGAAAATAAAATCTTCCTACATTTTTCCTCCTTCCCTACCTCATTTCAAGGAGATAGCTGGACTCACAGTGTTGAAGTTCTGAAACTTCAAGACTCTGAAGAGTCTGTGGTAAAAGCCTCAGCTCACTGGGGTGATCACACTGAGTGGACTGGAGCCCAGGGGAAGAGTGACAGTCAGATAGTAGGGTCCTAGACATTGGGAGGAGTAGGAGCTCCTTCTTGATAGTGCCCTGGAGTAGGTTACAGCACCTCAAAGGCTGATGCAGGCACATAAGTAGACAAACCCTGTTATGCTGTTGACAGCCCCACCAAGGTTCTCATGCTCCAGCTGAGAATGGAAACAGCTGAACGAATGCTTCTAGAGAGATCACCCACATAGGCTGAGGCAATGGGTGTGTTGAAGGTCTTCTCCAAGCACTGGTCCTTCATTAAAAATAGACCCTGGGAATTACTGCATATCTGGATGAGGGAGTACCCTAAAAGTAAGTGAGGTTAAAAACTCCCCTCAATTTTGTAAGCAGGTAGTTCTGAGCCTCAATTCATTTTATTTTTTAAAAAATCATGCTTTTTTTCATACATGATTTTGTGCAGACTCGCACATAAAATTCGTATTACTAATTCATGCAGTAAGTCAACAAAGATTTCCTGTATAAACAGCTACATGTCAGACCCTAGACCAGATGCTCTTGGTGATGAAATGACTTAGAGAAGTTGCCTCACTGCCTGGTAAGAGAAACGGCCAAGTCAACAGGTGTATCAGTCACGTATTGCTGTGTAACAAATGACTCCAAAAGGTAGTGTCTTAAAAAAACAACCATTTACTAAGCTCACAATTTTTCAGGTTGTCACTTTGGGGTTCTTCTGATCTGGGCCAGCCACAGTGGCTCGCAGCAGGGCTTACTCATGTGTCTACAATTTGATTCCAGGTCACCTGCGAGCCAGTTTCGTAAAATCAACTCAGGGAAACCGCTGGATCCTCTTTCCAATGGTCCCTCATCATTCAGCAGGCTGGCCTGGGGTCATTCCCACAGGTTCTCAGGGTTTAAGAGCAACAAAAGGGCAAGACTCAATGTAAAATCTTTTCAATTCTCTCCTTGTATCATCTCTGCTACTACTTCAATGGCTGAAGCAACCGTAAGGTCGGCCTTCAACAGGTAGAAGAAGACTCCTACTGCTAATGAAAGGTGTTCTGGAGTCTCATAGAAGGCATGGGCACAGAGAGAGGAAGAATGTGTAGTAAATGCAATTGTGTTTTATGCTGTGGTAAAGGGTTTCCTGGGTACAATGGAGTACAGAGCAAGAAGTGGACTCATCTACCAGGAGAAGATTCAGGGAAGACTACAACCAGGAAGTCATACCTGAACCAAGTTGGGAATATGACTGAATAGTTAAGGGATGAAAAAAGGCCGAGCATCCAGGAAGCCCCAGGTATTTTCCACAGGCTTCAGTAAAAGGGGAAGGATGGCTTGATGAGAAAAGTCTGAGGAAACAGGGTAAAAGCACTGGGGGATTTGTTACATTTGTGAACAGGCACAGATTATCTTTTGTTCTATTGTTTCCCTACCATTCCTGCCTCTTCTGTCCTTTGGGGTCACACAAAACAAGCCCCTACCATCCCCATGTTGGAATTTTTATTTTCCTTGGAGAAGTCTCCTCCTTCCTCATCACCACCCCAACCTTCTTAATTTCTTCCTCAAATGGTCTCCCCATTTGCTGGTTTCTCTTCTAAATGGCCTCCTAAACAAAAGCAGAGTCTGTCATGGGCTTTCCCCAAGTCAACTCCCAAACTTCCCATTCTGGCTGACCACAAAATTCCTGAGTCTTAGGGCTTTTTGGTAAGTCATAAACCTCATCTGTTCCAGTGGGGTCAGTTTTCTTCACCTCCACACTTCACCAGGGAGAGTAGGCCAGCAGATGGGAAGGGAGAGAACATCTCCTAGTCAGAGAGCAGAGCCTGTGTGAAGACTCAGAGGCTAAGGAGACCTAAGAGGGGCTCAGAGTGGACATTTTATAACCAGAGCTGGAGAGACATGATTCCAACAGAGTCAAATGAGAGGACTGGGAGAAAGCAGCTGCCCATGATACTGTTATCATTCCCTGTGCTCTCTTTACCCACCAAGGGATAGTAACCCCTTACACGGCACCGAAAAGTTTCAATTCATTTTTAGTATCTAATCTCCTTCTTCCCACATTGGCACTAGCACTTCTCAAGCGCCTACCTGACAGTTTCATGTTTTTCTGGTTGCCGTGTTTAGCTTCAAACTGGGCCCATGGAACTCAGCAGTGTCAGCAATGATGTCACACAGGATTACGGAAGCCTTGGTGCTAACTCAGATCTCAGCTGCTTTTTGAAAAGGGTGCCAACCTCAGGTCTTATGGGAGAGAAACTGTAGCTACTGAATCAAGGAAATTCAGGAGCAAGCCAGAGTCCCCAGGTTATTAAAGCTTCCTGCTGGGAGAAGGGATAAAGGTCCCTCAGAAGACCATTATGTTCGGACATCTTCATCCAAGCAGGATGAAACAGTGATACACGAGGAAAAGGCCTTTCTCTAAGACTCCAGATAAAGGTGAGGAAAAGTTGTCCCAGATTGATGAGCGCTACAGAACAAAAGGTCTGACTTCCACCAGAAAAGAGAGCCATGGTAGGACAAGATGAAGGATTTGGGATGAATGGATAAGGTCATAAGGAAGATTCTCCTGAGAAAGCACATTCTGTCATTTAGTAGATAATTAACCAAAGTTTATTTTGTCAATAAGAAATATAGGAATAAATGAGGGATGAAATGAAAGAATTCAATTGTAAGTTTGAGAGCTTTCCAGAATAGCTGCAGAAAAGGCACTCTTTTGTTCTGGATCTGAACATGGTGGAAAGGAAGGAAGCCAGTGGGCAACTGGGGCAGAGAGTATAGGATGGTGGAAAGGGTGGGTTGCAAGAAGCGTACTTCATTATTATACTTTCTAATGAGATGGAATTAATATACCATGTGAAGAACTAAGGAAATTTCTCAGGAGGTTCTGGGAGTGGTAGGTTGAAGAGGCCAGAACCCACGTCATTGAGGGCAGAAGAAGGGCTGTAGACTCCTTCCTAGATCCAGGAACTCCCTTTCCCCTCCTGTGTCTCCTGCCCACCTCCCTCAAGAGCCTAACAACCCCTAACCACAAACATGGCTACAGGATAGAATTTTTTATTTTCCTACTTTTCTTAACCTGAGCTTCATCTAGGATCAGTCATTTATCACTCTTTTCAGGCCAGTTTTGTTGCCCTCCCCACTACTATTACCTCTGCTGTCCTCCTCCACCCAGTGTTGCCCTCCACTGGCCCTGCTTCCTGCTGCTTCCTGCTTTTCTGACTGGCCTCTAATACCCTTTGAGAGATCCCCCACCCCATCTTCTGTCTGTCACTGGAGCTTACACTCCCCTCCCAAACTCCTTCTCTTTCTTCCTTAACTCGCCAATCCTTCCCTCAAACTCAGAAAAAAACTGACCCTTAAGCTGACATATACAAGCCCCGCTCGCCCACACAGGAGGCATGGTTGTGATTCAGCTACTAAGGTTTGTGCCATCAGACTCTCAAATACGGACATCTGTTTCTGCCTCACCCTGAAGGACATGGTAATGGGCTTCTGTTCAGAGAAAGGCAATTTTAATCTCCTGGTGTAGGCTAGTTAAGGGTACGAGGAGAAGTTTTAAATTATACAGAAAAGTACAAATTACGCTGTCTCTTTAAGTATAATTCCTTCTGTGAAAATCCTTCCCTTAAAAGGAGTATGAAAACAAGTTACAAAGAGGAGACCCATTCTCCTGTTTCAATGTTTACACTCTAAATTTACTAAAAAAAATAACTTTCATAGAAAACAGTTTTTAGAGAAACCATGTATTATCATGAAGGTGCACAGCATGAGGTAACTTCCATATTCCACAGGAGCAAATTCACTTCCATCCAACAAACGCAAAAAAAAAAAAATTTTTTTTTAATGTGGCGATCCTCTGTTTATATTATAAACTATCACAGGATAAACCTTCGGCTGCTAACTAAAAGGTTTGGCAGTTGGAATCCACCAGCTGCTCCTTGGAAACCCTATGGGGAGTTCTACTCTGTCCTATAGGGTTGCTATGAATTGGAATCTACTAAAAGAAAACTGGGAGTTTTATTTTTAAATCAATGTATTATAATTTTTGGAAAAACGATAGACTTTTGCTATAAGGTAGTACCATCGCTGAAATTTTCTGGAGGAGACTTTATTGCCCAGAGTAAATTCCCTAAAGTATGGTCGGTGCCTGGGGAAGAAGAAAGAAACCATGGGGACTGTGGAAGTGGAGGATGGTGGTGATGGAGAGGCCTCCAGGGATCCCTAGACCAGAGACTTAGGTCACAGTTGAGACACCAGAGCCCAGAGGGCTCATGTAAATTAACTCTCCATTATTGCAAGTCTCAACCCAAGAGGAAAGTGTCACTCAGGGTAGAACATGAGAACAAAAAGCCCAAGTTCCAAGCCCAGGAGGATTCCCCAAGTATCAGCGAGGCCTTTTGCATCAGCTTCCACTAGGCAGAATTCCCACTCATCAAATTACTCCAGAGATCCATAGGTCAAGTATGAGTATTCTACCCAAGTGTGTAAGGTCAAGGGGTTAGCCATGGTCTGGCAGACCAGACCAAAACATCTCACACCCCTGTCGGCAAAAGGCCCCTGGTCTTGAGGCCGAGTTTTTGAAGAAAGTGAGTGCCATCAGGTCTGCCCTCAGTCTAACCAACACTGAGTCCCTGGTCAGCATCCTGGAGTCCTGGCAAGAAGAGCCAGGCACCTCCAGGAGCATCTGGAGGAGAAGACAGGGGCTGAAGAGGCTACCACACCTACTGGTGCTGCTACACATGTCAGAGACCTGGCTGCAGAGGGTGCAGGCATGGCCTCAAGGTCAAAGGAGAAAGCGCCTGAAGACGTGCTAGGACTCTTAGACTGAGAGGAGCAGGATGTCTGGACTGCAAAATATGCACCCTTCAGGGAAGAACTTCATTCAGGCTTCTTAAACCCACCTCACCTGGAAGATCCACTCTTTTAGCCTTGTGCCCCTTCCACGACCCCTCAAGTACATGGAGAGATCCAGCCCTAGTGCACCAGGGTGGAAGAAGCCCCAGGATAGCTGTCCAAAGACATGAGGTCCACTCCAAAGCTCCCCCCGCCAAGGAGAGAAGAGGACAAGACTCACCTGCAGATGAGGTCTCAGGGCCCTGAGAATGAGCACAATGTTTGTAAGGAAAGAGAAATGGGATTTCAGTGGGACATGGAAGTCTGAGAAAGAGCCTCTGCAAAGATAGCTCTAACGGAGGTGTGATTGTGAAGGTGGGCTGGTCACTGAGTTCTTTGTAGTACAAGGTACCAGACAGAAGCCAGACTCTGGGGGGAACCTGCCTGCCGGTGAGCAGTGGGCTTAAAACCCTAAACCAATGAGAATCGAATCCCTTCCCAGCAGCTTCTGCACAGATCAGTGATGTTTGCTTGGTCTTTCTCTTTTCTGTGGTCTAACCTGATCTGTCCTGAGATCAGAGAGTTGGAATAGAAAAGCCTGACTGAAATGAAATGAGCAAAGAGAAGACAAGGCCTCCTAAATCTGGTGAAGACAGAACACAGATAACCAAAGGTGAGGACGGGAAGAAAGAGATTGAGTTCCAAGTCCCATCCACAGTATCCCAGGGCCTGGGAATCCCTGGAAGTGCCAGAGGTGTGTACTCCCTGGGAGATGTGACCCCAAGTGTCGGAGGAAGCCCTACGGAGCAAGGAAGGGAGGGCAGGGACTCTAGGATGGGCACTTCCATACAGGCTGCCCATGTGAATTTCTCAGAGTGACCGTGACAGATCCTGAGAGGGACAGTTTGAGGCAAAGGAAAGTAAGTTTTCTGAAGAGGGGTGAATTCCACAGTCTCCTGATAATGAAACAGAAATCCCGTCCTGCTCAGAGGTACTGAGTAGGAGGGATTGTGAATTCCCATCCTGCACAGAGGCTGGCTGGGAAGTTCGACTGTCTAAAGACAATGTGGCCAAAGTCTTTTTTATCTTTCAAAGATGTATCTTCAACTTCCTGCAAATTCAATCCTGGAAAAAAGCCTAGAATATACAAGTGTGGGTTTTTCAGGACAGCAACAAGGGAAGAAGGTGATAGTGGCATATCAGAGAAGGAGAACAACAGTCTAATAGTCCCTGTGTTACTTAATGAATCACACATGGTGTCCAGCATTCTTCCTTATCTGTAGACATGTAAATGCAGTAGATGTTTTAGCAATAACTGAATTAATCCTCACAGAATTCTTTTTGGCCATTTCCAGGTACAGAGACCAGAAGAAGTCATTAGTTACAAGAGCAAGCAATAATTCGCTGGTCTGAATTTTGTTCAATTTCTGTGTTTGCCCTTCATAGATTGATAAAAGTCTCTGAATCTGGCATTGAAGACAGTGTTTTCTCTGTTGTTGTGGATTGAATAGTGTCCCCCAAAATGTGTGCCAACCTGGCCAGACCATGATTCCCAGTATTGTGTGGTTGTCCTGCATTTTGTGATCTGATGTGATTACTTATGTGTTGTAAATTCTAACCTCTGTAATGTTAATAAGGCGGGATTAGAGGCAGTTAGGTTAATGAGGGAGGACACAATCTACAGGATTAGGGTGAGTCTTGAGTCAGTCTCTTTTGAGATACAAAGAGAAGAGTGAGCGGAAATGAGAGGGACCTCATACCACCAAGGAAGAAGTGCCTGGAGTGGAGCACGTCTTTTTGACCCAGTGTCCACGCGCTGAGAATTTCCTAGGCCAGGGGAAGATAGAAGACAAGTACCTTCCCCCAGAGCCACAAAGAGAGAGAGCTTTCTCCTAGACCTGGTGCCCTGACTTCAAACTTGTTGCTTCTTAAACTGTGAGAGAATAAGTTTCTGTTTGTTAAAGCCATCCACTTTTGGTATCTCTGCTATAGCCACACTAAAAAAAAAAAACTAGATAACTACAAAACACATATATAAAATAGTCAAAAGAAAAAAAGTTTCAAATACACACACATACACGTATGATGTTATTAAACTTTAAAAGCTTTTACATTCTTATAACACATTTAACAATAGAGATTTGTATATAGAAGTTATAATAAGAGCCATCCCCACATAAGTATATTGTACCTGCTCCCCTGAAGTGTCCAGTGTCCAAAGATACATATGTACCCTTTTACACACTTCTTTTTGCCGGGACACATGTAAGTACATTCATTTGTTTGTTTTTATGGAAATTAGGTCACACTCTATCCATGTTTTTCTCTGAATCACTCTTCACTTGGTCAATATCATGAGTCAGAATCAGGGCAGGGGCTGACTGCAGAACAGATGATCAGTTGCTCATATTCACGTTCAAGTTGAAGCTGAAGAAAATTAAAACAAGTCCATGAGTCAAAGTATGCCCTTGAGTATATCAAACCTGAATTTAGAGACCATCTCAAGAATAGATTTGATGCACTGCACACTAATGATCGAAGACCAGATTAGTTGTGGGATGATAGCAAGGACATCATATATGAAAAAAACAAAAAGTCATTAGAAAGACAGGAAAGAAAGCAAACACCAAAGAGGATGTCACAAGAGACTCTGAATCTTGCTCTTGAATGTACAGTAGCTAAAGAGAATGGAAGGAAAAATAATGTAAAAGAGCTCAATAGAATACCTGAAAGGGAAGCTGGAGAAGACAAAGTATGATAATATAATGTGAACAGATCTGGAGTTAGAAAACCAAAAGGGAAGAAAACACCTGGCATTTCTCAAGCTGAAAGAACTGAAGGAAATATTCAAGCCTCTAGGTGCAATACTGAAGGATTCTATGGGCAAAATATCGAACAACACAGGAAACATCAAAAGTAGATGGAAGGAATACAAAGACTCAATACACCAAAAACAATTGGTCGACGTTCAACCATATCAGGAGGTAGCATAGGATCAAGAGCTGATGGTACTGAAGGAAGAACTCCAAGCTGCACTGAAGGCATTGGCAAAAAACATGGCTCCAGGAATTGATGGCGTACCAAATGAGATGTTTCAACACAGGGACGCAGTGCTGGAGGTGCTCACTTGTCTATTCCAATATATTTGGAAGACAGCTACCTGACCAAATGACTGAAAGAGATCTATATGTGTGCCCATTCCAAAGAGAGGTGGTCCAATGCAATGCGGAAATTATCGAGCAATGTCATTAACATTACATGCAAGAAAAATTTTGCTGAATTTAATTTAAAAACAGTTGCAGCAGTACACAGACAGGAAACTACCAAAAATTCAAGCTGGATTCAGAGGAAGACATGGAACGTGGGATATCATTTCTGATGTCTGATGGATCTTGGCTGAAAGTAGAGACTATCACTAAGATGTTTACCTATTTTTGTTTACTATACAAGCACACTCAACTGTGTGGCTCATGACAAATTATGGATAGCTTAGCAAAGAATGGGAATTCCAGAACACTTAACTGTATTCATGCGGAATATCTACGTAGACCAAGAGGCAGTCATTTGAGTAGGGCAAGGGGATACCGTGTGGTTTAAAATCAGAAAGTTATGTGTCATGGTGGTATCCTTTCACCATACTTACTCAATCTGTATGCTGAGCAAATAATCTGAGAAGCTGGTCTGTAAGAAGAAGAACATGGCATCAGTTTTGGAGAAAGATTCACTAACAACCTATGATACGCAGCTGATACGACCTTGCTTGCTGAAAGTAAAGAGGACTTGAAGCAGTTACTGATGAAGAGCAACCACTACAGCCTTCAGTATGGATTACACCTCAACATAAAGAAAACAAAAATTCTCACAACTGGACCAGTAAGCAACACCATGATAGAGAAAATACTGAAGTCATCAAGCATTTCATTTAACTTGAATCCATAATCAATGCCCACAGAAGCAGCAGTCAAGAATTCAAACAATGTATTGCATTGGGCAAATCTATTGCAAAAGACCTCCTTAAAGTGTTGTGAAGGAAAGATGTCACTTTGAGGACTAAGGTGTGCCTGAGCAAAGCCATGATATTTTCTATCACCTCACATGCTTGAGCAAGTTAGACAATGAATACGGAAAACCAAAGAACTGATTCATTTAAAATATGGTGTTGGCAAAGAATACTGAATATACCATGGACTGCCAGAAGAATAAACAAATCCATCTGGGAAGAAGTACACCAAGAATGCACCTTAGAAGCAAGGATGGCGAGACTTCGTCTCACGTGCCTTGGACATATTTTCAGGAGGGACCTGTCCCAGGAAAGGCTCATCATGCTTGGAAAAGCTGAGGGTCAGAAAAAAAGAGGAAGGCGCTCAACAACATGAACTGACACAATGGCTGCAAGAATGGGCTCAAACATAGCAATGATTGTGAGGATGGTTCAGGATCAGGCAGTGTTTCATTCTGTTTTACACAGGATCGATGGCCTCTAACAGCCACAACTAACATACGTAAGCATATATGGGTGTGTGTGTGTGTGTGTGTGTATACCCATTGCCGTCGAGTCGGTTCCAACTCATAGTGACCCTACAGGACAGAGCAGAACTGCCCCACAGAGTTCCCAAGGAGCGCCTGGTGGATTAGAACTGCTAACCTTTTGGTTAGCAGCTATAGCTATTAACCATTATGCGACTAGGGTTTCCATATAAAAAAAAAAAAATTTTATATATATATATATATACACACACATACACACACGTATATATACACACCCTCTTTTTTTTTTCATATATATGTGTGTATATATATATTCTGTTCACCAGTTTTGCATCTCTAGAGATCCCAGGCTAAGACATTTGGTACCTACACTGGTTCCAGAGGAACCAAATCTTAAGGATGAGTTTTCTGAATTGATTCTCAAGTCTGGCTAATCTTAAAGGCACTGATGACTGTCTCCAGTAGTAAATAGGTTACTGCTAATCCATGGTGGGAGGTGACAATAGAAATACGCAAAATACTACTACAACTGGATCAAATATTTGTGAGAGACAAGGCTCTGCCTGATTACATATTTGATACTTTTCTATAATTTTGTCAGAATAAGAATAATAAGGAAGCTGCTTGGTTGGTCCTGCTTTTGCTAGCCACACTGGTGAATGAAAGAAATGGACTCAAAGCTCAAGCACCACATACAAGATCTGAAAGCTGCCACTTGTGCCCAGAAAGAAAACCATATTTCTTATAGTAACAAGGTTAATGCTGCCAAAAATAAACTCAGATTCTTATCATAAGAGTGACTGAATTAAAGCGCCAGTTGAATATCCAACCTCAAATGGTTTCTGAAGTTAAAGTAAGGGCACTGATTGGGAAGAAATGGGATCCTGAAACTTGGGATGAGGACATATGGGCAGACAGTCAGGAAGCGGGGGACAATGAACCTCCAATTTCTGTTGAATCGCTCTTCCTAACAGAACCAGACCTCTTACTCCCATCTGAAGAGATTCTCTAACTTTGCCGGCTAAGCCACCCTTCCCAGTAAAACCATTATCCCTTCCACCTCCATCTAATGAGATTACCCTCAGCTGTGCCTGAAGTGTCTTGTTTGAGTTGTCTCCTGGGGTGGTATCTGGGGCATTGCCTGGGGCATCACCTTAGGCAGATGTCTTATAAGACACGGCTGAACATCCCACTGCCACTGCCCATTTTTGCTTCTAGACCTATACCTAGACTTCAGTCCCAACAAGCCCCAAAAGGTGAGCTATGAAGTGTGACCCAGGAAAAGCTATGCTAAACTCCAAAAGAACTGCTTGATTTTTCTAATATATACATACAGAAACCTGGTGAATATGTGTGGGAATGGCTATTATGGGTGTGGGATAACGGTGCAAGCAACATAAAGGTGGATTAGTCTGAGTTTATTGATATAGGCCCAGGAAGCATAGATTCTTCATTCAGTGTTTCAGCTTGAGAGGTTAGAAAAGGATCTCATAGTTTATTTGTCTGGTTTACTGAAGCATGGATTAAGTGGTGGCCTAAAATAAATCAAGTGGAAATGGCAGATCTGCCATTGTATACTGTAGGAGAAGGTATCCAAAGGCTGAGGGAAATTGGAATGTTAGAATGGATTTATTAGGCTGGACCCACAGACCCACACACGGAGTGCCCAGAGGGCTCTCTTTTTACCATAGCAGTGAGGTACAAATTTGGGGAGCAAGCCCCAGCATTATTGAAGACTTCTGTGGTTGCTATTTTATGTAAGTAAGAGTCCACAGTGAGAACTGCCCTAACTGAATGAAGACACCTGACTACAATGCAGTTGACTGGACCCCATGGTGGTAGCAGCCAAGTGGTGGCACTCAATCAACAAAGACAAGGTGGGTGTGGTTACCATAACAGACAGTAGAGTCAAAGCAGTAATCAGAACAGTCTGCTCGCATGGATTTATGGCATTGGCTACTTAGTCATAGTGTCCCTGGGAGCGAAAGAGCTGGGAAATGTACATCTCCTGGTACCTAGTGTCTTAGATATCTAGTGCTCCTGTAACAGAAATACCACAAACGGATGACTTTAACAAAGAAAATTATTCCCTCACAGTCTAGGAGGCTATAAGTCCAAATTCAGGGTGCCAACTCCAGGGGAAGGCTTTTTCTCTCTGTCACTCCTACGAGAAGGTCTTTGTCACCAATCTTCCCCTGGACAAGAAGGTTCTCAGCACAGGGATCCTAGGTCCAAAGGATGCACTGCTCCTGACACTTCTTTCTTGGTGCTACTGAGGTCCCCCTGTCTCTCTGCTCTTTTCTCTTTTATATCTTAAAAGAGATTGACTTAAAACACAACTTAATCTTGTAGACTGAGCCCTGCCTCCTTATCATAACTGCTTCAAATCCTCGATCATTAACATCATAGAGGTATGATTTACAATACATTGGAAAATCACATCAGCTGACAAAATGGTGGATAATCGCACAATACTGAGAAGCATGGCCTAGTCAAGCTGATATATACATTTTGGGAAGACAGAATTTAATCCGTAACACCTAGTATGCGGCTATCGACCTGTTAATGCCTTTTTCTCCATACCTGTTTCGAAGTATCACCCGAAACAGTGTGCCTTCTCTCTGACCTAAGTATATAAGGACCAAATAATGTACAGGAATCTCTGTTACATTTTCTCCATCTTACCATTATTTGGCCTCATACGCAGACCCAGTCACTTAATTGTGCAGCAGAATGAAGAGATTAAAGCCCCAACATTCTTGCCAGTGGACCAGGAAGGTAGCTGCTCAGACATCAGAGAGCCTCAGAGAGACAGAGACCAGGCGGCTCAAGAGGGGGATACCATAAAGTTGTTTTTCATACCCCTCCCCACTCCCACAGTTGCATATGCTTTGCTCTGACCCTAAGAAGTAGATCAATCCTTTGAGAACTGCATTATGGGTTAGAACACCAACAAGGTCCCAGACTGAGTGACACTCCCATAGATTACATCCAAATATCACTGCAAAGTCTTCAAAATCTGAACTGACATCTGAGCCACAGCACACAGAAGTTGGGAAAGAACCTGCAGCCTGAACATAACTGGGTCAAGTGATTCCTAAAACAAACAACATTGACATTTTCTGTAAGATTGAAGTAAGACACAGTCTTGGAATCACAGACAAAAACTTTAAAAAGCTACTTTAACCATGCTCAAAGAAGTAACAGGCACAACTTAGAAAAATAGAAAAATACATAGAAACCATTCACAAATGAAAATTTTAGACAGGAAAAACAGAAAAATAGAGATAAAAAATTCACTTGATCAGCTCTACAGCGGAATGCTGTTGACAGACAAAAGGATCAATGAGATGAAAACAGTTCAATTGAAAATATCCAATCTGAAAACAGAGAACAAATATTGAAAAAAAATGAACAGAGCCTCAAAAAAATTCAAAAATATCTAACATTTATTTATTGGAATTCCATAAGGTGTAGAAAAAATATGTGGTGTAGAAAAAAGTATCTCAAGAAATACTGGCTCAACACTTTCCCAATTTGTTGAAAGACATAAACTTACAGATTCAAGAAGCCATGCAAACTCCAACAAGTTAAACTCACATAATTTTATGCCCAAATGCCTCATTGTCAATTGTGGAATAACAAGGACCAAGAAAATATCTTCAAAGAAGCTAGAGAGAAAACAACTCATCTCACACAGGAGAAACAATTGGAATGACTCTGTATTCATCATCAGAAGCCATGGAGGCCAAAAGGCTGTGAAAACAACATTTTTTTCAACACTGAAAGAAAAGAAACATTAACCCAGTGTTCTATAGGCTGTTATTTCCTTCATGAGTAAAGGAAAAATATTGACATTCTCAGGTGAAAGATGCTTAAGAGAATTCATCGCCACCAGACTTGCTCTAAATGAAACACTAAAGGAAGTTCTTCAGGTGGCAGGCTTGGAATTTCAGGAATCATGGAAAGCAACAAAGTGGAAAGTATCTTCGGAAGTTCGCCCTCCACCAAAGATTAGACAGGTCTATAAAACAAACAACAACACACGTGAAGAAAGTGTTTCTTAGTTCAATCATGTGTATGAGACCAAAAGTACAAAACCAGCCCAAAAGCACTGAAAAGAGGGCAGGACGGAACAGGAATCATGGCGGATGGAAACGGGGAACTGGAGCATAGGAGAGGACAATATTGACACATCATGAATATTGCAACCAATGTCACAAAACAATTGTGTATAAATGGTTGAACAAGAAAGTAATTTGCTCTGTAAAGTTTCAAATAAAGCACAATAAAAAATTTAAAAAAGTGGTAGGTATCTCGGTAAACATATTATGCCAACCCTGTTGTCACTGTACAACATGGCGCAGGACTCCCCTCTTTGCAAAGACTTTCTAGCCTATTGGAAAAACTTTGGAATATACTCTTGGTGGCACATTAGTATTAGAGAATGGGGTTAATTTTGAAAATATGAGATGTCTGTACTCATGCCTGGTGAATAAACTGGATAATAATATTTTCAGAGCGAAATGAGATGTTCTAACAGAAAAATAGGCCTGAATTCCCACGTGGGCCATGAGCCTACTACTCTGAAGGCCTTTCCCAGAGAGGCATTTCAGGCACTTCTAGAGCAGCAGGAGCGCTGGGGAATGCAGGTGTCAACCTCCCCCAGGGCCTTCTCTGAGGGGTAAGTACCTGCTTTAGTACTGAGCTTAGTGGTTCATAAATTGTCATTCTGCATAAGGTCTTCAGGTTCAAGTCTGTAATCCAGCTGGGATTCTGTGTGTGCTGCATCTGTGCATCAAAAGAACACGCTTCTAGAAGCAGAATGCCAGGACAGAGGCGGTTGGGCAGTTGGCGTTGGGGGGTGCTGCGCAGACAGGGGTGCCCGAGGGAGGCACAATATAGTCATTCTGCAGGAGGTCTAGTCCTTCTGCACAAGAATTAGAATGCTTCTCAATGCACAACAGTTTACATGCAGGACATAAACAAAGTTACTGAAGGACAAAGTTGAATAGTAAACCAAGCCGCTCCCTGTCAATCCTTACCTGAGAGGGTCTTCATCAGGACTTCCGGGGATGGAGAAGGAAACAGTAAACGCTGATTTATTTTACCTCTTCCTTCCTCAAGAAACAGGAACTGGTGTTAAGATGTCAGGTGTCAAGCCCCAAACTCCTCTTCTGGTCTGTATTTAAGCTGTATAATAAAACTGGGAATCAGGCAATCAGCCATGAGCAGACAGACCCAGAGTATTCCCAGTGCCCCACATCTTTGAGCTCCAGTGAGATCCTGTTCTTAGTCCCTAGATTAGCAGAGGAGCTGAAAGACTGAAATTCCGTGTTTTAAGGCAACTTGGGCTTCAAGCAGGCACTTATTGCTAAAGTCGTATATCTCTGTGTTAATTTATGATCCTTAACTCAAATCCGGACTTGGAAGCTCATTTTGATAACTCCTCATTAGTCTGCCTAGACAAGAGTC
Organism: Loxodonta africana; assembly: GCF_030014295.1. Classification (NCBI taxonomy): domain Eukaryota; kingdom Metazoa; phylum Chordata; class Mammalia; order Proboscidea; family Elephantidae; genus Loxodonta; species Loxodonta africana. The sequence continues at coordinate 791,346 of NW_026975144.1, read as the reverse complement.
TGCTCACAGTCAGTGATGACAATGGAGGAAACAAAGTCCCTAGCCCAGAGGAGGGACTGTTCCCCAAATTTAGGGCAATGCCCCTGGGGAGCATCGGCGAGGTGCACTGTGGCCTCTGTGGCTTTGCCTTCTGCTCCTGGAATTGCACCCTGGGGGCGTCCATATGCAGACGCAGAGTCCGTGGGTGACCATAACTCCTGCCCTTCTGGGTCATCGTCCGGACGCACGTTGCGATATGCTTCCTGCCCCCCTTCCCAGCATAAGCGCTGCGATCACACGTGGCAGAACCAGTTCCCAGGTCCAGACCCTAGACCTTGCCCTCCTTGGCCTCAGGCTTCCCCTAGTCCTGGGGGAACCCGCAAGCCTGGCGGGTGCGAGGTTAGCACCCGGCTGGGCGGGCTTGGGCCTGTCTCAAAAGGCTCATGGCGCACGCAGGTTCCGCCTCCTTGGAGTCTGCGGGCTTGCGGTGGGCAGCCCGGCATCTCCTGCCTCCCTCGGGCGCCCTCTCTGGGCAGCAGCTCCCCTCCCCCCGCCCCGCCAACCACCGAACAGTCGCACTGCCTGCTTTCTGCTTCTAGAAGCGTGTTCTTTTGATGCACACATGCAGCACACACAGAATCCCAGCTGGATTACAGACTTGAACCTGAAACGCACAACTTTAAAACTACTAGACTGGGGGGGGGGCGGTATTGGCAGTGAAAAAAGGAAAAAAAAATAAGAAAGAGAACAATTACAAAAAAAGTATTAGAAGACTGTAACCTCACGTTATGGACTCAAGAAGGCTGCGGATACACAACTGCGTAGATAGCATACTGTTGTATCTTTCTTTGCAAATAAGTCTTAGATGAGGGAATTTGGTACCGCGAAGAGTTGCAGAGCCTGACTTTGGGGAAATCTGGGATTGATTAATTGGCTTGCATGAGGCTACAAGCCCTGATAATCAATATTTAAAGATGAGATTCGAGCAATCTAGAACACGCATCAGAATTTTTTACAAGTAAATTAGCACCAGAAGAGGCCTTTAACCACTAAATAAAATGGGTCAGTAGTTCAAGATCTCCCTACAAAGAAAATGGCAGACCTAGATCGTTTCCAGTCAGGTTCCAGCAAACATGCAAGAAACAGTCATTTTAATCTTGTACGCAGTCAACAGAGATTAGAAAACCATGAGACACTCCCCTAACTTGATCCTTATGGCTAGTTTAAAAATGATAACAAATTAGAGAAGGAAGGTAGAAGAAGAGTTAGAGGACAAGCACACTCAGTAACTGAGATGCAAAACCCTACATAAGATGCCAGCAAAGGAAATCCAGCAAAGGGTAAACCACGTAACATGCCATGATCAAGGCGGTTTATTGTAGGCATACAAATTTGAGTGAACGTTAAAGATTTAGTAATTTCATTCACCACATGCATAGGTGAAAGAAGAGAAGACATATGCTCACCTCAAGAGATGGGGGCAAAGCAGGTTGATAAAATCCAATCACACGGACAGATAAGGACTAGGTGCAAACATGGAACAGAAAAGGAGTTCCCGAACGTGGAAAACTACAACTAGCGTGATAGTTCATGGTGACGGGTGGGACATTCTCTTTAAAATTAATAAACAATAAAATAAGGATGCTTCTATCATTATTTTTATTAAACATTGAACACTGGAAGTGTAAGCTAGTACAAAAAAAGTATAACTGCTATTCATAGATTATAGGACTGTCTCCATTGAAAACCGTAGAAAATATTGGAATTAATAGTAATCATAAATAAAAAATAAATTGAAATTTCAATGCGTCAGCATCAAGCTGACTCTGTCATAGCTCTTAGGTGAAAGCAAAGGACACTGATAGGGAAAGAGCAGGTTCGGGTGGGCTAGACCAAGGAGGGAAGAAAATTATTCTGCACTGGGCTGAACTTATAAGCACGGGTATGTGTGTTAGTTACCTAGTCCCTCCATAACAAAAAATAACACAACTGGATGGCTTTTAAAGGACAGAAATTTATTTTCTCACAGTTTAGCAGGTAGTCGTTCGAATTCAGGGCATGGCTGTAGTGGGAGGTCCTTCCTTGTCTACCTCAGCTTCTAGTAGATGCCAGCAATCATTTGTGTTCCTGGCCTTCTAGAAGCATCTGTCTTCTTTGTCTGTCTTCCTTTTCACCTGTTTGTGTCTGTGTGTATTCTGCTCCTTTTATAACTAAGAAGAGTTAGGCTTAGGACCCACCCTACATTGGTATGACCTCATTCACATAATAAAAGCAGGCCCCTTATTTCCAAACAAGGTCAGAATTACAGGTACAGGGGTTAGGATTTCCACATACATTTTGGAGGGACACAATTCAATCCCTAACAGTTGATTTACCAGATATTCTGGATTGAGAGTACTCACATGAACAGCTGAGAGTAGTTCCAATTCTTTGCTACATTCAGTGGCTGAAACTTGTCTCAATGGTCACCCATAGGAATGTTGGAGCAATTATTTGTGCAGGACCTGGCCTACCATTCCTAATCATGTCCATTGTGTGGAAAAACACACACTCCCATCACCGAAGCCTTGAGAAATTCATCGATAAGAACGGAATGGTGGTTGGAACCAAGAATTGTTTCATAGCCTAGATAACATGGTGTAGGTGTTAGATATCCACATGGAGATGTCAGGTAATAAAACTTCACCCCACACGGAGATGTCAAGAATAATACCAACAGCTAATGTTCATTGAGTACCTACACTGGTGCCAGGCACTCCTGTGCTTTTCCTTTCATGTTTGCTTTTCATGATGGCCATATGAGGAATGTATCATTATAATGCATAAAGAGGTCAATACAGAGAGTTAGGCTGACATTTGAATATATGAGTCTCGACCCAGGAGGAGTTTGAATGGATGGAGGTATAAACCTCACGTCCTTAGCTACAAATAGACAGCAGTGAACTCACTGAGGCATCCTAGAGGGAGGGTGTCAACAGAGAGAGGAGCAGGCACCAAGCCCAAGGGTACTCGGGTATCTAGAAGCCTGCCAGGTGAACAGCAGCCAACAAGCCTCTCTGAAGTCCAGTGTGCTTCCTGGAGGGTTGTCTGTCCTTGCTCTCAGCTGCATTTCCCCAGTGCTCCTCCCACCTGCACTGGGTTGTCCCCTTCATGAGGACAGGGACAGTGTGTACCTTTCACCACTGTATCTGCATAACATAGACTACTTCTGGCCCATGGAATATACTGACTGAATGAAAAATAAACAAACGATAAGTACGTAAAATCCTTCGTAGTTGATACCTTGGGATACATTAAGGGGCTTCATGAGTAAGAGGGAGAAAAACTGATCAGGGCTGCTTCTGAGACCATCTTTTAGGCATAAAGAGTGTTAAACAATAATTAAACAAAGAGATTTAATGGCAGAGATGTATGTTAAAAAGATGTAAGTATAGGTTGAAGTTACTAGAAACATGCACATTTATTATTGCAACTATAGTTCAAATTGTTAAAAAACATATACTACATGCACACAGAATATTATAAAGTAATTTAATGCCCTCATTAAAAAAAAAACAAAAAAATTTATCATGAGAAAAGACTAATGATGAATGAAAATATCAGGATATAATATCCGTGTTAATATACATAAATATGTGTGCTAATACACACATAAAACCAGTTGCCACTGAGTCAGTTCTGATTCATGATGACACCAGTGTGCCAGAGTAGAACTGTACCCCATAGGGATTTCAGTGGCTGAGTTTTCGGAAGTAGACTGCCAGACCTCTCTTTCATAGCAATTCTGGGTGGACCGGAACTCCAACTTTCTGTCAGCAGCTCAAGATATTAACCATTTGCATCAACCAGAGTCTCTAACACACATACATGCCAATATAAGTAAGATAACAGACGTATCAGAACGTTAATAATTTATTCTATGCATTACGTATGTTTTCTTGTTATTTATTGCATACTTTCCCATTGCTTCCAAGTTTTTGAGGAATAGAATGTACTTCTGGAAAAATTCATGAGAGATTTTTAAGTAATGAAATAATTAACAGAAACAGAATGAGTAAATCTGTGGCAAGGCAGCCCATGAACCCAAGATTACAGTAACACTGGTATGAAAAGCAGAATTGTGGAGTCTTGAAGCTCAGTGGTCCCATGCATCCATCAGGAAAGAGGGAAGAGCAAATAAACAAGGAGAAAATACAGTGAGCCAGAGGAGTGGGAGCCCTCTGTTGTGGGCACAGTTTTCTCATGAAACTTTAGATGGACACAATGGGTGGGATTATCCACTTCCATCACACAAACATTTTTATTACCCTTGATTTTAACGGAACTATGTTATAAAAACAAATGATAAAATAAAGTATAATAAAAGAATAAATCTCATCAGTGGACTACTATCATTTTCCCCAGCCACTGAGGAGGGCAGGAGACACACACGGGAAAGAAGATGGAGCAGTGTGAAAACTCATGCTTAGTGAGGAGGGGAGTGTTTCTGAGACAGGCCTTACCTGCTACCACCTAGGGAAGTAGGCAGCCGTGCACAACCAACTGGAAGAAATGGCACATTATTTCTGAGACTTACTCCAGGTCATAACAAATTATGGATAACATGGGGAAGAATGAGATTTCCAGGACACTTAATTGTTCTCATGAGAAACCTGTACATAGAAAAAGAGGCAGTCATCTAAACAGAACAAGGAATACTGCATGGTTTAAAGTCAAGAAAGGTGTGCATCACCGTTGTATCCTTTCACCATATGTATTCAACCTGTATGCTGAGCAAATAATCCGAGAAGCTGGACTGTCTGAAGAAGAATAAGGCGTCAGGATTGGAGGAAGACTCATTAATAACCTGAGATATGCAGATGATACAATCTTGCTTGCTGAAAGTGAAGAGGCCTTAAAGCATTTACTGCTGAAGATCAAAGACTGCAGACTAACAGTCTAACAACTGGACCAATAAGCAACATCATGACAACGGAGGAAATGTTGACATCATTAAGGGCTTCATTTTACTTGGATCCACAATAAACACCCATGGAAGCAGCAGTCAAGAAATCAAACGACACATTGCATTGGGCAAATCTGCTGCCAGAGGCCTCTTTAAAGTGTTCAAATGCACAGATGTCACCTTGAAAACTAATGTGCGCCTGACTCAAGCCATGGTGTTTTCAGTCACCTCATACGCACATGAAAGGTGGACAATGAATAAGGAAGACCAAAGAAAAATTGAAGGCATTGAATTACGGTGTTTGCAAAGAATATTGAATATACCACGGACTGCCAAAAGAATGAACAAATCTGTCTTGAAAGAAGTACAGCCAGAATATTCCTTAGAAGCAAGAATGGCGAGGCTTCATCTCACATATTTTGGACATGTTGTCAGGAGAGATCAGTCTCTGGAGAAGCAGGTCATACTTGGTAACAAGTGGCCACAACAATTGGCTCAAACATAACGACGACTGTGAAGGCGACAATAGGTAGTTTAACATACATTTTGACCTATATGAATTAAAATTTAAACAATTATTTCATGCCTTTTTGTAGCGGTTTCAGAATATACAATTAAAATAAATGTAAACAATTAATAGAAAAAATCTCTGAAAATAAAATTTAATTTTTTTAAGTCACTGCTCCATACCCCAAATCTAAATGGCTTGATATAAAGCACTGGTCTTTGTGATTCACAAAAAGCAGGTGCCAATTCCTGAACAAGAACTGAAGTGACAGGAGAAACTCCTCATGCTGTTATAGCCCTGAGTATGGGCCCTAATCCAATAATCTGTCCTCATTAATTCCTTTTCATTTCATCTCTGTGAAAGGGGAGGGAGAAGGTGAGAGAGGGTTACGTGCGCCTATTCTGTTCTTTAGCATCTAGTTCACTGCCAGGAACAAGTATTCATAAGAGTCTACAAAACATTAAAGTACAAATAAGGAGGAAAATCTCCTAGTATATATATATATTAGGTGGCACAAAGAGTTAAGTGCTCAGCTACTAACTGAAAGGTTGGCAGTTTAAATCCACTCAGTTGCCTTGGAAGAAAGGCCTGGCAATAAACCTCCAAATGGTCACAGCTATTGAAAACCGCACGGAGGGCAGTCCTACTCTGAAAACTCACGGGGTCGTCGGGAGTGAAAATCTCCTCACGGCAACTGGATTGGTAATCTATATATGGCATAAATGTTCGGAAAATTAGTTTCTGAACATATACACGGCATAAAGAATACACTGCACATTAGTATTATGTGCCAAAACCCACTGTCACCAAGTCGATTCTAACTCACAGTGACCCCAAAGGACAGAGTAAAACTGCCCCATAGGGTTTCCAAGGCTGTAAGTCTTCACTGAAGCAGACTGCCACATCTGTCTCCTGCAGAGAGGCTGGTGCTTTCGAACCACTGACCTTTCGGTTAGCAGCCAAGTTCTTTAACCACAGAGCCACTAGGACTCACTGCTGTCATGTACAGTGATTACATAAGCAAATTCTGAAACAAACTGCCTGGGTTTAAATCCTAACTCAATTTATCAGCTGGGTGATCTGGGCACGTTACTTTACCTCTCACTGCCTCAGTTTCCCATTTCTAAAATGGGTCTTATTCAAAAGGTTGTTACGCAGGTTAAATAAAACACACAAGGCACTTAGAAAAAGGCCTTACACACAGAATGAACACAATAAATGTTAGCTTTCATAATTATTAAGGGAATACAAACAGCTTAGTTGAAGAAACTTCCATTGAGAAATAGCTGCGTTCCAAAATTCATGTGTAAAGTCATTTACATCAACTGTTAAAGTTGTATGTTTAGATTCAAGTGATTACTGAGGTATATTATGATCTTGAACAGAGTTCTGGGGACTATACAGGCTGACTCTGCATGCCCTTCTCCTGCACATCCATTCCATCTCCCTTGGAGCCCAGACATCATGTTATCAATTAAACCCCTCCCACACTGGTGGTGTACTGTTTATGAGCTACGGATGCTAAACAAAAGGTCATCAGTTCAAATCCACCAGGCGCTCCTTGGAAAGTCTATGGCACAGTTCTGCTCTGCCCTATTGGGCCGCTATGAGTTGGAATAGACTCAGTGGCAATGGGTTTTTAATGGGTATGAGTTAACTGTTCAGTGCTGAAAGACATACCAAAAGCAACCACTAACACAAAAGTATAGTAAAAGTTCTTATTTTAGAATAGCAAAACCTTAGTTTCTAACACAGTGGTGAATTAGGGTGGACTGTGGATCAAGAGGAGGCCTGGTGGCATAGTGGTTAAGAGCTCAGCTGCTAACCAAAAGGTCAGCAGTTCGAATCCACCAACTAGTCCTTGGAAACTCTATGAGGTAGTTCTACTCAATGCGATAGTGTCTCTATGAGTTAATATCCACTAGGGTCTCTACGGGTTGGAATCAACTTGATGGTGACAAGTTTGGTTTGGTTTGGATTGAATTATGACCCTAAAAAACGTGTGTTTCAACTTGGTTAGGCCATGATTCCCACTATTGCATAGTTGTCCTTCATTTTGTGATTGTAATTTTACTGTAAGAGGATTAGGGTGGGATTGTAACACCACCATCACTCAGGTCACCTTTCCCTGAGGTGTGGCCTGCACCACCTTTTATCTCGCAAGAGGTAAAAGGAAAGGGAAGCAAGCGGAGAGTTGGGGGCCTCAGACTATCAAGAAAGCAGCACCAGGAGCAGAGCATGTCCTCTGGACCCAAGGTCCCTGCACCTGAGAAGCTCCTTGACCATGGGAAGGCTAAGGACAAGGACCTTCTTCCAGAGCCGAAAGAGAGAGAAAGCTTTCCCTTAAAGCTGATGCCTTGGACTATTAGGCTACTTTAATGTGAGGTATTAAATTTCTCTCGGTTAAAGCCATCCACTCATGGTATTTATGTTACGGCAGCACTAGATGATGAAGACAGTGGGTAAAGGTGGAAGGGGTGGATGAAGGACAAAAAAAGAAAAATGGACAACAAGAGAAATATAAGAATTCAGAGAACTGTGAAAATTTAATTCCTGAATATACTTTCTTTCTCCTCCCTGTAACTGGAAGGACTTTTCTCATATACAGCATATATAAGTAAATCCTTGCAATATTTAAAACACTTAGATTTTTGTAAAACTCATTCTCTGAAAACTCATGGTGGCCCCATTAATTTGTGGCTTAAAAACAACTCAGAACTACAAAGAAGCATAAATAAATAAATAAAGGCACTGCTGTCATTTGCGGGTGATGTTCTTTTCCTGTTATCCACAACCCACACACTTGGGAGTTAATTTTCCAGGATCAGTGTTCATAGACCATCCTCTTTCTCTTACCACTACCCCACCACCCTTAATTATTTAGAAAAGGCAGGGCCAGTCAGTGCTCCAAACATCAAGTTTTCTCTCCAAAATGCCAACTCGCACTTGGGGAGCAGGCTACATTCTCAGCTATCAGCAATTCCACTAGCCCCTGCAGATAAGGAACATGTCTCCACTGAACTGTTCGTTGTAATTAAAAAACCAAAAAAAGTAAAAAACTGTTTCTTAAAACCAGAAAAAAAAAAAAAACAGGCATTTCCCTATTACCCACCCACCCCACTCTCCCACACCCAGTGCTCCCCTCACCACACACACACTCAAATATTTCCTACCAAGGGTGTGTCCCAAGCATGGGGTCTGGCTCTGCTCTTCTTTTACACCCCTTGGAGGCCTCTGGAGAAACCATACCTTTGGTTGGCAATTCCCTGAACCCTGCCTATTCAAGCTGGCACTTATTCAAAAAGGCAGGTGAGTCTTCAAGTCAGGTTTTTAAAAGGAGTTTAAGAGGAGCCAGGTGATATGCCTACTCACCCTCAAGTTTCTCAAAGGTAATAATTTCTTGAGATGTTTCCAATGTCTCAACTATGGGTTAATTAAATCCCTTAGGATGGTGGGCATAGGAAAATCCTCCATCTCAATGCCCCCCACTTTGAAAAAAAAGAGGGGGAATCTCCAAAATCACAAATTTGAATTTCTACATACTTGATTGAACTAAGGAGTAAGTTCCTCATGTGTGTTATTCTTGGTTTGAGCCTGGTGGTGCAGTGGGTAAGAGCTAAGCTGCTAACCAAAAGGTCTGCTGTTTGAATCTACCAGCTGCTCCTTAGAAACCGTATGGGGTAGTTCTACTTCGTCCTATAGGGTTGGTAAGAGTCAGAATTCACTGGATGGCAATTGGTTTGTTTGTTTTTCAATCTTTGGCTGAAAGGTAGACTTTGTTATCAATTTATTAAATCAACTGGTAATTTGCTGGATATTTCTCATACACGAACTTATGATGTCTTCAAATCCAGCCAATCAGGTTTAGGGAGAGAGAAACTTCTCTACCTTAGCCTCCCTGCCATTCCCACACCTTTTTCATTGATTTCCATGCCCTGTTTAAGTAACATCACTCATCACTTCTCACTGTCTAGGTTATCTGAGCCAATTCATGGCAGTCAATTCCACCTGAGCCCTAGGATACCCTCATTTACATACTCTGCCCTGTTGTTCCTTCACCAATGGCTGTCTTCACATCTCCCCTTGAATGTCTACTAGGCATCTCAAACTTAATATGGTTGAAATAAAATTCTTGGTCCAAGTGTCTTATTTACCTCCCAGTCTTCCTTATCTCAGCAAATGTTCTCACTATCCTCTGGGTTGTTCAGGACAAAAACCTAGAAATCATCCTTGATTTCTCTCCTTTATTCAAATCTTGCATCCAGTCCATTGACACATATTCTGGACTCTTGGTGCTACCTTAACATAAATCCTGACTCTATCCACTTCTCACTACCTCCACCTTACAGCCACCATCATCTCTTGGTTAAAACTGGACTCCGTGCCACCGATCTTCCCTCTTACAGTCTACATAACAGCATCACCTCAGTGGCTTCTCATGGCAATTAGGAAAAATTCCCAAATCCTTCCCATGGTCTTTCATGATGCGGGGCTTGCCCACCATACTAACCTCATTTCCTAACAGTCTTCCCTCGGTTCACTCCACACTAGCCATGACTTATTTCCTGAGCTTCCTCAAAACATGCCAGAACACTTGGTTATTTAAGGGCCTCAGAAACAACTCTTTCCTTTATTGACAATATCCTCACTCCAGAACTTCATACAGCTATTCTCTCCTTTGATATAGGTCAGTTATCTCCTCGAATATCCTGATCCCATAAGCCTTTACTAACTATTAATCTAAAACAGCTCACCCCACTCATTCCCTCACATGCAACTCTGTCTTATTTTCAAAATATTTAGCTCTCCTTGACATTTTTTGTTAATTATTACCTGTAAATGTACTTTTTGTGGTTGAGAATATATGCAGCAAAACATACACCAACTCAACAGTTTCTACCTGTACAATTTAATGACATCGGTTACATTCAAGTTGTGCAACCATTCTTACCCTCCTTTTCTGAGTTGTTCCTCTGTCATTAACATAAACCCACTGCTCCTTAAGGTTCCTACCTAATCTTTTCAGTAGCTGTTGTCAATCTGATGCCATATAGACAGTTCTTAAAAGAGCATATGCTCAAGGTAGACCATTTTTATTAGTTAAGTAGCTAATGTTCTGGAGCCCTCGTGGCACAGTGGTTAAGTGATACGGTAGCCAAGCAAAAGAAGAGCAGTTTGAATCCACCACCTGTACCTTGGAAACTCTATGGGGCAGTGCTATTCTGTCTTACAGGGTCCCTGAGTCGGAATTAACTCAACAGCAACAGTATGGTGTTTTCTTTTTTATACTTCAGTTTTAAGATGATTCAAGGGAATGCTTTTGGTGTAATGTTTAAAGATTATCTCACGGCAATAGTTTCAGGAGTTCATTCACCCTCAATGGCTCCAAAAAGTCTAGGGTTCATGAGAATTTGAAATTCTGTTCTGCATTTTCCCCCTTTTGATCAGGGCTTTTCTATGGACTCTTTGATCAAAATGTTTAGCGACAGCAGCCGGGAACCTTCTGGTTCTTCTGGTCTCATGGCATGCTAGATGTTCTTTTAAAAAACATGAATGGATGCTGGAGGTTATCAAATACTTATTTTATTACACCTATTAATTATTAATATAACCACATTTATTTTTCCTGTACATATGGCAAATTATACTGATTCATTTTTGAATGTTAAACTAACCTTGAATTCTTGGGATAGACCCAACTTGGTCATAATATATTCTTCTTTAGAGTATTGCTGGATTTGTTTTGCCTATTTATTTTTATATTTTGCATCTATGTTCATCAGTGACATTTCCCTGTAATTTTCCCATCTTCTGCTGCTCTTGTCAGGTTTTGGTATCAATATTCATTCTACAAGCTTTATAAAATGAGTTTGGGTATATATTTCCTTTTATATTGAAGAATTTGTGAAGTATTTCTTGAATATTTGGCAGAATTTGCAGGAAAAGCCATCTGATATGAAGTTTTCTTTTTGAGAATAGTTTGAGCTCCAATTCAATTCTATTAACAGTTGTGAAATTACTTTTGCTTCCTGTTTCTTCTTGAATCGTTGTTATTAACTTACATGGTATGATACGTTTGCCTACTTTACCTAAATTTGCAAATTTATGAGCTAATATGGTTCATAACATTCTCACATTATCTTTAAGTTCTGCAAGATCTGTAGTCATTTTCTTTCTAATTCCTGATATTTGTTATTTATACCTTCATTCTTTTTCACTTGATCAATCTTGCCTAAAGTTTGTCAATTTTACTAGCATTTTCTAAGAATCAACTTTAGTCTTCGTTGATCGTCTGTTGCATGTATCCAATCATTAATAGAAACAAAAATTCCTATGAATGTTTGTTTCTGGTTTTTTCCCAACATTTTGAATGGATGTTTAACTCACTTATTTTTCAAAATTTGTTCTTTCCAATTATATTTTTAAGGCTATAAGTTTCCTATATTATATTGTCTGTACTGCACCAATTTTTATATGCACTATATTCATAATTGTTCACCTCAAAATATATTCTAATTTTCATTATGATGTCTTTTTTAACGCATAGTATTTTAAAATATCCAAGCACATGGAGATTTTGTATTTTCTTTTTCTAAGATGGTTTTTTTTTTAATTATGGTGTACTTACACAGTATCCTCTATATTATTGCAGACTCTTGAAATTTGTTGAGACTTGTTTTATAACACAGTATACAGTCAATTTTTATAAACACTATGTGCATGAGATGAATGTATATTCTTTAGTGGTTAGATAATGCACACACATACACATATATCAATTTGGTATTTTTATACATGTTAAATCTTCTGTATCCTTGACAATTTATGGACTTCTATGTTTCTGAGGGGTGTGTTAAAAATCTATTATGATGCATGATGTCAAAAGGAGCCCCAGTAGTGCAGTGGTTAAGCACTCAGCTGTTAAACCTTTTGATTTGATCCACCAACTACTCCACAGGAGAAAGATATGACCGTTTCCTTCCATAAAGATTACAGCCTTAGAAACCCTTTGGAGAAGTTCTACTCCATCCTATAGTCACTATGAGTCAGAATTGACTCAACAGCACATAAGAAAAAATGTATGATGTGATGGAAACTGAGCAGTACGAAGGTATAAGAATTGGTCCTACCTCCAGGGTCAAAGGATGAAGGACAGAGAAAACAGCAGAGACATCCAAAAGCTTGGAAAAAAGGGGGCTGAGAGGACAATGGTTGGTGGTTTAAGGGCTTTGAAGGGCTACCACATATACTGAGGAATCTGGAGTGCAATATTCTTGCCTAAGGATGAAGACATGCTCATAAAGATCCTGACAAAGCTTTAGGCTTGCACCTCTGGCTGATCTTTGGGCTCCACGGGGGCAGGAAGTGAAGGCTAAGGCAGAGTTTTAGGCGCTCTTGCCTAACATTGAAAGAACACCCCAGTTCAGAGCCAATCGCAAAGACTGGGATAATGTTACTTTTTCTTTTTGGCTACAAGCATTTAAAGAAAGCACTGTCAGCTCATGAACTGACTGCTGAGATAACAGAACAGAACTTCAGTGTCCACACATGAGAAGACATACAATCTTTGCAGAAATAGTTTGGAAACATCACTAAGCAAATGGATGACTGGCCCTCAACAATTAAAAAAAAAAAAAAGCAAACCCTAACGCCTGGAGGGAATCTGATTTCCAGAGTTACATTATAATATTTAAGATATCCAGTTTTCAACACACTATTTTAAGTCATAAAAAGAAAAAGAAAAGGATAGTTTATTTGTTAAGAAGAAAGAAAGAAGAGAAATGAACAGAAAGCATCCCTAAGGAAACACAGATATTGGGATTACTAGACAAAGATTTTAAACCAATTGTCTTAAATTTCCTCAAAGAGCTAAAGAAACCATAGACACACACACAAAAAAAGGAAACCAAGAGAAGAATGTATGAACAAGTAGAAAATATTAATAAAGAAATATTATACAAAAGAACCAAATAGAAATTATAGAGCTGAAAAGTTGAATAGCTGAAATAAAAGTTTCATTAGAGGAGCTCAACAGCAGATTTGAGCAAGAAAGCAGGAAAATGTAAACTTGAAAAAGCACAACTGAAATTGTTCTAACTGAGGAGCATAAAGGAAAAAGAATGAAGAAAATGAACAGAGCCTAAGGGACCTGTGGGACAACATCAAGCATACCAATATACTCATTAAGGGAGTCCCAGAAAGGAAAGAAAGATGAAAGGACAGAAAGAATATTTGAAAACGTAATGACTGGAAGTTTCCCAAATGTCATCTAGATATCCAAGAAGCTCAATAAACTCAAAGGACAATAAATACATAGATATCCACAGACAGACATAATCAAAATGTCAAAAGACAAACACAGAAACTTGAAAGCAGCAAGAGATAAGTGACCCCTAATGTACAAGAGAGTCTCAACAAGTTTAACTGTTGATTTTTCATCAGACACCACTGAGATGAGAAAATAGTGGGATGATGTATTTAAGATACTGGAAAAAAAAATACAGAAACAAAACTATGAACCAAGATTTCAATATCTAGCAAAACTATCTTTCAAAAATGAAGGCAAAATTAAGACATGCCCAGATACACAAAACCTGAGGGAGTGTGTTAGTAGCAGAACTGCCTTATGAGAAATGCTACAGGGAATCATTCTGGCTGCCATGGAAGGACACTAGACAGTAACTGGAAGCCATAAAAAGAAACAAAGACTCCGTAAAGGTAACTACTTAGATAAAACAAAGTCAGTAATATTTTTATATCACGCCTCTCTTTTTTTCATATATGATTTAAAGCACGAATGCATAAAAATACTTACACATCTCTCTTAATGGACACACAATGTATAAAGATGCAATTTTTGTAACAGCAATGTAAGTAGGGGAGGTAACTGAGCTGAATAAAAGCAGAATTTTGTATACTGTTGAAGCTAAATTTGTATTAATTAAAAGAAGATTGTTATAAATATAAGATATTAATTGTAATCCTCATGGTCACTACTAAGAAAGTTAAAAAATATAAGGAAAGGAAACAAGGAGAGGATCAAAATTGTACACTTGAAAAACATCAGTCAAACACAAAAGTGGACAGTAGTGAAGAAAATGAGAAACAAAATACGTATATGACCTACTACAAAGTAGAAGATATAAGTCCTTCCTTATCATTAATCGCTTTAAATATAAACAGATTAAATTCACAATTGGGATCATTAAAGTTGTGTGTCAACTTTGTTGGACCATGATTCTCAGCGCTTTGGCAGTTATGATGTAGTTTAGCAGTCGTATAACGATGCAATCACTTCCATGATGAGACGTGATATAATGTGATTACCTCCATGATGGGATCTGCTGTGAGCAGCCAATCAGATGTAAGGGAGTTTCCTCGGGGGTGTGGACTGTATCCAATATAGGTGGACTTTCTGGCAAGGCTCTTGAGCTTTTGCTCACTCTGAATCCTGCAGCTGGCTCCTCTTCATCTGATCTCAAGTTTTTGGGACTTGAACTCTCAGCTTACCTTCCAGTTTTGGGATTCATCAGCCTCCACAGTCTGTGAGCCGCGGGCTGCCAGCTTACCTGCCGATCTTGAGATTTGTCAGCCTTTGCAGCCTGTGAGCCACAGACCTGTTGTATGACCTGCAGATCTTGAGTTCTGCAGTCCCTGCACCTATGTGAGTCAGGAGAAGCCACCAGCCTGACCCATGGACTTGAGACTTATCAGCCTCTACAGCCTCGTGAGCCATTTCCTCAGTATAAATCTATTTATATATAAATACATACATATATATATCTCACTGGTTTTGCTTCTCTAGAGAACGCAGCCTAAGATACCAATTAAAAGACAAACACTGGCAGAATGAATAAAAAAATCATTCACTTGCTATCAAGCTGATCTGACTCATGGTGACCCCTCGCCCCATGTGTGTCAGAGTAGTAGTGACACACAAGTGTGTCAGTTCAACGGCTAATTTTTCAAAAGTAGATCACCAAGCCTTTCTTCCGAAGTGCCTCTGGGGGGACTCAAACCTCCAACATTTTGGTTAGCAGCTGAATGCGTTAACAGTTTGCACCTCCCAAGGACTCTATGTTTATTTCTGTATTACTTGTCTTTATACTATATACATACACACACACATAGACATCCATGAGTGGTTCATACAGATGCTTTGGACTTCGACTAGCAGGGCTCTATTAATTATTGATAGAAAAGTACTGATACCAATTACAAATGCGTATTTGTCCATTTCCCCTTTCAGATTTATTAGTTTTTGTATTTTGGAGCCCTGTTGTTAAATATGTACACATTTAGGATGGTTGTATCTTTTTGGAGAAGTGAACCTTTATTATGTTATGTCCCTACTTATTCCCATTAATACTCCTTTTTCTGAAGTATAATTTGTCTGATATTAATATAGTACTGCAGTAGAACTGGATAATTTTCAACCATTTCAATAGGTAGCATAAGATCAAGAACTGATGGTATAAAAGGGAGAAATCGAAGCTGCATTGAAGGCATTGGTGAAAAAACTATCCTCTCTCCACCATCTTCACTAACTCTGACACCAACTGTCCCTCACACAGCACTCCCTACTTCTCTGCTGGGTTCAATAATTCATTGCAACGGCCACACAGAGCTCACAGTCCATATTCATGATTATGGGGTTTATTAGGGAAGCAACAGTTATAACTCAGGCTCAAAGACACTCAGAATACAGTTCTTCTATCAGGACAGCCTCTTCCCTCCTGTGCTCATAGGTGTGCCTCTGCCTGGCCTTGGGCCTCTCTCCAAAGGCACTCAGCTTTCCTTCTCCCTGGGCCATCATCTCCTATAGCCAGGTCCCTGTTGCTCGGTCTCTCCTGCCATGGCATCTTACCGTCTTCAGGGTTACAGCTTCCTCTCTCTATCTCAGTCTCCTACTTCTAGGAGCTTCTCAGTGCAGGGATCTCAGGTCCATAATATATGCTCAGCTCCTGGCTGTTCTTCCTTGATGGGAGTTGAATCCTCCTCTTTGCTCTGGAACTGGTTCTCTTTGAAGGGAAAACTAAACAATCCCCTTGCTGAGCCACAATTACCCTATCACACAGTCCTGCCCAAGTACCAGGCTAGATGTTATAAGACCATGGCTAGAAAGGCCACACAAAGTAAACAATCACATCACAGTACCTTGGACTCATTTTTCGAGTGAAGTATCAAAAATCCCATTGGAACGGATTGGTAAAGAACATAATCAATAGCAAGAACATTTTCATAATTATGTTTTCTGTATTTGGAAGAAATCTATAGCACTATTCTTATTTTGCCAATTCACAGGGATCACAGAGATTAGTGGTAGATATTGCAGTACCAGAAAACTCTCTGGTGAAACAGTCTGTGAGCGGTCTTACATACACGGATATTCCACCAGAGTCAAAAGAATGACGTTACATTAATCATCAAAGAAAACATTTCAAGATCTAGCCTGAAGTACAATGTTGTCACTGATAGGCTAATATCCATACACTTACAAGGAAGACCAGTTTATATGACTATTCAAATTTATGCACCAACCACCAATGCCAAAGACAAAGAAATTGAAGATTTTAAACAACTTCTGCAGCCTGAGATTGATCAAACATGCAATCAAGATGCATTGATAATTACTGGTCATTAGAATGTTAAAGTTGGAAACAAAGAAGGAAAAGTAGTTGGAAAATACAGCATTGCTGATACAAATGATGCCAGAAATCTCATGAAAGAATTTTGCAAGACCAGTGACTCATCCGCTGCAAATATTTTTTTTCGCCAACATAAACGGCAGCTATACACGTGGACTTTACCAGATGGAATACACGGGAATCAAACTGACTACATCTGTGGAAAGAGAAGATGGGAAAACTCATATCATCAGTCAAAACAAGGCCAGGGATCGATTGTGAAACAGACTGTCAATTGCTCATATGGGAGTTCAAGTTGAAACTGAAGAAAAGTAGAATAAGTCAAAAGGGCCAAAGTATGACCTTGAGTATATCTCACCTGTATTTAGAGACCACCTCGAGAATACATTTTATGTGGTAAACACTAATGACTGAAGACCAGGTGATTTGTGGAATGACATCAAGGACATCACACATGAAGAAAGCAAGAGGTCTTTTAAAAGACAGGAAAGAAAGAAAAGACCATAACGGATGTCAGAAGAGACTCTGAATGTTGCTCTTGAATGTCTGGTAGCTAAAGTGAAAGGAAGAAATGATGAAGTAATAGAGCTGAACAGAAGATTTCAAAGGGTGGCTTGAGAAGAAAAAGTATTATAATGACATGTGTAAACATCTGGAGATGGATAACCAAAACGGAAGAACACACTCAGCATTTCTCAAGCTGAGAGAACTGACGAAAAAATTCAACCCTTGAGTTGCAATACTGAAGGATTCTACGGGTATAATATTAAATGACGCAGGAAGCATCAAAAGAAGATGAAAGTAATACCCACAGTCACTATGCCAAAAAGGATTGGTCGACCTTCAACCATTTCAGGAAGTAGCATATGATCAGAAACCGATGATACTGAAGGAAGAAGTCCATGCTGCCCTGAAGGAATTGGTGAGAAAAAAAAGCCTCCAAGAATTGATGGAATACCAACTGAGATGTTTCACCAAATGGATGCAGCACTGGAATTGCTCACTTGTCTAATCCCATGAAATTTGGAATACAGCTACCTGCCCTATGAACTGGAAAGGATCCATATTTACACCAATTCCTAAGAAAGGTGATCCAACCAAATGTGGAAATTATCAAACAATATCATTAATATCACATGCAAGTAATATTCTGCTAAAAATCATGCAAAAGCAGCTGCAGCAGTACATTGACAGGGAACTGCCAGAAATTTAAGCAGGATTCAGAAGAGGACATGGAAGGAGGGATATCACAGCTGATGTCATATCGATTCTGGCCGAAAGCAGAGAATACCAGAAAGATGTTTAAACCTGTGTTTTATTGACTATGCAAAGGCATTTGACTGCTTGGGTCATAACAAATTATGGATAACACTGCGAAGAGTGGGAATTTCAGAACATGTAATTGTGCTGATGAGGAACCTGATCAAGAGGTAGATGTTCAAACAGAAAAAGGTGATACTGCGTGGTTTAAAGTCAGGAAAGGTGTGTGTCAGGGTTGTATCCTTTTACAATACTTATTTAATCTGCAAATAATCTGAGAAGCTGGACTTTACCAAGAACACGACATCAGGATTGGAGGAAGACTCATTAACAACCTGCATTTTGCAGATGACACAACCCTGCTTGCTAAAAGATAAGAGGACTTGAAGCACTTACTGATGAAGATCAAAGACCGTGGCCTTCAGTAGAGATTGCACCTCAACATAAAGAAAACAAAAATCCTCACAACTGGACCAATGAGCAACATCATGATCAACGGAGAAAAGACTGAAGTTGTCAAGGATTTCATTTTATTTGGATCCACAATCGACACCCATGGAAACAGCAGTTAAGAAATCAAAAGATGCACTGCATTAGGCAAATCGGCTGCAAAAGACCTCCAAAGTGTTGAAAAGCAAAGACATCACCTTGAAAACTAAGACGCAACTGATCCAAGCCACGGTGTTTTCAGTGGCCTCGTATGTGTGGGAAAGCTGGCTGATGAATAAGGAAGACCGTAGAAGAATTGATGCCTTTTAATTGTGTTGGTGAAGAATTCTGAATATACCATGAACTGCCAAAAGAACGAAAAAATCTATCCTGAAAGAAGTATAACCAGAATGTACCCTAGCCTAGAAGCAAAGATGGCTAGACTACATCCTACATACTTTGGACCTGTTTTCAGAAGGAATTAGTCCATGGAGAAGGATATCATGTACTATTTCTTTGGACTATCTAAGACCTGAAGAACAAAATCTCATGGTCCAAATTAACGTTTTTACTTACTAATTTACAAATGTAGCCCTGGTGGAACAGTGGGTAAGAGCTTGGCTGAAACTAAAAGGTTTCAACCAGCCTCTCCTTAGAAACCCTACTGTGCAGTTCTATTCTGTCCAACAGGGTCACTGTTAGTTAAAATTTAATCCACAGCAATGAGTTATTTAATTTTCAAATATAAATTTTTTTGTGTTAATGTCTAAATTCTAAAGTAAATTTTATTTTATAAACTTCCGGTTTTATGAATTTATTTTCTATTATGCAAATTTATTGTTATGGCAGAATCAAATTTAAAAAGTGACATAATTTTCAATCCAGGCAAAATGAAACGGCAATAACTAAGTGCAGTGCAAAAACGGAAGCCTGCAGAAGATAAAAAGAAAATGATTTGTGAATCCCTAAAGACTATTCCAAAATTCCTTTTTAGAATGTAATAAATCAGCAGAGACTTCTTGCATTAAAGGTACGTGCTTAATGGGTGGGAATCATCCTACTAGTACCACTAGTGCTGAAATTAACGATGGCAATACAAGTATAACAGAATTTGTTCCAAATTCTGCAACTATTTCTTGCTGTAGTAAAAAAAAAGAAATTAGTAATGATCTAGAAAGTGAAACTAAGAATATTAAATTGTCACATCTGCAGACCCCATAAATAACAGAAATGCAGATCCTGCCTTGTGGAATAATTTTCTTCCAATGAAGTAAATTACTGGATCAAAAGAGGCCCAAGTGATTGTCAACATCACAGTTGTCCACTTGTAAATTCGTGTTGAAAATTCCTGAACGGTAAACAAAGTTCTGTAGCCAGAATTTTTTCTAGAGTGCAAAGTTAATGATGAAAATTATAAGAGGGAGTGGCTACTGCAATCTCCATCAGTCAGCTCCCTGTATTGTTTTGTTTGCAAACCTACTAACCAAGCAAACAAACCCGTCATCCTCATTTAATTCTTGAATTGTTACAGATGAATTTAGCAATTGGTGCAAATTGAATAGGATCGGTAAACATGAAAATAGTTCAATTCACAGAGATCATGTTATCATATTTAAACCAAACACATTGTTCTGGCTTAATTTATGAACTGGAATCACAAATTAATGAACATCAGTATTGAAAAGCCATTTTGTAATGTGTCGTTGTTGTCATAAGAATCACTGAATGGGGGCTATCTTCGTGAAAAAGAAATGCAGTCTTTGGGTCCCCACGAAATGGAAAATTTTAAAGTTGGCTTCAACTTGTTGCTCATTTGATCTATTTTTAGCAAGTCACATCTCAAAATACGGTAACACAGGAAAGGGCAATCCATCCCATAATTCTAAAATAATGTGTAAAAAATTTATAATCTTGATAAGTGATGAAGTTCAATCAACTACTGTCAGTGAAATAAGTATAGCTCGATATTTTATTTTGTCTGTGGATTCCACTTCTGAGCCTTCTCATACAGGCCAGCTAAGTATTATTTAAAGATCCGTATCTCCAACAGATAGAAAACCTGTGTGGTGATTTATCACATTTGCTAGCTTAAAAAATCTAAAAAATCATACTGGTAAAGACATTGCAAAGCAAGTGTTTCACTAATTATGTGAAGTTTGCAAAATTGATTTTTCTAAGTGCAGAGACCAATCCTATGACAATGCTGCCATTACGTCACTGCATTACAAAGGCATACAACAGAAAATTCTGGAATGAAATTAATATGCCATTTTCATACCAAGGTGCTGCACATTCACTTAATTTTGTAGGATGTATCACAATAGATTTTTTTTGTCCAAAAGCAATTGATGTTTTTTCTAATATTCAGTTACTTTACAAATTTTTTGCCACCTCTACTCACTGATGAGCTGTTCTTAAAACACATTCAAGCAATGATTGAGCATTAAAATGTCTAATACACATTGGGAAGCACATGCTATAGCAACAAGTACAATTCTAGGCGCCACACAGAATATTGCTGAAGACCAGATACAAAAAGGAAACACCAAAACAGAAGCTAAAATCATCGCTGCCTTAGTCACCTAGTGCTGCCACAACAGATACCATAAGTGGATGGCTTTAACAAAGAGAAATTTATTTTCTCACAGTCTAGTAGGTTACAAGTTCAAATTCAGGACGTCAGCTCCAGGGGAAGGCTTTCTCTCTCTGTTGATTCTGGAAGAAGGTCCTTGTCCTCCATCTTCCCATGGTCAAGGAGCTTCTCAGGTGCAGGGACCCCAGGTCCAAAGGACATGCTCTGCTCTTGGTAGTATGAGGTCCCCAACTCTCTATCCTTTCATCTCCTGAGAGATAAAAGGTGGTGCAGGCCACACCCTAGGGAAACTCCCTGTATCTCAGATCAGGGAGGTGTTAAAATCCCACCCTAATCCTCTCAATATAAAACTACCATCACAAAATGGAGGACAACCTCACATGGCCTATCCAAGTTGATACACACATTTTGGGGGGACATAATTCAATCCATGACATTCTACCCTTTGGCCCCCCCAAAATCACATTCTTGCAAATGGAAAACATATTCATCCCACAACAAACCAAAACCAAACCCACTGCCGTCCAGTCGATTCTGACTCATAGCGACCGTATAGGACGGAGTAGAACTTCCCCATAGAGTTTCCAAGGAGCGCCTGGCAGATTCGAACTGCCGACCTTTCGGTTAGCAGCCGTAGCACTTAACCACTATGCCACCAGGGTTTCCTCATCCCATCATAGCATAGAAAAAGTCTTAAATCAAGTCCAAGTCCAAAATTCAAAAATCCCTCTTCATCTGTGAAATCTAGGACACAAGTTATCTGCTTCCAAAGGTACAATGGCATAAAAGGCACAAGCTAGACATTTCCATTACAAACTGAAGAAACTTGAGGGAAAGTAGGCATAACATGCACCAAGTGAGTCAGGAGAACACATCGCGTTAGCCCTCAAAGACATTGCAAACCAAGTGTTTCACTAATTAGGCGAAGTTTGCAAAATTGATTTTTCTACGTGCAGAGACCAATCCTATGACACTGCTGTGAAATGTCACTGCATTATAAAGGCATGCAACAGAAAATTCTGGAATATAGTGAATATGCCATTTTCATACCAAGGTGCTGCATATTCACTTAATTTTGTAGGATGTATCACAATGGATTTTTGTCAAAAAAAATGATTTTTTTCTTCTATTCAGATATTTTTCAAATTTTTTGCCATCTCCATTCACCAATGAGCTTTCATAGGCAATGATCAGCATTAAAATGTCTTTCTAATACCCACTGGGAAGCACGTGCTATAGCAACGAGTGCAATCCTGGACTCACACACTCAGATTCTAGGTGCCACAGAGAATATTGCTGAAGACCAGTCACAAAAAGGAGATACCAGAACAGAAGCTTAAAACGTCGCCAACGAAATGGAAACACAGCCCATATATTTATGTTTGTTATGTATAATAATATATTGCATCATTTTCATTTGACGAGTCAGTTCTCCAAGATTCAGAAGTAAATTTATAGACATGCATGGATCTCTACCAGCTATTAACAAGATATTTACATGAGAATATTTTGAAAACACAATAAAACAAATACTGCCAAATACTGATTATCAAGCAGTTTATTGTTGCAGAAGCATTAAAAGCAACAAGTAAATGACAGAAATGCTCCAGAAGTACTGAGTGCCAGGGATCAATTTCACATAACCATCATCACTGACACACTTGAATCTTGCATGAAATGAAGGGTGAAGATGTACGAAGTTCCTTCTGATATTTTTTTCCTTCTTAACGTGAATATAACTGATGAAGAACTCCTGAAGGTACCCAATAAATTAGCACAGCCTTATCCTGATGAGGAAACCCTGGTGGCACAGTGGGTAAGTGCTACGAATGCTAACCAAGAGGACGGCAGTTCAAATCCACCAGGTGCTCCTTGGAAACTCTATCGGGCAGTTCTACTCTGTCCTATAGGGTCAGGATGAGTCAGAATCGACTCGACGGCAGTGGGTTTGGTGTTTATCCTGATGACTTAAGACAAACCTTTATGGAGAAGTGCTACAATTTCATTCTTACACTAGAATTAAGTTTAGAGATTCAAGACAAATTTTACTCATGTAGGCATGTAAACCAAAAAACCAAACCCATTGCTGGTGAATTGATTTCAACACATAGCAACGCTATAGGACAGAGTAGAATTGCCCCCATAGGGTTTCCATGGGGCAGCTAATGTATTCGAACTGCCAAGCTTTTGGTTAGCAGCTGAGTTCTTAACCACTGCACCACCAGTGCTCCAAATATACTCTGGCCCAGTAGTTCAAATGCAACAGCCGCTCCTTGAAAACCCTATGAGGCAGTTCTACTCTGACCTATAGGGTCATTATGCATCAGAATCGACTCCAACCCAACGGGTTTGTTCTGCCTACTGCCTCATCCCTATTTCATTTTCTCAGAGATAAGTTTCTCTGATAGTGTCAGATTCAGGAATGTGATGAAAAATGTCTCTTGTAGGGGGTCGGGCCAAGATGGCAGAGTAGTCAGATGCTTTGTGTAGCCCCTCTTATAACAAAGACCCAGAGAAGTAAATCGATTGTCTATGACAATCTAGGAGCCCTGAACATCAAAGGTGAAGTCATAGAATTGGACTTAGTGGCGGGGATATGGTTCAGAAGCAGTGAGAGGTTGACAGATCTGACCCGGCAGAAACCAGCACCCTGCAGGCTGGATTGGATGGCATGTGCGGTGAGGCAAGCAGTGACGCTTGGGACATGTTTTTCACATCAGAAGAGACCGAGTGGTGGAAAGTCTACACAAGCCTCCAGAACCAGTGAAAAGCAGTGTTAAGCTGGCAAAAGATAAGTACATGCATTTAAAATGCCACACAAATCAAAAATCATCCCCTTTGGGAAGAACATCTCTCCCATTTACCTGCTTCCTCCCTCTCTTTTTAGTCTTGGACCAGCTTCGGCTATTTCTGGGTCCTCTGGGCCAGAAGTAGGACCTATCACATGCCGTGGAGCAGGAACAAACAACAAAAAATAATCTGCCAGCTTCCCTAAGCCAGGAACTCAGGGAAGGAACAGACATAAGGGGTCCAAGGACTTTGAATGCCTTTCACCCTTGCATAGACCTGTGTGGGCCCATTTCAACAGCATAGGCCCTCATTAGCACACTACAACAGGGTATATACCTGAAGCCTATTTTCAACTGTATCAGCTATAAAGTAGAGTGGCAGATTCGTGATATTTGACAATGTTCTGCCAATTAAGCAGGGTCCTCACCTACCCACATCAGTGACCTGAGGGTTGGTGGCTCCACCCATGCCACCTAGCCACCCAATTCAGGAGTCCAAGAGTAAGTGGTGAATCCCAGTCCTTACAACCAACAGCATTGGGTGACCATGGTCTGGCTGCAAAACCCACCCACCTATGTGCTCTAGGGAACAGGGACATGCTTTCCTCCCAGACACTCAGGGGCAGTCATTCCCCCCACAGCAGCCAGACACCTGTACCTACACCAATCAACCCTGTCTATGTAGGACTGTAGGTGAGAGCCTACACCACACACTTGGTGACCGACTACCTGGACACCTGAGCTGAATCCATACAAGAAAAGTAAAAGGGCTCCTAGGCTCACATACCTAGTAACAGCTCTGATCACCTGGTGACAGGATGTAAGAGCTTCAAAGGTGTCAATAATCAAACTAGCTCACCCAAGCAGCCTATTTGGGCATATCAAAATAAAACAAGAAGCTAGGACACAGTACACCAAAAAAGAAAAAGAAAAAGAAAAAAACCAAACCCAGTGCCATCAAGTAGATTCCGACTCAGTAAGCAAACATAAAATAAATGAATATAATAACTTACTGACAGCTCAGAGACAAGTGTAAATATCAAATAACATAAAGAGGCAGACCATGATGGATTCAGGAAGCTCCCAAAACAACAAATCAAGAAATCTTCCAAATGAAGAGAAATTCCAGGAATTACTGGAGGTAGAATTTAAAAGATTAAGAGACCGAGCTCTTCAAGAAATCCAGGAGGAGATCAAGCAAAACGAAGAACAAGCCAAGGAACACACAGATGAAACAAAAGAGGAACTTAAGAAGGTTATACAAGAGTATAATGACAAATGTAACAGGCTGCAAGAGTCCATAGAAAGATAGCAAGCAAATCCAAAAGAGTAACAATAAAACTTCAGAATTAGACAACTCAATAGAAAATGAGAGGAGCAGAATTGAGGCACTGGAAGTCAGAATTAGTGAGATTGAAGATAAAGCACTTGACACCAACTTATTTGAGGAAAAATCAGATAAAGTAATTTTTTTTAATTGAAGAAACTCTAAGAATTATGTGGGATTCTATCAAGAGTGATTGGAACACCAGAATCGGGGCGGGGGGTGGAGGGATAACAGAAAACACAGTGAGAATTGTTGAAGACTTCTTGGCTAAAAACTTCACTGATCTTGTGAAAGATAAGAAGATATCTATCCAAGATGCTTACTGAACCCCACCCAAGGTAGAGGCCAAGATAAAGTCACCAGGACATATAATAATCTTGCTTGCCAAAACCAAATATAAAGGGAGAATTTTAAGAGTAGCTAGGGATAAACAAAAAGTCACCTATAAAGAAGGGTCAGTAAGACTAAGCTCGGACTACTCAGCAGAAACCATGCAGGCAAGAAGGACATATACAAAGCCCTGAAGGAAAAAAAAAAAATTCCCTGCCAAGAATTATATATCCAGCAAAACTGTCTCTCAAATATGACGGTGAAATTAGGACATTTCCAGATAAGTAGAAGTTTAGGGAATTTTTAAAAACCTAACCAATATGACAAGAAATAATAAAGGGAGTTCTCCAGTTAGAAAATCAATAACATCAGCTAACAAACCAAGACTAGAACACGGGACAAAACTACCAGATATCAAGCCACATAGGGACGTCACAAATAAATCAAAGCTAAAACACTGAAAATACAGAAACAGAGACATCGATCTGTAAAAGATGACAACATTAAGACAAAAAAGAGGGACTAAATAATGTAGTCATAGATCTTTCATATGGAGAGGAAGTCAAGACGATATAAAGAAATAAAAGATTGGTTTAAATTTAGAAAAACAGAGGTAAATGTTAAGGTAACCCAAAGGAAACTAACAATCCTACACATTAAAATAAAAAAAAAACAAGGAAAGCATAAATTTTCGGCAAATACAAAAGCAACAACAAGGAAAAAGATGAAAGACTAAAAAGAAAAATGATTCAGCACAGAAAAAAATAAATTAGCAGTAAATACAAAGGCAACAAAAATGAAGAGGATGGAAAGAAAATGCACAAAGAACACATGACTCAACAGAGAAAATTAAGTGGAATAAGGAAAATGTCAACAAGACATACACAAAAAAGACGAAAATGACAGCACTAAACTCAAAAATTTACATTTTTACATTTAATTTACATTTATGAATAATTACAATAAATGTAACTGGTTTAATTGCACGAATAAGGAGACAGAGAGTAGCAAAATGGATTAAAAAACATGATCCGTCTGTATGCAGACTGCAAGAGACACACCATAGACTCAAAGACATAAACAAACTAAATCTCAAAGAATGGAAAAAAAAAAATTATATATATATATCAAGCAGACAACAATAAAAAATAAGAGTGGCAAAATTAATCTCCAATAAAACAGGCTTTAAAGTAAAATCTGTCAAAAAGGAAAAGGAAATACACTATATAATGATTAAAGGGTCAATAAAAAAAAAAATTTTTTTTTTAATATCAGGAGAATAAAATCATAATAAATACTTGTATACCCAATGACAGGGCTCCAAAATACATAAAACAAACTCAGACAGCATTGAAAAGAGAAATAGCTCCACAATAATAGTAGAGGACTCCAACATACCACTTCTGATGACAGACAGGATATCCATAAAGAAGCTCAATAAAGACACGGAAGATCTAAATACCACAATCAGCCAACTTGATCTCATAGACTTAAACACAACACTTCACCCAACGATAGTCAAGTAAACTTTCTTTTCTAACGCTCATGGAGCATTCTTGAGAATAGACCACGTATTAGGCCACAAAGCAAGCATTAACAGAATCCAAAACATCAAAATATTACACAGCATGTTTCCTGACCATAAAGCCATAAAAGTCAAAATGCTGTAGTTATCATACATTCTAATTTCTTACATATTTTAAACCCAATAAAGTCTATTCTTATTATGTTATGCAGTCAGTAATCCTCTATTTTTACCCATTTCATTAACTTCCATTCCTTCTTGCATCTTAAGCCTTTCACCTTATTTTCTTTCTGCTTGAAGAATACCTTTGGAATTTTCTTTAATGTGGGCATGCTGATGTTAACTTATCTAGGTTTTGTTTGTCTGAAAACAAAAGGTCTTTGCTCATTCATGATGTTTTTCCTCAGCATAGAGTTCTGGGTTGCCATGTATTTTCTCTCTGTAATTTAAATATATCATCTTATTGTCTTAGGGTTTTCACTATTTCTGTAGAGAAGTCATCAGTCAGTTTTTTTGTTTGTCCTTTAAAGATAATCTCTTCCATTCTTTAGTAGTGTTAAATTATTTGTTTTTTGTGGGGTTTTTTGTCTTTAGCTTCAGCAGTCCTACTATGAATTTCTTTGTATTTACCCTACATGGGTCTTATAAGGAAATCCTGGTGGCGTAGCGGTTAAGTGTTATGGCTGCTAAGGAAAAGGTCAGCAGTTCGAATCCACCAGGCGCTCCTTGGAAACTCTACGGAGCAGTTCTACTCTGTCCTATAGGGTCGCTTTGAGTCGGAATCGACTCGACGGCAGTGGCTTTGTTTTTTTTTTTTGGTTTGGGTTTTGTAAGTCTTCTAGGATCTGTGACTTGGTATCTTTAATCATTTGAAGAAAATTCTCAGCCATAATCTCAGTTTTTCTGCCTCATTCTTTTTCTTCCTTCTTAAGGTATCTCATGCTAGATATTCTCATTGTAGTCTCTGTATCTTATTCCTTTTTATATTATATATATTTTTTTCTTTTGTCTATGCCTCTATTTTCTTCCAACATATCTTCCAGTTCACTAAATCTCTCTTCAGCATTTTTAATCTGCTGTTATATACATACATTAAGATTTTAACTTCAGCTATAGTTTTCAGTTGACTTTCTAAGTTGATCTTTTTCTTAGTTTCTAGTTTTTTGCCAGATTTCTAAGTCTTGCCTTTATTTCTTTGAACATAATAGAGTTATTTCAGTGTCTTTGTCTGATAGCTCCAATATCTAGTTTTTCTGTGAATCTCATTCTGTTATTTGTTGTTTCTACAGGTTTTACTTTTTTCTTTCTTTTTTTAAAAAATTGGTGATTATACTAGAGAGGCGAGGCCAAGATGGCAGAACAGTGAGATGCTGCCAGTGATCCCTCTTACAAAAAAGACCCAAAAAAACAAGTGAAGCGATTATATTTATGACAAGGTAGGAGCCCTGAACATCAAAGGCAAAGTTAGAAAACGGACTCAGCGGCAGGGGGAGGGAGAGACTATTCAGAAGTGGAGAGGAGTTACTGGACCTGAATAGCCAGGAACCCTCAGGCACCGTTCCCTGGAGCGACTGCAGCGGGGCTGGCAGTAGCGTTCCAGAGGCGTTTAGCTCAGGGAAGGACAGCAAGTTGCACAGACTACTCACACCTCCAGAACAAGAGAAGAACGGCACTCTCAGCAAAAGCTAATTACTTGTGTTTATTTTACCACGCCCCCAGCCCCCAAGCCGGCTTCAGTGGCTGTCAACTTCCCTGGGCCTGAGATAGGCCCTGGTACCACTCTGAGCCATTTTTCCATCCTTGAAGAAGGTATAAGTTCACAACTGGGGGAAAGATAATCTGCCAGCTCAATTAAGCTGTTGAGCTCAGGACAGAAGTAGCTCTTGTTCAGGCACAAACGGTCCATGGGCTTTGAATACCTTTCACCCCAGCATGGACCTGTGTGGGCCCATTTCAGGAGAATAGGCCCTTGTTGCCAGACTGCAACTGTTTCAGCTGGACGGTGGAAAGATGGGTGTTTGATGTTTGACACTGCTTTGCCTATTAAACAGGGTCTTCACCTACCCACATCAGGGGCCTAAGGACTGGTGGCCCCACCCACCATACCGAGCCACCTGTGACAGGGCTCCAAGGATAAGTAGTACCGCCCTGAACTTACAACCAAAAGCATTGGGTACCCACTGCCCTTCTGCAGAACCCACCCGTGTGCTCTACAGAACAGGGATGCACTTTCCTCACAGACACTCAGAGCACAGCTGTCAGCCCCCTGCCTTGATCAGACTCTGACCCCCTACTGCAGCCAGATACTTCTGCCTACACCAATAACCCCTGCCCCTCTAAGACTGTAGGACAGAGCCTGTACCTTACACTTTATGACCAACTACCTGGGCACCTGAGTTCAATCCATACAAGAAAAGTAAATGAACTCCTAGGCTCATATACCTGGTAACAGTGCTAGCCATCTGGCGATAGTACATTAGAGCTTCAAAGGTGAAAATAATCAACCTAGCGCACTCAAGCAGCTTATTTGGGAATACCAAAACTAAACAAAGCAAGAAGCTAGGATACAAAAAACAAGCATAAAATAAACTAATACAATAACTTATAGATTGCTCAGAGACAACAGTCAATATCAAATCACATAAAGAGTCAGACACGGGGGCAGGACCAAGATGGCTGACTAGGTACAAGATTCCGCTTATCCCTCTTGAAACAAAGACTCGAAAAAACAAGTGAATCAATTACATAAAGGACAATCTACAAACCCTGACCATCAAACACAGAACTAAGGAGTTGACCTGAGTGACAGGGGAGCAAAAAGCCACACTGCAGCAGGGACCACTTCCGGAGCCAGTGTCCCACGCCACAGCCTTGAGCCCTTGCGGTTCCCTGGTGCCAGAGTGGTGGGGCTGATTGTGGCTTACTGAGACAGGGAAGCACGGATGTAGCCCTAGGAGGGGACCCAGACAGCACACGCAGGCTCCACACAGATGCGGCTGACAGGGAAACGAAAAACCACGGGGAAGCAGTGACTGGTTTTGGAGCCTGGAGTGCAGCGTCCCAGAAAGGAAACCTTGGTGCTGGGCTTTGGACTAAGCTTGGGGGAGCTGATTGCGGCTTCCTAGGACAGTGTGAGCATGGATGCAGCCCTAACCCTCTGAGACAGTCTCAGCAGGGATCCAGCCAGCACACACAAGCTGCACAATGCTCTCGAATCTCAGAAAAAACAGTCCTCACCAAACAACATAAGTAACTTTGTATATTTTGCCAGGCTACTCTCTTCTATATATCTGATTCCACCCCTCATTGCCCCAGCCAGCTTCATTAACATTGGAATTCTCTGTGCCAGAGAGTGAAGTGCACTGCTGGATTTTTTTTCTTCTTTCTTTTCTAACCCATTCTCCTGGCCTGAGAAAAGCAGCATGTAACAATCAAAGAAAAAATCCTTCCCTGACTTCCCTAAACTGGAATTAACAATACAGAATCAGCTCCATCCAGGCATTAAGAGACCCATAGTCTTTGGCTTTCACCCTACAGGTAACTAGGTGGCTATTATAATGCAAAGGCCATTCTGATAGAGATCTCACCATAATTGTTTTAGCTCAGCAGTGGAAAGGCAAGTTTTGGAGGTCAGATACCTGTCCACCTACTAAACAGAGCCCTCGCTGATCCACACCAGCGAACTGAGGGCTGAGACTCCACCCACATCACCTAGCCACCTGCTAGAGAGGTCTGAGAATAGTGACGTCTACCCAAGCATTGGGTGCCTAAGATACAGATGCAGAGCCCACCCACCAGAGCACTCTAGAGAATAGAGCCACATGTACCTCACTGACACTTGAAGGAAGGCTGTCAGCATCCTGCCCTCCTCGAAATGTGACCCCTTGCCACTAATAGAAACTGGTGCATACAACCATCACCACTACTCCTCTAAGATAATAGGTGACAGCCTACACCACACACTAGGTGACCAGCTATCAGGACACCTGAGCTGATTCTATTCAAGAATAGTGAATGGACTCATACACTTACATACCTGGTAACAGCTCAGGCAAGCTGGTAACAGGACGTAAGTGATTCAAAAGCTACATCAATCACGATACCACAATCTAGTAGCCCGTCTGGGTGTACTGTAACAAAACAAAACAAGAAGATAAGACTCAGTGACCAAATATAAGAGAAAACACTACAATACCTTATAGATGACTCTGAGACAGCAGTCGACATCAAATCACATAAAGAAGCAGACCATGATTGCTTCTACAAACCCCCAAATCAAAGAATCAAAATCATTCCCGGATGTAGATACATTCCTAGAAATGCCAAATGTAGAATATAAAAAAATCGTATACAGAATGCTTCAAGACATCAGGAATGACCTCACAAATGAAATAAGGCAATCTACAGAAAAAGCCAAGGAATACACGGATAAAGCAGTTGAAGAAATCCGGAAGATTATTCAAGAACATAGTGAAAAAATGAATAAGCTGTAAGAATCCATAGAGAGACAGAATTCAGAAATCCAAAAGATTAACAATAAAGTCACAGAATCAGATAACTCAATAGGAAGTCAGAGGAGCAGACTGGAGGAACTGGAACGCACATTGGGGGAGCTGGAGGGTAAGGCAATTGACACAAATACAGTTGAAGAAAAATAGAATTTAAAACTATGAAGAAACCCTAAGAATCATGGGGGACTCTATCAAGAATACTTTGCTTGTGATTGGAATTCCAGAACAGGGAGGGATAACAAAAAATACAGAGAGAATAGTGGAAGATCTGTTGGCAGAAAAATTCCCTGGCATTGTGAAAGATGAAAAGATATCTACCCAAGATGCTCATTGAACCTCATACAAGATACATCCCAAAAGAAAATCACCAAGACATATCATCAAACCTGCCAAAACCAAAGATAAAGAGAAAATTTTAAAAGCACCCAAGCATAAACGAAAAGTTACCTACAAAGGAGAATCAATAAGTTTGCACTACTCGGCAGAAACCATGCAGGCAAGAAGACAATGGGATAACATATATAGAGCACTGAAAGAGGAAAAACTGTCAGCCAAGAATCATATATCCAGCAAAACTCTAAAACATGAAGGTGAAATTAAGATATTTACAGATAAACACAAACTTAGAGAATTTGCAAAAACTAAACCAAAACTGCAAGAATTACTAAAGGAAATTCTTTGGTCAGAAAATCAATGTCAGATACCAACACAACACAAGGTCACAGAACAAAACATCCTGATGTCAACTCAGATAGGGTAATCACAAAAACAAAATAAGATTAATTAAAAAAAATTGCTCAAAACAGGGAATCATTGATGTGATTATGTAAAAGATCACAATAGTCAAAAAAGAGGGACTAAATACAGGACACATAGATCTTACTTATGGAGAGGAAACCAAGGCGATACACGGCGAAACAACTTAGGTTTTTACTTAGTCAAACCGGGGTAAATATTAAGGTAACCACAATGAGGTCTAATAATTCCATACTTCAAAATAAAAACCAAGATAAACATAAAGACTCACCGAAATAAATTCAACCTTACTATAAAAAGGAGGAACACACATTCTACAAAGAAAAACTCAGCACAAAAAAGTAAATGGAAAAATGAAATTGTCAAAAACAGGCATCAAAATGACAGCACTAAACTCATACTTATCTATAATTACACTTAATGTAAATGGACTAAATTCACCAATAAAGAGACAGAAAGTTGCAGACTGGATAAAAAAACACGATCAGTCTGTATGCTGCCTAAAAGAGACACGCCTTAGACTTAGAGACACAAATAAACTAAAACTAAAAGGATGGATAAAAATATATCAAGCAAACAACAATCAAAAAAGAGCAGGAGACGCAATATTAATTTCCAACAAAATAGGATTTAAAGTTAAATCCACCACAAAGGATAAAGAATGACACTACATAATGATTAAAGGGGCAAATGACCAGGAAGATATAACCATATTAAATATTTATGCACCCAATGATAGGGCCGCAACATTCATAAAATAAATGTTAACAGAATTAAAAAGGGAGATAGACACCTCCACAATTATAGTAGAAGACTTCAACACAACACTCTCGGTGAAGGATAGGAAATGCAGTAAGAAGCTCAATACAGACACGGAAGATCTAATTGCTACAATTAAACAACTTCACTTCATAGACTTATACAGAACACTCCACCCAACAGCTGCAAACTATAGTTTCTTTTCTAGTGCACATGAAACATTCTCTAGAATAGATCACATATTAGGTCATAAAACAAGCCTTTGCAGAACCCAAAACATTGAAATATTACAAAACATCTTCTCTGAACAAAAGACCATAAAAGTAAAAATCAATAACAGAAAAACCAGGGAAAAGAAATCAAATGCTTGGAAACTGCACAATACCCTGCTCAAAAAAGACTGGGTTATGGAAGACCTTAAGGAGGGAATAAAGAAATTCACAGAATTCAACAAGACTGAAAACACTTCCTGTGAAAACCTTTGGGACATGGTGAAAGCACTGCTCAGAGGTCAATTTATATCAATAAAGGCACACATATTAAAGAAGAGCCAAAATGAAAGAACTCTCCCTACAACTTGAACAAACAGAAAGAGAGCAACAAAAGGAAATGTCAGGCACCAAAAGAAAGCAAAAAATAAAAACTACAGCAAAATTAAATGAATTAGAGAATAGAAAAACAATTGAAAGAGTTAACAAGGCCAAAAACTGCTTCTTTGAAAAAATTAACAAAATTGATAAACCATTGGCCAGACTGACTAAAGAAATACAGGAAAAGAAACCAATAATCCGAATAAGAAATGGGATGGGCCATATCACAACAGATCCAACTGAAATTAAAACAATCATATCAGATTACTACAAAAAATTGTATTCTAACAAATTTGAAAACCTAGAAAAAAATTGATGAATTCCTAGAAACACACTACCTACCTAAACTAACACAAACTGAAGTAGAACAACTAAATAGACCCATAACAAAAAAAGAGATTGAAAAGGTAATCAAAACACTCCCAACAAAAAAAAGCCCTGGCCCTGACGGCTTCACTGCAAAGTTCTACCAAACTTTTAGGGAAGACTTACCACTACTACTGAAGGTATTTCAAAGCATAGAAAAGGACGGAATACTATCTAACTCCTTCTATGAAGCCAGCATAACCCTGATACCAAAACCAGCTAAAGACAACACAAAAAAAGAAGATTACAGACCTATATCCCTCATGAACATAGATGCAAAAATCCTCAAGAAAATTCTAGCCAATAGAATTCAACAACATACAAAAAAATAATCCACCATAACCAAGTAGGATTTATACCAGGTATGCAAGGTTGCTTCAATATTAGAAAAACAATTAATGTAATCCACCACATAAAAAAAAAGACAAGAACCACATAATTTTATCAATTGATACAGAAAAGGCATTTGACAAAGTCCAACACCCACTCATGATAAAAACTCTCAGCAAAATAGGAATAGAAGGAAAATTCCTCAACATAATAAAGGGTATTGATACAAAGCCAATACCCAGCATCATCCTAAATGGAGAGAGCCTGAAAACATTTTCCTTGAGAACAGGAAACTGACAAGGATCCCCTTTATCACTGCTCTTATTCAACATTGTGCTAGAAGTCCTAGCCAGAGCAACTGGGCTAGACAAAGAAATAAAGGGCATCCAGATTGGTAAGGAAGAAATAAAATTATCTCTATTTTCCAATGACATTATCTTATACACAGAAAACCCTGAGGAATACTCAAGAAAACTATTAAAACTAATAGAAGGGTTCAGCAAAGTTTCAGATTACAATATAAACATACAAAATCAGTTGGATTCCTCTATATCAACAAAAAGAACACTGAAGAGGAAATCACCAAATGAATACTATTCAGAGCAGCCCCCAAGAAGATAAAATACTTAGGAATAAACCTTACCAAAAATTTAAAAGAGCTATACCAAGAAAACTACAAGGTACTACTGCAAAAAAACAAAAGGGACCTACGTAATTGGAAAAACATACCTTGCTCATGGATAGGAAGACAACATTGTAAAATTGTCCATTCTACTAAAAGCCATCTATAGATCCAATGCACTTCCGATCCAAATTCCAATGACATTTTTTAAAAAGATGGAGAAACAAATCACCAACTTCATATGGAAGGGAAAGAAGTCGTGGATAAGTAAAGCATTACTGAAAAAGAAGAAGAAAGTGGGAGGCCTCACTCTACCTGATATCAGAACCTATTATACAGCCGCGGTAGTCAAAACAGCCTGGTACTGGTACAACAGACACATAGACCAATGGAACAGAACTGAGAATCCAAATATAAATCCATCCACATATGAGCAGCTGATATTTGACAAAGGCCCAGTGTCAGTTAATTGGGGAGAAGATAGTCTGTTTAACAAAAGGTGCTGCCATAACTGTATATCCATCTGCAAAAAATGAAACAGGACCCATACCACTCACCATGCACAAAAACTAACTCCAAATGGATCAAAGACCTAAACATAAAATCTAAAACGATAAAGATCATGGAAGAAAAAATAGGGACAACATTAGGAGACTTAATACATGGCATAAACAGAGTACAAAACATTACTAAAAATGACGAAGAGAAACCAGATAACTGGGAGCTCCTAAAAATCAAACACCTATGCTCATCTAAAGACTTCACCAAAAGAGTAAGAAGACCACCTACAGACTGGAAAAAAGTTTTCAGCTAAGACATCTCCACCGGCGCCTGATCTCTAGAATCTACATGACTCTGCTAAAACCCAA
Organism: Loxodonta africana; assembly: GCF_030014295.1. Lineage (NCBI taxonomy): Eukaryota > Metazoa > Chordata > Mammalia > Proboscidea > Elephantidae > Loxodonta > Loxodonta africana. The sequence continues at coordinate 755,210 of NW_026975144.1, read as the reverse complement.
CCACAAAAAGACAAACAACCCAATTAAAAAATGGGCAAGGGATATGAACAGACACTTTACTAAAAAAGACATTCAGGCAGCTAACAGATACATGAGGAAATGCTCTCGATCATTAGCCATTAGAGAAATGCAAATCAAAACTACAATGAGATTCCATCTCACTCCAACAAGGCTGGCATTAATCCAAAACACACAAAATAATAAATGTTGGAGAGGCTGTGGAGAGACTGGAACACTTATACACTGCTGGTGGGAATGTAAATGGTATACAACCACTTTGGAAATCAATTTGGCTCCTCCTTAAAAAGCTAGAAATAGAACTACCATACAACCCAGCAATCCCACTCCTCGGAATATATCCTAGAGAAATAAGAGCCTTTACACAAACAGATATATGCACATCTATGTTTACTGCAGCACTGTTTACAATAGCAAAAAGATGGAAGCAACCAAGGTGCCCATCAATGGATGAATGGATAAATAAATTATGGTATATTCACACAATGGAATACTACACATCAATAAAGAACAGTGATGAATCTGTGAAACACTTCATAACATGGAAAAACCTGGAAGGCATTATGCTGAGTGAAAGTAGTTGCAAAAGGTCAAATATTGTATAAGACCACTATTATAAGATCTCGAGAAATAGTTTAAACTGAGAAGAACATATTCCTTTGTTGTTACAAGAGGGGGGAGGGAGGGAGGGTAGGAGAGGGGTATTTACTAAAGAGATAGACAAGAACTATTTTGGGTGAATGGAAGGACAACTCTCAACACAGTGGAGGTCAGCACAACTGGACTAAACCAAAGCAAAGAAGTTTCCTGAATAAACTGAATGCTTCGAAGGTCAGCAAAGCATGGGCAGGGGTTTGGGGACCACGGTTTCAGGGGACATCTAAGTCAACTGGCATAATAAAATCTATTAAGAAAACATTCTGCATCCCACTTTGAAGAGTGGCATCTGGGATCTTAAATGCTAGCAAGCAGCCATCTCAGATGCATCAATGATTCTCAACCCACCTGGATCAAGGGAGAATGGAGAACACCAAGAACATAAGATAATAAGGAGCCCAAGAGACAGAAAGGACTACATGAACTAGAGACTACATCATCCTGAGACCAGAAGAACTAGATAGTACCGGGCCACAACCAATGACTGCCCTGACAGGGAACGTAACAGAGATCCCTTGAGGGAGCAGGAGAACAGGGGGATGCAGACCCCAAATTCTCATAAAAAGACCAGACTTAATGGTCTGACTGAGACTGGAAGGACCCCAGTGATTATGGCCCCCACACCTTCCGTTTACCCACTACGGGAACCATCCCCAAAGCCAGTTCATCAGACATGGGTTGGAGAGGGATGCTGGTGAGACGTGAGCTACTTGGTTTGGGTGGACACTTGAGACAATGTTGGCATCTCCTGCCTGGAAGGGAGATGGGTGGGTAGAGGGGCTTAGAAACTGGCAAAATGGTCACGGAAAGAAAGAGTGGAAGGAGGGGGTGGGCTGTCCCATTGGGGGGAAAGTAATTGGGAATATGTAACAAATTGTGTATAAGTTTTTATGTGAGAGACTGGCTTGATTTGTAAACTTTCACTTAAAACACAATAAAAATTATTAAAATAATAATAAAAAAAGAAGCTGACCCATAATTGCTTCAACAAGCTCTCAGAACAAAGACTCAAGGAATCTTCTGGATGAAGGTGCAATCCTGGAATTACCAGATGCAGAATACAAAAGATTAATATACAGAACTCTTAAAGACATCAGGAAGGAAATGAGGCAAAATGCAGAACAAGCTAAGGAACACAAAGATAAAGCAGCTGAAGAAATTAAAAAGGTTACTCAAGAACATAATTAAAAATTTAATAAGCTGCAAGAAACCATAGAGAGACTGCAATCAGAGATTCAGAAGATTAACCATAAAATTACAGAGTTAGAAAACTCAATAGAAAGTAAGAAGAGCACAATTGAAGAACTGGAAGGCAGAATTACTGAGATTGAAGATAAAACTCTTGGGACTAATATATTTCAAGAGAAAGCAGATAAAAGAATTTTAAATGAAGAATCCAAAGAATCATGTGGGACTTTATCAAGAGAAATAACTATGAGTGATTGGAGTAGCAGAAGAGGGAGGGCTAACAGAGAATACAGAGGGAACTGTTGAAGATTTGTTGGCAGAAAACTTCCATGATATCATGAAAGATGCTCATCGAATTCCACATAAGGTAGATCTCAAAAGAAAGTGACCAAGACATATAATAATCAAACTTGCCAAAATCAAATATAAAGAGAATTTTAAGAGAGGCTAGGGATAAAGGAAGTCACCAACAAAGGAGAGTAAATAACAATAAACTTGGACTACTCAGCAGAAATCATGGAGGCAAGAAGGCAATGGGATGACTTATACAAAATATTGAAGGAAAAAAATTGCCAGCCAGGAATCAAACCTTAACCCTGGCCCTCTGGCCTTCTGGCCCTCTGGCCTTAGCCTTCTAACTCTAGCCCCTAAGCCCTAAGCCCCAAAGCCCCTAAGACCCTAAGCCCTTAGGTCCTAACCCCAAGGCCCGAAACTCTAACCCTAACCCAAACCCTAACCCCTATACCCTACAACCTAAACACCTACACCCCAAAACACTACACACCAAAACCCTACACTCTAAACCCTATACTCTGAGCCCCAAACCCTAAACCCAAACCTCAAATGGCAAAGCCCAAACCCTAAACCTAACCATAAACCCTAAACCCTAACACGTAACCCTAACCCCTAACCACCCTAACCCTAAAGACCCTAAACCTAACCCTGGAACCATAACCCTCTAACGCTAACCTGAAACCCTAACCCGAAACCCTAACCCTCTAACTCTAACCCTCTAACCCTAACCCTCTAACTCTAACCCTCTAACCCTAGCCCTAAACCTAACCCCAACCCCCAAACCCAACCCCAAACCCTCAACCTCAACTCCCTAGCCCTAAACCTAAGAATGAACCTAAGCCTAACCCTATCATTTAACCCTAAACCCTAAACCATAACACTTAAAACCCTAACACCCTTAGCCCTAACACATTTAACCCTAACATCCTAAACGCCAAAACCCTAAACACTAACACCCTTAACCCCAACCCCTAAACTCTAAACTTAAACGCTAAACCATCTAACCCTCTAACCCTAATACCCTAACCCTAAACCCTAACCCCAGCCCCCAGCCCTAACCCTCACTCTAAGCCTTAAACCGTAAATCTTAAGCCCTAAACCCTAGGCTCTAAGCCCTAAGCCCTAAACCCTAAGTCCTAAAACCCTAAACTCTAAGCCCTAAACCTAACCCTCTAACCATAAACCCTAAAACCTTACCCCAAACCCCTAAACCTGAAACTCTAAACCCTAGCCCTAACCCCTAACCCTAAAACTCTAAACCATACCCCTAATCCTCTAACCCTAAACCTCTAACCCTAACCCTCTAACCCTAACCAAAACACCAACCCCAACCTCTGAACCCTGAAACCCTACACCCCCAACCCGCTAACTCTAAGCCTCTGAACCCTAAGCCTAAACCCTCTAACCCTAAACCCTAATCTTCACCCCCTCACACCCTAACCTTCTCACTCCCACACTCTATAATCTTCTCAACCTCTAACCCCCTCACCCTCTAACCCCTCACCCTCTAACTCCCTCAATCTCTAACCCCCAACCGTCTAAACCTCAACCCTCTAACACCCACCCTCTAACCCCAAACCACATACCCCAAACAAACCCAACACCAACCCCAACCATAAACCTAAACCCTAACCCCTAAAACCTAACCCAAACCCTAATGACTAAACCCCAAAACCCTAAACCCCAAACTGCAACCCCTAACACCTAACCTGTAACTCCAAACTCTAACCTCAAACCCTAAACCTAACCCTAACACCTAACCCCAACCCAAAAACCCTAACCCCAAACCCTAACAACCCTAACTCTAACAACCCTAACCCTAACATCCCGAACCTCAAACCCTAACCCTTTTTGTTAGCAGCCGTAGCACTTAACCACTAGCCACCAGGGTTTCCATGAGCAGTCATGGAACAGACATAGGCACACCCGTATTCACTGCAACATAATTCACAGTAACAAAAAGATGGAAACAACCTAAGTGCTCGTCCACAAAGGAATGGATAAACAACCTACGGTACATACACACAGTGGAACACTACATGACAATAAAGACCAATGATGAATCCCCGAAACATCTCACGCCATGGATGAATCTGGAGCGCATCATGCTGACTAAGTCAGTCACAAAACGACATATACAGTAAGAGACCACTATCATAAAAACTCGTGAAAACATTTACACACAGAAACAATCCTTGATGTTCACCAGGCAGACGAAGAGTGGGTAGAGAAAAGCCAACTAAACAATAACCAAAAAAAAACCAAACCCACTGCCGTCGAGTTGATTCCAGCTCATAGAGACCCTATAGGACAGATTAGAACTGCCCCATAGAGTTTCCAAGGAGCGCCTGGTGGATTCGAACTGCAGACCTTTGGTTAGCACCGGTGGGTCTTAATCACTACGCCCTCAGGGTTTCCAACCAAACAACAGATATGTGGTAACTCTGGTGAAGAGACGGTACACAAGACTGGGGAATCAACCTCAGCCTCACTCTAACCCTAACCATAACCCTAAACCACTTGTGTCCTAGCCTAGTAACCCCAGCCCTAACCCCAACCCCCAACCACCTAAAACCTATACCCCTAAACCTAACTCCCAAACCTCTAACCCCCAAACCTGAACCCCTAACACCAAACCCTAACCCCTAACCCTAATCCCCTAACCCTTCTGCATCTCTGGGCCTCTCGACTCTCCATTTTCTCCCTCCAAATCCTACTAACACTCAGTGGAATTTTGAAGTTTCAGCTGTGCTTTGCTTCTTGTTGTCTCCACCGGTCCCATCAAGGCACTGCATCATTTATTTGCTCTGCTTCACTATTGAATTCCAAAACCCTGGCTTAGAATCCCCCAACACTGAACTTCAGCGATTCGGCGAAAGGCCGCGAGAGGGCGCGCACACCGCCGGTTCTGTTCTGCCCACCAGGCCCTCCGAGCATGGGAACCTCCTGGACCTAAGCCCGGACCAACCTGGGCACCGATTCAGTGGTGACAGCAGAAGCTTTTCTTCCCGAGGGACCCAAGGCCCCAGGGCGCTCTCTCAATACTCCCATTAATGCTATGATTATCCTAACCCACTCCTTCTGCGAGACCTAGTGGGTCCTCGACCAGGCCCAGCCTTCACGACCTGCACCCCCCTGCCGTGGTCACGTACAGGAACGTGCAGGGCCTCGCCCTCCCCACCCAAGCTCTGCCCCTCCATACCCTGATGCACTGCAGGCCTCTACTAGGTCCCCGCCCAGGGGAGAGTTGTCACCCCGCACGGGGTGGGGGGACAAGAGGGAACATTCTGAAAACACCCCCCAGGCACGAAGCCCACTGCCCGACTGCCCGTATTGAGACCATGTGAGCAGGGCTGCCCCGCCGACTGGAGCCTGCAGGGCATCACTCACGTTTGTCAGCTTCTCACCGCCCTCTGGGCTCGGGGTCCCAGAGCAGCCAATCCCCCCCCGGGGAGGGGGTCCGTCCGTAGGGGCTGGAAAATTGGGTTGGCGCCCATGGCCGGAGCGCTTAAAACCCTTATAAACCCTCACAAACCGTCAGCTCCAGACCTTCAAATGTCAGCCCGAGAGACACCTAATCTCCTCCAACCTAAAAAAAAAAAACACACCCGTTGCCTTTGAGTCAATTCTGACTCATAGCGACCCTACAGGACAGAGTACAACTGCCCCACAGAGTTTCCAAGGAGCGTCTGGTGGATTCAAACTGCCAACCTTTTGGCTAGCAGCCTTAGCACTTAACCACTACGCCACCAGGGTAACCCACTGGAACCAGGGTAGAGGCTCCAAATCCCGCCAGTGTGAGGAACCCTCAAATCCCCTCAGCACCAGAGACCGCGTCCACAGCGACCGCTACACAGCGCCGCACAAACCTTTAACTTAACAAACAACCTGGTTGCTCAGGACCCCTTCCTGCTACCCCAACCCCCGCCACCCAGAGGGGGAGCGGGACCCGGCATCCACACTGTTAACAGACACTGAATCGCCGCAGCTTCCACAAGGAGTAGGATCCCCGCACTGCTCCACAGATTCCCAGGACCCCTTCCTTTCCAGGTGGGGCCGGGGCCGGGGCCGGGGCCGCGCCGACGCCCCAGCCCCGAGAGTAGACCAGCGGGGCGCGGGCGAGGGCGCAGGGTGCCTCAGCCTCCCAGGCACAGCGCCCAAAACAGTAAGGGGCAGCGGGGCCTTGGGCGGGGGATCCCTTTCTCCCCTGTCCCTGGCACCCTACGGAGTCTGGTGGGGGTGGGACGACAAATGGGGGCGAGTGTCCCGCCCTCAGTCTGGAATCTCACCCCCCCGGGGCGAACTCTGGGCCTTGGTTTCCCCCCTGGCATAGGGAGCAGGTGGGGGGCGGGGGGGCAGGCGCCCATCCCCCAGCTTGGCCCGCAAACCCGCCCCGGGCAGAGGAGGGACCTGGGCGCAGCCCTGGACACGGCCTTTCTCCCCAGGCCCTTCAAGCCCCCAGGCCCGAGGGCACTCCGCAGCTGGATCCCGCGGCTGGACCCCGCCCCCGCAAATCCATGGGGATGCAAATTTCGCAGACCAGCTGCGTCTCCCGGGCCAGAGGCTCCCTCTCGCAGCCCCTAGAGTGGCTGCGTCTGCCCGCCCCCGCGCCGCGTCCGCCCCTGGGGATCACTCGGGACGGGGTACGCCGGAGGGGGCGATGCGAGCTGCTAACCCAACGTCCGGACTCTCCAACCTCTGGAGCCCACGGGATGCTGGGACTGGGACCCGCCCTCCTGGCGCCTTCCCTCCACACCTTCGAGGGGCCGGGCTTGTTCAGTCTGAGAGCGGGTCCCTCCACCCAGCTGCCGGAGTTTCACACCTTTCAGAAACCACGGCACGGAAAGCAGCACGAACACCATCCTCTCTAAGGCGCGCCAACATCCAGGGCCCCTCACCACCCGTCCCGGCGCTTCCGGGAGTAACTGGCTGGATGGCGTGGAACATGGCTGCCGGCCCCGCCCAGCGGCCCGGGTGTGGGGGGCGGGCGTGGGGGGGTTGGGCCTCCAGAGGGGACAGTGGGGTCTAGAAGCAAGGACAAGGGCAAGGAGTGCTGGGTGAGGAGACAGGAGACGTCAGGAGAGGGCCCTCTCGCGTGCAGAGTTAAGTATTGGAGGTGCAACGGTTAAGTGCTTGGCTAACTGAAAGGTGGGCCGTTGGAACCCACCAGCTCAGGGGTTGAAAAGATCTGGAGATGGGCTCCCATAAAGATTCTAACCAAACAAAATCCAAACCAGTTGCTGTTGAATCAATTCTGACTCATAGTGACCCTATAGGGCAGAGCAGAACTGCCGCATAGGGTTTCTAAAAGTATAAGTCTTTACAGAAACAGACTGCCATGTCTTTCTGCCAAGAAGCAACTGGTGAATTCGAACTGTCCACCCTTTGGTTAGCAGCCGAGCTCTTAACCACGGGTGCCACCAGGGCTGCGCCATGAAGGCTGCAACCTAGGAAACCTTGTGAGGCAGTTCTAAGTTGTCGTACAGGGTTGATACGAGTCAGAATCTCTTGATGGCACACAACCATGATTGTACTAAGAAAAATTCCTCCAAGCATCTGTCTACATGACCCCTGAAGCACACATGCATGCACGCTATCAAAGTAGTGCAGCCAAAGACAGGAAATTGGAATAGAGACATTATAGAGTGGACAGTGAAAAGTGATTTCTGAGGGGTATGCAGCTCAAGTGGAGGAGATAGCATACAACTAAATGCCCTTCTCCTATTGTTCAATGGTCTTGAGAAAGAATGTGTCCCAGGAATTAACTGTAGCCCAGGAGAACTTGAAGACAGCAAATACAGAGGACCGGTCAGGATGCTTCTGCAGTGGTCAGGGTGAGCAGTGATGGTGGAAGTGCAGGTGGGAACAGTGGGCAGGCTTGAGGTGTACTTTGGAGCTTGAGCTGCCAAGAATTGCTGGTGGATCAGATGTATGGGATGAGGGGAATGGAGAATCAAAGGTGACTTCTAGAATTCAGGCTACCATGAGAGCATGGTCACCAGAGCCATTCTCTACCATGTGGAAAACCATGGAGGAACAAACTTGAGAAAATGACCAAAAGATTTTTTCTGGACATGTTAGATTTGGATGTCTGAGTTTGTCCAAGTGTGGAGAACAGTTCCCAGCTGTGGATACCACTGTGAGGTAGTTTTCTGGGTTCTAAGAATTTGGAGATCATCAGCCTATAGCTGATTTGAAAGCCACTGGTGGTGCGATGATTATGCATTTGGGTGCTACCAAAAGGTCTGCAGTTTGAATCTACTAGTCGCTCCTTGGAAACCCTGTGAGGAAGTCCTACTCTGTCTTATAGGGTCCCTATGAGTGAGAATCCACTCGATAGTGACTTTTTTGTTTTGTTTTGTTTTAATACTAAGCTCAGAAAAGTTGTGTGTCAGGGTTGTATTTTTTCACAATACTTATTCAAGCAGTTCGAATCTACCAGCCACTCCTTGGAAACCCTATGGGTCAATTCTACTCTGTCCTTTAGGGTCGCTATGAGATAGAATTGACCCAACAGCAATGGACTTAGAACTTGGACTTAGAGGAGCCCTTTCTTTGTCAAAGCTGAAAGTTTTACTTCATACTTTTTAAAAACCGCCATGTCTCATGCTACACAGCTACCCTTACAGGAGCATTTTTGGTGATAACTTGACTTGTTCTTGGTGAAGGGCTCTGTATTTTCTAGGGCTGCCGTAGTAAATTAACAAAAACTGAGTTTCTGTAAAAAAAACCGTATAATCCATACAGTCCAAGAAGCTGGACTATATGAAGAAGGGGCACCAGGATTGGAGGAAGACTCATTAACAGCCTAGACATGCAGATGACACAACCTTGCTTACTAAAAGTGAAGAGGACTTGAAGCACTTACTGATGAGGATCAAAGACTTCAGCCTTCAGTATGGATTACACTTCAACGTAAAGAAAACAAAAATCCTCACAACTGGAACAATAAAAAAATCACAATAAACAGAGAAAATACTGAAGTCGTCAAGGATTTCATTTTACTTGGATCCACAATCAACACCCATGGAAGCAGACTTCGAGAAATCAAACGACATATTTTATTGGGCAAATCTGCTACAAAAGACCTCTTTAAAGTCTTAAAAATCGAAGATGTCACTTTGAGGACTAAGGTGTGCCTGAACCAAGCCATGTATTTTCAATTGCCTCATTTTTTCATATGCATGCTAAAGCTGGACAATGAATAAGGAAGACAAAAGAACTGAAACTTGAATTATGTTGTTGGTGAAGAATAATGAATATACCATGGACTGCTAGAAGAATGAACACACCTGTCTTGGAAGAAGTACAGCCAGAATGCTCCTTAGAAAGGTGGGTGGCAAGACTTGATCTCATGTACTCTGGACATATTATCAGGAGGAATCAGTCCCTGGAAAAAGACATCGTGCTTGGTAAAGCAGAGGGTCAGTGAAAAAGAAAAAGATCCTCAATGAGACAGATTGAGACGGTGGCTGCAACAGTGGGCTCAGACATAGCAATGAGAAAGGCCCAGGGCTGGGCACTGTTCCGTTCTGTTGTACACAGGGTCGCTATGAGTTGGAACTGACCCAACAGCACCTGACAACAACATCATAAACTCACTAGATCTCCTGGGGATAGAATGTCATATTCAGTGTAGAATAGATAGAGTTTGTTTGTTTACCATATTTACTAATGCTGTGATTTACGTTTGATAACTTCCACAATCTGTTGGATCGCTTTTCTTTGGAATGGACACAAACGTGCATCTCTTGCAGTCTGTTGGCCAGGTAGCTAGCTTCCAAATTTCTTTGCATGGTGGAGTGAGCATCTGCAGTGCTGCATCTGTTTGTTGAACCAACTCAGTGGGCATTCTGTCAGCTCCTGCAGCCTTGTTCTTCACCAGTGCCTTCAGTGTAGCTTGGACTTCTTGCTTCACTACTACCAGTTCTTCATCATATGCCACCTCATGAAATGACTGAAAGTCGACCATTTCTTTTGGTACTGTGACTCTGTATATTCTTTCCATCTTTTGTGTGTGTGTGCTTTAAGTGAAACTTTACAAATCAAGTCAGTCTCTCATACAAAAATTTGTATACAGCTTGCTATGTACTCCTAGTTCCTCTCCCACTAATGAGACAGCACACTCCTTCTCTCAGCCCTGTATTCCCCGTGTCCATTCAGCCACTTTCTGTCCCTCTCTTCCTTCTCATCTCCCCTCCAAACGGGAGCTGCCCACATAGTCTCATGTGTCCACTTGAGACCAGAAGGTCTCTCCTCACCACTATCATTTTCTATCCTATAATGCAGTCCAATCCCTGTCTGAAGAGTTGGCTTTGGGAATGGTTCCAGTCTTGGGCCAACAGAAGGTCTGGGGACTGTGACCTCCAGGGTTCCTCTAGTCTCAGTCAGATCATTAAGTCCGATTTTTTATGAGACTTTGAGGTCTGCATCTCACTGCTCTCGTGCTCCGTCAGGGATGCTCTGTTTCGTTCCCTGTCGGGGCAGTCTTCGGTTGTAGATGGGCACCATCTAGTTCTTCCGGCCTCAGGCTGATGTAGTCTTGGATTTACGTGGCCATTTCTGTCTTTTGGACTCATAATTACCTTGTATCTTTGGTGTTCTTTATTCTCCTTGCTCCAGGTGGGTTGAGACCAATTGATGCATCTTAGATGGCTGCTTGATAGTGTTTTTAAGACTGCAGACGCCACTCACCAAAGTGGGATGCAGAATGTTTTCTTAATAGATTTTATTATCCCAATTGACCTAGATGTCCCCTGAAAACATGGTCCCCCCACTGCTGCCCCTGCTACTCTGGCCTTTGGAGCATTTGGTTTATTCAGGAAACTGCTTTTGGTTTAGTCCAGTTATGCTGACCTCTCCTTTATTGTATGTTGTCTTTCCCTTCACCTAAAATAGTTCTTGTCTACTATCTAAATTTGCGAATATCCTTCTCCCTCCCTTTCTCCCCACCCTCATAACCATCAAAGAATATTTTCTTCTCTGTTTAAACTATTTCTTGAGTTCTTATAATAGTGGTCTCATACAATATTTGTCCTTTTGCAACTGACTAATTTCACTCAGCATAATGCCCTCCAGATTCCTCCAAGCTATGAAATATTTCACGGATTCATCATTGTTCTTGATCTGTGTGAAGTATTCCATCGTGTGAATGTACCACAATTTATGTATCCATTCATCTGTTGAGGGGCACCTTGGTTACTTCCATCTTTCTGCTATTGTAAACAGTGCTGCAATGAACATGGTTGTGCATATATCTGTTCATATAAAGGCTCTTATTTCTCTAAGATATATTCCAAGGAGTGGGATTGCCATATCCTATGGTAGTTCTATTTCTAGCTTTTTAAGGAAGTGCCAGATTGATTTCCAAAGTGGCTCCACCATTTTAAATTCCCACCAGCGGTGAATAAGTGTTCCAGGCTCTCTACAACCTCTCCAACATTTATTATTTTGTGATTTAGGATTAATGGCAGCCTTGCTGGAGTGAGATGGTATCTCATTATAGTTTTGATTTACATTCCTCTAATGGCTAATGATTGTGAGCATTTCCTCATGTATCTGTTACCTGCCTGAATGTCTTCTTCATTGAAGTGCCTGTTCCTATCCTTTGCCCATTTTTAAAATGGGTTATTTGTCTTTTTGTTGTTGAGTTTTTGCAATATCATGTAGATTTTAGAGATCAGATGCTGATCAGAAATGTTATAGCTAAAAACTCTTTCCCAGTCTGTAGGTAATCAGTTTACTCTTCTGGTGAAGACTTTGGATGAGCGTGTTTGATTTTTAGGAGTTATCTAATTTTTCTTTGGGTGCTTGTACATTGTTCTTAATGGTTTTTGTACTGTTTATGCTATGTATCAGGGCTCCTAGTGTTGTCCCTGTTTTTTCTTCCATGATTTTTATCTTTTTAGATTTTATATTTAGGTCTTTGATCCATTTTCAGTTAGTTTTTGTGCATGGTGTGAGGTATGGATCTTGTTTCATTTTTTGTGGAGGGATATCCAGTTATGCCAGCACCATTTGTTAAAGAGGCTATCTTTCCCCCATTTAACTGACTTTGAGCCTTTATCAAATATCAGCTAATAAGTGAATGGATTTATGTCTGGATTCTCAATTCTGTTCCATTGGTCTATGTGTCTGCTGCTGTACCGGTACCAGGCTGTTTTGACTACTATGGCGGTATAATAAGTTCTAAAATCAGATAACGTGATGCCTCCCACTTTGTTCTTCTTTGTCAGTAATGCTTTATTTATCTGGGGCGTCTTTCCCTTCCATATGAAGTTGGTGATTTGTTTCTCCATCACATTAAAAAATGTCCTTGGAATTGGGATTGGAATTGCAGCATATCTATAGATCGCTTTCAGTAGAAGAGACATTTTTACAATGTTCAGTATTCCTATCTATGATCAAGGTATGTTTGTCCACTTATGTAAGTCTCTTTTGATTTCTTGTAGTAGTGTCTTGTAGTTTTGTTTGTATAGGTCTTTTATGTCTCTGGTTACAATTATTCCTAGTATTTTATCTTCTTGGGGGCTACAGTAAATGGTATTGATTTGGTGATTTCCTCTTTGATGATCTTTTTGTTGGTGTAGAGGAATCCAACTGATTTTTGTAGGTTTATCTTGTATCCTGATACTCTGCTGAACTCTTCTATTAGTTTCAGTAGTTTTCTTGAGGATTCTTTAGGGTTTTCTCTGTATAAGATCATGTCATCTGCAAATAGAGATACTTTCATTTCTTCTTTACCAATCTGGATGCCTTTATTTCTTTATCTGGCCTAATTGCTCTGGCTAGGACCTCCAGCACACTGTTGAATGAGTGGTGATAAAGGGCATCCTTGTCTGGTTCCCGATCTCAAGGGAATGCTTTCAGACTCTCTTCATTTAGGATGATGTTGGCTGTTGGCTTTATATAAATGCCCTTTATTGTGCTGAGGAATTTTCCTTCTATTCCTATTTTCTGAGAGTTTTTATCATGAATGGGTGTTGGACTTTGTCAAATGCCTTTTCTGCATCAATTGATAAGATCATGTGGTTCTTGTTCTTTGTTTTACCTATATGGTGGATTACTTTGGTTGTTCTTCTAATGTTGAACCATCCCTGCATACCTAGAATGAATCCCACGTGGTCATGGTGAATTATTTTTTTGATATGGTATTGAATTCTATTAGGTAGAATTTTGTGGAGGATTTGTGCATCTAAGTTCATGAGGAATATAGGTCTGTAATTTTGTGTGTGTGTGTGGTGTCTTTAGCTGGTTTTGGTATCAGGGATATGCTGGCTTCATAGAATGAGTTTGGGAGTATTCCATCTTTTTCAATGCTCTAAAATAGCTTTACTAGTAGTAGTGTTAACTCTTCCCTGAAAGTTTGGTAGAACTCACCAGGGAAGTTGTCAGGGCCAGGGCTTTTTTGTTGTTGTTGTTGGGAGATTTTTAATTTTTTTTAATTACCTTTTTCAACCTCTCCTTCTGTTATGGGTTTATTTAATTGTTCTACCTCTGTTTCTGTTAGTTTAGGTAGGCAATGTGTTTCTAGAAATGTATCCATTTCTTCTAGGTTTTCAAAGCTGTTAGAGTATGATTTTTCACACTAATCTGATATGATTCTTTTAATTTCAGTTGGGTCTGTTGTGATGTTGGGTAATTTGCTTCTTCTCCTGTTTTTCTTTTGTCAGTTGGGCCAATGTTTTAGCAATTTTGTTAATTTTTTCAAAGAACCAGCTTTTGGTCTTGTTAACTCTTTCAATTTTTTTTCTGTTCTCTATTTCATTTAATTCTGCTCTACTTTTTATTATTTAATTTCTTCTGATGCCTGAGGGTTTCTTTTGTTGCTCTCTATTTGTTCAAGTTTTAGGGATAATTCTTTGATTTTGGCCCTTTCTTCTTTTTTGATGTGTGCGTGTATTGCTATAAATTGACCTCTGGGCACTGCTTTACCTGTGTCTCAAAGGTTCTGGTAGGAAGTGTTTTCATTCTCATTGGATACTTTGAATTTCTTTATTCCATTCTTAATTTCTTCTATAACCCAGTCGTTTTTGAGCAAGGTATTGCTCAGTTTCTGAGTGTTTGATTTCTTTTCCCTGCTTTTTTTTTTTTGTTTTTGATTTCTACTTTTATAGCTTCATGGTCAGAGAAGATGCTTTGCAATATTTTGATGTTTTGGATTCTGTTAAGGTGTGCTTTATGGCCTAATATGTGGTCTCTCCCAGAGAATGTTCCATATGCATTGGAAAAGAAAGTATACTTGGCTGCTGTTGGGTGGAGTGTTCTGTATATGTATGTGAAGTCAAGTTGGTTGATTGTGGCATTTAGATCTTCCATGTCTTTACTGAACTTCTTTCTGAATGTTCTGTTCGTCACCAAAGTGGTATGTTGGAGTCAGCTAATATTATTGTGGAACTGTCTATCTCACTTTACAATGCTGTTAGAGTTTGTTTTATGTATCTTGAAGCCCTGTCATTGGGTGTGTAAATATTTAATATGGTGATATCCTCCTGGTATGCTGTCTGTTTAATCATTATATAGTGTCCTTCCTTATCCTTTTTGGTGAATTTAACTTTAAAGTCTATTTTGTCAGAAATTAATATTGCCACTCTTGCTCTTTTTTGATTGTTGTTTGCTTGATATTTATTTTTGCCATCCTTTGAGTTTTAGTTTGTTTGTGTCTTTAAGGAGTGTCTCTTGTAGGCAGCATATAGATGGATCGTGTTTTTTAATCCATTCTTTCACTCTCTGTCTCTATTGGTACATTTAGTCCATTTACATTCAGCGTAATTATGGTAGTTATGAGTTGTGTGCCATCATTTTGATATCTTTTTTTGTATGTTGTTGAGTTTCTTTTTTCTGCTTAATTTTTTGTACTGAGTAGTTTTTCTTTGTATATTGCCTTTTCCTCTTATTCATTGTTGATTTTTTTTTTCTGAGTTGTTATGTTTTTCTTGTATTTTATTTCGATGTGTAGGATTGTTAGTCTCCTTTTTGGTTACCTTAATATTTACCATTATTTTTCTAAGTTTAAACGTGACTTTTATTTCTTTCTATCCATTTGACTATCTCTCTGTGTGAAAGATCTATGACTACATTTTTCAGTCCCTCTTTATTATTTTAGTATTGTCATCCTTTACATAATAACATCACTGTTTCCCTGTTCTGAGCATTTTTTTATCTTGATTTATTTTTGTAATTTCCCTACCTGGGTTGATATCTGGTTGCTTTGTCCTGCATTCTAGTCTTGGGTTGATATCTGATATTGTTGATTTTCTAACCAGAAAACCCTCTTTAGTATTTCTTGTAGGGTTTTTTTTTTTTTTACAAATTCCCTAATCTTCTGTTTATATGGAAATGTCCTAATTTCACCTTCATATTTGAGAGACGGTTTTGCTGCATATATGATTCTTGGCTGGCAATATTTTTCCTTCATCACTTTATATTAGTCATCCCATTGCCTTCTTCCCTGCATGGTTTCTCTTGAGTAGTCTGAGCTTATTCTTATTGAGTCTCCTTTGTAGGTGACTTTTCATTTATTCCTAGCCACTCTTAAAATTCTCTCTTTGTCTTTGGTTTTGGCAAGTTTCTTTATAATATGTCTGGGTGACTTTCTTTTGAGATCTACCTTATGTGGGGTTCAATGAGCATTTTGGATAGATATCTGCTGCTCATCTTTCATGGTATCAAGGAAGTTTTCTGCCAACAAATCTTCAACAATTCTCTCTGTTTTTTCTGTTATCCCTCCCTAATCTGATACTTCAGTCACTCATAGATTATTTCTCTTGATAGAGCCCCGCATAATTCTTAGGGTTTCTTCATGTTTTTTTAAAATAATTTTATCTGATTTTTCTTCAAATATATTGGTGCCACATTATCTTCAATCTCACCAATTCTGCTTTCCATTTCCTCAATACTGTTCCTCTGTCTACTGAGTTGTCTAATTCTGTAATTTTATTGTTAATCTTCTGAATTCCTGATTGCTTTCTTTCTATGGATTGTTGCAGCCTATTAAATTTTTCTTTACGTTCTTGAGTAACCTTTTTAATTTCTTCAGCTACTTTATCTGTGTGTTCTTTGGTTTGTTCTGCATTTTGCCTGATCTCCCTGATCTCTTGAAAGTTCTGTATATTAACCTTTTGTATTCTACATCTGGTAATTCCAGGAAAACACCTTCATCTGAACGATTCCTTGATTCTTTGTTTTGAAAGACTGTTGAAGTGATCATGGTCTGCTTCTTTATGTGATTTGATATTGACTGCTGTCTCTGAGCCATCTATAAGTTATTTTATTTTATTTTTTTACTTTTGCCTACTGTATCCTAGCTTTTTGCTTTGTTTTGTTTTGATATGCCCAAATAGGCTGCTTGAGTGAGCTTGCTTGATCATTTGCACCTTTCAAGATTTAACGTCCTGTCACCAGATGGCTAGAGCTGTTACCAGGTATATGAGCCTAGGAGTCCATTCACTTTTCTTGTATAGATTCAGCTTAGGTGTCTAGGTAGTTGGTCATCAATTGTAGGTCATCAAGTCCTATAGTCTTAGATGGGGAGGGGTGATTGTTGTAGACACAGGTATCTGGTTGCAGCAGGGGGTCACACTCTGAACAAAGGCAGGGGGCTGACAACCATCTCCCAAGTGTCTGTGAGGAAAGTGCACCTCTGTTTTCTATAGTGCACAGGTAGGTGGGTTCTGCAGTCAGACCACAGGCACCCTATGCTTTTGGTTGTAAGGACGGGGAGGCATCTGTTATCCTTGGACCCCTGTCTTGGGTGTCTAGATGATGTGGGAGGAGCCACCAGTTCTCAGGCCCCCAATGTAGGTAGGTGAGGACCCTGTTTAACAGGCAGAGCAGTGTCAAACATCAGAAACACACCTCTCCACCAGAAGGTGAAACAGTTGAAGTTGGATACCCAGCACATACACCATTGCAGTAACAAGGGCCTAATCTCCCGAGATGGGCCTACACAGGTCCATGCAGGGGTGAAAGGTATTCAAAGTCTGTGGACCATTTGTGCCTGGAAAGGAGCTTCTTCTGTCCTGAGCTTCCCAGCTTAGTGGAGCTGGCAGATTATCTTTTCCCCCAATTGTTAATTTATTCCTTCTCCAAGGCCAGGAGAATGGCTCAGGCTGCACAGCAACACCTATCTCAGGTGCAGGGAAATCTGCAGCTACTGAAGCCGTCTTGGGGGCTGAGCGCACAGTAAAACGAATGCAAGTACTTAGCTTTTGCCACCAGCACTGTTCTTCTCTGGTTCCGGAGTTGTGAGTAGACTGTGTGACTTGCTGTCTCCCCCTGAGGAAACTGCATCCTGAATGCTACTGCCAGCCCTGCCACTGTCCCTCCAGGGGACTGTGTCCAAGGGGTGCCATTTCTCACCAAGTCAGGTCCAGCAACTGCTCGCCACTTCTGAACCGTGTCTCCCTCCCCCTGCCACTCAGTCTGATTTCCTAACTTTGCCTTTGATGTTCAGGGCCCTTATCTTGTCATGTATAAAATTGTTCCACTTCTTTTTCAGGTCTTTGTTGTTGTTGTCGTTTTTTTTTTTTTTTTTTTTTTTTGTTGTAAGAGGGATCACTGGAAGTGTCTGACTACTGTGCAATCTTGACTCCACCTCTCTCTAACTTCTTTTGATGCTTTCTGCATCATTTAATATTTTCCCTGTAGAATCCTTCAATATTGCAACACAAGGCTTGAATTTTTTCTTCAGTTCTTTCAGTTTGAGAAATGCCGAACATGTGCTTCCCTTTTGATTTTCTAACTCCAGGTCTTTGCACATTTCATGATAATATTTTACTTTGTCTTCTTGAGGTGCCCTTTGAAATCTTCTGTTCATCTCTTTTACTTCATCATTTTCTTTTTGCTTTAGCTACTCTACATTCAAGAGCAAATTTCAGAGTCTTTTCTGACATCCATTTTGGTCTTTTTTCTTTCCTGTCTTTTTAATGACCTCTTGCTTTCTTTTTTTTCCAACAGATATACATATATATTATATTTTATATCTTTATTGTCATTCTTTAGATGAAGGTTTACAGAACAAACTAGGTTCCCATTAAACAATTAGTACATATATTGTTTTGTGACACTAATTACCAACCCCACAATATGTCAACACTCTCCCCTTCTTGACCCTGGGTTCCCTATGCCCAGCTTTTCTGTCCCCTCCTGCCTTCTAGCCCTTGCCCCTGGGCTGGTGTGCCCCTTCAGTTTTGCTTTATGGGTCTGTCTAATCTTTGTCTGAAGGGTGAACCTCAGGGGTGGCTTCCTTACTGAGCTAAAAGTGTGTCCAGGGGACATACTCAGCATTTCTCCAGTCTCTGTCAGGCGAGTAATCTGGTCTTTTTCGTGAGTTAGAATTTTGTTCTACATTTTTCTCCAGCTCTCAGACCCTCTATTGTGATCCCTGTCAGAGCAATGACCTCTTACTTTCTTCAAGTATGATGTCCTTGATGTCATTCCACAACTCATCTGGCCTTCAATCATTAGCCTTCAATTCATCAAATCTATTCTTGAGATAGTCTCTAAATTCAGGTGAGATATAATCAAGGTTGTACTTTGGCTCTCGTAGACTTGCATATGAGAAATTGATGGTCTGTTCCACAGTCAGCCCCGGTCTTGTTCTGACTGATGATATTGAGCTTTTCCATTGTCTCTTTCCACAGATGTAGACATTTGATTCCTGTATATTCCATCTGGTGAAGCCCATGAGTATATTCACCATTTAAGTTGTTGAAAAAAGGTATTCGCAATGAAGAAGTCATTGGTCTTGCAAAATTCTATCATGCTGTTTCCAAGGCCAGATTTTCCAACTACTGTTCCTTCTTCTTTGTTTCCAACTTTCACATTGCAATCATCAGTAATTATCAATGCATCTTGATTGCATGTCTGATCAATTTCAGACTGCAGAAGTTGGTAAAAATCCTCAGTTTCTTCATCTTTGGCATTAGCAGTTGGTGCATAAATTTGAATAATAGTCATGTTAACTGCTTGTCATGGATTGAAATGTGTCCCTAAAAAATATCTGTCAACTTGGCTAGGCCATGATTCCCAGTATTGTATGATTGTCTACCATTTAGTCATCTAATGTGATTTCCCTATGTGGTGTAAATCCTATCACAATGATGTGATGAGATGGATTAGTAGCAGTTATGTTGATGAGATTTATAAGATTAGATAGTGTCTTAAGCTAATACCTTTTGAGGTATAAAAGAGATAAGCAAGCAGAGAGATATGGGGACCTCATAACACCAAGAAAGCATCTCCAGTAGCAGAGCATGCCCTTTGGACCCAGGGTCCCTGCACCTGAGAAGCCCCTTGACCAGGAGAAGACTGATGATGGAGACCTTCCCACAGTGCTGACAGAGAAAGTTTCCCCTGGAGCTGACACCCTGAATTTTGAATTCTAGCCTACTAGACTGTGAGAAAATAAATTTCTCTTTGTTAAAGCCACCCACTTGTGGTATTTCTGTTATAGCACCACTAAGACACTGGTCTTCCTTGTAGGCATTTGGATATTATCCTATCACTGACAGCACTGTACTTCAGGATAGATCTTGAAATGTTCTTTTTGGTGATGAACTCTCTTCGATTTGGCACAGTAGTCCATAAAAAAAAAAGTCCATATGATTGTCCAATTAAAAATGGTGAATATCAGTCCATTTCAGCTCACTCATGCCTAAGATATTGATGTTTATGTGTTCCATTTCATTTTTTAATGATTTCTAATTTTCCTAGATTCATACTTCATACATTCTATGTTTCTGTTATTAATGGATGTTTGCAGCCATTTCTTCTCATTTTGAGTCATGCCACATCAGCAAATGAAGGTCTCGAAAGCTTGATTCCATGCATGTCATTGAGGTTAACTCTACTTTGAGAAGTGTGTGTGGTTTTGTTCTTATGTAACTTGTATCTTTTAAAATAAATCTTATAAAGCTTTTGTTTAATTAAATGGTTTTGAAAATTCATCTAAAATCATTGCTAAGCTTTCTGTTACAATTCATCAATTGCATTTAATTTCTATTAGGTTTTCTGTTTAGACTATTGTATAACCTTCAATAATAATTTTTATATCAATTCACAATCATTATAATTTTTTGGGGGAGGTGTTTAAATCTGAAATATAATTATGAATAGAAGTGTTAATAGCAGATATTATTTTCTCGTTTCTTCTGTTAAATAAAGGTTTGAACTTAAAACTGTTGGATGATCTGTTTCATCTAAAAAACTCCATCTTTTTTTTTTTAAGAAATAAACTATTAGTCTTATTTTTAAATTTATTTTATATATATAACTATATATGTCTTTCTTTACTCTCTGGTTCTTTTTAAGATTTTTTATTGTATTCATGTACTGAAGTTACACTACATTATACCTTGATTCAGATTTATTTTTACTTTGCCCTCTTGGGTCATCTTTGCCTTCCCTAATCTAAGGATTGATATATTTCATTGTTTTTAGTCACTAGTTCCCCAAATGTTTTTTCCTATATTTTTGAAGGGATAGAATTCCTCCACGTTTTGTGAATATATGTACGTCATATTTACAATCATGTTTTTAAAATGATTTTGCCCACGAGGTAGCTAATATTTTCCTAAATTAAAGAAGTGGGGGAAACAGCACAATACAGAAATAATGAATGCCACATCAGATCAGTTATTTGATGCCATGTCTTATGACTGCCAATGGAACATATTGCTTTTTATCCATGTCTCCCTGTTTATGTGCTAGTATCCTGTCCTGTGAACTCATTTCAAGGGCTGTGTGCCTGACCCGGAAGCAGCTTTCAGCATTTTCCCCAGGTCTAAATAGAGGAGGATGTTTTTTCTTCTGTAAAAATAAATCCAAATAGGTTTTTTTTGGTCCCTTTTATTTTTATTTTATCCATTGAAAGAGAAATAAATATTTATTTGTAGTCTATTTACAAAACTTTTTCACCTGTCTTTATTTTTGATTTTCCCCCATAATTTTGTGATATGGGTATTAGCATTTATTACATTATACACAAAAAGAAAGGACAAGGAGAAAAAATTCTGATGATAGTTTCAGAGAAGAAACAAAAGTGGGAGAAACAAGCCTTAAATCTGGACCATGACCATACATGGGAGGTAAAACTTTTATTCACCACCTTCACTGGGTGACACCTAAAATATTTCAGGATTTGTGTCAGGATTAAATTGTAGTTTATGCTTCACACAACCTCTTAAGGTTGATATCACCACTGACATTTTATAGATGATAAAATTGATATGAGGAGATTTTAAGTAGTTTTCCCTAAATGTCCAGCTAAATCATATATATATATATAACCTTTTAAAATACATACCCTATAAACCAAACCCATTGCCATAGAGTTGATTCCAACTCACAGCTACCCTATATTATCTCTCAACTATTTGGAACTGGTGAATCTAAAGAATGGTACACTTTTTAATGACATAGAACAGAAAGAGAGACAGAAAGGAAAGAAGTAAAGGAAGGGAGGGAGGGAGGAAGAGAAAGAGAGAGGGAGGAAGGAAGGAAGGAAGGTAGGAAGAAAGAAACGAAAGTTATTAAAATAGAAATTCTCTGTATATAGTAGAGGATCAACAATATATATAAAAGAATTTTTATTCCCAGATGAATTTGTTTTAGTGTTAAAAATTTATTCATTTTAACAAATTCTTCTGTTTATATTTCATCATATGTCCTGGCTCTAACATATTCTCATTCAACAGCGAGTTATTCTAAAACAACCCAAATCTAATGAATGATAGAAGAAGACATATACACTATCACAGAAAAATGGCTTCTCAGAGCCTCCTAATGAACTCCAATTAAAGTATTGCTCCCAATTCAAAAGTATCTGTTCTTAGGAGATTTTGCTTACAAAGAAACACCCATGTTGTCTCCTTAGTAAGTCAGGGTGTACATATTATGTAAAGGAATATCCTCCAATGGCTTCCAAGTTTGAAATAAATTACATATCATCATGACGTGTATTGCCTTGCATTGTTGTTGTTAGTTCCCTCAAGTCAGTTCCAAATCATAGTGGCACTATGTACAACAGAATGAAACACTGCCAGGTCCTGTGTCTTCTTAGGTCTTCCTTATTCATAGTCCAGCTTTCACGTGCATATGAGGCAATTGAAAACACCGTGGCTTGGATCAGGGACACTTTAGTCTTCAAGGTGACATCTTTGCTTTTTAATGCTTTAAAAATTTCTTTTGCAGCAGATTTTCCCAATGCAATGCATCATTTGATTTCTTGACTGATGTTTCCACGGGTGTTGATTGTGGATCCAAGTAAAATGAAATCCTTGGCAATTTCAACCTTTTCTCCATTTGTCATGATGTTGCTTATTGCTCCACTGATAAGGATTTTTGTTTTCTTTATGTTGAGGTGTAATTCATACCTAAGTCTTTATAGTCTTTGGTCTTTATCAGTAAGTGCTTCAAGTCCTGTTCAGGTTCAGCAAGCAAGGTTGTGCAATCCGCATATCACAGGATGTTAATGAGTCTTCTTCCAATCATGATGCTCTGTTCTTCATATAGTTGTTTGTTGGACTATGTGCACTGCATACAGATTGAATAATTATAGTGAAAGGATTCAACCCTGATGGACACCTTTCCTGACTTTAAACCATGCAGTAGTAGCCCATTGTTCTGTTTGAATGACTGCCTCTTGATCTATGCAGAGGTTCCCCATGAGCACAATTAAGTGTTCTGGAATTCCCGTTTTTTGTGATGTTATCCATAATTTGTTATGATTCACAGAGTCAAATTCCTTTGCATAGTCAATAGAACACAGGTAAACATCTTTCTGATATTCTCTGCCTTCAGCCAGGATCCATCTGACGTCAACAATGACTTACCTGTTCCCACGTCCTCTTTTGAATCTGGCTTAAATTTCTGACAGTTTCTGTCAATGCACTGCTGCAGCCACTGTTGAATGATCTTCAGCAAAAATTCACTTGCATGTGATATTGATGATAATTTCTGCATTTGGTTGAAACACCTTTCTTTGGAATAGGCATAAATATGGATCTCTTCCAGTCAGTTGGCCAGGTAGCTGTATTCCAAATTTCTTGGCATAGACAAATGAGCACTCCCAGTATTGCATTTGTTTGTTGAAACATCTCTATTAGTATTCCATCAATTCCTGTAGCCTTGTTTTTCTCCAATGCCTTCAGTACTGCTTGGACCTCTTCCTTCGGTACCATTGCTTCCTGATCATATGCTGCCTCCTGAAATGGTTGAACATCTACCAATTCTTTTTGGTGTAGTGACTCAGTGTATTCCTTCCATCTTCTTTTGGTACATTCTGAGTCGTTCAATATTTTCTCTGTAGAATCCTTCACTATTGCAACTTGAGGCTTGAATTTTTTCTTCAGCTCTTTCAGCTTGAGAAATGCTGAGGGTGTTCTTCCCTTTTGATTTCTAACTCCAGATCTTTGTATATGTCATTATAATACTTTGCTTAGTCTTCCGTAACTACTCTGTGAAATCTTCTGTTTAACTCTTTTACTTCATCATTTCTTCTGTTCTTTTTAGCTACTAGATGTTCAAGAGCACATTTCAGAGTCTCTTATGACATCCATTTTGATCTTTTCTTTCTTTCTTGCCCTTTTAATGACCTCTTGTTTTCCTTGCATGTCTGATGTCCTTGATGTCGCTCCACTGCTCATCTGGCCTTCAGTCATTAGTGTTCAACATGTCAAATCTATTCTTGAGATGGTCTCTAAATTCGGGTGGGATATACTCATGGTCATACTTTGGCTCTCATAGACTTGTTCTAATTTTCTTCAGCTTCAACTGGAACTTGCATATGAGCAGTTGACTGTTCTGTAGTTGGCCCCAGCCATGTTCTGACTGATGGTATTGAGCTTTTCCATCATCTCTTTCCACAGATGTAGTCAACTTGATTCCTGTGTATTCCATCCAGTGAGGTCCACGCTTATACTTGCTGTTTATGTTGTGGAAAAAAGTTATTTGCAATGAAGAAGTCGTTTGTCTTGCAAAATTCTATCATGTGATCTCTGGTATCATTTCTATCACCAAGGCCATATTTTCAACTACCGATCCTTCTTTGTTTCCAATTTCTCATTCCAATCACCAGTAGTTATCAATGCATCCTGATTGCACATTCCATAAATTTCAGACTGTAGAAGTTGGTAAAAATCTTCAATTTCTTCATCTTTGTCCTTAGTGGTTGGTGTGTAAATTTGAATAGATTGTATTAACTGGTATTCCTTGTAGGCGTATGAATATTATGCTATCAGCGGCAGTGTTGTACTTCTGGATAGATCTTGAAATGCTCTTTTTAGTGATTAGTGCACAGCCATATTCATTGCAGCACTGTTTACAAAAGCAAAAAGATGGAAACAACCAAGATGCCCATCAACAGCTGAGTGGATAAACAGATTATGGTATATTCACATAATGGAATATTACACACTGATAAAGAACAACGATGAATCCATGAAACATCTCATAACATGGAGGAATCTGGAAGGCTTTATGCTGAGGGAAATTAGTCACAGAAGGACAAATATTGTACGAGACCATTTTTATAAAAACTCAAGAAAAGATTTAAATACAGTAGAAAACATTCTTTGATGGTTGCCAGTGTGGGGAGGGATGGAGAAGGGTTTTCACTAATTAGATAGTAAATGGAATTATTTTAGGTGAAACGAAGGACAACACACAATGCAGGGGAAGTCAGCACAACAGGACTTATTCAAAAACTAAGAAGTTTCCAGGATACCACCAAACATTTTGAGGGACAGAGTAGCAGGGGCAGGGGTCTGGGGACCATGGTTTCAGGGGACATCTAGGTCAATTGGCATAACAAAGCATATTAAGAAAACATTGTGCATCTCACTTTGTTGAGTGGCATCTGGGGTCTTAAAAGCTAGCAAACTGCCATCTAAGATGCACAAATTGCTCTCAACCCATCTGGAGCAAAGGAGAATGGAAAACACAAAAGACGCAAGGAAAATATTAGCCCAAGAGACAGAAAGGGCTACATAAAGCAGAGACTCCATCAGCCTGAGACCAGAAAAACCAGATGGTGCCTGGCTACCACCAATAACTGCACTGAAAGGGAACATAGCAGAGAATCCCTGATGAAGCAGGAGAAAAGTGGGATGCAGACCTCAAATTCCAGTAAAAAGACCAGACATAATGGTCTGACTGAGATGGAGGTACCCCAGAGGTCATGACCCCCAGACTGTCTGTCAAAACTAAAACCATTCTTGAAACCAACTCTTCAGACAAAGATTAGACCATAGGACATAAAATGATACTGGTGAGGAGTGTGATTCTTAGCTTAAGTAGACACATGAAACTATATGGACAGCTCCTATCTGGAGTCAAGGTGAGGAGGGAGAGGAGAACAGGAGCTGGTTGAATGGACACAGGGAACACAGGTGGAGAGAAGGAGTGTGCTGTCACATTGTAGTGAGAGCAACTAGGGTCACATAACAATGTGTACATAAGTTTTTGTATGAGAAACTGACTTGGATTGTAACTTTTCACTTAAAGCACAATAAAAAAAAAAGAAAAGAAAATCTAATATAGACTCATAAACAACTTTTATGACCTTTGGGAGATGATGCTTTTCTTCTAAATTTATATCCTAAGATTTGCTGAAGCAGTGCATCTGCTCCCGTTGAGGAGCTGTATTTCTTCCTTGGGTGTTCTGTGCACAATAATGCCAAAGCAAACTTTCTCGAAGTCAGGTATCATTACCTGGATCTTCTGCTCAGAAATCCACGATGAATTATCATTGCCAATTACTAGCTACACAAAGTTATTTTAATTCACATATATATACATATATATATATATCTTCAGTTTCTCTACTATGCATTCCTTTCTACCCACTCACCCAATTTCCAAAGTTCTAGTTAACCAGACCTTTTACTGGAGTGTCTGTATGACATGGTCATTGTAGCTGCCGTGACTCTGCTCAAGCTTTGCGCAAAGAAGAAGTGCATTCTGTCACTCTGGTTCCCTGATGCTTGGCTGACACAAAGTATTGCACAGTGGCGCCTTCTCTTACTCATTTCTCTTTTTTTGAATTTTTTTTTTTGTATTTAAAACTCAAGATATATGATGATTAAGTAATAGAAATGTTATAAATTTAAAAAGAAAAAGTATAGAAAGTATAAAGAGATTAAGAATGAGAGCATGAGATGAGACAGTGAAAGATTTCAGGCCCTTCCCACCTCCCTGTCACAGCTGGCAACCCCCAATAATCTTCGGTTTCTATATATTTGCTTATTTCATATAAGTAAGATCATACAGTAGTTGTCCTTTTGTGACTAACTTTCTTCAATCAGCATGATGTTTTCAAAGCCTAGCAAGAATTTTCAAATTCCAACTAGCTAACCTCAGTTTCTGCTATCATTCCCAGTTCTCCATCCTTTCTCCAACTAGTGTACCCCCTTTGTCTTTTCTGTTGCTGCCCCATTCTGCCTTTCAGTGGCTCAGCCCTGCTTTCTGCTCCCTCCTTGGTCTCTGTATCCCTCTAACACACTGCTGGCAGGTTCCGTCTCTGGATCTTGTCTCTGGAGCTTTCCCTCCATCCAACACACACGACCTAGCTCTATCTCTTTCTGGATCCTGAAGTCTACAGTCCTTCCCACATATTCATAAACATACACAGACCTTTAGGTTGACATAGGCAACCCACCCAGAGACACCCGGTTAAGGTGGTTGTGTGCTGTCTGTCTGAGGTTTCTGGCATCAGGTTCTCAGATACAGACATCTCTTTCTGCCTCACACTGAAGGAGTTCCTCTAATAAGGACAAGGGCTTCTATTCCGAGAAAAGCAATTTTAATCCCCTACTGTAGCTTGGTTAAGAAGGGTACAAGAAAGAGGTATACATGTAAGAGTCTTAACTAAATACACGCATTCTTCTCTTTAAGTATAACTTCTCCGTAAAACAGCCTTTCAGTAAAAGACGTTGAAAAGAGGTGAGCATTGCTCTCGTTTGAGTGCTTACACCCCAAATTTACTAAGAAAATCACCCTCATAGAAAACTTCTTTCAATGACGTCACACATTTATTACGAAGTTTCAGGGGAATGAGGTCATTTCTAAGTTCCAAAGGAAGAAACTCATTGGAATTCAATAAATGTGGAATTAAAGAAAAATAACTTCTTAAAAAATGAACTACCATAAACAGTGCCACTTTACAATGGAGACTTTGTCTTCCACAGCAGTGCCCCCAAAAGGTGGTGGGTCTCTGGGGAAGAAGAAAGAAACCATGGGGTCTGCAGAGGTGGAGGATGTGGTGATGGAGAGGCCTCCAGGGGTCCCTATGACCAAAGCTTTGGGGTCACAGGTGAGGATAAGGACCCTCAAAGCTCAACTAAATCTACTATTCTCAGAGGTCTCTATCCAAGAGGAAAATGCGCAAGAGTCAACAACATCTCAAGCAAAAAGCCCAAGTTTCAGGCCCAGGAAGATTCCAAAACCATCCGAGAGCTCCTTTCCTTCATCTTCCACAGAGCAGACCTTGCACTCCTCCAGCTACAGGGCTACTTCAGAGAAGCGATGGGTCAGGTGTGCATATTTCACCAAGGTGCGCACAGTCAAGGGGGTGGCAGTCGCTTGGCAGACCAAAACCTCCTTTGCCCCCCTGGGCAAGATGCCCCAGGTCTTTGAGGCCGAGCTCTCTGAGGAGAGCACCATCGGCTCTGCCCCCAGTCTGGCCAACACTGAATCCCTGGTCTGCACCCTGGAGCCCTGGCAGGAGGGGCCCCAGATCTGTACTCCGGGCCCCACCGACCAAGGGGAGGAGGATGGGGAGAGACCCCGCGCAGCCACCCCGGAGTGGCTGGTGACCCGTGAGCACGGCTTCCGCTGCGTGGCCTGCTGCTGCGTGTTCGAGTCCCGGGAGGCCCTGGTGGTGCACGCGGAGCATGGTGTGAGCCAGGGCTTCAGTTGCCGGGTCTTCTTTGAAGAGCTGCTGGAAAGGCAGCTGCCACGCTTAGTCCAGCAAAGGCCCCAACACTGCCACCAGCTGGCCAGGCGTTACCTGATGGCCTCCAAGAAGAGGGAGGTGAGGGAGAAGAGAGAGGTCTGCAGGCGCCTGGAGGAGCAGCTGGAGAAGCAGAGAAAAGAATTGAAGAGGCTGAGGGACCAGCTGGACAGGCTGCAGAGGCAGGCCAGGCTGCAGAAGGCGCAGCACCAAGGCCAGAGGCGGAAGAGCCTAAAGACCTGCTAGCACCCTGGGACTAGGAGGAGCAGGGCCTTTGGGCTGGACACGTGGGCCCTTCAGGAGAGACCTCCATTCAGGCTCGTTTCACCCAGCTCCCCTGGAAGATCATACCCTCCTTTCCCTGTGACCACCACCCTTCCACCCCAAGGGCACAAAGAGCTCCAGCCCTAAGGGGGATCTGGATGGAAGAAGCCCCAGATAGCTGACCACAGATGCCAGGTCCCCTCAGAGGCTCCCCTGGCCCAGGAGAGGACAGGACAGGCCTTATCTTGATGCTGAGGTCTTGGGACCCTAAGGATGAGCACAGCATAAGTAGGGAAAGGGAAATGGGATTTCAGTGGACTTGGGAGGCTAAGGGGAACCCTGGCGAGGTGTGATGGTGAAGGGGGTATCAGTGAGTTCTTTGGAGGAGAAGGAATCAGAGTGATGGCAGGGTGTCAGGAAACGTGCCTGCAGGTGAGCAGTGGGCATAAAGCCCTAAACCAAGGACTCTGGGTCCCTTCCCAGCAGCATACAGGCAGAGAAAGAGGTAGGGCTTGGCAGGAGGAGTGGAGGGCCCGGTGAAGGAAAATGAATTCACCCCAGCCATGTCTTCTGGTCTCCTAGGGTGAATTTGGGGTTCTGATTAAGATGCATTGTTGTTGCCTCATTAGGGGAATGTAAGTGGGAGGTGGTGTAGAAAAATCCCCATGGGTGTTAACCATTTCTGGATAAGAGTTGATCCAGCGCTTGCAGGGCATTTCTTGTAGAGCATGTCCTCGGGTAAGGGGCAGAGCTTTGGAACTTTTTGTTCTCCTTTAAATAAAGCTGTACATTCCGGTTCTTGACACGTCAATAAATCTTGTTAATTTTTTTTTTGTTTTCCTGTGGTCAAATCTGACCTGTCCCGAGGTCAAAGAACTGGAAGAAAAAGGCCGTCTGAGATGAAAGAAGCAAAAGAGAGGAGAGGCTTCCGAACCTGGGGAGAACAGCGAGAACACATTTGACCAGAGGAATGGATGGAAGAGGCAAATTCAGGACCAGACTCAACAGTGGACAAAAAAGACCAAGTCTCAGTCACAACATCAAATGCCAGGTGTGGGGAAGCCCTGGACATGACAGGGATGCATCCATCTCTCTGGGCGATGAGACCGCAGAGGGCAGAGGAAAGGAGGGCAGGGCCTCTAGGATGGGCACCTCCATCCACAGTCTGTCCTGTGTGTCTGCCTCAGAGTGACAGAGACAGCTCCTGTGAGGGAGAGGGTCACAGGCAGAGAAGAGCCAAGGTGTTCAGGCCAGGTAAATTCTGCAGTCTCCTAAGGATCCAGAACAAAAAATCAGAGATTCTCAGAGGTATCAGGGTGGGAGGGGTTGGCATTCCCAGGCTGGGGAGAGGCTGGCTGGGGAGGTACTGCTTTCTGAAATCTTTTGATCAACATCTTTCTTCTTAAAAGCCATCTTCCCAGTTGATGTCCTCTATGCTCTAGGCTCAGACCTGAAAAGGGTCTTGAATGCACAAAGGCGGGTTATACAGTGGGTCAAGGCAGGGAGGAGGTGGTACCAGCACATCCAGGAAAGAGAATTTTCTGGAGCGTCATGAGTTACCTAGTGAATCGCACATGGTGTCCAGCCTTCTACATTTAGCTGTAGACATGTGCTTGCAAACGTGTTTGGGGGTTAATTCTACTGAGTTCCCAAAATTATTTTTGGTCATTTCCAGTTATAGAGACCAGAAGAGCTCATTGGTTCCAAGAACAAGAAGAAATGCACTGGATCTCATTATTACTGTCTGTGGTGTGCTCTCCTTCCAGTGATTAAAATCTTTTGTCTGTCATTATAGAGAATTTTCACCTATTTAAAATATTTAACGGAACATGTTAAAATATACATGTATCTATGATGTTTATCAATTTCCAAGATCTGAAATTGTTTTTTATTACATTTGCAAGATTACAGATTTGTATGACAAAAAAGTTCCATCAGGGTCCCATCCTCATATGGAATTTGCTCCCGCTCCCACAAGGTATCCAATGTTAATAGACACACGTGTATCCTTCCCTACATTTCTCTGCAGGGACACATATACACAGTCACAGGTACACAAGTACATGTGCTGGGGTGTTTGCTTTTAGGGAAGCCTGGTCACACTCTACCCACATTGCTCTCGCCCCTTCTTTCACTTGACATTCTACCTTGATTCTCTGTAAGTCATTAGATATGGCACTAACACTATATTTTTGGGTCTTTAACTTTCATGAATAATTTAAATAGATGATATCAACTCTGTACACTTTATCTGGACTTATACATGTTGTTATTAAAAGCTATCAAGTCAGTTCTGACTCACAGTGACCCTAGGCACCGCAGAACAAAACTCGGCCCCGTCATTGCAATCCTAATAATCGTTGCTATATTTGAGCACACTGTTGCAGCCACTGTATCAATCTCATTGAGGTTCTTCCTCTTTTTCCCTGGACCTCTGCTTTACTAAGCATGATGTCCTTTTCCAGGGACTACTCCCTCTTGATAACATGTCCAAAGCCATCCTTACTTCTAAGGAATATTCTGGCTTTCTCTGCTCAAGACAGATTTATTCGTCCATACTTAACACCACTAAAACGGAAACATTATCACCCATGCTTTTTAAGTCCACTCTTCCTGCATGTTCTAACTCTCCTCCTCCTGTTCTTTCCCACAAGTGAATCCAAGGTAATTCACTTTAACAATGTGGTAAGCAGTCTCTTTTATCCTTGCTCAAACAAGCACACACAGACTTACATGTATCCTCGCCTTCTCATTTATACACACACATAAACATCAACAGGTATTCAAGCATATTCAAACAATTGATATTGTTTAACCCAGATGTGCTCATTTTATATACATTTCTCTGCACCTTGATTGTTTCAGTAATACTTCCATAATACTTCATAGAGATTTCTCCCACTCAACTACTACAACTCTTTTTCATTCTAATGACTCCCTGTTTTCTTGAGGATGTAGCTTTACCATAAGTTCTCTATCATTCCACCATCAATGGACAGTCAAAGTTTGGTCATATTAATAATAACTATCCTTTCTATACTATAGGATTTGTTTCTGTGGAATAGACTCCACAGAGTGAGATTTCCAATTCAAAGAATGTTAAAAGTACAGAGCCTTGGCCGTGTCTTTCCCCTAGAGGCTGCCATAATGCACATTTCCAGCCATGTCTTGGGGTATCCTTCTCCCCACAGCCCAGCCAGCTATAGGTGGTGCTGATTTTTAAATGTGCCAGTTTCACTGGCAGTTTGAGATTTTCTTAACTTGGACTATGTTTATTGGGCATGTGGATTTACTCTGAATGATCTGTTTGAATTCACTGCTCATTGTTCAAGCGCTTAACTTTTATCCTTCTGTGTAAAATGGAAATGGTTATTAAGCCTTGTCATCTCCATTTCACATGATTTTCCAAATCTATCATTTGTGTATCACATTTTTGCAAGCTTTGTCCCCCAGAACGATCACTTGAGTCAGCACCATTTATTAAATAAATATAATTTTCTTGAAATATGACCTTTGTAAGTTATTGTGGCTTCTTAACAGATTTTCTGTTTCATTGGTCGACTTGTCAGTTTCTATGCTATGTAACATCAATTTGTTCTGTTACCCGAAGAGGTAGACACCTGTTACTATCCTGCTTTTTCATGTTTTACTTTGGTAAAACCGCCCTGGTTTTGCAGCGATTAAGTGCTCAACTGCTAACCCAAAGAAAGTTTGGCAGGTCGAACCCACCACGTGGCTCCAAGGGAGAAAGACCTGGTGTTCTGCTCCCATAATGATTACGACCTAGAAAACCCTATGGGGCAGTCAAATGGGATCGCTTTGAGTCAAAAATCGCCTCCAAGTCTCGTGACAACAGGAATATTCTTTGTTATCTATTCTTTGTTATCTACTGTACTATTTGTAGCATATGATTACTTTATACAGTTCAAAAACAACTATTTTAATATTCTGGCTAGAAATGCATTCCACTTATATATTACTTTTAAGGACCTCCATTTAATTGACAAGACGTTCCATTTGAAAATATGGCATATTTTTGCATATATTCCCGTTTCATTTTATGTACTTTAATACACTGTTTTCCCTCATATAGGTCCTTTGCTGCTCTGGTTAAAACAATGTTTTGCTAAATATTTTACAGTTTTGGGTAAAGTGTGGTACAGTCAAGTAGTAGGGGAAAGAGAACGGTCTGCCCTTCCCACCCATGCCAAATTTAGACCCTTATTCTATACTGGAGAGAAACCATTGATTTCGATGCATTTGTCTTTTATACAGGTATGTAATTATATCATCATTATTTTAAATATTTCTTTTAATACTTGTACTAGTTATTTAAATTTTCTAGTTTATTCCTTCACCTAAAAACTATGTTGAGTGATACCAAAAATTTTTGTCTAGTTCCAAATTTACCGGAATGGGTTTAATATTTTTCCATTTATCTCACACCTGATAAGTTTGGGGATCATTTGTTATGCTCCAATAGGTAACTAATACTCTGAGCTACTGACCTTTATGGTAATCTACACACAACTTGTTTCTGACAGTTAAGTACTTCCACCTGGCCTCTGTTCAGCTGGGATACCATGATTTACATTGCTACTAGGCTGCCCAGCCTCCACTAAAACCTGAGCCTATAGAGAATTGTTCTTGTTAGCTGTCATCAAGTCCTTTCTGACTCATGACCACCCCATGTGGGCATAGTACAAGTGTTCAATAGGGTTTTCAAGGCTGTGATACTTTAAAAGCAGATCGTCAGGACTGTCTTCTGAGGTGCCTTTGGGTAGGTTCAAACCACCAAACTTTCAGCTAGTATAGAACACTTAACTGTTTGTGGCACCCAGGGACCCCCTGCAAAGGATACATATTGGTAAGATCCATGTTGCTGGTGCTCCCCTCATCTCTCCGCATTCCTTATTCTTTTGATGAAATGGGTGTCCTTCAGGACCTCCAAGAAATGGTATTATAGAAGACTAATTCAGACATGCCTACATATTGGAGGCTTTTATTTCTTCTTCCAACACCCGACACAGTAGGTCTGGCATTTCAATTTCATAGAATTTGGGACGTTGCCTTTTCCAACCTTCCAAAAGCAATCCCACAGCATATTAAACCCATTTCCAGAACCCTTGCTACGGTAATAAATCCTTGTCAACAAACTCTCCTTGACCCAACTTTATATTAAACTCCCCTTGACTCAGCACCTTCAGCACTCGTCCCTCAGCACACCCCCGTCCTGCTCACACAAGGCAGCCAGGTCTTGCAGCTCCTGCAGTGTACAGTCCCTTCCCCCTCAACCACAACCAGCACTTCCGCCGGTGGCTATGCTGGTATCTGACAGCTAAGTATCTGGACAAATGCATGGGACACTATCTGAGGATTCTGCAAGGGAAACTGTTGAAGGTGGATGGGGCGGGGGTGGGAAACCAGAACATAGAGTATGAACATTCCAGAGGTAGAAATTAAATGAGCCCAAATCCCAGAGCTGCACATCTGTTGTGGACAGAAACAGCTCCAAGAGAAGCCCTCTCTCATATAAATGGGATAGAGAGTCCGTAAAGGAGAGAGACGGGCAGGTGGGCAGACACGTGAAACTGTGGCAGAGGAGAGTCCTTCTCTCTGACCAGAGTATGGAAGGGCCAACGAGTGTAGAGGAATCTCCAATATATTTTTTCTCTCTCTCTGCTGTTAACTGGCACCTAGTCAATTCTACCTCAAAGGCTGAGACTTTTCAAAACCAGATAGCCAGGCTTGTCTTCTGAGGCGCTTCTTGACAGGTTCAAACTGCCAGCCTTTTGGCTGGTTGTCCATCCAGTGCTTTGGCCCCATAGGTAGAACCAGTCACTTATGTGCATGACAGAATGAAGAGATTAAAGCCCCTGCATTCCTGCCAGTGGGCCAGGAAAGCACTCCTTCAGAACTCAGACAGCAGAGAGAAATAAAGAGAGGAGACTGTGCAAGAAAGAGATTCTGCAGACTTGCCATGAACTCCTGGTTCACCCCCCAGATGCATCTGCATTGCCCTGACCCAAAGAAGCATTATCACATCCTTTAAGAGCCGCACTATGGGTTAGAACGCCATCAAGGTTCCAGACTGAGTGGCGCTCACATAGATTAGATCTGAATACAGCTGCAAAGCCTTCAAAAATTGAACTAACATTTGAACCATAGAATACAGAAGATGGGACAGAACTTGGAGCCTGAACATAACTGGGTCAATAGACTGCTAAAAACAAAAAAGAAAAAAATTCTCATAAAATTAAGCCGGACTTGTAGTCTCGAAATCATAAGATACAGATTTTAAAATGCTATTCTAATCATTCTCCAAGAAATAACACGTACACTTTTTAAATAAATGGAAAGATAATAGGTGCTATTTGCAAAGGAAAATTTTACATGGTAGAAATAAATTCATTTGATAGTTTCAACAGCAGAATGGTGATGACAGAGAAAAAAAATAGATGAGTTTAAAATATTTATTCTGAAAAGAGAGAAAAAATATGGAAAAAAATGAACAGAGCCTCAAGAATTAGAGAAAAAGTCTGTTTATTTATTAGAACTCCAGAAGAAGTAGAAAAAATGTGTGCTGTAGGAAAACATATTTGATGAAATACTGGGTGAACACTTTCCAAATCTGATGAAAGACGTAAACTTACAGATTCAGAAGGTCAGCAAACCCCAACAGGTTAATCCTAAAGAATTCTATGTGAAAATATCATATTTTTATGCAAATATTGTGTTATGTGTTTTTTGCAAATCACACGCTCCCCTCCCCCCAAACCGGCATATTTGCAAGCATGCTATGCTAGTTTTTTACACCAACATATAAAAAAAATAAATAAAATTAGGCACCGTTCTCATAAGAGTACCTGGGAAGGGGAAGGCTCAGTTGGCAAAAAATATCTATAATGTGTGCATTATTTGCACAAAAATACAGTACATCATAATCAACTGCAGAATAACAAAGATCAAGAAAATACCCAGGAAGAAGCTAGAGAGAAAACAATAGATTTCACATGGGAAAAATAATTTCACTGACTCTTTCTTCATTATCAGAAAACCACAGAGGCCGAAAGGTTGTGAAAAAACATTTTTTCAACACTGAAGATCAGAAACATTACCCCAGATTTCTATATCCAATCATTACCTTCAGGAGTAAAGAAAAAACAGTGCCATTCTTAGGGAAGGAAAACTGAGAGAATTCATTGCCACCAGACTTCTCCCAAATGAGACGCTAATGGAAGTGCTTCAGGAGGTAGACTTGGAATTTCAGCTGTATTTCAGGAAATCGGAAAACGTGGGCACTATGTGGGTAAATATACTGTGTTAATACTGTAGTCACTGCACAATATGGCACTGGACATGATTCTTTGGAAAGTTTTTCCAGTCTCTTGGAAACGCTTGGGAATATACACTTGATGGAAAATCATTATTAGAGAATAGAATTAATTTTGACAATATCTGAAAGATGTCTGTAGTCAAGTCTGGTGAATAAAATGGAAACTAAATTTTGGGACCCAAAATAAGGTGTGGTAACAAAAAATGAGTCTCAATTCCGATGTGGCCATGAGCTGGCTCTGAAGGCCGGCCTTCACCAGAGAGGCGTTTCAGGCACATTGGGAGCAATGGCTTGTTGTTCTTGTTGCTAGGTGCCATCGAGTGGATTTGTGAGTCATTGCTGCCCAGAGTGAAGGCAATACTGTCCCAACAGTGTTTCCTGAGTTTTAATCTTAATGGGAGAGGATTGCCAGATCTTTACTCCTTTGAGCCTTTGGGTGGGTTCAAACCACTGACCTTTCGGTTAGCAGCCAAGCACTTAAACTTTGCACCATCAGGGCTCCTTGGAATAATGGCAGCACCACAGAATTTGGTATAAACTTCCCCATGGGCCTTCCCTGAGAAGTAACCTCTTTGCTGAAGTACCAAGTTTAGTTTTCATACATAGTCCTTCTGTAGAAAGTCTCCATAAGAATTAGAGTGCTTCCTTGAACGGACAACATTTTACATGCCCTCCATGAAGAAAATGCCTCAAGGGCAAAGTTTAAGAGTAAACCAAGGCATTTCCCATAACTCCTTACCTGAGAGCGTCTTTGTGAGGATTTCATGAAGACGCTCTCAGGTAAGGAGTTATGGGAAATGGAAAAGAGCATAGTAGACACTGCCTTCTTTTACCTCTTCCCTCCTAAACAAACAGAAACCTTTGCTAAGATGTCAAGTGTCAAGCCCCAAACTCCTCTTCTTATCCTGTATGTAAGTTCTGTAACGAGACCAGGACCCAGGCAGTATTTCCCATCTTTCAAAGTTTCGAGGTCCAGTGAAATCCTGTTACAAGTCACTAGATCAGCTCAGGAGCTGAAAGACTGAAATTCCTGGTCCTCTGACAACTGGGAAGGGCAGGGTGGGATTGGGCAGAGCCTCTTTGACCATCACTTGCCCCAAGAGGCTCTGGAGGCTGCTTCATGTTATAAGTCAAAGGCCCTTCCAGCCCAGTCGCATAAGAGCAGGGAAAGGCTTTTGCCATTGAAAGAAGAAATGGGCTCAGGAGCAGCAGGTTTGAGGCCATTCAACTTCTGTCAGCTTTGCGGCTTCTGACATCTTGGTTGCTGGTCGCCTTCACAACTGGGTCTTTATACCTCTCCACCTCTCTCTCCCTCCCAGTTTTCTCCCAGTACCATGGGCTGTGGCTTCTGCTAGTTTTAATGATTTCAATGTTTCAGTAGCTCCTCGCCCCACTCAGAGGAGGCAGGTTTGCAGGGTGTGAGGGACAAACCCATAGTGTTGCTTAGGTTTCCTTGAACAGAAACACTCCTGAGGTGACAAGCTGTCCTGACTGATTTTGAGACCAAGACAGAGAGAAACTCAGTGAGAGGGTCATTGGCTTCTGGAAGTGTCAGCATTCTCAGAGACATGTCCTGGGGTCATGCCCAATTGCAGGAAAAATGAAGTGACTCTGAACCTCGGTGTGTTGACCGTCTAGTACACAGGACCCGGAAGCCTCTGGAGGAGTCTCACTCTTAGTCTAACCGAGCACTGGGGAAATCCTCACAGGGTGGGAGCAGTGATATTCTTGGGCATCTTTATTCTAAAAATCTCAGAGCAGTTGATACAGTCTTGTGAAGTGGGAAAAGAGAAAGCTTGGGACCACAGGAGGGTCGCAAAAGGAGGCTCCTATCACTCACTCCCTCTGGGATCTTGTTCTGGTTTTTGTTTTTGTTTTTTAATGCAACTTGGGCTCCAGGCAGGAACAAGGTAGGCTAAAGTTGTATTTCTCTGTTTTAATTTATGATATCTAAGTCAAATCTGGAGTCTTGAGCTGATTTTGATAATTCGTCTTTAGTCTGTGCAAACAAGAGTCCGCTCACACCCATGATGAGAGCAGAGGAAATAAATTCCCTAGCCTAGACCAGGGCTGGCTCTCTTGCTCCTCAAACTAAGAGCACCACATTTGGGGAGCTCTCCTAGGGCAGCGCAGGCGGTGAGTCCAGTCTGGGGCCCGGGGAGGGGGACGGGGTGGGTGCCAGGCAGTGTGGCCTCTGTGGCTTTGCCTTCTCCTCCTGGAAGTGCATCTCGAAGGCCTCCACGTTCAGATCCTGACGCTAACCACAAGTTCCCACCCTTCTGTGTCCACTGTCTGGATCCAACTCCTCATATGCCTCCTCTGCCCTCCTATCCCATCATATGCGCTGTGATCAGGCTCAAGTGTGTACCCTGGGTCTCGCCCTCTATGGCCTTATGCTTCCCCTAGTTCTGTTGGGACCTGCCAGACTGGTGGGTCTGAGGTCCAGGTGGGGCTGGGTGGGCTGGGACTGTCACAAAAGGCTCCTGAAGCCAGCTCTTTCCTGCTCCCCGCCAGCTTGTGGCAGGGCTGCCTGGGACCTCGCGCCTCCCCCGGGTGCCCCTCTCTGAGCATCCCTGCCGCCCCCTCCCCTAGTTCTTGAGGCGCCTTCTCTTGATGCACAGATGCAACTGGGCACCTCACCGCACTGAACCCGGAGTCGGTTCTCAGCTAGATTAAAGACCTGAACCTGAAATGCACAACCTTAAAACCACTAGAACTAATAACTCGTTGTTGTCTAATCCATTCCGACTCATAGGACCATAAAGGACAGAGTAGAACTGCCCTATAGGGTTTCCAAGGAGCGCCCGGTGGACTTGAACTGCCAACCTTTTAGTTACCAGCTGTAGCTTTTAACCACTACTCCACCAGGTTTCCTAAAACTGCTAGATAGGTGTGAAATGAAAAAAGAAAAAAAAAAAGTAAATAAAAAAATTTTAAGAAAAAGAACAATTACATAATATGTAAAAGAAAAAAAATAATGAAACAAAAAAACAACTACAAAAAAATCACGTAATATGAGACTGTAACCTCACATTATGGACTCAAGGAGGCTGGGTTGTATCTTTCTTTGCAAATAAGTCTTAGATAAGGAAATTGGTACCAGGAGTAGATACACACTCTCACTTCAGGAAAATGGAAAATCTGGGATTAATTGACCTGGATGAGGTGGAAAGCAGTGATAACCACATGATATTTAAAGATGAAATCCTAAAAGCCTAAAAACATGCAGTGGAAATTTGTGTAACTAAAGTAGCATCAGAAGAGGCCTTTAATCACTATACAAAATGGGTCAGTAGTTCAAGATCTCCCTACAAAGATGGAATCAACTCGATGGCCAACTGGTTTTCAGTTTGGTAGATCACTTACAGGCAGGTTCCAGCAAACATGCAAAAAACAGATCATTTCAATCTTGTACACAGTCAATAAAGAAGAGAAAACTATGAGATGCTTCCCAACTTGTTCCCTAAGGCCACATTAATATTGATACCAAATTAGAAAAGGAAGGTATAAGAAGAGTTACAGGACAAGCACACTAAGCAACTGAGATGCAAAAACCTACATAAAATGCTGGCAAAGAAATCCAGCAAGGTATAAAGCACGTAATATGCCATGATCAAGGGGGTTTATTTAAAGGATGCAAGCTTGAGTGAACATTAAAGGTTTAATAATTTAATTCACCACATGTGTAGGTTAAGGAAGAAAAGACATAGGCTCACCTCAAGAGACGGTGAAAAAGCAGTGATAAAATCCAACCACACTGAGACATAAGAACTCTGAGCAAACATGGAACAGAAAAGGAGTTCCCGAATGTGGAAAACTACAACTAGCATGATAGTTCCTGGTGAAATATGGGACATTCTCTTTAATATTCATTAGCAATAAAATAAAGATGCTTTCTCTCATTATTTCTATTAAATATTTAACACGGGAGTACAAAAAGAAAAACGTATAACTCTTATTATTCATAGATTATAGGAATGTCTCCACAGAAAAATTTAAAAACCATAGAAAATATTAGAATTAATATTAGTTAATCATAAATACAAAGTAAAAAATAAAGTGAATTTCTCTTCAGCAGCATCAAGGCAACTGTCATAGCTCTCAGTGAAAGCAGAGGACACTGACAGGGAAACAGCGGGATCCAGGTGGGCTAGACCACGGAGGGGAGAGCACTATTTTACACTGGGCTGGATTTATAAGCACAGGTATGTGTGTTAGTTACCTAGTGCTGCCGTAGGAAAAAAAAAAAAACACAGTTGGGTGGCTTTAGAGAATAGAAATTTATTTTCTCACAGTTCAGGAGGCTACCTGCCTGAATTCAGGGCATGACTCATGTCTACTCCAGCTTCTAGCAGCTTCCAGCCACCCTTTGTGTTCCTGGTCTTGTAGATGCATCTGCTCCGTTGTCTGTCTTCCTCTCCCACTGAGTGTGTCTGTGTCTATTCTGCTGTTTTTATAACTCAGAAGGGACTAGGTTTAGGACCCACCCTACACTGGTATGGCCTCATTAATATAATTTTAAAATCCCCTATATCCAAATCAGGTCACATTTACGGGTACGGTGGTTAGGATTTCAACATACCTTTTGGGGTTTTACAATTCAGTCCATAATAGTGCCCTCACCAGATATTCTGGACTGAGAATACTAGCATGAGCAGCTAGGAGTGGTTCTATTTTTTTCCCGCATTAGTTGGTTGTAACTTGTCTCAATGGCCACTCATATGAACTTTGGACCAGCTTATTATGAAGACCCTGGCCAACCTTTCGTAACCATGTCCGTTGTGTGGAAAAACACACAGCGCCTCCCATCACTGAAGCCTTGGGAAATTCATTTATAAGTGTGGAATGGAGTTGGGACCGGAATTGTCTCGTGGCCTTGATAACATGGAATAGCTGTTAAGATATCCACATGGAGATGTCAGGTAATAATACTAACAGCTAACACTTACTGAGTACATGCGCTGGTGCCAGGATTCTTGTAAGGGCTTCTCCTTTCCTAAGATATTTGTTCTGCATGATAGCCCTATGAGGAATGTATCATTATAATGCACATTTTATACATGAAGAGGCCGATACAGAGATTTAAGCTGATATTTGAGTATAAGTCTGCACCCAGGAGGAGTTGAAATGGCTGGAGGTGTAAATCTCACGACCTCAGCTACAGACCGATGGCTGTGGACACACTGAGGCATTCCAGACAGAGGGTGTCAATAGAGAGAGAGGGCTAAACACCGAGCCCTAGGGCACCCTGACACCTACAAGCTGGCCAGGTGAACCACAGCCAACAAAGCTCTCTGAAGGCCAGTGTGGTTCCTGGAAGGTGCTCTGTCCTTTCTCTAGGCCGAATTTCCCCACTGCCCCTCCCACCCGCACTGGCTTGTCCCCTTCCTAATGGCAGGGACAGTGTATAACTTTCACCACTGCCCAAGATCCCAAGGTTACAATAACATTGGTATGGAAAGCAGAATGATGGAGTCAGGAAGCCTGGTGGTCATATGCAGCCAGTTGGAAACAGAAAAGAGCAAATAAACAAGGGGAGAAGACCATGAGTCAGAGGAGAGGGAGAAATGAATATTTCCTGAGTGCTAAGTAAGGCTGGGCGTCTGCTAGAAGCATGTAGTTCCTCATTTAAACTTCAGAGGAACACAATGGGTGGAATAGACATTGCTGTCCACTTTCATCATGCAAACGTTTTATTTCCTTTGATTTTAACAGTAACTTCTTATGAAAACAAATGAGAAAATAGAGAAGAGAATAATAAAAGAATACATCTCATCAATTCAGTACTATCATTTTGCCTCAGCAGCTACACATTTTTGTTGTTGATGTAAATACAACACACAACCTTTGCCAAGTGAACGAGTTGTACAGATGTACACACTATTGAAAGGAATTACATTAATCGGCTGTGCAACCCTACCCTTAATCAGTATGATTTTTCCATCATTGTAAACAGAAACTCAGTTTCCATATGCAATAACACCTCTTTATTCCCTCCGTCCTGCCCCTGGGAACCCTTATAAAATTTTGGCTCTATACATTTGCCTGTTTTTGTAAAAGGCATGCTTTTTAATTTGAAAGTTCATGAGAAGCTACAAGGGTGAATTCATGTGGAAGCAGAAGTTATTTGCAATACATACATCCTACTACAAACTTGGTTCTAGAATATACAAAGGATGATTCATAAAGAAAAAAAAAAGAGAATTCGCTAGAAAGACAAGTATATACTTGAACACTCTATAAAAGATTTCTGTATGGCCAACACACATATGGAAAGGGACATCAGTTATCAGAGGAATTCTAATAAAAACTCACAATGTGATCCTAACCCTGCACACCAGAATGGCTAAAATAAAAAATAAAAAAAAAAATGGAAATACCAACTATTTGGTAGAACATGGAGCAACTGGAATTCTAATCTACTGCTAGTGAAAGTGTAATTTGGTACAACCACTTTAAAAATGCTTTGGCCATATCTACTAAAGCTGTGAACATCCGTATATCCTATGACCCAGCAATTCTACTTCTAGATACATACCCAATAGAAATGGGTACATATGTTCACCAGAACATATAAGTCTAACCATCTGCTAAGGAATGAACACCCTCCTTCTGAATGCCTAAGTTTTGTTTTTAATTGTTCTTTAGATGAAGGTTTACAGGGCAAAGTAGCTTCTCATTAAACAGTTAGGGCATATATTGTTTTAAGACATTGTTTACCAACTTCAAGACATGTCAACACTCTCTCTTCTTGACCTTGGGTCCCCTATTACCAGCTTTCCTGTCCTCTCCTGACTTCTAGTCCTTCTTCCTGGGCTGGTATGCCCCAGGAGTCTCATTTTGATTTATGGGCCTGTCTAATCTTTGGTTAAGGGTGAACCTCAGGAGTGACTTCATTATTGAGCTAAAAGGATGTCTGGGGGTCATATTCTCAGGATTTCTCCAGTCTCTGTCAATCTAGAATTCTGGGGTTTTTTTTTAATTAGGATTTTGTTCTACATTTTTCTCCAGTTCTGTCCTGAATGCCTCACTTAAAAAGCATTATTCTCGTCTGTTCTAAGGTGATGTTCACATATAATGATAAGCTTACAAAGAAAAGTCTAGAGCTTTCTGTGAAATGCAGCAGCAAATCTCTAGAGGCTCATGTTCTTATAGCTTCTGTTCCCTCTGGAGCTACTGCTTCTGTCTGTCCTCCTGCTGGGTGCACCACATGGAACCAGTTATAAAATTCAACCTCATCTTATAAATTCACAGGAGTCCT
The DNA here is from genome assembly GCF_030014295.1 of Loxodonta africana. Taxonomy (NCBI): domain Eukaryota; kingdom Metazoa; phylum Chordata; class Mammalia; order Proboscidea; family Elephantidae; genus Loxodonta; species Loxodonta africana. Next base: position 712,241 of record NW_026975144.1, on the reverse strand, counting down.
ACTCACACAAAATTTTTATTGGCTATGAGAACAGGTGTGTAGAAAAGGAATCGAAGGGATTTCTATTGTAGCAAAGCAAAACCTTAAAATGAAATGGCTGGGAATGGCGGGCCTCCTTCTGTAAAAATGCTTTTCTACATGGAATATGGGAAAATGCAGTTAAGATATGGCTTATGCAAAAAGGCAAAAAGGAGTGTTTGCAGCAATTTGGTAACCATTTAGATCACCTATAAAAACATTTTCATCCTTTTTCTCATAGCTTGCAGGAAACAAAATTCCAAAAGGATCACATATTTAAAAGTAAAATATGCCACCATAAAAATTTTAGAAGAAACTATGAGAGATTTTGTTTTGCTTTTTATTGGTAAAAGAGAAAGATTTTCTAAAAATCCCAAAGCTGTGAAGGCTAAAACTGATTAAGATACAGATATAGATGTTACGCATATCAAAAACTATATGAAGAAAGCAAAAATACAGACAAAAATCTGAAGAAAAATTTGTAGGCTAAGGATTTGAACAGATATTTCTCCAAAGAAGATTGAGAAATGGTCAATAATCACATGATAAGAAGCTCAACCTCATTAGTCATTAGGGAAATGAGAATCAAAACCAAAACGCACTATTATTTCAAAACCACTAAGATGGCTCAAATCAATAGGATGGACAACACAAGTGGTGAGGATGTGGAGAAACTGGAACCCTCATACATTGCTGGTGGACATGTAACATGATCCAATCGCTTTGGAAAATAGTTAGGTACTTGCTCAGAAAGGTAAACATAGAGTTAGCATGCAACATAGCAATCCCACTCCTAGGTATATGCATCCAGGACAACTGAAGCATGTTCACATAATAACTTACAAAAGAATTTTCATAGTAGAATTATTTATAAATAGCCAAAATGTGGAGAGAATCCAAAAGTCATGAACTGATAGATAAACTGTGGTATACTCGTAAAATGGAATATTACTCAGCCATTAAAAGGCATCAGGTACTAATACATGGCACTATATGGACAAACCTTGAGAACGTTATGCTAAGTGAAAGAAGCCAAACAGAAATGACTGCGTGGTACATGATTCCATTTACATGAAATATCGAGAACAGACAAACCAACACAGACAGAAAGTAGATTAGCAGTTGCTACGTCTTGGAGGAAAGGAGTAATGAGATGACTACTAATATGCAGGGCGTTTATTTACAGGGTACTGAAAATATCCTGAAGCTAGACAGTGGTGATTGTCGCACAGCTCTGTCCATATACTAGCAACCACAGAATTGTGCACATTATAAAAGGCAATGTTATGGCCGGTGAATTATATCTCAGTAGAAATATTTGTGACTCCCGAAAGACTAACATTTCAAATAAATATATACAACTTATGAATCAGTAGGCGAAAACAACCCAATTTTACCATATCTCTCTCCAGCCAAAGTGAAGGGGGTACATTCTATTAACACATCTTATTTTTTTATCTCTTCATTAACAAGTTCTGTTCTCATTATACATAACTAGTCTCCATTTCTAATTATACATAACTAGTCTCCATTTCCTTACGTCTGTTTTCACTATTGTAACTACATAAACAGAGCACTTCCATGGTTTTTATAAAAACCCACACACTTTCAATCAGACATATCATTTTTGGAAGCTTCTTAGGCACCAGGAACCAGGATACTCTGACCAACACAGCAGAAAGGTCCTGCCTGCATGGGCCTTCTATTTTTGTGGAGCAGTCAGATGATAAACCAGCCAAACAGTAGGTAATGTTACCTAACATCAGGGGGAAGACGTATAATTTTGGAGGTGTCCCAAGCTGTGTCTCTTGCCTCTGAACCCAGTGGAAAGTAAACACTTTGAAGGAACTATGAGGTCAGTAAGTGTGAAAAAGACATTTCATTTCAGTTTCATTTGGTTGGTTTTACCTGCTACGCTGTCAACATTTTTTTAAACACTATTCTGCAGCTGACATCAACCCCCCCCCCAAAAAAACAAAAACAAAACCCGATACCATGCAGTCGATTCTGACTCACAGCAACCCTGTAGGACAGAGTAGGGTCTCCAAGGAGTTCCTCGTCTTAGGACACAAATAATGGACACAAATAATTCCTGCTTATGAGAATCTGAAAGTTGTTCACTGTGGATGTGTGAGAGACTCAGTAACACTTGCAAAGATTTCCATGTGGGTGTGGTGCTCAAGTGTGAGCATCGGGGGGAATGGACCCCATGTGCGCTTTGCATCCTTCTGGAGGTTATGACACAACAAAAGTTCCCTCTTCATCGTCCTGCGTCTTGGAAGAGAACAGAAGGAATTGTTAGGCAGAACCATTTGAAAATGCATGGCAAGAAATTTTATTGAAACATTAAATTCAAAGTAAAATCTTCCTATTTTTTCAACCTTCCCTACCTCATTTCAAAGAGGTAATTGGACTCACAGAGTTAAAGCCCTGAAACTTCCTGAAACTTCACAGAGTTAAAGCTCTGAAGAGTCTGTTGTAAGAGTCTCAGCTCATTGGAGTAATCACACTGAGTGAACTGGAACCCAGGGGAAGAGTGGGAGTCAGACAGCAGAGACCTACACATTGGGAAGGGGTGAGGCCTGCTTCTTGATAATGCCCTGGGCTAGGTGGCAGCACCTCAAAGGGTAATGCAGGCACACAAGTAGACAAACCACGTTATGGTGTTCCCAGCCCTGCCAAGGTTCTCATGCTCCATCTGGGAATGGAAGCAGCAGAGACAATGCTTCTAGAGAGATCACCCACATAGGCTGAGGCCATGGGTGTGTTAAAGATCTTCAATCCTAGGTCCTTCTTTAGACCCCAGGGTAACCAGAAAATAAATCAACACCAAATATACCCCTACAAAGAAGTAAGGTTAAAATTTTACAACAATTTTGTAAGCCGAGAGCTCTGAGTTGGAATTCAGTTTATTTAAAGAAATATCAAGTTTTCTTGCACACATGAATTTGTGCATTCACACTTACAATTCATATTATTCATTCATCCATGAAGTCAACAAACATTTACACTATAACAGCTACATGTGAGACCCTATGGCAGTTGCTCTTGATGATGAAATGACTCAGAGAATTTCCCTCAATGCCTGGTGAGAGAAACAGCCAAGTTAACAGTTGTATCAATCATGTATTGCTGTGTAACAAATGACCCCAAATTGTAGTGTCTTAAAACAACAACAATTTACCAGCTCACAATCTTTCAAGTTGTCAGTTTGGAGCTCTTCTGATCTGGGCCAGCCTCAGTGGCTCACAACATGGCTTCTTAATGTGTCTACAATTTGGTTCCAGGTAGCTGGGAGCCAGTTCATAACATCAAGCCAGTGAAACAGCTAGATCCTCCCTCCATTGGTCTTCCATCATCTAGCAGGCTGGCCTGAGTATGTTCCCATGAGTTCTCAGGGTTTAAGAGCAACAAAAGGGAAAGTCTCAATGTAAAGTCTTTCAACTGTGTCCTTGTATCAGGTTTCCTACCATCCCAATGTCCAAAACAATAATAACCTCAGCCCCAACTAAGGGGTGGAGAAAGACTTCTACTGCTAATGAAAGGTGCTCCAGAGTCTCATAGAAGGCATGGGCACAGAGAGAGGATGACTGTGTAGACATTTCTTACATCAACCACAACAGAAAAAAAAAATTTTTTTTTTTTTCATAAGCACAATAAGTAAATGCAATTGTGTTTTATGCTGTGGTAAAGGGTTTTGCACGTACAATGGAGTAGGGAGCAAGAAGTGAACAAATCTACCAGGAGGATATTTAGGGAAGAGCACAACCAGGAACTGATGCCTCAACCAAGTTGAGAATATGATTGGATAGTTAAGGGGTGACAAAAGGCCCGGGTCCAGGAAGCCCCATGTCTTCTCCAGAGAGAAGTTTGAGGAGACAGGCTGAAGCTACTAAGGCATTTGGTACATTTGTGACCAGATGCAGATCATCTTTTGTTCTACTGTTTTCCAACCACTCGTCCCTATTTATAGTTTGGAGTCACACAAAAGTAGCCCCTAGCATTTCCCTGTTGAAACTTTTATTTTCCTCTGAGAAGTCATCACCACCCCCAACATTCTTAATTACTTCCTCAAATGCTGTCTCCATTTACCAGCTCCTTTTCTAAATGGGCTCCGGAGTGAAAGCAGAGCCTGGAAGATGCAGAGGTCATGGACTTTCCCCAAGTCAACTCCTAAACCTCCCATTCTGGCTGACCACAAATTCCTGAGTCTTAGCATTTTATGGTGAGCTCACAAGCCCAATCTGTTCCAATGGGGTCAGTTCTCTTAACCACCATGCTTCACCAGAGAGTAGTCCATCAGATGGGATAGGAGAGAAAATCTAGTCACAGAGAAGAGCCTGTGTGAAGCCTCAGAGGCTAAGGAGACCTGAGAGGCGTTCAGAGTGGACATTGTATGACCAGGGCTGGAGAGACATGGTTCCAAGAGAGTCAAATGAGAAGTTTTGGAGAAATCAACTCCTGGTCACACTGTAACGATTCCATGTACTCTCTCTCTCCCCACCAAGGGATAGTAACGACATGGAGTGCAGAGAAAAGTTGCAATTCCTTTTTATATCTAAGCCCCCTTTTCCCAGTCTGGGACTGGCAGTATTCAAGCTCCTACTTGAACTGTTCCATATTTTTCTTTTTGCTGTGTTTCTATTTAAAGTGGGCCCACGGAACTGAGCAATGTCAGGAATGATGTCACACAGGGTTATGGAAGCCATGCCGTTCATGCTGATCTCACCTACTCTTTTGGAGAGGGTGTCGATCTGAGATCCTGTGGGAGAACACCTGGAACTACTCTATCATGGAAATTCCGGACTAAACCGGGGTCCCCAAGTCATCAAATGGTCATGCATCATCAAAAACTGGGAAAAGGGATAAAGATCCTTCAGAACATCATTATGATTGGACATCTTCACCCGGAGAGGATGAAACAGTGATATACAAGGAAGAGGCCTTTCTCTAAGACTCTAGATGAGGGTGAGAGGAAAAATTGTCCCAGATTGATGTGTGTTATGGAACAAAGGGTCTGGTTTCCACCAGAAAAGAGAGCCATGATAGGACAAGATGAAGGAATTGGGAATGGAAAGGGTCATAAGGAGGAGTGTCCTAAGAAAGCATTTCCTGTCATTTGGTGGACAATTAACCAAATTCTTATATCAACAAGAAATGTAGGAATAAGTGAGGGATCAAGCTACAGAATTCATTGGGAGTTTGAGAGCTTTCCAGAACAGGTGCAGACAAGGCACTCTGTTGTTTAGAATCTGCACCTGGTGGAAAGGAAGGAAGCCAGTGGACAACTAGGGCAGAGAGTATTAAAAAAAAAAAAAAAAAAAAAAAATTTGAGCATATAGGATGGGGGAAAGGGTGGTTAGAGAGAAGCATACTTAATTATTATATTTTCTAATGACATGATATTAATGTACTATGTGAAGAATTAAGAAAATATCTCAGGAGGTTCTGGGAGTGAGAAGTTGAAGGAGCCCAGAGCCCACATCAATGAGGGCAGAAGATGGCTTGCAGACTCCTCCCCTAGATCCAGCAACTCCCCTTCTCCTCCTATGTCTTCTCCCCACATCTCCCGAAGGGCCTAAGAAACCCTTACAGCAAAGAGAGCTGTAGGATAGAATTTTTTTACATTCCTACTTTTCTTAACCTGAATTTTGTCTAGGATCTTTAATTTGCCACTCCTTTCAGGGCAGTTTTGTTGCCCTCTCCACTACCATTATTTTTGCTGCCCCCCACCACTACTCCAGTGCTGCCCTCCACTGGCCCTATTTCCTTTTGCTTCCTGGGTTTCTAACTGGCCTCTAAAACCCTCTTGAGAGATCCCCTGCTGCAGCTTCTATCACGGAGCTTGCACTCCACTCCCAAGATGCTTCCATCTCTTTCTTCCTTAACTCGCTAATCCTACCTTCACACTCAGAAAAATACAGACCCTTATGTTGACATATACAACCCACCCACACACACAGTTGATGTGGTTGTGTCTTGGCTACTGAGATTTGTACCATCGGACTCTCAAATATGGACATCTCTTTCTGCCTCACACTGAAAGAGTATTTCTCATAATGACATGGTGAGAGCTTTCTGTTCAGGGAAAGGCAATCTTAAAGGAGAAGCTTTAAATTATACATAAATATACAAATTTTGCTCTAAGTAGAATTCCTTGAATAACAGGTCTTCCCTTAATGGCCACAGAAACCAGAGACTCCATCAGCCTGAAATCAGAAGAACTAGATGGTGCGCAGCTACAGTCAATAACTGTCCTGACAGAGAATACTTGCAAGTTATAAAAATGATGGTACCCTCAAATACAGCCCTTATACTGAAAGAAAAGACCAATATGAATGTCAGAGATACTCTGAAACTTGCTCTTGAACATAAAGTAGCTAAAGCAAATGAAAGAAATGATGAAGTAGAAGAGCTGAAGAGAAGATTTCAAAGGGCAGCTTGAGAAGGCAAAGTATGATAATGACGTGCAAAAACTTGGCGTTAGAAAAACAAAAGGGAAGAACATGCTTGGCATCTCTCAAGCTAAAGGAACTGAAGAAAAAATCCAAGCCTCGAGATGCAGTAGTGAAGGATTGTACGGGCAAAATATTGAACAACACAGGAAGCATCAAAATAAGATGGAAAGAATACACAGGGTCACTGCACAGACACACACACACACAAAAGCATGGGTCGATGTTCAACCATTTCAGGAGGTAGCATGTCATCAAGAACTGATGGTATTGAAGGAAGAAGTCCAAGCTTCACTGAAGGCATTGGCAAAAAACAAGACTCCAAGAACTGACAGGTACCAATTGAGATGTTTCAACAAACAGATGCAGCACTGGAGGTGCTCAATCGTCTATGCTGAATAATTTACCCATCCGATTGGAAGAGATCCATATTTGAGCACTTTCCAAAGAAAGTGATTCAACAAAATTCAGAAACTATCAAACAATATCATTAATATCAAAACCCAGTACAATTTTGCTGAAGACCATTAAAAAGAAGTTGCAACAGAAATTCAAGTCAGATTCAGAGGAGGATATGGAATGAAGAATATCATTACTGATGTCTGATGGATCTGGGCTGAAAGCAGAGAATACCAGAATACCAGAAAGATGTTTCCATGCGTTTTATTGACTATGAAATGGCATTATACTGTGTGAATCATAACAAATTATGGATAACACTTCAAAGAACGGAAATTCTAGAACACTTAAGTTTGCTCATGTGAAACCTGTACATAGACCAAGAGGCAGTTTTTCAGAGAGAACAAGGGGTACTATGTGGTTTAAAATCAGGAATAGTTTGTGTCAGGGTTCTATCCTTTCATCACATTTATTCAATCTGTATGCTGAGCAAATAATCCAAAAAGCTGCACGATATGAAGAAGAACGTGGCATTAGGTTTAGAGGAAGATTCATTAACAACCTACGATATGCAGATAACACAAACTTGGTGAAAGTGAAGAGGACCTGAAGCACTTAGTGGTGAATATCAAAGACTACAACCTTCAGTATGGGTTGCACCTCAACATAAAGAAAACAAAAATCTTCACAACTGGACCAATAAGCAACACCATGATAAACAGAGAAAAGATTGAAGTTATCAAGGATCTCATTTTATTTGGTTCCCCAGTCCACGCTCATGGAAGCAGCAATCAAGGAATCAAATGATGTATTGCAAATCTGCTGCAAAAGAACTCTTTAAGCTGGTGACAAGCAGAGATGTCACTCTGAAGGCTAAGGTGTGCCTGACACAAGCCATGACATTTTCAAACGCCTCATATGCATGTGAAAGCTGGACAATGAATAAGGGAAACCGAAGAAGAAATGCTGCCTTTGAATTATGGTGTTGGTGAACAATATTGAGTATACCACAGACTGCCAGGAGAACAAACAAATCTGTCTTGGAAGAAGTACAGCCAGAATATTCCTTACAAGCACAGATGGTGAGTGTTTGTATCACACACTTTGGATATGTTATCAGGGGAGATCAGGCCCTGGAGAAGGACATTATGCTTGGTAAAGCAGACAGTGAAAAAGAGGAAGACCCTCAGTGAGACGGATTGACACAGTGGCTGCAACAATGGGCTCTAGCATAATAACAAGTGTGAGGATGGCACAAGACTGGCCAGTGTTTTGTTCTGCTGTATATAGGGTCACTATAAATTAGAACTGACCTGATGACACCTAACAACAACAATATGCTGTTCAGCTCACTGCCTGTCTCTTAGTTTGCTGTACTGTGGTGGTTTGAACGTTGCTATGATGCTGGAAGCTAGGCCACCAGTATTTTAAATACCAACAGGGTTATCCATGGTGGACAGGTTTCAGTGGAGCTTCAAGACTAAGACAGACTAAGAAGAAAGACCTGGAGATTTACTTCTGAAAATTAGACAATTAAACACTTACAGATCACAAGAGAATACTGTCCAATTCACTTGCTTTGGACATGTCATCAGGAGAGATTAATCAGTCCTAGAGGAGGATATCCTGGTTGGTGAAGAAGAAGGCCAACAAGGCTGTAGGAGACCCTTGGTGAGATGGACTGGCACATTAGCCATAATGATGGAATCTAAATTGCTGGCAGTTGTGAGGATGACACAGGACCTGGCAACCTTTAGTTCTGTGTTACCTAAGTTCACCATTAGTCGGAGTCACCTCAATGGCAGCTAGCAAAAAATTACTGTTTGAGAGGAGAACTGAGATATGAACTTGATACAATATACCAAATATTAAAATGTTCAAAGATCTCATGTTTACTATGAAAGAACAGGAATTAAAAATACAACTTTCAAATAGCTAGAAGGAAAAAGAAAATTTCATCATTCCAATAAAAAAAGAAACAGGAAAGGCAGAATAATAATAAAAAAAAAGAACAGTGAATATGAAGTATAATATGGGAATTATGTCTAAATGTATGAGTAATAGCAAGAAAAAGGGATTAATACCTAAGGAAAAAACATGTACACTCAGCTTAGACTTGCAAATCCAGCCATATCTTATTTATAAAACAAAATTAAAACATAATGACAGAAACTTTTAAATTATGTAAATGAAGAAATTTCTACTGTCTAATGACTACAGGAACAACCCTCTGCCAGATACTCTTGATACAGAAATGATTAAGAAAAGATTCCTTGCAGTCTCGAGAGAGAAACAGCCCAGTTAACAAACCCGTTATCAATTGCTGTATAACAAATGACCCAAAAATGAAGTGCCTTAAAAGAACAAGCAGTTACTTCGCTCACAGCTTTGCGGGTTGGCAGTTTGGGGTTCTTCTGGTCTGGGGCAGACTCAGCCGCTCTCGGCTGGGCTCCCTCATGTATCTGGAATCAGCCACGATGTCAGCGGGAGGGCAGAGGGTCTGAATTCTTCTCAGCTGGATTCTCTCTCTAATGATCTCTTGTCATTTATTAGGGTGGCCTGGGCTGTCTCCATGGGTTCTCAGTGTTTGAAGAGCAGCAAGAGGGCAAGGAGGAGCCCTGGTGGTGCAGTGGTTAAGGGCTCAGTTGCTAAAGGAAAGGTAATCAGTTTGTACCCACCAGCTGCTCTGTGGAAGAAAGACATGGCACTCTCCTTCTGTAAAGATGACAGCCTTGGAAATCCTATGGGGCAGTTCTACTCTGTCTTTCAGGGTCACTATGAGTTAGAATATACTTGAGAGTGATGGGTTTGGTTTTTGGTAAGAGAGCAAGCCTTGATGTGTCTGATTATATCCGGTCTCTGCTTCTATTAGTCTTTGTACTGTCCCAAAGACCAAAGCAATCATAGATCAGTCCAAATTCAAGGAGTGGAGGAAGAATCTTGCTCTTGAGAAAGGGAGCTATAAGTCATATAATATGTATGGATACATACATATTAGAACATGTGGCCATTTCTGCTATCCATCACAACATGTAAATGCAACCAAGTTTGTCCCTAGTTGTGGCAGAAGCATTTCTTAAATACAATAGAGTATGCAGCAGGGTGGGAAATTCTACCAGGTGTAGGGTTGGAAAGGCTTCCACCAGGAAGTGATGTTTGACCTAAATTTTGAAATACGAGTGGATGGTTAGGAGATTTTCTTTTTTTTTATATTTCCAACCACTTGCCCACATTCTACCATCTGTAGTCACAGAAAACGAGCCCTCTGCTCCCATGTTGACATCTTTCATTTTCCTTCAAATCCTCACGCTCTCCTCTACCTACCAAGCACAACTTCCCAAACCCTGCCTTAAAATGTTTCAACAATTTGCTTGTTCCTTTTCTAATTGCCCCCTGGACAAAAAAGGAGATCAAGCAGAGGACAGTGGACCTTTCCCCGAGGGCTCTCCTAAGCCTCCCAGGCAGGTTGACCGACGTCCGGAGTCTCAGTGCTTTTCGGTGATGATGTAATCCTACCCTTTTTAGTGGCTCCAAGGGAGAAGCATGTGGACAGGCCAAGAGGCTTCACACGGTTTAGAGTCAGGAAGTCAAGAGAGAGTGGCCTAGACACCACCACTGAGTGATGGTACCTCCAGGCAACAGACCGAAAACTCCATTCTGCAGGGATGGCTACGAAGGGTGAGTCTTTTGGAAGAATCTTCTTTTATCTAATCAATAGATATATATTGAGTATCTCCTATGGGTGGGGCTCTGTCTCACTTTCCGGGACTGCCAAATATGAGGCAGACCTCATCTTTGTTCCCAAGTTATTTACAACACATTTGGAAGACACAAGTTGGGAAATGAGCATCTCCTATGACTCAGTGCTATGATGGAGGATTACTAGGTGCTCTGAATACATAAAGCGGGAGCACAGACTGGGTACCTTGGAGGAGGAACCAGTCAACAGGAAGGGAGAGAACGTCTACTAGTCAGAGGGAACAGCCTGTGTGAAGCCTAAGTGGCAAAGGAGGCCTGAGAGGTGTTCAGAGTGGACATTGTGTTTCTAGAGCTGGAGAGATTTGATGCAGGGCCAGAGAAGAGGTTTGGGAGAAACAGCGACTCATTATACTCTTCTATTCCCTCAACTCACAGTTTCCTTCCTCTTGGATATTGACTTCTTTAAGTGAACATCTCAATTCATTTTTAAGATATAAATTCCCTCCTCCCAGCCTCCTAGCCTCTCCCACAACAGTTGCCATATTTTTTCCTAGTGCGCTGTTTAGATTCAAACTGGGCCCTTGGAACTGAGCGATGTCAGCCATGATGTCACACAAGGGTTACTGGAAGCCTTGGTTCTCACTCAGATCCTAACTGCTCTTTGGAGAGGTTGTGGCTCTGAGGTCTCCTGTGGGAGAGCAACTTTGGATACCAAATTACAAACGGTTCTGCCTAAATCAAGGTCCCCAACTTGTGAGAGTTTGGGACATCATCTCTACGTGGGAGGAGGAGAAACATCTTGCCGGTGACCATCCTTCGTGGTTCATCTTCACCCAGCCAGAATGGAGCAGCAATACATGAGGAAGAGGCCTTTCTCTAAGGCCCAAGGTAAGGGTGGGAGAAAAATTCAGTCTGTGTGATGGGTGCTGGGCAGCAAGAGGTTTGATTCACCCCGGAGACAAGGACCACAAGGGATCACCGAGGCTTTCACCTGAAAAAACTTCCTATCAATTAGTAAACAGTAAGAAATTATAGTGTGAATAAATAAATGAAGGAATAAATATGTGAGTGAAGTATAGAAATCTACTGTCATCTGAGGGGCTTTCCATAACAGCAGCAGACAAGTCAGATTTGTGAACTCTCCTGCTCTGTTAGTGGAAAGAACGCAGGTGGGCAACTGGGGCAGTGGGTATAGAACCAGGGAGAAGGGTGGTTACAAAGACTTGTACTTAATTTTTTCATGAGACTGAATTAATATATCATGCGAATTAAAACAAAATTTCAAATTTATCAGGAGGTTTTGGGAGAGGGTGGTGTGATGGAGCACACGTTCATTCAGAGTTCCCAGTCAATGTAAGCTGCCACAGTCCTCAGCCTGGATTCAAGCAGAAGAAGGTCCAGGAAGGCCCTGCCCCTCTAGCTCTAGGGATTTCCTTTCTCCTCCAAGGTCTCCTGACCATCTTTACCTAAGGGTTTAACAATTCTTCTAGGTAAAGACAGCTATAGTATAGATCTTTTTTTCTCTTGTAATTGAATAATTTCCAATGTATGAGTCAGTGACACTCATTACATTCTTCAAGTCATGTAACCATTCTCAATATCCTTCTCCAAACTCTTCTACAACCATTAACATAACCTCAATGCCCCAGTGGAAAAACTTCCCCTTCCCCCTGCCCACAACTGGCAATGACCAATAATCTTTGCTTTCTATATATTTCCTGATTTCATATGGGTCACTTTGTACAGTATTTGCCCTATACTTAGGGCAAATACTAACTTATTCCATTTAGCAAAATGTTTTCCAAGTCTAGCACGAAAGAATTTTAAAATTCCAACTATAGCTAAACTCAGTTTCTGCTATCATTCTTAGTTATCCATTCTTTCTCCGACTAGTCTGCCCCCCCTTTGTCTTCTTGGTTGCTGCCCCATCTGCCCTTCAGTGGCTGAGCCCTGCTTTCTGCTCCCTCCTTGATCTCTGTATCCTTCTAACCAACTGCTGGCATGTTCCATCTCTGAATCTTTTCTCTCTCTCGAGCTTTCCCTCCATCCAACGCACCCGACCTAGCTCCATCTCTTTCTGCATCCTGAACTCTGCAGTCCTTCCCACAGATTCAGAAACATACACAGACCTTTAGGTTGACATAGACAACCCACGGAGACATACACAGGAGAGGAGGTTGTGTGTCCTCCATCTGAAGTTCTCGCATCAAGGTTCTCAGATACGGCCATCACTTTCTGCCTCACTTCATCTACTAAGGACTGGGCTTCTATTCCGAGAAAAACAATTTTCATCTTCTACTGTGGCTGGGTTAAGAGGGGTGCAAGGAAGAGGTATACATGTAAGAATCATAACTAAATATACACATTCTTCTCTTTACGTATACCTCCTCTATAAAAAGCCTTTCAGTAAAAAGAGGATGAAAAGAGGTGACCATTGCTCTGGAGTGTTTACCCTCCAAATTTACTAAGAATATCACCCGCATACAAAACGTCAAGAAACACATTTATTATGAAGCTTCATGGGAATGAGGTCATTTCTAAGTTCCAAAGGAACAAATTCATTGGAATTCAATAAATGTGGAATTAAAGAAAAATAACTTCTTAAAAAATGAACTACCATAAACAGTGCCACTTTACAATGGAGACTTTGTCTTTCACAGCAGTGCCCCCATAGGGTGGTGGGTCTCTGGGGAAGAAGAAAGAAACCATGGGGTCTGCAGAGGTGGAGGATGTGGTGATGGAAAGGCCTTCAGGGGTCCCTATGACCAAAGCTTTGGGGTCACAGGTGAGAATAAGGACCCTGAAAGCTCAACTAAATTAACTCTCTATTCTCAGAAGTCTCTATCCAAGAGGAAAATGCGCAAGAGTCAGCAAAATCCCAAGAAAAAAGTTGAAGCTCCAGGCCAAGGAAGATTCCAAAACAATCTCAGAATTCTTATCCTTCATCTTCCACCAAGCAGCCCTCTCACTCCTCCAGCTACGGGGCTGCCCCAGGAAAGCGATGGGTCAGGTGCGCATATTTCACCAAGGTGCACACGGTCAAGGGGGTGGCGGTCGCCTGGCAGACCAAAACCTCCTTTGACCCCGTGGGCAAGATGCCCCAGGTCTTTGAGGCCGAGCTCTCTGAGGAGAGCACCATCGGCTCTGCCCCAAGTTTGGCCAACACTGAGTCCCTGGTCAGCAACCTGGAGCCCTGGCAGGAGGGGCCCCAGACCTGTACCCAGGAGCCCACTGACCAAAGGGAGGAGCATGGAGAGAGACCCCGCCCAACCACCCCGGAGTGGCTGGTGACCCGTGAGTGCGGCTTCCGCTGCGTGGCCCGCTGCCGTGTGTTCGAGTCCCGGGAGGCCCTGGTTGCGCACGCGGAGCATGGTGTGAGCCAGGGCTTCAGCTGCCGGGTCTTCTTTGAAGAGCTGCTGGAGAGGCGGCTGCCACGCTGAGTCCAGCGAAGGCCCAGACGCTGCCACCAGCTGGCCAGGCGTTGCCTGATGGCCGCCAAGAAGAGGGAGGTGAGGGAGAAGAGAGCGGTCTGCAGGCGCCTGGAGGAGCAGCTGGAGAAGCAGAGAGAAGAACTGAAGAGGCTGAGGCACCAGCTGGACAGGCTGCAGAGGCAGGAGACCAGGCTGCAGAAGGAGCAGGCGCACCACCGAGGCAAGATGGGAAAGCACCTGAAGACGTGCTAGAACCCCGGGACTAGGAGGAGCAGGGCCTTTGGGCTGGAAACGTGGGCCTTCAGGAGAGACCTCCATTCAGGTTCGTTTAACCCAGCTCCCCTGGAAGATCATACCCTCCTTCCCCTGTGACCCCACCCCTCCCAACCCCAGTGCACAGAGAACTCCAGCCCTAAGGGGGATCTGGATGGAAGAAGTCCCAGATAGCTGACCGCAGACACCAGGTCCCCTCAAAGGCTCCCCTGGCCCAGGAGAGGACAGGACAGGCCTCATCTGGATGGTGAGATCTTGGGACCCTAAGGATGAGCGCAGTATAAATAGGGAAAGGGAAATGGGATTTCAGTGGGACTTGGGAGGATTGGGGGGGCCCTGCTGATGAGTGATGGTGAAGGGGGTGTCACTGAGTTCTTTGGAGGAGAAGGAATCAGAGAGATGGCAGGCTGTTGGGAAACATGCCTGCAGGTGAGCAGTGGACATAAAGCCCTAAACAAACAACTCTGGGTCCCTTCCCAGCAGTATAGAGGCAGAGAAAGAAGCAGGGCTTGGTAGGAGGAGAGGAGGGCAGGTTGAAGGAAAATGAACTCACCCCAGCCATGTCTTCTGGTCTCCTAGGGTGAATTTGGGTTTATGATTGGGATGCACCCTTTTTGCCACATTGGGGGAATGTGAAGTGGGAGGTGGTGTAGAAAAATCCCCCTGGGTGTTAACCATTTCTGGATAAGAGTTGATCCAGGGCTTGCAGGATATTTCCTGTAGAGCATGTCCTAGGGGAAGGGGTAGAGCTTTGGAACTTTTTCTTCTCCTTAGAATCAAGCTGTACATTCCGGTTCTTGACATGTCAAACAAACTTGCTAATTTTTTTTTTGTTTTCCTGTGGTCAAATCTGACCTGTCCCGAGGTCAAAGAACTGGAAGAAAAAGGCCCTCTGAGGTGAAAGAACCAAAAGAGAGGACAAGCTTGAAACCCAGGGAGAAGAGCGAGAACACAGGTGATCAGAGGTAATGGTGGGAAGGGGCAGATTCAGGGCCAGACTCAACAGTGGACAACAAAGCCCCAGTCTCAGTCGCGACATCAAGTCCCAAGTCTGGGGAAGCCCTGGACATGACAGGGGTGTATCCATCTCCCTGGGAGATGAGACCACAAGTATCACAGGGAACCCCCCAGGGGCAGAGGAATGGAGGGCAGGGCCTCTAGGATGGGCACCTCCATCCAGTCTGTCCTGTGTGTATTCCTCAGAGTGACAGAGACGGCTCCTGCAAGGCAGAGAGTCACAGACAGAAAAGAGCCAAGGTGTTCAGACCAGGTAAATTCTGCAGTCTCCTAAGGATCCAAAACGAAAAATCAGAGATTCTCAGAGGTATCAGGGTGGGAGGGGTTGGCATTCCCAGGCTGGGGAGAGGCTGGCTGGGGAGGTCCTGGTTTCTGAAATCTTTTCATCAACATCTTAAAAGCTACCTTCCCAGTTGATGTCCTCTATGATCTAGGCTCAGACCTGAATGGGGCCTAGAATGCACAAAGGCGTGTTATCCAGTGGGGCTAGGCAGGGAGGAGGTGGAAGCAGCATATCCGGGAAAGAGAATCTTCTAGAGGCGCATGAGTTACCTAGTGAATTGCACATGGCGTCCAACCTTCTGAATTTAGCTATAGATGTGTGCTCGCAAGACGTCTTTGAGGGGTAACTCTACTGACTTCCCAAAATTATTTTTGGTCATTTCCAGTTATAGAAACCAGAAGAACTCACTGCCTCCAAGAACAACAAGAAATCCACTGGATCTTATTATTACTTTCTGTGGTGTGCTCTCCTGCCAGTGATTCAAATCTTTTGTCTGTCATTCTGGAGAATTTTCACCTATTTTAAATATCTAACAAAACACGTTAAAATATACATATATCTATGATGTTTATGAATTTCCAAAGCTCTGAAATTGTTTTTTATCACATTTGCAAGATCACAGATTTGTGTGACAAAAAAATTTATGTCAGGGTCCCACCCTCATATGTAATTTGGTCCTGCTCCCCCAAGGTATCCAATGTTAATAGACACACGTGTATCCTTCCCTAAACCTCTTTGCAGGGACACATATACACAGTCAGAGAAATAGATGATATCAATTCAGTACACTTTATCTGGACTTATACATGTTCTTGTCAGAAGCTATCAAGTCAATTCTGACTCACAGTGGCCCTTTGCACCACAGAACAAAACACCACCCGGTCATGTGCAATCCTAATAATCTTTGCTCTATTTGAGCACACTGTTGCAGTCACTGTATCAATCTCATTGAGGGTCTTCCTCTTTTTCACTGGACCTCTGCTTTACCAAGCATGATGTCCTTTTCCAGGGACTGGTCCCTCCCTCTTGATAACATGGCCAAAGCCATCCTTGCTTCTAAGGAATATTCTGGCTTTCTCCCTTTAAAACAGATTTATTCGTCCATACATAACACTACTAAAATGGAAACATTATCATCCATGTTTTTTAAGTCCACTCTTCCTGCGTGTTCTAGCTCTCCTCCCCCTGTTCTTTCCTGCAAGTGAATCCAAGATAATTTAGGTTAACAATGCGGTAAGTAGTCTCTCTTATCCTTGCTTAAACAAGCACACAGACTTATACACACTCATAAACATAAACAGGAATCCAAGCATATTGAAACAATTGATATTGTTTAACCCAGATGTGCTCATTTTATGTACACTTCTGTGCATGCACCTAGATTTTTTCAGTAATACTTCAATAATACTTCACAGAGATTTTTCCCACTCAACTACTACAACTCATTTATTGATGACGTAGCTTTACCATAAGTTATCTATCATTCAACCATCAATGTACAGTCAATGTTTGGTCAACACTAATAATAACTATCCGTTGTGTACTACAGGATCTGTTTCTGTGGAATAGACTCCATAGAGTGAGATTTCCAGCTCAAAGTATGTTTTTAAAGTACAGAGCCATGGCCATGTCTTTCCCCTAGAGGCTGTCCTAAAGCACCTTTCCAGCCATGTCTCAGGGTATCCTTCTCCCCACAGCCCAGCCAGCTATAGATGGTGTTGATTTTTAAATTGTGCCAGTTTCACTGGGACTTTGATATTTTCTTAACTAGCAGTGTTTTTGAGCAACTTGGACTATGTTTATTGGGCATGTGGATTTGCTGTGAACGATCTGTTTGAATTCACTGCTCATTTCTCAAGTGCTTAACTTTTATCCTTCTGTGTAAAATGGAAATTGTTATTAAGTCTTGTCATCTCCATTTCACATGATTTTCCAAATCTATCATTTGTGTATCACATTTTTGCAAGCTTTGTCCCCCAGAACGATCACTTGAGTCAGCACCATTTATTAAATAAATATAATTTTCTCAAAATACCGCCTTTGTATCAATGGTTATTGTGACTTCTTAGCAGATTTTGTTTCATTGGTCGACTTGTCAGTTTCTATGCTATGTAATATCAATTTGTTCTGCTACCTGAAGAGGTAGACACCTGTTAGTATCCTGCTTTTTCATGTTTTTCTTCTCTATACCTTTTAAAGCAGCCGCAGTGTTGCAGTGATTAAGTGCTCATCTGCTAATCCAAAGAAGGTTTGGCAGGTCGAACCCACCAGGGGGCACTGAGGGGAAAGACCTGTTGTTCTGCTCCCATAATGATCACAGCCTAGAAAACCCTGTGGGGCAGTGAAATGGGATCTCTGTGAGTCAGAAATGGACTCCAAGTCTCCTAACACCAGCAACATCCTCTGTTATCTACTGTACTATTTGTAGCATATGATCACTGTATACAATTCAAAAACAACTATCTTAATATTCCGACTGGAAATACATTCCACTTATATATGAGTTTTAGGGGCCTCCATTTAATTGACAAGACTTCTCATTTGAAAATATGGCATATTTTTTGCATATATTCAGGTTTCATTTTATGTACTTTAGTACATTAGTTTTTGTCACAGAAGTCCTTTGATGCTCTGGTCAAAACAATGTTTTCCTAAATATTTTACAGTTTTGAACACAGTTTGATCCAGTCAAGTAGTAGGGGCAAGAGAATGGTCTGCCCTTCTCACCCTTGCCAATTTGAGACCCTCATGTCTATACTGGAGAGAAATCATTGATTGTGATGTATTTGTCTTTTATTCAGGTATGCAGTTATATCATCGTTATTTGAAAAACCTCTTATTATACTTATACCAGTTATTTAAATTTTCTAGTTTATTCCTTCACCTTAAAACTATGTTGAGTGATACCAAAATTTTTGTCTAGTTCCAAATTTATCAGAATGAGTTGAATATTAATTTTCCATTTGTCTCACACCTGCTAAGTTTGGGGACAATCTATTATACCCTAATAGATAACTACTACTCTGACCTGCTGACCATTATTGGAATCACACACAACTTGTTTCTGACAGTTAAGTACTTCCACCTGGCCTCTGTGGAGCTGGGATCCCATGATTTGCATTGCTACTAGGCAGCCCAGATCCCACTAACAACCTGAGCCTATAGACGATTGTTGCTGTTAGTTGTCATGAAGTCATTTCTGACTCATGACCACCCCATGTGGGCATAGTAGAACTAACTGTTCAAGAGTGTTTTTAAGGCTTTCATCCTTTAGTAGCAGATGGCCAGGACTGTCTTCCAAGGACCCTCTGAGTACGTTCAAACGGCCAAACTTTCGGATAATAGTCAAGGACTTAACTGTTTGTGGTGTCCAGGGACTCCCTACAAAGCATACATATTGGTAAGCTCTGTGTTGCTAGTGCTCCCCTCATCTCCGCATTCCTTATTCTTCTGATGAAATGGGTATCCTTCAGGACCTCCAAGAAATGGTCTTACAGAAGACTAACTCAGACATGCCCACATATTGGAGGCTTTTAATCCCTCTTCCAACATCTGACACAGCAGGTCCGGCATTTCGATTTCATAGAATGTGGGCCATTGCCTTTTCCAAGCTTCCAAAAGCAATCCTACAGCATATTAAACCCATTTCCAGAACCCTTGCTACGGCAATAAATCCTTGTCAACAAACACTCCTTGACCCAACTTTATATTAAACTCCCCTTGACTCAGCACCTTCAGCACCCACTCCTCAGCACACCCCCGTCCTGCTCACACAAGGCAGCCAGGTCTTGCAGCTCCTTCAGTGTACAGTCCCTCCCCCCCCAACCACAACAGCACTGCCCCCGATGGCTATGCTGGTATCTGACAACCAAGTATCTGGACAAATGCATGGGACACTATCTCAGGACTCTGCAAAGGAAAGTGTTGAAGGTGGATGGGGAAGGGGCGGAACCAGAACATAAAGTATGAACATTCCAGAGGCTGAAATTAAATGAGCCCAAATCTCACAGCTGCACACCCGTTGTGGACAGAAATAGCTCCGAGAGAAGCCCTCTCTCATATAAATGGGATAGAAGGTCCGTAAAGGAGAGAGACGGGCAGGTGGGCAGGTGGGCAGACACCTGAAACTCTGGCAGAGGAGAATCCTTCTCTCTGACCAGAGTATGGAAGAACCAAATATTGTAGAGAAAGCTCCATTACATTTTCTCTCTCTCTGCTGTTAACTGGCACCTAGTCAATTCTGCCTCAAAGGGTGAGACTTTTCAAAAGCGGATCACCAGGCTTGTCTTCTGAGGCGCTTCTTGACAGGTTCAAACTGCCAGCCTTTTGGCTGGTTGTCCAGTGCTTTGGCCCCATAGGTAGAACCAATCACTTATGTGCACAACAGAATGAGGAGATTAAAGCCCCACCATTCCCGCCAGTGGGCCAGGAAAGCACTCCTTCAGAACTCAGAAAGCAGAAGAGAAAGACAGAGAGGAGGCTGTGCAAGAAAGAGATTCTGCAGACTTGCTATGAACTCCTGATTCACCCCCCAGATGCATATGCATTGCCCTGACCCTAAGAAGCATTATCAAATCCTTTAAGAGCCGTACTATGGGTTAGAACGCACTCCTTCAGAACTCAGAGAGGAGAAGAGAAAGACAGAGAGGAGGCTGTGCAAGAAAGAGATTCTGCAGACTTGCTATGAACTCCTGGTTCACCCCCCAGATGCATATGCATTGCCCTGACCCTAAGAAGCATTATTAAATCCTTTAAGAGCCGCACTATGGGTTAGAATGCCATCAAGGTTCCATACTGAGTGGCGCTCACATAGATTAGACTTTAATACAGCTGCAAAGCCTTCAAAAATTGAACTAACATTTGAACCACAGAATACAGAAGATGGGACAGAACTTGGAGCCTGAACATAACTGGGTCAATTGACTGCTAAAAAAAAAAAAATTCTGCATAAAATTTTTGCAGGACTTGTAGTCTCAAAATCATAAGACACAGATTTTAAAATGCTATTCTAATCATTCGCCAAGAAATAACACGGACACTTTTTAAATAAATGGAAAGATAATAGGTGCTATTTGCAAATGAAAATTTTACATGTTAAAAGTACAATCGTAGAAATAAAAAATTCAGTTGATATTTTCACAATAGCAGAATGGTGATGACAGAGAAAAAAACTAAATACTTGAAATAGATCAGTAGAAAATATCCATTCTGCAAACAGAGAGGAAAATATGGAAAAAAATCGACAGTGCCTCAAGAACTAGACAAAAAGCCTATTTATTGGAACTCCAGAAGAAGTGGAGAAAATGTGTGGTGTAGAAAATAGTATTTGAAGAAATACTGGCTGAACACTTTCCAAATGTGGTGAAAGACATAAACTTACAGATTCAAGAAGTTCAGCAAAGCACAGCAAGTTAAAGAATTCTGTGTCCCAATACCAAATTTGCACAAAAATATTCTGCGGGTTATGGGTTTTTTTGCCAACCCAGTGGGCCTTACCCCACATCCCAAGTATATTTGTAAGTACACTACTCTTTTTTTTTTTTTTTTTAACAGCAGCGTCTAAAAAGAAAAAAACAGTGTACTGTACTCACAGACACACCCAGGAGGGGAAAAACAGTTGACACACATATATATATAGAACATGGGTTATTTGCATAAAAATACCATACATCATAATCAACTGCAGAATAACAAAGGTCAAGAAAATACTCAGGAAGGAGGTAGAGAGAAAACAACACATTTCACCTGAGAAAAACAATTTGAATGACTCTGTATTCACTATCAGAAGCCAAGGAAGCCAAAAAAATAGATTGTGAAACAACATTTTTTCAATCCTGAAAGATGGAAATACTAACCCAGAATTCTATGTATCATGTATCTATGTATCATTACCTTCAGGAGTAAAGCACAAATAATGCCATTCTTAGGGGAAGGAAAACTGAGAGAATTCATCACCACCAGACTTCTAAGTGAAACACTAAAGGAAGTACTTCAGGTGGTAGACTTGGAATTTCAGTTGTTATTTAAGGAAAGCAGAAAACATGGAAACTATGTGGTTAATATACTACGTCAACACTGTAGTTATTGTACAACATGGCGCTGGACAAGCCTCTTCGGAAAGTTTTTCCAGTCTCTTGGAAACGCTTGGAAATACATCCTGGCAAATCATTATCAGAGAATGGAATTAATTTTGACAACACCTGAGGGATGTCTGTAGTCAAGCCTCGTGAATAAACTGGAAAATAAATTTTCTGACTGAAACTAAGGTGTGGTAACAAAACATGAGTCTCAGTTCCCACGTGGCCATGAGCTGGCTCTGAAGGCCAACCTTCCCCAGAGAGGCACTTCAAGCACATGGGGGGCAACGGCTTCCTGTTGTTATTGCTAGGTGCCATCGAGTGGGTTTCTGAGTCATTGTGGCCCAGTGTAAAAGGAGAACTGCCCCGATAGGGTTTCCTGGTTTGTAATCTTAACGGAAGCAGTTTGCCAGGTCTTTACTCCTTAGAGCCTTTTGGTGGGTTCAAAAAGCTAACCTTCGGTTAACAGCCGAGTGCTCAAACTTGGCACCACCTGGGATCCTTGGAGCAATGGCACCACCACAGAATTTGGTAGAAACCTTCCCATAGGCCTTCTCTGAGAGGTAACCCCTTCCTTAAGGACCAAGTTTAGGTTTTATATGTACTCATTCTACATAAAGTCTAGATAAGCATTACTGTGCTTCCTTGAGCAGAGAATATTGTATATGCCCTCCATAAACAAAATGTGTCAAGGGCAAAGTTTAATATTAAACCAAAGCATTTTCCGTCAGTCCTTACCTGAGAGGATCTTCGTGAGAATTTCCTGAGACTCTTGGAAAAGGACTTAGTAGAAACTGCTTCTTTTTACCTCTTCGCTCCTGAACAGAAACCGCTGCTAAGAGGTCATGCGTAAAGCTCCAAACGCCTCTTCTTATCCTGAATGTAAGCCGTGTAATAAGACCAGGAACTAGGCATTCAGCTGGGTGAAGAAACCCAGGAGTACTTCCTGTCTTCAACACCTTCCAGTTCCAGCGAAATCCTGTTACAAGTCACTAGATCAGCCCAGGAGCTGGAAGACTGAAATTCCTGGTCCTCTGACAACTGGGAAGGGCAGGGTGGGGTTAGGCAGAGCCTCCTTGACCATCACTTGCCCCAAGAGGCTCTGGAGGCTGCTTCATGTTGTAAGTCAAAGGCCCTTCCAGCCCAGGCGCATAAGAGCAGGGGAAGACTTTGTCCATTGAAAGAAAAGTTGGGCACAGGAGTGGCAGGTTTTAGGGCACTCAACATTGGTCAGCTTTACGACTTCAGGACATCCTGGCCCATGGTTGCCTTCACAACTGGGCCTTTATAGCCTCTTCACCTCTCCATCCTTCCCAGTTTTCTCCCAGCACCATGGGCTGTGGCTTCTGCTAGTTTCAATGATTTCAGTATTTCAGTAGCTCCTCACCCCACTCAGGGGAGGCAGTTTTGCAGACTGCGGGACACAAATCCACAGTGCTGTTTACGTGTCCTTCAGCAGAAACACTTCTGAGGGTACAAGTTGGCCTGACAGATTCTGAGACCCAGGCAGAGAGAAGCCCGGGGGAGGGTCACTGGCTTCAGGAAGTGTCAGCACTCTCAGGGTCATGTCCCTGGGGTCGTGCCCAACTGCAGGAAAAAATGAAGTGGGCTCTGAAGCTCAGCGTGTTGACCATCTAGTACACAGACCCCGGACGCCTCTGGAGGATTCTGTCTTAGTCTAACCCAGCACTCGGGAAATCCTCACAGGGTGACAGCAGTGATATGCCTGAGGATCTTTATTCTAAAAGTCTCAAAGCAGTTGATACAGTCTTGTGAGGTGGGAGATGAGAAAGCTTGGGACCACCGAGAGAGGGTGGCAAAAGAAGGAAGCCCCTATCACTCCCGTTGTTCAAGTTTTTTTTTTTTTTAATTGCAACTGGGGCTCCAAACAGGTCTTTGTTGTTAAAGTTGTATTTCTCTGTGTTAATTTATGATCCTTAACTCAAATCTAGAGTTTCGAGCTCATTTTCATAATTCTTCTTTAGTCTGCGGAGACAGGAGTCTGCCTTCAGCCAGTGGTGAGAGTGGAGGAAATAAAGTCCCTAGTCCAGACTGGGGCAGGCTCTGTTGCTCCACTAACTAGGGGTGTGGTCCCTGGACAGCCCTTCTGAGGGCAGCACAGGAGGGGCATCCCACCTGGAGAAAGGGCAGAGGAGGGTGGGGGATTGTTTGTGTGAGCAGTGTGGCCTCTGTGGCTTTGCCTTCTCCTCCCGGAAATGCAACCTGGGGCCCTCCACGTGCGGACCCAGAGTCCGAGGGTGACCACAACTCTCCTACCCTTTCTGGGTCATCCTCTGGACCCAAGTCCCCATACGCCTCCTCTGCCCTACTATCCCAGCATAAGCACTGTGACTGGGCTCAGGGATGTACCATGGGTCTTGACCTCTGTAGCCTCAGGCTTCCCCTAGTTCTGGTGGGACCTGTGAGCCTAGCAGGTCTGAGTTCAGGGCAGGGCTGGGTGGGCTGGAACTCTGGAAAAAGGCTCCTGCAGCCAGCTCCTTCCTGATGCACGTGAGATTGTGGTGGGGCAGCCTCCGACCTGGCACCTCCCCTATGCGCCCCTCTCCACACAGCCCTGCCCAGTCCCCTTCCCACCCAACCGCCTAACCACCTCCTCCTGCCTCCTAGTTCTAGAGGAGTGCTCTTTTGATGCTCATTTGTAACTGGCACCCCATGACCCTGCAGAGAGTCAATCCAGCTAATGACCTCAACCTGAAGTGCACAACTTTGAAACTGCTAGATAGGTGGGAAATGAACAAAAAAAAAAGAGGAGAAACACTTAACAAGAAGAACGATTACAAAAAAAGTTATATGGGACTGTATTCTCACATCATGGACTCAAAGAGACTGGGTTGTATTTTTGTTTGCAAATAAGTCTTAGATAAGGGAATTGGTGCCAGGAATAGATGTAGAGTCTGACTTTGGAAAAATGAGGGAATATCTGGGATTGATTAATTGACGTGGATGAGACTGAAAGTAGTGATAACAACATAACATTTAAAGAGGAAATCCTAGCAGCCTAGAACATGCAGTGGAAATTTTTCTAAGTAGCACCAGAAAAGACCTTTAATCACTACACAAAATGGGTCAGTAGTTCAAGATCTCCCTAAGAAAACAGGAGGCCGAGACCACTCTCATTCAGGTTGCAGCAAACAGGCAAGAAAAAGAGCATTTTAATCTTGTGCAAAGTCAGAAAAGAAGAGAAAAAGATGAGATGCTCCTCTACTTGATCCCTAAGGCTACTTTAATATTGACACCAAATTAGACAAGGATGATAGAAGAAGAGTTACAGGGCAAGCAAGCCAAGTAACTGGGATGCAAAATCTACATAAAATACTGGCAAAGGAAATCCAGCAAAGTATAAACCATGTAATATGCCATCATCAAGGGGGTTTATCGTCAGCATGCAAGCTTGAGTGAACATTAAAGATTTAATAATTTAATTCATCACATGCATAGATGGAAGAAGAAAAGACATGCTCATCTCAAGAGATGGGGACAAAGCAGTTGATAAAATCCAATCACACTGAGAGATAAGGACGTTGAGCAATCATGGACCAGAAAAGGAGTTCCTTAACTTGGAAAAATACAACTGGCATGATAGTTCATGGTGAAATGCGGGACATTCTCTTTAAAATTAATTAGCATTAAAATAAGGATGCTTTCCCAATTTGAAGACTGGCGTCTGGCATCTTAAACATTAGCAAGCAGCCATCTAAGATGCAACCATTGGTCTCAACCCACCTGGATCAAAGGAGAATGAAGAATACCAAGGACACGAGGTGATTACGAGCCCAAGAGACAGAAAGGGCCACGTGAATCAGCGACTACATCATCCTCAAACCAGAAGAACTAGTCGGTGCCCGGCTATAACCAATGACTGCCCTGACAGGGAACACAATAGAGAAACCCTGAGGGAGCAGGAGAACAGTGGGATGCAGACCCCAAATTCTCAAAAGACCATACTTAACGGTCTTACTGAGACTGGAAGGATCCCGGTGGTCATGGCTCCCAGACCTTCCGTTGCCCCAGGACAGGAAACATTCCCGAAGCCAACTCTTCAGACATGGATTGGACTGGGCAATGGGTTGGAGAGGGATGCTGGTGAGGAGTGAGCTTCTTGGATCAGGTGGACACTTGAGACTGTGTTGGCATCTCCTGCCTGGAAGGGAGATGAGAGGGTGGAGGGGGTTTAGAAGCTGTGAAAAGGACACGAAAAGAGAGAGTGGAGGGAGAGAGCAGGCTGTCTCATTAGGGGGAGAGTAATTGGGAGTGTGTAGCAAGGTGTATACGGGTTTTTGTGTGAGAGACTGACTTGATTTGAAAATTTTCACTTAAAGCACACAAAAAAATCATTAAAAACAGAAGGATGCTTTCTATCATTATTTATATTAAATATTTAACACTGGAGGTCCAAACAAAACGACAACAAAAAGAAGGAAAAGCTGCAACTGCTATTATTCATAGATTACAGAAATGCCTCCACAGAAAAATTTCCAAACCATTGAAATTAATGCTAGTCAATCCTAAATAGAAACTAAAAAATAAACTGCATTTCTATACATCGGCATCAAGCCGACTCTGTTGTAGCTCTTAGTGAAAGCAGAGGACACTGATAGGGAAATAGCAGGATTTGGGTGGGCTAGACAAGGAGGGGAGAACACTATTTTACACCAGGCTTCATGTATAACCATGGGTATGTGTTAGTCATCTAGTGCTGCCATAAGAAAAAAATAACACAATTGGGTGGCTTTAAAGAACAGATATTTATTTTCTCACAGTTCAGGAGGCTAGAGGTAGGAATTCAGGGCATGGCTCGTGTCTACTTCAGCTTCTAGCAGCTTCCAGCCACCCTTTGCGTTCCTGGCCTTGTAGATTATCTTCCCCTTTGTCTGCCTCCCTCTTCCCCTGTTTGTGTCTGTGTCTATTCTGCTATTTTTATAACTCAGAAGGGATTAGGGTTAGGACCCACCCTACACTGGTATGGTCTCATAAAAATAATTTTAAAAATCCCCTATTTCCAAATCAGGTCACATTTATAGGTACAGTAGTTAGAATTTCAACATACCTTTGGGGTTACACAATTCAGTCCATATAGTACCCTCACCAGATATTCTGGACTGAGAGTACAAACATGAGCAGCTGAGAGTTCTATTTTTTCTATATTAGTTGGCTATAACTTGTCTGATTCCACCCATATAAACTTTGGAGCAACTTATTATGAAGGACCAGGCCAAGCTTTATTAGCCATGTCCATTATACAGAAAAACGCACACATTCCCATCACTGAAGCCCTGAGAAATTCATCGATAAGGGTGGAATGGGGTTGGGACCAAGAATTGTTTCATGGCGTTGATAACATGGCATAGCTGTTAGACATCTACCTAAAGATGTCAGGTAATAATACTGACAGCTAACACTTACTGGTGCCAGGACTCTTGTGAGGGCTTCTCCTCTCTTAAGATACTTTCTCTGCATGATACCCATGTGAGGAATGTATCATTATATGGCACATTTTACAGACGAAGAACTCAGTACAGAGAGTTAGGCTGACATTTGAATAAAAGTAGCGAACCAGGAGGAGTTGAAATGGATGGAGGTGTAAACATCGCATCCTCAGATACAGACAGACAGCCACTGATTCACTGAGGCATCCTAGAGAGAGGGTGTCAATAGAGAGAGAGGACTAAGCACTGAGCCTGAGGGCACTCTGACATCTACAAGCCAGACAGATGAACGGCAGCCAACAAAGCTCTCTGAAGTCCAGTGTGGTTCCTGGAGCATGGTATGTCCTTTCTCTGGGCTGCATTTTACCAGTTCCCCTCCCACCCGCACTGGCTGTCCCCTTCACCATGGCAGGGACAATGGGTACTTTCACCATTGCGTCCACATGATGTAGACTATTCCTGGCACATGGAATCTCTCTAAATATTGACTGATTGAAAAAACGAAAGATGAAAATGATGAATGAAATCATAGTTTGCTACCCCCACGTGTCTGTCAGTTTGTCGTACTGTGGGTGCTTGTGTGTTGCTGTGATGCTGGAAGCTATGTCACCGGTATTCAGATACCAGCAGGGTAACACATGGAGGACAGGTTTCAGCTGAGCTTCCAGTCTAAGAGAGCCCAGGAAGAAGGACCTGGCAGTCTACTTCTGGAGAGCATTAGCCAGTGAAAACCTTATGAATAGCAACGGAACACTGTCTGATATATGGCTGGAAGATGACCTCCCCAGGTTGGAAGGCACTCACAAGATGACTGGGGAAGAGCTGCCTCCTCAAAGGAGAGTCAACCTTAATGACATGGATGGAGTAAAGCTTTTGGGACCTTCATCTGCTATTATGGCACTTCTCAAAATGAGAAGAAACAGCTGCAAACATCAATTTAATAATCAGAACCTGGAATGTACGAAGTATGAATCTTGGAAAATTGGAAATCATCAAAAATGAAATGGAATGCACAAACATCGATATCCGAGGCATTAGTGAGCTGAAATGGGCTGGTATTGGCCATTTTGAATCAGACAATCATCTAGTCTTCTATGCTGGGAATGACAACTCGAGGAGGAATGATGTTTCATTCATCGTCAAAAAGAACATTTCAAGATCTATCGTGAAATACAACGCAGTCAACGGTAGGATAATAACCATACTCCTACAAGGAAAACCAGTTAATACGACTATTATTCAAATTTACACACCAACCACCAGGGCCAAAGATGAAGAAATAGAAGATTTTTTTCAGCTGCTGCAGTCCGAAATTGATCGAACGTGCTATCAAGATGCATTGATAATTACTGGCTATTGGAATGCAAAAGTTGGAACCAAAGAAGGATCAGTAGTTGGAAAATACGGCCTTGGGGATAGAAATAATGCCGGAGATCAAATGATAGAATTTTGCAAGACCAATGACTTCTTCACTGCAAATACCTTCTTTCACCAACATATACGGTGACTATACACATGGACCTCGCCAGATGGAACACACAGAAATCAAACTGACTACATCTGTGGAAAGAGACGATGGAAAAGCTCAATATCATCAGTCACAACACGGCCAGGGGCGGACTGTGGAACAGACCATCAATTGCTCATATTCAAGTGCAAGCTGAAATTGAAGAAAATGAGAGCAAGTCCACGAGAGCAAAAATATCCCACCTGAATTTAGAGACCAACTCAAGAATAAATTTGACACATTGAACACTAGTGACCGAAGACCAGACAAGTTTTCAAATGACATCAAGGACATCATCCATGAAGAAAGCAAGAGGTCACTGAAAAGACAGGAAAGAAAGAAAAAACCAAGATGGGTGTCAGAGGAGACTCTGAAACTTGCTCTCGAACGTTGAGCAGCTAAAGCAAAAGGAAGAACTGATGAAGTAAAAGAACTGAAGATTTCAAAGGGCCTCTCAAGAAGACAAAGTAAAGTATTATAATGACATGTGCAAAGAGCTGGAGATGGAAAACCAAAAGGGAAGAACACGCTCGGTGTTTCTCAAGCTAAAAGAACTGAAGAAAAAAATCAAGCCTCGCGTTGCGAAAGTGAAGGATTCCATGGGGAAAATATTAAACGATGCAGGAAGCATCAAAAGAAGATGGAAGGAATACACAGAATTATTATACCAAAAAGAATTGGTCAATATTCAACCATTTCAAGAGGTGGCCTATGACCAGGAACCAATGGTACTGAAGGAAGAAGTCCAAGCTGCTCTGAAGGCATTGGCGAAAAACAAGGCTCCAGGAATTGATGGAATATCAATAGAAATGTTTCAGCAAACAGATGCAGCACTGGAGATGCTCACTCGTCTATGCCAGGAAATATGGAAGACAGCTTCCTGACCAACTGACTGGAAGAGATCCATATTTATGCCTATTCCCAAGAAAGGTGATCCAAACGAATGTGGAAATTATAGAACAATATCATTAATATCACACGCAAGCAAAATTTTGCTGTAGATCTTTCAAAAACGGCTGCAGCAGTGTATCGACAGGGTACTGCCAAAAATTCAGGCCGGTTTCAGAAGAGGACGTGGAACCAGGGATATCCTTGCTGATGTCAGATGGATCCTGGCTGAAAGCAGAGAATACCAGAAGGATGTTTACCTGTGTTTTATTGACTATGCAAAGGCATTCGACTGTGTGGATCATAACAAACTATGGATAACACTGGGAAGAATGGGAATTCCAGGACACTTAATTGTGCTCATGAGGAACCTTTACATAGATTAAGAGGCAGTTGTTCAGACAGAACAAGGGGATACTGATTGGTTTAAAGTCAGGAAAGGTGTGCGTCACGGTTGTATTCTTTCAGCATACCGATTTAATCTGTATGCTGAACAAATAATACGAGAATCTGGACTATATGAAGAAGAACGGGGCATCAGGATTGGAGGAAGGCTCATTAACAACCTTCATTATGCAGATGACACAACCCTGTTTGCTGAAAGTGAAGAGGACTTGAAGCACTTACTAATGAAGATCAAAGACCACAGCCTCCAGTATGGATTACGCCTCAACATAAAGAAAACAAAAATCCTCACAACTGGACCAACGTGCAACATAATGAGAAATGGAGAAAAGACTGACGTTGTCAAGGATTTCATTTTACTTGGATCCACAATCAACAGCCATGGAAGCAGCAGTCAAGAAATCAAAAGACACATTGCATTGGGCAAATCTGCTGCAAAGGACTTCTTCAAAGCGTTGAAGAGCAAAGATCTCACCCTGAAGACTAAGGTGCACCTGGCCCAAGCCATGCTATTTTCAATCACATCATATGCACGTGAAAGCTGGACAAGGAATAAGGAAGACCGAAGAAGAGTTGACGCCTTTGAATTGTGGTGTTGGCGAAGAATATTGAATATACCATGGACTACCAAAAGAACAAATCTGTTTTGGAAAAAGTGCGGCCAGAAAGCTCCTTAGAGGCAAGGATGGCGAGACTGCGTCTTAACATACTTTGGATATGTTGTCAGGAGGGATCAGTCCCTGGAGAACGACATCATGCTTGGCAGAGTACAGGGTCAGTGGAAAAGAGGGTGACCCTCAATGAGGTGGACTGACACAGTGGCTGCAACAATGAGCTCAAGCATAACAATGATTGTAAGGATGGCGCAGGATCAGGCAGTGTTCCGTTCTGTTGTGTCTAGGGTCGCTATGAGTCAGAACTGACTCGACGGCACCTAACAACAACAACAACAATCTCTGAATACTTTAAGGGCCTTCGTGTGTAAGAGGGAGAAAATATGATCTGAGTTGATCCTGAGACTATCTCTTAGTGTTAAAGAATGCCGAATAACAATTAGATAAAAAGGTTCAATAGCAAAGATCTTTGTTAAAAGATTTAAGTATAGGTTGAAGATTACTAGAAACATGCACATTTAATATTTCAACTATAGTCAAATTTACTAAAATTATATACTCCTTGCACACAGCAGAATATAATACAACAATTTGATGCTGTCTGTAAAATAAACAAAACTTTATCATGGAAAAGGCTAATATTGAGTGAAAGGAGCAGGATATAATATTTATGTGAATATACATAAATGTGTGCGACACACACATAAAACCCATTGCCGTGGAGTCTATTCTTACTCATGGTGTTCCCATGTGTGTTAGGGTAGTCTCCAAATTTTCAATGACTAGAATATACTTCTATAAGCAGGACAAAATTAAAGGAATATATTTAAATAATAACTTAACAGATGTGAAAGAATTAAACCTGCGGAGAGGCTGCCCAGGAACCCAAGACTACAATAACATTGGTATGGAAAGCAGAATGATGGTGTCGGGAAGCCTGGTGATCACATGCTTCCAGCTCTAAAGAGAAGAGCAAATAAACCAGGGGAGAAGACAGTGAGCCAGAAGAGTGGGAGAAATGAAGCATTTCTCGAGTGGCAACTAAGGCTGAGCCTCTGCTGATGGCATGTAGTCCCTCATTTAAACCTTACAAGGATGTAATGGGTGGGATAGACCTTGTTATCCACTTTCATCATGCAACATTTTATTAATTTGAACAGTAGCATGTTATAAAAACAAATTAGAAAATAGAGAAAAGTGTAATAAAAGAATACGCCTCATCCGTTGAGTACTATTATGTTGCCTCAGCAGCTGCTCATTGTTGTTGTTGTTGTAAACATACCACACAACCTTTGGTGACTGAACAACTGACAGTAATTACCATTAATTGGCTGTGCAACCCTGCCCTTCATCAATGTGACTTTTCCACCACTCTTAACCAGAACTCAGTCTCCATATGCAGGAACACCGCTTTATTTCCTCCCTCCTGCCCCTGGTAACCCCTAATAAACTTTTATGTCTACACATTTGCTTGTTTTTGTAAAAGACGGGTTTTTGAATCTGAAAGTTCACGACAAGCCACAAGGGTGAATTCATGTGGTAGCAGAAGTTATTTACAATACATATATCCTACTACTGACTTGGTTCCGAAATACATAAAGAACAATCCAAAAAGAAAAAAGGAAAAAGAAAGCAGACAGTTTGATAGAAAAATGAGCAAATACTTGAACACTGTATAAAAGATTTCTATATGGCCAAGAAACATATGAAAAGTGACAAACCTTCACTGGTTACCAGAGAAATTCTAATTAAAAGCCACAATGTGATACTATCCCCTACAGGCCAGAATGGCTAAAATGGAAAAGATGGAAAATACCAACTATTGGGTATAACGTGGAGTAACTGGAGCTCTAATCTACCACTAATGGAAGTGTAATTTGGTACAACCACTTTAAAAATGTTTTGTCCGTATCTACAAAAGCTGTGAACATACATATATCCTAGGACCCAGCAATTCTACTTCAAGATACATACCCAGTAGAAATGGGTACATATCTTCACCAAAACACATACACTTCTCAGCATCCTATCTTCACCAAAACACATACACTTCTCAGCATCCACTAAGGAATAAACACCTTCCTTAGGAATGTCTAACTTTTAAAGCATTATTCTCTGTCTGTTGTAAGGTGATATCCATATATGATGATAAGTTTACACAGAAAAGTCTAGAGCTTTATGTGAAATTCAGCAGCAAATCTCTAGAGGCTCATGTTCTCATAGCTTCTGTCGCCTCTGCAGCCCCTGCTTCTGTCTGTCCGTCTGCTGGGCTGCACCACATGGAACCAGTTATGAAATTCAAGCCCATCTTACACTCGCCAAGGTCCTATTCACACAAAATTTGTATTAGCTTAAAAGAAAAGGTGTGTAGATAAGATACACAAGGGATTTAATTGCAGCAAAACAAACCTTAAAATGAAATGGCTGGGAATGGTGGCCTCCCTTTGTAAAAAGGAGTCTTTGTACAGACTACGGGAAAATGCAGTTAAGATATGGGTCATGGGAAAAGGAGCGTTTGTAGCAATTTGGTAATCACTCAGACCACTTGTAAAAATGTTTTCATCCTTTTTCTCATACCTTACACAAAACAAAATTCCAGATGGATCAAATATTTAAAATTCAAATATGCAACCATAAAAATTTTAGAAGTTTTTATTTTCTTTTTATTGATAAAAGAGAAAGACTTTTTAAAAATCCCAAAATATGAAGGCTAAAACTGTTAAGATCTATAGATCTTTGGCATATCAAAAAGTACATGAAGAGAGTAAAAATACAGGCAAAAAGGTGAAAAAAAGTTTGCAGGCTAAGGATTTGAACAGAGATTTCTCGAAAGCAGATATAGAAACTGTCAACAAGCACAGGAAAAGAAGCGTAACCTCATTAGTCATCAGGGAAATGCAAATCTAAACTAAAAAAAACTAAAGTGCACTATTATTTCAAAACCAGTAAGACCGTTAAACTCAACAGGATGGACAAGTGTCGGCGACGATGTGGAGAAGCTGAAATACCGCTGCTGGAAATGTAAAATGATGCAATTGTTTTGGAAAACGGTTTGGCAATTCTGCAGAAAGTTAAACATAGAATTACCATACAACACTGCACTTGCACTCCTAGGTCTGTACCCCGGAGAATCAAAAGCATGTTCACATACAACTTACACAGAGTATTCCTAGTAGTGTTATTCATAACAGCCAAAATGTGGAGAGAACCCAAATGTCATGACCTGATAGACAGGATGTGGTATATTCATAGACTGGAATATTACTCAGCCACAAAAAGGCACCAAGTACTGATACATGTCACAATATGGACGAACCTTGAGAATATTACGCTAAATGAAAGAAGTCAAACACAAATGACCGCAACGTGCATGATTCCATTTACATGAAATGTCCAGAACAGACAAACCAACACAGACAGAAGTAGATTAGTGTTTGCTACGGCTTGGAGGAAAGGAGTAATGAGGATGACTGTTAATACGCCTTTATTAACAAGGTCCTTTATTTACTGGGCACTGAAAATATTCTGAAGCTAGACAGTGGTGACTGTTGTGCCAAGTCTGCCCATATACTAAAAGCCACGGTATTGTGCATATTTTCAAAGGCAGTGTTACGGCAGGTGAATTGTATCTCAATAGAAGTATTTGTGATTCCCAAAAGACTAACTTTTCAATTAACATATAGAACCTATAAATCAGTAGGGAAAAAACAATCCAATTTTAAAATGTCTCCCTCCAGAGCAAAGGTAAGGGGGTACATTCCATCCGTACAGCTTATTTTTTTATCTCTTCATTATTCAAGTTCTAGTCTCATCTTATGTAACTCTAAATTATACAAATAATTGTCTCCATTTTCCTTATCCCTGTTTTCACTATTTAACTAAATAAAGACAGCAACACAGTGTTTTTTATAAAAGCCCACCCACATTCACTCAGATCATTTTTTAGCACTTCTTAGGTTCCAGGTACCAGGATACTCGGACAAACACAACAGACAAGTTCCTGCCTGCATGGGCCTTCTATTTTTGTGAAGCAGGCAGATGATAAACCAGCCAACCAGCTCTTAATGTAACCTAACATTAAGGAGGGAAACATGTAATTTTGGAGCTATCTCAAGCTGTGTCTCTCTCACAAACATTTCTCCGAATCTAGTGAAAAGTAAACACCTCGAAGGAACTCTGTGGGGCCAATAAATGTGAAAAAGCCATTTCATTTCAGTTTTGTTTTGTTGCTTTCACCTGCTACCCTGTCATTATTTCTTAATAACATGATTATGGAGCTGACATCAAACTCCCACCACCCACCTGAAAGAAAAAACCAGACCCGTAGCCATCGAGTCAATTCTGACTCAGAGACCCTACAGGACAGAGTAGAACTGCCCCATAGGGTTTCCAGGGAGCAGCTGGTGTTAGGACACAATTCCCTCTTATAAGAATCTGAAAGCTGTTCACTGTGGATGTGGGAGGGACTCAGTAACACTTGCAGAGATTTCCACGTGGGTGGGGCGCTGTAGTGTGAGCATCGAGGGAATGGACCCCATGTGCGCTTTGCATCCTTCTGCAGATTATGACACAACAAACATTCACTCTTCATTGACCTACATCTTGTAAGAGAACAGAGGGAATTGTTAGGCAGGACCCTTCGAAAATGCAGGGCAAGAAATTTTATTGCAACATTAAATGGAAAATAAAATCTTCCTACATTTTTCCCCCTTCCCTACCTCATTTCAAGGAGATAGCTGGACTCACAGTGTTAAAGCCCTGAAACTTCAAGACTCTGAAGAGTCTGTGGTAAAAGCCTCAGCTCACTGAGGTGATCACACTGAGTGAACTGGAGCCCAGGGGAAGAGTGACAGTCAGATAGTAGGGTCCTAGACATTGGGAAGGGGTAGGACCTCCTTCTTGATAGTGCCCTGGAGTAGGTTACAGCACCTCAAAGGCTGATGCAGGCACATAAGTAGACAAACCCTGTTATGCTGTTGACAGCCCCACCAAGGTTCTCACGCTCCAGCTGAGAATGGAAACAGCAGAACGAATGCTTCTAGAGAGATCACCCACATAGGCTGAGGCAACGGGTGTGCTGAAGGTCTTCTCCAAGCACTGGTCCTTCGTTAGACCCTGGGAATTACTGCATATCTGGATGAGGGAGTACCCTAAAAGTAAGTGAGGTTAAAAACTCCCCTCAATTTTGTAAGCAGGTAGTTCTGAGCCTCAATTCATTTTATTTTTTAAAAAATCATGCTTTTTTTCATACATGATTTTGTGCAGACTCACACTTACAATTTATATTACTCACTCATGCATTAAGTCAACAAAGATTTCCTGTATAAACAGCTACATGTCAGACCCTAGGCCAGATGCTCTTGGTGATGAAATGACTTAGAGAAGTTGCCTCACTGCCTGGTGAGAGAAACGGCCAAGTCAACAGGTGTATCAGTCACGTATTGCTGTGTAACAAATGACTCCAAAAGGTAGTGTCTTAAAAAAACAACCATTTACTAAGCTCACAATTTTTCAGGTTGTCACTTTGGGGTTCTTCTGATCTGGGCCAGCCACAGTGGCTCGCAGGGGGGCTTATTCATCTGTCTACAATTTGATTCCAGGTCACCTGCGAGCCAGTTTCATAAAATCAACTCAGTGAAACCGCTGGATCCTCTTTCCAATGATCCCGCATCATTCAGCAGGCTGGCCTGGGGTCATTCCCACAGGTTCTCAGGGT
This sequence comes from Loxodonta africana, assembly GCF_030014295.1. Lineage (NCBI taxonomy): Eukaryota > Metazoa > Chordata > Mammalia > Proboscidea > Elephantidae > Loxodonta > Loxodonta africana. The sequence continues at coordinate 676,012 of NW_026975144.1, read as the reverse complement.
TTAAGAGCAACAAAAGGGCAAGACTCAATGTAAAATCTTTTCAATTCTCTCCTTGTATCATCTCTGCTACTATTCCAAGGGCCGAAGCAACTGTATGGTCAGCCTTCAACTAACAGGTGGAAAAAGACTCCTACTGCTAATGAAAGGTACTCTGGAGTCTCATAGAAGGCGTGGGAACAGAGAGGGGAAGAATGTGTAGTAAATGCAATTGTGTTTTATGCTGTGGTAAAGGGTTTCCTGGGTACAATGGAGTACAGAGCAAGAAGTGGACTCATCTACCAGGAGAAGATTCAGGGAAGACTACCACCAGGAAGTCATGCCTGAACCAAGTTGGGAATATGACTGAATAGTTAAGGGATGAAAAAAGGCCGAGCATCCAGGAAGCCCCAGGTATTTTCCACAGGCTTCAGTAAAAGGGGCAGGATGGCTTGATGAGAAAAGTCTGAGGAAACAGGGTAAAAGCACTGGGGGATTTGTTACATTTGTGAACAGGCACAGATTATCTTTTGTTCTATTGTTTCCCTACCATTCCTGCCTCTTCTGTCCTTTGGGGTCACACAAAACAAGCCCCTACCATCCCCATGTTGAAACTTTTATTTTCCTTGGAGAAGTCTCCTCCTTCCTCATCACCACCCCAACCTTCTTAATTTCTTCCTCAAATGGTCTCCCCATTTGCTGGTTTCTCTTCTAAATGGCCTCCTAAACAAAAACAGAGTCTGTCATGGGATTTCCCCAAGTCAACTCCCAAACTTCCCATTCTGGCTGACCACAAAATTCCTGAGTCTTAGGGCTTTTTGGTAAGTCATAAACCTCATCTGTTCCAGTGGGGTCAGTTTTCTTCACCTCCACACTTCACCAGGGAGAGTAGGCCAGCAGATGGGAAGGGAGAGAACATCTCCTAGTCAGAGAGCAGAGCCTGTGTGAAGACTCAGAGGCTAAGGAGACCTAAGAGGGGCTCAGAGTGGACATTTTATAACCAGAGCTGGAGAGACATGATTCCAACAGAGTCAAATGAGAGGACTGGGAGAAAGCAGCTGCCCATGATACTGTTATCATTCCCTGTGCTCTCTTTACCCACCAAGGGATAGTAACCCCTTACACGGCACCGAAAAGTTTCAATTCATTTTTAGTATCTAATCTCCTTCTTCCCACATTGGCACTAGCACTTCTCAAGTGCCTACCTGACAGTTTCATGTTTTTCTGGTTGCCGTGTTTAGCTTCAAACTGGGCCCATGGAACTCAGCAGTGTCAGCAATGATGTCACACAGGATTACGGAAGCCTTGGTGCTAACTCAGATCTCAGCTGCTTTTTGAAAAGGGTGCCAACCTCAGGTCTTGTGGGAGAGAAACTGTAGCTACTGAATCAAGGAAATTCAGGAGCAAGCCAGAGTCCCCAGGTTATCAAAGGTTCCTGCTGGGAGAAGGGATAAAGGTCCTTCAGACCATTATGTTTGGACATCTTCACCCAAGCAGGATGAAACAGTGACACACGAGGAAAAGGCCTTTCTCTAAGACTCCAGATAAAGGTGAGGAAAAGTTGTCCCAGATTGATGAGTGCTACAGAACAAAAGGTCTGACTTTCACCAGAAAAGAGAGCCATGGTAGGACAAGATGAAGGATTTGGGATGAATGGATAAGGTCATAAGGAAGATTCCCTGAGAAAACACATTCTGTCATTTAGTAGATAATTAACCAAAGTTTATTTTGTCAACAAGAAATGTAGGAATAAATGAGGGATGAAATGAAAGAATTCAATTGTAAGTTTGAGAGCTTTCCAGAATAGCTGCAGACAAGGCACTCTTTTGTTCTGGATCTGAACATGGTGGAAAGGAAGGAAGCCAGTGGGCAACTGGGGCAGAGAGTACAGGATGGTGGAAAGTGTGGGTTGCAAGAAGCGTACTTCATTATTATATTTTCTAATGAGATGGAATTAATATACCATGTGAAGAACTAAGGAAATTTCTCAGGAGGTTCTGGGAGTGGTAGGTTGAAGAGGCCAGAACCCACATCATTGAGGGCAGAAGAAGGGCTGTAGACTCCTTCCTAGATCCAGGAACTCCCCTTCCCCTCCTGTGTCTCCTGCCCACCTCCCTCAAGAGCCTAACAACCCCTAACCACAAACATGGCTACAGGATAGAATTTTTTATTTTCCTACTTTTCTTAACCTGAGCTTCATCTAGGATCAGTCATGTATCACTCTTTTCAGGCCAGTTTTGTTGCTCTCCCCACTACTATTACCTCTGCTGTCCTCCTCCACCCAGTGCTGCCCTCCACTGGCCCTGCTTCCTGCTGCTTCCTGGTTTTCTGACTGGCCTCTAATACCCTTTGAGAGATCCCCCACCCCATCTTCTGTCTGTCACTGGAGCTTACACTCCCCTCCCAAACTCCTTCTCTTTCTTCCTTAACTCGCCAATCCTTCCCTCAAACTCAGAAAAAAACTGACCCTTAAGCTGACATATACAAGCCCCGCTCGCCCACACAGGAGGCATGGTTGTGATTCAGCTACTAAGGTTTGTGCCATCAGACTCTCAAATACGGACATCTGTTTCTGCCTCATGCTGAAGTACATGGTAATGGGCTTCTGTTCAGAGAAAGGCAATTTTAATCTCCTGGTGTAGGCTAGTTAAGGGTACGAGGAGAAGTTTTAAATCACACAGAAAAGTACAAATTACGCTGTCTCTTTTAAGTATAATTCCTTCTGTGAAAATCCTTCCCTTAAAAGGAGGATGAAAACAAGTTACAAAGAGGAGACCGATTCTCCTGTTTCAATGTTTACACTCTAAATTTACTTAAAAAAAATAACTTTCATAGAAAACAGTTTTTAGAGAAACCATGTATTATCATGAAGGTGCAGAGGATGAGGTAACGTCCATATTCCACAGGAGCAAATTCACTTCCATCCAACAAACGCAAAAAAAAAAAAAATTTTTTTTTAATGTGGCGATCCTCTGTTTATATTATAAACTATCACAGGATAAACCTTCGGCTGCTAACTAAAAGGTTTGGCAGTTGGAATCCACCAGCTGCTCCTTGGAAACCCTAAGGGGAGTTCTACTCTGTCCTATAGGGTTGCTATGAATTGGAATCTACTAAAAGAAAACTGGGAGTTTTATTTTTAAATCAATGTATTATAATTTTTGGAAAAACGATAGACTTTTGCTATAAGGTAGTACCATCACTGAAATTTTCTGGAGGAGACTTTATTGCCCAGAGTAAATTCCCTAAAGTATGGTCTGTGCCTGGGGAAGAAGAAAGAAACCATGGGGACTGTGGAAGTGGAGGATGGTGGTGATGGAGAGGCCTCCAGGGATCCCTAGACCAGAGACTTAGGTCACAGTTGAGACACCAGAGCCCAGAGGGCTCATGTAAATTAACTCTCCATTATTGCAAGTCTCAACCCAAGAGGAAAGTGTCACTCAGGGTAGAATATGAGAACAAAAAGCCCAAGTTCCAAGCCCAGGAGGATTCCCCAAGTATCAGCGAGGCCTCTTGCATCAGCTTCCACTAGGCAGAATTCTCACTCATCAAATTACTCCAGAGATCCATAGGTCAAGTATGAGTATTCTACCCAAGTGTATAAGGTCAAGGGGTTAGCCATGGTCTGGCAGACCAGACCAAAACATCTCACACCCCTGTCGGCAAAAGGCCCCTGGTCTTGAGGCCGAGTTTTTGAAGAAAGTGAGTGCCATCAGGTCTGCCCTCAGTCTAACCAACACTGAGTCCCTGGTCAGCATCCTGGAGTCCTGGCAAGAAGAGCCAAGCACCTCCAGGAGCAACTGGAGGAGGAGACAGGGGCTGAAGAGGCTACCACACCTACTGGTGCTGCTACACATGTCGGAGACCTGGCTGCAGAGGGTGCAGGCATGGCCTCAAAGTCAAAGGAGAAAGCGCCTGAAGACGTGCTAGGACTCTTAGACTGAGAGGAGCAGGATGTCTGGACTGCAAAATATGCACCCTTCAGGGAAGAACTTCATTCAGGCTTCTTAAACCCACCTCACCTGGAAGATCCACTCTTTTAGCCTTGTGCCCCTTCCACGACCCCTCAAGTACATGGAGAGATCCAGCCCTAGAGCACCAGGGTGGAAGAAGCCCCAGGATAGCTGTCCAAAGACATGAGGTCCACTCCAAAGCTCCCCCCGCCAAGGAGAGAAGAGGACAAGACTCACCTGCAGATGAGGTCTCAGGGCCCTGAGAATGAGCACAACGTTTGTAAGGAAAGAGAAATGGGATTTCAGTGGGACATGGAAGTCTGAGAAAGAGCCTCTGCAAAGATAGCTCTAACGGAGGTGTGATTGTGAAGGTGGGCTGGTCACTGAGTTCTTTGTAGTACAAGGTACCAGACAGAAGCCAGACTCTGGGGGGAACCTGTCTGCCGATGAGCAGTGGGCGTAAAACCCTAAACCAATGAGAATCGAATCCCTTCCCAGCAGCTTCTGCACAGATCAGTGATGTTTGCTTGGTCTTTCTCTTTTCTGTGGTCTAACCTGATCTGTCCTGAGATCAGAGAGTTGGAATAGAAAAGCCTGACTGAAATGAAATGAGCAAAGAGAAGACAAGGCCTCCTAAATCTGGTGAAGACAGAACACAGATAACCAAAGGTGAGGACGGGAAGAAAGAGATTGAGTTCCAAGTCCCATCCACAGTATCCCAGGGCCTGGGAATCCCTGGAAGTGCCAGAGGTGTGTACTCCCTGGGAGATGTGACCCCAAGTGTCAGAGGAAGCCCTACGGAGCAAGGAAGGGAGGGCAGGGACTCTAGGATGGGCACTTCCATACAGGCTGCCCATGTGAATTTCTCAGAGTGACCGTGACAGATCCTGAGAGGGAGAGTTTGAGGCAAAGCAAAGTAAGTTTTCTGAAGAGGGGTGAATTCCACAGTCTCCTGATAATGAAACAGAAATCCCGTCCTGCTCAGAGGTACTGAGTAGGAGGGATTGTGAATTCCCATCCTGCACAGAGGCTGGCTGGGAAGTTCGACTGTCTAAAGACAATGTGGCCAAAGTCTTTTTTATCTTTCAAAGATATATCTTCAACTTCCTGCAAATTCAATCCTGGAAAAAAGCCTAGAATATACAAGTGTGGGTTTTTCAGGAGAGCAACAAGGGGAGAAGGTGATAGTGGCGTTATCAGAGAAGGAGAACAACAGTCTAATAGTCCCTGTGTTACTTAATGAATCACACATGGTGTCCAGCATTCTTCCTTATCTGTAGACATGTAAATGCAGTAGATGTTTTAGCAATAACTGAATTAATCCTCACGGAATTCTTTTTGGCCATTTCCAGGTATAGAGACCAGAAGAAGTCATTAGTTACAAGAGCAAGCAATACTTCGCTGGTCTGAATTTTGTTCAATTTCTGTGTTTGCCCTTCATAGATTGATAAAAGTCTCTGAATCTGGCATTGAAGACAGTGTTTTCTCTATTGTTATGGATTGAATAGTGTCCCCCAAATGTGTGCCAACCTGGCCAGACCATGATTCCCAGTATTGTGTGGTTGTCCTGCATTTTGTGATCTGATGTGATTACTTATGTGTTGTAAATTCTAACCTCTGTGATGTTAATGAGGCGGGATTAGAGGCAGTTAGGTTAATGAGGGAGGACACAATCTACAGGATTAGGGTGAGTCTTGAGTCAGTCTCTTTTGAGATACAAAGAGAAGAGTGAGCGGAAATGAGAGGGACCTCATACCACCAAGGAAGAAGTGCCTGGAGTGGAGCACGTCTTTTTGACCCAATGTCCACGCGCTGAGAATTTCCTAGGCCAGGGGAAGATAGATGACAAGGACCTTCCCCCAGAGCCACAAAGAGAGAAAGCTTTCTCCTAGACCTGGTGCCCTGACTTTAAACTTGTTGCTTCTTAAACTGTGAGAGAATAAGTTTCTGTTTGTTAAAGCCATCCACTTGTGGTATCTCTGCTATAGCCACACTAAAAAAAAACTAGATAACTAAAAAACACATATATAAAATAGTCAAAAAAAAAAAAAGTTTCAAATACACACACATACACGTATGATGTTATTAAACTTTAAAAGGTTTTACATTCTTATAACACATTTAACAATAGAGATTTGTATATAGAAGTTTTAATAAGAGCCATCCCCACATAAGTATATTGTACCTGCTCCCCTGAAGTGTCCAGTGTCCAAAGATACATATGTACCCTTTTACACACTTCTTTTTGCCGGGACACATGTAAGTACATTCATTTGTTTGTTTTTATGGAAATTAGGTCACACTCTACCCATGTTTTTCTCTGAATCACTCTTCACTTGGTCAATATCATGAGTCAGAATCAGGCCAGGGGCTGACTGCAGAACAGATGATCAGTTGCTCATATTCACGTTCAAGTTGAAGCTGAAGAAAATTAAAACAAGTCCATGAGTCAAAGTATGCCCTTGAGTATATCAAACCTGAATTTAGAGACCGTCTCAACAATAGATTTGATGCACTGCACACTAATGACCGAAGACCAGATTAGTTGTGGGATGATAGCAAGGACATCATATATGAAAAAAACAAAAAGTCAGTAGAAAGACAGGAAAGAAAGCAAACACCAAAGAGGATGTCACAAGAGACTCTGAATCTTGCTCTTGAATGTACAGTAGCTAAAGAGAATGGAAGGAAAAATGAAGTAAAAGAGCTCAATAGAATACCTGAAAGGGAAGCTGGAGAAGACAAAGTATGATAATATAATGTGAACAGATCTGGAGTTAGAAAACCAAAAGGGAAGAAAACACCTGGCATTTCTCAAGCTAAAAGAACTGAAGGAAATATTCAAGCCTCTAGGTGCAATACTGAAGGATTCTATGGGCAAAATATCGAACAACACAGGAAACATCAAAAGTAGATGGAAGGAATACAAAGACTCAATACACCAAAAACAATTGGTCGACGTTCAACCATATCAGGAGGTAGCATAGGATCAAGAGCTGATGGTACTGAAGGAAGAACTCCAAGCTGCACTGAAGGCATTGGCAAAAAACATGGCTCCAGGAATTGATGGCGTACCAAATGAGATGTTTCAACACAGGGACGCAGTGCTGGAGGTGCTCACTTGTCTATTCCAATATATTTGGAAGACAGCTACCTGACCAAATGACTGCAAGAGATCTATATGTGTGCCCATTCAAAGAGAGGTGGTCCAACGCAATGCGGAAATTATCGAGCAATGTCATTAACATTACATGCAAGAAAAATTTTGCTGAATATAATTTAAAAACAGTTGCAGCAGTACACAGACAGGCAACTACCAAAAATTCAAGCTGGATTCAGAGGAAGACATGGAACGTGGGATATCATTTCTGATGTCTGATGGATCTTGGCTGAAAGTAGAGACTATCACTAAGATGTTTACCTATTTTTGTTTACTATACAAGCACACTCAACTGTGTGGCTCATGACAAATTATGGATAGCTTACCAAAGAATGGGAATTCCAGAACACTTAACTGTAGTCATGCGGAATATCTACGTAGACCAAGAGGCAGTCATTTGAGTAGGGCAAGGGGATACCGTGTGGTTTAAAATCAGAAAGTTATGTGTCATGGTGGTATCCTTTCACCATACTTACTCAATCTGTATGCTGAGCAAATAATCTGAGAAGCTGGTCTGTAAGAAGAAGAACATGGCATTAGTTTTGGAGAAAGATTCACTAACAACCTATGATATGCAGCTGATACGACCTTGCTTGCTGAAAGTAAAGAGGACTTGAAGCAGTTACTGATGAAGAGCAACCACTACAGCCTTCAGTATGGATTACACCTCAACATAAAGAAAACAAAAATTCTCACAACTGGACCAGTAAGCAACACCATGATAAATAGAGAAAATACTGAAGTCATCAAGCATTTCATTTAACTTGAATCCATAATCAATGCCCACAGAAGCAGCAGTCAAGAATTCAAACAATGTATTGCATTGGGCAAATCTATTGCAAAAGACCTCCTTAAAGTGTTGAGAAAGAAAGATGTCACTTTGAGGACTAAGGTGTGCCTGAGCAAAGCCATGATATTTTCTATCACCTCACATGCTTGAGCAAGTTAGACAATGAATACGGAAAACCAAAGAACTGATTCATTTAAAATATGGTGTTGGCAAAGAATACTGAATATACCATGGACTGCCAGAAGAATAAACAAATCCATCTGGGAAGAAGTACACCAAGAATGCACCTTAGAAGCAAGGATGGCGAGACTTCGTCTCACGTGCCTTGGACATATTTTCAGGAGGGACCTGTCCCAGGAGAGGCTCATCATGCTTGGAAAAGCTGAGGGTCAGAAAAAAAGAGGAAGGCGCTCAACAACATGAACTGACACAATGGCTGCAAGAATGGGCTCAAACATAGCAATGATTGTGAGGATGGTTCAGGATCAGGCGGTGTTTCATTCTGTTTTACACAGGATCGATGGCCTCTAACAGCCACAACTAACATATGTGAGCATATGTGTGTGTGTGTGTGTGTGTATACCCATTGCCGTCGAGTCGGTTCCAACTCATAGTGACCCTACAGGACAGAGCAGAACTGCCCCACAGAGTTCCCAAGGAGCGCCTGGTGGATTAGAACTGCTAACCTTTTGGTTAGCAGCTATAGCTATTAACCATTATGCGACTAGAGTTTCCATATAAAAAAAAAAAAATTTTTTTTTATATATATATATATACACACACATACACACACATATATATACACACACTCTTTTTTTTTTTCGTATATATGTGTGTATGTATATATTCTGTTCACCAGTTTTGCATCTCTAGAGATCCCAGGCTAAGACATTTGGTACCTACAGTGGTTTCAGAGGAACCAAATCTTAAGGACGAGTTTTCTGAATTGATTCTCAAGTCTGGCTAGTCTTAAAGGCACTGATGACTGTCTCCAGTAGTAAATAGGCTATTGCTAATCCATGGTGGGAGGTGACAATAGAAATACGCAAAATACTACTACAACTGGATCAAATATTTGTGAGAGACAAGGCTCTGCCTGATTACATATTTGATACTTTTCTATAATTTTGTCAGAATAAGAATAATAAGGAAGCTGGTTGGTCCTGCTTTTGCTAGCCACACTGGTGAATGAAAGAAATGGACTCAAAGCTCAAGCACCACATACAAGATCTGAAAGCTGCCACTTGTGCCCAGAAAGAAAACCATATTTCTTATAGTAACAAGGCTAATGCTGCCAAAAATAAACTCAGATTCTTATCATAAGAGTGACTGAATTAAAGCACCAGCTGAATATCCAACCTCAAATGGTGTCTGAAGTTAGAGTGAGGGCACTGATTGGGAAGAAATGGGATCCTGAAACTTGGGATGAGGACATATGGGCAGATAGTCAGGAAGCGGGGGACAATGAACCTCCAATTTCTGTTGAATCGCTCTTCCTAACAGAACCAGACCTCTTACTCCCATCTGAAGAGATTCTCTAACTTTGCCGGCTAAGCCACCCTTCCCAGTAAAACAATTATCCCTTCCACCTCCATCTGATGAGATTACCCCAGCTGTGCCTGAAGTGTCTTGTTTGAGTTGTCTCCTGGGGTGGTGTCTGGGGCATTGCCTGGGGCATCACCTTAGGCAGATGCCTTATAAGACACGGCTGAACATCCCACTGCCACTGCCCATTTTTGCTTCTAGACCTATACCTAGGCTTCAGTTCCAACAAGCGCCAAAAGGTGAGCTATGAAGTGTGACCCAGGAAAAGCTATGCTAAACTCCAAAAGAACTGCTTGATTTTTCTAATATATACATACAGAAACCTGGTGAATATGTGTGGGAATGGCTATTATGGGTGTGGGATAACGGTGCAAGCAACATAAAGGTGGATTAGTCTGAGTTTATTGATATAGGCCCAGGAAGCATAGATTCTTCATTCAGTGTTTCAGCTTGAGAGGTTAGAAAAGGATCTCATAGTTTATTTGGCTGGTTTACTGAAGCATGGATTAAGTGGTGGCCTAAAATAAATCAAGTGGAAATGGCAGATCTGCCATTGTATACTGTAGGAGAAGGTATCCAAAGGCTGAGGGAAATTGGAATGTTAGAATGGATTTATTAGGCTGGACCCACAGACCCACACATGGAGTGCCCAGAGGGCTCTCTTTTTACCATAGCAGTGAGGTACAAATTTGGGAAGCAAGCCCCAGCATTATTGAAGACTTCTGTGGTTGCTATTTTATGTAAGTAAGAGTCCACAGTGAGAACTGCCCTAACTGAATGAAGACACCTGACTACAATGCAGTTGACTGGACCCCATGGTGGTAGCAGCCAAGTGGTGGCACTCAATCAACAAAGACAAGGTGGGTGTGGTTACCATAACAGACAGTAGAGTCAAAGCAGTAATCAGAACAGTCTGCTCGCATGGATTTATGGCATTGGCTACTTAGTCACAGTGTCCCTGGGAGTGAAAGAGCTGGGAAATGTACATCTCCTGGTACCTAGTGTCTTAGATATCTAGTGCTCCTGTAACAGAAATACCACAAACGGATGACTTTAACAAAGAAAATTATTCCCTCACAGTCTAGGAGGCTATAAGTCCAAATTCAGGGTGCCAACTCCAGGGGAAGGCTTTTTCTCTCTGTCACTCCTACGAGAAGGTCTTTGTCACCAATCTTCCCCTGGACAAGAAGGTTCTCAGCACAGGGATCCTAGGTCCAAAGGATGCACTGCTCCTGACACTTCTTTCTTGGTGCTACTGAGGTCCCCCTGTCTCTCTGCTCTTTTCTCTTTTATAGCTCAAAAGAGATTGACTTAAAACACAACTTAATCTTGTAGACTGAGCCCTGCCTCCTTAACATAACTGCTTCAAATCCTCGATCATTAACATCATAGAGGTATGATTTACAATACATTGGAAAATCACATCAGCTGACAAAATGGCGGATAATCGCACAATACTGAGAAGCATGGCCTAGTCAAGCTGATATATACATTTTGGGAAGACAGAATTTAATCCGTAACACCTAGTATGCAGCTATCGACCTGTTAATGCCTTTTTCTCCATACCTGTTTCAAAGTATCACCCGAAACAGTGTGCCTTCTCTCTGACCTAAGTATATAAGGACCAAATAATGTACAGGAATCTCTGTTACATTTTCTCCATCTTACCATTATTTGGCCTCATACGCAGACCCAGTCACTTAATTGTGCAGCAGAATGAAGAGATTAAAGCCCCAACATTCTTGCCAGTGGACCAGGAAGGTAGCTGCTCAGACATCAGAGAGCCTCAGAGAGACAGAGACCAGGCGGCTCAAGAGAGGGATACCATAAAGTTGTTTTTCATACCCCTCCCCACTCCCACAGTTGCATATGCTTTGCTCTGACCCTAAGAAGTAGATCAATCCTTTGAGAACTGCATTATGGGTTAGAACACCAACAAGGTCCCAGACTGAGTGACACTCCCATAGATTACATCCAAATATCACTGCAAAGTCTTCAAAATCTGAACTGACATCTGAGCCACAGCACACAGAAGTTGGGAAAGAACCTGCAGCCTGAACATAACTGGGTCAAGTGATTCCTAAAACAAACAACATCGACATTTTCTGTAAGATTGAAGTAAGACACAGTCTTGGAATCACAGACAAAAACTTTAAAAAGCTACTTTAACCATGCTCAAAGAAGTAACAGGCACAACTTAGAAAAATAGAAAAATACATAGAAACCATTCACAAATGAAAATTTTAGACAGGAAAAACAGAAAAATAGAGATAAAAAATTCACTTGATCAGCTCTACAGCGGAATGCTGTTGACAGACAAAAGGATCAATGAGATGAAAACAGTTCAATTGAAAATATCCAATCTGAAAACAGAGAACAAATATTGAAAAAAAATGAACAGAGCCTCAAAAAAATTCAAAAATATCTAACATTTATTTATTGGAATTCCATAAGGTGTAGAGAAAATATGTGGTGTAGAAAAAAGTATCTGAAGAAATACTGGCTCAACACTTTCCCAATTTGTTGAAAGACATAAACTTACAGATTCAAGAAGCTATGCAAACTCCAACAAGTAAAACTCACATAATTTTATGCCCAAATGCCTCATTGTCAATTGTGGAATAACAAGGACCAAGAAAATATCTTCAAAGAAGCTAGAGAGAAAACAACTCATCTCACACAGGAGAAACAATTGGAATGACTCTGTATTCATCATCAGAAGCCATGGAGGCCAAAAGGCTGTGAAAACAACATTTTTTTCAACACTGAAAGAAAAGAAACATTAACCCAGTGTTCTATAGGCTGTTATTTCCTTCATGAGTAAAGGAAAAATATTGACATTCTCAGGTGAAAGACGCTTAAGAGAATTCATCGCCACCAGACTTGCTCTAAATGAAACACTAAAGGAAGTTCTTCAGGTGGCAGGCTTGGAATTTCAGGAATTATGGAAAGCAACAAAGTGGAAAGTATCTTCGGAAGTTCGCCCTCCACCAAAGATTAGACAGGTCTATAAAACAAACAACAACACACGTGAAGAAAGTGTTTCTTAGTTCAATCATGTGTATGAGACCAAAAGTACAAAACCAGCCCAAAAGCACTGAAAAGAGGGCAGGACGGAACAGGAATCATGGCGGATGGAAACGGGGAACTGGAGCATAGGAGAGGACAATATTGACACATCATGAATATTGCAACCAATGTCACAAAACAATTGTGTATAAATGGTTGAACAAGAAAGTAATTTGCTCTGTAAAGTTTCAAATAAACCACAATAAAAAATAAAAAAAAGTGGTAGGTATCTCGGTAAACATATTATGCCAACCCTGTTGTCACTGTACAACATGGCGCAGGACTCCCCTCTTTGCAAAGACTTTCTAGCCTATTGGAAAAACTTTGGAATATACTCTTGGTGGCACATTAGTATTAGAGAATGGGGTTAATTTTGAAAATATGAGATGTCTGTACTCATGCCTGGTGAATAAACTGGATAATAATATTTTCAGAGCGAAATGAGACGTTCTAACAGAAAAACAGGCCTGAATTCCCACGTGGGCCATGAGCCTACTACTCTGAAGGCCTTTCCCAGAGAGGCATTTCAGGCACTTCTAGAGCAGCAGGAGCGCTGGGGAATGCAGGTGTCAACCTCCCCCAGGGCCTTCTCTGAGGGGTAAGTACCTGCTTTAGTACTGAGCTTAGTGGTTCATAAATTGTCATTCTGCATAAGGTCTTCAGGTTCAAGTCTGTAATCCAGCTGGGATTCTGTGTGTGCTGCATCTCTGCATCAAAAGAACATGCTTCTAGAAGCAGAATGCCAGGAGAGAGGCGGTTGGGCAGTTGGCGTTGGGGGGTGCTGCGCAGACAGGGGTGCCCGAGGGAGGCACAATATAGTCATTCTGCAGGAGGTCTAGTCCTTCTGCACAAGAATTAGAATGCTTCTCAATGCACAATAGTTTACATGCAGGACATAAACAAAGTTACTGAAGGACAAAGTTGAATAGTAAACCAAGCCGCTCCCTGTCAATCCTTACCTGAGAGGGTCTTCATCAGGACTTCCGGGGATGGAGAAGGAAACAGTAAACGTTGATTTATTTTACCTCTTCCTTCCTCAAGAAACAGGAACTGGTGTTAAGATGTCAGGTGTCAAGCCCCAAACTCCTCTTCTGGTCTGTATTTAAGCTGTATAATAAAACTGGGAATCAGGCAATCAGCCATGAGCAGACAGACCCAGGAGTATTTCCAGTGCCCCACATCTTTGAGCTCCAGTGAGATCCTGTTCTTAGTCCCTAGATTAGCAGAGGAGCTGAAAGACTGAAATTCCGTGTTTTCAGGCAACTTGGGCTTCAAGCAGGCACTTATTGCTAAAGTCGTATTTCTCTGTGTTAATTTATGATCCTTAACTCAAATCCGGAGTTTGGAGCTCATTTTGATAACTCCTCATTAGTCTGTGTAGACAAGAGTCTGCTCACAGTCAGTGATGACAATGGAGGAAACAAAGTCCCTAGCCCAGAGGAGGGACTGTTCCCCAAATTTGGGGCAATGCCCCTGGGAAGCATCGGCGAGGTGCACTGTGGCCTCTGTGGCTTTGCCTTCTGCTCCTGGAATTGCACCCTGGGGGCGTCCATATGCAGACGCAGAGTCCGTGGGTGACCATAACTCCTGCCCTTCTGGGTCATCGTCCGGACGCACGTTGCGATATGCTTCCTGCCCCCCTTCCCAGCATAAGCGCTGCGATCACACGTGGCAGAACCAGTTCCCAGGTCCAGACCCTAGACCTTGCCCTCCTTGGCCTTAGGCTTCCCCTAGTCCTGGGGGAACCCGCAAGCCTGGCAGGTGCGAGGTTACCACCTGGCTGGGCGGGCTTGGGCCTGTCTCAAAAGGCTCATGGCACACGCAGGTTCCGCCTCCTTGGAGTCTGCGGGCTTGCGGTGGGCAGCCTGCCATCTCCTGCCTCCCTCGGGCGCCCTCTCTGGGCAGCAGCTCCCCTCCCCCAGCCCCGCCAACCACCCAACAGTCGCACTGCCTGCTTTCTGCTTCTAGAAGCGTGTTCTTTTGATGCACACATGCAGCACACACAGAATCCCAGCTGGATTACAGACTTGAACCTGAAACGCACAACTTTAAAACTACTAGACTGGGGGGGGTATTGGCAGTGAAAATAGGAAAAAAAAATAAGAAAGAGAACAATTACAAAAAAAGTATTAGAAGACTGTAACCTCACGTTATGGACTCAAGAAGGCTGCGGATACACAACTGCGTAGATAGCATACTGTTGTCTCTTTCTTTGCAAATAAGTCTTAGATGAGGGAATTTGGTACCGGGAATAGTTGCAGAGCCTGACTTTGGGGAAATCTGGGATTGATGAATTGGCTTGCATGAGGCTACAAGCCCTGATAATCAATATTTAAAGATGAGATTCGAGCAATCTAGAACATGCATCAGAATTTTTTACAAGTAAATTAGCACCAGAAGAGGCCTTTAACCACTAAATAAAATGGATCAGTAGTTCAAGATCTCCCTACAAAGAAAATGGCAGACCTAGATCGTTTCCAGTCAGGTTCCAGCAAACATGCAAGAAACAGTCGTTTTAATCTTGTACATAGTCAACAGAGATTAGAAAACCATGAGACACTCCCCTAACTTGATCCTTATGGCTAGTTTAAAAATGATAACAAATTAGAGAAGGAAGGTAGAAGAAGAGTTAGAGGACAAGCACACTCAGTAACTGAGATGCAAAACCCTACATAAGATGCCAGCAAAGGAAATCCAGCAAAGGGTAAACCACGTAACATGCCATGATCAAGGCGGTTTATTGTAGGCATACAAATTTGAGTGAACGTTAAAGATTTAGTAATTTCATTCACCACATGCATAGGTGAAAGAAGAGAAGACATATGCTCACCTCAAGAGATGGGGGCAAAGCAGGTTGATAAAATCCAATCACACGGAGAGATAAGGACTAGGAGCAAACATGGAACAGAAAAGGAGTTCCCGAACGTGGAAAACTACAACTAGCATGATAGTTCATGGTGATGTGTGGGACATTCTCTTTAAAATTAATAAAAAATAAAATAAGGATGCTTCTATCATTATTTTTATTAAACATTTAACACTGGAAGTGTAAGCTAGTACAAAAAAAGTATAACTGCTATTCATAGATTATAGGACTGTCTCCATTGAAAACCGTAGAAAATATTGGAATTAATAGTAATCATAAATAAAAAATAAATTGAAATTTCAATGCGTCAGCATCAAGCGGACTCTGTCATAGCTCTTAGGTGAAAGCAAAGGACACTGATAGGGAAAGAGCAGGTTCGGGTGGGCTAGACCAAGGAGGGAAGAAAATTATTCTGCACTGGGCTGAACTTATAAGCACGGGTATGTGTGTTAGTTACCTAGTCCCTCCATAACAAAAAATAACACAACTGGATGGCTTTTAAAGGACAGAAATTTATTTTCTCACAGTTTAGCAGGTAGTCGTTCGAATTCAGGGCATGGCTGTAGTGGGAGGTCCTTCCTTGTCTACCTCAGCTTCTAGTAGATGCCAGCAATCATTTGTGTTCCTGGCCTTCTAGAAGCATCTGTCTTCTTTGTCTGTCTTCCTTTTCACCTGTTTGTGTCTGTGTGTATTCTGCTCCTTTTATAACTAAGAAGAGTTAGGCTTAGGACCCACCCTACATTGGTATGACCTCATTCACATAATAAAAGCAGGCCCCTTATTTCCAAACAAGGTCAGAATTACAAGTACAGGGGTTAGGATTTCCACATACATTTTGGAGGGACACAATTCAATCCCTAACAGTTGATTTACCAGATATTCTGGATTGAGAGTACTCACATGAACAGCTGAGAGTAGTTCCAATTCTTTGCTACATTCAGTGGCTGAAACTTGTCTCAATGGTCACCCATAGGAATGTTGGAGCAATTTATTGTGCAGGACCTGGCCTACCATTCCTAATCATGTCCATTGTGTGGAAAAACACACACTCCCATCACCGAAGCCTTGAGAAATTCATCGATAAGAACGGAATGGTGGTTGGAACCAAGAATTGTTTCATAGCCTAGATAACATGGTGCAGCTGTTAGATATTCACATGGAGATGTCCGGTAATAAAACTTCACCCCACACGGAGATGTCAAGAATAATACCAACAGCTAATGTTCATTGAGTACCTACACTGGTGCCAGGCACTCCTGTGCTTTTCCTTTCATGTTTGCTTTTCATGATGGCCATATGAGGAATGTATCATTATAATGCATAAAGAGGTCAATACAGAGAGTTAGGCTGACATTTGAATATATGAGTCTGGACCCAGGAGGAGTTTGAATGGACGGAGGTATAAACCTCACGTCCTTAGCTACAAATAGACAGCAGTGAACTCACTGAGGCATCCTAGAGGGAGGGTGTCAACAGAGAGAGGAGCAGGCACCAAGCCCAAGGGTACTCGGGTATCTAGAAGCCTGCCAGGTGAACAGCAGCCAGCAAGCCTCTCTGAAGTCCAGTGTGCTTCCTGGAGGGTTGTCTGTCCTTGCTCTCAGCTGCATTTCCCCAGTGCTCCTCCCACCTGCACTGGGTTGTCCCCTTCATGACGACAGGGACAGTGTGTACCTTTCACCACTGTATCTGCATAACATAGACTACTTCTGGCCCATGGAATATACTGACTGAATGAAAAATAAACAAACGATAAGGACGTAAAATCCTTCGTAGTTGATACCTTGGGATACATTAAGGGGCTTCATGAGTAAGAGGGAGAAAAACTGATCAGGGCTGCTTCTGAGACCATCCCTTAGGCGTAATGAGTGTTAAACAACACTTAAACAAAGAGATTTAATGGCAGAGATGTATGTTAAAAAGAGGTAAGTATAGCTTAAAGATTACTAGAAACATGCACATTATTGCAACTATAGTCAAATCGCTAAAAACCATATAGTACATGCACACAGAATATTACAAAGTAATTTAATGCCCTCATTAAAAAAAAACAAAAAAAAATTACCATGAAAAGACTAATGTTGAATGAAAATATCAGGATATAATATCTGTGTTAATACACATAACTGTGTGTGCTAATACCCACATAAAACCAGTTGCCACTGAGTCAGTTCTGATTCATGATGACACCACTGTGCCAGAGTAGAACTGTACTCCATAGGGGTTCCAATGGCTGAGTTTTCGGAAGTAGGCTGCCAGACCTCTCTTTCACAGCAATTCTGGGTGGACCTGAACTCCAACTTTCTGTCAGCAGCTCAAGATATTAACCATTTGCATCAACCAGAGACTCTAATACACATACATGCCAATATAAGCAAGAAAATAGACATATCGGAACGTTAATAATTTATTCTATGCATTACGTATGTTTTCTTGTTTTTTTTTTTTTTTTTTTTGCATACTTTCCCATTGCTTCCAAGTTTTTGAGGAATAGAATGTACTTCTGGAAAAATTCATGAGAGATTTTTAAGTAATGAAATAATTAACAGAAACAGAATGAGTAAATCTGTGGCAAGGCAGCCCATGAACCCAAGATTACAGTAACACTGGTATGAAAAGCAGAATTGTGGAGTCCTGAAGCTCAGTGGTTCCATGCATCCATCAGGAAAGAGGGAAGAGCAAATAAACAAGGAGAAAATACAGTGAGCCAGAGGAGTGGGAGCCCTCTGTTGTGGGCACAGTTTTCTCATGAAACTTTAGATGGACACAGTGGGTGGGATTATCCACTTCCATCATACAAACATTTTTATTACCCTTGATTTTAACAGAACTATGTTATAAAAACAAATAATAAAATAAAGTATAATAAAAGAATAAATCTCATCAGTGGACTACTATCATTTTCCCCAGCCACTGAGGAGGGCAGGAGACACACAAGGGAAAGAAGATGGAGCAGTGTGAAAACTCATGCTAAGTGGGGAGGAGAGTGTTTCTGAGACAGGCCTCAGCTGCTACCACCTAGGGAAGTAGGCAGCCGTGCACAACCAACTGGAAGAAATGGCACATTATTTCTGAGACCTACTCCAGCTCATAACAAATTATGGATAACATGGGGAAGAATGAGATTTCCAGGACACTTAACTGTTTTTATGAGAAACCTGTACATAGAACAAGAGGCAGTCATCTAAACAGAACAAGGAATACAGCATGGTTTAAAGTCAAGAAAGGTGTGCATCACCGTTGTATCCTTTCACCATATGTATTCAACCTGTATGCTGAGCAAATAATCTGAGAAGCTGGTCTGAAGAAGAATAAGGCATCAGGATTGGAGGAAGACTCATTAATAACCTGAGATATGCAGATGATACAATCTTGCTTGCTGAAAGTGAAGAGGCCTTAAAACATTTACTGCTGAAGATCTAAGACTACAGACTAACAGCCTAACAACTGGACCAATAAGCAACATCATGATAAACGGAGAAAATGTTCACGTCATTAAGGGCTTCATTTTTACTTGGATCCACAATAAACACCCATGGAAGCAGCAGTCAAGAAATCAAACGACACATTGCATTGGGCAAATCTGCTGCCAGAGGCCTCTTAAAGTGTTCAAAAGTACAGATGTCACCTTGAAAACTAATGTGCGCCTGACTCAAGCCATGGTGCTTT
This sequence comes from Loxodonta africana, assembly GCF_030014295.1. Lineage (NCBI taxonomy): Eukaryota > Metazoa > Chordata > Mammalia > Proboscidea > Elephantidae > Loxodonta > Loxodonta africana. The sequence continues at coordinate 656,987 of NW_026975144.1, read as the reverse complement.
CAGTCGCCTCATACGCACACGAAAGGTGGACAATGAATAAGGAAGACCAAAGAAAAATTGAAGGCATTGAATTACGGTGTTTGCAAAGAATATTGAATATACCATGGACTGCCAAAAGAATGAACAAATCTGTCTTGAAAGAAGTACAGCCAGAATATTCCTTAGAAGCAAGAATGGCGAGGCTTCATCTCACATATTTTGGACATGTTGTCAGGAGAGATCAGTCCCTGGAGAAGCAGGTCATACTTGGTAACAAGTAGCCACAACAATCGGCTCAAACATAACGACGACTGTGAAGGTGACGATAGGTAGTTTAACATACATTTTGACCCATATGAATTAAAATTTAAACAATTATTTCATGCCTTTTTGTAGGGGTTTTAGAATATACAATTAAAATAAATGTAAACAATTAATAGAAAAAATCTCTGAAAATAAAATTTAATTTTTTTAAATCACTGCTCCATACCCCAGATCTAAATGGCTTGATATAAAGCACTGGTCTTTGTGATTCACAAAAAGGATGTGCCAATTCCTGGAGGGGGGATGGGAGGATAGAGAGAGTTGGAAGCTGGCAAAATTGTCACGAAAGGAGAGACTGGAAGGGCTGACTCATTAGGCGGAGAGCAAGTGGGAGTACGGAGTAAGGTGTATACAAACTTATATGTGACAGACTGACTTCATTTGTAAACGTTCACTTGAAGCTCAATAAAAATTAATATAAAAAAAAAGCCCAGCCCTGACCAATGTTTGCTTAAAAACTTTGAAAGTTTGTTCCTCGCTAAAATAAAGCAGGGTCTAACTTTAAAAAAAAAATAAATAAATGTAAACAATTATTAGAAAAAATCTCTGAAAATAAAATTTAATTTTTTTAAATCACTGCTCCATACCCCAAATCTAAATGGCTTGATATACAGCACTGGTCTTTGTGATTCACAAAAAGCAGGTACCAATTCCTGAACAAGAACTGAAGTGACAGGAGAAACCCCCCATGCTGTTAGAGCCCTGAGTATGGGCCCTAATCCAATGATCTGTCTTCATTAATTCCTTTTTATTTCATCTCTGTGAAAGAGGGGAGGGAGAAGGTGAGAGAGGGTTACATGTGCCTATTCTGTTCTTTAGCATCTAGTTCACTGCCAGGAACAAGTATTCGTAAGAGTCTAAAAAACGTTAAAGTACAAATAAGGAGGAAAACCTCCTAGTATATATATGTATTAGGTGGCACAAAGAGTTAAGTGCTCAGCTACTAACTGAAAGGTTGGCAGTTTAAATACACTCAGAGTTGCCTTGGAAGAAAGGCCTGGCAATCTACCTCCAAATAGTCACAGCCATTGAAAACCGTATGGAGGGCAGTCCTACTCTGAAAACTCACGGGGTCGTCAGGAGTGAAAATCTACTCAACGGCAACTGGATTGGTAATCTATATATGGCATAAATGTTCGGAAAATTAGTTTCTGAACATATACACAGCATACAGAATACACTGCACATTAGTATTATGTGCCAAAACCCACTGTCATCAAGTCGATTCTAACTCACAGTGACCCCAAAGGACAGAGTAAAACTGCCCCATAGGGTTTTCACTGAAGCAGACTGCCACATCTGTCTCCTACAGAGAGGCTGGTGGGTTCGAACCACTGACCTTTCAGTTAGCAGCCAAGTTCTTTAACCACAGAGCCACTAGGGCTCACTGCTGTCATGTACAGTGATTACATAAGCAAATTCTGAAACAAACTGCCTGGGTTTAAATCCTAACTCAGTTTATCAGCTGGGTGATCTGGGCACGTTACTTTACCTCTCACTGCCTCAGTTTTCCATTTCTAAAATGGGTCTTATGCAAAAGGTTGTTACGCAGGTTAAATAAAACACACAAGGCACTTAGAAAAAGGCCTTACACACAGAATGAACACAATAATTGTTAGCTTTCATAATTATTAAGGGAATACAAACAAACAGCTAGGTTGAAGGAACTTCCATTGAGAAAGAGTTGAGTTCCAAAATTCATGTGTAAAGTCATTTACATCAACTGTTAAAGTTGTATGTTTAGATTCAAGTGATTACTGAGGTGTGTTATGATCTTGAACAGAGTTCTGGGGACTATACAGGCAGACTCTGCATGCCCTTCTCCTGCACATCCATTCCATCTCCCTTGGAGCCCAGACATCATGTTATCAATTAAACCCCTCCCACGCTGGTGGTGTACTGTTTAAGAGCTACGACTGCTAACCAAAAGGTCATCAGTTCAAATCCACCAGGCGCTCCTTGGAAAGTCTATGGCACAGTTCTGCTCTGCCCTATAGGGCCGCTATGAGTTGGAATAGACTCAGTGGCAATGGGTTTTTAACGGGTATGAGGTCAGTGCTTAAAGACATACCAAAAGCAACCACGAACACAAAAGTATAGTAAAACGTTCTTATTTCAGAGTAGCAAAACCTTAGTTTCTAACACAGTGGTGAATTAGGGTGGACTGTGGATCAAGAGGAGCTCTGGTGGCATAGTGGTTAAGAGCTCAGCTGCTAACCAAAAGGTCAGCAGTTCGAATCCACCAACTAGTCCTTGGAAACTCTATGGAATAGTTCTATTCTATGCTATAGGGTCTCTATGAGTTCAAATCAACTAGGGTCTCTATGAGTTGGAATCAACTTGATGGTGACAAGTTTGGTTTGGTGGGTGTCATGGATTGAATTATGACCCTAAAAAATGTGTGTCTCAACTTGGTTAGGCCATGATTCCCACTACTGTGTAGTTGTCCTCCATTTTGTGATTGTAATTTTACTTTAAGAGGATTAGGGTGGGATTGATTGTAACACCACCCTCACTCAGGTCACCTTTCCCTGGGGTGTGGCCTGCACCACCTTTTATCTCTCAAGAGATAAAAGGAAAGGGAAGCAAGCAGAGAGTTGAGGGCCTCAGACAATCAAGAAAGCAGCACCAGGAGCAGAGCATGTCCTCTGGACCCAAGGTCCCTGCACCTGAGAAGCTCCTTGACCATGGGAAGGCTAAGGACAAGGACCTTCTTCCAGAGCCGAAAGAGAGAGAAAGCTTTTCCTTAGAGCTGATGCCTTGAATGTGGACTATTAGCCTACTTCAATGTGAGGTATTAAATTTCTCTTGGTTAAAGCCATCCACTCATGGTACTTCTGTTATGGCAGCACTAGATGATGAAGACAGTGGGTCAAGGTGGAAGGGGTGGATGAAGGACAAAAAAAGAAAAATGGACAATAGGAGAAATATAAGAATTCAGAGAACTGTGAAAATTTAATTCCTGAATATACTTTCTTTCTCCTCCCTGTAACTGGAAGGACCTTTCTCATATACAGCATATATAAGTAAATCCTTGCAATATTTAAAACACTTAGATTTTTGTAAAACTCATTCTCTGAAAATTCATGGTGGCCCCATTAATTTCTGGCTTAAAAACAACTCAGAACTACAAAGAAGCATAAATAAATAAATAAAGGCACTGCTGTCATTTGTGGGTGATGTTCTTTTCCTGCTATCCACAACCCACACACTCGGGTTAATTTTCCAGGGTGAGTGTTCATAGACCATCCTCTTTCTCTTACCACCACCCCACCACCCTTAATTATTTAGAAAGGGCAGGGCCAGTCAGTGCTCCAAACATCAAGTTTTCTCTCCAAAATGCCAACTCGCACTTGGGGAGCAGGCTACATTCTCAGCTATCAGCACTTCCACTAGCCCCTGCAGATAAGGAATGTGTCTCCACTGAACTGTTCATTGTAATTAAAAAAAAAAAAAAGTAAAAAACTGTTTCTTAAAAAAAAAACCAGGCATTTCCCTATTACCCACCCACCCCACTCTCCCACACCGAGTGCTCCCCTCACCACACACACACTCAAATATTTCCTACCAAGGGTGTGTCCCAAGCACGGGGTCTGGCTCCGCTCTTCTTTTACACCCCTTGGAGGCCTCTGTAGAAACCATACTTTTGGTTGGCAATTCCCTGAACCCTGCCTATTCAAGCTGGCACTTATTCAAAAAGGCAGGTGAGTCTTCAAGTCAGGTTTTTAAAAGGAGTTTAAGAGGTGCCAGGTGATATGCCTACTCACCCTCAAATTTCTCAAAGGTAATAATTTCTTCAGATGTTTACAATGTCTCTACTATGGGTTAACTAAATCCCTTAGGATGGTGGGCATAGGAAAATCCTCCATCTCAATGCCCCCCATTTCGAAAAAAAAAGAGGGGAATCTCCAAAATTACAAATTTCAATTTCTACATACTTGATTGAACTAAGGAGTAAGTTCCTCACATGTGTTATTCTTGGTCTGAGTCCTGGTGGTGCAGTGGGTAAGAGCTAAGCTGCTAACCAAAAGGTCTGCTGTTTGAATTCACCAGCTGCTCCTTAGAAACCATATGGGGTAGTTCTACTCAGTCCTATAGGGTTGCTAAGAGTTAGAATTCACTGGATGGCAATTGGTTTGTTTGCTTTTCAATCTTTGGCTGAAAGGTGGACTTTGTTATCAATTTATTAAATCAACTGGTAATTTGCTGGATATTTCTCATACACGAACTTATGATGTCTTCAAATCCAGCTAATCAGGTTTAGGGAGAGAGAAACTTCTCTACCTTAGCTTCCCTGCCACTCCCACACCTTTTTCACTGATTTCCATGCCCTGTTTAAGTAACATCACTCATCACTTCTCACTGTCTAGGTTAGCTGAGCCAATTCATGGCAGTCAATTCCACCTGAGCCCTAGGATACCCTCATTTACATACTCTGCCCTGTTCCTTCACCAATGGCTGACCTCACATCTCCCCTTGAATGTCTACTAGGCATCTCAAACTTAATGTGGTTCAAATAAAATTCTTCGTCCAAGTGTCTTATCTACCTCCCAGTCTTCCTTATCTCAGCAAATGTTCTCACTATCCTCTGGGTTGTTCAGGACAAAAACCTAGAAATCATCCTTGATTTCTCTCCTTTATTCAAATCTTGCATCCAATCCATTGACATATTCTGGACTCCTGGCACTACCTTAACATAAATCCTGACTCTATCCACTTCTCACTACCTCCACCTTACATCCACCATCATCTCTTGGTTAAAACTGGACTCCATGCACCGATCTTCCCTCTTATAATCTACATAACAGCATCATTTCAGTGGCTTCTCATGACAATTAGGAAAAATTCCCAAATCCTTCCCATGGTCTTTCATGATGCGGGACTTGCTCACCATACTAACATCATTTCCTAACAGTCTTCCCTCGGTTCACTCCACACTAGCCATGACTTATTTCCTGAGCTTCCTCAAACGTGCCAAAACACTTGGTTATTTAAGGGCCTCAGAAACAACTCTTTCCTTTATTGGCAATATCCCTCCCTTCAGAACATCATACAGCTATTCTCTCCTTTGATATAGGTCAGTTATCTCCTCAAATATCCTGCTCCCAGAAGCCTTTACTATTAATCTAAAACAGCTCACCCCACTCATTCCCTCACATGCAACTCTGTCTTATTTTCAAAATATTTAGCTCTCCTTGACATTTTTTGTTAATTATTACCTGTATTTTTTCTGGTTGAGAATATATGCAGCAAAACATACACCAACTCAACAGTTTCTACCTGTACAATTTAATAACACTGGCTACATTCTTGAAGTTGTGCAACCATTCTTACCCTCCTTTTCTGAGTTGTTCCTCTGTCATTACATAAACCCACTGCTCCTTAAGGTTCCTATCTAATCTTTTCAGTAGCTGTTGTCAATCTGATGCCATGTAGACAGTTCTTAAAAGAGCATATGCTCAAGGTAGACCATTTTTATTAGTTAAGTAAGCTAATGTTCTGGAGCCCTCATGGCACAGTGGTTAAGTGATACGGTAGCCAAGCAAAAGAAGAGCAGTTTGAATCCACCACCTGCACCTTGGAAACCCTATGGGGCAGTGCTATTCTGTCTTACAGAGTCTCTGAGTTGGAATCAACAGCAACAGTTTGGTTTTTTCTTTTTCATACTTCGGTTTTAAGATGATTCAAGGGAATGCTTTTGGTGTAATGTTTAAAGATTATCTCACGGCAATAGTTTCAGGAGTTCATTCACCCTCAGTGGCTCCAAAAAGTCTAGGGTTCATTTGAAATTCTGTTCTGCATTTTCCCCCTTTTGATCAGGGCTTTTCTATGGACTCTTTGATCAAAATGTTCAGCGACAGCAGCCGGGAACCTTCTGGTTCTTCTGGTCTCATGGCATGCTAGACGTTCTTCTAAAAAACATGAGTGGATGCTGAAGGTTATCAAAGACTTATTTTATTACACCTATTAATATAATCACATTTATTTTTCCTGTACATATGGCAAATTATACTGATTCATTTTCGAATGTTAAACTAACCTTGAATTCTTGGGATAGACCCAACTTGGTCATAATATATTCTTCTTTAGAGTATTGCTGGGTTTGTTTTGCCTATTTATTTTTATATTTTGCATCTATGTTCATCAGTGACATTGGCCTGTAATTTTCCCATCTTCTGCTGCTCTTGTCAGGTTTTGGTATCAATATTCATTCTACAAGCTTTATAAAATGAGTTTGGGTATATATTTCCTTTTATATTGAAGAATTTGTGAAATATTTCTTGAATATTTGGCAGAATTTGCAGGAAAAGCCATCTGATATGAAGTTTTCTTTTTGAGAATAGTTTGAGCTCTAATTCAATTGTATTAACAGTTGTGGAATTACTTTTGCTTCCTGTTTCTTCTTGAATCATTGTTATTAACTTACATGGTATGATACGTTTGCCTACTTTACCTAAATTTGCAAATTTATTGGCTAATACGGTTCATAACATTCTCACATTATCTTTAAGTTCTGCAAGATCTGTAGTCATTTTCTTTCTAATTCCTGATATTCGTTTTTTATATCTTCATTCTTTTTCACTTGATCAATCTTGCCTAAAGTTTGTCAATTTTACCAGCATTTTCTAAGAATCAACTTTAGTCTTTGTTGATCGTCTGTTGCATGTATTCAATCATTAATAGAAACAAAAATTCCTATGAATGTTTGTTTCTGGTTTTTTCCCAACATTTTGAATGGATGTTTAACTCACTTATTTTTCAAGATTTGTTCTTTCCAATTATATTTTTAAGGCTATAAGTTTCCTATATTATATTGTCTGTACTGCACCAATTTTTATATGCACTATGTTCATAATTGTTCACTTCAAAATGTATTCTAATTTTCATTATGATGTCTTTTTTGACTCATAGTATTTTAAAATATCCAAGCACATGGAGATTTTGTATTTTCATTTTCTAAGATGGTTTTTTTTTTTTTTTAATTACGGTGTACTTACATAAAAAAAAATGGAGATTTTCTATTTTCATTTTCTAAGATGGTTTTTTTTTTTTTTAAATTATGGTGTACTTACATAGTATCCTCTATATTATTGCAGACTCTTGAAATTTGTTGAGACTTGCTTTATAACACAGTATACAGTTAATTTTTATACACACTATGTATGTGCATGAGATGAATGTATATTCTTTCATGGTTAGATAATACACACACATACACATATATCAATTTGGTATTTTTTTTACATGTTAAATCTTCTGTATCCTTGATAATTTATGGACTTCTATGTTTCTGAGGGGTGTGTTAAAAATCTATTATGATGCATGATGTCAAAAGGAGCCCCAGTAGTGCAGTGGTTAAGCACTCAGCTGTTAAACCTTTGATTTGATCCACCAACTACTCCACAGGAGAAAGATATGACCGTTCTCTTCCATAAAGATTACAGCCTTAGAAACCTTTGGAGAAGTTCTACTCCATCTTATATTCACTATGAGTCAGAATTGACTCAACAGCACACAAGAAAAAATGTATGATGTGATGGAAACTCAGAAGTACGAAGCTAAAAAGAATTGGTCCTACCTCCAGGGTCAAAGGATGAAGGACAGAGAAAACAGCAGAGACATCCAAAAGCTTGGAAAAAGGGCTGAGAGGACAAGGGTTGGTGGTTTAAGGGCTTTGAAGGGCTACCATATATACTGAGGAATCTGAAGTGCAATGTTCTTGCCTAAGGATGAAGACATGCTCATAAAGATCCTGACAAAGCTTTAGGCTTGCACCTCTGGTTGATCTTTGGGCTCCACGGGGGCAGGAAGTGAAGGCTAGGGCAGAGTTTTAGGCACTGTTGCTTAGCATTGAAAGAACGCACCAGTTCAGAGCCAATCTGCAAAGACTGGGATAATGTTACTTTTTCTTTTTGGCTACAAGCATTTAAAGAAAGCACTGTCAGCTCATGAACTGACTGCTGAGATAACAGAACAGAACTTCAGTGTCCACACATGAGAAGACATACAATCTTTGCAGAAATAGTTTGGAAACATCACTAAGCAAATGGATGACTGGCCCTCAACAATTAAAAAAAAAAAAAAGCAAACCCTAATGACAGGAGGGAATCTGATTTCCAGAGTTACATTATAATATTTAAGATATCCAGTTTGCAACACACTATTCTAAGTCATAAAAAGAAAAAAGAAAAGGATGGTTCATTTGTTAAGAAGAAAGAAAGAAGAGAAATGAACAGAAAGCATCCCTAGGGAAACACAGATATTGGGATTACTAGACAAAGATTTTAAACCAATTGTCTTAAATTTCCTCAAAGAGCTAAACAAACCATAGACACACACACAAAAAAAGGAAACCAAGAGAAGAATGTATGAACAAGTAGAAAACATTAATAAAGAAATATTATACAAAAGAACCAAATAGAAATTATAGAGCTGAAAAGTTGAATAGCTGAAATAAAAATTTCATTAGAGGAGCTCAACAGCAGATTTGAGCAAGAAAGCAGGAAAATGTAAACTTGAAAAAGCACAACTGAAATTGTTCTAACTGAGGAGCATAAAGGAAAAAGAATGAAGAAAATGAACAGAGCCTAAGGGACCTGCGGGACAACATCAAGCATACCAATATACTCATTAAGGGAGTCTCAGAAAGGAAAGAAAGATGAAAGGACAGAAAGAATATTTAAAAACGTAATGACTGGAAGTTTCCCAAATGTCATCTAGATATCCAAGAAGCTCAATAAACTCAAAGGACAGTAAATACATAGATATCCACAGACAGACATAATCAAAATGTCAAAAGACGAAGACAGAAACTTGAAAGCAGCAAGAGATAAGTGACCCCTAATGTACAAGAGAGTCTCAACAAGTTTAACTGTTGATTTTTCATCAGAAACCATTGAGACAAGAAAATAGTGGAATGATGTATTTAAGGTACTGGAAAAAAAATACAGAAACAAAACTATGAACCAAGATGTCAATATCTAGCAAAACTATCTTTCAAAAATGAAGGTGAAATTAAGACATGCCCAGATACACAAAACCTGAGGGAGTATGTTAGCAGCAGAACTGCCTTATGAGAAATGCTACAGGGAATCATCCTGGCTGGCACAGAAGGACACTAGACAGTAACTTGAAGCCATAAAAAGAAACGAAGACTCCGTAAAGGTAACTACTTAGATAAAACAAAGTCAGTAATATTTTTATATCACGCCTCTCTTTTTTTCATATATGATTTAAAGCACAAATGCATAAAAATACTTACACATCTCTCTTAATGGACACACAATGTATAAAGATGCAATTTTTGTAACAGCAACGTAAGTAGGGGAGGTAACTGAGCTGAATAAAAGCAGAATGTTGTATACTGTCGAAGCTAAATTTGTATTTATTAAAAAAAGATTGTTATAAACATAAGATATTAATTGTAATCCTCATGGTCACCACTAAGAAGTTAAAAAATGTAAGGAAAGGAAATAAGGAGAGGATCAAAATTGTACACTTGAAAAAAATCAGTCAAACACAAAAGTGGACGGTAGTGAAGAAAATGAGAAACAAAATACGTATATGACCTACTACAAAGTAGAAGATATAAGTCCTTCCTTATCATTAATCGCTTTAAATTTAAATAGATTAAATTCACAATTGGGATCATTAAAGTTGTGTGTCAACTTTGTTGGACCATGATTCTCAGCGCTTTGGCAGTTATGATGTAGTTTAGCAGTCGTATAACGACGCAATCATTTCCATGATGAGATGTGATATAATGTGATTACCTCCATGATGGGATCTGCTGTGAGTAGCCAATCAGATCTAAGGGAGTTTCCTCGGGGGTGTGGACTGCATCCAATATAGGTGGACTTTCTGGCAAGGCTCTTGAGCTTTTGCTCACTCGAAATCCTGCAGCTGGCTCCTCTTCATCTGATCTCAAGTTTTTGGGACTTGAACTCTCAGCTTACCTTCCAATTTTGGGATTCACCAGCCTCCGCAGTCTGTGAGCTGCGGCCTGCCAGCTTACCTGCCGATCTTGAGATCTGTCAGCCTTTGCAGCCTGTGAGCCACAGACCTGTTGTATGACCTGCAGATCTTCAGTTCTGCAGTCCCTGCATCTATGTGAGTCAGGAGAAGCCACAAGCCTGACCCATGGACTTGAGACTTACCAGCCTCTACAGCCTCGTGAGCCATTTTCTTGATATAAAGCTATTTTATATAAATATATATATATACACCTCACTGGTTTTGTTTCTCTAGAGAACCCAGCCTAAGATACCAATTAAAAGACAAACATTGGCAGAATGCATAAAAAAATCATTCGATGGCTATCAAGCTGATCTGACTCATGGTGACCCCTCCCCTCATGTATGTCAGAGTAGTACTGACACACAAGTGTGTCAGTTCAATGGCTAATTTTTCAAAAGTAGATCACCAAGCCTTTCTTCCAAAGTGCCTGTGGGTGGACTCAAACCTCCAACATTTTGGTTAGCAGCTGAATGCATTAACCGTTTGTACCTCCCAAGGACTACAACATGTATCTATGTTTATTTCTGTATTACTTCTCTTTATACTATATACATACATACACACATACACACACATACCTACACACACACATAGACATCCATGAGTGGTTCATACAGATGCTTTGGACTTCAACTAGCAGGGCTCTATTAATTATTGATAGAAAAGTACTGATACCAGTTATAAATGCGTATTTGTCCATTTCCCCTTTCAGATTTATTAGTTTTTGTATTTTGGAGCCCTGTTGTTAAATACGTACACATTTAGGAGTGTTGTATCTTTTTGGAGAATTGAACCTTTATTATGTTATGTCCCTACTTATTCCCAATAATACTCCTTTTTCTGAAGTATAATTTATCTGATATTAACACAGCCACTGCAGTAGAACTGGATAATTTTCAACCATTTCAATAGGTAGCATAAGATCAAGAACTGATGGTATAAAAGGAAGAAATCGAAGCTGCATTGAAGGCATTGGTGAAAAACTATCCTCTCTCCACCATCTTCACTAACTCTGACACCAACTGTCCCTCACACAGCACTCCCTACTTTTCTGCCGGGTTCAATAACTCATTGCAATGGCCACACAGAACTCATAGTCCATATTCACGATTATGGGGCTTATTAGGGAAGTAACAGTTATAGCTCAGGCTCAACGACACTCAGAATACAGTTCTTCTATCAGGACAGCCTCTTCCCTTCTGTGCTCATAGGCGTGCCTCTGCCTGGCCTTGGGCCGGCCTCTCTCCAAAGGTACTCAGCTTTCCTTCTCCATGGGCCAGCATCTCCCATAGCCAGGTCCCTGTTGCTCGGTCTCTCCTGCCATGGCATCTTACCATCTTCAGGGTTACAGCTTCCTCTCTCTATCTCAGTCTCCTGCTTCTAGGAGCTTCTCAGTGCAGGGATCTCAGGTCCATAATATACGCTCGGCTCTTGGCTGTTCTTCCTTGATGGGAGTTGAATCCTCCTCTTTGCTCTGGAACTGGTTCTCTTTGAAGGGAAAATAAACAATCCCCTTGGTGAGCCACAATTACCCTATCACACAGTCCTGCCCAAGTACCAGGCTAGATGTTATAAGACCATGGCTAGAAAGGCCACACAAAGTAAACAATCACATCACAGTACCTTGGACTCATTTTTCAAGTGAAGTACCAAAAATCCCATACAAACAGATTGGTAAAGAATATAATCAACAGCAAGAACATTTTCATACTTATGTTTTCTGTATTTGGAAGAAATCTATAGCACTATTCTTATTTTGCCAATTCACAGGGATCACAGAGATTAGTGGTAGATATTGCAGTACCAGAAAACTCTCTGGTGAAACAGTCTGTGAGCAGTCTTACAAACATGGATATTCCACCAGAGTCAAAAGAATGACGTTACATATCATCAAAGAGAACATTTCAAGATCTAGCCTGAAGTACAATGTTGTCACTGATAGGCTAAAATCCATACACTTACAAGGAAGACCAGTTTATATGACTATTCAAATTTATGCACCAACCACTAATGCCAAAGATAAAGAAATTGAAGATTTTAAACAACTTCTGCAGCCTGAAATTGATCAAACATGCAATCAAGATGCATTGATAATTACTGGTCATTAGAATGTTAAAGTTGGAAACAAAGAAGGAAAAGTAGTTGGAAAATACAGCATCGCTGAAATAAATGACGCCAGAAATCTCATGAAAGAATTTTGCAAGACCAGTGACTCATCCACTGCAAATATTTTTTTTCACCAACATAAACGGCAGCTATACACGTGGACTTTACCAGATGGAATACACAGGAATCAAACTGACTACATCTGTGGAAAGAGAAGATGGGAAAACTCGTATCATCAGTCAGAACAAGGCCAGGGATTGATTGTGAAACAGAGTGTCAATTGCTCATATGGGAGATCAAGTTGAAACTGAAGAAAATTAGAATAAGTCAAAAGGGGCCAAAGTATGACCTTGAGTATATCTCACCTGTATTTAGAGACCACCTCAAGAACACATTTTACGTGTTGAACACTAACGACTGAAGACCAGACGAGTTGTGGAATGACATCAAGGACATCACACATGAAGAAAGCAAGAGATCCTTTAAAAGACAGGAAAGAAAGAAAAGACCAAAACGGATGTCGGAAGAGACTCTGAACGTTGCTCTTGAATGTCGAGTAGCTAAAGTGAAAGGAAGAAATGATGAAGTTTTGAGTATTGAGACACCACCAGTGATCCCTCTTACAAAAAAAACCAGAAAAAACAAGTGAAGCGATTATATTTATGACAAGCTAGGAGCCCTGAGCATCAAAGGCAAAGTTAGAAAACGGACTCAGCGGCAGGGGGAGGGAGAGACTATTCAGAAGTGGAGAGGAGTTACTGGACCTGAATAGCCAGGAACCCTCAGGCACCGTTCCCTGGAGCGACTGCAGCGGGGCTGGCAGTAGCGTTCCAGAGGCGTTTAGCTCAGGGAAGGACAGCAAGTTGCACAGACTACTCACACCTCCAGAACAAGAGAAGAACGGCACTCTCAGCAAAAGCTAATTACTTGTGTTTATTTTACCACGCCCCCAGCCCCCAAGCCGGCTTCAGTGGCTGTCAACTTCCCTGGGCCTGAGATAGGCCCTGGTACCACTCTGAGCCATTTTTCCATCCTTGAAGAAGGTATAAGTTCACAACTGGGGGAAAGATAATCTGCCAGCTCAATTAAGCTGGGGAGCTCAGGACAGAAGCAGCTCTTGTTCAGGCACAAACAGTCCATGGGCTTTGAATACCTTTCACCCCAGCATGGACCTGTGTGGGCCCATTTCAGGAGAATAGGCCCTTGTTGCCAGACTGCAACTGTTTCAGCTGAACGGTGGGAAGATGGGTGTTTGATGTTTGACACTGCTTTGCCTATTAAACAGGGTCTTCACCTACCCACATCAGGGGCCTAAGGACTGCTGGCTCCACCCACAATACCTAGCCACCTGTGATAGGGCTCCAAGGATAAGTAGTACCGCCCAGAACTTACAACCAAAAGCATTGGGTACCCACTGCCCTTCTGCAGAACCCACCCATGTGCTCTACAGAACAGGGATGCGCTTTCCTCACAGACACTCAGAGCACAGCTGTCAGACCTCTGCCTTGATCAGAGCCTGACCCCCTACTGCAGCCAGATACTTCTGCCTACACCAATAACCCCTGCCCCTCTAAGACTGTAGGACAGAGCCTGTACCTTACACTTTATGACCAACTACCTGGGCACCTGAGTTGAATGCATACAAAAAAAGTAAATGAACTCCTAGGCTCATATACCTGGTAACACTGCTAGCCATCTGGTGATAGTACATTAGAGCTTCAAAGGTGAAAATAATCAACCTAGCGCACTCAAGCAGCTTATTTGGGAATACCAAAACTAAACAAAGCAAGAAGCTAGGATACAAAAAGCAAGCATAAAATAAACTAATACAATAACTTATAGATTGCTCAGAGACAACAGTCAATATCAAATCACATAAAGAGGCAGACACGGGGGCAGGACCAAGATGGCTGACTAGGCAGGAGATTCCGCTAATCCCTCTTGAAACAAAGACTCGAAAAAACAAGTGAACACATTACATAAAGGACAATCTACAAACCCTGACCATCAAACACAGAACTAAGGAGTTGACACGAGTGACGGGGGAGCGAAAAGCCACGCTGCAGCAGGGACCGCTTCCAGAGCCAGTGTCCCACGCCGCAGCCTTGAGCCCTCGCGGTTTCCTCATGTCAGAGTGGTGGGGCTGATTGTGGCTTACTGAGACAGGGAAGAAGAGATATAGGCCTAACCCTCAGGACCAACCTCAGAGGGGACCCAGGCAGCACACGCAGGCTCCACACAGATGCGGCTGACAGGGAAACAAAAAACTATAGGGAAGCAGCGACTGGTTTTGGAGCCTGGAGTGCAGCATCCCAGAAAGGAAACCCTGGTGCTGGGCTTTGGACTAAGTGTGGGGGAGCCGATTGTGGCTTCCTGAGATGGTGTGAGCATGGATGCAGCCCTAACCCTCTGGGACAGTCTCAGCAGGGATCCAGCCAGCACACACGAGCGACACAATGCTCTGGAATCTCAGAAAAAACAGTCCTCACCAAACAACATAAGTAACTTTCTATATTTTGCCAGGCTACTCTCTTCTATATATCTGATTCCACCCCTCATTGCCCCAGCCAGCTTCATTAACATTGGAATTCTCTGTGCCAGAGAGTGAAGTGCACTGCTGGATTTTTTTTCTTCTTTCTTTTCTAACCCATTCTCCTGGCCTGAGAAAAGCAGCATTTAACAATCAAAGAAAA
Source organism: Loxodonta africana (assembly GCF_030014295.1). Taxonomy (NCBI): domain Eukaryota; kingdom Metazoa; phylum Chordata; class Mammalia; order Proboscidea; family Elephantidae; genus Loxodonta; species Loxodonta africana. The sequence goes on along the minus strand of NW_026975144.1, from coordinate 641,868 downwards.
AATCCTTCCCTGACTTCCCTAAACTGAAATAACAGTACAGAATCAGCTCCATCCAGGCATTAACAGACCCATAGTCTTTGGCTTTCACCCTACAGGTAACTAGGTGGCTATTACAATGTAAAGGCAATTCTGATAGAGATCTGACCATAATTGTTTTAGCTCAGCAGTGGAAAGGCAAGTTTTGGAGGTCAGATACCTGTCCACCTACTAAACAGAGCCCTCGCTGATCCACACCAGCGAACTGAGGGCTGAGACTCCACCCACATCACCTAGCCACCTGCTACAGGGGTCTGAGAATAGTGACGCCTACCCAAGCATTGGGTGCCTAAGATACAGCTGCAAAGCCCACCCACCAGAGTGCTCTAGAGAATAGAGCCACACCTACCTCACTGACACTTGAAGGAAGGCTGTCAGCATCCTGCCCTCCTCGAAATGTGACCCCATGCCACTAATAGAAACTGGTGCATACAACCATCACCACTACTCCTCTAAGATAATAGGTGACAGCCTACACCACACACTAGGTGACCAGCTATCAGGACACCTGAGCTGATTCTATTCAAGAATAGTGAATGGACTCATACACTTATATACCTGGTAACAGCTCAGGCAAGCTGGTAACAGGACGTAAGTGATTCAAAAGCTACATCAATCACGATACCACAATCTAGTAGCCCATCTGGGTGTATTGTAACAAAACAAAATAAGAAGATAAGACTCACTGAGCAAATATAAAAGAAAATATTACAATATCTTATAGATGGCTCAGAGACAGCAGTCGACATCAAATCACATGAAGAAGCAGACCATTATTGCTTCTACAAACCCCCAAATCAAAGAATCAAAATCATTCCCAGATGTAGATACATTCCTAGAATTGCCAAATGTAGAATATAAAAAAATTGTATACAGAATGCTTCAAGACATCAGGAATGACCTCACAAATGAAATAAGGCAATCTACAGAAAACACCAAGAATACGCGGATAAGGCAGTTGAAGATATCCAAAAGATTAGTCAACAACATAGTGAAAAAATTAATAAGCTGTAAGAATCCATAGAGAGACAGCATTCAGAAATCCAAAAGATTAACAATAAAGTCACAGAATCAGACAACTCAATAGGAAGTCAGAGGAGCAGAATAGAGGAACTGGAATGCAGAGTGGGGGAGCTGGAGGATAAGGCAATTGACACAAATATAGTTGAAGAAAAATCAAATAGAATTTAAAACTATGAAGAAACCCTAAGAATCATGGGGGACTCTATCAAGAATAATTTGCGTGTGATTGGAGTTCCAGAACAGGGAGGGATAACAGAAAATACAGAGAGAACAGTGGAAGATCTGATGGCAGAAAAATTCCCTGGCATTGTGAAAGATGAAAGGATATCTACCCAAGATGCTCATCGAACCTCATACAAAATAGATCCCAAAAGAAAATCACCAAGACATATTATCAAACCTGCCAAAACCAAAGATAAAGAGAAATTTCAAAAGCACCCGAGGATAAATGAAAAGTTACCTACAAAGGAGAATCAATAAGTTTGCACGACTCGGCAGAAACCATGCAGGCAAGAAGACAATGGGATAACATATATAGAGCACTGAAAGAGGAAAAACTGTCAGCGAACAATCATATATCCAGCAAAATTCTAAAACATGAAGGTGAAATTAAGATATTTACAGATAAACACAAGCTTAGAGAATTTGCAAAAACCAAACCAAAACTGCAAGAATTACTGAAGGAAATTCTTTGGTCAGAAAATCAATAATATCAGATACCAACACAACACAAGGTCACAGAACAAAACATCCTGATATCAACACAGATAGGGAAATCACAAAAACAAAATAAGATTAATTAAAAAAATTGCTCAAAACAGGGAATCATTGATGTGATTATGTAAAAGATTACAATAGTGAAAAAAGAGGGACTAAATACAGGAGGCTTAGAAATTACATATGGAGAGGAAACCAAGGCGATACAGGGCAAAACAACTTAGGTTTTTACTTACTCAAACCAGGGTAAATATTAAGGTAACCACAACAAGGTCTAACAATTCCATACTTCAAAATAAAAACCAAGATAAACATAACGACTCACCAAAATAAATTCAACTACTATAAAAAGGAGGAACACACATTCTACAAAGAAAAACTCAGCACAAAAAAGTAAATGGAAAATGAAATTGTCAAAAACAGGCATCAAAATGACAGCACTAAACTCATACTTGTCTATAATTACACTTAATGTAAATGGACTAAATTCACCAATAAAGAGACAGAAAGTTGCAGACTGGATAAAAAAACATGATCAGTCTGTATGCTTCCTAAAAGAGACACGCTTTAGAGTTAAGAGACACAAATAAACCAAAACTGAAAGGATGGATAAAAATATATCAAGCAAACAACAATCAAAAAAGACCAGGAGAGGCAATATCAATTTCCAACAAAATAGACTTTAAAATTAAATCCACCACAAAGGATAAAGAAGGACGCTACATAAAGATTAAAGGGACAATTTACCAGGTACATATAACCGTATTAAATATTTATGCACCCAATGATAGGGCCGCAACATTCATAAAACAAATGTTAACAGAATTAAAAAGTGAGATAGACACACCTCCACAATTATAGCAGGAGACTTCAACACAACACTCTCGGTGAAGGATAGGAAATGCAGTAAGAAGCTCAATAGAGACACGGAAGATCTAAGTGCTACAATTAAACAACTTCACTTCATAGACTTATACATAACACTCCACCCAACAGCTGCAAACTATAATTTCTTTTCTAGTGCACATGAAACATTCTCTAGAATAGATCACATATTAGGTCATAAAACAAGCCTTTGCAGAACCCAAAACATTGAAATATTACAAAACATCTTCTCTGAACAAAAGACCATAAAAGTAAAAATCAATTAACAGAAAAACCAGGGAAAAGAAATCAAATGCTTGGAAACTGCACAATACCCTGCTCAAAAAAGACTGGGTTATGGAAGACCTTAAGGAGGGAATAAAGAAATTCACAGAATTCAACAAGACTGAAAACACTTCCTATGAAAACCTTTGGGACATGGTGAAAGCAGTGCTCAGAGGTCAATTTGTATCAATAAAGGCACACATATTAAAGAAGAGCCAAAATGAAAGAACTGTCCCTACAACTTGAACAAACAGAAAGAGAGCAACAAAAGGAACTGTCAGGCACCAAAAGAAAGCAAAAAATAAAAACTACAGCAAAATTAAAAGAATTAGAGAATAGAAAAACAATTGAGTTAACAAGGCCAAAAACTGCTTCTTTGAAAAAATTAACAAAATTGATAAACCATTGGCCAGACTGACTAAAGAAATACAGGAAAAGAAACCAATAATCCGAATAAGAAATGGGATGGGCCATATCACAACAGATCCAACTGAAATTAAAACAATCATATCAGATAACTACAAAAAATTGTATTCTAACAAATTTGAAAACCTAGAAAAAATGGATGAATTCCTAGAAACACACTACCTACCTAAACTAACACAAACTGAAGTACAACAACTAAATAGACCCATAACAAAAAAAGAGATTGAAAAGATAATCAAAACACTCCCAACAAAAAAAAGCCCTGCCCCTGACGGCTTCACTGCAAAGTTCTACCAAACTTTCAGGGAAGACTTACCACTACTACTGAAGGTATTTCAAAGCATAGAAAAGCACGGAATACTACCTAACTCCTTCTATGAAGCCAGCATAACCCTGATACCAAAACCAGCTAAAGACAACACAAAAAAAAGAAAATTACAGACCTATATCCCTCATGAACATAGATGCAAAAATCCTCAACAAAATTCGAGCCAGTAGAATTCAACAACATATCAAAAAAATAATCCACCATAACCAAGTAGGATTTATACCAGGTATGCAAGGTTGCTTCAATATTAGAAAAACAATTAATGTAATCCACCACATAAAAAAAGGACAAGAACCACATAATTTTATCAATTGATACAGAAAAGGCATTTGACAAAGTCCAACACCCACTCATGATAAAAACTCTCAGCAAAATAGGAATAGAAGGAAAATTCCTCAACATAATAAAGGGTATTGATACAAAGCCAATACCCAGCATCATCCTAAATGGAGAGAGCCTGAAAGCATTTCCCTTGAGAACGGGAAACAGACAAGGATCCCCTTTATCACTGCTCTTATTCAGCATTGTGCTAGAGGTCCTAGCCAGAGCAACTGGGCTAGACAAAGAAATAAAGGGCATCCAGATTGGTAAGGAAGAAATAAAATTATCTCTATTTCCAAAGACATTATCTTATACACAGAAAACCCTGAGGAATCCTCAAGAAAACTAATAGAAGGGTTCAGCAAAGTTTCAGATTACAATACGAACACACAAAATCAGTTGGATTCCTCTATATCAACAAAAAGAACATTGAAGAGGAAATCATCAAATGAATACCATTCACAGCAGCCCCCAAGAAGATAAAATACTTAGGAATAAACCTTACCAAAAATGTAAAAGTGCTATACCAAGAAAACTACAAGGTACTACTGCAAAAAGAACAAAAGGGACCTACGTAATTGGAAAAACATATCTTGCTCGTGGATAGGAAGACAACATTGTAAAATTGTCCATTCTATCAAAAGCACTTCCGATCCAAATTCCAATGACATTTTTTAAACAGATGGAGAAACAAATCACCAACTTCATATGGAAGGGAAAGAAGTTGCGGATAAGTAAAGCATTACTAAAAAAGAACAAATTGGGAGGACTCACTCTGCCTGATATTAGAACAAATTATACTGTCACAGTAGTCAAAACAGCCTGGTACTGGTACAGCAACAGACACATAGACCAATGGAACAGAATTGAGAATCCAGATATAAATCCATCCACATATGAGCAGCTGATATTTGCCAAAGGCCCAGTGTCAGTTAATTGGGGAGAAGATAGTCTTTTTAACAAAAGGTGCTGGCGTAACTGTATAGCCACCTCCAAAAAATGAAACAGGACCCCTACCACACACCATGCACAAAAACTAACTCCAAATGGATCAAAGACCTAAACATAAAATCTAAAACGATAAAGATCATGGAAGAAAAAATAGGGACAACATTAGGAGACCTAATACATGGCATAAACAGAATACAAAACATTACTAAAAATGATGAAGAGAAACCAGATAACTGGGAGCTCCTAAAAATCAAACACCTATGCTCATCTAAAGACTTCACCAAAAGAGTAAAAAGACCACCTACAGACTGGGAAAAAGTTTTCAGCTAAGACATCTCCACCCGGTGCCTGATCTCTAAAACCTACATGACTCTGCTAAAACTCAACCACAAAAAGACAAACACCCCAATTAAAAAATGGGCAAAGGATATGAACAGACACTTCACTAAAGAAGACATTCAGGCAGCTAACAGATACATAAGGAAATGCTCTCGATCATTAGCCATTAGAGAAATGCAAATCAAAACTACAATGAGATTCCATCTCACTCCAACAAGGCTGGCATTAATCCAAAACACACAAAACAAATAAATGTTGGAGAGGCTGTGGAGAGACTGGAACACTTATACTCTGCCGGTGGGAATGTAAAATGGTATACAACCACGTTGGAAATCAATTTGGTGCTTCCTTAAAAAGCTAGAAATAGAACTACCATACAACCCAGCAATCCCACTCCTCGGAATATATCCTAGAGAAATAAGAGCCTTTACACAAATAGATATATGCACTTCCACGTTTACTGCAGCACTGTTTACAATAGCAAAAAGATGGAACCAACCAACGTGCCCATCAATGGATGAATGGATAAATAAATTAAGGTATATTCACACAATGGAATACTGCACATCAACAAAGAACAGTGACGAATCTGTGAAACACTTCATAACATGGAGAAACCTGGAAGGCATTATGCTGAGTGAAATTAGTAGCAAAAGGTCAAATATTGTATAAGACCACTATTATAAGATCTTGAGAAATAGTTTAAACTGAGAAGAACATATTCCTTTGTTGTTATGAGGGGGGGAGGGAGGGAGGGTAGGAGAGGGGTATTTACTAAAGAGATAGACAAGAACTACTTTCGGTGAATGGAAGAACAACACTCAACACAGTGGAGATCAGCACAACTGGACTAAACCAAAGCAAAGAAGTTTCCTGAATAAACTGAATGCTTCGAAGGTCAGCAAAGCAGGGGCAGGGGTTTGGGGACCATGGTTTTAGGGGACATCTAAGTCAACTGGCATAATAAAATCTATTAAGAAAACATTCTGCATCCCACTTTGAAAAGTGGCATCTGGGATCTTAAATGCTAGCAAGCAGCCATCTCAGATGCATCAATGATTCTCAACCCACCTGGATCAAGGGAGAATGGAGAACACCAAGAACATAAGATAATAACGAGCCCAAGAGACAGAAAGGACTATATGAACTACAGACTACATCATCCTGAGATCAGAAGAACTAGACAGTGCTGGGCCACAACCAACGACTGCCCTGATGGGGAACATAACAGAGACCCCTTGAGGGAGCAGAACAGTGGGATGCAGACCCAAAATTCTCATAAAAAGACCAGACTTAATGGTCTGACTGAGACTGGAAGGACCCCAGTGATCATGGCCCCCACACCTTCCGTTTACCCACTACGGGAACCATCCCCAAAGCCAGTTCATCAGACATGGGTTGGAGAGGGATGCTGGTGAGGCGTGAGCTACTTGGTTTGGGTGGACACTTGAGACTATGTTGGCATCTCCTGCCTGGAAGGGAGATGGGGTGGGTAGAGGGGCTTAGAAACTGGCAAAATGGTCACAGAAAGAAAGAGTGGAAGGAGGGAGTGGGCTGTCCCATTGGGGGGAAAGTAATTGGGAATATGTAACAAGTTGTGTATAAGTTTTTATGTGAGAGACTGGCTTGATTTGTAAACTTTCACTTAAAACACAATAAAAATTATTAAAATAAAAAAAAAAGAAGCTGACCCATGATTGCTTCAACAAGCTCTCAGAACTAAGACTCAAGGAATCTTCTCGATGAAGGTGCAATCCTGGAATTACCGGATACAGAATACAAAAGATTAATATACAGAACTCTCAAAGATATCAGGAAGGAAATGAGGCAAAATACAGAACAAGCCAAGGAACACAAAGATAAAGCAGCTGAAGAAATTAAAAAGGTTACTCAAGCACATAATTAAAAATTTAATAAGCTGTAAGAAACCATAGAGAGACTGCAATCAGAAATTCAGAAGATTAACAATAAAATTACAGAGTTAGAAAACTCGATAGAAAGTAAGAAGAGCACAACTGAAGAACTGGAAGGCAGAATTACTGAGACTGAAGATAAAACTCTTGGGACCAATATATTTGAAAAGAAACCAGATAAAAGAATTTTAAATGAAGAAATCCAAAGAATCATGTGGGACTTTATCAAGAGAAATAACTATGAGTGATTGTAGTACCAGAATAGGGAGGGCTAACAGAAAATACAGAGGGAACTGTTGAAGATTTGTTGGCAGAAAACTTCCATGATATCATGAAAGATGCTCATCAAATTCCACATAAGGTGATCTCAAAAGAAAGTGACCGAGACATATAATAATCAAACTTGCCAAAATCAAACATAAAGAGAATTTTAAGAGAGGCTAGGGATAAAGGAAGTCACCAAAAAAGGAGAGTAAATAATAATAAACTTGGACTACTCAGCAGAAATCATGGAGGCAAGAAGGCAATGGGATGACTTATACAAAATATTGAAGGAAAAAAATTGCCAACCAGGAATCAAACCATAACCCTGGCCCTCTGGCCTTAGCCCTCTAACTCTAGCCCCTAAGCCCTAAGCCCCAAAGCCCCTAAGACCCTAAGCCCTTAGGTCCTAACCCCCAAGGCCCTAAACTCTAACCCTAACCCAAACTCTAACCCCTATACCCTAAACCCTAACACCTAACCCCTAACCACCCTAACCTTAACGACCCTAACCCTAACCCTAACACTCGAACCCTAACCCTCTAACGCTAACCTGAAACCCTAACCCTCTAACTCTAACCCTCTAACCCTAGCCCTCTAATCCTAGCCCTAAACCTAACCCCAACCCCCAAACCCAACGCCAAACCCTAAACCTCAAATCCCTAGCCCTAAACCTAAGAATGAGTCTAAGCCTAACCCTATCACTTAACCCTAAACCCTAACACTTAAAACCCTAACACACAAAACCCTAACACCCTTAGCCCTAACACATTCAACCCTAACACCCTAAATGCCAAAACTCTAAACACTAACACCCTTAACCCCAACCCCTAAACCCTAAACTTAAACGCTAAACCATCTAACCCTCTCACCCTAATACCCTAACACTAAACCCTAAACCCTAACCCCAGCCCCCAGCCTTAACCCTCACTCTAAGCCTTAAACCCTAAACCTTAAGTCCTAAACCCTAGGCTCTAAGCCCTAAGCCCTAAACCCTAAGTCCTAAAACCCTAAACTCTAAGCCTTAAGCCCTAAACATAACCCTCTAACCCTAAACCCTAAAATCTTACCCCAGACCCATCCCACACCCCTAAACCTGAACCCCTAAACCCTAGCCCTAACCCCTAACCCTAAACCTCTAAACCATACCCCTAATCTTCTAACCCTAAACCTCCAACCCTAACCCTCTAACCCTAACTCTCTAACCCTAACCACAATACCAACCCCAACCTCTGAACCCTGAAACCCTAACCCCCAACCCTAAACCTCTGAACCCTAAGCCTAAACCCTCTAACCCTAAACCCTAACCTTCACCCCCTCACACCCTCACCTTCTCACTCCCTCACTCTATAATCTTCTCAACCTCTAACCCCCTCACCCTCTAACCCCTCACCCTCTAACTCCCTCAATCTCTAACCCCCAAACCTCTAACACCCACCCTCTTACCCCAAACCACATATCCCAAACAAACCCAACACCAACCCCAACCCTAAACCTAAATCCTGACCCCTAAAACCTAACCCAAACCCTACCGACTAAACCCCAAAACCCTAAACCCCCAAAACTGTAAACCCCAAACTGCAACCCCTAACACCTAACCTGTAAATCCAAACTCTAACCTCAAACCCTAAACCTAACCCTAACACCTAACCCCAACCGAAAAACCCTAACCCAAACCCTAACAACCCTAACCCTAACATCCCTAACCCCAAAACCCTAACCCCAACCCCTAACCCCAAACCCTAACAACCAGAACTCTAACAACCCTAACCCTAACATCCCGAACCTCAAACCCTAACCCTTTTTGTTAGCAGCCGTAGCACTTAACCACTAGCCACCAGGGTTTCCATGAGCAGTCACAGGAATTGACATATGCACACCCGTGTTCACTGCGACATTATTCACAGTAGCAAAAAGATGGAAACAACCTAAGTGCTCATCCACAGAGGAATGGATAAACAAACTACGGTACATACACACAGTGGAACACTACACGACAATGAAGACCAATGATGAATCTCCGAAACATCTCACACCATGGATGAATCTGGAGCGTATCATGCTGACTAAGTCAATCACAAAACGACATATACACTAAGAGACCACTATCATAAAAACTCATGAAAACATTTACACACAGAAACAATCCTTGATGTTCACCAGGCAGACGGAGAGTGGGTAGAGAAAAGCTAACTAAACAATAACCAAAAAAAACAAACCTACCGCCGTCGAGTCGATTCCAGCTCATAGAGACCCTATAGGACAGATTAGAACTGCCCCATAGAGTTTCCAAGGAGCGCCTGGTGGATTCGAACTGCAGACCTTTGGTTAGCACTGGTGGGTCTTAACCACTATGCCATCAGGGTTTCCAACCAAACGACAGATATGTTGTAACTCTGGTGAAGGAAGAGACGGTACACAAGACTGGGAATCAACCTCAGCCTCACTCTAACCCTAACCATAACCCTAAACCACTTGTGCCCTAGCCTAGTAACCCCAGCCCTAACCCCAACCCCCAGCCACCTAAAACCTATACCCCTAAACCTAACTCCCAAACCTCTAACCCCCCAACCTGAACCCCTAACACCAAACCCTAACCCCTAACCCTAATCCTCTAACCCTTCTGCATCTCTGGGCCTCTCGACTCTCCGTCTGTTTGCTCCCTCCAAATCCTACTAACACTCAGTGGAATTTTGAAGTTTCAGCTGTGCTTTGCTTCTTGTTGTCTCCACCGGTCCCATCAAGGCACTGCATCATGTATTTGCTCTGCTTCACTATTGAGTTCCAAAACCATGGCTTAGAATCACCTGACACTGAACCTCAGCGATTCGGTGCAAGGCCGCGAGAGGGCGTGCGCACCGCCGGTTCTGTTCTGCCCACCAGGCCCTCCGAGCACGGGAACCTCCTGGACCTAAGCCGGGACCGACCTGGGTACCGCTCCAGTGGCGACAGCAGAAGCTTTTCTTCCCGAGGGACCCAACGCCCCAGGGCGCTCTCTCAACACTCCCATTAATGCTATGATTATCCTAACCCACTCCTTCTGCGAGACCTAGTGGGTCCTCGACCAGGCCCAGCCTTCACGACCCGCACCCCCCTGCCGTGGTCATGTACAGGAACCTGCAGGGCCGCGCCCTCCCCGCCCAAGCTCTGCCCCTCCACACCCTGATGCCCTGCAGGCCTGTACTAGGTCACCGCCCAGGGGAGAGTTGTCGCCCAGCACGGGGCGGGGGGGGGCACGAGGAAACATTCGGAAACCACGCCCCGGGCACGAAGCCGACTGCCCGTATTGAGACCATGTGAGCAGGGCTGCCCCGCCGACTGGAGCCTGCAGGGCATCACTCACGTTTGTCAGCTTCTCACCGCCCTCTGGGCTCAGGGTCCCAGAGCAGCCAATCCTCCCCGGGGGGGGGGGGCGGTCCGTCCGCAGGGGCTGGAAAATCGGGTTGGCGCCCATGGCCGGAGCGCTTAAAACCCTTACAAGCCCTCATAAACCGTCAGCTCCAGACCTTCAAATGTCAGCCCGAGAGACACCTAATCTCCAACCTAAAAAAAAAAACCACACCTGTTGCCATCGAGTCAATTCTGACTCATAGTGACCCTATAGGACAGAATAGAACTGCCCCACAGAGTTTCCAAGGAGCGCCTGGTGGATTCAAACTGCCAACCGTTTGGCTAGCAGCCTTAGCACTTAACCACTACGCCACCAGGGTAACCCACTGAACCCACTGCCACCAGGGTAGAGGCTCCAAATCCCACCAGTTTGAGGAACCCTCAAATCCCCTCAGCACCAGAGACCGCGTCCACAGCGACCGCTACACAGCGCCGCACAAAAGTTTAAGTTAACAAACAACATGGGCGCTCAGGACCCCTTCCTGCTACCCCCACCCCCGCCACCCAGAGAGGGAGCGGGAACCGGCATCCACACTGTTAACACACACTGAATCGCTGCTGCTTCCACAAGGAGTAGGGTCCCCGCGCTGCTCCACAGATTCCCAGGACCCCTTCCTTTCCAGGTGGGGCCGGGGCCGCGCCGACGCCCCAGCCCCGAGAGTAGACCAGCCGGGCGCGGGCGAGGGCGCGGGGTGCCTCAGCCTCCCAGGCACAGCGCCCAAAACAGTAAGGGGCAGCGGGGCCTTGGGCGGGGGATCACTCTCTCCCCATCCCTGGCACCCTACGGAGTCTGGTGGGGGTGGGACGACGAATGGGGGCGAGTGCCCCGCTGTCAGTCTGGAATCTCACCCCCCGGGCGAACTCTGGGCCTTGGTTTCCCCCCCGGGCAGAGGGAGCAGGTGGGGGGCGGGGGGGGCAGGAGCCCATCACCCAGCTTGGCCCGCAAACCCGCCCCGGGCAGAGGAGGGACCTGGGCGCAGCCCTGGACACGGCCTTTCTCCCCAAGCCCTTCAAGCCCCCAGGCCCGAGGGCACTCCGCAGCTGGATCCCGCGGCTGGACCCCCCCCGCCCCCCGCAAATCCATGGGGATGAAATTTCGCGGACCAGCTGCGTCTCCCGGGCCAGAGGCTCCCTCTCGCAGCCCCCAGAGTGGCTGCGTCCGCCCGGCCCCGCACCGCGTCCGCCCCAGGGGATCACTCGGGACGGGGTACGCCGGAGGGGGCGATGCCAGCTGCTAACCCAACGTCCGGACTCCCCAACCTCTGGAGCCCACGGGATGCTGGGACTGGGAACCGCCCTCCTGGCGCCTTCCCTCCACACCTTCGAGGGGCCGGGCTTGTTCAGTCTGGGAGCGGGTCCCTCCACCCACCTGCCGGAGTTTCCTACCTTTCAGAAAACACTGCACGGAAAGCAGCACGAACACCGTCCGCTCTAAGGCCGCCATCCGCCCGGGCCCCTCACCACCCATCCGGGCGCTTCCGGGAGTAACTGGCTGGACGGCGTGGAACATGGCTGCCGGCCCCGCCCAGCGGCCCGGGTGGGGGGCGGGCGTGGGGGGGTTGGGCCTCCAGAGGGGAGGGTGGGGTCTAGAAGCAAGGACAACGCCAAGGTGTGGGGGGTGAGGAGACGGGAGACGTCAGGAGAGGGCCCTCTCGCGTGCAGAGTTAAGTATTGGAGGTGCAACGGTTAAGTGCTTGGCTAACTGAAAGGTGGGCCGTTGGAACCCACCAGCTCAGGGATTGAAAAGATCTGGAGATGGGCTCCCGTAAAGATTCTAACCAAACAAAATCCGAACCAGTTGCTATTGAATCAATTCCGACTCATAGTGACCCTATAGGGCAGAGCAGAACTGCCCCATAGGGTTTCTGAGACTATAAGTCTTTACCGAAGCAGACTGCCATGTCTTTCTGCAAAGAACCAACTGGTGGATTCGAACTGTCCACCCTTTGGTTAGCAGCCGAGCTCTTAACCACGGTGCCACCAGGGCTGCGCCATAAAGACTGCAACCTAGGAAACCTTGTGAGGCAGTTCTAAGTTGTCATACAGGGTTGATATGAGTCAGAATCTCTTGATGGCACACAACCATGATTGTACTAAGAAAAATTCCTCCAAGCATCTGCCTACATGACCCCTGAAGCACATATGCATGCACGCTATCAAAGCAGTGCGGCCAAAGACAGCAAATTGGGATAGAGACATTATAGACTGCACACTGAAAAGTGATTTCTGAGGGGCATGCAGCTCAAGCGGAGGAGGTAGCATACAACTAAATGCCCTTCTCCTTCTATTGTTCAATGGTCTTGAGAAAGAACGTGTCCCAGGAATTAACTGTAGCCCAGGATAACTTGAAGACAGCAAATACAGAGGACTGGTCAGGATGCTTCTGCAGTGGTCAGGGTGAGGAGTGATGGTGGTAGTGCAGGTGGGAACAGTGGGCAGGCTTGAGGTGTACTTTGGAGCTTGAGCTGCCAAGAATTGCTGGTCAATCAGACGTATGGGATGAGGGGAATGGAGAATCGAAGGTGACTTCTAGAATTCAGGCTACCATGAGAGCATGGTCACCAGAGCCATCCTCTACCATGTGGAAAACCATGGAGGAACAAACTTGAGAAAATGACCAAAAGATTTTTTTCTGTACATGTTAGATTTGGATGTCTGAGTTCGTCCAAGTGTGGAGAACAGTTCCCAGCTGTGGATACCACTCAGACGTAGAGTAGTTTTCTGGGTTCTAAGAATTTGGAGATCATCAGCCTATAGCTGATTTGAAAGCCACTGGTGGTGCGATGATTATGCATTTGGGTGCTACCAAAAGGTCTGCAGTTTGAATCTACCAGTCGCTCCTTGGAAACCCTGTGGGGAAGCTCTACGCTGTCCTATAGGGTCCCTATGAGTGAGAATCCACTCAATAGCGACTTTTTTTTTGTTTTGTTTTAATACTAAGCTCAGAAAAGTTGTGTGTCAGGGTTGTATTTTTTCACAATACTTATTCAGGCAGTTCGAATCTACCAGCCACTCCTTGGAAACCCTATGGGTCAATTCTACTCTGTCGTTTAGGGTCGCTATGAGATAGAATTGACCCAACAGCAATGGACTTAGAACTTGGACTTAGAGGAGCCCTTTCTTTGTCAAAGCTGAAAGTTTTACTTCATACTTTTTAAAAACTGCCATGTCTCATGTTACGTGGCTACCCTTACAGGAGCATTTTTGGTGCTAACTTGACTTGTCCTTGGTGAAGGGCTCTGTATTCATTTTCTAGGGCTGCCAGAGTAAATTACCAAAAACTCACTGTCTTTAAAAAAACATATAATCCATACAGTCCAAGAAGCTGGATCATATGAAGAAGAAGGGGCACGAGGATTGGAGGAAGACTCATTAACAGCCTAGACATGCAGATGACACAACCTTGCTTACTGAAAGTGAAGAGAACTTGAAGCACTTACTGATGAGGATCAAAGACTTCAGCCTTCAGTATGGATTACACTTCAACATAAAGAAAACAAACATCCTCACAACTGGAACAATAAAAAAATCACAATAAACAGAGAAAATACTGAAGTCGCCAAGGATTTCATTTTACTTGGATCCACAATCAACACCCATGGAAGCAGACTTCGAGAAATCAAATGACATATTTTATTGGGCAAATCTGCTACAAAAGACCTCAAAGTGTTAAAAATCGAAGATGTCACTTTGAGGACTAAGGTGTGCCTGAACCAAGCCATGATATTTTCAGTCGCCTCATGTACAGCTAAAGCTGGACAATGAATAAGGGAGACAAAAGAACTGAAACTTGAATTATGTTGTTGGTGAAGAATAATGAATATACCATGGACTGCTAGAAGAATGAACACACCTGTCTTGGAAGAAGTACAGCCAGAATGCTCCTTAGAAAGGTGGGTGGCAAGACTTGGTCTCACGTACTCTGGACATATTATCAGGAGGAATCAGTCCCTGGAAAAAGACATCGTGCTTGGTAAAGTAGAGGGTCAGTGAAAAAGACAAAGATCCTCAATGAGACAGATTGAGACGGTGGCTGCAACAGTGGGCTCAGACATAGCAATGAGAAAGGCCCAGGGCTGGGCACTGTTCCGTTCTGTTGTACACAGGGTCGCTATGAGTTGGAACTGACCCAACAGCACCTAACAACAACATCATAAACTCACTGGATCTCCTGGGGATAGAATGTCATATTCACTGTAGAGTAGATAGTTTGTCTGTTTGCTTACCATATTTACTAATACTATGATTTACATTTGATAACTTCCACAATCAGTTGGATCGCTTTTCTTTGGAATGGACACAAACATGCATCTCTTGCAGTCTGTTGGCCAGGTAGCTAGCTTCCAAATTTCTTTGCATAGTGGAGTGGGCATGTACAGGGCTGCATCTGTTTGTTGAAACAACTCAGTGGGTATTCTGTCAGCTCCTGGAGCCTTGTTTTTCGCCAGTGCCTTCAGTGTAGCTTGGACTTCTTGCTTCACTACTACCAGTTCTTCATCATATGCCACCTCATGAAACGACTGAGAGTCGACCATTTCTTTTGGTGCTGTGACTCTGTGTATTCTTTGCATCTTTTGTGTGTGTGTGCTTTAAGTGAAACTTTACAAATCAAGTCAGTCTCTCATACAAAAATTTGTATACAGCTTGCTATGTGCTCCTAGTTCCTCTCCCACTAATGAGACAGCACACTCCTTCTCTCAGCCCTGTATTCCCTGTGTCCATTCAGCCACTTTCTGTCCCTCTCTTCCTTCTCATCTCCCCTCCAAACGGGAGCTGCCCACATAGTCTCATGTGTCCACTTGAGACCAGAAGGTCACTCTTCACCACTATCATATTCTGTCCTATGATCCAGTCCAATCCCTGTCTGAAGAGTTGGCTTTGGGAATGGTTCCAGTCTTGGGCCAACAGAAGGTCTGGGGACCGTGACCTCCAGGGTTCCTCTAGTCTCAGTCAGATCATTAAGTCTGATTTTTTTATGGGACTTTGAGGTCTGCAATCTCACTGCTCTCGTGCTCCGTCAGGGATGCCCTGTTTCGTTCCCAGTCGGGGCAGTCTTCGGTTGTAGATGGGCACCATCTAGTTCTTCTGGTCTCAGGCTGTTGTAGTCTCTGGTTTATGTGGCCCTTTCTGTCTCTTGGGCTCTTAATGACCTTGTGTCCTTGGTGTTCTACATTCTCCTTTGATCCAGGTGGACTGAGACCAATTGATGCATCTTAGATGGCCGCTTGCTAGGGCCAAAGACTCCAGATGCCAATCTCCAAAGTGGGATGCAGAAGGTTTCTTAATAGATTTTATTATGCCAATTGACTTAGATGTCCCTTGAAACCATGGTCCCCAAACCCCTGCCCCGGCTACTCTGGCTTTCGAAGCGTTCAGTTTATTCAGGAAACTTCTTTGCTTTTGGTTTAGTCCAGTTGTGCCGACCTCCCCTGTATTGTGTGTTGTCTTTCCCATCACCTAAAGTAGTTCTTATCTACTACCTAAAGTAGTTCTTATCTACTACCTAATTAGTGAATATCCCTCTCCTTCCCTCCCTCCCTCCTTCCCTCCCTCCCATGTCTCTTAACCATCAAAGAATATTTTCTTCTCTGTTTAAACTATTTCTCAGTTCTTATAGTAGTGGTCTTATACAATACTTATTCTGTTGTAACTAATTTCACTCAACATAATGCCTTCCAGGTTCCTCCATGTTATGAAATGTTTCACAGATTCATCACTGTTCTTTATCAATGCGCAGTATTCTGTCATGTGAATATACCATAGTTTATTTATTCATTCATTCATTGATGGGCACCTTGGTTGCTTCCATCTTTTTGCTATTCTAAACAGTGCTGCAATGAACATAAGGGTGCATATATCTGTTCCTGTAAAAGTTCTTATTTCTCTAGGATATATTCCAAGGAGTGGGATTGCTGGATCTTATGGTAGTTCTATTTGTAGCTTTTTAAGGAAGCGCCAAATTGATTTCAAAAGTGGTTGTACCATTTTACATTCCCACCAACCGTGTGTAAGTGTTCCAATCTCTCCACAACTTCCCCAACATTTCTTGTTTTGTGTTTTTTGGATTAATGCCAGCCTTGTTGGAGTGAGATGAAATGTCATTGTAGTTTTGATCTGCATTTCTCTAATGGCTAACGACCATGAATATTTCCTCATGTATCTGTTAGCTACCTGAATGTCTTCTTTAGTGAGGTGTCTGTTCATATCTTTTGACAATTTTTTAATTGTGTTATTTGTCTTTTTGTAGTTGAATTTTTGCTGTATCATGTAGATTCTAGGGATCAGGCACTGATTGGAAATGTCATACCTAAAAACTTTTCCTCAGTCTAGGTAATCTTTTAACTCTTTTGGTGAAGTCTTTGGATGAGCATAGGTGTTTGATTTTTAGGAGCTCCCAATCACCTGGTTTTTCTTCTGCATTATTAATAAAGTTTCATATACTCTTTATGCCATGTATTAGGGCTCCGAACAGTGTCCCTATTTTTTCTTCCATGATCTTTATCATTTTAGATTTATATTTAGGTCTTTGATCCATTTTGAGTTTGTTTTTGTGCATGGGGTGAGGTATGGGTCTTGTCTGATTTTTTTGCAGATGGATATCCAGTTATGCCAGCATCATTTGTTTAAAAAACTGTCTTTTCCCTATTTAACTGTTTTGGTGCCTTAGTCAAATATCAACTGCTCATATGTGGATGGATTTATGTCTGGATTCTCAAATCTGTTCCAGTGGTCTATGAATCTGTTGTTGTAGGAGTACCAGGCTGTTTTGACTACTGTGGCAGTATAATATGTTCTAAAATCAGGTAGAGTGAGGCCTCCCACTTTATTCTTCTTTTCCAGTAATGCTTTACTTATCATTAAAAAATGTCATTGGACTCATTAGACATGGATTGGACTGGACAATGGATTGGAGAGAGAGATGATGAGGAGTGAGCTACTTGTATCAGGTGGACACCTGAGACTATGTTGGCATCTCCTGTTTGGAGGGAAGATGGGACGGTTAGAAGCTTACAAAATGGTCACCAAAAAAGAGACTGGAAGGAGGGAGCGGGCTGTCTCATTGTGTAGTAAGGCGTATATTATAAGTTTATATGTGAGAGACTGACTTGATTTGTAAACTTTCACTTAAAGCACAATACAAATTATTTTTAAAAAGTTGGAATTTGGCTCGGAATTGCATTAAATCTATAGATTGCCTTTGGTAGAATAGACATTTTTATAATGTTAAGTCTTCCTATCCATGAGCAACGTATGTTTTTCCACATAGGTAGGTCTCTTTTGGTTTCTTGCAGTAGTGTCTTCTAGTTTTCTATGTTTAGGTATTTTACATCTCTGGTAAGATGTATTCCTAAGTATTTTATCTTCTTCGGGGCTATTGTAAATGGTATTGATTTGGTGATTTCCTCTTTGATGTTCTTTTTGTTGGTGTAGAGGAATCCAACTGATTTTTTTATGTTTGTCTTGTATCCCGATACTCAGCTGAACTCTTCTATTAGTTTCAGTAGTTTTGTGGAGGATTCCTTAGGGTTTTCTGTGTATAAGATCATGTCATCTGCAAATAGAGATACTTTTACTTTTTCCTTGCCAATCTGGATGCCCTTTATGTCTTTATCTAGCCTAATTGCTATGGGTAGGACCTCCAGCACAGTGTTCAATAAGAGTGGTGATAAAGGGCATCCTTGTCTGGTTCCCTATCTCAAGGGGAATACTTTCAGGCTCTCTCCATTTAGGATGATGTTGGCTATCGGTTTTGTATCAATGCCCTTTATTATGTTGAGGAATTTTCCTTGTATTCCTATTTTGCTGAGAGTTTTTGTCATGAATGGTGTTGAACTTTGTCAAATGCCTTTTCTGCATCAATTGATGAAATCATGTGATTCTTGTCTTTTGTTTTATTTATATGATGGATTACATTAATGGTTTTTCTAATGTTGAAACATTCCTGTATACGTGGTATGAATCCCACTTGGTCATGGTGAATTATTTTTTTTTGATATGTTGTTGAACTCTATTGGCTAGAGTTTTGTTGAGGATTTTGGCATCTAAGTTCATGAGGGATATAGGTCTGTAATTTTTTGTGTGTGTGTGATGTCTTTACGTGGTTTTGGTATCAGGGATATGGTGGCTTCATAGAATGAGTTTGGGAGTATTCTGTCCTTTTCTGTTCTCTGAAATACCTGTAGTAGTAGTGGTGTTATCCCTTCTCTGAAAGTTTGGTAGAACTCTTCAGTGAAACTGTCCGGGCCAGAGCTTTTTTGGGGGGGGGGGGCAGTTTTTTGATTACCCTTTTCGCTTCGTCTTTTGTTATGGCTCTATTTAGTTGTACTACCTCTGTTTGTGTTAGTTTAAGTAGGTAATGTGTTTCTAGGAATTCATCCATTTCTTCTAGGTTTTCAGATTGTTAGAGTACAATTTTTCAGAGTAATCTGATATGATTCTTTTAATTTCAGTTGGGTGTGTTGTAATATCGTCCATCTCATTTCTTATTCAGGTTATTTGGTTCCTCTCCTGTTTTTCTTTTGTCAGTTTGGCCAGTAGTTTATCAATTTTGTTGATTTTTTTCAAAAAAACTAGCTTTTGGTCTTAATAATTCTTTCAATTGTTTTTCTGTTTTCTATTTCATTTAGTTCTGCTCTAATTTTTATTATTTGTTTTCTTCTAGTGTCTGTGAGTTTTTTTTTATTGCTCTGTTTCTATTTCTTCAAGTTGTAGAGATAATTCTTTCATTTTGGCCATTTTTTCTTTTTGTATGTGTGCATTTATTGGTAAAAATTGGCCTCTGAGCACCGCTTTTGCTGTGTCCCAAAGGTTCTGTTAGGAAGTGTTTTCATCTTATTGGATTCTATGAATTTCTTTATTCCATCCTTATTTTTTCTTTTTTAATGTCTTCTATAATCCAATCTTTTTTGAGCAGGGTATTGTTCAGTTAGTGTTTGATTTCTTTTTCCTGCTTTTCCTGTTATCGATTTCCACTTTTATGGCCTTCTGGTCAGAGAAAATGCTTTGTAATATTTCAGTGTTTTGGATTCTGCTAAGGCTTGCTTTATGACCTAATATGTGGTCTATTTTATAGAATGTTCCATGTGCACTAGAAAAGAAAGTTTAGTTGGTTGCTGTTGGGTGGAGCGTTCTGTATATGTCTATGAGGTCATGTTAGTTGGTTGTGGCCTTTAGATCTTCCGTGTCTTTACTGAGCTTCTTTCTGGATATCCTGTTCTTCAGCGAAAGTGGTGTGTTGAAGTATCCCAGTATTATTGTGGAGCTATCTATCTCACTATTCAATGCTGATAGAGTTTGTTTTATGTATCTTGCAGCCCTGTCATTGGGTGTGTAAATATTTAATATGGTTATAGCTTCTTGGTGTATTGTCCCTTTAATCATTATATAGTGTCCTTCCTTATCTTTTCTGATGGATTTAACTTTAAAGCCTATTTTGTCAGAAATTAATATTGCTACTCCTGCTCTTTTTTGCTTATTGTTTGCTTGATATATTTTTTTCCATCCTTTGAGTTTTAGTTTGTGTCTCTAAGTCTAAGGTGTGTCTCTTGTAGGCAGCATATAGACAGATCGTGTTTCTTTATCCAGTCTGAGACTCTCTGACTCTTTATTGGTGCATTTAGTCCATTTACATTCAGAGTAATTATGGATAGGTGTGAATTTAGTGCTATCATTTTGATGTCTTTTTTTGTGTATTGACAGTTTCTTTTTCCCACTTGATTTTATGTGCTGAGTAGATTTTCTTTATATATTGTCCTTTCCTCATATCTGTTGTTGTTGATTTTGTTTCTGCTGAGTCTCTATTTTTTTTTTTTTTTTAATGAGTAGGGTAGCTTGTCTCCTTTGTGGTTACCTTATTATTTACCCCTATTTTTCTAAATTTAAATGTAACTTTTATTTCTTTGTATTGCCGTATTTTCCACTCCATATGGAAGGTGTATGATAACATTTCTTACTCCCTCTTTATTATTCTAATGTTGTCTTCTTTTCTATGATAACATTGCTGTTACCCTGTTTTGAGGGTTTTTTTTTTTTTTTAAATAATCTTGCTTTGTTTTTTTGGATTTCCCTATCTGGGTTGACTTCTGGTTGCTCTGCCCAGTGTTCTAGTCTTGGGTTGATACCTGATATTATCAATTTTCTAGCCAAAGAACTCCCTTTAGTGTTTCTTGTAGTTTTGCGTTGGTTTTTATGAATTCTCTAAACTTCTGTTTACCTGGAAATGTCTTAATTTCACCTTTATATTTGAGAGACATTTTTGCTGGATATATGATTCTTGGCTGGCAATTTTTTCCTTCAACTTTTTATATGTCATCCCATTGCCTTCTTGCCTGTGTGGTTTCTGCCTAGTAGTCCAAGCTTATTCTTATTGGCTCTCCTTTCTAGGTGACTTTTCCTTTATCCCTGCTCTTAAAATTCTTTCTTTATCTTTGGTTTTGGCAAGTTCAAGTATAATCTGTCTTGGAGACTTTCTTTTGACATCTGCCTCAAGTTCAGTTAGACGGGTATCTTGGATAGATATCTTCTCCTCTTTCATGATATCAGGGAAGTTTTCTGCTAAAAAATCTTCAACAATTTTCTCTGTATTTTGTGTTATCCCTCCCCGTTCTGATACTCCAATCATTCCTAGGTTATTTCCCTTGATACAGTCTGCCATGATTCTTAAGCTTTCTTCATTTTTAAAAAATTCTTTTATCTGATTTTTCTTCAAACATATGACTGCCAAGTGCTTTATCTTCAAGTTCAGAAATTCTGCCTTCCATTTGCTCAAATCTGTTTCTCTGGCTTTCTATTGAGTTGTCTATTTCTTTATTTTTATTGTTAATTTTCAGAATTTCTGATTGCTGTCTGTCTATGGATTTTTCCAGCTTATGAAATTTTTCATTATGTTCCTGAATAATCTTTTTAATTTCTTTAATTGCTTTATCTGTATGTTCCTTGGCTTGTTCTGCACATTGCCTTATTTCCTTCTTGATGTCTTGAAAGGTTCTGCATATTAATGTTTCGTTTTCTGCCTCTGGTAATTCCAGGAATGCACTTTCATCTAGAAGATCCCTTGATTCTTTGTTTTGAGAGTTTGTTGAGCTGATTATGGTCTGTTTCTTTATGTGACTTGAAATTGACTGTTTTCTCTGAGCCATCTATAAGTGATTGTATTAGTTTATTTTATGTTTGCTTACTGTGTCATAGCTTCTTGCTTTGTTTTGTTTTGATATGCCCAGATGGGTTGCTTGAGTGAGCTAACTTGATTATTTTCACTTTTGGAGCTCAGATGTCCTCTCACCAGATGGTTAGAGCTGTTCTCAGGTAGATCAGTGTAGGAGTGCATTCAGTTTTCTTGTATGAATTCAGCTCAGGTGTCTAGGTAGCTGATCATCAAGTGTGTGGTGCAGGCTGTGTCCCACACCCTTAGAGGGGCAGGGGTGATTGGTGCAGGTACCTGTATCTGGTTGTAGCAGGTGGTCATACTCTGAACAAGGCAGGGGGCTGAGAATCATCCCCCAAGTGTCTCTGAGGAAAGTGTGCCCCTATTCCCTAGAGTGTACAGTTGGGTGGGTTCTTCAGACGGACCATGGGCACCCAATATTTTTGGTTGTAAGGACTGAGAAGTACCAGTTATCCTCAGACCCCTTTTGCGGGTGGCTGGGTGACCTGAGTGAAGCCATCTATCCTTAGGCCCCTGATATGGGTAGGTGAGGACCCTGTTTAATAGGCAAAGCAATATCAAGGGTCAAACACCCACCTCTCCACTGCACAGCTGAAATAGTTGGTGTTTGCCAACAGGGGCCTCTTCTCCTGAAATAGGCCCAGACAGGTCCATGCAGAGCGGGAAGGTTGTCAAAGTCCACGAACCGTTTACATCTGATCAGGAGCTGCTTCTGTCCTGAGCTTCTCCAGTTAATGGAGCTGGTAAATTATGTTTTTCCCCAATTGCAAATTTATTCCTTCTCAAAGCCCATGAGGATGGGTCTAGGCTCTCAACAGGACCTATCTCAGTCCCAGGGAAGTCAGCCACTGAAGCCATCTTGGGAGTAGGGGGGTGGGGGGGGCAGAGTGGGGGGTGTGGTGAAATATATGCAGGTAATTAGCTTTTGCTGAAAGCACCATTCTTCTCTGGTTCTGGAGGTCTGAGTAGGCTGTATGGCTGGCTGCTTCTCCCTGAGGAAACCGTGGCTGAACACTAGTACCAAGCCGCCACTGTGGCTCCTGGGAATGGTGCCTGAGGGCTCCCCATGATTCAGGTCTGGTAACTCCTCTCCACTTCTGAACCATCTCTTCCTCCCCCTGCCCCTCAGTTCTTTTTCTAAGCTTGCCTTTGATACTCAGGGCTCCTAGCTTGTCATAAATATACTTGTTTCACTTGTTTTTTTCGGGTGTTTGTTGTAAAGAGGGCTCAGTGGAAGCACCTGTCTATTCTGCCATCTTGGCTCTGCCTCTGGAAATAGCATCTTTTGATTTCTTGATTGCTGCTGCTATGGGTATTGATTGTGGATCCAAGTAAAATGAAATCCTTGACAACTTCAATCTTTTCTCTGTTTATCATGGTTTGGCTTATTGGTCCAGTTGTGAGGATTTTTGTTTTTTTTGTGTTGAAGTGTAATCCATAATGAAGGCTGTAGTCTTTGATTTTCCTCAGTAAATGCTTCAAATTCTCTTCACTTTCAGCAAGCAAGGTTGTGTCATCTGCATAATGCAGGCTGTAATGAGTCTTCCTCCAATTCTGATACCTCATTCTTCTTCATATAGTCCAGTTCCTCAGATTATTTGCTCAGCATAGAGATTGAATAGGTATGGTGAAAGGACACAACCCTGACACTCACCTTTCTTGACTGTAAACCACTCAGTCTCCCCATGTTCTGTCTGAACAATTGCCTCTTGATCCATGTACAGGTTCCTGATAACACAATTATGTGTTCTGGAATTCCCATTCTTCACAATGTTATCCATAATTTGTTATGATCCACACAGTCAAATGCCT
The DNA here is from genome assembly GCF_030014295.1 of Loxodonta africana. NCBI lineage: Eukaryota > Metazoa > Chordata > Mammalia > Proboscidea > Elephantidae > Loxodonta > Loxodonta africana. The sequence goes on along the minus strand of NW_026975144.1, from coordinate 618,038 downwards.
TTGCGTAGCCAGTAAAACGCAAGTAAACATCCTTCTGGTATTCTCTGCTTTCAGCCAGGATCCATCTGACATCAGCAATGATATCCCTGGTTCCACTCCCTCTTCTGAATCTGGCTTGAATTTCTTGCAGTTCCCTGTTGTTATACTGATATTCAAATCTATTAATGTCCCATTTATCTTACCATTAATAAGGACCAGTTATAAAAATATATAAATGGTCACCTAATGGTATTAAAAATATGATATTCAAGTCAGCTATTATAGGGACATCTTTGGGTTAGGGTCTGTCAAAACCAGTATGCCTATTGTTCATAGGAGACATCTGTGATACCTCACTGGTTTCTAGTCGTGCTTGTACAGCAAGTCAAAATTTCACCCAAGCTTCTGTCATTATTATTTAAAATACATATGGGTTGGGACGGGTGTATATCATCACCATTATCATCAGCAACAGCACTTTTTTTGCATTATCACTAAATCAGTTAAAATTTGTGTTAACTGGGTTAAAAAAAAAAAAAACCTGAGTTCAAACTTGTATAATAATTACAGGTGCATGAACCCCTTCTAGAAGAAATAAACAATTGACCTAATTAGACAACATCTGGTTTAATTCATGCTCCAGAAATAATCACGACAAGTGGGATTACTGTTATTGGTGAAATGGTTAGGTTATATCCTTGGAACTGGGCTTGAACTCTATCCTAGTTGATTGACAATCCACAAGTTTCATTGACTTAAAATGTGGGGATATTTCTCATTTATAATACCTCTTGGGTGTGAGTCAAGTGCAAATCTGCTCTGTATTATCATCTTTCCTATTTCATTTCTGGTTAGCAGCTCTTATGTTAGCCACTATCATGGCAAATGCATAGGAATATGGATGGAACCAGGTAAATGGAACTTAATTCTTCTGTTTGAATGTGGAATCTTCCACTTCACTCATATTCCATTTGCCCAGCAAGTCATATGGCAAATCCTGATGTGAAAGAGATGAGAAATACCCCACTCCTCAGGATGTACCAAGGATAACCCTTTCCCTTGTTTCTAGGTATAGTGAATTAATCATATATTTCATATACCATTAGGTCTGTATTTGGCTTCCATATCATGTTCCTATATTAGTCATGGAATCGACTCGAAGGCACTGGATTGGGATATTAGTCAGAATTTTACTACAATAATGATGCATGAAAGACAACCACAAAATCTTAGTGACGTGTAATAAAAAGTATTTCATGCAACTCTGCAGATCAGCTAGGTTTTGAGTTCAGGTTGTTTCCACGCATCTCTTAGTTTCCTTGGACAAGTTGAAGGGGCAGCAGACACTTGAGACATGTTCATCTCATGGTAGAACTTCAAGCTTTCAGAGGAGAAGTCTCTTACAGACTAGGCTGGGAAACACCACACTCACACTCATATCCACATTCCATTAACCAAGTACCATGGCCAAGACTAGTGTCAGTGGGTCAGGAAATATACTCCTCCCATGGAGACAGTGTAGGTCTATGTGTGTGGGGGCAAGCAGGGGAATAATGTCAATATTTGGTGACTAATAATCTAATCTACACAAGTTGCATTCACTCATCCAAGAAATACTTTCTGGGCACAAATCTTTTTTTCAGATACCAAAGCAGGATGTCAAAGTATATGCATTCTAGTTGTTGTTAGTTGTCATCAAGTTGGTTCCGAGTTATGGTGACTTTTTGCATCATAAAATGAAAGATTGCCATGTCCTGTAACATCTTCATGATCTTTGGTATTTTGATTTTGAGTCCATTTTTGCAGCTATTGAGTTATTCCGTCTCACTGAGGGTTTCCTCCATTTTGGTTGGCTCTCTACTTTACCAAACATGGTACCTTTTTCTAGCAATTGGTTTTTCCTGATGACATGTCCAAAGTAAGCAATTTGAAGTCTCACCAGCTGAAATGGATTGAATTGTGTCCCCCCCAAAATATCTGTCAACTTGCCTAGGTCATGATTCCCTTGTACGATTCTATGATTGCCTATCATTTTATGATCTGATGTGGTTTCCCTAAGTGTTGTACACCCTATCACTATGATGTAATAAGATGGATTAGCAGAAGTTATGTTGATGAAATCTATAAGATCAGGTAGTGTCTTAAGTGAATCTCTTTTGAGATACAAAAGAGAGAAGTGAGAAGAGAGACATGGGGGCCTCATACCACCAAGAAAGGAGTGCTGGAGCAGAGCATGTCCTTTGGGTCTGAGATTCCTTCACTGAGATGCTCCCAGACCAAGGGAAGATTGATGACAAGGGCATTCCTCCAGAGCAGACAGAGAGAGAAAGCCTTCCCCTGGAGCTGACGACATGAATTTGGACTTGTAGCCTACTAGACAGTGACAGAATAAATTTTTCTTTGTTAAAGCCAGCCTCCTGTGGTATTTCTGATATAGCAGCATTAGATGACTAAGACACCATCCTAATTTCTAAGGTACATTTTGGTTGTATTTCTTCTAAGACTGCATGAGTAAACATTCATTCTATTGGGAGTCTATGGTATATTCAATATTCTTCATCAACACTGGAGTTTGCATGCATCAATTCTTTTTCTAGTAGTAGACAGAAATAGATACACATAATTACATATATAGTTAGATGGTGCCTTGCTCTCTGAAGAAAAATTAAAAAAGTAGGGTAAAGGACAAGATAGTAACTGGTTCAGGGATGAAGTCTCTCTATCATTTCTAGAAGCAGACTGCTCAAAGCAAATGAACTGGCTAAAGCCCTGAAATAAGAGATGAGTTAGTATCCAAAGAAGAAACCTCAGCAAAATACAGCTGTAATACAATGAAAGAGCCCAGTGATGTAATAGGAATTGAGGAGCACACAACAATGGAGGCCAGGTGGAGTTGGGCCTTGAGTTTAATTTTAAAAGCTTTCCATTCAACTCAGGTTTTTGTAAAATTGAATAGAACCGTAATAAAATCTAACATACTTTAAATGGATTATTCCATGTGCTTTATGGTACAAAGATGGGCACAGTAAGACAATTTAGATAGATATTACAAAAGTACAGGTGAGTAAGTATGATGACTTGAACCATCAAGTATGGAAAATAGCAAAAGTAGCAAAATCCTGAAGACAATGAGCAAATGCTGAACAATGCATTCATTGAGAGAACAGTGGAGTCAGGGATGCTACTAAAGCTTTGGTTGAATAAAGGCATCATTTATTGATAGGATGAAGATTGAGCAGGAAAATATCTTGGAGAGCCTAATCAACCTTTAAACTTCAAATACGTCAACTCTGAATACTTAACATATATCCTCATGGAGAGATTAACTTGGAAGTTGATATTCAACCATAGATTTCAGGGAAGAGATTCTATTTGGAGATATAAATTTGGTAGTTGTAAACATAGAGATAGAAATTAAACAATGACATAAACAATTTAGTCAGATGAGAAGTCTGTTTATTTAAATAAGGACACAGCACTGTTCATTTATTACAAAATGTCAGGTATCTGGTAGGGGCTGTTACTTATTTTTTAGTACTACTCTAGCTACTATTGGGCCTTTACATACCTACGTAAGTTTTAGAATTAGTTTGTCATTTTCTTTACAAATTTTGTTGTGATTTTTATTAGATTTGCATAGAATATATAAACAGTATTGATGGAATTTAGTCTTCTTAACCATTAACTTTCTATATCTCAAGAATTATTGAGATCTACCTTCATGTCAATATTATAATTTTATCCGTGAAATCCTTGAGTGGATACGTGTGTTCATGAGTGTAGGAGTGTGTGCATGCATGTGTGTGTTCATATAGATGCGTGTAAGTCTGTTCACAGATATACATTAACAAAATATAATCAATAAAATACCAAAAAAACACTGAATAGAAAATACCTAAACTAGAAAGCTACTGAACCATTAAAATCCAAAGCAAATCGCTGTCATATAATTTTTATGTTACTTTTATCAAAATATCAAGAAACTTGCAATTCTTATACTTTGTAATATATTGCAGACACAGGGCATAGTGAGGGTAAGGAGTTTCCAGGGGCAATCTCTAAGTTCAGCCTTTCCGTATCCCAAATTTCAAGATGAATAGATGTTGATGAGTCAGCAGAAATGTCTTCCCCCTCTTGTCTGGCTTTCATATTTGTGGTGCCTAAAAGTATTCTGTACCTTGTCTGCTGCACCCTTGGACTTGGACCCTGGGGCATGTGCCCTCCTCTGCCCCCCTTTTGCGATGCTTCTGTTTAGACAATGGAGAATATAAAATAGAACAAAACCGTGTGATTAATAATAATCATACGAATTCTAGTTGCATGACCAAGAACAAGTTACTTAACCTCTCTAAGCCTCAACTTTGTCATCTGTACAATGGCAGTAACAACAGTAACAGATTCAATAGAAGTAATAGCTTTTGATGTTGTGAGGATTAACTAGTTGCCATCCAACTGATTTCATCTCATGGCAAACCCATACTCTGTAGGGCTTTCAATTGCTGTGACCTTTTGGAGGTAGATCACTAGGTCTTTCTTCTGAGGTGCCTCTGGGCAGACTGAAGCCACAAATATTTTGGTTAACAGCAAAAAAAAAAAAAAATTTTTTTTTTTTTTTTTTTTTTTTAGTGCAACTAGGGACTCCCTGTGAAAGTTAAGTGACTTATTATAAACAAAATGTGTAGAACACTGCTTGGTATATTGTAGTTGCTACTTAATTGTTATCAATATATCATGAATATTTATGGCATTATCACTGAAACATTTGATAAAAAGAACAAAAATATAAAGTTGGACAAGCCTCACTTATGCATATTATTTAATACCATAAATCAAATCCCAGAAAATGAATGCTGTCAGTTGATAAAAAAGATACTGTATTTTAAACATATATTTGTAATTACAAAATTCCTAAGATGGCCCTACAATAGGACCAGTACAATAATCCATTCATTAAAAAATATTAAGTAAGTGCATATTGTTTGTCAACTGCTGTTTCAGGTCCCATAGAAACAGAAGTAAACCATCAGACAAATCTCTGCCCATCAGAAACTTACATTCCAATGTAGAAATACACAAAAAATGCATATACAAATAGAGATACAGTAAAATTCAAAGTAATGCTAATGCTTACAAAATGAGCAAGGCATTGAAGTAGAATGTTAATTTATAGGTTAAATTAGTTGGTCAGCAAAGTCCTTTCTTAAGAGTGGTATCTGAGCAGAGATCTGAAAGAAAGGGGAGAGACAACCAACAGGAAAATATGCAAAAAAAAGAAAAAAATGCTAGGAGAGAGAACCAACCCCAGTCCAAAGGCCTGGAGGCAATGAAACAAAACAAGGAGGATGCACAACAGAAATCAAGGGAGAGAGGGGTGCTCTGTAGTGAGGTGAGAGATATGTCCAAAAGACTATCATGGCAGCCTAAAGGACTTGGATTTATTTAAAATCTTTGAAAAGATTTGATCAGAGAGACATGTCACCTGAGTAATGTTTTAAGAACTTCCCCCTGGTTGTTGTCTGATTAGACTCTAGAGGGAAAAATTGAAGGTTGGGAGAGCAGTTAGGAGGCCCTTGCAGTGTCTGAGCAAGCTGTAATGGCAGCCAGGCCCAGGGTGTTGGCAAGGGAGTAATTTAGAAGTGGACAGATATGGAATCTATTCTGAGGATACAACCAACAGAAAGTGTTGTATATAAGATGTTAGAGAAAGAGAGAAGTCAATGATGACTCCAAATTAGAGAAAAACCCTGACATCACATCAGTGGGGGATAAACATTTTTGGTAAAAAATAATGCAAATTCCCATAGAACACTAAATACAAACATACTAATTTTTTTTTGATAGTCTAGAAGAGGCAGAAAAAAATCTGTAATATGATAAAATGCATACATAGTTTAAATGGAAAATAAAACACTGTTAATGTTTTCCATCAATGTTACAATCAAACATTAAGGATCAAATACTCAACATTTTTCTTGGAAATTGTAGACCTGGATATCATGGCAAACAACACTGGAACCAAAAATATCTTACCTTTGAAAAGCTAGCAAAAACGAATGGTATTTACGTATGATATAATCAACCTGAAACACTATTAGACTCAACTGAAAAATCATATGAACTAAAAAGAATGCTCAGAAAGTATAATTGGCACCCCATTAATATAGATAAAGTATAACCCTGAAGAGTTACAAATTTTATTTTCTCATAAATAAAAAATGCAACAAAATTTATACATTTCCTAAATATAAATTATCAGTTTATATTTAGGAAATGTATTTTGTGATATTTATATAAAACATTTTTTCCTTGAACTCCACTTAAACCAAATGAAACCCATTGTTATTGAGTTGATTCCAACTTACAGCAACCCTATAAGAGTGATGTAACTGCTCAGTAGGATATTCTTGCTGTACTTCTTCCAAGACAGATTTTTTTTCTCCTTTTGGCAGTCTACGGTACATTAAATATTCTTCACTAAAACCATTATTCAAAGGCACCAACTCTTCTTTGGTCTTCCTTACTCCTTGTCCAGCTTTCACACACATATAAGGCAGTTGAAAACACCATGGCTTGGATCAGGCACTCCGTGGTCCTTAAAGTGACATCTTTGCTTTTTAACACTTTAAGGAAGTCTTTTGCAGCAGATTTGCCTAAAGTAACACGTCATTTGATTTCTTGAGTGCTGCTTTGATTGTCACTCCAAGTAAAATGAAATCCTTGACAAGTTCAATATTTTCTCCTTTTATCATGACGTTTCTTGGTCTGGTTGTGAGGATTTCTGTTTTCTTTATGTTGAGGTGTAATCTATAATGAAGGCTGTGGTTTTTGACCTTTATCACTAAGTACTTCAAGTCCTCTTCACTTTCAGTAAGCATGGTCTTGTCATCTGCATATCACAGGTTGTTAATGAGTCTTCCTCTAATCCTGATGCCAAATTCTTCTATACAGTCTGGCTTCTCAGGTTACTTGGTCAGCGTACAGATTGAATAAGTATGGTGAAAAGATACAAACCTGATGCACATCTTTCTTAACTTTAAACCATGAAGTATCCCCTTGTTCTGTTGGAACGATTGCCTCTTGATCTATGTCCAAGTTTCTCATGAGCAAAATTAAGTGCTCTAAATTCCCATTCTTTGCTATGTTATCCGTAATTGGTTATGATCCACACAGTCGAATGTCTTTGCATAGTCAATGAAACACAGGTAAACATCTTTCTGGTATTCTCTGCTTTCAGCCAGGATCCATCTGACATCAGCAATGATATCCCTCATTCTATATCCTCTCCTGAATTCATCTTGAACTTCTGGCAGTTCCCTGTCAATACACTGCTACAGCCACTTTTGAATGATCTTTAGCAAAATTTTGCTTGTATGTGATATTAATGATATTGTTCAAGAATTTCTGCATTTGATTGGACCTCCTTTCTTGGGAATAGGCATATATATTGGCTCTCTTCCAGTTGGTTGGCCAGGTAGCTCTCTTCCAAATTTCTTGGCATAGACAAGTGAGCACTTCCAGTGCTGCATTTGTTTGTTGAAACATCTCAATTGGTATTCTATCAGTTCCTGGACCCTTGTTTTTTGCCATGCCTTTCAGCATAGCATGGACTTCTTCCTGCAGTACCATTGGATCTTGATCATATGCTACATCCTGAAATGTTGAACATTGGCCAATTAGTTTTGGTATAATGACTCTGCGTATTCCTTCCATCTTTCTCTTGATGTTTCCTGAGCTGTTCAATATTTTGCCCATAGAATCCTTCGATATTGCAACTTGCAGCTTGAATTTTTCTTCAGTTCTTTTGGCTTGAGAAATACTGAGAGTTTTGTTCCCTTTTGATTTTCTAGCTCCAGATCTTTGCACAGTTCATTATAATATTTTATTTTGTCTTTCAAGCTGCCCTTTGAATCTTCTGTTCAGCTCTTCTACTTCTTAATTTCTTCTATTCCCTTTAGCTACCGGGTATTTTAGAGAAAGTTTCGAAGTCTCTTTTGACATCCATTTTGGTCTCTTCTTTCTTTCCTGTCTTTATGATACATATAAACCAAGTCATTGAGTCAATTTTGACAGAGTGGAACTGCCCCATAGGGTTTCCAAGGAGCACCTGGTGGATTCAAACTGCCGACCTTTTGACTGGCAGTCATAGCTCTTAACCACTATGCCACCAGGGTTTCCTATAGCACTCCTCAAATCAACATAAAAGTATAAAAATGAGCAAAATATATGTCAGGAGAGTCCAGTAGAAGATAAGAAGGCACTAATATATTCATGGAAATTTGTCTAATTTCACTAAAAAATAAATTTAAATTAAAATGGCAGCTGGAATTCATCATTTTTCCAAATTTTTTTTATCAGCTATTGGAAGACTTAAAAATAGTAATAGAAATGGTCCAAGGGAAAGCAGGTGCCCTCAACCATTGTTGCAAATATGGATTGTGAAACTTTGTGATGATAAATTTGCAGTTGTTTTCAATATTTATATTTATGCTAGAAATAATCCAAGTTAGGAATTCATAAAATGCAAATAAACAATTTTACATACTTTTCTTCATTACATTTTATAAGAGGATTTTTTGAATCAAAAAAAAAAAAAGGAAAGAATTCCCATGACTGTGAATTTCCATCAGTCAGGCATGAGAACATAATGTCTACTTTGAAAGCATGAGGAAAACTTATGTTCTAACCTAGAAAAGTATCTATCAAATATAGCTAGACAAGAATGCATCAGATGCAGGCAGGGCCAAGATAGTGGAGTAGTCAGATGCTTCTGATAGTCCCTCTTACAACAAAGACCTGAAAAAACAAGTAAATTGATTATATATATGACAAGCTAGGAGCCCTGAACATCAAAGGCAAAGTTAAGAAATTCGACTTAGCAACAGAGGGAGGGAGATACGGTTCAGAAGCGGCAAGAAGTTGCCGGACCTAACTCAGTGGGAACCAGCGCCCCTCATCCCTGATCTGCTGGTGTGACTGCAGAAGGGCTGGCAGTAGCTTTCTGTACACGGTTTCCCCAGCCACAGAGAGCCAGTGGCACAGAGTCTACTCATGCCTCCAGAATCAGAGAAGAACAGCGCTCTCGGCATAAGTGCTAGCATTTAATTCACTGCACGGATCAAATACCTCCCCTTTCAAAAGAACTCTCTCCCATTTATCTGATCCCTCATCCTGTGTCCCAGGCCCCCAAGCTGGCTTCAGTGACATTCGATTTCCCTGGGCCTGAGATAGGTCCTGGCATGCAACCAGAGCCATTGGAGAAGGAGCAAATTAACAAACAGGGAAAAAATAATCTGATGGCTCCTCTAAGCTGGAAACTCAGGGCAGAAGCAGCTCCTGTCCAGGCACAAGTGGACCATAGACTTTGAATGGCTTTCACCCCTGCATAGAACTGTGTGGCCCATTTCAGGAGCTGGGTTCTTGTTACAGTGCAAGGGTGTGTGGCCTAAGGTCTGACTTTAACGGTTTCAGCTGTGCAGTGGCGAGGTGGGTTCTTGATGCTTGGCACTGCTCTAATAAGCAGGGTCCTCACCTACCCAAATCAGGGGCCTGAGGACTGGTGGCTCCACCTGCACCACCTAGCCACCCATGTCAGGGGTACAAGGATAAGTGGTGTCTCCCAGTCCTTACAGTTAAAAGTATCGGGTGTCAATGGTATGGCTGCAGAGCCCACCCACTTGTGCACTCTAGAGAACAGGGACATGTCTTCCTCACAAACACTCAGGGAAAGGTTGTCAACCCCCTACCTTGCTCAGAGTGTGACCACCTGATGCAACAAGAGACCTGTGCATACACCAATCGCCACTGCTCCTCAAAGACAGTAGGTGAGAGCCTACACCACACACTTGGTGACTAACTACCTGGAAATATGAGCTGAATCCTTACAAGAAAACTGAATGGACTTCTAGGCTCAATATCTGATAACAGCTCTAGCCATCTGGTGACAGGACGTTAGAGCTTCAAAGGCTCCATTAATCAAACCAACTAATTTGAGCAGCCTATTAAGTATTTCAAAACAAAACAAAGCAAGAAGCTACGACACAGTATGCAAACATACAGAGACAACAGTCAATATCAAATCACATAAAGAAGCAGACAATGATCATGTCAGGAAGCTTCCAAAGCAAAGAATTGAGGAATCTTCCAGATGAAGATATATTACTAGAATTACCAGAGATAGAATACAAAATAATAATATACAGAACTCTTCAAGATATCAGGAAAGAAAAAAAAGAGCTCAGGCAAAATGCAGAACAAGCCAAGGAACACACAGATAAAGCAGTTGAGGGAATTAAGAAGGTTATTCAAGAGAATAACGAAAAATTTAATAGGCTTCAAGAATCCTTAGAGAGAGAGCAGTCAGAAACTCAGAAGATCAACAATAAAATTTCAGAATTAGACAACTCAGTAGAAAGTCAAAGGAGCAGAATTCAGGAAAGTGAAGTCAGAATTAGTGAGACTGAAAATAAAATACTTGGCACCAATATATTCAAAGAAAAATCAGATAAAAGAATTTTAAGAAATGAAGAAACCCTAAGAATCATGTGGGACTCTATCAAGAGAAATAGCCTACAAGTAATCAGAGTACCAGAACAGGGAGGAAAAACAGAAAATACAGAGAAAATTGTGGAAAATTTGTTGGCAGAAAACCTCCCAGATATCATGAAAGACGAGATATCTTTCCAAGATGCTCATCTAACCCCACAGAAGGTAGATCTCAAGAGAAAGATATCAAGACATATTATAGTCAGTCTTGCCAAAACCAAAGATAAAGAGAATTTTAAGAGCAGCTAGGGATAAACAAAAAGTCACCTGTGAAGGACAGTCAGTAAGACTAATCTCGGACTACTGAGCAGAAACCATGCAGGCAAGAAGGCAATGGGAGGACATATATAAAGACTTAAAGGGAAAATAATTGCCAGCCGAGAATTATATATCCAGCAAAACTGTCTCAGATATGAAGGTGAATTATGGCATTTCCAGATAAACAGAAGTTGAGGGACATTGCCAAAACCAAACCAAAATTACAAGAAATTCTAAAGGAAATCCTCCAGTTAGAAACTCAATAACATCAGATAACAATCCAAGACAAGAACAGAGGACAGGGAAACCAGATATCATTCAAGACAGAGAAATCACAAAACTAAATCAAAGCTAAAATGCTCAGAACAGGGAAACAGACATCATGAAGTAAAAGATGACAACATTAACTCAAAAAAGAAGAACTAAAAGATATAGTCATAGATCTTTCATATGGAGTATGAAAATAGGGGTAAATTTGTCAAGGTAATCACAAAGGAAAATAACAATCCTGCACATCAAAATAATAATAAAAAAGAAAAACATGAAGACAGCAAAAACAAAAGCAACAACACTGGAAAAGAGGAAAAGATAATACATAAAGAGAAATTACTCAGCACAGAAAATTCAGTGGAAAAAAGAAACTGTCAACAACCAAAAAAAAAGGCATCAAAATGACAACACTAAACGCATACCTAGACATAATTACGCTGAATGTAAATGTACTAAATGCACCAATAAAGAGACAGAGAGTGGCAGAATGGATTAAAAAAACAAGATCTGCCTATATGTTGCCTACAAGAGACATACCTTAGACATAAAGATACAAACAAACTAAAACTCAAAGGATGGAAAAGAGATACCAAACAAACAACAACCAAAAAAAGAAGAGTGGCAATATTAATTTCTAACAAAATAGACTTTAAAGTAAAATCTACCACAAAGGATAAGGAAGAACCCTTTTGTGCAGCCAATGACAGGGCTCCAAAATACATAAAATGAACTCTAAAAGCACTGAAAATAGAGATGGGCAGCTCTACAATAATAGTAGGAGGCTCCAACACACTACTTTTGGTGAAGGACAGAACATCCAGAAAGAAGCTAAATAAAGACAGTGAAAGTCTAAATGCCGCAATCAACCAACTTGATCTCATAGGCACATACAGAACACCCCACCCAACGGCAGACAAGCATATTTTCTTTTCCAATGCACATGGAACGTTCTCCAGAATAGACCACATATTAGGTCATAAAGCAAGTCTTAACAGAATCCAAAACATCAAAATATTTCAAAGCATCTTTTCTGACCATAAAGCCGTAAAAGTAGAAGCCAATAACATAAAGCAAGTGAAAAAAAACCCAAATGCACAGAAACTGAACAACACCTTGCTGAAATACTACTGGGTTATAGAAGAAATTAAGGGTGGAATAAAGAAATTCGTAGAATCAAATGAGAATGAAAACACTTCCTACCAGGACCTGTGGGACACAGCAAAACAGTGCTCAGAGGTCAATTTATAGCAATAAATGCACACATCCAAAAGAAGAAAAGGCCAAAATCAAAGAATTATCCCTACAACTCAAAGAAATAGAAAGAAAGCAGCAAAAGAAGTCCTAGGGTACCAGTAGAAACAAAATAATAAAAATTAGAGCAGAATTAAATGAAATAGAGAAAAGAAAAACAATTGAAAGAGTTAACAAGACCAACAGCTGGTTCTATGAAAAGATCGACAAAATCGATAAACCATTGGCCAAATGGACAAAAGAAAAATAGGAGAGAAAGCAAATAACCCGAATAAGAAATGAGATCATCAATATTACAACAGACCCAACTGAAATTAAAAGAATCATAACAGAATATTATGAAAAATTGTACTCCAACAAATTTGAAAACCTAGAAGAATTGGATAAATTTCTAGAAACACACTACCTACCTAATCTAACACAAACAGATGTAGAACAGCTAAATAAACCTATAACAAAAGAAGAAATTGAAAAGATAATTAAAAATTCCCAATAAATTAAAGCCCTGGCCCTGATGACTTCACTGGAGAATTCTACCAAACTTTCAGAGAAGTGTTAACACCACTACTACTAAAGGTATTTCAGAACATACAAAAGGATGGAATACTCCCAATCTCATTCTATGAAGCCAGCATAACCGTCATAACAAATCCAGGTGAAGACACCACAAAAAAAGAGAACTACAGACCAATATTCCCCATGAACTTAGACACAAAAACCCTCAGCAAAATTCTAGCCAACAACATACTGAAAAAGTAATTCACCTTGACCAAGTAGGATTCATACTAGGTATGCTGGGATGGTTTAACATTTGAAAAACAATCAATGTAATCCATCATATAAATAAAAGACAAGAACCACATGGTCTTATGGGTTGATGCAGAAAAGGCATTTGACAAAGTCCAACATCCATTCATGATAAAGACTCTCAGCAAAATAGGAGTAGAAGGAAAATTCCTCCACATAATAAAGGACATTTATGTAAAGCCAACAGCCAACAGCACCCTAAATGGAGTGAGTCTGAAATCATTCCCCTTGAGAACGGGAACCAGACAAGGATACCCTTTATCATCACTTTTATTCAACATTGTTCTGGAGGTCCTAGCCAGAGCAATTAGTCTAGGGAAAAAAAAAAAAAAAGCATCCAAATTGGTAAGGAAGAAATAAACTATCTCTATTTGCAGATGATATGATTTTATACACGGAAAACCCTAAAGAATCCACAAGAAAACTACTGGAACTAATAGAAGATTTCAGCAAAGTATCAGGATACAAGATAAACATGCAAAAACCAGTTGGATTCCTCTATATGAGCAAAGAAAAAGTCGAAGAGGAAATCATGAAATCAATACCATTTACAATAGCCCCAAGAAGATTAAATACTTAGGAACATATCTAACCAGAGACATAAAAGACCTATACAAAGAAAACTATAAGACACTACTGCAAGAAACCGAAAGAGACCTATGTAAGTGAAAAAACATACCTTGTTCTTCAATGGGAAGACTCAAGATTGTGAAAATGTTTATTCTACTCCAAGCAATCTATAGATAAATGCAAGCCTGATCCAAACTCCAATGGCATTTTTTAATGAGATGGAGAAACAAATCACCAAGTTCATAAGGAAAGGGAAGAGGCCCTAAATAAGTAAAACAGTACTGAAAAATTAGAACAAAGTGGGAGACCTCACACTACCTGATTTTAGTGCATATTACAACACCAGGGTAGTCAAAACAGCCTGGTACTGGCACAACAGCAGGTACATAGACCAATGGAACAGAATTGAGAATTCAGACATAAATTCATCCACGTATGAGCAGCTTGTATTTAACAAAGGCCCAAAGTCCATTAAATGGAGAAAAGACAGTCTCTTTAACAAATGGTGCTGGAATAACTGGATACCCATCAGCAAAAAAATGAAACAAGACCCATACCTCTCACACCATGCAGAAAAACTAACTCAAAATGGATCAAAGACCTAAATGTAAAATCTAAAATGATAAAGATCATGGAAGAAAAAATAGGAAGAACTCTAGTAGCCCTCAAACATAGCATAAACAGTATACAAAACATTGCCAGCAATGCACAAACACTGGAAGGTAAAGTCGATAACTGGGAGCTTCTAAAAATGAAACACTTATCCTCATCCAAAGGCCTCACCAAAAGAGTAAAAAGACTACCTATAGACTGGGAAAAAAAAATTGGCTACAACAAATCCGAACAGTGTCTAAATCTTTAAAATCTACAAGATACTGCCAAACTTCAACAACAAAAAGACAAATAAACCAATTAAAAAATGGGCAAAGGGTATGAACAGAAACTTCACCAAATAAGACGTTCAGGCAGCTAACAGCTACGTTAGGAAACGCTCATGATCAATAGCCTTTAGAGAAATGCAAATCAAAACTACAATCAGATACCATCTTACCACAACGAAGCTGGCTCTAATCTAAAAAACACAAAATAATAAATGTTGGAGAGGTTGTGGAGAGACTGGAACACTTATACATTGCTGGTGGGAATGTAAAATGGCACAACCACTTAGGAAATCGATTTGGCGTTTCCTTAAAAAGATAGGAGTACCATACGATCCAGCAATCCCAGTCCTTGGAATATAGTGTAGAGAAATAAGAGCCCTACAAGAATAGATATATGCACACCCATGTTCACTGCAGCACTGTTACAATAGCAAAGAGATGGAAACAATCAAGGTGCCCACCAGTGGATAAATGGATAAACAAATTATGGTATATTCACACAATGGAATACGATGCAACAATAGAGAAAAACAATGAATCCATGAAACATCTCATAACATGTAGGAATCTGGAAGGCATTATGCTGATTGAAATTAGTCAGTCGCAGGACAAATATTGCTTGAGACCACTATTATAAGAACTCAGGAAAAGGTTTAAACACAGAAGAAAACATTCTTTGATGATTACGAGAATGGGGAAGGAGGAAGAGGGATATTCACTAATTACGGAGTAGACAAGAATCATTTTAGGTGAAGGGAAGGACAGCACACAATACAGGGGAAGTCAGCACAACTGGACTAATCCAAAAGCTAAGCAGTTTCCTGAATACAACGAAACACTTCGAGGGACAGAGTAGCAAGGGTGGGGGTCTGGGGACCATGGTTCAGGGGACATCTAGGTCAACTGACGTAACAAATCGTATTAAGAAAGTATTCCACATCCCACTTGGATGAGTGGTGTCTGGGGTCTTGAAAGTTAGCAAGCGGCCATGTAAGATGCATCAGTTGATCTCAATCCGCCTGGAGCAAAAGAGAATGAAGAACACCAAGTACTCAAGGAAATATGAGCCCAAGAGACAGAAAGTGCCACTTAAACCAGAGACTCTAACAGCCTGAGACTGGAAGAACTAGATGGTGCCCGGTTACCACCAATGACCGCACTCTAAGGGAACACAACAGAGAATCTCTGATGGAGCAGGAGAAAAGTGGAATGCAGACCTCAAATTCTAGTAAAAGAGACCAGGCTAAATGGTCTGACTGAACACTGGAAGGGCTCCAGAGGTCATGGCCCTTGGACTCTCTGTTAGCCCAAAACTAAAACCATTCCGAAGCCACTTCTGCGGACAAGGATTAGACTGGACTATAAGACATAAAATGAAACTGGTGAGGATTGTGCTTCTTAGTTCAAGTAGACACATTGTGACTGTGTGGGTAAAGCCTCTCTGGAGGCGAGATGAGAAGGCAGAGGGGGACAGGAACTGGATGAATGGACACAGGAAATACACAGGGGAGAAAGAAGGAGAGTGCTGTCACATTGTAGGGAGAGCAACTAGGATCACCTTAACCATGTCTGTATAAGTTTTTGTATGAGAAACTTACTAGAATTGTAAACTTTCACTTAAAGCACAATAAAAAGAATACTTAATATTAAAAAAAAGAATTGTTATCCATACACATTTGCTAAATATTTACTTCTGAAAAGCTTCCATATACCATAACTTCCCCATTACCCTCACTCTGTTTATGATTTTTAAAATAAGCTTAAAAATTTCAATTTAGAACAATTTTATATCTTGCTATTATGATTTCACTTAAAGTAAATTTATTGCCAATCATAGCTTTTATAACAAAATATTAATTCTTTTTCCCTTGCAAATAATTCATTTGATTGGACTATATATATATATATATACATTTTTTCTCAATGAGTCCATGTTTAAATTTCTTGTTTATAATTTCTTTTCTTATCCACTCCAAGCCTGGAAATACAATTTACAGAATGTAGTAGCAAGTTTTGATATAAGACCGTGGATTCACTTTGGAAACCCTGGTAACATAGCGGTTAAGAGCTACAGCTGCAAACCAAAAGGTTAGCAGTTCAAATCCACCAGGTACTCCTTGGAAACCCTATGGCGCAGTTCTACTCTGTCGTATAGGGTTGGTCGGAGTCAGAACCCACTCGATGGCAACGGGTTTTAGGGAACTTACTTTATGCTACATAAAAAAAGAAAATATAGCCATCAATTTACATATTATTTAGGTCAACAATTAGGTTATCAAACACTTATCATTTATTAGTCACCGTGCAGGTCATGGTGCCATGAATAGTGATGTTTATGGTCTCCAGATACCAAAAGAAAAATGAGTAGTGATGGTGAACATTTAGAAATTTATTTCATCTAATAAAAAGGAAATACTTTTTTTCTGATTTTTGATGCTCTACCCACTTTTTTTTTTTTTTTACCCACTGTCATCTGATGCCTACAGCCACGTTTTCTTAGCATTAGAAATATTTGTTTGTTTTTCTGTGAAAGTAATTTACAAGTGAGAACAACTTTCGTGAGGAAAGGGGTCATGTGCACCCTCTGAGGGAGGCTGAGGAATATACTCAGCATTGCATAATCCAGTATATTGGCTGATGCCTTATTGTTTTCCTTGGCAATTTTATTGCATACTCCCAGAAATAAAACAAATTAAGAGAACAGTTTATTGTGATACACTCAGTGATTATTTTTGAAAGCTGGAAGGATATATTTATTTTTACCTTTCAAATATTTTTGATATGAAAATAAAATGGCAGAAATCTTAATGAAAAGTATAATTTCTGAGATTATTCTATAAAATATGAGAAGAACAAAAGAATTTATTTTGTATTCTCCTATGTAATTTCCATCTATCCTATATCAGTATTTTTGAAGATTGGGTTACTTCAGAGTCTATGTCTTATTTTGTTAGAAAAAAATTTTAAAAACTACCAAATTATTTTAACATTGGTCTTTACCACTTATACACAAATCTAATTCCCCTTCAACACTGAAATTTTACCCTCTGTGTGCTTAGCTACATTCCCAAATTTCTCACTGGAATGACAAGATTTTGTTAATTTTAGATGAGTGGAATCACAAACATGAATTTTTGTCTAGAATGTGGGCAATTAGTTATAATATTCTAGTTTATGCTGTAGTATAACACCAGTGATTAAAAAAAAATCTCTATCATAAAACCACAATAGTGGATTTCTGGATCACGCTGCATGTTATCTTGGGATTTGTCCTCCCTCAGGGACACAGGCTGATGGTGCTTCCCTCATTGTGAAGCAACAGCAATTTCTGGAAGATGGAAAGAACGTGGAATTTCACTCGCTGGCTCTAAATTCTTGCCATGGGTTACGCATGTCACTTGCACTAATGTTTCACAGTCCACACCTAACTTCAGAGAAAAGGGAAGTGCAATCTAAACTTGAGCCAGGAAGGATGAAGATCAGATGATTAACCAACATTCCTAATCAAGTAGTTCACCCTTCTGGGTCCCAACTCCTCTCCAAAGGAGACAACCAAATGTCCCGTTCAGTCATGGAATAAGCTCAAAGCCCAGGATCTCTTGGTGATAAGCAGTCACCAATAAGGTCCATCTTTTATCTGATGACCTGTGAATTATCTAAATTTCCCAGTTATCCAAATATCCAGCATGTCTTAGTTGGACAGGGACAGGATAACGGAAATAAACACTGGTATTAGGAAAGAAAGAATGAGATATCCACAGGAATCGTGGGTCCCCAGAAGTTCTGAAATTCCATTAGGCAGACATTTAAAGGCCCACTATATTTCTGATGAGGAATAGTCACTGATAAGGCCACTTTTCTGCCTCCTTGGAGTAGTTTTCACATTCATTTTTTTGATAGCATAGCCCCTGGATCTTCTCTCTGAGATATGCTTTTTAAAAGATTCATATTGCCTTATCTGCCATGATGCAAAACCCCAAAAAACCCACTGCTGTTGAGTCGATTCTGCCTCATAGCGACCCTATAGGACAGAGTACAACTGCCCCATAGAGTTTCCAAGGAGCGCCTGGTGGACTCGAACTGCCAACCTTTTGGTTAACAGCCATAGCACTTAACCACTACGCCACCAGGGTTTCCTATCTGCCATGATAATTGTGGAATATACTCTTATGGTTGCTAAAGAGTTTTTTCAACTAACTTTCTGCCCATGGTGTTTGGAGTCTGTGATAAAGAGACTATCATTTGACAAGTATTTACTGCCTTCTGCTGATCACATGAGGAGCACACTTCTTCACTCCATCACGCGTTAACCTAGTGATTTGATAAACTTTGCTCAATAGCATGTGGCTGAAAGTGTCTGTATACCATTTCCAAGCCTAGAGTTTCAGTGATATTATATTTTCATATTTCTCTATTGTTTCTTCCATCATCATGAGAAGAAAATGTCTCCAGTAGGTTGTCTCTTTCAAAAACTTTTTTCTAAGCCTAATTTCCTCATCTAAAAATCAGTTATCAGGAGAGAGATCACTAGCTATTTCAAAAGAGAGAACAGAATTCAGATAAGTACTTCAATAGGAGATGAAGGAATCAAGGAACCAAACAAGGGAAGCTGAATCAACTTAGAGACTCCCATCAGTATGTTGCTTCCAACACCCAGAAAACTGTCAAACAGCAGGACAAGATGGCTTCCAGGACCCCATGGGTGGGGCCCTCATGCAGAACCCAGAACCAAGGTGAGGACCAGCAGACAATATTTGAAACCATGAAAAGAGTGGCTATTTATTCAAAGTGAAATCATGGCGAGCCATGGTTACTTCCAGGAACTATAGTTGAAGTGGGGAAAGAGAGAAGGAGAAATTTGCTGACTTCTGTCCTATAGCCTTTCTAATCTTCTGACAGTCTTACATTGTGATTTCCTACAAGAAATATGCTGGCAAAGGATCTTGGGAAATGTAGTTCTCCTTGGTATAGAGTCAAATAAAGTCAGTGAAAGTATCTGAAAACCAAGGAGCATTACGAAACATGCTGGCGAATACGAAAAAATAAAAACCAATCATGTTGAGTCAATTACAACTCATAGCAACCCTATAGGGCGAAGCAGAACTGCCTTGTAGGGTTTTCAAGGAGCAGCTGGTGGATTTGAACTGCCAACCTTTCGATAAGTGTCAGCTTTTAACCACTGCACCACCAGGACTCCAAGCTAATAATCCAAAAAATAGAGCCTGTCTTATATGGTGTGTGTGAGCATCTTCATATCTAGAGATTTTTTTCTTTAAAATCTGCTTTGTTTAATATTTTATAGCTAAACCATCTTTCCTTTTAATTAATATTTGTCTTATGTATCTTTTTGACCTTTTAAATTTCATATATTCTTTGTCTTTATATTTAAATATGCCTCCTTAAAATTTCACTCAAGTAAAATTTTGCTGAAGATAATTAAAAAATGGCTGCAGCAGTACATCAACAGGAAACTGCCAGAAATTCAAGCCGATTCAGAAAAGGATGTGGAAACTAATGGGCCGCAACTACCACAGCCTCCACCAGACTGAGTCCAGCATAACTAGATGGTGCCCAGCTACCACCAACGACTGCTCTGACAAGGATCACAATAGAGGAGGGTCCAGGACAGAACTGGAGAAAAATGCAGAACAAAACTATAACTTACAAAAAAAGACCATACTTACTGGTCTGACAGAGACTGGAGAAACCTCGAGAGTATGGCCCCTAAGTGTCCTTTTAAATCAGTACTGAAGTCACTCCGAAGGTTCACCCTTCAGCCAAAATTTAGACAGATCCGTAAAACAAATCAAGACTAAATGGGCACACCAACCCAGGGGCAAGGATGAGAAGGCTGGAGGGAACAGGAAAGCTGATAATGGGGAACCCAAGGTTGACAAGGGTAGAATGTTGACATGGTGTAGGGTTGGCAACCAATGTCACAAAACAGTATGTGTATTTATTGCCTAATGAGATATTAATTTGCTCTGTAAACCTTCATCTAAAGCATAATCAAAAAAAAAAGAGAAAAATCAAAATATCTACCTGATAACATTTGGGAATTACTGTTATTTCCATCATTGCTATCACATAATAACAATTATAACATGTGCATTGTTAATTATAATTACAACATTTATTGTGCACTGTCAGGAACAGTACCAAGTACTTTTCATACATTGCTCATTCCATGCCCGTATTAACCCCATGAAGTAGGTGCTATTATCACATCCAGAGTCCTGTGGATAGTAATGGGTAGGAATGTAAACCTAGGTTGAAATTCTTAACCACTGTTACATTAACTTCAGTTCTACTTCTGGCCACGGTGGTTCTGTTTTTATATATTAATTGATTAAATGTATTGAGGAAGACTGAGACTATAAACCTAGAGAGATAAATTTGAATATGTAAGTATATAGCCAGTGGAAGGATTTCAAAGGATAATGGAATCAGGGTATTATAATGAAGAAAGATCTGGATCATTGGGATGGCAGACCAAAGAGTAAGAAACACTAACTCTTCAGATGAACTATGTGAGCACTACCCAACTGGCACAATGGTAAGTTCCACCACTTGTCTTGTCAAAGAAGATATGACATAATGAAGCCATATACAGCTGTATTTCTGTATGACTTGATTCTGATCCATTGGGCAGACAACCATGTATAATGACTCTGATCTACAAGAAATATGTGCTCTGTGTGCTAGGCTTTGGGTACACAGATATATGTTCCCTTTCTTTTCTTTTTTAAAAATAAGTTGTGGTTAAATAAATATTAAAATAGAAAAATCCTGATTTGAAAGAAAAAAAATAAAGAAAATGACATGGAAGGAGGGATATAATTGCTGATGTCCAGTGGATCTTGGCTAAAAGCTGAGAATACCAGAAAGATGTTTATTGTTGTTGTTATTAGGTGCAGTGGAGTCGCTTCCGACTCATAGCGATCCTATGTACCACAGAAAGAAACACTGTCCGGCCCCGTGCCATACTTACACTCGTTGTTATGCTTGAGCCCGTTGTTGCAGACACTGTGTCAATCCATCTCATTGAGGGTCTTCCTCTTTTAAAAGCTGACCCTGTACTTTACCAGGCATGATGTCCTTCTCCAGGGACTGATCTCTTCTGACAACATGGCCAAAGTATGTTAGATGCAGTATCACCATCCTGGCTTCTAAGGAGCATTCTGGCTGTACTACTTCCAAGACAGATTTGTTTGTTCTTTTGGTATATTAAATATTCTTTGCCAACACCACAATTCAAAAGCATCTATTCTTCTTCAGTCTTCCTTATTCATTGTCCATCTTTCACATGCATATGAGGCAATTGAAAATACCACTAATGCTTGGAACCTGAAATATACGAAGTATGAATCTAGGAAAATTGGAAATCTTCAAAAACGAAATGGAACACATAAGCATCGATATCCTAGGCATTAGTGAGCTGAAATGGACTGGTATTGGCCATTTTGAATTGGACAACACATAGCCTACTACGCCAGAAATGACAACTTGAAGAGGAATGGTGTTACATTTATCGTCAAAAAGAACAATTCGAGGTCTATCCTGAAGTACAGTGCTGTCAGTGATAGGATAATATCCATAGGCCTATAAGGAAGACCAGTTAATATGACTATCATTCAAATTTACGCAGCAACCACTGAGAACAAAGTTGAAGAAATTGAAGATTTTTTTCAGCTTCTGTAGTCTGAAATTGATTGAACGTGCAATCAGGATGCATTGGTAATTACTGGTGATTAGAATGTGAAAGTTGGAAACAAAGAAGAACAATTGGTAGTCGGAAAATATGGCCTTGGTGATAGAAACAATGCCGGAGATTGAATGATAGAGTTTTGCGAGACCAATGACTTGTTCATTGCAAATACCTTTTTTTCACCAACATAAACGGCAACTATGCACATGGCCCTCGCCAGATGGAATACACAGAAGTCAAAACGACTACATCTACGGAAAGAGACAAAGGAAAAGCTCAATATCATCAGTCAGAACAAGGCCAGGGGCTGACTGTGGAACAGAAAGATCTTTCTGTGTTAATTATTGACTATTCAAAGGCATTTGACTGAGTAGATCATAACAAATTTTGGATAACATTGCAAAGAGTGGGAATTCCAGGACACTTAATTTTGCTCATGCGGATTCTCTACATAGACCAAGAGGCAGTAACTGGAACACAACAATGGGACACTGCTTAGTTTGAAATCAGAAAAGATGTGCATCAGGATTGTATCCTTTCACCATACTTATTCAATTTGTATGCTGAGCAAATGATCTGAGATGGACTATATGAAGAAGGCAGCATCAGGATTAGAGAAAAACTCATTAACAACCTGCAATATGCAGAACACACAGCCTTGCCTGTTGAAAGTAAAGAGGACTTGAAGCACTTGCTGATGAAGATCAAAGACGTCAGCCTTCAGTATGAATTACACCTCAAAATAAAGAAAACAAAAATCCTCAAAACTGAACCAGTAACCAACATCGTGATAAATGGAGAAAATACTGACGTTGTCAAGGATTTAATTTTACTTTGATCTACAATTAACTCCAGTGGAAGCAGCGGTCAAAAAATCAAAGGATGTATTGCAGTTGGCAAATTGGCTGCAAAAGCCCTCTTTAAAGTGTTAAAAAGCAAAAATGTCGCTTTGAGGACTAAGGTGCACCTGACCCAAGCCATTGTATTTTCAGTTGCCTTTTGCCACTTCTGCATGTGAAAGATGGACAACGAGTAAGGAAGACCAAAGAAGAATCGATGCCTTAGAATCACGGTGTTGGTGGAAAATATTGAATATAAAATGGACTGTCAAAAGAATGGTCAAATTTGTCTTGGAAGAAGTACAGCAAGAATGCTCCTTAGAAGCGAGGATGGCGAGATTTCGTCCCATGTAATTTGGACATATTATAAGGAGGAACCAGTCCCTGGAGAAGGACATCATGCTTGGTGAAGTAGAGGGTCAGCAAAAATGAGGGATTAACACAGTGGCCGCAATAATGGGCTCAAACATAGAAATGATAGTTAGGTTGGGGCAAAATGGGGCAGTGTTTCATTATGATGCACATAGGGTCGCTCTGAGTAGGAACCCACATGAAGGAACCTAACAACAACAATTAAAATACGAAAAGGTTTTCTCCAGTCTAGATTCTTTGCTCGGAATATTTAGTCTATTTACATTTGCTGAAAAACTTATGTTTTTCAGCTTATTAGTTTTTTCATTTTAAATTAAAAAAAAAACTTTATATTATTCAATGTAGTGATTTTTAGTTACTTATCTTCTCTGTGTCCCCCCTTCATCTCATTCCTGTCTTCTTTGGATTGATTATTTTTTTGCATTTCACGATTTCTTTGTGTCATTTAAGACAATATGCACTTTACTTCTTTATGTTTAGTGATAATCTAGGACAATGTACCATACACTTAATTAATCAAAAACTAATTTTATTACAACTTCATCTACTCAAACAATAAAAGGTATTATATATTTTAACTCATATCTTCACAGCTATTGCTGTCTAACAAAACACCACAAAACTTGGCAGTTTAAAACAATAAGTTATTATCTCCCCAGGATTCTGGGTTGAGTGGGTTGGTTCTCTGCTAGAATGTCCATTTTGAAGTTGCAATCAGATACTGGCTGGAGTCATCTGAAAACCTATTGGGCTGGATGTCCAAGAATACTTCTTCACTCCCATGTCTAGTGCCGCAATGCTGCTCCATGGGACCTCTCTCTCCAGCAGACAATTATGGGCTTTTTATGTGACCTACAAGTTCTTGACCGAGTTCTCAGCCACTCTACTTGGTGCCACTCACTGAGAAAGAATTTTCTGCAGATTTCCTGGACCTACTTGAGGAGCTGGGAGGTTAATTTCTAGCTAACTCAGACAGAATTGTGTTGTCCCTTACATTCCCTGGTTTATTCAGAGTTCTTCTGAATCCTCACCTTTAGGGGCCTTGTAGTTTATCTCCTGTTGTCCATGAAACACAGAGCCATGAAAGTTGATACAGCATTGTTTTTTTATTTCCTTTGACTAATATTCTGGTAAAGAAGCTACTTCCTTCTGCCTTATTTTTCTAATTACTGTTTTTATTTGTGTATGTGTGTGTCTGTGGTATATATATGCAGTTCTTTAATGCATGAAAGAAAAACTTAGATCCACATGCCTATAATCTGTTTCCAAGTCTATCTATCTATTCAACTAGCTCTGTGTGTTGGTTATGACAGCTCATCTGCCATGTTTCCAGGCACTGAAGTCTCTGTCATGTTATTTTCACATTACTAACTTAAATTAATCTTGATAATACATATATTTTTAATTTTAGGAATGCTGTTTTTATAGACAGAATAGCTGTATATCAGAGAAGCTAACTTACCCAAGGTACATGTTCTTAGTTGACTGATCCCAGACGGCAACCCCTGGCCCTCTCACAGAAAAATCTAAGTGGTTTTCCTCAACCACATTGTTTTTGATTTTTCACTTCTAGAACATCTTAAAACTTTAATCAAAGCCGAAGTGGTAAGACTTCTCTGTAATGTAAAATAATTCTAAACAGATAAAAATATTATTTTCAGAACATTGGTTCCAGATTATATGAAGTAGGGAAAGAGAATTATAACCCCTTTTATTCAAATGTAGTTCATATCTTTATTATGGGTTTTAGGTAACACATATATTCACCTGAGCACTATTCCAGTGTGTGTATATGTGTGTATGTGTGTGTGTGTGTGTATCCACAAAGCACAGCAGTTTAAAACAATTATTTATTTTGCAAATGAATTTGCAATTTCAGCAGGTTTCATCAGGGACAGCTCATCTCTACTCCACGCTTCATCAGTGGAAGTGGCTCAACTGGGAGGTGAAAGATACACTTGCATGATGTGCCACCAAGGACTGAAAAAAATGGCTTTGAATTTGGCAGGGCTCTCAGCTGGGGATGTGCACTAGAAGTCTTGGTTTCTCTCTTTGTCACAGCATGGGGATTATATAATTGCACCAACACAATTACTCTTAAGACATTTCTTAAAATAGGGAATGGGGTAGCATACAGTCACTTGCAACTCTAAAATTCTGGTAGAAATTGTTGCCAGCTCCTTAACTAAGATTCAGTGTGATTCTCTGGGAATTATTCTACATGATTTTTGCCTCTGCTTTCTGAGTCACCCTTGCTCTACCATGAGAAAACTGAGTAGTCACCTCAATCAGCTTACTCCTTAGACCAAACTAGTGATATTTCTGTCAGAAAAACATGCTTGCAAACATTGTGAGTTTTCCATGAATCTTACTGGAATTTACTCCATTAGACAA
The DNA here is from genome assembly GCF_030014295.1 of Loxodonta africana. Lineage (NCBI taxonomy): Eukaryota > Metazoa > Chordata > Mammalia > Proboscidea > Elephantidae > Loxodonta > Loxodonta africana. Next base: position 592,167 of record NW_026975144.1, on the reverse strand, counting down.
AACCCACAACTACCAACCTTGGGTTTCCTGTGACTCTGCTGCACTACAGTGCCCTGAAACATTTTAGTAGTCCTATATATTTTTAACTAAAGAGAATCTACAAGACTCTCAAGATTTATAGAAGGTCTTTTGTCTCTTTGGATGTTTATTTAAGGTTTTTTTTTTTTTGTACAGTGTCTTAAATCGTCCTGAAGCCTTAATAAATGGTTTTAGAGTCACAACTTGTGTTGGATCTTTGGCCTGAGGCCCTTTCTTAATTTGAGACTTCTTTGCTGAAAGAAAGTTTTATTTTTGAATCCACTGTGTACTGACTCCTTTGTACACAATATATTTTTTTCTTCAGCTCATCTCTCTACTCTTACGTTTTAACATAGGTCATGAAAAGCCAATTAGCATTTTTATATTCTGTCTGGAAGTTTCTTTAACAAATCTTCCCACAGCAACATTTTGCAAATATTTCTTGATGTCTTCTTACGTATTTTATGTTTGATGGTCACATTGGGTCCTTATTTCATTTGAATTTATTTTATCTTCATTATGTGATTTAGGATCTACATTTAGTTTTCAAAAGGTATTATCCCCATCGAAATTAATGATTTCCATTATTTATCAAAAAATACAAATTATACACTTATCATATGCTATTTAGAAACTCAGTCACTCATATTTATTGCCAGAGCCCTAATTTCAAAGCAAAAACACCATTGCAAATTATAACAGGAGGACAAATATAATTTTTAATTAGTTTACCATATATAAAAACAATCATATAGGAACAATGGAGCCAGATTGGCAAAGTAAGAGCAAAATAACTTGATAACACAAAAAGAAGAATTTAAATGGGATGAACAAAATAGCAAAACAATATTTTAGAAATGTAACCTGTATCCAGTTTGGTTGCTGCCCTTTTGGCAAATTATGCTCAGCATTGATATCACATAAAATGTCTCTCCAGCCACCTCCTCAAGGCACCCTTGACTTCTTTATTTCTCACACTGTATATAAGGGGGTTCAAGACAGGTGTGAAGATGGTATAAAACACTGAGACCACCTTATCATGGTCCTCTGAATCGTTAGATTTGGACCTCATGTAGATGAACATGATGGTGCCATAGAAGAGTCCCACAACCACCAGGTGAGAGAAGCAGGTCTTAAAGGCTTTTTTCCCAGCTCCGGCTGACCGCATGCAGAGCACTGCAGCCAGGATAAGGCTGTATGAGGCCAAAATGAGAGACAAAGGGATCAAGAGCATCAGAATGCAGCAGACATACATGAAAAACTCAAAAATCGTGGTGTCAGCACAGGCAAGGCATACTAGTGATGGTGCTTCACAGAAAAAGTGATTGATTTCCCGTGAGTGACAGTAAGGGAAGCTCAAAGTGGCACCAGCCTGCATCAGCCCATCGATCCCTCCCAGGAGCCAGGAACCTGACGTCACGAGTAAACAGAGCTTCTGACTCATGAGAATGGGGTAGCGCAGTGGGTGACATATGGCCACATAGCGGTCATAAGACATGGCCGTTAAGAGGAAGCATTCACTCCCTCCCAGAGTGAGAAGCAGGAAGATCTGGACTCCACAGCCAGTGGGAGAGATAGACCTAGTGTCCATCAGGTAGTTGGCTGCCATTTTGGGAACGATGGTGGAGACCAGCATCATCTCCATGAAAGAAAGCTGGCTAAGCAGGAAGTACATGGGCATGTGGAGTTGAGGGTCCACATGAATGAGAATGATCATAACGGTGTTGCCCGTCAGTGAGGTGATGAAGATCATAAGCACCATGGCAAACAGGAATAGGTGGATCTGTGTGTGGTTAAAGGCCCTAGAAGAATGAAGTTTATTCCTGTGGTGCCGTTTGCATTGACCATGGCTCTACTGGTGCCTGAAAGATGTAAAATGATGCAGAAATAAGATTTGTTTAAAAGGAAAAAAAAAAAAAAATTTTTTTTTTTTTTAAAGGAAGCTTGTACATATCTTTATGAAAACTTGATCAAATGACTTGGGAAATCTCAGACTTGGAGGGCTAATTGCTACTTTAATCTTTCACTTACCAACAAGATTTTTGCCATAGCATGTAGTATCCATCTCTGCTGTTACTGTACATTATTTTTTATTCACACAAAATTAGATAACATACATGTACAGTAGTACAACTTACACCTCTATTGTTTTTTAATAATTTGTCAGTATGCCACACGTAATTTACTCATGGTGTTAAGAAATATTACTTATGCAATCCGAGTTCTTTACACTTTGGGTATTTCTATATTGAAGGAAATTCAGATTTATGCACTTTAGTAGGTATTGAGGTGATATGCCTATAGTTATTACTTTTGCATGTGTTTTAGATATTTGCTTAATGGATTCTCACATGATTTTCTTCAATATCAAGACAAATAAATTACAACTGATAAAACTAAGTTTGATGGGGAAAAAACAAAAGCAAAAATTCTCTATTCCACACTTACATGCAGCCTGTGCTCTAAACACACTAGGCTTTCAGCCACCACAGATACTACTGTACCCATCGCCATATCATTTATATTATCATGACTTGCTTTCCTGATCATGGTGCCTACATCTCATTAAGTTTAGAACCCCCTCAACATTTAAACTTTTATGTATTATGTTCTCAAACAATGCTGCTGATTTTAATTTAATATATAATATATCCATTCTAAGGGAGCCCTGGTGGCACAGTGGTTAAGCTTTCGGCAGCTAACCAAAAGGTTGGCAGTTCAAACTCACCACCACTCCTTGGAAACTCAATGAGGCAGGTCTACTCTGTCCTATAGGGTCAGAATTGACTTGACAGCACAGGTGTTTGGGTTTTATCCATTCAAAAAAGTTAATAATTTCATAAATGAACATAATTTGTATTGCATGCAATTTTCACATAAATTTGGACATTAATAATCTTATACTTCTAAAAGTAGAAGACAAAAACTAATCCATTGATTATGACTTATCCAAATGATATTCTCATATAATGAACCTGAGGGCCAACATCTCCCACAGGTAAAATATACAGGTACTCATTCACTTTCAGAATAGCTCCTCTTTTCACTAGAACCTATAACTTCCGTTTCTTTTACGTCTGAGTATTTTTGGTGGTAGGAATGGATGCACATGTAAATGGATTCACCTATTATACTTACGTAGGTGGTGTCTTTTGCTCACAAATTCAAATTGTCAGAGAGAGCTGTGAATTCAGGATTACCAACAGTATTATGTTTGGACTTCATTCATAATCTGTGGTGTAGTAAATCCTTTTTTAGTTTTTCTGTAATTTATTTGGAAAACATTGCAAATTTTGTGAATGGTCTATGATCTTCACACCTTTAATACATATTAAAATTTCTTGATTCTTAGTATATACCAACATTGACTTTCATATCAATAAAATATGTGGATGTTCCATTTTTCAAAATTGATATAAATATGCTATAATAGTGAGCATATCATTCTTTTATGCTTTGTTCCCTCAAATATATATATTTTGAGTGAAATATATATTCAGTTTAATATATTTTTAACTACTGCCAAATTTTATTACATCATATATATGCAATTTATATATATAAATATAGATGTATATATATATAATGTTTATTTGAGAATACTTAGCTTCTTTCCAATCTTTTGTTAATATAACCCATATCCTTGTGCATGTGGCAATATTTTCTCAAGTAAATATTTCACTAGAATATTTTGGGTTTAAGATAATTGCATCTCCACCTTTTACACTCCAGTCAACTGTCAATTTGTGTGATAATTCCTCCACATATTTTACTGTTAGATGCGATAATTAACAGCAATCATGTAAGTGTGAAAATAAATTTAAATTGCATGTCACTTAAGTTACATGGCAGAAACTCTTTTAATCTATTCATCGACCTCTTGGATTTCTTCTGCAAACTGTGAATAGCTCTAATTCATGGTTTCTAGATTGTTTGGCTTTTTCTTAATAATTTAAAGAATTTCCCATGTATTTTGTAATTTATATATTTAATTTATATATCTTTATAACTTGTTATTTATATGCATTGTGAATATCTTCTCCAGTTGATTTTATACATTTGACATTTTTGTTATTTTGGACTGAAGTTTTGCATTTTATATTACATATATTTGGGATACTTATATGATATTAATAATTTAATATTAATGTTCTGCATTTCATTAATAGGCTACCATTTTAAACAATTTCAATGTTATTTGGATCAAACAACTTGTTATTGGTATATAAGTTGTTTGAATCTATGATCATTGTTGATTTAATATTACATTGTACTGTCTTTGCATGCATGAATATTAAACATATTAAACTCACAAAATGTATTGCTATAGTTCATCTTTTAATTTGTAGTCTCTGATTTTTTTTTTTAAACGAAAGAGGGATAATCAGTGTTCTTAAAGGCCACTAAAACATAGGTGTAAAGTAGTCTGTGTCTGTAGATTTTTTTTTTTTAAATAATGTATTCACTTTCCTATTAGTTTCAGGTAAGCTGTGTTTTCCTATTACTTTTTAAATTCATATGACTTTCTATTTTTAAGGAAACATTTTCCTTTTCTAATCTATTTTCTTTGTTAGCGTTTCTCACTGCATTGGGTGGATGGACAGGTCTGTGTCTCTGGCTGCCGCTGAACTGGAGGTCATGACATGCAAAGTTCATTCGCTTAAGCCGGCCCTGGGTCAGGGCACACTGGGTATAGACATACGAGTTACGAGTTGCTTAAATAACATGAAGACTAGGAGTCAGAGCTCTAAAGACCTGTCCATATTTTGTTCACAAATACGTGTTATATTTGGGGAAGGTCACTTACTTTCCTATGAGCCGCTCTATTTGTTTCTAGACTGGGAAAATTCACAGACTTTGGTAGACAGGTGTACTGGAGCACTGGTTTCAATTGTTTCCATCTGGCTCATTCTCTGCTTTGGCGATTTGATAACCACCTGCTAAGGCCCTGAGCTTAAGGGCAGCTTTCCAATGTTTCTCAGATGCCAAGATTCAATGAATATGATTTTGAAAGTCTTCTGTAGATTTAAATTTAAGATGAAATTATTTTAAATTAACTGTATTTGAAAATATTATCATATCAGGCATTCTATTCGCTGGACAAACAGTTCATATAATGTGAAATATATGTATATTTCACATTTAATCAGTATAAATTACGAAGTTCAGAAAAGTTACATGACTAATCTAATAATAAACATTTAAACTGGTAGCTGTATTCATCTGAAGGTTGTCTGAACATAGAAGTACATATTTAATGGCCAGGTTTCTGGAGTTTGAATACCTATGCCACTGTTTAGTAGTTGGGTAAATTTGAGCAATATGCTTAAACCTCAGTTTCATTATGTGCAAAATGAGATGACATAATAGTATCTACTATAGGATTATTTGATAACTACAAAATAAAATGTGTATAAGTACATTGGAGAATGCATGCACAAGAAGATAGCTCTATAAAGTTATTGATTATTATCATTATTATATTGTTATTGGCCATACATAGATGTTTCCTACCAAAATATTTTGAAAGTAAAATTAGTATTTTCCAATAACTCACATGTAATGTAATGTTACTTATTTCATACCAAAGAACAAAAATATCATTACATATCAGTCTTCATTTTTCAGCATAAGTGACATGTTTTCTGTGTTCCTTGAGATTTTTCTGTCTGCCCTCTGTCTGTCTACCTTCTATGAATTTATTTTGAACATAGAGGAAACACTCATGACCATGGTAAATTTAATTATTCCAAGGCTATTAGGTTACTTGATTATTAATTTTACAATGTGTTCTCATGCCTTTAATATTCAATGTGTTATAAGAATTGTAATAGATACCATGAAACTTGCCACAAATTCAATAATGTCTCAAAATTCAATCAAAATTTTTTAAAATAGCAGGTAAAAAGAGAAAATATTATCCGTATTTCACATCAAAAAGGCAGTTGTTCCCAAGTGAATTCAATTCTGTGTAATTCCACACTACCAAAGTACAAGAGGGTATGTAGGTCAGATAAACTTCTAGCTGTCTATAATATTTCTGTACGATTTAAAAGAGGATAAAAACGTATTCCCATTTATTTTCTAGTTGTATAAAGTGGGTAATTGCAGAGAGCTCAGAGTACTTTTAGATCCATTGTCACATTTTTCTGTCTACCTCAATGTGGTGTTCCCAGAATTAGCAAAGCTTCCCCTTTCTCAAAGGTACACTCTATGTTACATACCCACCTGTCCAATATTCTGGCCTGGCACTAGTATGTTCATTTCTTCAATTCAATCCAAAACAATTCCAAGCCAAAATGACTCTTACTTCACATCTGCATGATATAGATGGAGTAACTCAGACATAACAAGGATTTTTATAACTGTAGCAAACAATGTCCCAAGTCCTATGTTAACCCTGGATGTGCATTTCCTCATGGAATGTCACAACAATTAAATGAGGTAAACTGTCACTGTTTCAGATTTGCAGATGAAGGACTGGAGGGTTAGATTCATTTATTTTTCCCTGGTCTCAAAAGTAGGAAGCATGGGTCCAAAATCCTGGTCATGAAAGTAAACTTCCCACAGTTATTTTGGGCTTGCCAGCCAGTTTTTTGTTCCAATTATTATCTTAATAATGACAAAACTTTTTGAATAAAACAGACAACATAAATAAAGAAAAAAAAACTTTTTGAATAAAACAAACAGCATAAATGAAGAATGGACCCTCAAACACATCGTTGTTGTTAGATGCCATTAAGTCACCTAACACACTGCTACCCCGGGCAAAATGCTGCCCAGTCCTGCGCCATTCCCATAATCGGTTGTTGATCGGACTATTGCCATCCATCGGGTTCACTTTGGCTGACTTTTCAGAAGTAGATCGCTAGCCTTTTCTTCCTAGTGCATCTCAGTCTGGAAAATCTGCTGGAGCTCACTGGAGCAACTGTGAGTTCTGTGAAGTTAGGCACCTCTCTTATAAACTGTGTGTCTCAGGTTAGTGTATTTAAAATGGGTAACTGTCTTCCTTTGTAAAAATGAAAAAAGATAGTGCATGTAGAATGTTTAATTAAATTATTTATATTTAGTATGTTATCAAACATAAATTTTATCTCTACACAAACTTTTTCCCAAAGAGAAATTCATGAATAGAGAATTTAATAGAATCAGATACATGCATCCATTTACCTTAGAGTCAGAGTGTTAACTAAGACTCAACTTTCCTAAAAGCTTAGTACAGATTGTCCCCGACTTAAGACATATTTGAGTTACAACAAACTGCCCTATGACTATCCTTTTTTTTATCTTTGTACATCTTATTATTAGTAATATGTACTACATATAACGTTGTAGCACGTAATTTGTTGATATCATTCTCTTGCCAATCCCAAAGACAAATAAAGATTGGATTTATAAAGATACTGTTAATAGGAGACAAAAATAATGAATATTTTTTAAAAAATTAGATATTCTACTTATATCAGAGCTGACTTATGACAGAGTCTTCAGAATGGAACCCTGTCTTACACTGGGAAATACCTGTAATATTATTTTCATAATTACAATTTGATAAAGATACATAAGTACAATATAATCATGAAAGGATGTTTTTTCTCACTGGAAATTAATACATAGTTTAAACGAAATTTTTATAATTTCTATGCATTCAAACATTATACACTCAATGTCTCTTTATGATATTCATTACCAGTAGGAATGCAATGAAGATTAATCTCAGGGTAAAAGTGAAAAGTCCTTTATTAGTCAATTTGGCAATATGGAGTGAGAGCCAGAGAGCTAGTCTTGTCCCTTGAAGCATTGCCATACCTTGTGGATATCGTTCTAAAATATGACTAAAAAAGAAGGGCTGGGAGGAGACCCTGTAAACACAAAGGGCTTATTTTGCAAGGTTTTCCACAATGTGCATCCTGAACTATTGTAGAACTAATAAATTTCCCATGGAACACAATATAACAGCTGGAACAATCTTAGATATCATGCTAATCGTATAAACAATATTTTTCAAATTGTAAAAAATGTATATGGAAGAATATAAAAGGAATAGTTATGATGTTATCAAGTGCAATCCAGGTGCTTTAATTTCTGTGCTTTCCAAATAGTATGATTGTGATATAGTTTTTAAAATTACAGAAATTAAGTGGGCCACAGTGAAAGCATTAGCGCATACCATCCCCGGTTGTAAGCACTCAGTCTAGGAGTCGTAGCACTAACCTGCATCAGAGGAGCCACCGTGCAGGAGGTGTGGAATACTCTAAGCCTCTGGTTCCCAGATCACCGTTCGGATCCCCACCACTGCCTCTGTTGCCGGTATAAAATACAAGGCACCTGGCTAAAGCCTTAGGGATTCCTGAGCTTCAGGCTGCAGAAATGCTCGTGGGAAAGCATTCGGAAGAATACAGATGACCACATGCTCTCCTCATTTATCACCTCCATACAGGATTATTTTAAAATTTCAGGATATTTGATTTCTGAAGATAATGACCTGTTTTATCAACATGCTAAAGTCAGGATGTGACTATTTTGAATATGATGCTTGCCTTATAATATTATTAGTATTAAATGAGATACGATGCATAAAGCACTTAACTCATACCTAGAAAATATACTTAGTCCACAATCCTGTTAACCTAAACTTTCACAATAACTAATGTGTCAAGAAAGAGCTGGTAATGATGTGGGGAATAGAGTGGACTTCTAGACATGTCTTACCCAACAAAAGGCCATGACCGAATTGAACTTTTCCAGTCTTGAAACTTTCTAGTTATATATTTTGGGCCTGTTATATAACCTCTCTGAGCGTCAGTTTAATCATCTGTAAAAGGGGCATAATAATGCCTCTTCCATAGGATTATTTTTAGGGGCTACTGTATAGAATAAGGAGCCCTGGTAGTGCAGTCGTTAAGAGCTCAGCTGCTAACCAAAACAGCAGCAGTTCAAATTCACCAGAAGCTCCTTGGAAACTCCATGGGGCAGTTCTACTCTGTCCTATTGGGTCGCTATGAGTTGGAATAGACTTGATGACAATGGGTTTGGTTTTGGTTTCAGGTATGGAATAAATATAAAGCACCAGATCTATCAAATAAGTATAATTTCATGATCTCCTTTCTTCTCTGCTTTAGCTGAATATGTTGACTTATGAACTGACGTACAGTAATGAGAGTTTTTTTTTTAATGTCTTTATCTTGCAACAGAAAACAGTAAAAATCAGTTGCCATTGAGTTACGTCTGACCCATGGCAACCCTGTGTGTGTCAGAGTGGAACTGTGCTCTGTAGAGTTTTTAATGGGTGATTTTTCAGAAGTAGATCACCAGGTCTTTCTTCCAAGGTGCCTTTGGGTGGACTTGAACCTCCGTCTTTTCAGTTAGCATCTGAACATGTTAACTGTACCACCCAGGGGCTCTGCTCCAGGAGATTATACAGTATAACTGTTAGCACCACTCAGGAGCTCCAATATGGGAGGTTATAAGATGCTGTGCTACATAATCAAGATATAATAAGCATTAACTGATTGATTTGTTACAGCTCTGCTTATGAACTGGTTAAGGGTTAAGAAAATGGGCTGAATTATTGCCGTGCAATGAATCACTTTTATATGGCTTTTCTAGCCCTGGTCTTGTAATTTCACAAAATGATTGTCTGGGCCAAAATTTTGCAAGGTATTAGTAGATTTACTACAAAACTAGTGGATTGAAAATTCACTTAATGGGATTGTGTCCTTTGTGGTCCAGCTAGGAGATTGGTTGTTGTTCCTGTTCTGTTAGGCTTATATAAGGGCCAAATCCACAGAGGTTCTGGGGCCCCTCACTACCATCAAAAAGAGCGTAGAGTGGAGTGCATCCTTTGGACCCAGGGTCCCTGCATTGAGAACTCCCTATATTAAGAAGAGAGAGTTGTAACAGTGAAGACAGGGATGGTGGGCTTGCTGGTCCATAGAGAGAGAACTGAGTGTCTTTGTGCAGGGTTGTACCTCCTACTAAAGTACTGCAACACTTGTACCTGCGGGACAGAGACCTGAGTGTGGCTGGTGTAATTTGCTTCCTTCCCCCTTTGGGCATCGTGGTGGGAACAATACATTCCCTCATGCAGGGTAGGCCTTGGTATCACGGCAGCAAGACAGAGAACCACTCTGGCCTGGGTAGCATGGTAGGAGGCAGCAGCATAGGTCAAGAAGGGCCCAGTGGCAGAGGCTCAGGAGATCCTGTGCAGGGGTCTTTCCATTAGTGAAGCAAGGCCCAGTGAGGCCCAGGGGCAGAGCAGAAGCCTCGGAAGCCATGCAGGTGTCCCGGGTAACATGGTGGCAGCCAGAGGCAGTGGTGACATGAAGACAACATTTGACCAGAAACACAATGTGCCAGTACAGTGATATTAGAAAGAATATGAGTAGTTTGGAGAAGAATAAGCAGATCTGCTTTGAGAATTTGTTTTACTGTTTACTGTTTGCTTTCTAGGAATAATAATAGTGGCTTTCACTTTGCCAATATTGTGTAAATGTCTTGATCACAGATGGCCGTAGCACTCATGGAATGGTTGATGCCAGTGGTTGTACATGCCTCATTCCTAGTTGTCTGGTGGTTTGAGGCACATCCTGTTTGCATGTGCAATGTGGTTAGATAGACAAACCACACAATTATATAATTATACTAGGATTGTCAAACCAATCTATGAAGGGATATTTGAATTTTATTTTCAAACATGCATATACCTATGGATATAGTCAATAATATGAGAAAAAAGAAAGTGAAAGTAGAAATATAAGTCAAATTCTGGTAACCCGGAATAAATTAATTAAAAGAGAAAATAATAATATTAAAATCAATAACAAAAATCAGGATAGTTAATATTTATTGAGTTATTAATTTCTGACAAAACAATAATAGTAGGAGACTTCAACACACCACTTTTGGTGAAGGACAGGACATCCAGAAAGAAGCTCAATAAAGATACGGAAGACCTAAATGCCACAATCAACCAACTTGACCTCATAGACATATACAGAACACTCCGCCCGACAGCAGCCAAGTATACTTTCTTTTCTAGTGCACATGGACATTCTCTAGAAGACCACATATTACGGCATAAAGTAAGCCTTAGCAGAATCCAAAACATTCAAATATTACAAAGCATCTTCTCTGACTATAAGGGCATGAAGGTGGAAATCAATAACAGGAAAAGCAGGGAAAAGAAATTAGACACTTGGAAACTGAACAAAACAAAAGACTGGATTATAGAAGCCATTAAGGATGGAACAAAGAAATTCCAATGAGAATGAAAACACTTCCTGTAAAAACGCTGGGATACAGTGAAAGAAATGCTCAGAAGTCAATTTATATCAATAAATGCACACATCCAAAACAAAGAAGGGGCCAAAATCAAAGAATTATCCCCACAACTTGAACAAATAGAAAGAGAGCAACAAAAGAAACTCACAGGCACCAGAAAAAAAAAAAATACTAAAAATTAGAGCTGAACTAAAAGAAATAGAAAACAATGAAAAGAATTAACAAGACCAAAAGCTGTTTTTTTTGAAAAAACTAACAAAATTGATAAACCACTAGCCAAACTGACAAAAGAAAAACAGGAGAGGAACCAAATAACCTGAATAAGAAATGAGATGGGCAATATTACAACAGACCCAACTAAAATTAAAAGAATCATATCAGATTTCTGTGAAAAATTGTACTCTGACAAATGTGAAAACCTAGAAGAAATGGGTGAATTCCTAGAAACACACTGCCTACTTAAACTAACACAAAAAGAGGTAGAACAGCTAAATAGACCCATAACAAAAGAAGAGATAGAAAAGGCAATCAAACCCCCCCCCCACCCCAAAAAAGCCCTGGTCCGGACAGCTTCACTGCAGAGTTCTACCAAACTTTCAGAGAAGAGTTAACACCACTACTACTAAAGGTACTTCAGAGCATAGAAAGGACAGAATACTACCAAACTCATTCTATGAAGCCACCATATCCCTCATACCAAAACCACGTAAAGACACCACAAGAAAAGAAAATTATAGACCTATATCCCTCAGGAACTTAGATACAAAAATCCTCAACAAAATTCTCGCCAATAGAATTCAACAACATATCAAAAAAATAATTCACCATGACCAAGTGGGATTCATACCAGGTATGCAGGGATAGTTCAACATTAGAAAAACAATTAATGTAATCCATGACATAAATAAAACAAAAGACAAGAATCACATGATTTTATCAATTGATGCAGAAAAGGCATTTGACAAAGTCCAACACCTATTCATGATAAAAACTTGAGCAAAACAGGAATAGAAGGAAAATTTCTCAACATAATAAAGGGCATTTATATAAAGCCAACAGCAAACATCACCCTAAATGGAGAGAGCCTGAAAGCATTCCCACTGAGACTGGGAACCAGACAAGGATGCCCTTTATCACCGCTCTTACTCAACATTGTGTTGGAGGTCCTAGCCAGAGAAATTAGGCCAGATAAAGAAATAAAGGGCATCTAGATTGGCAAGGAAGAAGTAAAAGTATCTCCATTTGCAGGTGACATGATCTTATACACAGAAAACCCTAAGGAATCCTTCAGAAAACTACTGAAACTAATAGAAGAGTTCAGCAGAGTATCAGGATATGAGATAAGCATACAAAAATCAGTTGGATTCCTCTACACGAACAAAAAGAACATTCAAGAGGAAGTCACCAAATCAATGCCATTTACCGTAGCCCCCAAGAAGATAAAATAATTAGGAATAAATCTTACCAAAGATGTAAAAGACTTATACAAAAAAACTGCAAAACACTTCTGCAAGAAACCAAAAGAGACTTACATAAGTGGAAAAACATACCTTGCTCATCGATAGGAAGACTTAACATTATAAAAATGTCTATTCTGCCAAAAGGGATCTATACATTTAATGCAATTCCGGTCCAAATCCCAACGGCATTCTTGATGAGATGGAGAAACAAATCACCAACTTCATATGGAAGGGAAAGAAGCCCCAGATAAATAAGGTATTACTGAAAAATAAAAACAAAGTGGGAGGCCTTACTTTCCCTGATTTTAGAACCTACTATACCACCACAGTAGTCAAAACAGCCTGGTACTGGGACAACAACAGATACATGGACCAATGGAACAGAATTGAGAATCCAGATATAAATCCATCCACATATGAGCAGTTGATTTTTGACAAAGGCCCCAAAACAGTTAAATGGGGGGAGAAGACAGTTTTTTTTAACAAATAGTGCTGGCATAACTGGATATCCATCCGCAAAAAAGGGAAACAAGACCCATACCTCACTCCATGCAAAAAAATGAGCTCAAAATGTATCAAACACCTAAATATAAAATCTAAAAAAAAGGTAAAGGTCATGGAAGAAAAAATAGGGACACTGTTCGGAGCCCTAATACATGGCATAAATAGTATAGAAAACATTATTAAAAATACAAAACAAAAACTAGATAACTGGGAGCTCCTAAAAATCAAAAACCTATGCTCATCCAAAGACTTCACCAAAAGAGTAAAAAGACTACTTACAGAATGGGAAAAAGTTTTCAACTATGACATTTCCAATCAGCGCCTGATCTCTAAAATCTACATGATACTGCAAAAACTCAACTACAAAAAGACAAATAACCCAATTTAAAAATGGGCAAAAGATATGAATAGACACATCACTAAAGAAGACATTCAGGTAGCTAACAGATACATGAGGAAATGTTCACGATTATCAGCCATTAAAGAAATGCAGACCGAAACTACAATGAGACTTCATCTCATTCCAACAAGGCTGGCGTTAATCCAAAAAACACAAAATAGTAAATGTTGGAGAGGCTGTGGAGAGATTGGAACACTTATACACTGCTGGTGGGAATGTAAAATGGTACAGGCACTTTGGAAATCAATTTGGGTCTTCCTTAAAAATCTAGAAATAGAACTACCATAGGATCCAGCAATCCCATTCCTTGGAATATATCCTAGAAGAATAAGAGCCTTTACACAAACAGGTATATGCACACCCATGTTTATGCAGCACTGTTTACAATAGCAAAAAGATGGAAGCAACCAAGGCGCCCTAAGAACTTGAGAAATAGTTTAAACTGAGAAGAAAACATTCTTTTGTCATTACCAGAGGGGGGAGCGAGGGAGGGCAGGAAAGGGGTTTAGATAGTAATAGGAACTATTTTAGGTGAAGGGAAAGACAGCACACAATACAGGGGAGGTCAGCACAATTGGACTAAACCAAAAGCAAAGAAGTTTCCTGAATAAACTGAATACTTCAAAGGCCAGCGTAGCAGGGGCAGGGGTCTGGGGACCATGGTTTCAGGCGACATCTAAGTCAATTGGTACAATAAAATCTATTAAGAAAACATTCTGTATCCCACTTCGAAGAGTGGCATCTGGGGTCTTAAACGCTAGCAAGCAGCCATCTAAGATGCATCAATTGGTCTCAACCCACCTGGATCAAAGGAGAATGAAGAACACCAAGGACACAAGGTGATTATGAGCCCAAAAGACAGAAAGGGCCACATGAACCAGTGACTACATCATCCTGAGACCAGAAGAACTAGATGGTGCTTGGCTACCACCGATGACTGCCCTGACGGGGAATACAACAGAGAACCCCTGAGGGAGCAGGAGAGCAGTGGGATGCAGACCCCAAATTCTCATAGAGAGACCAGACTTCATGGTCTGACTGAGATTAGAAGGACCCTGGTGGTCATGGCCCCCAGACCTTCTGTTGGCCCAGGACAGGAACCTTTCCTGAAACCAACTCTTCAGACATGGATTGGACTGGAAAATAGGTTGGAGAGGGATGCTGGTGAGGAGTGAGCTTCTTGGATCAGGTGGACACTTAAGACTATGTTGGCATCTCCTGCCTGGATGGGAAATGAGAGGGTGGAGGGGATTAGAAGCTGGTGAAATGGACACAAAAAGAGAGAGTGTAGGGAGAGAGCGGGCTGTCTCATTAGGGGGATAACAATTGGGAGTATGTAGCAAGGTGTATATAAGTTTTTGTGTGAGAGACTGATTTGATTTGTAAACTTTCACTTAAAGCACAATAAAAATTATAAAAAATATATTTATTGAGAAATTACTGAGTGAGCTATATCGTTCCTAACAGTCTATTTGCATGATTTCATCGAAGCAGATTCATGAAGATAATGTTATTTTTAGCTCCCACTGACTTTTGATGAAACTGGATCTTAGTAAAGTTAAGTTACTGCCCAAGGTTAAAACCTTAAAAAGATTAGACTAGGAAAATGGTCTGGTGGTCTATCTCCAATAATTAGCCAATGTAAAACTTACGGATCACAACAGAACATTGTCTGACTCACTTCCTTTGGACAAACCATTAGGAGGGATCAATCTAATGCAGGACCTCATGCTTGGGGAAATACCGGACCAGAGAGGGTAAGGGAGACCTTTGTTGAGGCAGACTGGCACCATAGCCACTATAGTCATTGCAAATTTGTACTTGTTTAATTAATTATTTTAATACATTTTTTACTGCAGTAGAGATATTTTTAATTTTATTGAAGTTTGTAAACAGATACAGTTAAACAAAAAGTCATAGTAGTACAGTGAGATGAATTAACTCAAAGGGAAGAGAACTGAGTACAAATATCCTAGAAGAGGAAGTAGAATATTTTTTGACATCTGGGAGCTGACCTGGCACTATCAATTAGGTTTTTGTATTGCCAGGAGCTGGCCTTGATGTCTGCCTGTTGAACAGACATGGTTTTACAAAATATCAATACGGAAGATAGGAAAAAGATTCTCTAAAGGTGTCTTTGTCTCAATCCCTGGAATCTGTGAATATGTTAAGTTACATGGCAAAGGAGAATTAAGATTGTACATGGAATTAAAATTGTTAATCAGCTGACCTTAAAAAAGAGTATCCTCTGATTATAATGACATAAAATTAGAAATCAATAACAGAAACAGCAAGGAAAAAAAATCAAATACGTGGAAACAGAACAACACCTTGCTTAAAAACTACTGGATTATAGAAGAAATCAAGGATGGAAAAAATAAATTCATAGAATTAAATGAAGAATGAAAACATGTCTTACCAGAACCTTTGGAAAACAGCAAAAGCAATGCTTAGAGGTCAATTTACAACAATAAATGCACACATTCAAAAAGAAGAAAGTGCCAAAATCAAAACATTAACCCTACAACTTGAACAAATAGAGAGAAACAAAAGTAGCCCTCAGGCACCAGAAGAAAGGAAATAATAAAGGTTAGAGCAGAAATGAATGAGATAGAGAATAGGAAAACAATTGAAAGAGTAGACAATACTAAAAGACGGTTTTTTGAAAAGATCAACAGAATCAATAAACCATTGGTCAAATTGACAAAAGAAAAAACAGGAGAGGAAGCGAATAACCTAAATAAGAAATGGAATGGGTGATATCACAACAGACCCAATGGAAATAAAAAGGATCATAACAGAATACTATGAAAAATTGTACTCTAACAAATTTGAAAATCTAGAAGAAATGGACAAATTTCTAGGAACACACTACTTACCTAAACTAACACAAATTGAGGTAGAAAAATTAAATAAACCCACAACAAAAGAAGAGATTGAAGAGATAATTAAAAAAATAAAAACCACCACCAACAAAACAGCCCTGGCCCAGACGGCTTCACTGGAGAATTCTACCAAACTTTCAGGGAAGAGTTAACACCATTACTACCAAAGGCATTTCAGGCATAGAAAAGGATGAAATACTCGCAAACTCATTCTATGAAGCCAGCATAACCATGATAGAAAAGTCAGGTAAAGATCCACAAAAAAAAGAAAATTACAGACCAATATCCCTCATGAATATAGACCCAAAAATCCTCAACAAAATTCTAGCCAATAGAATTCAACAACATATCAAAAAATAATTCACCATGACCACGTGGGATTCATACCAGGTATGCAGGGATGGTTCAACATTAGAAAAACAATAATGTAATCCATCACATAAATAAAACAAAAGACAAGAACCACATGATCTTATCAACTGATGCAGAAAAGGTATTTTAAAAAGTCCAAAACCCATTCTTGATAAAAACTCTCAGCGAAATAGGAATAGAAGGAAAATTCCTGGACATAATAAAGGCCATTTATACAAAGCCAACAACCAGCATCATCCTAAATGAAGAGTCTTAAAGCATTCCCCTTGAGAAGGGGAACCAGACATGGATGCTCTTTGTCACCACTCATATTCAACATTGTACTGGAGGCCCTAGCCAGATCAATAAGGCAAGAAAAAGAAATAAAGTGCATTCAAATTGGTAACGAAGAAGTAAAAGTATCCCTATTTGCAGATGATATGGTTTTATACATGGAAAACCCCCCAAAATCCACAAGAAAACTACTACAACTAAAATAGAAGATTTTGCAAAATATCAGGATATAAGATAAACATACATAAGTCAGTCAGATTCCTCTGCACCAAAAGAGAGAACTTCCAAGAGGAAATCACCAAATCAATACCATTATAATAGCCCCCAAGAAGATAAAGTATTTAGGAATAAATTTAAACAGAGATGTAAAAAACCTACACAAAGAAAACTACAAGACACTATTACAAGAAATCAAAAGAGACCTAAATAAGTGGAAAAACATACCATGCTGACAGACAGGAAGACTCAACGTTATGAAAATGTCAGTTCTTCCCAAAGTGATCTACAGATACAATGCAATCTCAATCCAAATTCCAATGACAACTTTTAGCATGTTGGAGAAACAAATCACAAACTTCATATGGAAAAGGAAGAAGCCCCAAATAAGTAAAGAATTACTGAAGAAGAACAAAGTGGGAGGCCTCACACTACCTGATGTTAGAACCTGTTATACCACCATGATAGTCAAAACAGCCTGGTACTGGTACAACAGACACATAGACCAATATAACAAAATTGAGAACCCAGACGTAAATCCATGCACCTATGAGCAGCTGATAGTTGACAAAGGCCCAAAGTCCATTAAATGGGGGAAAAGACAGTCTTTTTAACAAGTGGTGCTGGCGTAACTGGATATCTGTCTGCAAAAAAATGAAACAGGACCCATACCTCACATCATGCACAGAAACTAACTCAAAATGATCAAAGACCTAAATATAAAACCTAAAATGATAAAGATCACGGAAGAAAAAATAGGGACAATGCTAGGAGGCCTGATACACGACATAAACAGAATACAAACCATAACCAACAATGCAGAAACATCAGAAACTAGATAACTGGGGTCTGCTAAAAGTCAGTTATGCTCATGAAAAGAGTAAAAACAGAACCTACGGACTGGGAAGAAATTTTTAACTATGACATATCTGGAAAGGGTCTAATCATTAAAATCTACAAAGTACAGCAACACCTCAACTACAAAAAGACAAATAAAAAAAATTAAAAATGGGCAAAGCATATGAACAGACACTGCACCAAAAAAGATATTCAGGTGGCTAATGTACACATGAGGAAATGCTCATGATCATTAGCCACCAGAGAAATGCAAATTAAAACAACAAAGAGATGTCTTATCACCCCAATAACACTGGCGCTAATCCAAAAAAAGGACACCCTGGTGGTGTAGTGGTTAAATGCTGCTAACCAAAAGGTCGGCAGTTGGAATCCACCAGGCGCTCCTTGGAAACTCCACAAGGCAGTTCTACTCTGTCCTATAGGGTCTCTATGAGTCAGAAATGACTCAATGGCGATGGGTTTGGTCAATCCATAAACCACAAAATAAAAATGTTGGAGAGGTTGTGGAGAGATTGGACTCTCATGCACTGCTGGTGAGAATGTAAAATGATACAATCACTTTGGAAAACAATCTGGTGCTTCCTTAAAAAGCTAGAAGTAGAAATACCATAAGATCCAGCAATCCCACTCATAGGAATATACCCAAGAGAAGTAAGAGCAGTCACAGGAATAGACATATGCATACCATGTTCACGGGAGCACCATTCACAACAGCACAAAGATGTAAACAACCTAAATGCTCACCAACAGACGAATGGGAAACAAATTATGGTACAGACACACAGTGCGGCCTACTGACGGAGCCCGGTTCTACTCCGACACCCAGCGGGTCACTGTGAGTTGCGTTTGATTCTACTGCAACTGGTGGTGTTTTTGTTTTATATGAAGATAAGCTGTAGCTATGTTGTTGATGTCTTGCGCTGAATGTTGTTGTTGAGAGCAGTTGCTATTTTGTTGGCTTCTACTCAAAGTAACCTAATATATAAGAGAAAGAAATTTTCCCTGGTCCCGTGCCATCCTAATGATTGTTGGTATGTTTGAGTCCATTGTTGTGGTTATTGGGTCAATCCATCTTTTTGAGGGTTTTCCTTTATTTTTGTGATCTTCTACTTCACCTAACAGGACTTCTTTTCCTAGTGATCGGTCTTTCCAGATAATGTGTCCAAAGTAAGTAAGATGAAGTCTTGCCATCCTCATTCCTAAGGAACATTTCACTGTTTTATTGTAAGACTGATTTTTTTGTTCTTTTGTTAATCCATGGTACATTCAATATTCTTCACCAACACCACACTTCCACGCATCAGTACTTCTCCTGCCTTCTTTTTTCATTGTCCAGTTTTCACATTCACAGAGGCGAACAAAAAGACCACAGTGTTGAATAGAAGTAGGGAAAAGAGATATCCTTGCCGTGTTCCTGATTTTATGGCAAAATCTTTCAGTCTTTCACCATTGAGTATAATGTTAATTGTTGGTTTTTCACAACTGTCCTTTATCATTTTAAGGAAGTGTACTGAGGTGAAGGAAATTCAGAGCTATATGACAGTATTGCACAACAAGCTATTTAATGGGGCCAACACACTGAAAGTCACATGCAAAGGGGTGGTCCCTGTAGCAGAAGGTCTTCCAGAGGCTAGAGTCACAGGTAGCATCAGAAGGAGAAGAGAGCAAGAAAGCTCCCAGGGGTGAGAAGCGATATCCTCCTGCAGCCAGGTAATAAGTCTCTGGGTCAGAGAGCTCTAAAAGCAGCAGCATCTTAGGGTCTTTATAACTACAGGAATTTATCTTTTTTTTTTTTTTTTTTTTTTTAGGACTAGCAGAAGTTGAGTCCAGTTTTGCAGGGTATGTAAAACAGGCAGGTCCTAAGTGGCTAAAAATCTGCTTATTTGGGCTATTTTTAAATCAGTTGGACATGTACAAGTTTGAGTTTCATGCCAGTTTTTTTTTTTTTTCCATATAATACGCCTCGGCTTACTTGAAGAAGTAAATAACTTGGGGCTAATACACAGAGGCCATTTTTGACTCTCACACAATAGGAAGTTCGCTTTTATTCCTGATTTTTGAGTGTTTTTTTGTTAAACGCTTTTTTCTGCATCAGTTGATAGATCATCCCCCTCTCCCTACGTTCTATTAATGTGTTGCATTACACTGATTGACTTTTATATATGCTGCACTTGTGGGACAAAGCACACAGGGTTATGGCATATGGTCCTTTTAATATGCTGCTGGATTGGAGTTTTACTATTTTGTTGAGGATTTCCATAGATATTTCTATGCAATATTTTTTTCTGATGGCTTTGTCTGGCTAAATATCAGGATGCTGATAGCATCATGGATTGAGTTACAAATTATTCCTTCCTTTTAGTTTTTGGAAAAGTTTGAGAAAGATTGATGTTAATTTCTATTTGATGCCTTCTTTATAATTTCTTTGTCATTATTGATATTCTCTATTCATTGAGACATTCTCCTGTTTTCCTTTAGGTCTTTGACCACGTTTAACACAGTAGATTTAAACGATTTGCCTAGCAATTCTATGTCATTGGTTCTTCAGGGACTGCTTTCACCGATTTTTTTTTTTTCCTGTGAATTGGTTGTACTTCCTGTTTCTTGGCATGCCTAGTATTTTTACCAAACACTGGGCTTTGTGAATTTTATGTGTTAACTCTGAAAAGCAGATTCTCCAGCCTACCTAGTGCTTGCTGTTATTGTTGAGGGCTGCGGTCATCTGTTTAGTGACATTTCCAAACTATTTATTTGTTTGTATGTATTTATTATTTTGCATAGACTGTTTTCTTTGCCATGTGTGGTCACTGAAGTCTATCTTCAGTTATTTTAGTGGTCAAGCAGTGATCTGATAGAGACCTTTTCTGGAGTCAAAAAGAGAAGAAAAAGAAAACTAAAAACCCTTTCCTGGTCATTGAAGATTGACTCTGAATTAGGTACTCTTTCAATGCTTAGCCAGGCCACCTACAACTGGGCCTTAGTCTACACCTCCGTTTGTGCAGAGCCCAAAGATCTGCCAGAGGCTCAAACCTAGGGTCCTCTCAGGTCTTGTCTGAGCATGCATTCAACCTGGGTATGTACATTGGATCTCTGATCCTTCAGTACATTCAGTATCTCTACAGTTTATTCTCCCATGCATCTGCCTCGTCAGCCTCTTCTTTTCCAGGCTATCAGGTTTGTCTGCTTCTTTCCCTGTTCTCCATTCCTTACCTAAGCTGGTTATGGCATTATATGTCTTTAAGGCTTTTCACAGACAGACACCACCTGGTAGCCACTCATGTCTGAGAGGAGTAAAGCCAAGGCCTATCTCAGAGCAAGTATCTCTGGAACTACCAGATTGGTCAAAATAAACAACAACAACATTTTTAGAAAAAAGATCTGTCTTGTCCACACCCTGGCACCAGCAAGCCACACCAGGAATGTGGGCTGCTGTCTTCATGGCAGCTGCCAAGTGGAGAATGGGGGATAGTAGGTGAATAAACAAAAATGCCACAATTTTTCATCAAAATTCAACAGCATCTTTTCTCATGAAGCACTTAATGTTTATTCTGTCAGGTTTTTTTCCCACTTATTCATTGCTTCAGGGAAACCCTGGTGGCCTAGTGGTTAAGTGCTATGGCTGCTAACCAAAGGGTCGGCAGTTCGAAGCCTCCAGGCGCTCCTTAGAAACTCTATGGGGCAGTTCTACTCTGTTCTATAGGGTCGCTATGAGTGGGAGTCGACTCGATGGCATTGGGTTTGGTTTTTGGTTTTTTTCATTGCTTCAGTGGAGGGAACGAATCCTATACCTTCTTAACACACTGTTTTCTGTAACATCCCCTCTCCTGATGTTTTTAAGTGGCCTTTCTCTTATTTCAGAAATACTGGTGGCATAGTGGTTAAGTGCTATGGCTGCTAACCAAGAGGTCAGCAGTTCGAATCCACCAGACGCTCCTCGGAAACTCTATAGTGCAGCTCTACTCTGTCCTATAGGGTCGCTATGAGTCGCAATCGACTTGATGGGAGTGGGTTTGGTTTTCTGGTTTTCTCTTATTTCAGTATTTGCTTGGTTGTTGTAAATATTTTAAAACTTTCTAAATTTCAAAAAAAGTTGATTTTAACACTTTTTGCTTTGTCGTTGTTTCTGTGCAGGAACAGGCCCTCCACAGAAGCTATCTGAGGCTATCAACTTGGTCATTTTCACTGACATTATCCACATCTCATTTTTTAAAAATATACACGGATATACAATTGATCCAACAACTTTCACTGAAATGTGTATCCTTTTATCACTCCCCATACAAGCACCTGACATATGTGACTCATCATTGTACACATATGTGTGCATCTGAATTATGTATTCTCTTCCATTGGTCTATAATTATATCAATACAAATTTTTAATATCACATAGAATGATGCATCTCATTTTATTATTTTTAAAATTCCCTTTGAGCTATTACTGTTTTTTGCATCATTTTATATAAATTCTATAGCCAACTTGTAAATTAAACACACACACATGCACACACTGATGGGATTCTAATGGGGATTATACTGAATTTATGTAATAATTGAAATGATTTATTTTTTCATTGTTCAGGATAATTCATGGATAATGCACTTAAATATAATGGTTTCATTACAAGTAAGTATGGGTAGCAGCTAGGGGGAGGCATGAGGAATCTTCTCAAGTGCTAATAATATGTTACTACTTTCATATAGGTTTGTTCAATTTGCGATAATCTATCTGATTAGTTGTGAATGTACTGTATATGGATTTCTTTATTCTGTATAACTTACACAAATCATCCTTCAAATTGCTATTTACTTAAAAAAAGTTTGTTAGCTATAGCTATTGAAGTTTAGGTATCGTGTTTAGTCAGGTTTAGGCTCTACTGGAACTCAAAAGCATGAAAATGGTCAAAAATACTACAAAAATTAATTACGATAATAAAAGATCAAGGATGTATAAAACTCTAAGGCCAAGATCAAGAAGCTGGGGTGGAGATTACCTGAAACTTGAAGCTAGCAACTGGACATACAACCATATACTTCACTGACTGATGTGGTCTGCAGATGTGAACTTTCATGCAATCTGTGTGAAAAATATTTAAATATGTTAAAATTCATTAAATTTGAATGTACATTTATTAAAACATGGATTTATTATTTTTGTTTTTGATAGTAAGTATAAATTAGAATTTCAAACTTTATGTAAAACACAAATGGTTTACACACTTAAGTAATTTCACCACCAATTCCATTCGTAGATATATACAAAATACAAACTCTTGTTTATGGGAAACAGGAGACAAATGCAACAATGTTTATAAGTGCATTGTATATAATAGTAGACAACTAGAAATAAAACAAGCATCTGTCAGCAACAACACCAACAACAAAAAATGGATAAATGTGTAGTATAGTCTTAAAATAGAATGCCATTCAGTAATAAAATAGAATGGCTGTCATTTCATTCAACCTGGAGCGTTAGTAATGTCAACCAAAAAAACAATTTTCAAAAAGATTATCTACAACTTAAGGCCCCTTTATTAAGTTCTACAGCATCTAAAAATATTTTCTAATACCCTATGAATTCTATATTATAATTATAGCAAGAGAATTAAAAAACCAAAAATTCAGAATGATGGTGGAGGTATAGGAGGATATGAGGAGTCCCTGGATGGTGCGAACAGTTAACATAAAAAAAAAAAAAAAATAGTCACTGCTAAATGAAACCTTGGTGGTTCGAGTCTACCCAGAGGTATAGGAGGATATGAAGAGTCCCTGGATGGTGCGAACAGTTAACATAGTCACTGCTAACTGAAAGCTTGGTGGTTCGAGTCTACCCAGAGGCACCTCAGGAGAACGGATTGGTGATCCACATTAGAAAAATAAGCCGTTGAAAACCCTACCAAGAACAGTTCTACTCTGACACACATGGGGTCGCCAAGAGTTGGAGGAGCACTAAAGATAAATTTACTATTTTAGTTGTTGGGTTGGGTGGTGAACTTACAGGTATACATTATATTATAAACAAACTGACTGAAGTAAGGCATTCATAGACCAATAAACACATTTTGTCTTGAACCAGAAATGAGTGTTCCTAAAGGCCATTACATATAATTATTATTAAAATTATTGACAATGGATCCAAAAAAATCTTGTCAGTGAATCTCTAAAATATTTCACAGAAATATACGCTTTCTTCCAATACCATTGTTCATGCACTGATGGCACACTGGTTGTATTTTGCTCTCATGGTTTATATTCCACTTTATATTTAGCAGCAAGTAGTTTAGCAACCCACTGCATTATTTATTATCAACACTCAGACTCTAAGAAGTTTTCATATATTACTGATTGGAAAATAAATGATTAAATCCACTTTGGATAACGCTAAAAAATTTTTTTTTTTTTATTAGAGCTAAACATGTGCCTAATTTATGACTAAGCAATTTCAATTTAGGTATATGTACAAGAGAATTGAGTTCACGTGTTCTCAAAAAACACTTGTACAGGAAGCTTTATGGTAGTTTTATTCATTATAGTCAAACATTTCTGACATCAGAATGGAAATAATTATTCTAAGCCATATGATGGAATTCAGCTTTGTAATAAAAATGATGGAGACACTCAAAAATATGGTTGAACCTTTTAAACATGTTTAGGAAAAGAAGCCAGACATCAAAGAGAACTTATTTTCTGATTTAAAAGTTTCGACTCAATGGTGATGAGAAATAAGAGCTTCTATTTAATGGCGATAGAAGTCAGAATAATGATTGTAATTGTGGGCCTAAGGCATTAACATGAAAGTAGCATAAGAGATGACGAATGATGAAATGCTCCACCTGTGGTTTCCCTCAAGCTGTAACGATGACAGTTCCACACTTCCAGTTGTTAATTTCAAGTTTTAGCCCAATTCTGAAAGCTTCTTATTTCATAGAATTTCACATTCCATGTGTCCACAAAACTCAAATGTCTGCTTTCTCCCAGTCTCCTGAATCTGCCCAGTCTTTGCCTCTCCACTAATATCACCTTGGTCCAAGGTAATATCTTGTCACAGCTGGACTACTGCAATGGCTTTCTCCTGCCCACATCAGTTCTCTACCACAACTCTGCAATGGTAGCCCATTGTTTTAGGTTCAAAGCCACAATCCTCACATTGATCTAATTCACACTGTAAGACCCGGCCCCAAAACATATACCTATTTCATGTGTCTCACCAATTTACTCCTTGATCTTTTGTGACTACGCTGGGTATGTCCCCACCTCAGGGAGTTCTCACTTGTTCTTTGCTCTTCCCAGAACATTTATCCACAAATATCCACTTGTCTCTCTCCCTCGACTCCTTTTAGTTTTTGACAAAAGTCATATTCTTGATTCTCCCTTCTCTGACTATTTGACTTAACATTGCAAATATCCTCTGTTTTCCTGATTCCAATTTTCCACTTAGTTCTTCTTCATGGTGATTAATACTTTTTGGTATACTCTGAAATTTACCCAAACCCAGTGCTGTCGAGTTGATTCCGACTCATATAAGGTCGCTTTACCAGTTAATTTTATATACTGTCTTTCTCCCCACGATAAAATGTAAACTTCATGAGAGCAGAGACTTATGTCAGCTTTTTCTTGTTTAATCCCATTTCCCCAGTGCCTATAACAGTGTCACATACAGAGTTAAAGCATTAAAGCCCTTGTTCAATGAATGAATAAATAAATAAATAAATAAGTGGATGTATGCATTTTGCTCTATATTATAGTTTGGTCATCATATGTATTTTCCTGACATTATGTATTATATGGTAAATTATATTTCATGTGCATTTTATTTCAGAATATTAAAAAGGTACTAAAAATTTGTTATGACATGGGAGCATTGTGTTGACAGGGATTAAATCTATTGCTTTAGAAGATAAAGTTGAAAATGGCAACCATTCTCTTGCTTTTACACAGCAAATCCACCCAGTTCCAATAACAAAGCTTTAGTTATTTCTGAGAAGTGTAGAAACCAAGGCATTGTTACATTTATTTATTTTGTAAACATTTCTTTGAGCTTACATCTCTCTAGACAGTAGGCTAATCAAATCATGTTGTTCAGTCTCAAACTATAAAGGGTTCCTGAAGTCATATTTTCTGTACAAATGTCTATTTTCCCAGCACTCTTCTCATGGCCCCCATGACCTCCTTATTCCTCAGACTGCAGATAAATGGGTTCAGAAGAGGTGTAACGATACTGTAAAACACCGCCACCACTTTATCTTCCTCAGGGTAATGCAAGGAATGTGGCCTTGTATAGGTGGAGAGAGTAGCCCCATAGAATAGGCTTGCCACAATCAGATGAGAGGAACACGTGGAGATGGCTTTTGTCTGCCCTTTACCTGAGCTCATCTGGTACACCACAATAAGCACCCGGGCATAGGAAGCCAGAATGGCCATGAATGGTAGTAACAGAATGACAAGGCCACTAAAGAGAGTCCTGACACACCAAAGGCATTAGAGATGGAACTTCACAGAAAAAGTGGTTAATGATCCGAGATGTACAGAATGGAAGTTGAAATACATGCAATGTATGTATTAAAGCATTGATAGAACTACTGGCCCATGCACATGTGACCATGGACAAACAGATCGTCTTGCTCATGAGCACAGGATAATGTAAAGGGTGACAGATCGCTACATATCTATCATAAGACATGAAACCAAGAAGAAGAGCTTCAGTTCCACCAAGGGTCAAAACCACAAAGGTTTGAATCTTACAGTCTAAAGAAGTAATAGTCTTATCATTTGACAGGAAGTTTGCTGCCATCTTGGGTACCGTGGTGGAGATGTACATCATGTCAATGAAGGAGAGCTGACTGAGGAGGAAGTACATGGGAGTGTGGAGCGGAGTGTCCAGCCGGATGAGGTGGATCAGTATGATATTTCCCATCAAAGTCACTGAGAAGAGGCCCGCAATGGTAACAAAGAGGATGGTGTTCATTTGGCCATATTGGAAAAAGCCAAGAAGTATAAATTCTGCTCCAAAAGTTTGATTTTCTGTCTTCATGGCTTAGATAAAAATAAAGCAGACAATATCTGAAAATTCAATGTAAACAACATTGAATGTCCTTCAGAAGAAAACAAAATGATCATTAAATGCAGTAGAATTTCCTTGAATCACTTTAGGTGACTATTTCTCCCTGTTTCTATACACTGAGTCTGTGTCTGTTGAGCAATGGCCAATTTGGAAAAAAAAAAAAAAAAAATTATCATTTTTTTTTTTATTTCTTACAGAATAAAAATATTATCTGGAAATAAACATTTAGATGATTTGCCAACATGAGTCTTTTCTCCTCTTTTAAATATCTTCAAGATGAGAGATTGGAGATGTGCTTACTTGGTATGAGAAAAAAAATCTTTCACTCCATTCATTTAAATAATTAAACATGACAGTGATGTTCAAATATGGTATAATATTCTTACAAAAAGAATTTCTTTCTCCATTTTGAAATTATATTGGCTATAGGTTGTAATAAATGTTATATTACCATTTGTATGTCAGGAATACTACAACTCTTATAAAAGAATTGGCGGTTATTTTTAAAATATCTGTAATTGTATGTGGAAATTTGTTGCCCAGGCAAAAAACAAATATGCAAGACCTTTAAGAAAGGCTGGAGAAAGAAACACTAAAATGTTATGTTAGCAATTATTAATCTAAGTTTAACTCAAGGAACATGTCAAGAATAGCATTTTGAATTTGACTTGGTCCTTTTATATTAATAGGGGAAATTTACATTTAAACTGCACTTGGATCAAATGTCAGTTAGTAAAATGTTATTACTTGCTCCTCAGTTGAGATATGGAGTCAAAAGGTATTGATGCCCCATTAAAATTTGAAAGTTTTAGATAATTGTTATTACAAATATTGCTCAACAAAGTTGAGAAATTAAAATTATTTTCAGTAAAAACTAGTCAGCTTTAATATAAAGTGTGACAAATAAGAAAATTAATTGACAATACCAACTGTTGATTACACATACATGCAAATATAAATACAATTCTAGCATATAGAATTCAATGATCTGTCATAAAGTTATATTTATTGTTGACCTGACTATACTTGGTCCAAGGTGCAGTCACTTATGCTAAGCCCCACATCAGCAAACCAAACCTAAGTCTAGTTCCTACAAATGCCTGACCTTCCCAGAAGCCAAAATGTGAGTTAACCAATTAAGACTTGCCTGCTGAGCTTAACCTAGTTCAAAACGTTCCATTAATCCCATCCCCATCACCAGAACTGTTAAAAACAAAATTTTTACAGAATTAAATTTGTATAAGAACTCATAACCTGTAGTTGCTATTCATGAATTAGAAAGCTCTTGTCTGAAACTTCCCATTCATAAATTGCAAGTTAAACTTATGGGTTCATATACAAATCTAATCTTGTAGAAATTTTGTTTTTAACATTATCTATAGTCAGCCAAGTTGGTATAAACTGAGGCACATTTGACTATAAATAATCATATCACTAAGTTATATAGGAAAGATACTACACACATTTCATATATTCTAAAAAGCTTTGATCCTATTGAACCGTCATTCTTCACTATAGGCCTTTCTCAAAGAACAGTGCTTTTCTCTAAAACAGCAAACACAGTGATATAAAATAATGATGGATGTTTGTATAATTCAGAAAAAAACAAAGACTTATTCTAACAACATTATGATTTTTTTGAATGTTCTAACCCATGAAATAGAATATGACAAATAAAAATAACAACCCAAAAAAGAAAAAATTATTTTCTATTTAAAAGCTTTACTGTTTTTGAAAACCTAATAAATGAAAAACACTTAACTTGCTAAAAGTGTTCGATAAATTGTATAAATTATAATTTACAGTTAGCAACATTCTAATACATTAGATTTTTAATATTCTTAAAATTTTTCACCTTAGTAATAACAATACTCAATGACAATAAAATATTATTTAAATATGGTTATCGAAAAAATGGTTTATGTTTTAAAAATATCAAATGCAAACACACGTAACTGAAAGGACAAAATAAACGTCATTGCAAGCTAGTTCACTGTAAACCAATTGATGTAAATACAATCTAAATTTCAAGATAGGTTATATATTTCAGACCATGAAGCAATTTTTTAATAAAAATCTGAAAGAAAATGATCAAGTTAAAAAAAAAATGTCGATAAGAGAATGAAGAGGAGGAAATACAACATGTAAAATTTTATGGATATAAACGTGATAAAATAGCATGATAATTGGGCGTGATAGAAAAACAGGAAAGTAAGAATACAATAGCTGTAGAAGTTATAAGGAGTCTTGATTCTGTGTAGTGATTATAGCACTGAGCTGGTAACTGAAAGGCAGGCGGTAGTTGGAACCCACCAGCTGCTGAACAGGAGGAGAAAGATGTGCCAGTCTGCTCCTGTAAAGATTTACAGCCTTGGAAACCCTGTGGGGCAGTTCTACTCTGTCCTATAAGGTCACTATGAGTTGCAATTGACTCCCTGGCAGTGGGTTTATAGAAGTTATGTAATTATTATATGACTATATATCATCAATAAATTATATACTCTGCCCATTGCCTTGGAGTCAATTCCAATTAATAGTGACACCCGGGCAGAACAGAACTGCACCATAGGATTTCTAAAGCTACAATCAGTACAGAAGGAGCCCTGTTTGTGCTATGGTTATGTGTTTGGCTGATAACAGAAGAGTTGGTGGTGTGATCCTACTAGGTGCTTTGAGGGAGAAAGATGTGGCAGTCTGCTCCTGTAAAGATTTACTGCCTTTGAAACCTACTTTGTCCTATAGGGTCACTATGAGTTGGAATCTACTGGATGACAGTGGGTTAATCTTTATGGAAACAGACTGCCACATCTTTCTCCCTTGAAGTTCCTGGTAGGTTCCAACCCCTGACCTTTGGGTTAAAACCCAGTGCTTAACCACTGTACAGCCAGGGCTCCTTCAATAAAATATGTAGGGAAGTCTGTTCTTTTTGTGAATTTGATCGTCTGTTCTACATTTTCTCCCACTCTGTCCAGGACTTTCTGTTGTAATCCCAGTCAGAGCAGAACCCTGGAGACTATGGCCCCTGGAGATCCTTCTAACTCAGAACTGAAGCCACCCCTGAAGTTTACCTTTCAGCCAAAGTAAGACAGGCCTATAAAACGAACAGTATATGACATCAAATGGGCTACACCTGACAAAAAACAGAGAGGAGAAGGCAGGAAGGGACAAGAAAACTGGACAAATGGAATGTGGGAATGTGGGGTGGAAAGGGGGAGAGTGCTGACACAATAGGGATTGCTGCCAATGCCATGAAAAAAATTGTGTATAAATTTTTGAATGACAAAGTAATATAAACATATATATGGAAGGAAAAATTTATTTAAAAAAAAGAAAATGGGAACACTGGCAACAATTTCCAATCTATTGGAATGCTCATTTCACCAGGTGGGGGTCGTTATTTTGATTTTGTAGTTTTTACCCCCAAAAATTTCATGTAAAGAATTATAAATCTAAACAAGAACCCAAATTGAATTCTTAGAACAAATGAAAAATTTTAATATCACAAATAAAATCCAATTTACCAAAAATTAATAATAAAAATGAAAAGAGCCGACTAAGCAGAAAAAAATATACAAATAAGTGATACATCGAAAATGAAATAGAAGGCTTAAAATAAAGAAATAATCCAAAAATATTAAAACCTAGTTAAACAAAACAACTTTCTTAAATTATTAGGCCAAAAATGTTGTGAGCAACATTATCAGATATGCAGTAGCATAGTTTTGGTAAAACACGGTAGATCTTTTCAAAACTTGCTAATCATTTCTCACGACCTTTGATCATTTTCATACCTGTCGCAGTCGTTGAGTTAGGGCCGCTTGCCAAAAGGTTTGCAGCTCGATTCCACCAGCGGCTCCTTGGAAACCATACTGGGCAGTTCTGCTCTGTCCTACAGGGTGGCTTTGAGTCAGAATAGACTTGATGGAAGCCGCTTTTTTTTTTTTAACTAACAGATTCATATTAGGAATTTTTCTTGTGTAATTTATAGAAATACACTAAACATACAGGAGAAATTTGAAATGAAGGGCACATGATGAAAATGGAGACAGGAACTAAAAACATCAACTTTTTGAGATAATGTGCATGTATTCAAAATCGGTTATGAAAACTAGACAGTTACACATTATATACACACATATATACATATGCATATAAGCATATATATTTCACTAAAAATAAAACAATTTACAAAATATTTTAATACCACTGCATAAGTTTCTCAACAGGTGTTTGTATTGCTTGAAATACTTTACATAGTTTACAACCTTTCACCTTTCTAATACTATTCCTGAACATGACTATGTCCTAAGCATAATGCAAAGTGGTAAGGCAAAAATAAGAAAGAAATGTTTTTACTACCCCAATCAAGACTATGAGTGATAGCTGCAGGGCCTTGCTGCCCAGTAGGGGTTGCATTGGACCTTCGAACCCTAACCCTTATCTCACCTTACCAAGAAATGTCTCTCACCTTGCTCCTTTGTGATTGCTGCCCCAAGAAAATTTCAATTCAATGTATGGTCAAATCAATCTCACATAACTTACCTTGATACTCATTTTGGCAGAAATCGTTCAAATGTAATCTGAATAATTTGGGCAGCCCAGATATCAAGCAAATCGAGGAAATGAATGTGCAAAAAAAAAAAAACAATACAATCCACTCTACATAATTTATCAAATAAAACACATTCCTTTAAATAGTGCCCCTGAGATTAGTTGTATATTGATCTTTTTGATATGAATTGTAGTAAAGTCTCCAAGGTATTGTAATATTTTAGGTTAAATTCAGACTAATTAGTGGCCTAAAACAGCTATTTGAGATTTGAATGGTTGTTGTTATGAAGGAGACTGCTCACGTCCAGCGGGTCATGTTTTTAAAACTGAAGAACAAGCTACTGCATTGAAAAGCACATTCTTCTTCATTAGATGTGTAGACATCCACATTCTTTTCCAGATATAAAGTAATTAATTTTAAAACTTATTTCAGTTGAGATATATAGTGTCTCATATAGAGATATGTTTCATTTTCCCAGGAAATTTTATTTGAAATAAAACATTAGGTCAGAAGCTGGGGAAGGGGTCTGCAAAATTAAACAGATTTCCCTGTCACCCCACTTGGGGATAGTGTTACATACTCACAGCAAGTCCGCATTTCACAAAGTTTTAAGTTAAATTATATTGTTTGTTGGTTATATATATCAAAGAGTCACAGAGACAAACTGCATATATTATGAATAATCAAGCTACTTTATTTGGCACCTCTACGGGGTGGCAGAGAAATAGATTTGAAAAGGAACCCAAAACTGTAGAAACCTCTAATCTGAAACACATTTCAGGAACTGTTACCACACTACGAGTATGCAAGATGGCCTTTGTTTTTTTGTTTTTTTTTTTGCTTCAGACAATAAGCCTTCAATCATTTACCATGAAAAATTTTAATAAAAAAAGAAATGTTCAAACTCATTTTCTCATCCTTATATGAGGCTTTCAACCTCTTGATAGAAATGGGCTGACTGCCTAATCATGGTGGAATTCATATTTTGTTTCTCAGAGGCCTTCTGGGGGAACTAGGTCTCTAGCCCACAATTAAGCACATTGTAGAAATTGTAGGTGATATTTTATGAGGCCTGGTGTCTACACTCCTGGGAGAAAAAAAAAAAGAACAAAGGGTCAAGGCTCAAAATATATTTGTTCAAGTGAAAAACAAATCAAATAACTGATCTTAACTGAATGTTAAAAAAAGAAAAACCCGTTAACTCTATTTTACCTTTAAAATATGCGTGTAGATTTAGACTCCATGTAATTAGTAATCAACTAATATTTACTTTGATTTTTTTCTGTACAAAATATGCATGCAATACTGAGAATTATATAATGTAGGAGATATTATGTTAAATACTGCAATAATTTTATTCTCAAAATAAACAAGTTGGCTTGACCACAGAAGTAAGAGACTCAGCTTTCTGGAAGTCCACAGATCCAATATAAATGTTTCAGCCCCTAAGGTTTAAATGTCTCCAAGTTCATAGACAGGAATTTAGATTTTGGCATGATGCCCACTTAAATTTGTTCTATTTGAATGAGATACATTTAATCTGGAAAAATTAAAGCGAAGTGGGATTTTAACCAGCCAATTCTCTTACCTAATTCCATGGGATGACATAAGACAGCTGCTGTGCTCAAGTAGGAAAAAGAAATGTGCAATAACTTAAGAAGAAAGGTGATGTAGGTCAGAGTTTAGAGAGAAAATACATAGGTTAACTCTATCACACACAGACAGAGATGGAAGTCACATCAGTAAGCTCTTATCTTCATTTTTCCTCAATTATGTTATTTTATAATTTATAAATTATAATTTATAATAATTATAACATAATTATTCCTTAATTTGAAATATTTTATCTTATTCTCTAAAACACCTTACAAAGAAACTCCAGTCGTCAAACAACCATTGAGTCAGTCATAGGATAAAACATAAGCATCCTGGAAACCAATCTCAGAGTTTAACTGAAGAATTGAGTCCTAGGAATGGTCAACACTTGCCTCACTTTTGTTCACTGCTGGAAATATACCTACAATATCAAGGTGACATTTATAAATTTTGAATAATGTGAAACTTGTACAGTTTTTGGCACTTGATTTTAGAACCAGAAAACAAAAATGAAAATATAAAATCAATATGATCTTGGAAGGGTCCTGGACAGGTAAGAAGGTATTTGCTCTCTTGATTCAGATATTAATTATTAACTTTCAAGTGTTACTGGTAACAGCATCTACCACTAATATTGTTTATTAAAAAGTAAATTAGTTAACACATGCAAACAACTTACAACATTGTCCAGCATGCTGCAAACACTCAACAAACAGCTTTAATGATGATTATTATTGATGCTGCTGTTTTTACTGCTTTTTTGATTATTATTTCACATAAACTAAGATTCAGGGATGGAAGCATTGCCTGCACTGCTTTTCTCAAACACAGACACAAATCCTTTTAACAGGTTTCTACACCCCTGTGTTACATGGTTCTACTAAAAACTCAACAAACAAAAATAGAACAAACCCTCTGCACTGAGAATTACTTAAATAAACTCTATAAATATAGTTGCTCTCTGCTCAGGTTCAAAGACTCTCCCAACGACATGATCACTGTTGAGGGCTGACCTCCTTCCAGCCAGGGGCAGCCTTCCTACCTAATAGCCAACACAGGGCAAATGAATGTTTTTGCCACCACCTGAGAAGCACTGAGTCTATACACATGGGTGCTTGGGCCCAAATAGTGAACCAAGAGAGAATCATTAAGTCTCTTTTCCTCCAAATTTAAGCTCTTTAAACTCATACAAATAAGGAAAAAAAAAAAAAAAAGATCATCCAATTTTTTTGGATCAAGCTTAATGAGAAGTAATTTAAACTAGATTTAAAGCAAACGTGTCACGAAGAAAACCAATCAAGTGAATCAATTTTTCCCATAGGCATAATTAAGAAGTCATTGACATCGTTTTTCCCTTAAAATCCAGGTCAATTTGAAGTTTGGTGTTGAAGAAATGTGAAGCTCAAAAGCGTAATAAGTAAACAAATACAGAGAGATAAATAAATGAATGAACACATGCATGGATGGATGGATGGATGGATGGATGGATGGATGGATGGATGGATGGATGGATGGATGGATGGATGGATGGATGGACAGGCATATAGAAAGACAGACATATGAATGAATGAATAGATGAATAAGTAGATAAAGAGATAGCTATATCAACAAATCAATAAATAGATGGATAAATAGATAAATAAACAGATAAATAATAACAAGTTTGGCTTTCCAGAACTGTATTTTTGTGTGTTGATCTGATATCCTGCCATTCTGTTGAATTTGTATATTAAATCTAATAGTTTCTTTTTGTTTTTTATTTGTATTGTATATTTGTGGGTGTGTGTATGTGAGGGAGAGAGAGAGAGAAAGAGAGAGAATTCCTTAGGATATTCTATGTATAAGATCTTGTCATCTTGAATAGGAAAAATTTTACTTCTTTCCAAATTCAAATGCCTTTAAAAAAAATTTTAGCCTAACTTTTCTGTCTAGTATTTCCGGAAAAATGTAGAATAAGAGTTATGAAATCAGGCATCCTTGTCTTGTTCCTGATGTTAGGGGAAAACTTGTAGTCTTTCACCAATGCGTGTGATGTTAGCTGTGGGTATTTCATAAGTGTCCTTAATCAGATACATGTAGTTTCCTTACATTTCTAGTTTGTTGAATGATTTTATTATGAAAGGGTCTTGGATTTTGTCAAATGATGTTTCTGCATTCATTAATCAAATCATTTTTCCTTCATTTTCTTAATTAATTGATATTTATGCCTAACAACTCTTGCATTTCTGGGATGAGTTCCACTGGGACGTGGTTTATAGTCTTTTCAATATGCTGCTGTTTGGTTTGCTAGTATTTTGCTGCTGGATTTGGTTTGTTAGTACTCTGTTGAAGATTTGCATTCATATTCATAAGGGATATTGTGGGTTTTTTTGGCTTTGGTATCAGGGTGATTATGTCATCATAGAATCAGTTACAAAGTGTTCCCTCCTATTTTCTTTTGCAAGAGTTTGAGAAAGATTAATGTTAATTTGTATTCGGTACTTTGTTATAATTTCCATCTCCTTAAATTATTGTTGTTGTTTTTGCTAGGTGCCCTCGAGTCATTTCTGACTCATAGCCACCCTATGCACAACAAAAGGAAACACTGCCCGATCCTGTGCCATCCTCACGATCATTGCTATACGTGAGCCCATTGTTGCAGCCACCATGTCAGTCCATCTTGTTGAGGGCCTTCCTCTTTTTCACTGACCCTATTCTTTACCAAGGATGATGTCCTTCTCCAGAGACTGATCCTTCCTGACAACATGCCCAAAGTGTATGAGATGAAGTCTCACCATCCTTGCTTCTAAGGAGCATTCTGGCTGTACTTCTTCCAAGGCAGATTTGTTCCTTATTTTGGCACATCACGATATATTCAATATTCTTCACCAACAGATGCCAATTTTTCTTCAGTCTTCCTTACTCATCATCCAGCTTTCATTGCTTGGGTCAGGGGCACCTTAGTCTTCAAGGTGACGTCCTTGCTTTTTAACACTTTAAGGAGGTCTTTTGTAGCAGATTTGCCCACTGCTGCTTCCATGGATGTTGATTGCTGAAACAAGTAAAATGAAATCCTATTTTTTTTAGGTTTTATATTTAGGTCTTTGATCCATTTTGAGTTAGTTTTTGTTTATGATGTGAAGTATGGGTCCTGATTCATTTTTTCTACAGATGGACATTCAGTTTTGCCAGTGCCATTTGTTAGAGACTGTCTTTTCCCAATTTAACAAAATTTGGCCCTTCGTCAAAAATCAGCGGCCCATAGCTGGACGGATTTACATCTGTGTTCTAAATTCTCTTCCATCGGTCTGTGTGTTTGTCATCGTACAAATACCAGTCTGTGTTGATTGCCATGCCTGTATAGTAGGTTCTGAGATTCAGTAGTGCGAGGCCTTCTTTCTACCTTGTTCTTCTTTAGTAGCACTTAACTTATCCAAGGCCTCTTTCCTTTTCACATTGGATTGGTGATTAGTGTTTCCATCTCATTAAAGAATGCTGTTGCAATTTGGATCGGTCTTGCATTATATTTGTAGATCACTTCAGGTAGTATTGACATTTTCATGATGTTGAGTCTTCCTATCCATGAGCATTTTTTTTTTCTTCCAATTATACAGGTCTCTTGGTTTCTTGCAGTAGCATTTTGTAGTTTTCTTTGTATAGGTCTTTTATATCCCTGGTTAGATTTATTCCCAAGTATTTTATCATTTGGGGGGCTATTATAAATGGCATTCTTTTTGTGATTTACCTTTTGAAGTTCTCTTTGTTGATGTAGAGGAATCCAACTGATTTTTTATATGTTGATATTGTATTCTGCTACTTTGCTGAATCCTTCTATTAGTTCCAGTAGTTTTTTTGTGGAATCCTTGGAGTTTTCTATGTATAGGTTCATTTCATCTGTGTATAGGGAAAATTTTGCTTCTTCCTTCCACTTTGGATGTCCTTTATTCCTTTCTCTTTCCATATTTCTTTAGTTAAGACTTTCAGTGCAATGACATTTTGGTTAGCAGCCGAGCACTTAACCAATGCACCACCAGGCCTCCTCTATGTCGTTACCTTGAAATTTACCGTTATCTTCCTAAGTTTAAAACAGTCTTTTATTTATTGATATCGCTTTGGCTTCCTCTCCATATGGAAGTTCTATAACTACACCATTTCTTCCCTCTTTTTTGTTTTGATGTGATCATTTACATATTGATGTCTTTGGTTCCCTGTTTTTAGCCTTTTAGCTTTGTTTTGTTTTTTAAATTCTTTATTTGGGTTGGTATCTGGGTGGTCTGTCCTGCGTCCAAATATCAGATTATTGTTTAATGTTTTTGGTTCTCTATTCGAAGGACTCTCTTTAATATTTCCTGTAAGTTTGGTCTGGTTTTTACAAATTCCCTTAATTTCTGCTTATCTGGAAATATTCTAATGTTGCCATTGTATTTGAGAGACAGTTTTACCGAATATAGAATTGCTGACTGGGTTGTTTTTGTTTTTTTACTTTCGACCTTTTATATAGGTCTTCCCACTGTCTTCTTGCCTACGTGGTTTTAGCTACATAGCTGGAGATTAGTTTTATTGGTTCCTCTTTGTAGATAGGTGACTTTATTTTTCCTTAGCTGATCTCAGGATTCTTTGTTTGTCTTTGGTCCTTTTTATTTGCACGTTTGTTTACAAGTCTTGGTGACTTTCTTTGGGCTCTATCCTGTATGGGGTTCATTGCGCTTCTTGGATGAGTATCTTCTTGTCTTTCATGATGATAGATAGCGAAGTTTTCTGCCAGGATTACTTTGACAATTGTCTCTGTGTTTTGCATTGCACCCAGCCCCATCCATTGGATCTCTTATCATATGCAAGTTTTTCCTCTTGATAGTGTCCCACATGATTATTAGGATTTCTTCATTCTTTTTTCTGATTTTTCCTCAAATTGATATCAAGGGATTTTTCTTTAATTTCACTAATCTGTCTTCCATCGTTTCAATTCTGGTCCTATATCCTTCTTTTGAGTTGTCTGTTTCTGAAATTTTATTCTTAATCTTTTGGCTTTCTAGTTGATGTTTTTGTATGGTTTCTAGTTGTTTCGTTTTTATATTGTTTTCCTGAATTCTTTATCGCTTTTATGAGTTGTAAACAACTTGACAACAATGGGTTTTTTCTTTGTTTGTTGCTTTCTTTCATTTTGTCAGTGCCTTCCTTGATTTTGTCTATATTTTTCTTGGTTTTGCCTGTGTTTTCACAGGCTGTTTCTTACCCCCGGCAGTTTTTTTGTTCTTTATTTCAGTCGCTTGCTGACTCCATCCTGTCCTGCTTCTTTTTGTGATTTGATATTGTCTGTTGTTTCCGAAGCATCAAGAAATTATTATATCTATTTATTTACTGTGTTTGTTGAACCCTGAAATTTTGTTTTGTTTTGATATATCCAAGTAGGCTGGGCCTGTGTTTTGCTCTGGTCTCTAATTTTGCCATTTTGATGCTCTCACTACCTTTCTCAGGGTTGGTGGAGGAATGACTGCATGTGTGAGTGTGGGTCTCTCGTGGGGCTGTTGAGGATATAGGTGGTGTTTCTGTTGAGGTGGTGTGTTTGTCTGTCCAGCTGGACCCTGGCTGTGGGTGCAGTGGGTGATCTTCCTAGTTTTGGGGTTGGGTGCTGTGTGTGTGCTCTGCTGATTGCAGGGTGGTTGGGTTTGGGGTATCTGGGTTGTTGGTCCCCAGATGAGTTGTCTGGAAACTCTCATCAATGGTTCCAGGTGAGCAGGGTTATGTGGGGATGTTTAGAATTAGAATATAGAATACAGAAGAATATACAATATACATTATAGAAGAATATACACAGTAGACTATACAACACAGAATATAGATTATACAAGAGCATCTAATACAAAATTTAGAATATAGAAAGTAGAATGTAGAATACACAATATAAAATGTAGAATAAAGCCTATAGAATACAGATTATAAAATATAGAAAATTATGGAATGTAGAATGTAAAATATAGAATACACTATATTCTATTTTCAAAGTTCTTTTATATTCTGTATTCTATCTTCAGTGTTCTATGTTCCATATTCTATATTTCAAATTCTCTATTTTCTATAATCTATGTTCTTCTATATTCTATATTTTTGTATGTTCTATATTTCATACTTTGCATTCTATATTCGATGTTCTACATTCTATATTTTTCTACATACAATATTCTTCTATATTCTATATTTCATATTCCATATTCTACATTGTATATTTTAAATTCTTCCATATTCTATGCTCTATATTCTGTATTCTACATTCTAAATTCTTTATTCTATGTCCTTCCATATTCTTCTATATTCTATATACTATATTTTTCTGTATTCTATATTCCATAGTCTACATTCTTCCTTCTATATTCTACATTTTTCTATATTCTGTATTCTATACTCTTCTATAGTGTATATTTTGTTTTACATTCTATATTCTTCTTCCATTATCTTCTATATTCTATAATCTATATTCTGTGTTCTTTATGCTTTATTTATATTCTATATTTTGTATTCTACATACTATATTCTTCTATATTCTATATTTTCTATATTCTATATTCCATCCTCTGTGTTCTATATTCAATGTTTTTTCTATATTCTATAATTTTCTGTATTCTATATTCTACATTCTATATTCTTCTATAGTCTGTATCATACATTGTTCTATATTGTATATTGTGTATTTTGCATTCTACATTCTATATTCTATAATCTGCTATATTGTATAATGTATATTCTCTATATTATGTATTTTTTATTGTATATTTTATATTCTGTACTCTACATTCTATTTTCTAAATTCTATATTTTCTATATTTCATTGATTGTATTCTATATTCATTTTTTTCTATAGTCTATATTTTTTAATAATTTTCTGTATTCTATATTCCATATTGCATATTCTGTATACTCTATTCTACATTCTATATTCTCTTATAGTCTATATTTAATTCTACATTCTATATTCCAGAATCTTCAATATTCTATAATCTATATTCTTCTATATTCTATGTTCTTTATTCTATATTTTATATTCTACTTTGTACATACTCTATTCTATATTTATCTCTATTTTATATTTTTCTATATTCTCTATTCCATACCCTGTATTCTATATCACATATTCTATGTTCTATATTCAATATTTTTATATACTATATTCTTCTGTATTCTATATTATATATTCCATATTCTACATTCTGCATTCTATATTCTATAGTCTTCTATGTTCTGTATTCTATACTCTTCTATATTCTTATTCTACATTCTATATTCTTCTCTTATAATCTATATTCTTCTATCTGCTATATTCTGTATTGTACATTCTGAATTGTATATTAAATGTTCTACAGTCCACATTCTATATTCTCAATTTTGTAATATTCTTTATTCTTCTCTATACTCTATTCCACATTCTATGTTCTCTATTCTACATTCCATTTTCTTCTATATTCGACATTTTCTATTCTAAATTTTTCTGAATTCTATATTCTTCTATATTCTATATTTTTTAGTGTTTATTCTACCTTCTAATCTCTATATTCTATATTCTTCTGTAATCTAATATTCTCTTGTATTCTCTATTCCATATTCTCTATTCTACATTCTATATTCTTCTATAGTCTGTAATCTATATTCTTCTACTTTATTCTATATTCTTCAATAGTATATATCCGATACCTTATATTCCATATTTGTCCATAGTCTATTTTCTTCTATGTTCTATCTTCTATTTTCTGTAGTCTGTCATCTATATTCTGTATTCTTCTATATTCTGCATTCTATATCCTATATCGTCTATATTCTAAATTTTTGCTCTATATTTTCCTATATTCTGTATTGTTTTTCAGTTTTCTATATTCTTCTATAATTATACTCTACATTCTCCTATTGTCCATATTCCATATTCTTCTATACTCTATATTCTTTTTTCTTTTATATTCTGCATTGTATTTTCTATGTCCTATGT
The DNA here is from genome assembly GCF_030014295.1 of Loxodonta africana. Classification (NCBI taxonomy): domain Eukaryota; kingdom Metazoa; phylum Chordata; class Mammalia; order Proboscidea; family Elephantidae; genus Loxodonta; species Loxodonta africana. The sequence continues at coordinate 550,739 of NW_026975144.1, read as the reverse complement.
TCTTCTATATACTATATTCCTCTATATTCTATGTTCTACGTTCTAAATTCTTCTATATTCTATATTCTGTACTTTATATTCTACATTCTAAATTCTATATTCTCCTATGTTCTATATTCTTTTATATTCTCTTTCTATATTTTTACATATTCTAGGTTCTATATTCCATACTCTGTATTCTATATTGTATATTCAAAGTTCTATGTTCTATATTCTTTATTTTTATATATACTATATTTTTTCTGTGTGGTATATTCTATGTTCCATATTCTATATTCTACATTCTGTATTCTTTTAAATTCTGTATTCTTTTATATTTTACATTCTACATTCCATAATTCTCTGTATTCTACAATCTGTATTCTATATTCTATAGTCTTTATTCTATATTTTATATTCTGTAGTCTACATTCTATATTCTAAATTCTGTATTCTATGTTCTTCAGTAATCTATATTCTTCCTTGTATAGTCTTCTACTGTGTACATTCTTCTATAATGTATATTCTGTATTCTATATCGTAATTCTTCTATATTCTGTATTCCATATTCTGTATTCAATATTCTGTATTCTACATTCTACTATATTCTTTTTCTTGTATTTTCCATACCCTTGTACATTCTATATTCTTCTATATTTCGTATTCTATGTTCTCCTATATTCTATATTTTACATTGCACATTCTATATTCCATTATTTTCTATATTGTATGATTTATTTTTTTATTATATACTTTTGTGTATTCTTCGCATTGTATAATCTGTATTCTACATTGTACATTTTATATTCTTCTGCATTCTATATTCTAAATTTATATTCTATTTTCTTCTATATTCTGTATTCTGTATGCTATATTCTTCTATAATGTATATTCTATATTCTTCTTTATTCCAAATCCTCTATACACTATATTGTTCTGTTTACAACGTTCTTTTATATTCTGTATTGTATCTTCTGTGTTCTATGTTCCATATTCTATATTTTAAATTCTCTATATTCTATAATATATGTTCTTCTATATTCTATATTTTTGTATATTCTATATTCCATACTCTGTATTCTATATTTGATGTTCTATATTCTACGTTTTTCCACATACACCATTCTTCTAGATTCTATATTTCATATTCTATATTCTACATTCCACATTGTATATTTTAAATTCTTCCATATTCTATGCTCTGTATTCTATATTCTACTTTCTAAATTCTATGTTCTTCCATATACTTCTAGTCTATATTTTTCTATATACTATTTTTTTCTGTATTCTCTATTCCATATTCTATATTCTTCCTTCTATATTCTATATTCTACTATATTCTGTATTCTTCTATATTGTAGTCTGTATTTTAAATTCTATATTCTATATTCCGTTATCTTCTATATTCTATAATCTATATTCTTCTATAATCTGTGTTCTTTACCCTTTATTTTATATTCTATATTTTGTATTTTACATTCTATATTACATATTCCATACTCTGTGCCCTATATTCAATGTTCTTTTTCTATAATCTACATTTTTCTATACAATTTTCTGTATTCTATATTCTTCATTCTTTACTCTATATTCTTCTATAGTCTGTATCATATATTTTCCTATATCGTAAATTCTGTATTTTACATTCTACATTCTATATTCCATAATCTTCTATATTGTATAATGTATATTCTCTATATTATGTATTTTGTTCTATATTTTATATTCTATATTCTGTATTCTAAATTCCTTATTTTTCTATATTCCATTGTCTGTATTCTATACTCAATATTGTTTTCTATATTCTATATTTTTTATAATTTTCTGCATTCTATATTCCATATTGCATATTCTGTAAACTATATTCTACCTTCTATATTTTCTTATATTCCATCTTCTATATTCTATATTTAATTCTATATTCTATATTCCAGAATATTCTATAATCTATATTCTTTTGTATTCTATGTTCTTTATTCTACTTTGTACATACTCTATTCTACATTATTTAAGTCTATTCAATATTTTTCTATATTCTCTATTCCATACTCTGTATTCTACACTCCATATTCGATATTCTATATTCTATATTTTTTATATCCTATATTCTGTATTCTACATTCTGCATTTTATTCTTCTATGTTCTGTATTCTATACTCTTCTACATTTTTATTCTACATTCTATATTCTTCTGTTGTAATCTATATTCTTCTACCTGCTATATTCCATATTGTACATTCTAAATTCTATATTCAATATTCTAGTCTACATTCTATAATCTAAATTTTTCAATATTCTTTATTCTTCTCTATTCCCTATCCCATATTCTATGTTCTCCATTCTACATTCCATTTTCTTCTATATTCTATATTCTGCATTTTATATTCTAAATTTTTTCTGAATTCTATATTCTATATTTTTTATGTATATTCTACCTTCCAATCTCTATATTCTATATTCTTCTGTAATCTATTCTCTTATATTCTCTATTCTACATTCTATATTATTCTATATTTTGTCATCTGTATTTTTCTACTTTATTCTCTATTCTTCAATACTGTATATCCTATACCCTATATTCCCTGTTTGTCAATATTCTATTTTCTTCTACATTCTATATTCTGTAGTCTGTCATCTATATCCTTTATTCTTCTATATTCTGCATTCTATATCCTATATCTTCTAAATTTATGCTCTATGTTTTCCTATATTCTGTATTCTATATTTTTCAATATTCTACATTCTTCTATAATTATATTCTACTTTCTCCTATTTTTCATATTCCTTATTCTTCTATACTCTATATTCTTCTGTATTCTTTTTTCTTTTATATTCTGTATTGTATCTTCTATGTTCTTCTATATACTATATTCCTCTATATTCTATAGTCCATATTCTATATTCTATGTTCTAAATTCTGTATTTTATATTCTATACTGTACATTCTAAATTCTATATTCTTTTATATTCTATTTCTATATTCTTCCATAATCTAGGTTCTATATTCCATTCTCTGTATTTTATATTGTATATTTAAAGTTCTATGTTCTATATTCTTTATCTTTCTATATACTGTTTTTCTGTATGGTATATCTTATGTCCATATTCTATATTCTATATCCTATATTCTACATTCTGTATTCTTCTATAGTATGCATTCTATATTCTTCTATATTTTACGTTCTACATTTCATAATTTCCTATATTCCATAATCCGTAATCAATACTCTTCATTTTATATTTTATATTCTGTATTCTACATTCTTTTCTTTTATTCTACATTCTATTTTCTATATTCCAAATTCTGTATTCTATGTTCTTCTATAATCTATATTCTGTATCGTATAGTCCTATAGGGTAGCCCGCACGCACGAGCAGGCCCGAAGAGCGGAGCCCCGCACTGATGAACGGCCCCAATAGCAGAAGCCCGCACATGCGGACAGGCCGGATAGCGGAGCCCCGCACGCACGAACAGGCCCGAATAACGGGGGCCTGCAGGCTCAAACAGGCCCGAATAACGGAGGCCCGCAGGCTCAAACAGTCCTGAATAACGGAGCTCCGTAGGCACGAGCAGGCCCAAATAGAAGAGCCCCGCAGGCAAGAGGAGGAACGAAAGGATGCTCCCGCAGGCAAAATTAGGCCCGAACGGAGGTCCCACAGGCAAGAATAGGCCCAAACGAATGATCCCACAGGCAAGAATAGGACCGAACAGAGTGTCCCACAGGCACGAATGGGCCCGAACGGAAGGTTCCGCAGGCGGAGAGTCCCGCAGGCCAGGATAGGCCCGAATAGCGGAGCCCCGCAGGTAAGAAGAGGCCCTAACGGAGAGGCCTGCAGGCGAGAACAGGCCAGAATAGAGGAGCCCTGTAGGCAAGAATAGGCCCCGACGGAGAGTCCCGCAGGCAAGAATAGACCTGAACGGAGAGTCCTGCAGAAAAGAATATAGAATGTTGAGTACAGTATAGAGAATATGGAATATAGAATACACAAAAATATAGTATATGTAAATATATAGAAAATAGAAGATTGAATATAGAAAAATATAGAATATAGAAAAATTGCAAATGTTTAATATCGAATGTAGAATATAGAAGATTTTAAAATGTAGACTATACAATATGGAATATAGAATACAGAAGAATATAGTGTAGAGAAAAATATAGAATATAGAACATCAAATATAGAATAGAGAGTATGGTATATAGGATATAGGAAAATATAGAATATAGAAAAACATAGAATTTAGAATGTGGAATATAGAATATAGAAGAATTTAGAATATAGAAGGAAATAGTACATAGAAGAAAACTGAACATAGAACACAGAACACAGAAGATATAGAATGTAAAAGAATATAGAAAATAGTAGAATATAGAATATACAAGAATATGGAATACAGAAGAATATAAACAAGAATATGGATTATAGAATATACATTACAGAAGAATATAGAATACAGAATATAGAAGAATATTGAATATAAATTTAGAATATAGAAGAATATAGAATATAGAAGGCTATAGAAAATACAAGAAAAAGAATAGAATGTAGAATACACAATATGGAAGAATAGAGAATATAGAAGAATTAGAATATAGAATACAGAAGAATATAGAATATACATTATAGAAGAATATACACAGTAGAAGACTATACAATACAGAATATAGATTATACAAGAACATGTAATACAGAATTTAGAATATAGAAAGTAGAATGTAGAATACAGAAAATAGAATATAAAATATAGAATAAAGACTATAGAATACAGATTATAGAATATAGAAAATTATGGAATGTAGAATGTAAAATATAGAATACACTATATTCTTCTATTTTCAGTGTTCCATATTCTATATTTTAAATTCTCTATATTCTATAATCTATGTTCTTCTATATTCTATATTTTTGTATATTCTATATCCCATACTCTGTATTCTATATTCTACATTTTTCTGCATACAATATTCTTCTATATTCCACATTCTATATTTTACATTGTATATCTTAAATTCTTCCATATTCTATGTTCTGTATTCTACATTCTAAATTCTTTATGTTCTTCCATATTCTATATTTTTCTATATACTGTAATTTTCTGTATTCTACATTCCATATTCTACATTCTTCCTTCTGTATTCTATATTATTCTATATTCTGAATTCTATATTCTTCTATATTGTAGATTCTGTATTTTACATTGTATATTCTATATTCCATTATTTCTATATTCTATAATCTATATTCTATATTCTGTGCTCTTTATGCTTTACTTCATATTCTATATTTTGTAGTCTACGTTGTATGTTTTTCTATATTCTATATTCCATACTCTGTGTTCTATATTCAATGTTCTTTTTCTATATTCTATATTTTTCTGTATAATTTTCTGTATTCTATATTCTACATTCTATATTCTTCTATAGTCTGTACCATATATTGTTCTATATTGTATATTCTGTATTTTACATTCTACATTCTATATTCCATAATCTTCTATATTCTATAATGTATATCTCTATATTATGTATTTTTTATTCTATATTTTATATTCTGTATTCTACATTCTATATTTTTCTATATTCCATTGTCTGTATTCTATATTCAATGTTTTTTCCTATAGTCTATATTTTTTATAATTTTCAGTATTCTATATTCCATATTGCATATTCTGTAAACTATATTCTACATTCTGTATTCTCTTATATTCCATCTTCTATATTCTATATTCCAGAATCTTCTATATTCTCTAATGTATATTCTTCTAAATTCTATGTTCTTTATTCTGTATTTTATATTCTGTATTGTACTTTGTACATACTCTATTCTATATTCTATATCTCTATTCTATACTTTTTTATATTCTCTATTAATACCCTGTATTGTATATTCCGTATTCTATATTCCAAATTCTTCTATATCCCATATTCCACATTCTAAATTCTATGTTCTTCTATATTTTATATTTTCCTATATTCCATACTCTCTATTCTATATTTGATGTTCTATGTTGTATATTCTATATTTTTCCCTATACTATATTCTTCTGTATTCTATATTCCATATTCCATATTGTATATTCTACATTCTATATTCTAAAATCTTCTATATTCTACATTCTGTATTCTATATTCTATATTTTTCTATATTCTATGTTCTATATTCAATGTTCCATTTTCTATATTTTTACACATACTATATTTTTATGTATTCTATATTCCATATTCTTGATACTATATTCAACATTCTACGTTCTTCTATATTCCGTATTCCATATTCTCCTACATTCTATATTTTACATTCTACATTCTGTATTCCATAATCTTCTGTATTGTATAATTTGTAATCTTCTATATTCTATAATCTATATTTTCATATACTTTGCATTCTGTAATCTGTATTCCACATTGTACATTTTATATTCTTCTGTATTCTATATTCTAAACATATATTCTATGTTCTTCTATATTCTGTTATCTATGCTATATTCTTCTATAATGTATATTCTATATCCTTATTTATTCCAAATCCTCTATACACTATATTCTTCTATTTTCAAAGGTCTTTTATATTATGTATTCTATCTTCAGTGTTCTATGTTCCATATTCTATATTTGAAATTCTTTACATTCTATAATCTATGTTCGTCTGTATTCTATATTTTTCTATATTCTATATTCCATACTCTATTCTGTATTCGATGTTCTATATTCTATATTTTTCTACATACAATATTCCTCTATATTCTATATTGCACATTTCATGTTCCATATTCTACTTTCTGCACAGTATATTTTAAATTTTTCCATATTCTATGTTCTGTATTCTATATTCTTCCATGTTCTATATTTTTCTACATACTATATTTTTCTGTATTCTATATTCCATATTCTTCATTCTTCCTTCTATATTCTATATTCATCTATATTCTGTATTCTATATTCTTCTATATTGTATATTCTGCATTTTATATTCTCTATTCCGTTATCATCTATATTCTTTAATCTATATTCTTCTATATTCTGTGTTCTTTATGCTTTATTTCATATTCTATATTTTGTGTTCTACATTCTATATTCTATGTTCTATATTCTTCTATATTCTATATTCCATACTCTGTGTTGCATATTGTTTTTTTCTATATTCTATACTTTTCTATATAATTTTCTGTATTCTATATTCTATACTATATATTCTTCCATAGTCTGTATCGTATATTCTTCTATATTGTATATTCTGTATTCTACATTCTACATTCCATAATCTTCTATATTCTGTAATGTTTATTCTCTGTTATGTAGTTTTATTCTATGTTTTATATTCTGTATTCTATATTTTTCTACATTCCATTGTCTGTATTCTATATTCAATTTTTTTCTATAGTCTATATATTTTATAATTTTCTGTATCCTATATTCCATATTGCATATTCTGTATACTGTATTCTGCATTCTATATTCTCTTATATTCCATCTCCTATATTCTATATTTAATTCTACATTCTATATTCCAGAATCTTCTATATTCCATAATCTATATTCCTCTATATTTTTCTATATTTTATATTCTGAATTCTACTTCGTACATACTCTATTCTATAGTCTATATTTATCTCTATTCTATATTTTTTCTATATTCTCTATTTCATACTCTGTATTCTATATTCCATATTCAATGTTGTATATTCTATATTTTTATATACTATATTCTTCTGTATTCTACATTCTATATTCCTTATTCTATTTTCTACATTCTGCATTGTATATTCTATATTATTCTATGTTCTGCATTCTATACTCTTCTACATTCTTATTCTGTATTCTTCACTTGTAATCTATATTCTTCTATCTGCTATATTCTATATTGTACATTCTAAATTCTGTATTCAATATTCTACAGTCTACATTCTATATTTTAAGTTTTTCAATATTCTTTATTCTTCTCTATACTCTATTCCATATTCCATGTTCTCCATTCTACATTTTATATTCTATTTTCTTCTATACTCTACATTTTATGTTCTAAATTTTTCTGAATTCTGTATTCTATCTTCTATATTTTTATTGTATATTCTGCCTTCTAATCTCTATATTCTTCTGTACTCTAATATTCTCTTGTATAGTCTATTCCATATTCTCTATTCTACATTCTATATTCTTCTATAGTTTGTAATCTATATTCTTCTACTTTCTGTAGTCTATATTCTTCAGTAGTGTGTATCCTATACCCTATATTTGTCAGTACTCTATTTTCTTCTGTGTTCTATCTTCTATATTCTGTAGTCTGTCATCTATATTCTTTATTCTTCTATATTCTGCATTCATATATCTGTATCATCTATATTCTAAATTTATGCTCTATGTTTTCCTATATTCTGTATTCTATATTTTTCAACATTCTATATTCTTCTATAATTATATTCTACATTCTCATATTTTCCATGTTCTATTTTTTTCTATAATTCTATATTCTTTTATATTCTGTATTGTATATTCTATGTTCTATATTCTATATACTATATTCCTCTCTATTCTATAGTCCATATTCTATATTCTACGTTCTAAATTCTTCTATACTCTGTATTCTGTATTTTATATTCTATATTCTTCTATGTTCTATATTCTTTTATATTCTATTTCTATATTTTTCCATAGTCTGGGTTGTATATTCCATATTCTGTATTCTATACTGTATATTCTATGTTCTATATTCTAAAATCTTCTATATTCCACATTCTGTATTCTAAATTCTGCAGTCTATATTCTTCTATATTCTATATTTTTCTATATTCTATGTTCTATATTCAATCTTCTATTTTCTATACTTACCTATACTATATTTTTGTGTATTCTATATTCCATATTCTTGATACTATATTCAACATTCCATATTCTTGTATATTCTGTATTCCATTTTTCTCCTATATTCTACATTTTACATTCTACATTGTATTTTCCATAATCATCTATATTGTATAATTTATAATCTTCTATATTCTGTAATTTATATTCTCCTATATTCTTCATTCTATAGTTTGCATTTTATAATTGCTATTGTACATCGTACATTTTATATTCTTCTGTATTCTATATTCTGAATTTATATTCTATTTTCTTCTATATTCTGTATTCTTTATGCTATGTTCTTCTATAACGTATATTCTGTACTCTTCTTTATTCCAAATCCTCTATATGCTATATTCTTCTATTTGCAAAGTTCTTTCATATTCTGTATTGTATCTTCAGTGTTCTCTGTATCATCTTCTATATTTGAAAGTCTCTGTATTCTATGATCTGTGTTCTTCGATGTTTTCCTACATTCTGTATTTTTGTATATTCTATATTCCATACTCTGTATTCTATATTCGATGTTCTATATTCTATATTTTTCTTCATACAATATTCTTCCATATTCTATATTGCATATTTTGTATTCCATACTCTATATTTTACATTCCATATTTTAAATTCCTCTATATTCTGTATTCTATAGTCTATATTCTTCCATATTCTGTCTTTTTACATACTATATTTTTCTGTATTCTATATTCCATATTCTACATTTGTCCTTCTATAGTCTATATTCTTCTATATTCTGTTTTCTTCTATATTGTGTATTCTGTATTTTACAATCTATATTCTATTGTCTTCTAAATTCTATAATATATATTCTATGTTCTGTGTCATTTATACTTTATTTCATAATCTATGTTTTGTATTCTACATTCTATATTCTATGTTCAATATTCCACATTTTTCTATATTCTATATTCTCTATTCCATACTTTATGTTCTATATTGAATGTTCATTTTCTGTATGTGGCAAACAGGTCATCCGTCTCCCCACGTCCATAAACCATTGCCCTGCTGGGGCCCAGGCTGCCAGGATTTCGGCCTTGCCTTCAGATCCCAGCCACATAGGCAGCTTTCCACCAGAGGAGGGGACATGGAGACAGCAAAAATTTGGAAAATGGCAGTGTTTCCTCGATTTCCCTGGCATTGTCTTTTTCAGCGGCATGCTTTTTTTCTGAGTAGAGTAAGGCACTGACGGAGAAAGGCAGGATTCTGTGTGCAGGAAAGGTGTGTGCTGAGAGGGTGACAACGTAGAGACCAGGGTGGGATCTTTCGTCCCAGGAAAGGCCCCTGGCAGGCGTGGGTCAATGTTCTCTGCCCATCCCATTTGGGGGGGTTGCACCAGACAAAGGAGCAGAGGAATTATTATTGGCCTGAGAAGTTACATCTGCCCACAAGCTCCAACTGACCACGGTCCACCCTACTGTATTGCTCATGTCAATCAACAGAAGCTAAGACATTCCAGAGAGACTACCTGCTATTCTCTGCCCATGGGGAAGCGGTCCAACCAGAAGCCTCCCCCGTTCCATCTCCAGGCTCTATCTCAGGACCCTTATACTTGTGATGTGTCTCAGGGGTAGAATGAAGAGACTTCTCTGAATGAAAAATTAAACGGAGGAGCATTAGATGCTGAGGAAGGGCGTCTGGACTACTGATACCCTAGCATAAGTGGAAAAGAGGTACCTGCCTGCTGTCACAGTGTGTCGAACATGTCCACATCAGGGGTTCACTACTGTGAAGTTATTCCCTGGGTGCCCTCGATTTTGTGATGAAAAACACACGGGGCTGTTGTGTGTTCATGGGTAAAATGGAGGGATGTACGGAACTGGCCGGTTAGGCTGGACTTCTCCTGTTGCTCACTGTTTGTGACCCGTCCCTGTCAGAAGTTCCGGCCAGCCTTCCGGTGGCTGTCTCTATGGTGATTGGGAAAGAAGCCTTAGGCCCCACACTCAGCCTTCACCTGGCCTACCTGGCCTCTTTACACTCATCTAGACTGCTGTGTGGATGAGAGAAAGACTGTCGGCCACTGACCATGTGTCCTCATTTCCTTTGAAGGATTAAGCTCCTTCCCTGGGCAGAAAACAGCCAAGGTCCGCCCGAGCCTAGACACCAAGTGACCTGTGACACTGCAGCCAGTGATAGATGTTGATTTCCACGCTCACGTATCCTCAGGTGGCGGATTCAGAGTGCTCGGAGGAGAAGTGTAGGTAGAGATCACACACTCACGAGGACACGGGCCAAAGGTCAGGGAAAATAGCTGAGGTCATGGAGCTCTAGCGGAGCCAGTCTATGGCCCAGGGCTCCGTCCTCTACATGGCAAAGAGGTGATCCATAAGCCACCATCCGCAGACTCTGGACTGCTGGGGCCCTGGGTGCCTGGATTTCGGCCTTGTCTTCGGAGAAGTGATGCACATGCAGTGTGCCACCAGAGGCTGTGAAGCAGCAGACGGCAAAACTTGAAAATGGGGGCTTCGCTTGCCTTTGCCTGTGCTCTCCTTTCGCTGAGTGACATCGTGTGTTTCCTAGCAAGAGAAGGCATTCGTGGAGAGAGGCGGATTCCATGTGTGCAGGCAAAGTGTGTGCTGAGATGATCAGTCCGTGGAGACCAGGGTGGACTCTTCAGACCCAGGATAGACCTCTGGTAGGTATGTGTCAACGTTTCTCCCCAACTCACTGACCAGGGTACTTCCATACAATGTTATCCGCGGAATTAGTAGTCTCCGGAGAGGCTGTCACATGTCAGCAACCTTCACCTGGCCAGGGTCCGCCCGTGATGTAGCTCCCCAATCAATCACTACTCTCTAGACCTTCCAGGTAGACTCCCAGATCTTCTCTGCCCATGGGCAACCAGTAGAGCCAGAGGCCTTACCCCTTTCCTCTTTCGTCTCTAGGCACCCTGTCAGGCACTCCAAGCTGTGAAGTGACTCAGGGCAGAAGAAGAGATTTCAGAGAATGAACACCTACTGAGTGAGAGAGAGAGAGGCAACAGATGGTGAGTGGGGATGCCTTGCCTACTGATATCCTCAGGAAAGTGGGAAAGAGCTACCTGGCCTGCTATGTCAATGCCCTAAACCAGTCCGCACCAGGGGCTCCATTGTGCCTGCGTAGCCTTTCCCAGGGTGTGCTCAAATCCTGTGGCCACTAGGTGTCATGGGTCACAATGGAGGACCCTGTGTCATCTGCCTGGTGGGCCGGATCTCAGCCACTGCCTCAGTCTTGTCACCAGGCCAAACATAAGCTCCGCCCACTCTTGCAGTGGGGGGACTGTCTCCATGGTGATGGCAAACAAGCCTTAGCCTCGACCACCTGGCCTTCACTTCACCTACCTGAACTGCTGACCCTCACTCAGACATCTGTGTTGATAAAAATGAATGTCCGCTTTTTCCCAAGTGTCAGCATCTGGGATAAGGATTCGGGACTGTGCCTGGGGCAGGAGGCAGCCTAGGTCAGCTGGTACCTGGAAGTCTAGTGACTTGTGACACTACTGCCAGTGACAAATGGTGACTCCCACACTCACATATCCCCTGGTGGCAGAACAATACTGATGGGTGGAGAAACATCGCTGTGAAGCACACGTTCAATGGGAACCGGAGAAGGCCAGGGCCAGTAGTGGACGTTGTGGAGCTGAACGGCGACCCAGGGGTGGGCCCAAGGATCCCTCCTGTATGTGGCGAACAGGTCATCCGTGTCCCCATGTCCATAAACCATTGGATTGCTGGGGCCCAGGCTGCAGGGATTTCGGCTTTGCCTTCGGAGCCCGGCCACATACGCAGCCTTCCACCGGAGGTGGGGATATGTAAACAGCAAAAATTTGGAAAACGGCAGTGTCTCCTCGATATACCTGGCATCGGCCTTTTTGAGTGGCATGCTTTTTTTCCTAGTAGGATAAGGCACTGACGGAGAAAGGCAGGATTATGTGTTCAGGAAAGGTGTGTGCTGAGAGGGTGACGATGTTGAGACCATGTTGGGATCTTCACTCCCCGGAAAGGCTCCTGGCAGGTGTGAGTCAATGTTCTCTGCCCTGTCCACTTGGCGGGGAGGAGTTTTCACCATACAAAGGAGCAGCGGAATTATTTGTCACCGGAGAGGTTGCTTCTGCCCACAAGTTCCACCTGGCCAGGGTCCGCCCCTACTGTATTGCAAATGTCAATCAACAGAAGCTAAGACCTTCCAGAGAGACTAACTGCTATTGTCTGCCCATGGGGAAGCGGTCTAGCCAGAAGCCTCCCCCGTCTCATCTCCAGGCTCTTTCCCAGGCCTCTCACACTTGTGATGTGCCTCAGGGGTAGAATGAAGAGATTTCTCTGAATGACCACATACAGAGAGGGGCCATAGATGCTGACGAAGTGCGCCTTGCCTACTGATATCCCAGCGTAAGTGGAAAAGAGGTACCTGCCTGCTGTCCCAGGGTGTCGAACCTGTCCACATCAAGGGTCGCCCACAGTGAAGCTATTCCCTGGGTGCCCTCGATTGTGTGGCCAAAGACACAAGGGGCCGTTGTGTGTCCATGGGTAAGATGGAGGGCTCTGCGGAACTGGTCGGTTAAGCTGGACCTCTCCTATTGGTTCAGTGTTTGTGACCCGTCCCCGTGAGAAGTCCCGGCCAGCCTTCCGGTGGCTGTGTCCATGGTGATTGGGAAAGAAGCCTTAGGCCCCACACTCAGCCTTCCCCTGGCCTACCTGGCCTCTTTACCGTCATCTAGAATGCTACCTGGATGAAAGGAAGGATGTCGGCCACTGACCACGTGTCCTCACTTCCTTTGAAGGATTAGGCTCCTTGCCTGGGCAGAAGATAGCCAAGGTCAGCCTGAGCCTAGACACCTAGTGCCCTGTCACACTGCAGCCAGTGATAGATGTTGATTTCCACGCTCACGTATCCTCAGGTGGCTCATTCAGAGTGGTCGGAGGAGAACTGTAAGTAGAGATCACACACTCACGAGGGCACGGGTCAAAGGTCAGGGAAAAGAGCTGAGGTCGTGGAGCTCTAGCGGAGCCAGTCTAGGGCCCAGGCCTCCCTCCTGTATGTAGCAAAGAGGTGATCCATATGCCGCCATCTGCAGACTCTGGCCTGCTGGGGCCGTGGATTCCTGAATTTCGGTCTTCTTTTCGGAGAAGGGACGCATAGGCAGTGTGCAACCGGAGGGTGTAGACCAGCAGAGGGCAAAATCTTGAAAATGGGGGCTTCAGTTGAGTTTCCCTGTGCTCTCCTTTGGCTGAGTGACATCCTGTGTTTCTTAGCAGGTGATGGCATTCGTGGAGAGAGGCGGATTCCATGTGTGCAGGCAAAGTGTGTGCTGAGATGATGAGTCGCTGGATACCACGCTGGACTCTTCAGACCAAGGATAGGCCTCTGGCAGGTACGTGTCAATGTTTTCTGCCCATAACACTCACCCGGGTTTTTGCATACAGTGTTATCAGCGGAATTAGTAGTCTCCAGAGAGGATGTCACATGTCAGCAAGCTTCACCTGGCCAGGGTCCGCCTGTGATGTAGCTCCCCAATCAATCACTACTCTCTAGACCTTCCAGATAGACTCCCAGATCTTCTCTGCCCATGGGCAACCAGTAGAGCCAGAGGCCTTCCCCCTTTGCTCTTTCGTCTCTAGGCACTCTGTCAGGCACTGCAAGGTGTGAAGTGACTCAGGGGTAGAAGGAAGAAAATTCAGAGAATGAACACATGCAGAGAGAGACAGAGAGAGGTAAGAGATGGTGAGATGCACTGCCTAGCGTACTGATATCCTCAGGAAAGTGGGAAAGAGGTATGTGGCCTGTTCTGCCAATGCCCTGAATGAGTCCGCACCAGGAGCTCCCTTGTGCTTGCGTAGCCTTTCCCAGGGTGTGTCAAATCCTGTGGCCACTAGGTGTCATAGGTCACAATGGATGACCCTGTGTTATGTGCCTGGCGGGCTGGATCTCTGTCATTGGCTCACTGTTGTCACCAGGCCCAACATAAGCTCTGCCCGCTCTTCCGGTGGTAGGAGTGTCTCTTTGGTGATGGCAAAGAAGCCTTAATCCCGCCCACCTGGCCTTCACTTTACCTACCTGGCCTGCTGACCCTCACTGAGACCTCTGTGTTGATCAAAATGAATGTCTGCCAGTGCCCAGGTGTCAGCCTCTGGGATAAAGGATTTGGGACCTTGCCTGGGGCAGTAGGCCAGCTAGGTCAACTGGTACTTGGAAGTCTAGTGACTTGTGACACTGCTGCCAGTGACAAATGGTGACTCCTACACTTATATATCCCCTGGTGGCAGAATGATAGTGACGGGTGGAGAAACATCGCTCCGGAGCACACGTTCAATGGGGCAGTGGCCAGAGGCCAGGGCCAGTAGTGGACGTCGTGGAGCTGAATGGTGAGCCAGTGAAGGGCCCAAGGATTCCTACTGTATGTTGCAAACACGTCATCCATGTCCCCACGTCCATAAACCATTGGACTGCTGGGGCCCAGGCTGCCAGGATTTCAACCTTGCATTCGCTGCCTGGCCACATACGCTGCCTTCCAACAGAGGCGGGGACATGGAGACAGCAAAAATTTGGAAAATGGCAGTGTCTCCTGGATTTCCCTGGCATCAGCCTTTTGAGCGGCATGCTTTTTTTCCTAGCAGAATAAGGCCCTGACGGAGAAAGGCAGGATTCTGTGTGCAGGAAAGTTGTGTGCTAGGAGGGTGACGACGTTGAGACCATGTTGGGATCTTTAGTCCCAGGAAAGGCCCCTGACAGGTGTGGGTCAATGTTCTCTACCCATCCCACTTGGCGGGGGGAGGTTTTCACCGTACAAAGCAGCAGCGGAATTATTCATCGCCAGACAGGTTTCACCTGCCCACAAGCTCCCCCTGGCCAGGGTCGGCCCCTGCTATATTGCTTATGTCAATGAACAGAAGCTAAGACCTTTCAGAGAGACTACCTGCTATTCTCTGCCCAAGGGGAAGCAGTACAGCCAGAAGCCTCCCCCGTTCCCTCTCCAGGCTCTCTCTCAGGCCCCTCATACTTGTGATCTGTCTCAGGGGTAGAATGAAGAGATTTCTTTGAATGAACACATACAGAAAGGGGCCATAGATGCTGAGGAAGGGCTCCTTGCCTACTGATATCCTAGCGTAAGTGGAAAAGAGGTACCTGCCTCCTATCCGAGTATGTCGAATGTGTCCACATCAGAGGTTGACTACTGTGAAGTTTTTCCCTGGGTGTCCTCGATTTTGTGGCCAAGGACATAACGGCCCGTTGTGAGTCCATGGGTAAAATGGAGGGCTCTGCGGAGCTGGGCTGGACCTCTCCTATTGGCTCAGTGGTTGTAACCCGTCCCCGTCCGAAGTTCCGTCCAGCCTTGCGGTGGCTGTCTCCATGGTGATTGGGAAAGAAGCCTTAGGCCCCACACTCAGCCTTCACTTGGCCTATCTGGCCTCTCTACTCATCTAGACTGCTGTGTGGATGAAGGAAAGGATGTTGGCCAGTGACCACGTGTCCTCATTTCTTTTGAAGGATTAGGCTCCTTGCCTGGGCAGAAGACAGCCAAGGTCAGCCTGAGCCTAGACACCTAGTGACCTGCGACACTGCAGGCAGTGATAGATTTTGATGTCCACGCTCAGGTATCCGCAGGTGGCGGATTCAGAGTGGTCAGAGTAGAAGTAACTAGAGATCGCACACTCAGGAGGGCACGGGCCAAAGGTCAGGGAAAATAGCTGAAGTTGTGGAGCTCTAGCAGAGGCAGTCTAGGGCCCAGACCTCCCTCCTGTACGTTGCAAAGCGGTGATCCATATCCTGACATCCGCAGTCTCTGGACGGCTGGGGCCCTGGATGCCTGGATTTCGGCCTTGTCTTCGGGGAAGTGACTCCGATGCAGTGTGCTACCAGAGGCTATGGACCAGCAGAGGGCAAAGTCTTGAAAATGGGGGCTTCAGTTGACTTTGCCTGTGCTCTCCTTTGACTGAGTGACATCCTGTGTTTCCTCGTATGTGATGGCATTCGTGGAGAGAGGCGGATTCCATGCGTGCAGTCAAATTGTGTGCTGAGATGATGAGTCCCTGGAGACCAGGGTGGACTCTTCAGACCCAAGATATGCCTCTGGCAGGTATGTGTCAATGTTTTGTGCCCATGGCACTCACCTGTGTATTTGCATCCAATGTTATCAGCGTAATTAGTAGTCTCCGGAGAGGCTGGCACATATCAGCAAGCTTTGAGTGGCCAGGGTCCGCCCGTGATGTAGCTCCCCAATTAATCACTACTCTCTAGACCTTCCAGATAGACAGCAGATCTTCTCTACCCATGGGCAACCAGTGCAACCAGGGGCCTTCCCCCTTTGCTGTTTCGTCTCTAGGCACTCTGTTAGGCACTGCAAGCTGTGAAGTGACTCAGGGGGAGAAGGAAGAGATTTCAGAGAATGAACACATACAGAGAGAGTCAGAGAGAAGGAGGCAATAGATGGTGAGTGGGGATGCCTTGCGTACTGATATCCTCAGGAAAGTGGGAAAGAGGTACCTGGCCTGCTCTGCCAGTGCCCTGAACCAGTCCACACCAGGGCCTCCCTTGTGCCTGCGTAGCCTTTCTCAGTATGTCCTCAAATCCTGTGGCCACTAGGTGTCATAGGTCACAATGGAGGGCTGTGTGTCATGTGTCTGGCAGGCCGGATCTCTGCCATTGGCTCAGTCTCGTCACCAGGCCCATCATAAGCTCTGCCCACCCTTCCGGTGGGGGACTGTCTCCATGGTGATGGCAAAGAAGCCTAGCCCCACCCACCTGGCCTTCCCTTCACCTACCTGGCTCGCTGACCCTCACTTATACCTCTGTGTTGATAAAAATTAATGTCCGGGCCAAGATGGCTGACTAGGTAGACTCTACCTTGGATCCGTCTTGCAACAAAGACTCAGAAAAACAAGTGAATCGATCACATACATGATAATCCACGAACCCTGACCAAGAAACACAGATTTAAAGAGTTGACCTTATTGACAGAGATGGAGAACAAACAACTACGGGGAAGCAGAGACTGTTTTTGGAGCTTCAAGCTAGCATCCCAGTCAGGTATCCTTGGCGCCGGGCTTAGGACTTGGCGCGGGGGAGCTGAGCACCACATCCTGTGATGGTGCAAACACGGGGTGCAGCCCTACCCCCTGAGCTGACCCCTGGAGGGGGCCCAGCCAGTCTGTGCGGGTGGCGCAGTGACACGGCTGGCGGGAGAAGTCCCTGGGAGGCAGCGACTGGTTTTGGAGCCAGGAGTGCAGCATCCCAGCCGTGGAACCTTGACGCTGGCCTTTGGACTGGCAGCAGAGTAACTGACCACGGCTTCTGTTGGCCTGACCCTCAGGGGCAATCTCTACCGAGCCAGCACACGTAGGAGACACGCCCCCGGGGAATCTCAGATAAAATAGTCATCCCAAGCAAGATAAGTAACTTTTGTCTATATTCCGGGCTGTTACTCTTTCCTCTTTTTCTGAACCCTCCCCTCACCTTCCCAGACAGCTTCATTGACATTGGAATTTTCTGAGCCAGAAGGAGAACTGCTCTGCGGTTTTTCGTTTCCTTTTTTTTTTTTTGTCTTTTCCTAACCCATTCTTCTGGACTGAGAGAAGCAACCACAAAAAACCCAGGGAACAAAAATCCTTCCCTAATTGGACTAAAAACACAGAACCAGCTCCAGCCAAGCATATGTGATCCACAGTCTCGGGCTCTCATCCCTACAGGGAACAAGGTGGCTATTATAATGCAAAAGCATCTCTGATAGGGATCTGACTGCATTTTTTTTTTAGTGGATTTACTGGAAAGACAAGTTTCCCAGGTCTGATATCTCTGCTTATTCAACAGAGCCCTCACTGACCCACAACAGGGAACTGAGAGCTGAAGCTCCCCCTAGACCACCTAGCCTCCTGCGTTAGGGGTCTAAGGAGGGTGACACCTACCAATATGTAGAGGTACTTGCATTGGGGGCCTAAGGTACAGCTGCAGAGCCCACCCACCAAGGTGCTTTAGGAATAGAGACACACCTACCTCACTGACACTTGAGGGAAGCCTCTCAGCATCCTGCCCCCCCCTGGAGTGTGTACCCTACTAGAATCTGGTGCACACAACTATCACCACTACTTTTCAAGGTGGATAGGTGTTAGAGTGCATCACACACTTGATGACCCAAAATCAGATTCTACTCAAGAATAATGAATGGACTCAGGCATATATATCTGGTAACAGCCCAAACCAGCTGGTAATACGTCATAAGTAAGTCAAGGGCTATAACAATCAAGACAGCACAATCTAGTAGCCCATCCACGTATATTGAAAGAAAACAAAACAAGATAAGACTCAGTGAGCAAATATAGAATAAATCACTACATTATCTTAGTGATGGCTCAGAGACAGCAGTCGATATCAAACCACATAAAGAAGCAGACCATGACAGCTTCTACAACCCCCCAAACAAAAGAATCAAAATCTTTCCCAAATGAAGATACAATCCTGGAATTATCAGATACAGAATATAAAAAACTAATTTACAGAATGTTTCAAGACATCAGGGATGACCTCAGAAATGAAATAACGCAATCTGCAGAAAAAGCCAAGGAACACACTGATAAAACAGTTGAAGAACTCAAAAAGATTAGTCAAGAACATAGTGGAAAAATTAATAAGCTGCAAGAATCCATAGAGAGACAGCATTCAGAAATCCAAAAGCTTAACGATAAAATTACAGAATTAGACAATGCAATAGGAAGTCAGAGGAGCAGGCTCGACTAATTGGAATGCAGAGTGGGAAATCTGGAGGACCAGGGAATTGACACCAACATAGCTGAAAAAAAATCAGATAAGGAAGAATTTAAAAAAGTGACGAAACCCTAAGAATCATGTGGGACTCTATCAAGAAGGATAACTTGCGTGTGATTGGAGTCCCAGAACAGGGAGGGAGGACAGAAAACACAGAGAGAATAGCTGAAGATCTGCTGACAGAAAACTTCCCTGACATCCTGAAAGACGAAAGGATATCTATCCAAGATGCTCATCGAACCCGATTTAAGATTGATCCAAAAAGAAAAACACCAAGACACATTATCATCAAACTTGCCAAAACCAAAGATAAAGAGAAAATTTTAAAAGCAGCCAGGGCTAAAAGAAAGGTCTCCTTCAAGGGAGAATCAATAACAATAAGTTCAGACTACTCAGCAGAAACCATGCATGCAAGAAGGCAATGGGATGACATATACAGAGCACTGAAGGAGAAAAAGTGCCAGCTAAGGATCATATATCCAGCAAAACTCTCTCTGAAATGTGAAGGCGAAATTAAGATATTTACAGATAAACTCAAGCTTAGAAAATTTGCAAAAACCAAACCAAAGCTACAAGAAATACTAAAGGAAATTGGTCAGAAAACCAATAATATCACATACCAGCACAACACAAGGTCACAGAACAGAACATCCTGATATCAACTCAAATAGGGAAATCACAAAAACAAATTAAGATTAATTAAAAAAAATGCTAAAAACAGGGAATCATTGAAGTCAATATGTAAAAGGTCACAATAATCAAAAAGAGGGACTAAATACAGGTGGCATAGAACTGCCATATGGAGAGGGATACAAGGCAATATAGGACAATACAAGTTAGGTTTTTACTTAGAAAAATAGGGGTAAGTATTAAGGTAACCACAAAGAGGTATAACAACTCCATAACTCAAAATAAAAACCAAGAAAAACGTAATGACTCAGCAAACATAAAGTCAAATATTATGAAAATGAGGAACACACAATTTACAAAGAAAAACATCTCAGCACAAAAAAGTAAGTGGACAAATGAAATTGTCAACAACACACATAAAAAGGCATCAAAATGACAACACTAAACACATAAAAAAAAAACATATACTTATCTATAATTACGCTGAATGTAAATGGACTAAATGCACTAATAAAGAGACAGAGAGTTTCAGACTGGATAAAGAAACACGATCTGTCTATGTGCTGCCTACAGGAGACACACCTTAGACTTAGACACACAAACAAACTAAAACTCAAAGGATGGAAAAAAATATATCAAGCAAACAATAAGCAAAAAAGAGCAGGAGTAGCAATATTAATTTCTGACAAAATAGACTTTAAACTTAAATCCACCACAAAGGATAAAGAAGGACACTACATAATGATAAAAGGGACAATTGACCAGGAAGATATAACCATATTAAATATTTATGCAGCCAATGACAGGGCTGCAAGATACATAAATCAAATTTTAACAGAACTAAAAAGTGAGATAGACACCTCCACAATTACAGTAGGAGACTTCAACACACCACTTTCGGGGAAGGACAGGACATCCAGTAAGAAGCTCAACAGAGACACGGAAGACCTAATTAAAACAATCAACCAACTTGACCTCATTGACTCATACAGAACTCTCCACCCAACTGCTGCAAAGTATACTTTTTTTTCTAGCGCACATGAAACATTCTCCAGAATAGACCACATATTAGATCATAAAACAAACCTTTGCAAAATCCAAAACATCGAAATATTACAGAGCATCTTCTCAGACCACAAGGCCATAGAAGTGGAAATCAATAATAGAAAAATTAGGGAAAAGAAATCAAATACTTGGAAACTGAACAATACCCTCCTGAAAAAAGACTGCGTTATAGAAGACATTAAGGAGGGAATAAGGAAATTCATAGAATGCAACGAGAATGAACATACTTCCTATCAAAACCTCTGGGACACAGCAAAACCAGTGCTCAGAGGCCAATTTATATCGATAAATGCACACATATGAAAAGAAGAAAAAGCCAAAATCGGAGAACTGTCCCTACAACTTGAAAAAATAGAAAGTGAGCAACAAAAGAATCCATCAGACACCAGAAGAAAACAAATAATAAAAATTAGAGCTGAACTAAATGAATTAGAGAACAGAAAAACAATTGAAAGAATTAACAAAGCTAAAAGTTGCTTCTTCAAAAAAATTAACAAAATTGATAAACCATTGGCCGGACTGACTAAAGAAATACAGGAAAGGAAACAAATAACCCGAAGAAGAAATGAGATGGGCCACATCACTACAGACCCAACTGAAATTAAAAGAATCATATCAGATTATTACAAAAAACTGTACTCTAAAAAATTTGCAAACCTAGAAGAAATGGATGAATTCCTGAAAAACCACTACCTACCTAAACTAACACAATCAGATGTAGAACAACTAAATAGACCCATAACAAAAAAAAAGAGATTGAAACGGTCATCAAAAAATTCCCAACAAAAAAAGCCCTGGCCCGGACGGCTTTACTGCAGAGTTCTACCAAGCTTTCAGAGAAGAGTTAACACCACTACTACTAAAGGTATTTCAAAGCATAGAAAATAACAGAATACTACCTAACTCATTCTATGAAGCCACCATTTCCCTGATACCAAAACCAGGTAAAGACATCACAAAAAAAGAAAATTACATACCCATATCCCTCATGAACATAGATGCAAAAATCCTCAACAAAATTCTAGCCAATAGAATTCAACAACATATCAAAAAATTAATCCACCATGACTAAGTGGGATTTATACCAGGTATGCAAAGCTGGTCTAATATTAGAAAAACCATTAATGTAATCCACCATATAAATAAAACAAAAGACAAAAACCACATGATCTTATCAATTGATGCAGAAAAGGCATTTGACAAAGTCCAACACCCATTTATGATAAAAACTCTCACCAAAATAGGAATTGAAGGAAAATTCCTCAACATAATAAAGGGCATCTATACAAAGCCAACAGCAAACATCACTCTAAATGGAGAGAGCCTGAAAGCATTTCCCTTGAGAACGGGAACCAGACAAGGATGCCCTTTATCACCGCTCTTATTCAACATTGTGCTAGAGGTCCTAGCCAGAGCAATTAGGCTAGAGAAAGAAATAAAGGGCATCTGGATTGGCAAGGAGGAAGTCAAATTATCTCTATTTGCAGATGACATGATCTTATACACAGAAAACCCTAAGGAATCCTCCAGAAAACTACTGAAACTAATAGAAGAGTTTGGCAGAGTCTCAGGTTATAAGATAAACATACAAAAATCACCTGGATTCCTCTACATCAAGAAAAAGAACATCGAAGAGGAAATAACCGAATCAATACCATTCACAGTAAAGGTAAAATACTTAGGAATAAATCTTACCAAAGATGTAAAAGACCAATACAAAGAAAACTACAAAATACTACTACAAGAAACTAAAAAGGACCTACTTAAGTGGAAAAACATACCTTGCTCATGGATAGGAAGACTTAACATAGTAAAAATGTCTATTCTACCAAAAGCCATCTATACATACAATGCACTTCCGATCCAAATTCCAGTGTCATTTTCTAATGTGATGGAGAAACAAATCACCCACTTCATCTAGAAGGGAAAGAAGCCTCGGATAAGCAAAGCATTACCGAAAAAGAAGAAGAAAGTAGGAGGCCTCACTCTACCTGATTTTAGAACCTATCATACAGCCACAGTAGTCAAAACAGCCTGATACTGGTACAACAACAGACACATAGACCAATGGAACAGAATTGAGAACCCAGATAGAAATCCATGCACGTATGAGCAGCTGATATTTGACAAAGGACCAGTGTCAGTTAATTGGGGAAAAGATAGTCTTTTTAACAAATGGTGCTGGCATAACTGGATATCATCCATTTGCAAAAAAATGAAACAGGACCCATACCTCACACCATGCACAAAAACTAACTCCAAGTGGATCAAAGACATGACATAAAGACTAAAACGATAAAGATTATGGAAGAAAAAATAGGGACAATGTTAGGAGCCCTAATACAAGGCATAAACAGAATACAAAACATTACCAAAAATGACGAAGAGAAACCAGATAACTGGGAGCTCCAAAAAATCAAACACCTATGCTCATCTAAAGACTTCACCAAAAGAGTAAAAAGACCACCTACAGACTGGGAAAGAATTTTCAGCTATGACATCTCTGACCAGCACCTGATCTCTAAAATCTATATGATTCTGTCAAAACTCAACCACAAAAAGACAAACAACCAATCAAGAAGTGGGCAAAGGATATGAACACGCATTTCACTAAAGAAGATATTCAGGCAGCTAACAGATACATGAGAAAATGCTTTCCCTCATTAGCCATTAGAGAAATGCAAATTAAAACTACAATGAGATTCCATCTCACTCCACACCAAGGCTGGCATTAATCCAAAAAACACAAAATAATAAATGGAGAGGCTGCGGAGAGATTGGAACTCTCATACACTGCTGGTGGGAATGTAAAATGGTACAACCACTTTGGAAATCTATCTGGGGTTATCTTAAACAGTTAGAAATACAACTACCATACAACCCAGAAATCCCACTCCTCGGAATATACCCTAGAGATACAAGAGCCTTCACACAAACAGATATATGCACACCCATGTTTATTGCAGCTCTGTTTACAATAGCAAAAAGCTGGAAGCCACCAAGGTGTCCATCAACGGATGAATGGTTAAATAAATTGTGGTATATTCACACAATGGAATACTACGCATCGATAAAGAACAACGACGAATCTGTGAAACATTTCATAACATGGAGGAACCTGGAAGGCGTTATGCTGAGCGAAATTAGTCAGAGGCAAAAGGACAAATATTGTATAAGACCACTATTATAAGATCTTGAGAAATAGTATAAACTGAGCAGAACACATACTTTTATGGTTACAAGGAGGGGAGGGAGGGAGGGTGGGAGAGGGTTTTTTACTGATTAGTTAGTAGATAAGAACTGCTTTAGGTGAAGAGAAGGACAATACTCAATACATGGAAGGTCAGCTCAACTGGACTAGACCAAAAGCAAAGAAGCTTCTGGGATAAACTGAATGCTTCAAAGGTCAGCGGAGCAAGGGTGGGGATTTGGGGACCATGGTTTAAGGGGACTTCTAAGTCAATTGGCAAAATAATTCTATTATAAAAACATTCTGCATCCCACTTTGAAATGTGGCCTCTGGGGTCTTAAATGCTAACAAGCGGCGATCTAAGATGCATCAATTGGTCTCAACCCATCTGGAGCAAAGGAGAATGAAGAACACCAAGGTCACACGATAAGTAAGAGCCCAAGAGACAGAAAGGGCCACATGAACCAGAGACTTACATCATCCTGAGACCAGAGGAACTAGATGGTGCCCGGCCACAACCGATGACTGCCCTAACACGGAGCACAACAGAGAACCCCTGAGGAAGCAGGAGATCAGGGGATACAGACCCCAAATTCTCACAAAAAGACCATACTTAATGGTCTGACTGAGACTAGAGGAATCCCGGTGGTCATGGTCCCCAAACCTTCTGTTGGCCCAGGACAGGAACCATTCCCGAAGACAACTCATCAGACATGAAAGGGACTGGACAGTGGGTAGGAGAGACATGCTGATGAACAGTGAGCTATTTGTATCAGGTGAACACTTGAGACTGTGTTGGCATCTCCTTTCTGGAGGGGGGATGGGAGGATAGAGAGAGTTGGAAGCAGGCAAAATTGTCACTAGAGACTGGAAGGGCTGACTCATTAGGGGGACAGCAAATGGGAGTACGGAGTAAGGTTTATGTACACTTATATGTGACAGTTTGCCTTGATTTGTAAACGTTCACTTGAAGCTCAATAAAAGTTAATAAAAAAAAAATTCATGTCCGCAAGTGCCCAGGTGTCAGCATCTGGTAAAAAGGATTCGGGACCTTGCCTCGGGCAGAAGGCAGCCTAGGTCAGCGGGTACCTGGAAGTCTAGTGACTTGTGAAACTGCTGCCAGTGACAAATGGTGACTCCCACACTCACATATCCCCAGGGAAAATAGCTCATGTCGTGGAGCTCTAGCAGAGCCAGTCTAGGGCCCAGGCCTCCCTCCTGTACGTGGCACAAAGATGCCACCATCCGCAGAGTATACCGCCATCCGCAGACTCTGGACTGCCGGGGCCCTGGATGCCCGGATTTCGACCTTATCCTCGGAGAAGTGAGGCACATGCCGTGTGCCAGCAAAGGCCGTGGAGCAGCAGAGGGCAAAATGTTGACAATGGGGGCTTCAGTTGACTTTGCCTGTGCTCTCCTTTGGCTGAGTGCCATCCTGTGTTTCCAAGCAGGAGAAGGCATTCGTGCAGAGAGGCGGATTCCATGTCTGCAGGAAAGTGTGTGCTGAGATGATGAGTTGCTGGAGACCAGGGTGGACTCTTCAGACCCAGGATGGGCCTCTTGCAGGTACGTGTCAATCTTTTCTGCCCATGGCACTCATTCCGGTGTTTGCACACAATGTTCTCAGTGGAATTCGTAGTCTCCGGAGAGGCTGCCACTTGTCAGCAAGCTTCACCTGGCCAGGGTCCGCCCGTGATGTAGCTCCCCAATCAATCACTACTCTCTAGACCTTCCAGGTAGACTACCAGATCTTCTCTGCCAATAGGTAACCAGTAGAGCCAGAGGCCTTCCCCCTTTCCTCTTTCGTCTCTAGGCACTCTGTCAGGCACTCCAAGCTGTGAAGTGACTCAGGGGGAGGAGGAAGAGATTTCAGAGAACGAACACATAAAGAGAGAGACAGAGAGAGAGAGACAAGAGATGCTGAGTGGGGATGTCTTGCGTACTGATAATCTCAGGAAAGTGGGAAAATTGGACCCTGGCCTGCTCTGCCAACGCCCTGAAGCAGTCCACACCAGGGGATCCCTTGTACCTGTGTAGCCTTTCCCAGGGTGTGCTGGAATCCTGTGGCCACTAGGTGTCATAGGTCACAATGGAGGGCCCTGTGTCGTCTTCCTGGTGGGCCGGATCTCTGCCATTGGCTGAGTCTTGTCACCAGGCCCCTCATAAGCTCCGCCCACTCCAGCGGTGGGGGGACTGTCTCCATGGTGATGGCAAAGAAGCCTTAGTCCCGCCCACCTGGCCTTCACTTCACCTACCTGGCCTTCTGACCCCCACTCAAACCTCTGTGTTGATAAAAATGAATGTCTGCCAGTGCCCAGGTGTCAGCATCTGGGAGAAAGGATTCGGGACCTTGCCTGAGGCAGAAGGCAGCCTAGGTCTGCGGGTTCCTGGAAGTCTAGTGACTTGTGACACTGCTGCCAGTGACAAATGGTGACTCCCACACTCACATATCCCCTGGTGGCAGAATGACGGTGATGGGTGGAGAAACATGGCTCCGGAGCACACCTTCAATGGGGGCACCAGCCAAAGGCCAGGGCCAGTAGTGGACATCGTGGAGCTGAATGGGGAGGCAGTGAAGGGCCCAAGGATTTCTCCTGTATGTGGCAAACAGGCCATCCGTGGCCCCACGTCCTTAAACCATTGGACTGCTGGGGCCCAGGCTGCCGGGATTTCGGCCTTGCCTTCGGAGCCCGGCCACATACGCAGCCTTCCACCGGAGGCGGGGACGTGGAAAAAAGACAGCAAAAATTGGGAAAATGGCAGCATCTCCTCGATCTCCCTGGCATCTGCCTTTTTGAGCGGCATGCTTTTTTTCCTAGTAGGATGAGGCCCTGACGGAGAAAGGCAGGATTCTGTGTGCAGGAAAGGTGTGTGCTGGGAGGGTGATGACGTTGAGACCAGGTTGCGATCTCTACTCCCAGGAAAGGCCCCTGGCAGGTGTGGGTCAATGTTCTAGGCCCATGCGAGTTGGCGGGGGGAGGTTTTCACCAAAGAAAGCAGCCGCGGAATTATTCGTCGCCGGAGAGGTTGCATCTGCCCACAAGCTCCACCTGGCCAGGGTCCGCCCCTCCTGTATTGCCCATGTCAAGCAACAGAAGCTAAGACCTTCCAGAGAGACTGCCCGCTATGCTCTACCCTCGGGGGAAGCGGTACAGCCAGAAGCCTCCCCCGTTTCATCTCCAGGCTGTCTCTCAGGCCCCTCATACTTGAGATGTGTCTCAGGGGTAGAATGAAGAGATTTCTCTGAATGAACACATCCAGAGAGGGGCCATAGATGCTGAGGAAGGGAGCCTTGCCTACTGATATCCCAGCGTAAGTGGAAAAGAAGTACCTGCCTGCTGTCCCAGTCGGTCGAACATGTCCACATCAGGGGTTGCCTACTCTGAAGCTCTTCCCTGGGTGCCCTCGATTTTGTGGCCAAAGAAACAAGGCGCCGTTGTGTGTCCATGCGTACAACGGAGGGTTCTGCGGAACTGGCCCGTTAGGCTGGACCTCTCCTATTGGCTCAGTGTTTGTGACCCGTCCCCGTGAGAAGTTGCGGCCAGCCTTCCGGTGGCTGTGTCCATGGTGATTGGGAAAGAAGCCTTAGGCCCCGCACTCAGCCTTCACCTGGCCTGCCTGGCCTCTTTCCCCTCATCTAGACCGCTGTGTGGATGAAAGAAAGGATGTCGGCCAGTGACCACATGTCCTGATTTCCTTGGAAGGATTAGGCTCCTTGCCTGGGCAGAAGACAGCCAAGGTCAGCCTGAGCCTAGACACCTAGTGCCCTGTGACACTGCAGCCAGTGATAGATGTTGATTTCCACGCTCCGGTATCCGCAGGTGGCGGATTCAGAGTGGTCAGAGGAGAAGTGTAACTAGAGATCACACACACGCGAGGGCACGGGCCAAAGGTCAGGGAAAATAGCTGAGGTCGTGGAGCTCTAGCGGAGCCAGTCTAGGGCCCAGGCCTCCCTCCTGTACGTGGCAAAGAGGTGATGCGTAGGCCGCCATCCGCAGACTCCGGGCTGCCGGGGCCCTGGATGCCCGGATTACGGCCTTGTCTTCGGGGATGTGACGCACGTGCATCGTGCCACCGGAAGCTGTGGAGCAGCAGAGGGCAAAATCTTGAAAACGGGGGCTTCGGTTGACTTTGCCCGTGCTTTCCTTTGGCTGAGTGACAGCCTGTGTTTCCTAGCAGGTGAAGGCACTCGTGGAGAGAGGCGGATTCCATGTCTGCAGGAAAGTGTGTGCTGAGATGATGAGTTGCTGGAGACCAGGGTGGACTCTTCAGACCCAGGATGGGCCTCTTGCAGGTACGTGTCAATCTTTTCTGCCCATGGCACTCATTCCGGTGTTTGCACACAATGTTCTCAGTGGAATTCGTAGTCTCCGGAGAGGCTGCCACTTGTCAGCAAGCTCCACCTGGCCAGGGTCCGCCCGTGATGTAGCTCTCCAATCAATCACTACTCTCTAGACCTTCCAGGTAGACTACCAGATCTTCTCTGCCCATAGTTAACCAGTAGAGCCAGAGGCCTTCCCCTTTTCCTCTTTCGTCTCTAGGCACTCTGTCAGGCACTCCAAGCTGTGAAGTGACTCAGGGGGAGGAGGAAGAGATTTCAGAGAACGAACATATAAAGAGAGAGACAGAGAGAGAGAGACAAGAGATGCTGAGTGGGGATGTCTTGCGTACTGATAATCTCAGGAAAGTGGGAAAATTGGACCCTGGCCTGCTCTGCCAACGCCCTGAAGCAGTCCGCACCAGGGGCTCCCTTGTACCTGTGTAGCCTTTCCCAGGGTATGCTGGAATCCTGTGGCCACTAGGTGTCATAGGTCACAATGGAGGGCCCTGTGTCGTCTTCCTGGTGGGCCGGATCTCTGCCATTGGCTGAGTCTTGTCACCAGGCCCCTCATAAGCTCCGCCCACTCCAGCGGTGGGGGGACTGTCTCCATGGTGATGGCAAAGAAGCCTTAGTCCCGCCCACCTGGCCTTCACTTCACCTACCTGGCCTTCTGACCCCCACTCAGACCTCTGTGTTGATGAAAATGAATGTCTGCCAGTGCCCAGGTGTCAGCATCTGGGAGAAAGGATTCGGGACCTTGCCTGAGGCAGAAGGCAGCCTAGGTCTGCGGGTTCCTGGAAGTCTAGTGACTTGTGACGCTGCTGCCAGTGACAAATGGTGACTCCCACACTCACATATCCCCTGGTGGCAGAATGATAGTGATGGGTGGAGAAACATGGCTCCGGAGCACACGTTCAATGGGGGCACCGGCCAAAGGCCAGGGCCAGTAGTGGACATCGTGGAGCTGAATGGGGAGGCAGTGAAGGGCCCAAGGATTTCTCCTGTATGTGGCAAACAGGTCATCCGTGGCCCCACGTCCATAAACCATTGGACTGCTGGGGCCCAGGCTGCCAGGATTTCGGCCTTGCCTTCGGAGCCCGGCCACATACGCAGCCTTCCACCGGAGGCGGGGACGTGGAAAAAAGACAGCAAAAATTGGGAAAATGGCAGCGTCTCCTCGATCTCCCTGGCATCGGCCTTTTTGAGCGGCATGCTTTTTTTCCTAGTAGGATGAGGCCCTGACGGAGAAAGGCAGGATTCTGTGTGCAGGAAAGGCGTGTGCTGACAGGGTGACGACGTTGAGACCAGGTTGGGATCTTTAGTCCCAGGAAAGGCCCCTGGCAGGTGTGGGTCAATGTTCTCGGCCCATGCGAGTTGGCGGGGGGAGGTTTTCACCAAAGAAAGCAGCCGCGGAATTGTTCGTCGCCGGAGAGGTTGCATCTGCCCACAAGCTCCACCTGGCCAGGGTCCGCCCCTCCTGTATTGCCCATGTCAAGCAACAGAAGCTAAGACCTTCCAGAGAGACTGCCCGCTATGCTCTACCCACGGGGAAGCGGTACAGCCAGAAGCCTCCCCCGTTTCATCTCCAGGCTGTCTCTCAGGCCCCTTATACTTGAGATGTGTCTCAGGGGTAGAATGAAGAGATTTCTCTGAATGAACACATCCAGAGAGGGGCCATGGATGCTGAGGAAGGGCGCCTTGCCTACTGATATCCCAGCGTAAGTGGAAAAGAGGTACCTGCCTGCTATCCCAGGGTGTCGAACGTGTCCACATCACGGGTTGCCTACTCTGAAGCTCTTCCCTGGGTGCCCTCGATTTTGTGGCCAAAGACACAAGGCGCCGTTGTGTGTCCATGGGTACAACGGAGGGTTCTGCGGAACTGGCCCGTTAGGCTGGACCTCTCCTATTGGCTCAGTGTTTGTGACCCGTCCCCGTGAGAAGTTGCGGCCAGCCTTCCGGTGGCTGTGTCCATGGTGATTGGGAAAGAAGCCTTAGGCCCCGCACTCAGCCTTCACCTGGCCTGCCTGGCCTCTTTCCCCTCATCTAGACCGCTGTGTGGATGAAAGAAAGGATGCCGGCCAGTGACCACATGTCCTGATTTCCTTGGAAGGATTAGGCTCCTTGCCTGGGCAGAAGACAGCCAAGGTCAGCCTGAGCCTAGACACCTAGTGCCCTGTGACACTGCAGCCAGTGATAGATGTTGATTTCCACGCTCCGGTATCCGCAGGTGGCGGATTCAGAGTGGTCAGAGGAGAAGTGTAACTAGAGATCACACACACGCGAGGGCACGGGCCAAAGGTCAGGGAAAATAGCTGAGGTCGTGGAGCTCTAGCGGAGCCAGTCTAGGGCCCAGGCCTCCCTCCTGTACGTGGCAAAGAGGTGATGCGTAGGCCGCCATCCGCAGACTCCGGGCTGCCGGGGCCCTGGATGCCCGGATTACGGCCTTGTCTTCGGGGATGTGACGCACGTGCATCGTGCCACCGGAAGCTGTGGAGCAGCAGAGGGCAAAATCTTGAAAACGGGGGCTTCGGTTGACTTTGCCCGTGCTTTCCTTTGGCTGAGTGACAGCCTGTGTTTCCTAGCAGGTGAAGGCACTCGTGGAGAGAGGCGGATTCCATGTCTGCAGGAAAGTGTGTGCTGAGATGATGAGTTGCTGGAGACCAGGGTGGACTCTTCAGACCCAGGATGGGCCTCTTGCAGGTACGTGTCAATCTTTTCTGCCCATGGCACTCATTCCGGTGTTTGCACACAATGTTCTCAGTGGAATTCGTAGTCTCCGGAGAGGCTGCCACTTGTCAGCAAGCTCCACCTGGCCAGGGTCCGCCCGTGATGTAGCTCTCCAATCAATCACTACTCTCTAGACCTTCCAGGTAGACTACCAGATCTTCTCTGCCCATAGTTAACCAGTAGAGCCAGAGGCCTTCCCCTTTTCCTCTTTCGTCTCTAGGCACTCTGTCAGGCACTCCAAGCTGTGAAGTGACTCAGGGGGAGGAGGAAGAGATTTCAGAGAACGAACATATAAAGAGAGAGACAGAGAGAGAGAGACAAGAGATGCTGAGTGGGGATGTCTTGCGTACTGATAATCTCAGGAAAGTGGGAAAATTGGACCCTGGCCTGCTCTGCCAACGCCCTGAAGCAGTCCGCACCAGGGGCTCCCTTGTACCTGTGTAGCCTTTCCCAGGGTGTGCTGGAATCCTGTGGCCACTAGGTGTCATAGGTCACAATGGAGGGCCCTGTGTCGTCTTCCTGGTGGGCCGGATCTCTGCCATTGGCTGAGTCTTGTCACCAGGCCCCTCATAAGCTCCGCCCACTCCAGCGGTGGGGGGACTGTCTCCATGGTGATGGCAAAGAAGCCTTAGTCCCGCCCACCTGGCCTTCACTTCACCTACCTGGCCTTCTGACCCCCACTCAAACCTCTGTGTTGATGAAAATGAATGTCTGCCAGTGCCCAGGTGTCAGCATCTGGGAGAAAGGATTCGGGACCTTGCCTGAGGCAGAAGGCAGCCTAGGTCTGCGGGTTCCTGGAAGTCTAGTGACTTGTGACGCTGCTGCCAGTGACAAATGGTGACTCCCACACTCACATATCCCCTGGTGGCAGAATGATAGTGATGGGTGGAGAAACATGGCTCCGGAGCACACGTTCAATGGGGGCACCGGCCAAAGGCCAGGGCCAGTAGTGGACATCGTGGAGCTGAATGGGGAGGCAGTGAAGGGCCCAAGGATTTCTCCTGTATGTGGCAAACAGGTCATCCGTGGCCCCACGTCCATAAACCATTGGACTGCTGGGGCCCAGGCTGCCAGGATTTCGGCCTTGCCTTCGGAGCCCGGCCACATACGCAGCCTTCCACCGGAGGCGGGGACGTGGAAAAAAGACAGCAAAAATTGGGAAAATGGCAGCGTCTCCTCGATCTCCCTGGCATCGGCCTTTTTGAGCGGCATGCTTTTTTTCCTAGTAGGATGAGGCCCTGACGGAGAAAGGCAGGATTCTGTGTGCAGGAAAGGCGTGTGCTGAGAGGGTGACGACGTTGAGACCAGGTTGGGATCTTTAGTCCCAGGAAAGGCCCCTGGCAGGTGTGGGTCAATGTTCTCGGCCCATGCGAGTTGGCGGGGGGAGGTTTTCACCAAAGAAAGTAGCCCCGGAATTATTCGTCGCCGGAGAGGTTGCATCTGCCCACAAGCTCCACCTGGCCAGGGTCCGCCCCTCCTGTATTGCCCATGTCAAGCAACAGAAGCTAAGACCTTCCAGAGAGACTGCCCGCTATGCTCTACCCACGGGGAAGCGGTACAGCCAGAAGCCTCCCCCGTTTCATCTCCAGGCTGTCTCTCAGGCCCCTCATACTTGAGATGTGTCTCAGGGGTAGAATGAAGAGATTTCTCTGAATGAACACATCCAGAGAGGGGCCATAGATGCTGAGGAAGGGAGCCTTGCCTACTGATATCCCAGCGTAAGTGGAAAAGAGGTACCTGCCTGCTGTCCCAGTGGGTCGAACGTGTCCACATCAGGGGTTGCCTACTCTGAAGCTCTTCCCTGGGTGCCCTCGATTTTGTGGCCAAAGACACAAGGCGCCGTTGTGTGTCCATGGGTACAACGGAGGGTTCTGCGGAACTGGCCCGTTAGGCTGGACCTCTCCTATTGGCTCAGTGTTTGTGACCCGTCCCCGTGAGAAGTTGCGGCCAGCCTTCCGGTGGCTGTGTCCATGGTGATTGGGAAAGAAGCCTTAGGCCCCGCACTCAGCCTTCACCTGGCCTGCCTGGCCTCTTTCCCCTCATCTAGACCGCTGTGTGGATGAAAGAAAGGATGTCGGCCAGTGACCACGTGTCCTGATTTCCTTGGAAGGATTAGGCTCCTTGCCTGGGCAGAAGACAGCCAAGGTCAGCCTGAGCCTAGACACCTAGTGCCCTGTGACACTGCAGCCAGTGATAGATGTTGATTTCCACGCTCCGGTATCCGCAGGTGGCGGATTCAGAGTGGTCGGACGAGAAGTGTAACTAGAGATCACACACACGCGAGGGCACGGGCCAAAGGTCAGGGAAAATAGCTGAGGTCGTGGAGCTCTAGCGGAGCCAGTCTAGGGCCCAGGCCTCCCTCCTGTACGTGGCAAAGAGGTGATGCGTAGGCCGCCATCCGCAGACTCCGGACTGCCGGGGCCCTGGATGCCCGGATTACGGCCTTGTCTTCGGGGATGTGACGCACGTGCATCGTGCCACCGGAAGCTGTGGAGCAGCAGAGGGCAAAATCTTGAAAACGGGGGCTTCGGTTGACTTTGCCCGTGCTTTCCTTTGGCTGAGTGACAGCCTGTGTTTCCTAGCAGGTGAAGGCACTCGTGGAGAGAGGCGGATTCCATGTCTGCAGGAAAGTGTGTGCTGAGATGATGAGTTGCTGGAGACCAGGGTGGACTCTTCAGACCCAGGATGGGCCTCTTGCAAGTACGTGTCAATCTTTTCTGCCCATGGCACTCATTCCGGTGTTTGCACACAATGTTCTCAGTGGAATTCGTAGTCTCCGGAGAGGCTGCCACTTGTCAGCAAGCTCCACCTGGCCAGGGTCCGCCCGTGATGTAGCTCTCCAATCAATCACTACTCTCTAGACCTTCCAGGTAGACTACCAGATCTTCTCTGCCCATAGTTAACCAGTAGAGCCAGAGGCCTTCCCCTTTTCCTCTTTCGTCTCTAGGCACTCTGTCAGGCACTCCAAGCTGTGAAGTGACTCAGGGGGAGGAGGAAGAGATTTCAGAGAACGAACATATAAAGAGAGAGACAGAGAGAGAGAGACAAGAGATGCTGAGTGGGGATGTCTTGCGTACTGATAATCTCAGGAAAGTGGGAAAATTGGACCCTGGCCTGCTCTGCCAACGCCCTGAAGCAGTCCGCACCAGGGGCTCCCTTGTACCTGTGTAGCCTTTCCCAGGGTGTGCTGGAATCCTGTGGCCACTAGGTGTCATAGGTCACAATGGAGGGCCCTGTGTCGTCTTCCTGGTGGGCCGGATCTCTGCCATTGGCTGAGTCTTGTCACCAGGCCCCTCATAAGCTCCGCCCACTCCAGCGGTGGGGGGACTGTCTCCATGGTGATGGCAAAGAAGCCTTAGTCCCGCCCACCTGGCCTTCACTTCACCTACCTGGCCTTCTGACCCCCACTCAAACCTCTGTGTTGATGAAAATGAATGTCTGCCAGTGCCCAGGTGTCAGCATCTGGGAGAAAGGATTCGGGACCTTGCCTGAGGCAGAAGGCAGCCTAGGTCTGCGGGTTCCTGGAAGTCTAGTGACTTGTGACGCTGCTGCCAGTGACAAATGGTGACTCCCACACTCACATATCCCCTGGTGGCAGAATGATAGTGATGGGTGGAGAAACATGGCTCCGGAGCACACGTTCAATGGGGGCACCGGCCAAAGGCCAGGGCCAGTAGTGGACATCGTGGAGCTGAATGGGGAGGCAGTGAAGGGCCCAAGGATTTCTCCTGTATGTGGCAAACAGGTCATCCGTGGCCCCACGTCCATAAACCATTGGACTGCTGGGGCCCAGGCTGCCAGGATTTCGGCCTTGCCTTCGGAGCCCGGCCACATACGCAGCCTTCCACCGGAGGCGGGGACGTGGAAAAAAGACAGCAAAAATTGGGAAAATGGCAGCGTCTCCTCGATCTCCCTGGCATCGGCCTTTTTGAGCGGCATGCTTTTTTTCCTAGTAGGATGAGGCCCTGACGGAGAAAGGCAGGATTCTGTGTGCAGGAAAGGCGTGTGCTGACAGGGTGACGACGTTGAGACCAGGTTGGGATCTTTAGTCCCAGGAAAGGCCCCTGGCAGGTGTGGGTCAATGTTCTCGGCCCATGCGAGTTGGCGGGGGGAGGTTTTCACCAAAGAAAGCAGCCGCGGAATTGTTCGTCGCCGGAGAGGTTGCATCTGCCCACAAGCTCCACCTGGCCAGGGTCCGCCCCTCCTGTATTGCCCATGTCAAGCAACAGAAGCTAAGACCTTCCAGAGAGACTGCCCGCTATGCTCTACCCACGGGGAAGCGGTACAGCCAGAAGCCTCCCCCGTTTCATCTCCAGGCTGTCTCTCAGGCCCCTTATACTTGAGATGTGTCTCAGGGGTAGAATGAAGAGATTTCTCTGAATGAACACATCCAGAGAGGGGCCATGGATGCTGAGGAAGGGCGCCTTGCCTACTGATATCCCAGCGTAAGTGGAAAAGAGGTACCTGCCTGCTATCCCAGGGTGTCGAACGTGTCCACATCACGGGTTGCCTACTCTGAAGCTCTTCCCTGGGTGCCCTCGATTTTGTGGCCAAAGACACAAGGCGCCGTTGTGTGTCCATGGGTACAACGGAGGGTTCTGCGGAACTGGCCCGTTAGGCTGGACCTCTCCTATTGGCTCAGTGTTTGTGACCCGTCCCCGTGAGAAGTTGCGGCCAGCCTTCCGGTGGCTGTGTCCATGGTGATTGGGAAAGAAGCCTTAGGCCCCGCACTCAGCCTTCACCTGGCCTGCCTGGCCTCTTTCCCCTCATCTAGACCGCTGTGTGGATGAAAGAAAGGATGCCGGCCAGTGACCACATGTCCTGATTTCCTTGGAAGGATTAGGCTCCTTGCCTGGGCAGAAGACAGCCAAGGTCAGCCTGAGCCTAGACACCTAGTGCCCTGTGACACTGCAGCCAGTGATAGATGTTGATTTCCACGCTCCGGTATCCGCAGGTGGCGGATTCAGAGTGGTCAGAGGAGAAGTGTAACTAGAGATCACACACACGCGAGGGCACGGGCCAAAGGTCAGGGAAAATAGCTGAGGTCGTGGAGCTCTAGCGGAGCCAGTCTAGGGCCCAGGCCTCCCTCCTGTACGTGGCAAAGAGGTGATGCGTAGGCCGCCATCCGCAGACTCCGGGCTGCCGGGGCCCTGGATGCCCGGATTACGGCCTTGTCTTCGGGGATGTGACGCACGTGCATCGTGCCACCGGAAGCTGTGGAGCAGCAGAGGGCAAAATCTTGAAAACGGGGGCTTCGGTTGACTTTGCCCGTGCTTTCCTTTGGCTGAGTGACAGCCTGTGTTTCCTAGCAGGTGAAGGCACTCGTGGAGAGAGGCGGATTCCATGTCTGCAGGAAAGTGTGTGCTGAGATGATGAGTTGCTGGAGACCAGGGTGGACTCTTCAGACCCAGGATGGGCCTCTTGCAGGTACGTGTCAATCTTTTCTGCCCATGGCACTCATTCCGGTGTTTGCACACAATGTTCTCAGTGGAATTCGTAGTCTCCGGAGAGGCTGCCACTTGTCAGCAAGCTCCACCTGGCCAGGGTCCGCCCGTGATGTAGCTCTCCAATCAATCACTACTCTCTAGACCTTCCAGGTAGACTACCAGATCTTCTCTGCCCATAGTTAACCAGTAGAGCCAGAGGCCTTCCCCTTTTCCTCTTTCGTCTCTAGGCACTCTGTCAGGCACTCCAAGCTGTGAAGTGACTCAGGGGGAGGAGGAAGAGATTTCAGAGAACGAACATATAAAGAGAGAGACAGAGAGAGAGAGACAAGAGATGCTGAGTGGGGATGTCTTGCGTACTGATAATCTCAGGAAAGTGGGAAAATTGGACCCTGGCCTGCTCTGCCAACGCCCTGAAGCAGTCCGCACCAGGGGCTCCCTTGTACCTGTGTAGCCTTTCCCAGGGTGTGCTGGAATCCTGTGGCCACTAGGTGTCATAGGTCACAATGGAGGGCCCTGTGTCGTCTTCCTGGTGGGCCGGATCTCTGCCATTGGCTGAGTCTTGTCACCAGGCCCCTCATAAGCTCCGCCCACTCCAGCGGTGGGGGGACTGTCTCCATGGTGATGGCAAAGAAGCCTTAGTCCCGCCCACCTGGCCTTCACTTCACCTACCTGGCCTTCTGACCCCCACTCAAACCTCTGTGTTGATGAAAATGAATGTCTGCCAGTGCCCAGGTGTCAGCATCTGGGAGAAAGGATTCGGGACCTTGCCTGAGGCAGAAGGCAGCCTAGGTCTGCGGGTTCCTGGAAGTCTAGTGACTTGTGACGCTGCTGCCAGTGACAAATGGTGACTCCCACACTCACATATCCCCTGGTGGCAGAATGATAGTGATGGGTGGAGAAACATGGCTCCGGAGCACACGTTCAATGGGGGCACCGGCCAAAGGCCAGGGCCAGTAGTGGACATCGTGGAGCTGAATGGGGAGGCAGTGAAGGGCCCAAGGATTTCTCCTGTATGTGGCAAACAGGTCATCCGTGGCCCCACGTCCATAAACCATTGGACTGCTGGGGCCCAGGCTGCCAGGATTTCGGCCTTGCCTTCGGAGCCCGGCCACATACGCAGCCTTCCACCGGAGGCGGGGACGTGGAAAAAAGACAGCAAAAATTGGGAAAATGGCAGCGTCTCCTCGATCTCCCTGGCATCGGCCTTTTTGAGCGGCATGCTTTTTTTCCTAGTAGGATGAGGCCCTGACGGAGAAAGGCAGGATTCTGTGTGCAGGAAAGGCGTGTGCTGAGAGGGTGACGACGTTGAGACCAGGTTGGGATCTTTAGTCCCAGGAAAGGCCCCTGGCAGGTGTGGGTCAATGTTCTCGGCCCATGCGAGTTGGCGGGGGGAGGTTTTCACCAAAGAAAGCAGCCGCGGAATTGTTCGTCGCCGGAGAGGTTGCATCTGCCCACAAGCTCCACCTGGCCAGGGTCCGCCCCTCCTGTATTGCCCATGTCAAGCAACAGAAGCTAAGACCTTCCAGAGAGACTGCCCGCTATGCTCTACCCACGGGGAAGCGGTACAGCCAGAAGCCTCCCCCGTTTCATCTCCAGGCTGTCTCTCAGGCCCCTCATACTTGAGATGTGTCTCAGGGGTAGAATGAAGAGATTTCTCTGAATGAACACATCCAGAGAGGGGCCATAGATGCTGAGGAAGGGAGCCTTGCCTACTGATATCCCAGCGTAAGTGGAAAAGAGGTACCTGCCTGCTGTCCCAGTGGGTCGAACGTGTCCACATCAGGGGTTGCCTACTCTGAAGCTCTTCCCTGGGTGCCCTCGATTTTGTGGCCAAAGACACAAGGCGCCGTTGTGTGTCCATGGGTACAACGGAGGGTTCTGCGGAACTGGCCCGTTAGGCTGGACCTCTCCTATTGGCTCAGTGTTTGTGACCCGTCCCCGTGAGAAGTTGCGGCCAGCCTTCCGGTGGCTGTGTCCATGGTGATTGGGAAAGAAGCCTTAGGCCCCGCACTCAGCCTTCACCTGGCCTGCCTGGCCTCTTTCCCCTCATCTAGACCGCTGTGTGGATGAAAGAAAGGATGTCGGCCAGTGACCACGTGTCCTGATTTCCTTGGAAGGATTAGGCTCCTTGCCTGGGCAGAAGACAGCCAAGGTCAGCCTGAGCCTAGACACCTAGTGCCCTGTGA
Source organism: Loxodonta africana (assembly GCF_030014295.1). Lineage (NCBI taxonomy): Eukaryota > Metazoa > Chordata > Mammalia > Proboscidea > Elephantidae > Loxodonta > Loxodonta africana. The sequence continues at coordinate 511,602 of NW_026975144.1, read as the reverse complement.
CACTGCAGCCAGTGATAGATGTTGATTTCCACGCTCCGGTATCCGCAGGTGGCGGATTCAGAGTGGTCGGACGAGAAGTGTAACTAGAGATCACACACACGCGAGGGCACGGGCCAAAGGTCAGGGAAAATAGCTGAGGTCGTGGAGCTCTAGCGGAGCCAGTCTAGGGCCCAGGCCTCCCTCCTGTACGTGGCAAAGAGGTGATGCGTAGGCCGCCATCCGCAGACTCCGGACTGCCGGGGCCCTGGATGCCCGGATTACGGCCTTGTCTTCGGGGATGTGACGCACGTGCATCGTGCCACCGGAAGCTGTGGAGCAGCAGAGGGCAAAATCTTGAAAACGGGGGCTTCGGTTGACTTTGCCCGTGCTTTCCTTTGGCTGAGTGACAGCCTGTGTTTCCTAGCAGGTGAAGGCACTCGTGGAGAGAGGCGGATTCCATGCCTGCAGGAAAGTGTGTGCTGAGATGATGAGTTGCTGGAGACCAGGGTGGACTCTTCAGACCCAGGATGGGCCTCTTGCAGGTACGTGTCAATCTTTTCTGCCCATGGCACTCATTCCGGTGTTTGCACACAATGTTCTCAGTGGAATTCGTAGTCTCCGGAGAGGCTGCCACTTGTCAGCAAGCTCCACCTGGCCAGGGTCCGCCCGTGATGTAGCTCTCCAATCAATCACTACTCTCTAGACCTTCCAGGTAGACTACCAGATCTTCTCTGCCCATAGTTAACCAGTAGAGCCAGAGGCCTTCCCCTTTTCCTCTTTCGTCTCTAGGCACTCTGTCAGGCACTCCAAGCTGTGAAGTGACTCAGGGGGAGGAGGAAGAGATTTCAGAGAACGAACATATAAAGAGAGAGACAGAGAGAGAGAGACAAGAGATGCTGAGTGGGGATGTCTTGCGTACTGATAATCTCAGGAAAGTGGGAAAATTGGACCCTGGCCTGCTCTGCCAACGCCCTGAAGCAGTCCGCACCAGGGGCTCCCTTGTACCTGTGTAGCCTTTCCCAGGGTGTGCTGGAATCCTGTGGCCACTAGGTGTCATAGGTCACAATGGAGGGCCCTGTGTCGTCTTCCTGGTGGGCCGGATCTCTGCCATTGGCTGAGTCTTGTCACCAGGCCCCTCATAAGCTCCGCCCACTCCAGCGGTGGGGGGACTGTCTCCATGGTGATGGCAAAGAAGCCTTAGTCCCGCCCACCTGGCCTTCACTTCACCTACCTGGCCTTCTGACCCCCACTCAAACCTCTGTGTTGATGAAAATGAATGTCTGCCAGTGCCCAGGTGTCAGCATCTGGGAGAAAGGATTCGGGACCTTGCCTGAGGCAGAAGGCAGCCTAGGTCTGCGGGTTCCTGGAAGTCTAGTGACTTGTGACGCTGCTGCCAGTGACAAATGGTGACTCCCACACTCACATATCCCCTGGTGGCAGAATGATAGTGATGGGTGGAGAAACATGGCTCCGGAGCACACGTTCAATGGGGGCACCGGCCAAAGGCCAGGGCCAGTAGTGGACATCGTGGAGCTGAATGGGGAGGCAGTGAAGGGCCCAAGGATTTCTCCTGTATGTGGCAAACAGGTCATCCCTGGCCCCACGTCCATAAACCATTGGACTGCTGGGGCCCAGGCTGCCAGGATTTCGGCCTTGCCTTCGGAGCCCGGCCACATGCGCAGCCTTCCACCGGAGGCGGGGACGTGGAAAAAAGACAGCAAAAATTGGGAAAATGGCAGCGTCTCCTCGATCTCCCTGGCATCGGCCTTTTTGAGCGGCATGCTTTTTTTCCTAGTAGGATGAGGCCCTGACGGAGAAAGGCAGGATTCTGTGTGCAGGAAAGGCGTGTGCTGAGAGGGTGACGACGTTGAGACCAGGTTGGGATCTTTAGTCCCAGGAAAGGCCCCTGGCAGGTGTGGGTCAATGTTCTCGGCCCATGCGAGTTGGCGGGGGGAGGTTTTCACCAAAGAAAGTAGCCCCGGAATTATTCGTCGCCGGAGAGGTTGCATCTGCCCACAAGCTCCACCTGGCCAGGGTCCGCCCCTCCTGTATTGCCCATGTCAAGCAACAGAAGCTAAGACCTTCCAGAGAGACTGCCCGCTATGCTCTACCCACGGGGAAGCGGTACAGCCAGAAGCCTCCCCCGTTTCATCTCCAGGCTGTCTCTCAGGCCCCTCATACTTGAGATGTGTCTCAGGGGTAGAATGAAGAGATTTCTCTGAATGAACACATCCAGAGAGGGGCCATAGATGCTGAGGAAGGGAGCCTTGCCTACTGATATCCCAGCGTAAGTGGAAAAGAGGTACCTGCCTGCTGTCCCAGTGGGTCGAACGTGTCCACATCAGGGGTTGCCTACTCTGAAGCTCTTCCCTGGGTGCCCTCGATTTTGTGGCCAAAGACACAAGGCGCCGTTGTGTGTCCATGGGTACAACGGAGGGTTCTGCGGAACTGGCCCGTTAGGCTGGACCTCTCCTATTGGCTCAGTGTTTGTGACCCGTCCCCGTGAGAAGTTGCGGCCAGCCTTCCGGTGGCTGTGTCCATGGTGATTGGGAAAGAAGCCTTAGGCCCCGCACTCAGCCTTCACCTGGCCTGCCTGGCCTCTTTCCCCTCATCTAGACCGCTGTGTGGATGAAAGAAAGGATGTCGGCCAGTGACCACGTGTCCTGATTTCCTTGGAAGGATTAGGCTCCTTGCCTGGGCAGAAGACAGCCAAGGTCAGCCTGAGCCTAGACACCTAGTGCCCTGTGACACTGCAGCCAGTGATAGATGTTGATTTCCACGCTCAGGTATCCGCAGGTGGCGGATTCAGAGTGGTCGGAGGAGAAGTGTAACTAGAGATCACACACACGCGAGGGCACGGGCCAAAGGTCAGGGAAAATAGGTGGAGTCGTGGAGCTCTAGCGGAGCCAGTCTAGGGCCCAGGCCTCTCTCCTGTACGTGGAAAAGAGGTGATCGGTAGGCCGCCATCCGCAGACTCCGGACTGCCGGGGCCCTGGATGCCCGGATTACGGCCTTGTCTTCGGGGATGTGACGCACGTGCATCGTGCCACCGGAAGCTGTGGAGCAGCAGAGGGCAAAATCTTGAAAACGGGGGCTTCGGTTGACTTTGCCCGTGCTTTCCTTTGGCTGAGTGACAGCCTGTGTTTCCTAGCAGGTGAAGGCACTCGTGGAGAGAGGCGGATTCCATGCCTGCAGGAAAGTGTGTGCTGAGATGATGAGTTGCTGGAGACCAGGGTGGACTCTTCAGACCCAGGATGGGCCTCTTGCAGGTACGTGTCAATCTTTTCTGCCCATGGCACTCATTCCGGTGTTTGCACACAATGTTCTCAGTGGAATTCGTAGTCTCCGGAGAGGCTGCCACTTGTCAGCAAGCTCCACCTGGCCAGGGTCCGCCCGTGATGTAGCTCTCCAATCAATCACTACTCTCTAGACCTTCCAGGTAGACTACCAGATCTTCTCTGCCCATAGTTAACCAGTAGAGCCAGAGGCCTTCCCCTTTTCCTCTTTCGTCTCTAGGCACTCTGTCAGGCACTCCAAGCTGTGAAGTGACTCAGGGGGAGGAGGAAGAGATTTCAGAGAACGAACATATAAAGAGAGAGACAGAGAGAGAGAGACAAGAGATGCTGAGTGGGGATGTCTTGCGTACTGATAATCTCAGGAAAGTGGGAAAATTGGACCCTGGCCTGCTCTGCCAACGCCCTGAAGCAGTCCGCACCAGGGGCTCCCTTGTACCTGTGTAGCCTTTCCCAGGGTGTGCTGGAATCCTGTGGCCACTAGGTGTCATAGGTCACAATGGAGGGCCCTGTGTCGTCTTCCTGGTGGGCCGGATCTCTGCCATTGGCTGAGTCTTGTCACCAGGCCCCTCATAAGCTCCGCCCACTCCAGCGGTGGGGGGACTGTCTCCATGGTGATGGCAAAGAAGCCTTAGTCCCGCCCACCTGGCCTTCACTTCACCTACCTGGCCTTCTGACCCCCACTCAAACCTCTGTGTTGATGAAAATGAATGTCTGCCAGTGCCCAGGTGTCAGCATCTGGGAGAAAGGATTCGGGACCTTGCCTGAGGCAGAAGGCAGCCTAGGTCTGCGGGTTCCTGGAAGTCTAGTGACTTGTGACGCTGCTGCCAGTGACAAATGGTGACTCCCACACTCACATATCCCCTGGTGGCAGAATGATAGTGATGGGTGGAGAAACATGGCTCCGGAGCACACGTTCAATGGGGGCACCGGCCAAAGGCCAGGGCCAGTAGTGGACATCGTGGAGCTGAATGGGGAGGCAGTGAAGGGCCCAAGGATTTCTCCTGTATGTGGCAAACAGGTCATCCCTGGCCCCACGTCCATAAACCATTGGACTGCTGGGGCCCAGGCTGCCAGGATTTCGGCCTTGCCTTCGGAGCCCGGCCACATGCGCAGCCTTCCACCGGAGGCGGGGACGTGGAAAAAAGACAGCAAAAATTGGGAAAATGGCAGCGTCTCCTCGATCTCCCTGGCATCGGCCTTTTTGAGCGGCATGCTTTTTTTCCTAGTAGGATGAGGCCCTGACGGAGAAAGGCAGGATTCTGTGTGCAGGAAAGGCGTGTGCTGAGAGGGTGACGACGTTGAGACCAGGTTGGGATCTTTAGTCCCAGGAAAGGCCCCTGGCAGGTGTGGGTCAATGTTCTCGGCCCATGCGAGTTGGCGGGGGGAGGTTTTCACCAAAGAAAGTAGCCCCGGAATTATTCGTCGCCGGAGAGGTTGCATCTGCCCACAAGCTCCACCTGGCCAGGGTCCGCCCCTCCTGTATTGCCCATGTCAAGCAACAGAAGCTAAGACCTTCCAGAGAGACTGCCCGCTATGCTCTACCCACGGGGAAGCGGTACAGCCAGAAGCCTCCCCCGTTTCATCTCCAGGCTGTCTCTCAGGCCCCTCATACTTGAGATGTGTCTCAGGGGTAGAATGAAGAGATTTCTCTGAATGAACACATCCAGAGAGGGGCCATAGATGCTGAGGAAGGGAGCCTTGCCTACTGATATCCCAGCGTAAGTGGAAAAGAGGTACCTGCCTGCTGTCCCAGTGGGTCGAACGTGTCCACATCAGGGGTTGCCTACTCTGAAGCTCTTCCCTGGGTGCCCTCGATTTTGTGGCCAAAGACACAAGGCGCCGTTGTGTGTCCATGGGTACAACGGAGGGTTCTGCGGAACTGGCCCGTTAGGCTGGACCTCTCCTATTGGCTCAGTGTTTGTGACCCGTCCCCGTGAGAAGTTGCGGCCAGCCTTCCGGTGGCTGTGTCCATGGTGATTGGGAAAGAAGCCTTAGGCCCCGCACTCAGCCTTCACCTGGCCTGCCTGGCCTCTTTCCCCTCATCTAGACCGCTGTGTGGATGAAAGAAAGGATGTCGGCCAGTGACCACGTGTCCTGATTTCCTTGGAAGGATTAGGCTCCTTGCCTGGGCAGAAGACAGCCAAGGTCAGCCTGAGCCTAGACACCTAGTGCCCTGTGACACTGCAGCCAGTGATAGATGTTGATTTCCACGCTCAGGTATCCGCAGGTGGCGGATTCAGAGTGGTCGGAGGAGAAGTGTAACTAGAGATCACACACACGCGAGGGCACGGGCCAAAGGTCAGGGAAAATAGGTGGAGTCGTGGAGCTCTAGCGGAGCCAGTCTAGGGCCCAGGCCTCTCTCCTGTACGTGGAAAAGAGGTGATCGGTAGGCCGCCATCCGCAGACTCCGGACTGCCGGGGCCCTGGATGCCCGGATTACGGCCTTGTCTTCGGGGATGTGACGCACGTGCATCGTGCCACCGGAAGCTGTGGAGCAGCAGAGGGCAAAATCTTGAAAACGGGGGCTTCGGTTGACTTTGCCCGTGCTTTCCTTTGGCTGAGTGACAGCCTGTGTTTCCTAGCAGGTGAAGGCACTCGTGGAGAGAGGCGGATTCCATGTCTGCAGGAAAGTGTGTGCTGAGATGATGAGTTGCTGGAGACCAGGGTGGACTCTTCAGACCCAGGATGGGCCTCTTGCAGGTACGTGTCAATCTTTTCTGCCCATGGCACTCATTCCGGTGTTTGCACACAATGTTCTCAGTGGAATTCGTAGTCTCCGGAGAGGCTGCCACTTGTCAGCAAGCTCCACCTGGCCAGGGTCCGCCCGTGATGTAGCTCTCCAATCAATCACTACTCTCTAGACCTTCCAAGGTAGACTACCAGATCTTCTCTGCCCATAGTTAACCAGTAGAGCCAGAGGCCTTCCCCTTTTCCTCTTTCGTCTCTAGGCACTCTGTCAGGCACTCCAAGCTGTGAAGTGACTCAGGGGGAGGAGGAAGAGATTTCAGAGAACGAACATATAAAGAGAGAGACAGAGAGAGAGAGACAAGAGATGCTGAGTGGGGATGTCTTGCGTACTGATAATCTCAGGAAAGTGGGAAAATTGGACCCTGGCCTGCTCTGCCAACGCCCTGAAGCAGTCCGCACCAGGGGCTCCCTTGTACCTGCGTAGCCTTTCCCAGGGTATGCTGGAATCCTGTGGCCACTAGGTGTCATAGGTCACAATGGAGGGCCCTGTGTCGTCTTCCTGGTGGGCCAGATCTCTGCCATTGGCTGAGTCTTGTCACCAGGCCCCTCATAAGCTCCGCCCACTCCAGCGGTGGGGGGACTGTCTCCATGGTGATGGCAAAGAAGCCTTAGTCCCGCCCACCTGGCCTTCACTTCACCTACCTGGCCTTCTGACCCCCACTCAGACCTCTGTATTGATACAAATGAATGTCTGCCAGTGCCCAGGTGTCAGCATCTGGGAGAAAGGATTCGGGACCTTGCCTGAGGCAGAAGGCAGCCTAGGTCTGCGGGTTCCTGGAAGTCTAGTGACTTGTGACGCTGCTGCCAGTGACAAATGGTGACTCCCACACTCACATATCCCCTGGTGGCAGAATGATAGTGATGGGTGGAGAAACATGGCTCCGGAGCACACGTTCAATGGGGGCACCGGCCAAAGGCCAGGGCCAGTAGTGGACATCGTGGAGCTGAATGGGGAGGCAGTGAAGGGCCCAAGGATTTCTCCTGTATGTGGCAAACAGGTCATCCGTGGCCCCACGTCCATAAACCATTGGACTGCTGGGGCCCAGGCTGCCAGGATTTCGGCCTTGCCTTCGGAGCCCGGCCACATACGCAGCCTTCCACCGGAGGCGGGGACGTGGAAAAAAGACAGCAAAAATTGGGAAAATGGCAGCGTCTCCTCGATCTCCCTGGCATCGGCCTTTTTGAGCGGCATGCTTTTTTTCCTAGTAGGATGAGGCCCTGACGGAGAAAGGCAGGATTCTGTGTGCAGGAAAGGCGTGTGCTGAGAGGGTGACGACGTTGAGACCAGGTTGGGATCTTTAGTCCCAGGAAAGGCCCCTGGCAGGTGTGGGTCAATGTTCTCGGCCCATGCGAGTTGGCGGGGGGAGGTTTTCACCAAAGAAAGCAGCCGCGGAATTGTTCGTCGCCGGAGAGGTTGCATCTGCCCACAAGCTCCACCTGGCCAGGGTCCGCCCCTCCTGTATTGCCCATGTCAAGCAACAGAAGCTAAGACCTTCCAGAGAGACTGCCCGCTATGCTCAACCCTCGGGGGAAGCGGTACAGCCAGAAGCCTCCCCCGTTTCATCTCCAGGCTGTCTCTCAGGCCCCTCATACTTGAGATGTGTCTCAGGGGTAGAATGAAGAGATTTCTCTGAATGAACACATCCAGAGAGGGGCCATAGATGCTGAGGAAGGGCGCCTTGCCTACTGATATCCCAGTGTAAGTGGAAAAGAGGTACCTGCCTGCTGTCCCAGTGGGTCGAACGTGTCCACATCAGGGGTTGCCTACTCTGAAGCTCTTCCCTGGGTGCCCTCGATTTTGTGGCCAAAGACACAAGGCGCCGTTGTGTGTCCATGGGTACAACGGAGGGTTCTGCGGAACTGGCCCGTTAGGCTGGACCTCTCCTATTGGCTCAGTGTTTGTGACCCGTCCCCGTGAGAAGTTGCGGCCAGCCTTCCGGTGGCTGTGTCCATGGTGATTGGGAAAGAAGCCTTAGGCCCCGCACTCAGCCTTCACCTGGCCTGCCTGGCCTCTTTCCCCTCATCTAGACCGCTGTGTGGATGAAAGAAAGGATGCCGGCCAGTGACCACATGTCCTGATTTCCTTGGAAGGATTAGGCTCCTTGCCTGGGCAGAAGACAGCCAAGGTCAGCCTGAGCCTAGACACCTAGTGCCCTGTGACACTGCAGCCAGTGATAGATGTTGATTTCCACGCTCAGGTATCCGCAGGTGGCGGATTCAGAGTGGTCGGAGGAGAAGTGTAACTAGAGATCACACACACGCGAGGGCACGGGCCAAAGGTCAGGGAAAATAGCTGAGGTCGTGGAGCTCTAGCGGAGCCAGTCTAGGGCCCAGGCCTCCCTCCTGTACGTGGCAAAGAGGTGATGCGTAGGCCGCCATCCGCAGACTCCGGACTGCCGGGGCCCTGGATGCCCGGATTACGGCCTTGTCTTCGGGGATGTGACGCACGTGCATCGTGCCACCGGAAGCTGTGGAGCAGCAGAGGGCAAAATCCTGAAAACGGGGGCTTCCGTTGACTTTGCCCGTGCTTTCCTTTGGCTGAGTGACAGCCTGTGTTTCCTAGCAGGTGAAGGCACTCGTGGAGAGAGGCGGATTCCATGTCTGCAGGAAAGTGTGTGCTGAGATGATGAGTTGCTGGAGACCAGGGTGGACTCTTCAGACCCAGGATGGGCCTCTTGCAGGTACGTGTCAATCTTTTCTGCCCATGGCACTCATTCCGGTGTTTGCACACAATGTTCTCAGTGGAATTCGTAGTCTCCGGAGAGGCTGCCACTTGTCAGCAAGCTTCACCTGGCCAGGGTCCGCCCGTGATGTAGCTCCCCAATCAATCACTACTCTCTAGACCTTCCAGGTAGACTACCAGATCTTCTCTGCCAATAGGTAACCAGTAGAGCCAGAGGCCTTCCCCCTTTCCTCTTTCGTCTTTAGGCACTCTGTCAGGCACTGCAAGCTGTGAAGTGACTCAGGGGGAGGAGGAAGAGATTTCAGAGAATGAACACATAAAGAGAGAGACAGAGACAAGAGATGCTGAGAGGGGATGTCTTGCTTACTGATAATCTCAACAAAGTGGGAAGAGTGGACCCTGGCCTGCTCTGCCAACGCCCTGAAGCAGTCCGCACCAGGGGCTCCCTTGTACCTGCGTAGCCTTTCCCAGGGTGTGCTGGAATCCTGTGGCCACTAGGTGTCATAGGTCACAATGGAGGGCCCTGTGTCGTCTTCCTGGTGGGCCGGATCTCTGCCATTGGCTGAGTCTTGTCACCAGGCCCCTCATAAGCTCCGCCCACTCTTGTGTTGGGGGTCCTTCTCCATGGTGATGGCAAAGAAGCCTTTGTCTTGCCCACCTGGCCTTCGCTTCAGCTACGTGGCCTGCTGACCCTCACTCAGACCTCTGTGTTGATTTTAGTTAATATCCGAGCTAAGAAGGCTGACTAGGTAGACTCTACACTGCTTACCTCTTACAACAAAGACTCGGAAAAAGAAGTGAACCGATCACATACATTACAATCTACGAACGCTGACCAACAAACACAGATTTAAAGAGTTGATCTGAGTGACGGAGACAGTGAACTAAGAACTACGGGGATGGAGGGACTATTTTTGGAGCCTGGAGCCAGCGTTCCATTCAGGTATCCTTGGCGCTGGGCTTAGGACTGGGCGCAGGGGAGCTGAACACAACATCCTGTGGTGGTGCAAACACGGGGCGCAGCCCTACCCCCTGACATGACTTCGGGAGGGGTCCCAGCTGATCAGCATCGGTGGCGCGGTGACGTGGCTGGCGGGAGGAGAAGTCGCTGGGAAGCAGCGACTGGTTTTGGAGCCGGGAGTGCAGTGTCCCAGCCTGGGAACCTTGGCTCGGGTTTTTGGAATGGCAGTGGAGGAACTGACTGAGGCTTCTGCGGGCCTGACCCTTGGGGACAATCTGTACCCAGCCAGAACACATAGGAGACATGCCCCTCGGGAATCTCAGATAAAATAGTCACCCCACGCAAGATAAGTAACTTTGTCTATATTCCGGGGTGTTACTCTCTCCTGTTTTTCTGAACCCTCCCCTCCCCTTCCCAGGCGGCTTCATTAACATTGGAATTTCCTCAGCCAGAGGGAGCACTGCTCCACGGTTTTTCTTTTCCCTTTTTTTGGGTCTTTTCCTAACACATTCTTCCGGCTTGAGAGAAGCAACCACAACAAATCCAGGGACCAAAAATCCTTCCCTAATCGGACTAAAAAGACAGACCCACCTCTAGCCAAGCATATATCATCCACAGTCTCGGGCTTTCATCCCTACGGGGAACAAGGTGGTTATTATAATGCAAAGGCATTTCTGATAGGGATCTGACTGCATTTTTTTTTAGAGCATTTACTGGAAAGACAAGTTTTCTAGGTCAGATATCTCTGCGTATTTAACAGAGCCCTCACTGACCCACAACAGGGAACTGAGGGCTGAAGCTCCCCCCAGACCACTTAGCCTCCTGCCTTAGGGGTCTAAGGAGGGTGACAGCTACCTATCTGTAGAGGTACTTGCATTGGGGGCCTAAGATACAGCTGCAGAGCCCACCCACCAAGGTGCTTTAGGAATAGAGACACACCTACCTCACTGACACTTGGGGGAAGCCTGTCAGCATCCTGCTCCCCCTGGAGTGTGAACCCCAGCTGCTACTAGAATCTGGTGTACACAACTATCACCACTACTTCTCAAGGTGGATAGGTGATAGGGTGAATCACACACTTGATGACCCAAAATCAGATTCTACTCAAGAATAGTGAATGGACTCAGGCATATATATATGGTAACAGCCCAAACCAGCTGGTAATAGGTCATAACTAAGTCGAGGGCTACAACAATCAAGACAGCACAATCTAGTAGCACATCCATGTATATTGAAAGAAAACAAAACAAGACTCAGTGAGCAAATATAGAATAAATCACTACAATATCTTAGTGATGGCTCGGAGACAGCAGTCGATATCAAACCACATACAGAAGCAGACATGACTACTTCTACAACCTCCCAAACAAAAGAATCAAAATCTTTCCCAAATGAAGATACAACCTTGGAATTATCAGATACAGAATATAAAAAACTAATCTACAGAATACTTCAAGGCATCAGGGATGACCTCAGAAATGAAATAAGGCAATCTGCAGAAAAAGCCAAGGAACACATTGATAAAACAGTTGAAGAACTCAAAAAGATTATTCAAGAACATAGTGGAAAAATTAATAAGTTGTAAGAATCCATAGAGAGACAGCATTCAGAAATCCAAAAGTTTAACAATAAAATTACAGAATTAGACAACGCAATAGGAAGTCAGAGGAGCAGACTCGAGCAATTAGAATGCAGAGTGGGAAATCTGGATGACCAGGGAATTAACACCAACATAGCTGGAAAAAATCAGATAAAAGAATTTAAAAAAATGAAGAAACCCTAGGACTCATGTGGGACTCTATCAAGAAGGATAACTTGCGTGTGATTGGAGTCCCAGAACAGGGAGGGAGGACAGAAAACACAGACAGAATAGTTGAAGTTCTGCTGACAGAAAACTTCCCTGACATCATGAAAGACGAAAGGATATCTATCCAAGATGCTGATCGAACCCCATTTAAGATTGATCCAAAAAGAAAAACACCAAGACATATTATCATCAAACTTGCCAAAACCAAAGATAAAGAGAAAATTTTAAAAGCAGCCAGGAATAAAAGAAGGTCTCCTACAAGGGAGAATCAATAAGAATAAGTTCAGACTACTCAGCAGAAACCATGCAGGCAAGAAGGCAATGGGATGACATATACAGAGCACTGAAGGAGAAAAACTGCCAGCCAAGGATCATATATCCAGCAAAACTCTCTCTCAAATGTGAAGGCGAAATTAAGATATTTACAGATAAACACAAGCTTAGAGAATTTGCAAAAACCAAACCAAAGCTACAAGAAATACTAAAGGAAATTGTTTGGTCAGAAAACCAATAATATCAGATACCAGCACAACACAAGGTCACAGAACAGAGCATCCTGATATCAGCTTAAATAGGGAAATCACAAAAACAAATTAAGATTAATTTAAAAAATGCTCAAAACGGAATCATTGAAGTCAATATGTAAAAGATCACAATAATCAAAAAGAGGGACTAAATACAGGCGGCATAGAACTGCCATATGGAGAGGGATACAGGGTGATACAGGACAATACAAGTTAGCTTTTTACTTAGAAAAATAGGGGTAAATATTAAGGTAACCACAAAGAGGTATAACAACTCCATAACTCAAAATAAAAACCGTGAAAAACGTAACGACTCAGCAAACATAAAGTCAAATACTATGAAAATGAGGAACACACAATTTACAAAGAAAAACGTCTCAGCACAAAAAAGTAAGTGGAAAATTGAAATTGTCAACAACACATACAAAGGCATCAAAATGACAACTCTAAACACATACTTATCTATAATTATGCTGAATGTAAATGGACTAAATGCACCAATAAAGAGACAGAGAGTCTCAGACTGGATAAAGAAACACGATCCATCTATATACTGCCTACAGCAGACACACCTTAGACTTAGAGACACAAACAAACTAAAACTCAAAGGATGGAAAAAAATACATCAAGCAAACAATAAGCAAAAAAGAGCAGGAGTAGCAATATTAATTTGTGACAAAATAGACGTTAAACTTAAATCCACCAGAAAGATAAAGAAGGACACTACAAAACGATAAAAGGGACAATTGACCAGGAAGATATAACCATATTAAAAATTTATGCACCCAATGACAGGGCTGCAAGATACATAAATCAAATTTTAACAGAACTGAAAACTGAGATAGACTCCTCCACAATTATAGTAGGAGACTTCAACACACCACTTTCGGAGAAGGACAGGACATCCAGTAAGAAGCTCAATAGAGACACGGAAGACCTAATTACAACAATCAACCAACTTGACCTCATTGACTTATACAGAACTCTCCATCCAACTGCTGCAAAGTATACTTTTTTTCTAGCGCACATGGAACATTCTCTAGAATAGACCACATATTAGGTCATAAAACAAACCTTTGCAGAATCCAAAACATCGAAATATTACAAAGCAGCTTCTCAGACCACAAGGCCATAAAAGTGGAAATCAATAACAGAAAAGTTAGGGAAAAGAAATCAAATACTTGGAAACTGAACAATGCCCTCCTGAAAAAAGACTCGGTTATAGAAGACATTAAGGAGGAAATACGGAAATTCATAGAATGCAAAGAGAATGAAAATACTTCCTATCAAAACCTCTGGAACACAGCAAAAGCAGTGCTCAGAGGCCAATTCATATCGATAAATGTACACATACAAAAAGAAGAAAGAGCCAAAATCAGAGAACTGTCCCTACAACTTGAACAAATAGAAAGTGAGCAACAAAAGAATCCATCAGGCACCAGAAGAAAACAAATAATAAAAATTAGAGCTGAACTAAATGAATTAGAGAACAGAAAAACAACTGAAAGAATTAACAAAGCCAAAAGCTGGTTCTTTGAAAAAATTAACAAAATTGATAAACCATTGGCTAAACTGACTAAAGAAATATAGGAAAGGAAACAAATAACCCAAATAAGAAACCAGAAGTGCCACATCACAACAGACCCAACTGAAATTAAAAGAATCATATCAGATTATTACGAAAAATTGTACTCTAACAAATTTGCAAACCTAGAAGAAATGGATGAATTCCTGGAAAAACACTACCTACCTGAACTAACACATTCAGAAGTAGAACAACTAAATAGACCCATAACAAAAAAAAAAGAGATTGAAACGGTAGTCAAAAAACTCCCAACAAAAAAAAGCCCTGGCCCGGACGGCTTCACTGCAGAGTTCTACCAAACTTTCAAAGAGTTAACACCACTACTACTAAAGGTACTTCAAAGCATAGAAAACGACAGAATACTACCCAACTCTATGAAGCCACCATCTCCCTGATACTAAAACCAGGTAAAGACATTACAAAAAATGAAAATTACAGACCTATAACCCTCATGAACATAGATGCAAAAATCCTCAACAAAATTCTAGCCAATAGAATTCAACAACATATCAAAAAATGAATCCACCATGACCAAGTGGGATTTATACCAGGTATGCAAGGCTGGTTTAATATTAGAAAAACCATTAATGTAATCCACCATATTAATAAAACAAAAGACAAAAACCACATGATCTTATGAATTGATGCAGAAAAGGCATTTGACAAAGTCCAACACCCATTTATGATAAAAACTCTCACCAAAATAGGAATTGAAGGAAAGTTCCTCAACATGATAAAGGGCATCTATACAAAGCCAACAGCCAACATCACTCTAAATGGAGAGAGCCTGAAAGCATTTCCCTTGAGAACGGGAACCAGACAAGGATGCCCTTTATCACCGCTCTTATTCAACATTGTGCTAGAGGTCCTAGCCAGAGCAATTAGGCTAGACAAAGAAATAAAGGGCATTCGGACTGGCAAGGAAGAAGTAAAATTATCTTTATTTGCAAATGACATGATCTTATACACAGAAAAATCTAAGGAATCCTCCAGAAAACTACTGAAACTAATAGAAGAGTTTGGCAGAGTCTCAGGTTATAAGATAAACATACAAAAATCACTTGGATTCCTCTACATCAACAAAAAGAACATCGAAGAGGAAATAACCAAATCAATACCATACACAGTAGTGACCAAGAAGATAAAATACTTAGGAATAAATTTTCCCAAAGATGTAAAAGATCTATGCAAAGAAAACTACAAAGTACTACTACAAGAAACTAAAAAGGACCTACTTAAGTGGAAAAACATACCTTGCTCATGGATAGGAAGACTTAATATAGTAAAAATGTCTATTCTACCAAAAGCCATCCATACATACAATGTACTTCCGATTCAAATTCCAATGTCATTTTTTAATGTGATGGAGAAACAAATCACCAACTTCATATGGAAGGGAAAGAAGCCTCGGATAAGCAAAGCATTACTGAAAAAGAAGAAGAAAGTGGGAGGACTCACTCTACCTGATTTCAGAACCTATCGTACAGCCACAGTAGTCAAGACAGCCTGGTACTGGTACAACAGCAGACACATAGACCAGTGGAACAGAATTGAGAACCCAGATATAAATCCATCCACATATGAGCAGCTGATATTTGACAAAGGCCCAGTGTCAGTTAATTGGGGAAAAGATAGTCTTTTTAACAAATGGTGCTGGCATAACTGGATATCCGTTTGCAAAAAAATGAAACAGGACCCATACCTCACACCAAGCACAAAAACTAACTCCAAGTGGATCAAAGACCTAAACAATAAAGATCATGGAAGAAAAAATAGGGACAACCTTAGGAACCCTAATACAAGGCATAAACAGAATACAAAACATTACCAAAAATGACGAAGAGAAACCAGATAACTGGGAGCTCCTAAAAATCAAACACCTATGCTCATCTAAAGACTTCACCAAAAGAGGAAAAAGACCACCTACAGATTGGGAAAGAATTTACAGCTGTGACATCTCTGACCAGCGCCTGATATCTAAAATCTATATGATTCTGTCAAAACTCAACCACAAAAAGACAAACAACCCAATCAAGAAGTGGGCACAGGATATGAACACGCACTTCATTAAAGAAGATATTCAGGCAGCTAACAGCTACATGAGAAAATGCTCTCGATCATTAGCCGTTAGAGAAATGCAAATTAAAACTACGAAGAGATTCCATCTCACTCCAACAAGGCTGGCATTAATCCAAAAAACAGAAAATAATAAATGTTGGAGAGGCTGCGGAGAGATTGGAACTCTTATACACTGCTGGTGGGAATGTAAAATGGTACAACCACTTTGGAAATCTATCTGGCGTTATCTTAAACAGTTAGAAATAGAACTACCATACAACCCAGAAACCCCACTCCTCGGAATAGACCCTAGAGAAATAAGAGCCTTCACACAAACAGATATATGCACACCCATGTTTATTGCAGCTCTGTTTACAATAGCAAAAAGATGCAAGCAACCAAGGTGTTCATCAATGGATGAATGGTTAAATAAATTGTGGTATAATCACACAAAGGAATACTACGCATCGATAAAGAACCGTGACGAATCTGTGAAACATTTCATAACGTGGAGGAACCTGGAAGGCATTATGCTGAGCGAAATTAGTCAGAGGCAAAAGGACAAATATTGTATAAGACCACTATTATAAGATCTTGAGAAATAGTATAAACTGAGAAGAACACATACTTTTGTGGTTACGAGCAGAGGGGATGGAGGGAGGGGGAGGGTTTTTTACTGATTAGTTAGTAGATAAGAACTGCTTTAGGTGAAGGGAAGGACAATACTCAATACATGGAAGGTCAGCTCAACTGGACTGGACCAAAAGCAAAGAAGTTTCCGGGATAAACTGAATGCTTCAAAGGTCAGCGGAGCAAGGGCGGGGGTTCAGGGACCATGGTTTAAGGGGACTTCTAAGTCAAATGGCAAAATAATTCTATTATGAAAACATTCTGCATCCCACTTTGAAATGTGGCTTCTGGGGTCTTAAATGCTAACAAGCGGCCATCTAAGATGCATCAATTAGTCTCAACCCACCTTTCAAAGGAGAATGAAGAACACCAAGGTCACACGATAACTAAGAGCCCAAGAGACAGAAAGGGCCACATGAACCTGAGACTTACATCATCCTGAGACCAGAGGAACTAGATGGTGCCTGGCCACAACCGATGACTGTCCTGACAGGGAGCACAACAGAGAACCCCTGAGGGAGCAGGAGATCAGTGGGATGCAGATCCCAAATTCTCACAAAAAGACCATACTTAATGGTCTGACTGAGACTAGAGGAATCCCGGCGGTCATGGTCCCCAAACCTTCTGTTGACCCAGGACAGGAACCATTCCCGAAGACAACTCATCAGACATGAAAGGGACTGGACAGTGGGTAGGAGAGAGATGCTGATGAACAGTGAGCTATTTGTATCAGGTGGACACTTGAGACTGTGTTGGCATCTCCTGTCTGGAAGGGGGATGGGAGGATAGAGAGGGTTGGAAGCTGACAAAATTGCCAGGAGAGACTGGAAGGGCTGACTCATTAGGGGGAGAGCAAGTGGGAGTACGGAGTAAGGTATATATAAAATTATATGTGTCAGTCTGACTTGATTTGTAAACGTTCACTTGAAGCTCAATAAAAGTTAAAAAAACTATTCAATACTATCTGTTTTTAAGATCTCAGGCACCTTCCAGCAAATCAGGGGGTAGAACAGAAACACTAACATTAGGCTAATTGTCTGAACTCACCACTGAAGCTGTTACCGCAAGTTCACGAGTTAGAGCCGCCTGCCGCAGACAGCCAATTCTTGAGACGGGGTGAGGTGGGTAGCAAGAGCTTTATTAGATATACCGGTGTATGGAGACGGGGGGAATGATCTCCTCCTAAAGTCGTCTGTCTCACCAGACTACTGATGGGTTCGGGTTTTTAAGGGAAAAGGGGCCATAAGTTTTAGGGACTTGTGGAATGTGCGCTCTTTTTCTTGTTTGGTTTTGGTGGTCCTATCTCAAACGTGTTGATCTTTTCCTGCCATTATCCCATCACCTCAGGGGTTAGCTGGCGCCATCCTTCGTCTTATTTGACAGGCTTAGATCAATATCACTTGTTTTCCACAGACTTACAGGAAACATTGGTTAACACTTAATCATTTGGGGAGCTAACATCAGGATCTTACTTGGCGGCAAGGATGGGCTGGGGGAGGGAAAGAAGAGAAAGAAGAAAGAAGAGAAAAAATGGCTCAGGTACGGTTCAAAATATGGCTGAGTAGCCTGTTTCAAAACCATGACTCTAAGGCCTTTGAACCAAGGAAACAAATTTCCTGAGGTGTTTGTTCACGCATAAGCAGCATCAGTAACTGTTTTTCATGTGCCTCAGCATTCTGCCAAGCCTAAGATTGCTATTCTAATTTGTAAAATCATGGCGCAAATTTCAGACACCTTTCTGGTCATGATATCCACAACTTTGTTAAGTTTGTCAACAAGAACCTTTAGTTCAAGAGTTACAATATTTAAACCCACTAGTTAGATAATTTAGGAGAAAAGAGGAATATGATTTCTTATCTCCAGAAAGTCGGACCTTAAAGCATCAGGAGTATTCTCACATAAAACCCATAGTGCCCTTTAGTTTAGATATTTTGGTCAAGTGTTTTCAGGAAATCAGTAAGTAAAAACTTATCTGCAGCTGACAAAACTTAATATGGCCATGATTAATTGGTAATACATAATCCTTGATGATGAAAGACCTGACAGAAATCAGTTACAAACCGTTAACCATATTTTTAAAGAACTTCAGGTGTAACGCATAATATTGAGACACAACACCATGCAGTCAGGATATATCAAGAATATACCAAGACCGTTAAGGCTCTAAATATCTGAACAGCAACAAAAATCACTTCATAGGTAAATGATGTGAATTGTGCAGTGAAACCATTGGCTTTTAATGGTGTTAAACTCCAAAGATAAATCAACCAAGTTAGCAACAACCCAAAAAGAAAGAATCAGGCACTTCTTACGACTTTAAAAACATGTTCCGTGTAATTTATGTCATATTAAGTAAACTTTTTTAGCACTTTTTCTTTATGAAAATTTTTGTGGCTTTCAAACTTGTCAGGAGTTTATCATAAGTTACCAAGAAACAATAGTTATTTAACCCAAAGATCTTAAAAAACCTTAGTTTTTTCTTAAAAGTCGTATGGTTTGGTTTTTGACTCAGGAATCTTATTCTAATGACAGACTAAACCTTTGTCTTAGAAGCAGATTCAATTGCCGAATAGAGCCAAATACAGCCAAAAAGAGGTAAACCGATATAAATCAAGACGAATCACGCCGAATCCCGTGGAATCGTGCCGTATCGGGTCGAATCCCGTCGAATTGCATTGAATCTGATCAATTCAAATCAAATCAAATCAAATCAATTACAATCGACTAGAGTAGGGTAGAGTACAATAGCATACAATAGAGAATAGAGTAGGATGGAGTAGAATGGTGTAGCATGGAGTCGAATGGAGTCGAAAAGAGATAATAGAGTTGAGTAGACTCTAATAGAGCTGCATAGAGCCTATTAGAGCTGACTAGAGCCGAATGGAGCTGATTAGAGCTGAATCGAACCGATTTGAGCCGATTGGGGATGAATGGAGTGGAAAGGAGCCGATTGGAGCCGAATCGCATCGAAATGTGTGGAATCGAATCCAGTAGAATAGATTAGATTAGGGTAGGATGGAATAGAGTAGAATTGAACACAGTAGAAGAGAATGGAAAGAATACAATAGAATAGAGTAGAAAAGGGTAGAGCAGAGCAGAATGGTGTAGAGTAGAGTAGAGTAGAACAGAGTCCTTTGTGCTGATTTCCTTTCTCCAACAGTTTCCTCAAGGTGCATGCCTTGGAAGTAGATGTTTAAGTTCTTACTTGTCTGGAAATGCCTTGATTGCCCTCACATTTTGCCTGGGTTAGAATTCTACTTTAAATCAGAATTTGAAAGCATTACATTATAATCTTCTCCTAGCTAATTTGCTGCTGCAAAGGCTCTGGTCATGTTTTCTGTTTGTTTGTATTGTTGAAGAACAAAATCCCACACTCTATTAGGAGTGAAAGAAAATGAGTTTCATTGAGGAATAGCAAGGCCATCACCAAATAGCAGCTCCCGCCTGAAGGGATTACTCCATGTTTGGCTGCTAAACCACCCTCCCCAGGAAAACTGTTAGCCCCTCAGACCCCCATCTGCTGAGATTAACCCAGTTGTGTCTGAAGAGCCTTTGTCTCAGTCGTCCACTAGGGTGATGTCTGAGTCACTGCCTGGGGCATCATCCCTTAAGGCAGATGTCTTACAAGACATTGCTGAATGTTCTCCAGACACATTCCCAACACCCATTGTTGCTTCTAGGCCTATAACTAGACTGAAGTCCCTGCTATCCTCAAAGGTAAAGCACAAAATGTGATCCAGGGGGAGGTACACTACACTCCAAAAGAAAAAGAACTGCTTGACTTTTCTAATACATACAAACAAAAGCCTGGGGACTACGTGTGGGAATTGCTATTATGGGTGTGGGATAATGGTGCAAGGAACATAAAGTTGCATCAGCCTGAGTTCATTGATATGGGTCCACTAAGCACAGATCCTTCATCCAGTGTTTCAGCTAGAGAGCTTAGGAAAGGATTTAATAGTTTATGTGACTGATTCAGTGAAGCACAGATTAAGCGGTGGCCCACACTAAACCCAGCTGAAGTGCCAGACCCGCCTTGATTTCACAGTAGAAGAAGGTATCCAAAGGCTTAGGGAAACTGGCATGTTAGAGTGGATTTCTCGGCTTAGACCCACAGATCCACACATGGAATGCCCAGAGGACACACCTTTTACCGCAATGGTGAGGAATAGATTTGTGAAGGGAGCCCCAGCATCCTTGAAGACTGCTGTGATTGTTCTTTTATGGAAGTCAGATCTCACAATGGGAGATGCCCTAACTGAATTAAGACACCAAACTACAATGCGGCTGATTGGACCCCATGGTGTTAGGGGCCATGCAGGTGACTCAATGGACAAGAACAAGGTAGGTGTGGTTCACATAATGGACAGTGGAGTCAAAGCAGTAATGAGAGTAGCCTGACTCCTATGGACTCATGGCATTGGCTACTTAGTCATGGTGTCCCTAGGAGTGAAATAGATGGGAAGTCTATCGAGTAGTTACTTGATCTGTACAAGCGTAAGAATTACTGGATACTGCCTCTGAACTGACACTGAATCCAGGAGACCCTAGATGTCACTGTGGCCCACCAGTCAGAAAGCGGTTGTATGGAAGTCAGGTTCTTAATGGAACCGTAGCTCTGGTTCATTTCACAGTGGATTCAGTGGGTCCCTGAATCCATCACGTAGTGATTTCCCCAGTTCCTAAACACATAATTGGAATTGGAATACCCAACAACTTGCAGAACTACCTTTGTGGATTCCAGACAAGTGGAGTAAGGGCTATTATGGTAGGAAAAGCCAAGGGGAAACCATTAGAACTGCCTATCTAGGAAAATAGTAAACCAAAAGCAGTACCGCATTCCTGGAGGAATTATAGAGATAACTGCCACCATCAAAGACTTGAAGGATGCAGGGTGATGATTCCCCCAGTTCAACTCATCTACTTGTGTTTTTGTTGTTATGTGCTATCCAGTGGATTCTGACTCATGGCGCCCCTTTGTATAGATGGAAACACTGCCGATCCTGCACCATCCTCACAAAGGCTGCTATCTTTGAGACTAGTATTGCACTCAGTGTGTCAACCCATCTTCTTAAAGGTCTCTCTCTTTTCACCAACCCTTTACTTTACCATGCAAGATGTCCTTCTCGAGGGACCAGTGCCTCCTGATAACATGTCCAAAGTACGTAAGAAAATCTCACCATCCTTGCTTCTAAGGAGCATTCTGGCTGTACTTCTTCCAAGACAGATTTGTTCGTTCTTGTGGCAGTCCATGGTATATTCAATATTCTTGGCCAAGACCTTAATTCGAAGGCATCAATTCCTCTCCAGTCTTCCTCATTCATTTTCCAGGTTTTGCATGCATATGAGACGATTGAAAATACCATGGCCTGGGTCAGGCGCACCTTAGTCCTTAAAGTGACATTTTTGGTTTTTAACACTTTAAAGATGGCTTTCGCAGTACATTTGCCCAATGCAATATGTCATTGATTTCTTCGCTGCTACTTCCATGGGCGTTGATTGTGGGTCCAAGTATAAAGACATCCTCGACAACTTCAATCTTCTCTCCATCGACCACGATGTTGCTTATTAATCCATATGTGAGGATTTTTTGTTTTCTTTGTGTTGTGGCGTAATTCATAGTGAAGGCTGTGGTCATTGATTTTCTTCAGTGACTGCTTCACGTCCTCTTCACTTTCAGCAAGAGAAGTTGTGTCCTCTCCCTATTGCAGGTTGTTAATGAGTCTTCTTCCAATCCTGATACCCGCTTTCTTCTTCTTATAGTTTATCTTCTTGAATTATTTCCTCCATACAGATTGAATAAATATGGTGAAAGGATGCAACCTTAACATACACCTTTCTCAACTTAAAACCTCATAGTATCCCCTTGTTCTGTGCTAATGACTGCGTCTTGGTCTGAGCACAGGTTCCTCATGAGCACAATTAAGTGTTCTGGAATTCCCATTCTTCACAAGATTGTGCATAATTTGTTATGAATCAAACAGTCAAATGCCTTTGCATAGTCAGTAAAACACAGGTAAAAGACTTTTTGGCATTCTCTGCTTTCAGCCAAGATCCATCTGATATCAGCAACGATATCCCTCGTTCCACGCACTCTTCAGAACTGGGCTTGAATTTCTGGCAATTCCCTGTCACTGTACTGCTGCAACTGCTTTTGAATGATCTTCAGCAAAATTTTACCTGTGTGTGATATTCATGATATTTTGGACAATTTCTACATTCTGTTGGATCGCCTTTCTTTGGAATGGGCAGAAGTGTGGATCTCTTCCAGTTGGTTGGCCAGGCAGCTGTCTTCCAAATTCCTTGGCATAGACCAGCGAGCTCTTCCCGTGCTGCATCCATTCATTGACACATCTCAGCTGGTACTCTGTCAGTTCCTGGAGCCTTGTTTTTCACCAGTGCCTTCAGTGCAGCTTGGACTTCTTCCTTCGGTACCATAGGTTCTTGAGCCTAGCTACCTCCTGAAACGTTTGGATATTGGCTGTTTCTTTTTGAAAGAGTGACTCTGTATGCCATCCATCTTCTTTCGATGCTTCCTGCATTGTTTAATATTTTTCCCATAGAATCCTTCAATATTGGAACTTGAGACTTGATTTTTTCTTCAGTTCTTTCACCCTGAGAAATGCCGAACGTGTTCTTCTATTGCGCTTTTCTAACTCTTCGTCTTTGCAAGTTTCCTTATAATACTTTGTCGTCTCAAACCGCCCTTTGAAATCTTCTGTTCAGTTCTTTTATTTCATCATTTCTTCCTTTTGTTGTAGCTACTGTATGTTCAAGAGCAGGTTTCAGAGTCTCTCCTGCCAGAAATAATTCAGTTTTTTACCATTGAGTAGATGTTAAGTGTGTCTCTAAGTCTAAGGTATGTCTCTTGTAGGCAGCATAGAGACGGATCTTGTTTTTCAATCCATCCTGCCACTGTCTGTCTCTGTATTGGTGCGTTTAGTCCATTGACATGCAGGGTAATTATGGGTAGGTTTTTTTTTTTTTTTTTATGAATTTAGTACTATCATTTTGATGTCTTTTTTTGTGTGTTATTCGTAGTTTCTTTTCCCACTTGATTTTATATGCTGAGTAGATTATCTTTCCATATTGTCCTTTCCTCATATTTGTTGTTGTTGATATTGTTTCTGCTGAGTCTGTATTTTTCCCTTGTATTTTATTTTGATGAGTAGGACAGTTTGTCTCCTTTGTGGCTACCGTATTATTTACCCCTATTTTTCTAAATTTAAGACTAACTTTTACTTCTTTGCATTGTTGTACCTTCCTCTTCATATGGAAGGTGTATGATTACATTTCTTAATCCCTCTTTATTATTTTAATGCTGTCTTCTTTTATATAATAACATTGCTGTTGCCCTGTTTTAGGCTTTTTTAAAATAATCTTGCTTTGTTTTTTTGCGGGGGGGGATTTCCCTGTCTGGGTTGACTTCTGGGTGCTCTGCCCAGTGTTCTAGTCTTGGGTTGATACCTGATATTATTGATTTTCTAACCAAAGAACTCCCTTTAGTGTTTCGTGTAGTTTTGGTTTGGTTTTTAGGAATTCCCTAAACTTGTGTTTATTTGGAAATGTCTTTATTTTACCTTCATATTTAAGAGACAGTTTTGCTGGATATATGATTGTTTGCAGGCAATTTTTTTCCTTCCATTTTTTAAATTTGTCATCCCATTGCCTTCTTGCCTGCATGGTTTCTGCCGAGTAGTCCGAGGTTATTCTTATTGGCTGTCTTTGTAGGTGACTTTTTGTTTATCCCTCACTGCTCTTGTAATTCTCTCTTCATCTTTGGTTTTGGCAAGTTTGATCATAATATGTCTTGGTGACTTTCTTTTAACATCCACCTTATGTGGAGTTCGATGAGCATCTTGGATAGATATCCTCTCATCTTTCACAACATCTGGAAAGTTTTCTGTCAACAAATCTTCAGCAATTTTCTCTATATTTTCTGTTATCCCTCCCTGTTTTGGTACTCCAATCACTCGTAGCTTATTTCTCTTGATAGAGTCCCACATACATGATTCTTAAGGTTTCTTCATTTTTCTCAATTCTTTTATCTGATTTTTCTTCAAATATATTAGTGCCAAGTGATTTAACTTCGAGTTCAGAAATTTTAGCTTCTACTTGCTCAATTCTGCTCCTCTGACTTTCCACGGAGTTGTCTAAATCTGTAATTTTATTGTTAATCTTCTGAATTCCTTATTGTTGTGTGTCTATGGATTTTTCCAGCTTATAAAACTTTTCATAATGTTCCTGAATAATCTTTCTAATTTCTTCAGTTGCTTTATCTGTGTGTTCCTTGGCTCGTTCTGTGTATTACCTCATTTCCTTCCTGATGTCCTAAAGTGTTCTGTGTATTAAACTTTTGTATTCTTCATCTGGTAATTCCAGGAATGCACTTTCATCTAGAAGATCCCTGGATTCTTTGTTCTGAGAGCCTGTTGAGGTGATCATGGTCTGTTTCTTTACGTGACTTGATATTGACTGTTGTCTCCGAGCCATCTATAAGTTATTGTCTTAGTTTATGCTTGCTTCCTGTGTCGTAGCTGCTTGCTTTGTTTTGTTTTGGTATACCGCTATGGGTTGCTTGAGTGAGCTAGCTTGATTGTTTTCAGCTTTGGAACTCTGGTGTCCTGTCTCCAGCTGGCTAGATGTGTTATCAGGTATATCAGTCTAGGGGTCCATTCAGTTTTCTTGTATGAATTCAGCTCAGGTTTCCAGGTAGCTGATCATCAAGTGTGTGGTACAGGCTCTGTCCTGCAGTCTTAGAGGGGCAGGGGTGATTGGCGTAGATACCGGTATCTGATTGCAGCAGAGGGTCAAGCTCTGAACGAGGTAGGGGACTAAGAACTGACCCCCAAGTGTCTCTGAGAAAAACGCATCTCTGTTCCCTAGAGCATGCTGGTGGGTGGGTCCTGCAGACGGACCATGGGCACCCAAAGTTTCAGGTTGTAAGGAGTGGGAGGTACCAGTTATCTTTGGACCCCTGTCGCGGGTGGCTGGGTGACCTGAGTGGAGCTACCAGTCCTCAGGTCCCTGATGTGGGTAGGTGAGGACCCTGTTTAATAGGCAAAGCAATGTCAAACATCAAACGCCCACC
The DNA here is from genome assembly GCF_030014295.1 of Loxodonta africana. Classification (NCBI taxonomy): domain Eukaryota; kingdom Metazoa; phylum Chordata; class Mammalia; order Proboscidea; family Elephantidae; genus Loxodonta; species Loxodonta africana. The sequence continues at coordinate 486,240 of NW_026975144.1, read as the reverse complement.
TCTCCACGGCACCGCTGAAATGCTTGGACTTTGCCAACAAGGGCCTATTCTCCCCAAATAGGCCCACACAGGTCCATGAAGAAGGGGAAGGTGCTCCAGGTCCACAGACGGTTTATGCCGGGACGGGAGTCGCTTCTGTCCTGAGATTCCCCGGTTAATGGAGCTAGCGAATTATCTCTTCCCCCCAGTTGCATTTTTTTTTCCTTCCCCAAGGCCAGGAGGACGGCTCCAGGTGCTCACCAGGGTCTATCTGAGGCCTAGGGATTCAGCCGCTGTAGCTGGCGTGGGGGTGGGGGGGCTCAGTAAAATATCCGCAAGTACTTAGCTTTTGCGGAGAGTGCCCTTCTGTTCAGGTTCTGGAGGTGTGAGTGGGCTGTGTGGCTGCTGCTTCTCCCCGAGGAGACTGCGGCCAAACGCTAGGACCCGCCCGCCGCTGCCACCTCCGCTGCTCCGGGAATGGTGCCTGAGGGCTCCCCACGATTCAGGGCCAGCAACTCCTCTCCGCTTCTGAAAGGTCCCTTCCTTCCCCTACCCCTCAGTTTGTTGTCTAAGCTTGCCTTTGATGCTCAAGGCTCCCAGCTTGTTACAAATATACTGTTTCACTTGTTTTTTCAGGTCTTTGTTGTAAAGAGGGCGCCAAGGATGTGTCTGTCGAGTCCGCCGTCTTGGCTCCTCCTCCCGTTACTTTTTTTTTTTTCATGTATTTTGAATCTCTCGTAATAGAGACATAGACTTTTAAACCAAGAAAAGAAAAAAAATCCACTGCCATAGGGTTATTATATTTTCTAGGTGAATTAACCCGTTTATTGTTTTTATTCTCCGTCTGTTTATGCTAATATACTTTTACTCTGAAACCTATGTTATTTGGTATGAGCAAAGCAAGTCGAACATTCTTTTGTTTGGTGTTTGCATATTATACCTTTTCCATCCATTTATGTATGTTTTTAATTTTATTTTGGTAAGTCTTATTGCCTGGGCCTGAAAGTCGGAGCTAAAGCCCAGGGCCCAGGGACCTCGACTCAGAATCCAGAGAATGCGACCAATACCTGGAGTCTGGAGGGCAGGGCCATTGGGTGAATCCTCTCAGAGAACAGAGGATTATTTTCCAGCCTTGAGGGCTAATGGAATATATTCTATAGACTTTCTTTACTCCTGTTCTCACTACTTTCCCTGCAATTTCTCCCACTTGTAATGGAAATATCTAGTTTGTGCCTGGTTTGCCATTGTACTTTGGAAGCAAACAAACTTGTATTCTAGATTTCACAGGTAAAGAAGAATTTGTGGATTTTGGACTTGGAGTTGATTTAGGGCTTTTGCTGTGATGTGATGTGATAGGGTGAATGTGTCTTACATGTAGCAAGGACATGAATTTTTGGAGACCATTGGGCAGAATGTCATGGGTTGAATGTGTCCACCCAAAAGATGCATCAACTTGGTTAGGCCATGATTCCCAGTATTTTGTGGTTATCCTCTACTTTGTGATTGTAATTTTATGGTAAAGAGGATTAGGGTGGGATTATAACACCCTTACTAAGGTCATATCCGTGATCCAGTGTAAAGGAAGTTTCTCTGGAGTTGGCCTGCACCACCTTTTATCCTTTTTTCTCTTTTTTACAAGAGATAAAAAGAAAGGGAAGCCAGCAGAGAATGGGGACCTCATGCCTCCAAGAAAGAAGCACTGGGAGCAGAAACAGTGCTTTGGATCCGGGCTTCCTGTGCTAAGAAGCTCCCAGTCCATGGGAAGATTGAGGAGAAGGACCTTCCTCCAGAGCCGAGAGAGAGTCCAAGCTGCACTGAAGGCTCTGGCAAAAAACAAGGCTCCAGGAATGGACAGAATATCAACTGGGATGCTTCAACAAACAGATTCAGTGCTGGAAGTGCTCGCTTGTCTATGCCAAGAAATTTGGAAGACAGCTGCCTGGCCGACCATCTTTATGCCTATTCCCAAGAAAGGTGATCCAACAGAATGCAGAAATTATCGAACGGTATCATTAATATCACACCCAAGTACATTTTTGCTGAAGATCAGCTGTAGCAGTATATGCACAGAGAACTACCAGAAATTTAAGCTGGATTCAGACGAGGACGTGAAACCAGGGATATCATTGCTGATGTCAGATGGATCCTGGCTGAAAGCAGAGAATACCGGAAAGATGTTTACCTCTGTTTTATTGACTATGCAAAGGCATTCGACTGTGTGGGTGATAAAAAATTATGGATAACTTTGCGAAGATGCGAAATTCTGGCACAGTCGATTGTGCTCATGAAGAACTTGTACACACAGCAACTGGCAGTCATTCGAACAGAACAAAGGGATGCTGTGTGGTTTAAAGTCAGTAAAGGTGTGCGTCAGGGTTGTATCCTTTCGACTGACCTCTTCAATATGTATGCTGAGCAAATAATCTGAGAATCTGGGGTATATGAACAAACACGGGGCATCAGTATTAGAGAAAGATTCACTAACAACCTGTGTTATGCCGATGATACAACCTTGCTTGCTGAAAGTGAAGAGTACTTGAAGCACTTACTGATGAAGACCAAAGACCACAGCCTTCAGTATGGATTGATCACACCCCAACATAAAACAAAAATCCTCACAAATGGACCAATAAGCAACATCATGATTAAAAAAAAAAAAAAAGATTGAAATTGTCAAGGATTTCGCTTCACATGGATTCACAATCAACACCCATGGAAGTAGCAGTCAAGAAATCAAATGTCGGATTGCACTGGGCAAATCTGATGCAAAAAAAAAAAAAACTTAAAACACTCTTTAAGTGTTGAAAAGCAAAGATGTTGCCTTGAAGACTATGGTGTGTGTGACCCAAGCTATTGTGTTTCAATCTTCTCATATGCATGTGAAAGCTGGACAATTAATAAGGAAGATTGCTGGGAGCCAGGCTGCAAGGGCAGCCTCTCTGCACCCACTGCCCCCAGCATAAACATTGAAGAATTCCTGAAAAGTCAGGAAGAGCCAGGCTGCAAGGGCGGCCCCTCTGCACCCACTGCCCCCAGCATAAACATCGAAGAATTCCTGAAAAGTCAGGAATATCTCTGTCATCTGTGTTATGTGTCTATTTCATTTTCAGCCTGTGTATAGCAGAATGTATAAGCATAAAATTCCATTATAGATTTAGGGACCTTTGGACGGGGGGCGTCCTACTCATAATCCCCTGGTGAAATCTCGGGTAGGGACAGCCCGTGTGTTACTTGGGGATCAACATGAAGTTGTCTTAGGGGAAAAACAAATAGCTCGACTATGGAAAACAAGAATAGGATGGTGAAATCCTGGTATTTACCAAGGCCCCTTTTGTGATTAAACCACCACCCACACATGATCCCATAAAAGTAGAAAAACAAAAGGCAGTGAGTTCTCTCAGCCAATTTCTCAGCCAATTACAGGTCAACCTTCTCGTCTACCCCGCTCACTGCTGCGCTTGACTGGTCTTTGGGTATAGAGATTGGGCTAATTGTCCTTGGCATAATCGTGGACAATATGATGTAACCCAAAGTGGCTGGACTTCAAGAACTTGACCACCCTGGACAAGATGGACAAAGCCTATGTGGCAATGGTTTTGCAAAAAGATTAATTGTTATAAAAACTGTGGAAGGTATTGCAAGATTAAGCATAAGTGTAAAGCAGTGTGAAGTCAATTGTTACTCTAAATCAACTAAACAAAAGCTCATTGTATTTGTGTGTGTATGCGGAACTGTACTATGTGTCACTTGGAAAATTATGTCTCTGGGAAATAATGTTTATGATTATATCTTGTACTGCCCCTTTGTTGATCATGCGATGTTATGCTTTTGTAAGCTTATGATATAAAAGACCATGTAAAAAATAAAGAGCAGAGGCTTCTTTTTCTGCAGAATGAAAATATAAGACACTCTACCGCTCGTTCTTTTTTCGCCGAACTCTACCCCTCCTCTGGTAACCCTGTTCATTGCTGAGGCTGGCCCCCGGCAACTGGCGCCCGAACAGGGACCTGAAGGTAAGCAACGTCGTCTCGGGGTAGATAGGGCTGTTGCCTAGAGCTAGAAAAGCTCCCTTTAGCCACCCCGTCGTTAGAGAGGACGGGGATAGGAAAGGAAAGATAGGCAAAACATATGAGAAGTTGTTAGACCCCTGTATAAGCAGGAGAATACTAGAAAAACACTATGGGACAAACATCCTCTGCAGAAAGAAAACTGTTTATTGATATCATCACATGTATGCTCAAAAAAAGGGGAACCGCAGTGACTAGAAGCCAAGTAGCTCGGTTTTTACATTTTGTTCAGGAACAATGCCCCTGGTTCCCAGAGGGAAGCTCAGTTAATTTGGACATATGGAAAGCTGTGGGAGAACAGCTACAAAAATATTATACTAGATGTGGTCCTGAGGGGGTGCCTGTTGATGCTTTTGCATTATGGATGCTTATCAGAGATACTCTTGACCCAACTCCCGATTCTGTTAAAGCATTCCAAGTACTAGACAATCCTGACTCTGACCCCACTTTAGAGGAGGAAGAAACACCTCTGCTTCAGAAACATCCTTCTGTAGTGTCTACCCCTTCAGCCCCCTCCTTTGTTGGTCTATCTAATCCAATCACGAATGACACTCTGAGCCCGGAGGAGCAAGTCGATCTAGAGGAGGAGGCTGCTAGATATTATCAAGATGAGGATATTGTTCTTCCTTTACGAAAGTTGCAAATTGAGTCACAGCCTCCAAAGTATGAGGTTAAATCATTGACCTTTACTCCTCGAAATAGAGTACCTTTACCTCCCCCACCTCCTTCTCTGGCAGGAAAATCAAAAATCAAAGCAGCCTTAAAACAAGGCTTGTCTGAGGGGGACGTTACCCTCCCTTTGTGCTTTCCAGTACATTATAGCGGGGAATTTGATGAGGATGCAGAATGGACTCCTCTTTCTTATAAATTCCTCAAGGAGGTTAAAAATGCCTGCAAAGAATATGGACCCCTGTCTCCATATACATTGTCGTTAATAGATATTCTGTCAACCAGCTGGATGACTCCTTATGATTGGTATCAGCTGGCAAAAACCTGCTTACCAGGGGGTAGTTTCTTGTTATGGAAAATGGAAAAGACCTGACCCATTAATCTCTTGTGGAAGAGGCTATGCTTGTGTTTTCCCACAGGACGAAACTTCCCCTTTGTGGATACCCGACAGACTCATCAGACATGCAAGACCCAAAAACCACCAAAATTCCTCCAACACTTCCCCCCTCACTGCTCACAAACCTAACACCTCCCACGACTCTTCTGAGAAATCTGTCTCTTGAAAATGCTCCATCTACACCCCCACCTTCGCCTGTCTCTAGTTCTCCCTCCTCTTCATCTTCTACTCCACCCCTTCTCACTGACTTTATACAACCCTCTACAAACCTCAACAACTCTTCATCTCGAGACAAAGTGCGGTGGAGAAGCCGGAGACATACTCCCTATTCAAGAACCCATCAAACCATTGCGGCTGAGCCCCCAACTTGGGGCCAACTCAAAAAACTTACTCATCTGGCTCACATCTTAACCGTGGATCAACATATTCCCGTAAATGCGGGTACTCTTTTTGTGGCAATGCTCGCTATCATTTCCTGTCAGGTATGTGTTGTTATGGCTGATATGCATTGGGCTTATGTCCCAAAACCTCCTATATTTCACCCCGTCACCTGGGAAGATCCTTCCCCCTCTGTATTTACTAATAATTCTGCATTACTGGGGGGCGAAACCATATTTTGGAACCCTCAAGGCTTTAATTCTAATTATTCCTATTCTGGTATATCAGATAATCCTCCTATTTGTATTCAATTAAGAAATTTGCAAAAAACTATCCCTGGCTGTATTCCTTTTGGCTTCAAATCAATGATTACTGATTCACCTAATGGAAATCAAAACCAACAGCCTTACAGATTATTATGGGCTCTACGCCTCATCCTTCCAGAAAAAACTGACTTTCTTAAAGGTATCCCAAAAGTACACACTCCTCTTTTTCCTACCTGTGATAAGTCGCCTCCTGAGGATTCTAAGAGCAATCAAGATTGGGCTATGATTGACCCTTCAAAAGGATTTCCTATTTGGAGAAATTGTATGTATAATTCACAAGTTGTATATGCTTTGCCTAAAATGTCTGCACGTCTTATTGATTGTAGTATTTTAAATCCTGAAGATGATTATCGTCTATTTTTACAATCAGCTCGATATCGTTTTAATTGACAAGATACCTTAGTCCCTCTCCCACAAAAAGTTAATCGTTGGCATATAAATGGATGGGTTCCCCCTATTCTTTCTACCTTCACGGGTAACATACATCCATCTTTGTGGAGACTGGCAACTGCTGCTGGCAATGTCACTTTGTCCCGTCCTTTTAATAATGAGAGTTTTGATATTCAAGCTTGTGTACCTGCTCCATATGTGTTATTAATTAGCCGCAGCAATCACTCTAGTATTGTTATAGAAAACAAGAAAACACATTGTTAGTTCTTGTGAAGATTGTATACTGACCAGTTGTATAAACCCTGCAATTCCTGTCGAAAATATGATGATTTTACAACAACCAAAATATATTATGATTCCTGTACATTTACAAGAAGATTGGTATGATGATTCAGGCCTAGAAGCCTTAAAACAAGCTTCTGCTATTTTATCTCGAGCCAAACGGTTTGTAGCAGCTTTAATACTGGGGATTTCCGCTCTCATAGCTTTAGCAACTTCTCTTTCACTTTCTGCTATGGCGTTAACACAACAGATTCATACTGCAAACTATGTAAATAATTTAAGTAAAAATATTACTTTAGCCTTAGCCACACAAGAAGCCATTGATAGAAAATTACAACAAGAAGTTAATGCCCTTGAAGAAGCAATTCTATATATAGGACAAGAAATAATCACTAATCTCAAAGTGCGACTTACTTTGAGATGCCATGTAAGTTTCAGATGGATTTGTGTTACTCCACTGCCTGTAAATACTACCATACATAATTGGGAAAAAATCAAAAATCATATCCAGGGCATATGGAATCATTCCGATTTGAGTTTTAATATTGATAAATTACATATGGAAATACAAGATATTACAAATGCAGAAAAAGATTTTTCCTCTTCTCAAACAGCCAAACAATTTATTGATTCCTTAAATTCCTTTATTCAAAAACATAGTCTTAAAAACATTCTGTTAAACACGGGTATTTCTTTATGTTTATTCTTGATTTTGTTGTTCTTTCTTCCAGTCATCTTCCGAATCTTAAATCAAGCTATCCAAAAGGTGGCTTCAGATCTTCATATAGCGAAATTAAAAAATAAAAAAGGGGGAGATGCTGGGAGCCAGGCTGCAAGGGCAGCCTCTCTGCACCCACTGCCCCCAGCATAAACATTGAAGAATTCCTGAAAAGTCAGGAAGAGCCAGGCTGCAAGGGCGGCCCCTCTGCACCCACTGCCCCCAGCATAAACATCGAAGAATTCCTGAAAAGTCAGGAATATCTCTGTCATCTGTGTTATGTGTCTATTTCATTTTCAGCCTGTGTATAGCAGAATGTATAAGCATAAAATTCCATTATAGATTTAGGGACCTTTGGACGGGGGGCGTCCTACTCATAATCCCCTGGTGAAATCTCGGGTAGGGACAGCCCGTGTGTTACTTGGGGATCAACATGAAGTTGTCTTAGGGGAAAAACAAATAGCTCGACTATGGAAAACAAGAATAGGATGGTGAAATCCTGGTATTTACCAAGGCCCCTTTTGTGATTAAACCACCACCCACACATGATCCCATAAAAGTAGAAAAACAAAAGGCAGTGAGTTCTCTCAGCCAATTTCTCAGCCAATTACAGGTCAACCTTCTCGTCTACCCCGCTCACTGCTGCGCTTGACTGGTCTTTGGGTATAGAGATTGGGCTAATTGTCCTTGGCATAATCGTGGACAATATGATGTAACCCAAAGTGGCTGGACTTCAAGAACTTGACCACCCTGGACAAGATGGACAAAGCCTATGTGGCAATGGTTTTGCAAAAAGATTAATTGTTATAAAAACTGTGGAAGGTATTGCAAGATTAAGCATAAGTGTAAAGCAGTGTGAAGTCAATTGTTACTCTAAATCAACTAAACAAAAGCTCATTGTATTTGTGTGTGTATGCGGAACTGTACTATGTGTCACTTGGAAAATTATGTCTCTGGGAAATAATGTTTATGATTATATCTTGTACTGCCCCTTTGTTGATCATGCGATGTTATGCTTTTGTAAGCTTATGATATAAAAGACCATGTAAAAAATAAAGAGCAGAGGCTTCTTTTTCTGCAGAATGAAAATATAAGACACTCTACCTCTCATTCTTCTTTTTCGCCGAACTCTACCCCTCCTCTGGTAACCCTGTTCATTGCTGAGGCTGGCCCCCGGCAGAAGATCAAAGAAGAATTGATTCTTTTCAATTATGCTTTTGGCAAACAATATCGAATAAACCATGGACTGCCAAAAGGACAAAGAAATCTGTCTTGGAGGAAGTACAACCAGAATGCGTCTTGGAGGCTAAGATGGCAAGACTAAGTCTCATTTACTTTGGACATGTTATCAGGAGGGATCAGTCCCTGGAAAAGGACATCATGCTTGCTAAAGTAGAGGATTAGCAAAAAAGAAGACCCTCAATGAGATGGATGGGCAGAGTGGCTGCAACAATGGGCCCAAGCATAACAGTGGTTGTGAGGATGGTATAGGACCAGGCAGTGTTTTCTTTTGTTGTTCGTAGGGTCACTATGAGTTGGAACTGACTGACTCACGGGCACCTAACAACAACAGCAACAATGACAAAAGATATTGAGCATACTTTCATGTGGTTATTGGACATTTGTATATTTTTCTTGGGAGAAATGTCTATTCAAGTTCTTTACCCATGTTTTATTTGAGTCATCTAGTGTTGTTATAACAGAAATACCACACGTGGATGGCTTTTACAAAGAGTAATTTATTCTCTCACAGTCTAGGAGACTAGAAGTCTGAATTCAGGGCGTCAGCTCCTAGGAAAATCTTTCTCTCTCTGTTGGCTCTGGGAGAAGGTCCTTGTCATCAGTCTTCCCCAGATTTAGCAGCTTCTCAGTGCAGGCGCCCTTGGTTCAAAGCAAATGCTTCTGGCTCTTCTGCTTGGTGGTAATGAAGTCCTCCAGTCTCTCTGCTCCCTTCTCCCTGTTATATATCAAAACAGATTCACTCAAAATACAATCTAATCTTGTAGGTTGAGTCCTACCTCATTAACATAACTACCTCTAATCCTTCCACATTAATATCATTGAAAAAAAAAAAAACCTTGCCCTTGAGTAGATTTCAACTCATAGCAACCCTATAGGAGAGAGTAGAACTGCCCCATATGGATTCCGAGGAGCACCTAGTGGATTAGAACTGCCAACCTTCTTGTTAGCAGCCCCAACTCTTAACCACTACACCACCAGGGTTTCCAATTAACATCGTAGAGGTCAGATTTACAACACATATGAAGATCACAAGGATGATAAAATGGTGGACAATCACACAATACCGGGAACCATGGCCTAACCAAGTTGACACACATTTTGGGGGGACACAATTGAACCCATAACACGTTGTTCATCTCTTTTTTTTTTTTTTTTTGGTGATTTGTAGGAGTTCTTTATATATTTTAGATATGAATCCCCTATCAGATATTTGGTTTGCATTTTTTTTTTCTTCAATCCTGTAGGTTATCTCTTCACTTTCTTGATAAAATCCTTCGACGTACAAAAAAACAAAAAAATTCACTTGATGAAGTCCAGTTTCTTTTTTGTTGTTGATGCTCATGCTTTTGGCTTCGTATCAAAGAATTCATTGTCAAAAAAAGGTTTTGAAGTTTTAGCTCTGTTTTCTTCTAAGAGTTTTATTTCTTTTGGGAGAAATGTCTCTTTAAATTCTGTAATCATTTTGAGTTAATTTTCATATATGGTGTGAGGTAGGGGTCCAGCTTCATTCTTTGGCATACGGGATCCTGTTGTCCCAGCACCGTTTATTGAAGAGGCTATTCATTCCCCTTTGAATGGACTTAGCACCCTTGTCAGAAATCAACTGGCTATAGGTGTATGGGTTTATTTCTGAACTCTGAATTCTATTCCACTGGTCTTTGTGCCTATCCTATACCAGCAGACTTACTTTTTAATTTAAGACAGTTCTTCTTAAAATGTACAGACTTCTTACAAAAATAGTGGACCCCAGGAACTCCAGACCCAGGAGCCCTGGACCTGTTCCTAAATTGAAGTTTAGATCTCTGATTGCGTCCGGGAAACTCTACTTGTTGTAATTGGAAAGACATAGATTTATTTTGTCGAGCCTTTGTTTTCAGCTCAGTTTCTGTTCTAAGGTTTTGGCTAATTGTAGGCTACGGTGGTTAATAGGGAAGTTTTCGCATTCTCTAAATTTAACTGATGTCATTTAACTAAGTCAGCTAACTAAAACCGTTTTTGTAAAGGACTACACCCTGAGTTAGCTGTAATCCTTCTGCAAAAATGGTGTTAAAAGTTACCCTGTTTTCCTCTTCTTCTAGGTTCAACCCTGAATTCTCCATAAAAAGTCTGGTCAAGCGATGTCTGTAGTGATAAACATTCTCACCCTGTTCCTGCTTGCAAGCTTGAACTTTAGCCCAAACAATCTTAGAGGAAAAAATCTTTGTAAAACATTTGGTTAATTTTGTTGTAAGAGGTATAGTCTGAGTTAACCAAATCAGTACCTGAGACGTTTGGTTGGATGGACAATGATTTCTCAGGTTCTTTCCGGTTAGCTTCTTCCTACCACCTTTGAGCACCCCCAGGTCCTAGCAACATGTGTAACAAGTTATATAGATCACCTGGACCAGACTCATAAGTTTCTGCCAGAATTTTAAATTCTTCCTTAAATTTCTGAGGATCTTCACACAGGCTGGGGAACTCTAAGAATGGTGTGAAGTTTGGCCTTAGACCAGGAGGCACCAGTAACCTCAGGCTGTCCACCTCCAGTTTTGGGGTATTTCACCTTAAAAGGCATCTCAGCTATGGGGCTAGTTTCAACTGGAGGTTTGGTCCTTTCTTCTTGAACCCCTTCCTCTTTTCCATGATAAGGAAGTTCTGCTGAGGCAGTATCTTTGCGATTCCTTAATCAGTTCTGCATGTCTAGATACAACATCTCATAGTGAAGGAAATTTGCTGTCATTTTGCCATTTGAAAGCTTCCAAAAGACAATTAAAATAGGCCTTCCGTTGGGTCCGATTAATCTGGGAGCTTTTATTGGTTTTATTCTCTTGGAAAACTTGGTGGCCTAGTGGTTCAGTGCTCCTGCTGCTAACCGAAAGGTCAGCAGTTCGAATCCGCCAGGTGTTCTTTGGAAGCTATGGGGAAGTTCTACTCTATCCTATGCGGTCACTATGAGTCTGACTCGAGGACACTAGGTTTGGGTCTTTTTTTTTTTTTTTTTTAATTTGCTGCACAGAAAAGTTAACTTAGTGAGTTCAGAACTGCCATAACATAGGCATTGATCAGTACTATTTTCCTTGATAAGTGCAGGCCGTCTTTGAGGGTACTGAACTGAATTGGCGCCATAATTCCTGACCGTATATCAAACAGGAGTCCCAGAAGGGAATGCTTTATGGTCTTTAGAAGCGCTGTTCCCTATCTTAGGAAGCACTACCAAGTGGCAACCAGGTGATCTAAGCCAAAATGGAGCCTTAGAAAAACAAAAGGAAAAAAGGTTCCTGCGAAGAATGATAATTTTCGTCCACTAGATGGCAGACTCGTCAAGCTCCAAAGGGTTCAAACTGTGACTGGAATCCGGAAACAAAAGACAGAAAGTTCAAAGGACACACTGAAAATGTAACACTTTCAGGGTTTGCCAAAAGCACATCAGGGGCTTTGCCCTGCGCTCTTCCAGATCCGAGACCCCAAAACGCCACAGCAAACAGCTGTTCAAAGGATAATTAGCCAAGAGAAAAGAAAGAAAGATGATCAGGACCACACTTCACAAGATGAAGCCACTAGGTGGCAGTCTGGGAACGCAGTTGGAAACCCAACGTTGTAAGAGGCTTCCGAGGACAGTAAAGGTGGAACGCGAAGTTCCAACAAGCTTACAGGCCGATTCCACCGCGAAGGAGAAAAAGAAAAACCGGGAGCAGAGAAACGACTTCGGTTAATCTCCACAAAAGCTGCACCGAAATAGTTCGGGGCTAGATTCTCAACAGAGCCAGGGGGAAATGCACAGTTTGCTTTTCGGGAGCACTTACCCCCAGACAGCCAGAAGGGTCCGAAAAAGCTGCAGGGAGGGGCACACAAAGGGGCCCTGGGTGCCAGAGTCCCGTGTTTCAGGTCTTCGGGTCTCCGGGGGAAGAGTAACTTCAAAAACCCTGCCGATTAACTACGCCAAAATGTTGGAGAGAAATGACTTTCCAGCTCCCTTAAGGTAAAATCGAAAGAGATTTATTGCAGCGGAGACGTGGCAGTGGGAGATCGCAAAGTCTCAGGCTGACGTTCCGGAATCTCAGGGGAAGAAGGCAAATCAGGAGTAATCAGAGTGCTGAAGGGGGAGAATAAAATTACAGTTTTTCTTGTTGGTTCACAGTGACGAAGGTAAATCAAAGGCGCGACAAGTAAAGCACAATCGTTGTCATTATTGCTTACGTGAGTCGATTGACTGGCTACAAGACACAGTTGAAAGACAGGAGGTCAAGGGGGTTTCACGTTGATTACAAAGCAGCCACAGGACGGATATTCTCAAGACTGGTTGGTTAACAATCACGTTGCTCAGAATGTTAGCTCTCCAGATGAGAATGGAAACAAGGAGTTTCCATGATCTCTCACTTTGCTGGGCATGTCAGAAACCTGAGGAGACTGATACCAAAAGTTTGCCTTAAGTCTTCACATTCTTTACCCTGATCCGCAAAGCAACTCATTTCCTTCATGGTGATGGGTTGATTCCTAGGGAAGGAGGGTAGAACCTGGGGGAAAGCTTACCTGGAGCTGCTAGACAGCCAACGCCAAACCTAAGGTGAAAGACTACATTGAGCGCTTAGAGTTACTTTAGTCTCTTTACAGACAGATCAGATGTCTGTTTTTATTTTCTATTCCTATAGAGTCTTTTTTTTTTTTTTTTTCTAATCAGTCCTTTGTGCCGATTTCCTTTCTCCAACAGTTTCCTCAAGGTACATACCTTGGAAAGAGATGTTTAAGTTCTTACTTACTTGTCTGGAAATGCCTTGATTGCCCTCACATTTTGCCTGGGTTAGAATTCTACTTTAAATCAGAACTTGAAAGCATTACATTATAATCTTCTCCTAGCTAATTTGCTGCTGCAAAGGCTCTGGTCATGTTTTCTGTTTGTTTGTATTGTTGAAGAACAAAATCCCACACTCTATTAGGAGTGAAAGAAAATGAGTTTCATTGAGGAATAGCAAGGCCATCACCAAATAGCAGCTCCCGCCTGGAGGGATTACTCCATGTTTGGCTGCTAAACCACCCTCCCCAGGAAAACAGACCCCCATCTGCTGAGATTAACCCAGTTGTGTCTGAAGAGCCTTTGTCTCAGTCGTCCACTAGGGTGATGTCTGAGTCACTGCCTGGGGCATCATCCCTTAAGGCAGATGTCTTACAAGACATTGCTGAATGTTCTCCAGACACATTCCCAACACCCATTGTTGCTTCTAGGCCTATAACTAGACTGAAGTCCCTGCTATCCTCAAAGGTAAAGCACAAAATGTGATCCAGGGGGAGGTACACTACAGTCCAAAAGAAAAAGAACTGCTTGACTTTTCTAATACATACAAACAAAAGCCTGGGGACTACGTGTGGGAATTGCTATTATGGGTGTGGGATAATGGTGCAAGGAACATAAAGTTGCATCAGCCTGAGTTCATTGATATGGGTCCACTAAGCACAGATCCTTCATCCAGTGTTTCAGCTAGAGAGCTTAGGAAAGGATTTAATAGTTTATGTGACTGATTCAGTGAAGCACAGATTAAGCGGTGGCCCACACTAAACCCAGCTGAAGTGCCAGACCCGCCTTGATTTCACAGTAGAAGAAGGTATCCAAAGGCTTAGGGAAACTGGCATGTTAGAGTGGATTTCTCGGCTTAGACCCACAGACCCACACATGGAATGCCCAGAGGACACACCTTTTACCGCAATGGTGAGGAATAGATTTGTGAAGGGAGCCCCAGCATCCTTGAAGACTGCTGTGATTGTTCTTTTATGGAAGTCAGATCTCACAATGGGAGATGCCCTAACTGAATTAAGACACCAAACTACAATGCGGCTGATTGGACCCCATGGTGTTAGGGGCCATGTGGGTGACTCAATGGACAAGAACAAGGTAGGTGTGGTTCACATAATGGACAGTGGAGTCAAAGCAGTAATGAGAGTAGCCTGACTCCTATGGACTCATGGCATTGGCTACTTAGTCATGGTGTCCCTAGGAGTGAAATAGATGGGAAGTCTATCGAGTAGTTACTTGATCTGTACAAGCGTAAGAATTACTGGATACTGCCTCTGAACTGACACTGAATCCAGGAGACCCTAGATGTCACTGTGGCCCACCAGTCAGAAAGCGGTTGTATGGAAGTCAGGTTCCTAATGGAACCGTAGCTCTGGTTCATTTCACAGTGGATTCAGTGGGTCCCTGAATCCATCACGTAGTGATTTCCCCAGTTCCTAAACACATAATTGGAATTGGAATACCCAACAACTTGCAGAACTACCTTTGTGGATTCCAGACAAGTGGAGTAAGGGCTATTATGGTAGGAAAAGCCAAGGGGAAACCATTAGAACTGCCTATCTAGGAAAATAGTAAACCAAAAGCAGTACCGCATTCCTGGAGGAATTATAGAGATAACTGCCACCATCAAAGACTTGAAGGATGCAGGGTGATGATTCCCCCAGTTCAACTCATCTACTTGTGTTTTTGTTGTTATGTGCTATCCAGTGGATTCTGACTCATGGCGCCCCTTTGTATAGATGGAAACACTGCCGATCCTGCGCCATCCTCACAAAGGCTGCTATCTTTGAGACTAGTATTGCACTCAGTGTGTCAACCCATCTTCTTAAAGGTCTCTCTCTTTTCACCAACCCTTTACTTTACCAAGCAAGATGTCCTTCTCGAGGGACCAGTGCCTCCTGATAACATGTCCAAAGTACGTAAGAAATTCTCACCATCCTTGCTTCTAAGGAGCATTCTGGCTGTACTTCTTCCAAGACAGATTTGTTCGTTCTTGTGGCAGTCCATGGTATATTCAATATTCTTGGCCAAGACCTTAATTCGAAGGCATCAATTCCTCTCCAGTCTTCCTCATTCATTTTCCAGGTTTTGCATGCATATGAGACGATTGAAAATACCATGGCCTGGGTCAGGCGCACCTTAGTCCTTAAAGTGACATTTTTGGTTTTTAACACTTTAAAGATGGCTTTCGCAGTACATTTGCCCAATGCAATATGTCATTGATTTCTTCGCTGCTACTTCCATGGGCGTTGATTGTGGGTCCAAGTATAAAGACATCCTCGACAACTTCAATCTTCTCTCCATCGACCACGATGTTGCTTATTAATCCATATGTGAGGATTTTTTGTTTTCTTTGTGTTGTGGCGTAATTCATAGTGAAGGCTGTGGTCATTGATTTTCTTCAGTGACTGCTTCACGTCCTCTTCACTTTCAGCAAGAGAAGTTGTGTCCTCTGCCTATTGCAGGTTGTTAATGAGTCTTCTTCCAATCCTGATACCCGCTTTCTTCTTCTTATAGTTTATCTTCTTGAATTATTTCCTCCATACAGATTGAATAAATATGGTGAAAGGATGCAACCTTAACATACACCTTTCTCAACTTAAAACCGCATAGTATCCCCTTGTTCTGTGCTAATGACTGCGTCTTGGTCTGAGCACAGGTTCCTCATGAGCACAATTAAGTGTTCTGGAATTCCCATTCTTCACAAGATTGTGCATAATTTGTTATGAACCACACAGTCAAATGCCTTTGCATAGTCAATAAAACACAGGTAAAAGACTTTTTGGCATTCTCTGCTTTCAGCCAAGATCCATCTGATATCATCAGCAACGATATCCCTCGTTCCACGCACTCTTCAGAACTGGGCTTGAATTTCTGGCAATTCCCTGTCACCATACTGCTGCAACTGCTTTTGAATGATCTTCAGCAAAATTTTACCTGTGTGTGATATTCATGATATTTTGGACAATTTCTACATTCTATTGGATCGCCTTTCTTTGGAATGGGCACAAGTGTGGATCTCTTCCAGTTGGTTGGCCAGGTAGCTGTCTTCCAAATTCCTTGGCATAGACCAGCGAGCTCTTTCCGTGCTGCATCCGTTCATTGACACATCTCAGCTGGTACTCTGTCAGTTCCTGGAGCCTGGTTTTTCACCGTTGCCTTCAGTGCAGCTTGGACTTCTTCCTTCGGTACCATAGGTTCTTGAGCCTAGCTACCTCCTGAAACGTTTGGATATTGGCTGTTTCTTTTTGAAACAGTGACTCTGTACGCCATCCATCTTCTTTCGATGCTTCCTGCATTGTTTAATATTTTTCCCATAGAATCCTTCAATATTGGAACTTGAGACTTGATTTTTTCTTCAGTTCTTTCACCTTGAGAAATGCCGAACGTGTTCTTCTATTGCGCTTTTCTAACTCTTCGTCTTTGCAAGTTTCCTTATAATACTTTGTCGTCTCAAACCGCCCTTTGAAATCTTCTGTTCAGTTCTTTTATTTCATCATTTCTTCCTTTTGTTGTAGCTACTGTATGTTCAAGAGCAGGTTTCAGAGTCTCTCCTGCCAGAAATAATTCAGTTTTTTACCACTGAGTAGATGTTAAGTGTGTCTCTAAGTCTAAGGTATGTCTCTTGTAGGCAGCATAGAGACGGATCTTGTTTTTCAATCCATCCTGCCACTCTCTGTCTCTGTATTGGTGCATTTAGTCCATTGAAATGCAGGGTAATTATGGGTAGGTTTTTTTTTTTTTTTTTTATGAATTTAGTACTATCATTTTGATGTCTTTTTTTGTGTGTTGTTCATAGTTTCTTTTCCCACTTGATTTTATATGCTGAGTAGATTATCTTTCCATATTGTCCTTTCCTCATATTTGTTGTTGTTGATATTGTTTCTGCTGAGTCTGTATTTTTCCCTTGTATTTTATTTTGATGAGTAGGACAGTTTGTCTCCTTTGTGGCTACCGTATTATTTACCCCTATTTTTCTAAATTTAAGACTAACTTTTACTTCTTTGCATTGTTGTACCTTCCTCTTCATATGGAAGGTGTATGATTACATTTCTTAATCCCTCTTTATTATTTTAATGCTGTCTTCTTTTATATAATAACATTGCTGTTGCCCTGTTTTAGGCTTTTTTAAAATAATCTTGCTTTGTTTTTTTGCGGGGGGGGATTTCCCTGTCTGGGTTGACTTCTGGGTGCTCTGCCCAGTGTTCTAGTCTTGGGTTGATACCTGATATTATTGATTTTCTAACCAAAGAACTCCCTTTAGTGTTTCGTGTAGTTTTGGTTTGGTTTTTAGGAATTCCCTAAACTTGTGTTTATTTGGAAATGTCTTTATTTTACCTTCATATTTAAGAGACAGTTTTGCTGGATATATGATTGTTTGCAGGCAATTTTTTTCCTTCCATTTTTTAAATTTGTCATCCCATTGCCTTCTTGCCTGCATGGTTTCTGCCGAGTAGTCCGAGGTTATTCTTATTGGCTGTCTTTGTAGGTGACTTTTTGTTTATCCCTCACTGCTCTTGTAATTCTCTCTTCATCTTTGGTTTTGGCAAGTTTGATCATAATATGTCTTGGTGACTTTCTTTTAACATCCACCTTATGTGGAGTTCGATGAGCATCTTGGATAGATATCCTCTCATCTTTCACAACATCTGGAAAGTTTTCTGTCAACAAATCTTCAGCAATTTTCTCTATATTTTCTGTTATCCCTCCCTGTTTTGGTACTCCAATCACTCGTAGCTTATTTCTCTTGATAGAGTCCCACATACATGATTCTTAAGGTTTCTTCATTTTTCTCAATTCTTTTATCTGATTTTTCTTCAAATATATTAGTGCCAAGTGATTTAACTTCGAGTTCAGAAATTTTAGCTTCTACTTGCTCAATTCTGCTCCTCTGACTTTCCACGGAGTTGTCTAAATCTGTAATTTTATTGTTAATCTTCTGAATTCCTTATTGTTGTGTGTCTATGGATTTTTCCAGCTTATAAAACTTTTCATAATGTTCCTGAATAATCTTTCTAATTTCTTCAGTTGCTTTATCTGTGTGTTCCTTGGCTCGTTCTGTGTATTACCTCATTTCCTTCCTGATGTCCTAAAGTGTTCTGTGTATTAAACTTTTGTATTCTTCATCTGGTAATTCCAGGAATGCACTTTCATCTAGAAGATCCCTGGATTCTTTGTTCTGAGAGCCTGTTGAGGTGATCATGGTCTGTTTCTTTACGTGACTTGATATTGACTGTTGTCTCCGAGCCATCTATAAGTTATTGTCTTAGTTTATGCTTGCTTCCTGTGTCGTAGCTGCTTGCTTTGTTTTGTTTTGGTATACTGCTATGGGTTGCTTGAGTGAGCTAGCTTGATTGTTTTCAGCTTTGGAACTCTGGTGTCCTGTCTCCAGCTGGCTAGATGTGTTATCAGGTATATCAGTCTAGGAGTCCATTCAGTTTTCTTGTATGAATTCAGCTCAGGTTTCCAGGTAGCTGATCATCAAGTGTGTGGTACAGGCTCTGTCCTGCAGTCTTAGAGGGGCAGGGGTGATTGGCGTAGATACCGGTATCTGATTGCAGCAGAGGGTCAAGCTCTGAACGAGGCAGGGGACTAAGAACTGACCCCCAAGTGTCTCTGAGAAAAACGCATCTCTGTTCCCTAGAGCATGCTGGTGGGTGGGTCCTGCAGACGGACCATGGGCACCCAAAGTTTCAGGTTGTAAGGAGTGGGAGGTACCAGTTATCTTTGGACCCCTGTCGCGGGTGGCTGGGTGACCTGAGTGGAGCTACCAGTCCTCAGGTCCCTGATGTGGGTAGGTGAGGACCCTGTTTAATAGGCAAAGCAATGTCAAACATCAAACGCCCACCTCTCCACGGCACCGCTGAAATGCTTGGACTTTGCCAACAAGGGCCTATTCTCCCCAAATAGGCCCACACAGGTCCATGAAGAAGGGGAAGGTGCTCCAGGTCCACAGACGGTTTATGCCGGGACGGGAGTCGCTTCTGTCCTGAGATTCCCCGGTTAATGGAGCTAGCGAATTATCTCTTCCCCCCAGTTGCATTTTTTTTCCTTCCCCAAGGCCAGGAGGACGGCTCCAGGTGCTCACCAGAGTCTATCTGAGGCCTAGGGATTCAGCCGCTGTAGCTGGCGTGGGGGTGGGGGGGCTCAGTAAAATATCCGCAAGTACTTAGCTTTTGCGGAGAGTGCCCTTCTGTTCAGGTTCTGGAGGTGTGAGTGGGCTGTGTGGCTGCTGCTTCTCCCCGAGGAGACTTCGGCCAAACGCTAGGACCCGCCCGCCGCTGCCACCTCCGCTGCTCCGGGAATGGTGCCTGAGGGCTCCCCACGATTCAGGGCCAGCAACTCCTCTCCGCTTCTGAAAGGTCCCTTCCTTCCCCTACCCCTCAGTTTGTTGTCTAAGCTTGCCTTTGATGCTCAAGGCTCCCAGCTTGTTACAAATATACTGTTTCACTTGTTTTTTCAGGTCTTTGTTGTAAAGAGGGCGCCAAGGATGTGTCTGTCGAGTCCGCCGTCTTGGCTCCTCCTCCCGTTACTTTTTTTTTTTTCATGTATTTTGAATCTCTCGTAATAGAGACATAGACTTTTAAACCAAGAAAAGAAAAAAAAATCCGCTGCCATAGGGTTATTATATTTTCTAGGTGAATTAACCCTTTTATTGTTTTTATTCTCCGTCTGTTTATGCTAATATACTTTTACTCTGAAACCTATGTTATTTGGTATGAGCAAAGCAAGTCGAACATTCTTTTGTTTGGTGTTTGCATATTATACCTTTTCCATCCATTTATGTATGTTTTTAATTTTATTTTGGTAAGTCTTATTGCCTGGGCCTGAAAGTCGGAGCTAAAGCCCAGGGCCCAGGGACCTCGACTCAGAATCCAGAGAATGCGACCAATACCTGGAGTCTGGAGGGCAGGGCCATTGGGTGAATCCTCTCAGAGAACAGAGGATTATTTTCCAGCCTTGAGGGCTAATGGAATGTATTCTATAGACTTTCTTTACTCCTGTTCTCACTACTTTCCCTGCAATTTCTCCCATTTGTAATGGAAATATCTAGTTTGTGCCTGGTTTGCCATTGTACTTTGGAAGCAAACAAACTTGTATTCTAGATTTCACAGGTAAAGAAGAATTTGTGGATTTTGGACTTGGAGTTGATTTAGGGCTTTTGCTGTGATGTGATGTGATAGGGTGAATGTGTCTTACATGTAGCAAGGACATGAATTTTTGGAGACCATTGGGCAGAATGTCATGGATTGAATGTGTCCACCCAAAAGATGCGTCAACTTGGTTAGGCCATGATTCCCAGTATTTTGTGGTTATCCTCTACTTTGTGATTGTAATTTTATGGTAAAGAGGATTAGGGTGGGATTATAACACCCTTACTAAGGTCATATCCGTGATCCAGTGTAAAGGAAGTTTCTCTGGAGTTGGCCTGCACCACCTTTTATCCTTTTTTCTCTTTTTTACAAGAGATAAAAAGAAAGGGAAGCCAGCAGAGAATGGGGACCTCATGCCTCCAAGAAAGAAGCACTGGGAGCAGAAACAGTGCTTTGGATCCGGGCTTCCTGTGCTAAGAAGCTCCCAGTCCATGGGAAGATTGAGGAGAAGGACCTTCCTCCAGAGCCGAGAGAGAGTCCAAGCTGCACTGAAGGCTCTGGCAAAAAACAAGGCTCCAGGAATGGACAGAATATCAACTGGGATGCTTCAACAAACAGATTCAGTGCTGGAAGTGCTCGCTTGTCTATGCCAAGAAATTTGGAAGACAGCTGCCTGGCCGACCATCTTTATGCCTATTCCCAAGAAAGGTGATCCAACAGAATGCAGAAATTATCGAACGGTATCATTAATATCACACCCAAGTACATTTTTGCTGAAGATCAGCTGTAGCAGTATATGCACAGAGAACTACCAGAAATTTAAGCTGGATTCAGACGAGGACGTGAAACCAGGGATATCATTGCTGATGTCAGATGGATCCTGGCTGAAAGCAGAGAATACCGGAAAGATGTTTACCTCTGTTTTATTGACTATGCAAAGGCATTCGACTGTGTGGGTGATAAAAAATTATGGATAACTTTGCGAAGATGCGAAATTCTGGCACAGTCGATTGTGCTCATGAAGAACTTGTACACACAGCAACTGGCAGTCATTCGAACAGAACAAAGGGATGCTGTGTGGTTTAAAGTCAGTAAAGGTGTGCGTCAGGGTTGTATCCTTTCGACTGACCTCTTCAATATGTATGCTGAGCAAATAATCTGAGAATCTGGGGTATATGAACAAACACGGGGCATCAGTATTAGAGAAAGATTCACTAACAACCTGTGTTATGCCGATGATACAACCTTGCTTGCTGAAAGTGAAGAGTACTTGAAGCACTTACTGATGAAGACCAAAGACCACAGCCTTCAGTATGGATTGATCACACCCCAACATAAAACAAAAATCCTCACAAATGGACCAATAAGCAACATCATGATTAAAAAAAAAAAAAAAAGATTGAAATTGTCAAGGATTTCGCTTCACATGGATTCACAATCAACACCCATGGAAGTAGCAGTCAAGAAATCAAATGTCGGATTGCACTGGGCAAATCTGATGCAAAAAAAAAAAAAAAAAAAAAACTTAGAACACTCTTTAAGTGTTGAAAAGCAAAGATGTTGCCTTGAAGACTATGGTGTGTGTGACCCAAGCCATTGTGTTTCAATCTTCTCATATGCATGTGAAAGCTGGACAATTAATAAGGAAGATCAAAGAAGAATTGATACTTTTCAATTATGCTTTTGGCAAACAGTATTGAATAAACCATGGACTGCCAAAAGGACAAAGAAATCTGTCTTGGAGGAAGTACAACCAGAATGCGTCTTGGAGGCTAAGATGGCAAGACTAAGTCTCATTTACTTTGGACATGTTATCAGGAGGGATCAGTCCCTGGAAAAGGACATCATGCTTGCTAAAGTAGAGGATTAGCAAAAAAGAAGACCCTCAATGAGATGGATGGGCAGAGTGGCTGCAACAATGGGCCCAAGCATAACAGTGGTTGTGAGGATGGTATAGGACCAGGCAGTGTTTTCTTTTGTTGTTCGTAGGGTCACTATGAGTTGGAACTGACTGACTCACGGGCACCTAACAACAACAGCAACAATGACAAAAGATATTGAGCATACTTTCATGTGGTTATTGGACATTTGTATATTTTTCTTGGGAGAAATGTCTATTCAAGTTCTTTACCCATGTTTTATTTGAGTCATCTAGTGTTGTTATAACAGAAATACCACACGTGGATGGCTTTTACAAAGAGTAATTTATTCTCTCACAGTCTAGGAGACTAGAAGTCTGAATTCAGGGCGTCAGCTCCTAGGAAAATCTTTCTCTCTCTGTTGGCTCTGGGAGAAGGTCCTTGTCATCATTCTTCCCCAGATCTAGCAGCTTCTCAGTGCAGGGGCCCCTGGTTCAAAGCAAATGCTCCTGGCTCTTCTGCTTGGTGGTAATGAAGTCCTCCAGTCTCTCTGCTCCCTTCTCCCTGTTATATATCAAAACAGATTCACTCAAAATACAATCTAATCTTGTAGGTTGAGTCCTACCTCATTAACATAACTACCTCTAATCCTTCCACATTAACACCATTGGAAAAAAAAAAAAAAAACCTTGCCCTTGAGTAGATTTCAACTCATAGCAACCCTATAGGAGAGAGTAGAACTGCCCCGTATGGATTCCGAGGATCACCTAGTGGATTAGAACTGCCAGCCTTTTTGTTAGCAGCCCCAACTCTTAACCACTACACCACCAGGGTTTCCAATTAACATCGTAGAGGTCAGATTTACAACACATATGAAGATCACAAGGATGATAAAATGGTGGACAATCACACAATACCGGGAACCATGGCCTAACCAAGTTGACACACATTTTGGGGGGACACAATTGAACCCATAACACGTTGTTCATCTCTTTTTTTTTTTTTTTTTTGGTGATTTGTAGGAGTTCTTTATATATTTTAGATATGAATCCCCTATCAGATATTTGGTTTGCATTTTTTTTTCTTCAATCCTGTAGGTTATCTCTTCCCTTTCTTGATAAAATCCTTCGACGTACAAAAAAACAAAAAAATTCACTTGATGAAGTCCAGTTTCTTTTTTGTTGTTGATGCTCATGCTTTTGGCTTCGTATCAAAGAATTCATTGTCAAAAAAAGGTTTTGAAGTTTTAACTCTGTTTTCTTCTAAGAGTTTTATTTCTTTTGGGAGAAATGTCTCTTTAAATTCTGTAATCATTTTGAGTTAATTTTCATATATGGTGTGAGGTAGGGGTCCAGCTTCATTCTTTGGCATATGGGATCCTGTTGTCCCAGCACCGTTTATTGAAGAGGCTATTCATTCCCCTTTGAATGGACTTAGCACCCTTGTCAGAAATCAACTGGCTATAGGTGTATGGGTTTATTTCTGAACTCTGAATTCTATTCCACTGGTCTTTGTGCCTATCCTATACCAGCAGACTTACTTTTTAATTTAAGACAGTTCTTCTTAAAATGTACAGACTTCTTACAAAAATAGTGGACCCCAGGAACTCCAGACCCAGGAGCCCTGGACCTGTTCCTAAATTGAAGTTTAGATCTCTGATTGCGTCCGGGAAACTCTACTTGTTGTAATTGGAAAGATATAGATTTATTTTGTCGAGCCTTTGTTTTCAGCTCAGTTTCTGTTCTAAGGTTTTGGCTAATTGTAGGCTACGGTGGTTAATAGGGAAGTTTTCGCATTCTCTAAATTTAACTGATGTCATTTAACTAAGTCAGCTAACTAAAACCGTTTTTGTAAAGGACTACACCCTGAGTTAGCTGTAATCCTTCTGCAAAAATGGTGTTAAAAGTTACCCTGTTTTCCTCTTCTTCTAGGTTCAACCCTGAATTCTCCATAAAAAGTCTGGTCAAGCGATGTCTGTAGTGATAAACATTCTCACCCTGTTCCTGCTTGCAAGCTTGAACTTTAGCCCAAACAATCTTAGAGGAAAAAAATCTTTGTAAAACATTTGGTTAATTTTGTTGTAAGAGGTATAGTCTGAGTTAACCAAATCAGTACCTGAGACGTTTGGTTGGATGGACAATGATTTCTCAGGTTCTTTCCGGTTAGCTTCTTCCTACCACCTTTGAGCACCCCCAGGTCCTAGCAACATGTGTAACAAGTTATATAGATCACCTGGACCAGACTCATAAGTTTCTGCCAGAATTTTAAATTCTTCCTTAAATTTCTGAGGATCTTCACACAGGCTGGGGAACTCTAAGAATGGTGTGAAGTTTGGCCTTAGACCAGGAGGCACCAGTAACCTCAGGCTGTCCACCTCCAGTTTTGGGGTATTTCACCTTAAAAGGCATCTCAGCTATGGGGCTGGTTTCAACTGGAGGTTTGGTCCTTTCCTCTTGAACCCCTTCCTCTTTTCCATGATAAGGAAGTTCTGCTGAGGCAGTGTCTTTGCGATTCCTTAATCAGTTCTGCATGTCTAGATACAACATCTCATAGTGAAGGAAATTTGCTGTCATTTTGCCATTTGAAAGCTTCCAAAAAACAATTAAAATAGGCCTTCCGTTGGGTCCGGTTAATCTGGGAGCTTTTATTGGTTTTATTCTCTTGGAAAACTTGGTGGCCTAGTGGTTCAGTGCTCCTGCTGCTAACCGAAAGGTCAGCAGTTCGAATCCGCCAGGTGTTCTTTGGAAGCTATGGGGAAGTTCTACTCTATCCTATGCGGTTGCTATGAGTCTGACTCGAGGACACTAGGTTTGGGTCTTTTTTTTTTTTTTTTTTAATTTGCTGCACAGAAAAGTTAACTTAGTGAGTTCAGAACTGCCATAACATAGGCATTGATCAGTACTATTTTCCTTGATAAGTGCAGGCCGTCTTTGAGGGTACTGAACTGAATTGGCGCCATAATTCCTGACCGTGTATCAAACAGGAGTCCCAGAAGGGAATGCTTTATGGTCTTTAGAAGCGCTGTTCCCTATCTTAGGAAGCACTACCAAGTGGCAACCAGGTGATCTAAGCCAAAATGGAGCCTTAGAAAAACAAAAGGAAAAAAGGTTCCTGCGAAGAATGATAACTTTCGTCCACTAGATGGCAGACTCGTCAAGCTCCAAAGGGTTCAAACTGTGACTGGAATCCGGAAACAAAAGACAGAAAGTTCAAAGGACACACTGAAAATGTAACACTTTCAGGGTTTACCAAAAGCGCATGAGGAGCTTTGCCCTGCGCTCTTCCAGATCCGAGACCCCAAAACGCCACAGCAAACAGCTGTTCAAAGGATAATTAGCCAAGAGAAAAGAAAGAAAGATGATCAGGACCACACTTCACAAGATGAAGCCACTAGGTGGCAGTCGGGGAACGCAATTGGAAACCCAACTTTGTAACAGGCTCCCGAGGACAGTAAAGGTGGAACGCGAAGTTCCAACAAGCTTACAGGCCGATTCCACCGCGAAGGAGAAAAAGAAAAACCGGGAGCAGAGAAACGACTTCGGTTAATCTCCACAAAAGCTGCACCGAAAGAGTTCGGGGCTAGATTCTCAACAGAGCCAGGGGGAAATGCACAGTTTGCTTTTCGGGAGCACTTACCCCCAGACAGCCAGAAGGGTCCGAAAAAGCTGCAGCGAGGGGCACACAAAGGGGCCCTGGGTGCCAGAGTCCCGTGTTTCAGGTCTTCGGGTCTCCGGGGGAAGGGTAACTCCAAAAACCCTGCCGATTAACTACGCCAAAATGTTGGAGAGAGAAGACTTTCCAGCTCCCTTAAGGTAAAATCGAAAGAGATTTATTGCAGCGGAGACGTGGCAGTGGGAGATCGCAAAGTCTCAGGCTGACGTTCCGGAATCTCAGGGGAAGAAGGCAAATCAGGAGTAATCAGAGTGCTGAAGGGGGAGAATAAAATTACAGTTTTTCTTGTTGGTTCACAGTGACGAAGGTCAATCAAAGGCGCGACAAGTAAAGCACAATCGTTGTCATTATTGCCTACGTGAGTCGATTGACTGGCTACAAGACACAGTTGAAAGACAGGAGGTCAAGGGGGTTTCACCTTGGTTACAAAGCAGCCACAGGACGGATATTCTCAAGACTGGTTGGTTAACAATCACGTTGCTCAGAATGTTAGCTCTCCAGATGAGAATGGAAACAAGGAGTTTCCATGATCTCTCACTTTGCTGGGCATGTCAGAAACCTGAGGAGACTGATACCAAAAGTTTGCCTTAAGTCTTCACATTCTTTAGCCTGATCCGCAAAGCAACTCATTTCCTTCATGGTGATGGGTTGGTTCCTAGGAAAGGAAGGTAGAACCTGGGGGAAAGCTTACCTGGAGCTGCTAGACAGCCAACGCCAAACCTAAGGTGAAAGACTACATTGAGCGCTTGGAGTTACTTTAGTCTCTTTACAGACAGATCAGATGCCTTTTTTTTTTTTTTTTTTGTATTCCTAAATAGTCTTTTTTTTTTTTTTCTCATCAGTCCTTTGTGCTGATTTCCTTTCTCCAACAGTTTCCTCAAGGTGCATGCCTTGCAAGTAGATGTTTAAGTTCTTACTTGTCTGGAAATGCCTTGATTGCCCTCACATTTTGCCTGGGTTAGAATTCTACTTTAAATCAGAACTTGAAAGCATTACATTATAATCTTCTCCTAGCTAATTTGCTGCTGCAAAGGCTCTGGTCATGTTTTCTGTTTGTATTGTTGAAGAACAAAATCCCACACTCTATTAGGAGTGAAAGAAAATGAGTTTCACTGAGGAATAGCAAGGCCATCACCAAATAGCAGCTCCCGCCTGGAGGGATTACTCCATGTTTGGCTGCTAAACCACCCTCCCCAGGAAAACAGACCCCCATCTGCTGAGATTAACCCAGTTGTGTCTGAAGAGCCTTTGTCTCAGTCGTCCACTAGGGTGATGTCTGAGTCACTGCCTGGGGCATCATCCCTTAAGGCAGATGTCTTACAAGACATTGCTGAATGTTCTCCAGACACATTCCCAACACCCATTGTTGCTTCTAGGCCTATAACTAGACTGAAGTCCCTGCTATCCTCAAAGGTAAAGCACAAAATGTGATCCAGGGGGAGGTACACTACAGTCCAAAAGAAAAAGAACTGCTTGACTTTTCTAATACATACAAACAAAAGCCTGGGGACTACGTGTGGGAATTGCTATTATGGGTGTGGGATAATGGTGCAAGGAACATAAAGTTGCATCAGCCTGAGTTCATTGATATGGGTCCACTAAGCACAGATCCTTCATCCAGTGTTTCAGCTAGAGAGCTTAGGAAAGGATTTAATAGTTTATGTGACTGATTCAGTGAAGCACAGATTAAGCGGTGGCCCACACTAAACCCAGCTGAAGTGCCAGACCCGCCTTGATTTCACAGTAGAAGAAGGTATCCAAAGGCTTAGGGAAACTGGCATGTTAGAGTGGATTTCTCGGCTTAGACCCACAGACCCACACATGGAATGCCCAGAGGACACACCTTTTACCGCAATGGTGAGGAATAGATTTGTGAAGGGAGCCCCAGCATCCTTGAAGACTGCTGTGATTGTTCTTTTATGGAAGTCAGATCTCACAATGGGAGATGCCCTAACTGAATTAAGACACCAAACTACAATGCGGCTGATTGGACCCCATGGTGTTAGGGGCCATGTGGGTGACTCAATGGACAAGAACAAGGTAGGTGTGGTTCACATAATGGACAGTGGAGTCAAAGCAGTAATGAGAGTAGCCTGACTCCTATGGACTCATGGCATTGGCTACTTAGTCATGGTGTCCCTAGGAGTGAAATAGATGGGAAGTCTATCGAGTAGTTACTTGATCTGTACAAGCGTAAGAATTACTGGATACTGCCTCTGAACTGACACTGAATCCAGGAGACCCTAGATGTCACTGTGGCCCACCAGTCAGAAAGCGGTTGTATGGAAGTCAGGTTCTTATTGGAGCCGTAGCTCTGGTTCATTTCACAGTGGATTCAGTGGGTCCCTGAATCCATCACGTAGTGATTTCCCCAGTTCCTAAACACATGATTGGAATTGGAATACCCAACAACTTGCAGAACTACCTTTGTGGATTCCAGAGAAGTGGAGTAAGGGCTATTATGGTAGGAAAAGCCAAGGGGAGGCCATTAGAACTGCCTATCTAGGAAAATAGTAAACCAAAAGCAGTACCGCATTCCTGGAGGAATTATAGAGATAACTGCCACCATCAAAGACTTGAAGGATGCAGGGTGATGATTCCCCCAGTTCAACTCATCTACTTGTGTTTTTGTTGTTATGTGCTATCCAGTGGATTCTGACTCATGGCGCCCCTTTGTATAGATGGAAACACTGCCGATCCTGCACCATCCTCACAAAGGCTGCTATCTTTGAGACTAGTATTGCACTCACCGTGTCAACCCATCTTCTTAAAGGTCTCTCTCTTTTCACCAACCCTTTACTTTACCACGCAAGATGTCCTTCTCGAGGGACCAGTGCCTCCTGATAACATGTCCAAAGTACATAAGAAAATCTCACCATCCTTGCTTCTAAGGAGCATTCTGGCTGTACTTCTTCCAAGACAGATTTGTTCGTTCTTGTGGCAGTCCATGGTATATTCAACATTCTTGGCCAAGACCTTAATTCGAAGGCATCAATTCCTCTCCAGTCTTCCTCATTCATTTTCCAGGTTTTGCATGCATATGAGGCGATTGAAAATACCATGGCCAGGGTCAGGCGCACCTTAGTCCTTAAAGTGACATTTTTGGTTTTTAACACTTTAAAGATGGCTTTCGCAGTACATTTGCCCAATGCAATATGTCATTGATTTCTTCGCTGCTACTTCCATGGGCGTTGATTGTGGGTCCAAGTGTAAAGACATCCTTGACAACTTCAATCTTCTCTCCATCGACCACGATGTTGCTTATTAATCCATATGTGAGGATTTTTTGTTTTCTTTGTGTTGTGGTGTAATTCATAGTGAAGGCTGTGGTCATTGATTTTCTTCAGTGACTGCTTCACGTCCTCTTCACTTTCAGCAAGAGAAGTTGTGTCCTCTGCCTATTGCAGGTTGTTAATGAGTCTTCTTCCAACCCTGATACCCGCTTTCTTCTTCTTATAGTTTATCTTCTTGAATTATTTCCTCCATACAGATTGAATAAATATGGTGAAAGGATGCAACCTTAACATACACCTTTCTCTACTTAAAACCTCATAGTATCCCCTTGTTCTGTGCTAATGACTGCGTCTTGGTCTGAGCACAGGTTCCTCATGAGCACAATTAAGTGTTCTGGAATTCCCATTCTTCACAAGATTGTGCATAATTTGTTATGAACCACACAGTCAAATGCCTTTGCATAGTCAGTAAAACACAGGTAAAAGACTTTTTGGCATTCTCTACTTTCAGCTAAGATCCATCTGATATCAGCAACGATATCCCTCGTTCCACGCACTCTTCAGAACTGGGCTTGAATTTCTGGCAATTCCCTGTCACCATACTGCTGCAACTGCTTTTGAATGATCTTCAGCAAAATTTTACCTGTGTGTGATATTCATGATATTTTGGACAATTTCTACATTCTATTGGATCGCCTTTCTTTGGAATGGGCACAAGTGTGGATCTCTTCCAGCTGGTTGGCCAGGTAGCTGTCTTCCAAATTCCTTGGCATAGACCAGCGAGCTCTTCCCGTGCTGCATCCGTTCATTGACACATCTCAGCTGGTACTCTGTCAGTTCCTGGAGCCTTGTTTTTCACCGTTGCCTTCAGTGCAGCTTGGACTTCTTCCTTCGGTACCATAGGTTCTTGAGCCTAGCTACCTCCTGAAACGTTTGGATATTGGCTGTTTCTTTTTGAAACAGTGACTCTGTATGCCATCCATCTTCTTTCGATGCTTCCTGCATTGTTTAATATTTTTCCCATAGAATCCTTCAATATTGGAACTTGAGACTTGATTTTTTCTTCAGTTCTTTCACCTTGAGAAATGCCGAACGTGTTCTTCTATTGCGCTTTTCTAACTCTTCGTCTTTGCAAGTTTCCTTATAATACTTTGTCGTCTCAAACCGCCCTTTGAAATCTTCTGCTCAGTTCTTTTATTTCATCATTTCTTCCTTTTGTTGTAGCTACTGTATGTTCAAGAGCAGGTTTCAGAGTCTCTCCTGCCAGAAATAATTCAGTTTTTTACCACTGAGTAGATGTTAAGTGTGTCTCTAAGTCTAAGGTATGTCTCTTGTAGGCAGCATAGAGACGGATCTTGTTTTTCAATCCATCCTGCCACTCTCTGTCTCTGTATTGGTGCATTTAGTCCATTGAAATGCAGGGTAATTATGGGTAGGTTTTTTTTTTTTTTTAATGAATTTAGTACTATCATTTTGATGTCTTTTTTTGTGTGTTGTTCGTAGTTTCTTTTCCCACTTGATTTTATATGCTGAGTAGATTATCTTTCCATATTGTCCTTTCCTCATATTTGTTGTTGTTGATATTGTTTCTGCTGAGTCTGTATTTTTCCCTTGTATTTTATTTTGATGAGTAGGACAGTTTGTCTCCTTTGTGGCTACCGTATTATTTACCCCTATTTTTCTAAATTTAAGACTAACTTTTACTTCTTTGCATTGTTGTACCTTCCTCTTCATATGGAAGGTGTATGATTACATTTCTTAATCCCTCTTTATTATTTTAATGCTGTCTTCTTTTATATAATAACATTGCTGTTGCCCTGTTTTAGGCTTTTTTAAAATAATCTTGCTTTGTTTTTTTGCGGGGGGGGATTTCCCTGTCTGGGTTGACTTCTGGGTGCTCTGCCCAGTGTTCTAGTCTTGGGTTGATACCTGATATTATTGATTTTCTAACCAAAGAACTCCCTTTAGTGTTTCGTGTAGTTTTGGTTTGGTTTTTAGGAATTCCCTAAACTTGTGTTTATTTGGAAATGTCTTTATTTTACCTTCATATTTAAGAGACAGTTTTGCTGGATATATGATTGTTTGCAGGCAATTTTTTTCCTTCCATTTTTTAAATTTGTCATCCCATTGCCTTCTTGCCTGCATGGTTTCTGCCGAGTAGTCCGAGGTTATTCTTATTGGCTGTCTTTGTAGGTGACTTTTTGTTTATCCCTCACTGCTCTTGTAATTCTCTCTTCATCTTTGGTTTTGGCAAGTTTGATCATAATATGTCTTGGTGACTTTCTTTTAACATCCACCTTACGTGGAGTTCGATGAGCATCTTGGATAGATATCCTCTCATCTTTCACAACATCTGGAAAGTTTTCTGCCAACAAATCTTCAGCAATTTTCTCTATATTTTCTGTTATCCCTCCCTGTTTTGGTACTCCAATCACTCGTAGCTTATTTCTCTTGATAGAGTCCCACATACATGATTCTTAAGGTTTCTTCATTTTTCTCAATTCTTTTATCTGATTTTTCTTCAAATATATTAGTGCCAAGTGATTTAACTTCGAGTTCAGAAATTTTAGCTTCTACTTGCTCAATTCTGCTCCTCTGACTTTCCACGGAGTTGTCTAAATCTGTAATTTTATTGTTAATCTTCTGAATTCCTTATTGTTGTGTGTCTATGGATTTTTCCAGCTTATAAAACTTTTCATAATGTTCCTGAATAATCTTTCTAATTTCTTCAGTTGCTTTATCTGTGTGTTCCTTGGCTCGTTCTGTGTATTACCTCATTTCCTTCCTGATATCCTAAAGTGTTCTGTGTATTAAACTTTTGTATTCTGCATCTGGTAATTCCAGGAATGCACTTTCATCTAGAAGATCCCTGGATTCTTTGTTCTGAGAGCCTGTTGAGGTGATCATGGTCTGTTTCTTTACGTGACTTGATATTGACTGTTGTCTCCGAGCCATCTATAAGTTATTGTCTTAGTTTATGCTTGCTTCCTGTGTCGTAGCTGCTTGCTTTGTTTTGTTTTGGTATACCACTATGGGTTGCTTGAGTGAGCTAGCGTGATTGTTTTCAGCTTTGGAACTCTGGTGTCCTGTCTCCAGCTGGCTAGATGTGTTATCAGGTATATCAGTCTAGGAGTCCATTCAGTTTTCTTGTATGAATTCAGCTCAGGTTTCCAGGTAGCTGATCATCAAGTGTGTGGTACAGGCTCTGTCCTGCAGTCTTAGAGGGGCAGGGGTGATTGGCGTAGATACCGGTATCTGATTGCAGCAGAGGGTCAAGCTCTGAACGAGGCAGGGGACTAAGAACTGACCCCCAAGTGTCTCTGAGAAAAACGCATCTCTGTTCCCTAGAGCATGCTGGTGGGTGGGTCCTGCAGACGGACCATGGGCACCCAAAGTTTCAGGTTGTAAGGAGTGGGAGGTACCAGTTATCTTTGGACCCCTGTCGCGGGTGGCTGGGTGACCTGAGTGGAGCTACCAGTCCTCAGGTCCCTGATGTGGGTAGGTGAGGACCCTGTTTAATAGGCAAAGCAATGTCAAACATCAAACGCCCACCTCTCCACGGCACCGCTGAAATGCTTGGACTTTGCCAACAAGGGCCTATTCTCCCCAAATAGGCCCACACAGGTCCATGAAGAAGGGAAAGGTGCTCCAGGTCCACAGACGGTTTATGCCGGGACGGGAGTCGCTTCTGTCCTGAGATTCCCCGGTTAATGGAGCTAGCGAATTATCTCTTCCCCCCAGTTGCATTTTTTTTCCTTCCCCAAGGCCAGGAGGACGGCTCCAGGTGCTCACCAGAGTCTATCTGAGGCCTAGGGATTCAGCCGCTGTAGCTGGCGTGGGGGTGGGGGGGCTCAGTAAAATATCCGCAAGTACTTAGCTTTTGCGGAGAGTGCCCTTCTGTTCAGGTTCTGGAGGTGTGAGTGGGCTGTGTGGCTGCTGCTTCTCCCCGAGGAGACTTCGGCCAAACGCTAGGACCCGCCCGCCGCTGCCACCTCCGCTGCTCCGGGAATGGTGCCTGAGGGCTCCCCACGATTCAGGGCCAGCAACTCCTCTCCGCTTCTGAAAGGTCCCTTCCTTCCCCTACCCCTCAGTTTGTTGTCTAAGCTTGCCTTTGATGCTCAAGGCTCCCAGCTTGTTACAAATATACTGTTTCACTTGTTTTTTCAGGTCTTTGTTGTAAAGAGGGCGCCAAGGATGTGTCTGTCGAGTCCGCCGTCTTGGCTCCTCCTCCCGTTACTTTTTTTTTTTTCATGTATTTTGAATCTCTCGTAATAGAGACATAGACTTTTAAACCAAGAAAAGAAAAAAAAATCCGCTGCCATAGGGTTATTATATTTTCTAGGTGAATTAACCCTTTTATTGTTTTTATTCTCCGTCTGTTTATGCTAATATACTTTTACTCTGAAACCTATGTTATTTGGTATGAGCAAAGCAAGTCGAACATTCTTTTGTTTGGTGTTTGCATATTATACCTTTTCCATCCATTTATGTATGTTTTTAATTTTATTTTGGTAAGTCTTATTGCCTGGGCCTGAAAGTCGGAGCTAAAGCCCAGGGCCCAGGGACCTCGACTCAGAATCCAGAGAATGCGACCAATACCTGGAGTCTGGAGGGCAGGGCCATTGGGTGAATCCTCTCAGAGAACAGAGGATTATTTTCCAGCCTTGAGGGCTAATGGAATGTATTCTATAGACTTTCTTTACTCCTGTTCTCACTACTTTCCCTGCAATTTCTCCCATTTGTAATGGAAATATCTAGTTTGTGCCTGGTTTGCCATTGTACTTTGGAAGCAAACAAACTTGTATTCTAGATTTCACAGGTAAAGAAGAATTTGTGGATTTTGGACTTGGAGTTGATTTAGGGCTTTTGCTGTGATGTGATGTGATAGGGTGAATGTGTCTTACATGTAGCAAGGACATGAATTTTTGGAGACCATTGGGCAGAATGTCATGGATTGAATGTGTCCACCCAAAAGATGCGTCAACTTGGTTAGGCCATGATTCCCAGTATTTTGTGGTTATCCTCTACTTTGTGATTGTAATTTTATGGTAAAGAGGATTAGGGTGGGATTATAACACCCTTACTAAGGTCATATCCGTGATCCAGTGTAAAGGAAGTTTCTCTGGAGTTGGCCTGCACCACCTTTTATCCTTTTTTCTCTTTTTTACAAGAGATAAAAAGAAAGGGAAGCCAGCAGAGAATGGGGACCTCATGCCTCCAAGAAAGAAGCACTGGGAGCAGAAACAGTGCTTTGGATCCGGGCTTCCTGTGCTAAGAAGCTCCCAGTCCATGGGAAGATTGAGGAGAAGGACCTTCCTCCAGAGCCGAGAGAGAGTCCAAGCTGCACTGAAGGCTCTGGCAAAAAACAAGGCTCCAGGAATGGACAGAATATCAACTGGGATGCTTCAACAAACAGATTCAGTGCTGGAAGTGCTCGCTTGTCTATGCCAAGAAATTTGGAAGACAGCTGCCTGGCCGACCATCTTTATGCCTATTCCCAAGAAAGGTGATCCAACAGATGGATCCTGGCTGAAAGCAGAGAATACCGGAAAGATGTTTACCTCTGTTTTATTGACTATGCAAAGGCATTCGACTGTGTGGGTGATAAAAAATTATGGATAACTTTGCGAAGATGCGAAATTCTGGCACAGTCGATTGTGCTCATGAAGAACTTGTACACACAGCAACTGGCAGTCATTCGAACAGAACAAAGGGATGCTGTGTGGTTTAAAGTCAGTAAAGGTGTGCGTCAGGGTTGTATCCTTTCGACTGACCTCTTCAATATGTATGCTGAGCAAATAATCTGAGAATCTGGGGTATATGAACAAACACGGGGCATCAGTATTAGAGAAAGATTCACTAACAACCTGTGTTATGCCGATGATACAACCTTGCTTGCTGAAAGTGAAGAGTACTTGAAGCACTTACTGATGAAGACCAAAGACCACAGCCTTCAGTATGGATTGATCACACCCCAACATAAAACAAAAATCCTCACAAATGGACCAATAAGCAACATCATGATTAAAAAAAAAAAAAAAAGATTGAAATTGTCAAGGATTTCGCTTCACATGGATTCACAATCAACACCCATGGAAGTAGCAGTCAAGAAATCAAATGTCGGATTGCACTGGGCAAATCTGATGCAAAAAAAAAAAAAAAAAAAAAACTTAGAACACTCTTTAAGTGTTGAAAAGCAAAGATGTTGCCTTGAAGACTATGGTGTGTGTGACCCAAGCCATTGTGTTTCAATCTTCTCATATGCATGTGAAAGCTGGACAATTAATAAGGAAGATCAAAGAAGAATTGATACTTTTCAATTATGCTTTTGGCAAACAGTATTGAATAAACCATGGACTGCCAAAAGGACAAAGAAATCTGTCTTGGAGGAAGTACAACCAGAATGCGTCTTGGAGGCTAAGATGGCAAGACTAAGTCTCATTTACTTTGGACATGTTATCAGGAGGGATCAGTCCCTGGAAAAGGACATCATGCTTGCTAAAGTAGAGGATTAGCAAAAAAGAAGACCCTCAATGAGATGGATGGGCAGAGTGGCTGCAACAATGGGCCCAAGCATAACAGTGGTTGTGAGGATGGTATAGGACCAGGCAGTGTTTTCTTTTGTTGTTCGTAGGGTCACTATGAGTTGGAACTGACTGACTCACGGGCACCTAACAACAACAGCAACAATGACAAAAGATATTGAGCATACTTTCATGTGGTTATTGGACATTTGTATATTTTTCTTGGGAGAAATGTCTATTCAAGTTCTTTACCCATGTTTTATTTGAGTCATCTAGTGTTGTTACAACAGAAATACCACACGTGGATGGCTTTTACAAAGAGTAATTTATTTTCTCACAGTCTAGGAGACTAGAAGTCTGAATTCAGGGCGTCAGCTCCTAGGAAAGTCTTTCTCTCTCTGTTGGCTCTGGGAGAAGGTCCTTGTCATCAGTCTTCCCCAGATCTAGCAGCTTCTCAGTGCAGGGGCCCCTGGTTCAAAGCAAATGCTCCTGGCTCTTCTGCTTGGTGGTAATGAAGTCCTCCAGTCTCTCTGCTCCCTTCTCCCTGTTATATATCAAAACAGATTCACTCAAAATACAATCTAATCTTGTAGGTTGAGTCCTACCTCATTAACATAACTACCTCTAATCCTTCCACATTAACATCATTGAAAAAAAAAAAAAAAAACCTTGCCCTTGAGTAGATTTCAACTCATAGCAACCCTATAGGAGAGAGTAGAACTGCCCCATATGGATTCCGAGGATCACCTAGTGGATTAGAACTGCCAACCTTTTTGTTAGCAGTCCCAACTCTTAACCACTACACCACCAGGGTTTCCAATTAACATCGTAGAGGTCAGATTTACAACACATATGAAGATCACAAGGATGATAAAATGGTGGACAATCACACAATACCGGGAACCATGGCCTAACCAAGTTGACACACATTTTGGGGGGACACAATTGAACCCATAACATGTTGTTCATCTCTCTTTTTTTTTTTTTTTTGGTGATTTGTAGGAGTTCTTTATATATTTTAGATATGAATCCCCTATCAGATATTTGGTTTGCATTTTTTTTTCTTCAATCCTGTAGGTTATCTCTTCACTTTCTTGATAAAATCCTTCGATGTACAAAAAAACAAAAAAAATCACTTGATGAAGTCCAGTTTCTTTTTTGTTGTTGATGCTCATGCTTTTGGCTTCGTATCAAAGAATTCATTGTCAAAAAAAGGTTTTGAAGTTTTAACTCTGTTTTCTTCTAAGAGTTTTATTTCTTTTGGGAGAAATGTCTCTTTAAATTCTGTAATCATTTTGAGTTAATTTTCATATATGGTGTGAGGTAGGGGTCCAGCTTCATTCTTTGGCATATGGGATCCTGTTGTCCCAGCACCGTTTATTGAAGAGGCTATTCATTCCCCTTTGAATGGACTTAGCACCCTTGTCAGAAATCAACTGGCTATAGGTGTATGGGTTTATTTCTGAACTCTGAATTCTATTCCACTGGTCTTTGTGCCTATCCTATACCAGCAGACTTACTTTTTAATTTAAGACAGTTCTTCTTAAAATGTACAGACTTCTTACAAAAATAGTGGACCCCAGGAACTCCAGACCCAGGAGCCCTGGACCTGTTCCTAAATTGAAGTTTAGATCTCTGATTGCGTCCGGGAAACTCTACTTGTTGTAATTGGAAAGACATAGATTTATTTTGTCGAGCCTTTGTTTTCAGCTCAGTTTCTGTTCTAAGGTTTTGGCTAATTGTAGGCTACGGTGGTTAATAGGGAAGTTTTCGCATTCTCTAAACTTAACTGATGTCATTTAACTAAGTCAGCTAACTAAAACCATTTTTGTAAAGGACTACACCCTGAGTTAGCTGTAATCCTTCTGCAAAAATGGTGTTAAAAGTTACCCTGTTTTCCTCTTCTTCTAGGTTCAACCCTGAATTCTCCATAAAAAGTCTGGTCAAGCGATGTCTGTAGTGATAAACATTCTCACCCTGTTCCTGCTTGCAAGCTTGAACTTTAGCCCAAACAATCTTATAGGAAAAAATCTTTGTAAAACATTTGGTTAATTTTGTTGTAAGAGGTATAGTCTGAGTTACCAAATCAGTACCTGAGACGTTTGGTTGGATGGACAATGATTTCTCAGGTTCTTTCCGGTTAGCTTCTTCCTACCACCTTTGAGCACCCCCAGGTCCTAGCAACATGTGTAACAAGTTATGTAGATCACCTGGACCAGACTCATAAGTTTCTGCCAGAATTTTAAATTCTTCCTTAAATTTCTGAGGATCTTCACACAGGCTGGGGAACTCTAAGAATGGTGTGAAGTTTGGCCTTAGACCAGGAGGCACCAGTAACCTCAGGCTGTCCACCTCCAGTTTTGGGGTATTTCACCTTAAAAGGCATCTCAGCTATGGGGCTGGTTTCAACTGGAGGTTTGGTCCTTTCCTCTTGAACCCCTTCCTCTTTTCCATGATAAGGAAGTTCTGCTGAGGCAGTGTCTTTGCGATTCCTTAATCAGTTCTGCTTGTCTAGATACAACATCTCATAATGAAGGAAATTTGCTGTCATTTTGCCATTTGAAAGCTTCCAAAAAACAATTAAAATAGGCCTTCCGTTGGGTCCGGTTAATCTGGGAGATTTTATTGGTTTTATTCTCTTGGAAAACTTGGTGGCCTAGTGGTTCAGTGCTCCTGCTGCTAACCGAAAGGTCAGCAGTTCGAATCCGCCAGGTGTTCTTTGGAAGCTATGGGGAAGTTCTACTCTATCCTATGCGGTCGCTATGAGTCTGACTCGAGGACACTAGGTTTGGGTCTTTTTTTTTTTTTTTTTTAATTTGCTGCACAGAAAAGTTAACTTAGTGAGTTCAGAACTGCCATAACATAGGCATTGATCAGTACTATTTTCCTTGATAAGTGCAGGATGTCTTTGAGGGTACTGAACTGAACTGGCGCCATAATTCCTGACCGTATATCAAACAGGAGTCCCAGAAGGGAATGCTTTATGGTCTTTAGAAGCGCTGTTCCCTATCTTAGGAAGCACTACCAAGTGGCAACCAAGTGATCTAAGCCAAAATGGAGCCTTAGAAAAACAAAAGGAAAAAAGGTTCCTGCGAAGAATGATAATTTTCGTCCACTAGATGGCAGACTCGTCAAGCTCCAAAGGGTTCAAACTGTGACTGGAATCCGGAAACAAAAGACAGAAAGTTCAAAGGACACACTGAAAATGTAACACTTTCAGGGTTTGCCAAAAGCGCATCAGGGGCTTTGCCCTGCGCTCTTCCAGATCCGAGACCCCAAAACGCCACAGCAAACAGCTGTTCAAAGGATAATTAGCCAAGAGAAAAGAAAGAAAGATGATCAGGACCACACTTCACAAGATGAAGCCACTAGGTGGCAGTCTGGGAACGCAGTTGGAAACCCAACGTTGTAACAGGCTCCCGAGGACAGTAAAGGTGGAACGCGAAGTTCCAACAAGCTTACAGGCCGATTCCACCGCGAAGGAGAAAAAGAAAAACCGGGAGCAGAGAAACGACTTCGGTTAATCTCCACAAAAGCTGCACCGAAATAGTTGGGGGCTAGATTCTCAACAGAGCCACGGGGAAATGCACAGTTTGCTTTTCGGGAGCACTTACCCCCAGACAGCCAGAAGGGTCCGAAAAAGCTGCAGGGAGGGGCACACAAAGGGGCCCTGGGTGCCAGAGTCCCGTGTTTCAGGTCTTCGGGTCTCCGGGGGAAGGGTAACTTCAAAAACCCTGCCGATTAACTACGCCAAAATGTTGGAGAGAAATGACTTTCCAGCTCCCTTAAGGTAAAATCGAAAGAGATTTATTGCAGCGGAGACGTGGCAGTGGGAGATCGCAAAGTCTCAGGCTGACGTTCCGGAATCTCAGGGGAAGAAGGCAAATCAGGAGTAATCAGAGTGCTGAAGGGGGAAAATAAAATTACAGTTTTTCTTGTTGGTTCACAGTGACGAAGGTCAATCAAAGGCGCGACAAGTAAAGCACAATCGTTGTCATTATTGCTTACGTGAGTCGATTGACTGGCTACAAGACACAATTGAAAGACAGGAGGTCAAGGGGGTTTCACGTTGATTACAAAGCAGCCACAGGACGGATATTCTCAAGACTGGTTGGTTAACAATCACGTTGCTCAGAATGTTAGCTCTCCAGATGAGAATGGAAACAAGGAGTTTCCATGATCTCTCACTTTGCTGGGCATGTCAGAAACCTGAGGAGGCTGATACCAAAAGTTTGCCTTAAGTCTTCACATTCTTTAGCCTGATCCGCAAAGCAACTCATTTCCTTCATGGTGATGGGTTGGTTCCTAGGGAAGGAAGGTAGAACCTGGGGGAAAGCTTACCTGGAGCTGCTAGACAGCCAACGCCAAACCTAAGGTGAAAGACTACATTGAGCGCTTAGAGTTACTTTAGTCTCTTTACAGACAGATCAGATGCCTGTTTTTATTTTCTATGCCTAAACAGTCTTTTTTTTTTTTTTCTCATCAGTCCTTTGTGCCGATTTCCTTTCTCCAACAGTTTCCTCAAGGTGCATGCCTTGCAAGTAGATGTTTAAGTTCTTACTTACTTGTCTGGAAATGCCTTGATTGCCCTCACATTTTGCCTGGGTTAGAATTCTACTTTAAATCAGAACTTGAAAGCATTACATTATAATCTTCTCCTAGCTAATTTGCTGCTGCAAAGGCTCTGGTCATGTTTTCTGTTTGTTTGTATTGTTGAAGAACAAAATCCCACACTCTATTAGGAGTGAAAGAAAATGAGTTTCATTGAGGAATAGCAAGGCCATCACCAAATAGCAGCTCCCACCTGAAGGGA
Source organism: Loxodonta africana (assembly GCF_030014295.1). NCBI lineage: Eukaryota > Metazoa > Chordata > Mammalia > Proboscidea > Elephantidae > Loxodonta > Loxodonta africana. The sequence continues at coordinate 445,832 of NW_026975144.1, read as the reverse complement.
TTACTCCATGTTTGGCTGCTAAACCACCCTCCCCAGGAAAACTATTAGCCCCTCAGACCCCCATCTGCTGAGATTAACCCAGTTGTGTCTGAAGAGCCTTTGTCTCAGTCGTCCACTAGGGTGATGTCTGAGTCACTGCCTGGGGCATCATCCCTTAAGGCAGATGTCTTACAAGACATTGCTGAATGTTCTCCAGACACATTCCCAACACCCATTGTTGCTTCTAGGCCTATAACTAGACTGAAGTCCCTGCTATCCTCAAAGGTAAAGCACAAAATGTGATCCAGGGGGAGGTACACTACACTCCAAAAGAAAAAGAACTGCTTGACTTTTCTAATACATACAAACAAAAGCCTGGGGACTACGTGTGGGAATTGCTATTATGGGTGTGGGATAATGGCGCAAGGAACATAAAGTTGCATCAGCCTGAGTTCATTGATATGGGTCCACTAAGCACAGATCCTTCATCCAGTGTTTCAGCTAGAGAGCTTAGGAAAGGATTTAATAGTTTATGTGACTGATTCAGTGAAGCACAGATTAAGCGGTGGCCCACACTAAACCCAGCTGAAGTGCCAGACCCGCCTTGATTTCACAGTAGAAGAAGGTATCCAAAGGCTTAGGGAAACTGGCATGTTAGAGTGGATTTCTCGGCTTAGACCCACAGACCCACACATGGAATGCCCAAAGGACACACCTTTTACCGCAATGGTGAGGAATAAATTTGTGAAGGGAGCCCCAGCATCCTTGAAGACTGCTGTGATTGTTCTTTTATGGAAGTCAGATCTCACAATGGGAGATGCCCTAACTGAATTAAGACACCAAACTACAATGGGGCTGATTGGACCCCATGGTGTTAGGGGCCATGTGGGTGACTCAATGGACAAGAACAAGGTAGGTGTGGTTCACATAATGGACAGTGGAGTCAAAGCAGTAATGAGAGTAGCCTGACTCCTATGGACTCATGGCATTGGCTACTTAGTCATGGTGTCCCTAGGAGTGAAATAGATGGGAAGTCTATCAAGTAGTTTCTTGATCGGTACAAGTGTAAGAATTACTGGATACTGCCTCTGAACTGACACTGAATCCAGGAGACCCTAGATGTCACTGTGGCCCACCAGTCAGAAAGCGGTTGTATGGAAGTCAGGTTCTTAATGGAGCCGTAGCTCTGGTTCATTTCACAGTGGATTCAGTGGGTCCCTGAATCCATCACGTAGTGATTTCCCCAGTTCCTAAACACATAATTGGAATTGGAATACCCAACAACTTGCAGAACTACCTTTGTGGATTCCAGACAAGTGGAGTAAGGGCTATTATGGTAGGAAAAGCCAAGGGGAAGCCATTAGAACTGCCTATCTAGGAAAATAGTAAACCAAAAGCAGTACCGCATTCCTGGAGGAATTATAGAGATAACTGCCACCATCAAAGACTTGAAGGACGCAGGGTGATGATTCCCCCAGTTCAACTCATCTACTTGTGTTTTTGTTGTTATGTGCTATCCAGTGGATTCTGACTCATGGCGCCCCTTTGTATAGATGGAAACACTGCCGATCCTGCGCCATCCTCACAAAGGCTGCTATCTTTGAGACTAGTATTGCACTCACCGTGTCAACCCATCTTCTTAAAGGTCTCTCTCTTTTCACCAACCCTTTACTTTACCACGCAAGATGTCCTTCTCAAGGGACCAGTGCCTCCTGATAACATGTCCAAAGTGCGTAAGAAATTCTCACCATCCTTGCTTCTAAGGAGCATTCTGGCTGTACTTCTTCCAAGACAGATTTGTTCGTTCTTGTGGCAGTCCATGGTATATTCAATATTCTTGGCCAAGACCTTAATTCGAAGGCATCAATTCCTCTCCAGTCTTCCTCATTCATTTTCCAGGTTTTGCATGCATATGAGGCGATTGAAAATACCATGGCCTGGGTCAGGCGCACCTTAGTCCTTAAAGTGACATTTTTGGTTTTTAACACTTTAAAGATGGCTTTCGCAGTACATTTGCCCAATGCAATATGTCATTGATTTCTTCGCTGCTACTTCCATGGGCGTTGATTGTGGGTCCAAGTATAAAGACATCCTTGACAACTTCAATCTTCTCTCCATCGACCACGATGTTGCTTATTAATCCATATGTGAGGATTTTTTGTTTTCTTTGTGTTGTGGCGTAATTCATAGTGAAGGCTGTGGTCATTGATTTTCTTCAGTGACTGCTTCACGTCCTCTTCACTTTCAGCAAGAGAAGTTGTGTCCTCTGCCTATTGCAGGTTGTTAATGAGTCTTCTTCCAATCCTGATACCCGCTTTCTTCTTCTTATAGTTTATCTTCTTGAATTATTTCCTCCATACAGATTGAATAAATACGGTGAAAGGATGCAACCTTAACATACACCTTTCTCAACTTAAAACCTCATAGTATCCCCTGGTTCTGTGCTAATGACTGCGTCTTGGTCTGAGCACAGGTTCCTCATGAGCACAATTAAGTGTTCTGGAATTCCCATTCTTCACAAGATTGTGCATAATTTGTTATGAACCACACAGTCAAATGCCTTTGCATAGTCAATAAAACACAGGTAAAAGACTTTTTGGCATTCTCTGCTTTCAGCCGAGATCCATCTGATATCATCAGCAACGATATCCCTCGTTCCACGCACTCTTCAGAACTGGGCTTGAATTTCTGGCAATTCCCTGTCACTATACTGCTGCAACTGCTTTTGAATGATCTTCAGCAAAATTTTACCTGTGTGTGATATTCATGATATTTTGGACAATTTCTACATTCTGTTGGATCGCCTTTCTTTGGAATGGGCACAAGTGTGGATCTCTTCCAGTTGGTTGGCCAGGCAGCTGTCTTCCAAATTCCTTGGCATAGACCAGCGAGCTCTTCCCGTGCTGCATCCGTTCATTGACACATCTCAGCTGGTACTCTGTCAGTTCCTGGAGCCTTGTTTTTCACCGGTGCCTTCAGTGCAGCTTGGACTTCTTCCTTCAGTACCATAGGTCCTTGAGCCTAGCTACCTCCTGAAACGTTTGGATATTGGCTGTTTCTTTTTGAAACAGTGACTCTGTATGCCATCCATCTTCTTTCGATGCTTCCTGCATTGTTTAATATTTTTCCCATAGAATCCTTCAATATTGGAACTTGAGACTTGATTTTATCTTCAGTTCTTTCACCTTGAGAAATGCCGAACGTGTTCTTCTATTGCGCTTTTCTAACTCTTCGTCTTTGCAAGTTTCCTTATAATACTTTGTCGTCTCAAACCGCCCTTTGAAATCTTCTGTTCAGTTCTTTATTTCATCATTTCTTCCTTTTGTTGTAGCTACTGTATGTTCAAGAGCAGGTTTCAGAGTCTCTCCTGCCAGAAATAATTCAGTTTTCTACCATTGAGTAGATGTTAAGTGTGTCTCTAATTCTAAGGTGTGTCTCTTGTAGGCAGCATAGAGACGGATCTTGTTTTTCAATCCATCCTGCCACTGTCTCTCTCTGTATTGGTGCATTTAGTCCATTTACATGCAGGGTAATTATGGGTAGGTTTTTTTTTTTTTTATGAATTTAGTACTATCATTTTGATGTCTTTTTTTGTGTGTTGTTCATAGTTTCTTTTCCCACTTGATTTTATATGCTGAGTAGATTATCTTTCTATATTGTCCTTTCCTCATATTTGTTGTTGTTGATATTGTTTCTGCTGAGTCTGTATTTTTCCCTTGTATTTTATTTTGATGAGTAGGACAGTTTGTCTCCTTTGTGGCTACCGTATTATTTACCCCTATTTTTCTAAATTTAAGACTAACTTTTACTTCTTTGCATTGTTGTACCTTCCTCTTCATATGGAAGGTGTATGATTACATTTCTTAATCCCTCTTTATTATTTTAATGCTGTCTTCTTTTATATAATAACATTGCTGTTGCCCTGTTTTAGGCTTTTTTAAAATAGTCTTGCTTTGTTTTTGGGGGGGGGATTTCCCTGTCTGAGTTGACTTCTGGGTGCTCTGCCCAGTGCTCTAGTCTTGGGTTGATACCTGATATTATTGATTTTCTAACCAAAGAACTCCCTTTAGTGTTTCGTGTAGTTTTGGTTTGGTTTTTAGGAATCCCCTAAACTTGTGTTTATTTGGAAATGTCTTTATTTTACCTTCATATTTAAGAGACAGTTTTGCTGGATATATGATTGTTTGCAGGCAATTTTTTTCCTTCCATTTTTTAAATTTGTCATCCCATTGCCTTCTTGCCTGCATGGTTTCTGCCGAGTAGTCCGAGGTTATTCTTATTGGCTGTCTTTGTAGGAGACTTTTTGTTTATCCCTCACTGCTCTTATAGTTCTCTCTTCATCTTTGGTTTTGGCAATTTTGATTATAATATGTCTTGGTGACTTTCTTTTAACATCCACCTTATGTGGAGTTCGATGAGCATCTTGGATAGATATCCTGTCATCTTTCACAACATTTGGAAAGTTTTCTGCCAACAAATCTTCAGCAATTTTCTCTATATTTTCTGTTATCCCTCTCTGTTTTGGTACTCCAATCACTCGTAGCTTATTTCTCTTGATAGAGTCCCACATACATGATTCTTAAGGTTTCTTCATTTTTCTCAATTCTTTTATCTGATTTTTCTTCAAATATATTAGTGCCAAGTGATTTAACTTCGAGTTCAGAAACTTTAGCTTCTACTTGCTCAATTCTGCTCCTCTGACTTTCCATGGAGTTGTCTAAATCTGTAATTTTATTGTTAATCTTCTGAATTCCTTATTGTTGTGTGTCTATGGATTTTTCCAGCTTACAAAACTTTTCGTAATGTTCCTGAATAATCTTTCTAATTTCTTCAGTTGCTTTACCTGTGTGTTCCTTGGCTCATTCTGTGTATTACCTCATTTCCTTCCTGATGTCCTGAAGTGTTCTGTGTATTAAACTTTTGTATTCTGCATCTGGTAATTCCAGGAATGCACTTTCATCTAGAAGATCCCTGGATTCTTTGTTCTGAGAGCCTGTTGAGGTGATCATGGTCTGTTTCTTTACGTGACTTGATATTGACTGTTGTCTCCGAGCCATCTATAAGTTATTGTCTTAGTTTATGCTTGCTTCCTGTGTCGTAGCTGCTTGCTTTGTTTTGTTTTGGTATACCGCTATGGGTTGCTTGAGTGAGCTAGCTTGATTGTTTTCAGCTTTGGAACTCTGGTGTCCTGTCTCCAGCTGGCTAGATGTGTTATCAGGTATATCAGTCTAGGAGTCCATTCAGTTTTCTTGTATGAATTCAGCTCAGGTTTCCAGGTAGCTGATCATCAAGTGTGTGGTACAGGCTCTGTCCTGCAGTCTTAGAGGGGCAGGGGTGATTGGCGTAGATACCGGTATCTGACTGCAGCAGAGGGTCAAGCTCTGAACGAGGCAGGGGACTAAGAACTGACCCCCAAGTGTCTCTGAGAAAAACGCATCTCTGTTCCCTAGAGCATGCTGGAGGGTGGGTCCTGCAGACGGACCATGGGCACCCAAAGTTTCAGGTTGTAAGGAGTGGGAGGTACCAGTTATCTTTGGACCCCTGTCGCGGGTGGCTGGGTGACCTGAGTGGAGCTACCAGTCCTCAGGTCCCTGATATGGGTAGGTGAGGACCCTGTTTAATAGGCAAAGCAATGTCAAACATCAAACGCCCACCTCTCCACGGCACCGCTGAAATGCTTGGACTTTGCCAACAAGGGCCTATTCTCCCGAAATAGGCCCACACAGGTCCATGAAGAAGGGAAAGGTGCTCAAGGTCCACAGACGGTTTATGCCTGGACGGGAGTCGCTTCTGTCCTGAGATTCCCCGGTTAATGGAGCTAGCAAATTACCTCTTCCCCCCAGTTGCATTTTTTTTCCTTCCCCAAGGCCAGGAGGACGGCTCCAGGTGCTCACCAGGGTCTATCTCAGGCCTAGGGATTCAGCCGCTGTAGCTGGCGTGGGGGTGGGGGGGCTCAGTAAAATATCCGCAAGTACTTAGCTTTTGCGGAGAGTGCCCTTCTGTTCAGGTTCTGGAGGTGTGAGTGGGCTGTGTGGCTGCTGCTTCTCCCCGAGGAGACTGCGGCCAAACGCTAGGACCCGCCCGCCGCTGCCACCTCCGCTGCTCCGGGAATGGTGCCTGAGGGCTCCCCACGATTCAGGGCCGGCAACTCCTCTCCGCTTCTGAAAGGTCCCTTCCTTCCCCTACCCCTCAGTTTGTTGTCTAAGCTTGCCTTTGATGCTCAAGGCTCCCAGCTTGTTACAAATATACTGTTTCACTTGTTTTTTCAGGTCTTTGTTGTAAAGAGGGCGCCAAGGATGTGTCTGTCGAGTCCGCCATCTTGGCTCCTCCTCCCGTTAGTTTTTTTTTTTTAATGTATTTTCAATCTCTCGTAATAGAGAACATAGACTTTTAAACCAAGAAAAGAAAAAAAATCCGCTGCCATAGGGTTATTATATTTTCTAGGTGAATTAACCCTTTTATTGTTTTTATTCTCCGTCTGTTTATGCTAATATACTTTTACTCTGAAACCTATGTTATTTGGTATTAGCAAAGCAAGTCGAACATTCTTTTGTTTGGTGTTTGCATATTATACCTTTTCCATCCATTTATGTATGTTTTTAATTTTATTTTGGTAAGTCTTATTGCCTGGGCCTGAAAGTCGGAGCTAAAGCCCAGGGCCCAGGGGCCTCGACTCAGAATCCAGAGAATGCGACCAATACCTGGAGTCTGGAGGGCAGGGCCATTGTGTGCATCCTCTCAGAGAACAGAGGATTATTTTCCAGCCTTGAGGGCTAATGGAATATATTCTATAGACTTTCTTTACTCCTGTCATCACTACTTTCCCTGCAATTTCTCCCATTTGTAATGGAAATATCTAGTTTGTGCCTGGTTTGCCATTGTACTTTGGAAGCAAACAAACTTGTATTCTAGATTTCACAGGTAAAGAAGAATTTGTGGATTTTGGACTTGGAGTTGATTTAGGGCTTTTGCTGTGATGTGATGTGATAGGGTGAATGTGTCTTACATGTAGCAAGGACATGAATTTTTGGAGACCATTGGGCAGAATGTCATGGGTTGAATGTGTCCACCCAAAAGATGCGTCAACTTGGTTAGGCCATGATTCCCAGTATTTTGTGGTTATCCTCTACTTTGTGATTGTAATTTTATGGTAAAGAGGATTAGGGTGGGATTATAACACCCTTACTAAGGTCATATCCGTGATCCAGTGTAAAGGAAGTCTCTCTGGAGTTGGCCTGCATCACCTTTTATCCTTTTTTCTCTTTTTTACAAGAGATAAAAAGAAAGGGAAGCCAGCAGAGAATGGGGACCTCATGCCACCAAGAAAGAAGCACTGGGAGCAGAAATAGTGCTTTGGATCTGGGCTTCCTGTGCTAAGAAGCGCCCAGCCCATGGGAAGATTGAGGAGAAGGACCTTCCTCCAGAGCCAAGAGAGAGTCCAAGCTGCACTGAAGGCTCTGGCAAAAAACAAGGCTCCAGGAATGGACAGAATATCAACTGAGATGCTTCAACAAACAGATTCAGTGCTGGAAGTGCTCGCTTGTCTATGCCAAGAAATTTGGAAGACAGCTGCCTGGCCGACCATATTTATGCGTATTCCCAAGAAAGGTGATCCAACAGAATGCAGAAATTATCGAACGGTATCATTAATATCACACCCAAGTACATTTTTGCTGAAGATCAGCTGTAGCAGTATATGCACAGAGAACTACCAGAAATTTAAGCTGGATTCAGAAGAGGACGTGAAACCAGGGATATCATTGCTGATGTCAGATGGATCCTGGCTGAAAGCAGAGAATACCGGAAAGATGTTTACCTCTGTTTTATTGACTATGCAAAGGCATTCGACTGTGTGGGTGATAAAAAATTATGGATAACTTTGCGAAGATGCGAAATTCTGGCACAGTCGATTGTGCTCATGAAGAACTTGTACACACAGCAACTGGCAGTCATTCGAACAGAACAAAGGGATGCTGTGTGGTTTAAAGTCAGTAAAGGTGTGCGTCAGGGTTGTATCCTTTCGACTGACCTGTTCAATATGTATGCTGAGCAAATAATCTGAGAATCTGGGGTATATGAACAAACACGGGGCATCAGTATTAGAGAAAGATTCACTAACAACCTGTGTTATGCCGATGATACAACCTTGCTTGCTGAAAGTGAAGAGTACTTGAAGCACTTACTGATGAAGACCAAAGACCACAGCCTTCAGTATGGATTGATCACACCCCAACATAAAACAAAAATCCTCACAAATGGACCAATAAGCAACATCATGATTAAAAAAAAAAAAAAAGATTGAAATTGTCAAGGATTTCGCTTTACATGGATTCACAATCAACACCCATGGAAGTAGCAGTCAAGAAATCAAATGTCGGATTGCACTGGGCAAATCTGATGCAAAAACAAACAAAAAAAAAAACTTAAAACACTCTTTAAGTGTTGAAAAGCAAAGATGTTGCCTTGAAGACTATGGTGTGTGTGACCCAAGCCATTGTGTTTCAATCTTCTCATATGCATGTGAAAGCTGGACAATTAATAAGGAAGATCAAAGAAGAATTGATACTTCTCAATTATGCTTTTGGCAAACAATATCGAATAAACCATGGACTGCCAAAAGGACAAAGAAATCTGTCTTGGAAGAAGTACAACCAGAATGCGTCTTGGAGGCTAAGATGGCAAGACTAAGTCTCATTTACTTTGGACATGTTATCAGGAGGGATCAGTCCCTGGAAAAGGACATCATGCTTGCTAAAGTAGAGGATTAGCATAAAAGAAGACCCTCAATGAGATGGATGGGCAGAGTGGCTGCAACAATGGGCCCAAGCATAACAGTGGTTGTGAGGATGGTATAGGACCAGGCAGTGTTTTCTTTTGTTGTTCGTAGGGTCACTATGAGTTGGAACTGACTGACTCACGGGCACCTAACAACAACAGCAACAATGACAAAAGATATTGAGCATACTTTCATGTGGTTATTGGACATTTGTATATTTTTCTTGGGAGAAATGTCTATTCAAGTTCTTTACCCATGTTTTATTTGAGTCATCTAGTGTTGTTACAACAGAAATACCACACGTGGATGGCTTTTACAAAGAGTAATTTATTCTCTCACAGTCTAGGAGACTAGAAGTCTGAATTCAGGGCGTCAGCTCCTAGGAAAGTCTTTCTCTCTCTGTTGGCTCTGGGAGAAGGTCCTTGTCATCAGTCTTCCCCAGATCTAGCAGCTTCTCAGTGCAGGGGCCCCTGGTTCAAAGCAAATGCTCCTGGCTCTTCTGCTTGGTGGTAATGAAGTCCTCCAGTCTCTCTGCTCCCTTCTCCCTGTTATATATCAAAACAGATTCACTCAAAATACAATCTAATCTTGTAGGTTGAGTCCTACCTCATTAACATAACTACCTCTAATCCTTCCACATTAACATCATTGAAAAAAAAAAAAAAAACCTTGCCCTTGAGTAGATTTCAACTCATAGCAACCCTATAGGAGAGAGTAGAACTGCCCCATATGGATTCCGAGGATCACCTAGTGGATTAGAACTGCCAACCTTTTTGTTAGCAGTCCCAACTCTTAACCACTACACCACCAGGGTTTCCAATTAACATCGTAGAGGTCAGATTTACAACACATATGAAGATCACAAGGATGATAAAATGGTGGACAATCACACAATACCGGGAACCATGGCCTAACCAAGTTGACACACATTTTGGGGGGACACAATTGAACCCATAACATGTTGTTCATCTCTCTTTTTTTTTTTTTTTGGTGATTTGTAGGAGTTCTTTATATATTTTAGATATGAATCCCCTATCAGATATTTGGTTTGCATTTTTTTTTCTTCAATCCTGTAGGTTATCTCTTCACTTTCTTGATAAAATCCTTCGATGTACAAAAAAACAAAAAAAATCACTTGATGAAGTCCAGTTTCTTTTTTGTTGTTGATGCTCATGCTTTTGGCTTCGTATCAAAGAATTCATTGTCAAAAAAAGGTTTTGAAGTTTTAACTCTGTTTTCTTCTAAGAGTTTTATTTCTTTTGGGAGAAATGTCTCTTTAAATTCTGTAATCATTTTGAGTTAATTTTCATATATGGTGTGAGGTAGGGGTCCAGCTTCATTCTTTGGCATATGGGATCCTGTTGTCCCAGCACCGTTTATTGAAGAGGCTATTCATTCCCCTTTGAATGGACTTAGCACCCTTGTCAGAAATCAACTGGCTATAGGTGTATGGGTTTATTTCTGAACTCTGAATTCTATTCCACTGGTCTTTGTGCCTATCCTATACCAGCAGACTTACTTTTTAATTTAAGACAGTTCTTCTTAAAATGTACAGACTTCTTACAAAAATAGTGGACCCCAGGAACTCCAGACCCAGGAGCCCTGGACCTGTTCCTAAATTGAAGTTTAGATCTCTGATTGCGTCCGGGAAACTCTACTTGTTGTAATTGGAAAGACATAGATTTATTTTGTCGAGCCTTTGTTTTCAGCTCAGTTTCTGTTCTAAGGTTTTGGCTAATTGTAGGCTACGGTGGTTAATAGGGAAGTTTTCGCATTCTCTAAACTTAACTGATGTCATTTAACTAAGTCAGCTAACTAAAACCATTTTTGTAAAGGACTACACCCTGAGTTAGCTGTAATCCTTCTGCAAAAATGGTGTTAAAAGTTACCCTGTTTTCCTCTTCTTCTAGGTTCAACCCTGAATTCTCCATAAAAAGTCTGGTCAAGCGATGTCTGTAGTGATAAACATTCTCACCCTGTTCCTGCTTGCAAGCTTGAACTTTAGCCCAAACAATCTTATAGGAAAAAATCTTTGTAAAACATTTGGTTAATTTTGTTGTAAGAGGTATAGTCTGAGTTACCAAATCAGTACCTGAGACGTTTGGTTGGATGGACAATGATTTCTCAGGTTCTTTCCGGTTAGCTTCTTCCTACCACCTTTGAGCACCCCCAGGTCCTAGCAACATGTGTAACAAGTTATGTAGATCACCTGGACCAGACTCATAAGTTTCTGCCAGAATTTTAAATTCTTCCTTAAATTTCTGAGGATCTTCACACAGGCTGGGGAACTCTAAGAATGGTGTGAAGTTTGGCCTTAGACCAGGAGGCACCAGTAACCTCAGGCTGTCCACCTCCAGTTTTGGGGTATTTCACCTTAAAAGGCATCTCAGCTATGGGGCTGGTTTCAACTGGAGGTTTGGTCCTTTCCTCTTGAACCCCTTCCTCTTTTCCATGATAAGGAAGTTCTGCTGAGGCAGTGTCTTTGCGATTCCTTAATCAGTTCTGCTTGTCTAGATACAACATCTCATAATGAAGGAAATTTGCTGTCATTTTGCCATTTGAAAGCTTCCAAAAAACAATTAAAATAGGCCTTCCGTTGGGTCCGGTTAATCTGGGAGATTTTATTGGTTTTATTCTCTTGGAAAACTTGGTGGCCTAGTGGTTCAGTGCTCCTGCTGCTAACCGAAAGGTCAGCAGTTCGAATCCGCCAGGTGTTCTTTGGAAGCTATGGGGAAGTTCTACTCTATCCTATGCGGTCGCTATGAGTCTGACTCGAGGACACTAGGTTTGGGTCTTTTTTTTTTTTTTTTTTAATTTGCTGCACAGAAAAGTTAACTTAGTGAGTTCAGAACTGCCATAACATAGGCATTGATCAGTACTATTTTCCTTGATAAGTGCAGGATGTCTTTGAGGGTACTGAACTGAACTGGCGCCATAATTCCTGACCGTATATCAAACAGGAGTCCCAGAAGGGAATGCTTTATGGTCTTTAGAAGCGCTGTTCCCTATCTTAGGAAGCACTACCAAGTGGCAACCAAGTGATCTAAGCCAAAATGGAGCCTTAGAAAAACAAAAGGAAAAAAGGTTCCTGCGAAGAATGATAATTTTCGTCCACTAGATGGCAGACTCGTCAAGCTCCAAAGGGTTCAAACTGTGACTGGAATCCGGAAACAAAAGACAGAAAGTTCAAAGGACACACTGAAAATGTAACACTTTCAGGGTTTGCCAAAAGCGCATCAGGGGCTTTGCCCTGCGCTCTTCCAGATCCGAGACCCCAAAACGCCACAGCAAACAGCTGTTCAAAGGATAATTAGCCAAGAGAAAAGAAAGAAAGATGATCAGGACCACACTTCACAAGATGAAGCCACTAGGTGGCAGTCTGGGAACGCAGTTGGAAACCCAACGTTGTAACAGGCTCCCGAGGACAGTAAAGGTGGAACGCGAAGTTCCAACAAGCTTACAGGCCGATTCCACCGCGAAGGAGAAAAAGAAAAACCGGGAGCAGAGAAACGACTTCGGTTAATCTCCACAAAAGCTGCACCGAAATAGTTGGGGGCTAGATTCTCAACAGAGCCACGGGGAAATGCACAGTTTGCTTTTCGGGAGCACTTACCCCCAGACAGCCAGAAGGGTCCGAAAAAGCTGCAGGGAGGGGCACACAAAGGGGCCCTGGGTGCCAGAGTCCCGTGTTTCAGGTCTTCGGGTCTCCGGGGGAAGGGTAACTTCAAAAACCCTGCCGATTAACTACGCCAAAATGTTGGAGAGAAATGACTTTCCAGCTCCCTTAAGGTAAAATCGAAAGAGATTTATTGCAGCGGAGACGTGGCAGTGGGAGATCGCAAAGTCTCAGGCTGACGTTCCGGAATCTCAGGGGAAGAAGGCAAATCAGGAGTAATCAGAGTGCTGAAGGGGGAAAATAAAATTACAGTTTTTCTTGTTGGTTCACAGTGACGAAGGTCAATCAAAGGCGCGACAAGTAAAGCACAATCGTTGTCATTATTGCTTACGTGAGTCGATTGACTGGCTACAAGACACAATTGAAAGACAGGAGGTCAAGGGGGTTTCACGTTGATTACAAAGCAGCCACAGGACGGATATTCTCAAGACTGGTTGGTTAACAATCACGTTGCTCAGAATGTTAGCTCTCCAGATGAGAATGGAAACAAGGAGTTTCCATGATCTCTCACTTTGCTGGGCATGTCAGAAACCTGAGGAGGCTGATACCAAAAGTTTGCCTTAAGTCTTCACATTCTTTAGCCTGATCCGCAAAGCAACTCATTTCCTTCATGGTGATGGGTTGGTTCCTAGGGAAGGAAGGTAGAACCTGGGGGAAAGCTTACCTGGAGCTGCTAGACAGCCAACGCCAAACCTAAGGTGAAAGACTACATTGAGCGCTTAGAGTTACTTTAGTCTCTTTACAGACAGATCAGATGCCTGTTTTTATTTTCTATGCCTAAACAGTCTTTTTTTTTTTTTTCTCATCAGTCCTTTGTGCCGATTTCCTTTCTCCAACAGTTTCCTCAAGGTGCATGCCTTGCAAGTAGATGTTTAAGTTCTTACTTACTTGTCTGGAAATGCCTTGATTGCCCTCACATTTTGCCTGGGTTAGAATTCTACTTTAAATCAGAACTTGAAAGCATTACATTATAATCTTCTCCTAGCTAATTTGCTGCTGCAAAGGCTCTGGTCATGTTTTCTGTTTGTTTGTATTGTTGAAGAACAAAATCCCACACTCTATTAGGAGTGAAAGAAAATGAGTTTCATTGAGGAATAGCAAGGCCATCACCAAATAGCAGCTCCCACCTGAAGGGATTACTCCATGTTTGGCTGCTAAACCACCCTCCCCAGGAAAACTATTAGCCCCTCAGACCCCCATCTGCTGAGATTAACCCAGTTGTGTCTGAAGAGCCTTTGTCTCAGTCGTCCACTAGGGTGATGTCTGAGTCACTGCCTGGGGCATCATCCCTTAAGGCAGATGTCTTACAAGACATTGCTGAATGTTCTCCAGACACATTCCCAACACCCATTGTTGCTTCTAGGCCTATAACTAGACTGAAGTCCCTGCTATCCTCAAAGGTAAAGCACAAAATGTGATCCAGGGGGAGGTACACTACACTCCAAAAGAAAAAGAACTGCTTGACTTTTCTAATACATACAAACAAAAGCCTGGGGACTACGTGTGGGAATTGCTATTATGGGTGTGGGATAATGGCGCAAGGAACATAAAGTTGCATCAGCCTGAGTTCATTGATATGGGTCCACTAAGCACAGATCCTTCATCCAGTGTTTCAGCTAGAGAGCTTAGGAAAGGATTTAATAGTTTATGTGACTGATTCAGTGAAGCACAGATTAAGCGGTGGCCCACACTAAACCCAGCTGAAGTGCCAGACCCGCCTTGATTTCACAGTAGAAGAAGGTATCCAAAGGCTTAGGGAAACTGGCATGTTAGAGTGGATTTCTCGGCTTAGACCCACAGACCCACACATGGAATGCCCAAAGGACACACCTTTTACCGCAATGGTGAGGAATAAATTTGTGAAGGGAGCCCCAGCATCCTTGAAGACTGCTGTGATTGTTCTTTTATGGAAGTCAGATCTCACAATGGGAGATGCCCTAACTGAATTAAGACACCAAACTACAATGGGGCTGATTGGACCCCATGGTGTTAGGGGCCATGTGGGTGACTCAATGGACAAGAACAAGGTAGGTGTGGTTCACATAATGGACAGTGGAGTCAAAGCAGTAATGAGAGTAGCCTGACTCCTATGGACTCATGGCATTGGCTACTTAGTCATGGTGTCCCTAGGAGTGAAATAGATGGGAAGTCTATCAAGTAGTTTCTTGATCGGTACAAGTGTAAGAATTACTGGATACTGCCTCTGAACTGACACTGAATCCAGGAGACCCTAGATGTCACTGTGGCCCACCAGTCAGAAAGCGGTTGTATGGAAGTCAGGTTCTTAATGGAGCCGTAGCTCTGGTTCATTTCACAGTGGATTCAGTGGGTCCCTGAATCCATCACGTAGTGATTTCCCCAGTTCCTAAACACATAATTGGAATTGGAATACCCAACAACTTGCAGAACTACCTTTGTGGATTCCAGACAAGTGGAGTAAGGGCTATTATGGTAGGAAAAGCCAAGGGGAAGCCATTAGAACTGCCTATCTAGGAAAATAGTAAACCAAAAGCAGTACCGCATTCCTGGAGGAATTATAGAGATAACTGCCACCATCAAAGACTTGAAGGACGCAGGGTGATGATTCCCCCAGTTCAACTCATCTACTTGTGTTTTTGTTGTTATGTGCTATCCAGTGGATTCTGACTCATGGCGCCCCTTTGTATAGATGGAAACACTGCCGATCCTGCGCCATCCTCACAAAGGCTGCTATCTTTGAGACTAGTATTGCACTCACCGTGTCAACCCATCTTCTTAAAGGTCTCTCTCTTTTCACCAACCCTTTACTTTACCACGCAAGATGTCCTTCTCAAGGGACCAGTGCCTCCTGATAACATGTCCAAAGTGCGTAAGAAATTCTCACCATCCTTGCTTCTAAGGAGCATTCTGGCTGTACTTCTTCCAAGACAGATTTGTTCGTTCTTGTGGCAGTCCATGGTATATTCAATATTCTTGGCCAAGACCTTAATTCGAAGGCATCAATTCCTCTCCAGTCTTCCTCATTCATTTTCCAGGTTTTGCATGCATATGAGGCGATTGAAAATACCATGGCCTGGGTCAGGCGCACCTTAGTCCTTAAAGTGACATTTTTGGTTTTTAACACTTTAAAGATGGCTTTCGCAGTACATTTGCCCAATGCAATATGTCATTGATTTCTTCGCTGCTACTTCCATGGGCGTTGATTGTGGGTCCAAGTATAAAGACATCCTTGACAACTTCAATCTTCTCTCCATCGACCACGATGTTGCTTATTAATCCATATGTGAGGATTTTTTGTTTTCTTTGTGTTGTGGCGTAATTCATAGTGAAGGCTGTGGTCATTGATTTTCTTCAGTGACTGCTTCACGTCCTCTTCACTTTCAGCAAGAGAAGTTGTGTCCTCTGCCTATTGCAGGTTGTTAATGAGTCTTCTTCCAATCCTGATACCCGCTTTCTTCTTCTTATAGTTTATCTTCTTGAATTATTTCCTCCATACAGATTGAATAAATACGGTGAAAGGATGCAACCTTAACATACACCTTTCTCAACTTAAAACCTCATAGTATCCCCTGGTTCTGTGCTAATGACTGCGTCTTGGTCTGAGCACAGGTTCCTCATGAGCACAATTAAGTGTTCTGGAATTCCCATTCTTCACAAGATTGTGCATAATTTGTTATGAACCACACAGTCAAATGCCTTTGCATAGTCAATAAAACACAGGTAAAAGACTTTTTGGCATTCTCTGCTTTCAGCCGAGATCCATCTGATATCATCAGCAACGATATCCCTCGTTCCACGCACTCTTCAGAACTGGGCTTGAATTTCTGGCAATTCCCTGTCACTATACTGCTGCAACTGCTTTTGAATGATCTTCAGCAAAATTTTACCTGTGTGTGATATTCATGATATTTTGGACAATTTCTACATTCTGTTGGATCGCCTTTCTTTGGAATGGGCACAAGTGTGGATCTCTTCCAGTTGGTTGGCCAGGCAGCTGTCTTCCAAATTCCTTGGCATAGACCAGCGAGCTCTTCCCGTGCTGCATCCGTTCATTGACACATCTCAGCTGGTACTCTGTCAGTTCCTGGAGCCTTGTTTTTCACCGGTGCCTTCAGTGCAGCTTGGACTTCTTCCTTCAGTACCATAGGTCCTTGAGCCTAGCTACCTCCTGAAACGTTTGGATATTGGCTGTTTCTTTTTGAAACAGTGACTCTGTATGCCATCCATCTTCTTTCGATGCTTCCTGCATTGTTTAATATTTTTCCCATAGAATCCTTCAATATTGGAACTTGAGACTTGATTTTATCTTCAGTTCTTTCACCTTGAGAAATGCCGAACGTGTTCTTCTATTGCGCTTTTCTAACTCTTCGTCTTTGCAAGTTTCCTTATAATACTTTGTCGTCTCAAACCGCCCTTTGAAATCTTCTGTTCAGTTCTTTATTTCATCATTTCTTCCTTTTGTTGTAGCTACTGTATGTTCAAGAGCAGGTTTCAGAGTCTCTCCTGCCAGAAATAATTCAGTTTTCTACCATTGAGTAGATGTTAAGTGTGTCTCTAATTCTAAGGTGTGTCTCTTGTAGGCAGCATAGAGACGGATCTTGTTTTTCAATCCATCCTGCCACTGTCTCTCTCTGTATTGGTGCATTTAGTCCATTTACATGCAGGGTAATTATGGGTAGGTTTTTTTTTTTTTTATGAATTTAGTACTATCATTTTGATGTCTTTTTTTGTGTGTTGTTCATAGTTTCTTTTCCCACTTGATTTTATATGCTGAGTAGATTATCTTTCTATATTGTCCTTTCCTCATATTTGTTGTTGTTGATATTGTTTCTGCTGAGTCTGTATTTTTCCCTTGTATTTTATTTTGATGAGTAGGACAGTTTGTCTCCTTTGTGGCTACCGTATTATTTACCCCTATTTTTCTAAATTTAAGACTAACTTTTACTTCTTTGCATTGTTGTACCTTCCTCTTCATATGGAAGGTGTATGATTACATTTCTTAATCCCTCTTTATTATTTTAATGCTGTCTTCTTTTATATAATAACATTGCTGTTGCCCTGTTTTAGGCTTTTTTAAAATAGTCTTGCTTTGTTTTTGGGGGGGGGATTTCCCTGTCTGAGTTGACTTCTGGGTGCTCTGCCCAGTGCTCTAGTCTTGGGTTGATACCTGATATTATTGATTTTCTAACCAAAGAACTCCCTTTAGTGTTTCGTGTAGTTTTGGTTTGGTTTTTAGGAATCCCCTAAACTTGTGTTTATTTGGAAATGTCTTTATTTTACCTTCATATTTAAGAGACAGTTTTGCTGGATATATGATTGTTTGCAGGCAATTTTTTTCCTTCCATTTTTTAAATTTGTCATCCCATTGCCTTCTTGCCTGCATGGTTTCTGCCGAGTAGTCCGAGGTTATTCTTATTGGCTGTCTTTGTAGGAGACTTTTTGTTTATCCCTCACTGCTCTTATAGTTCTCTCTTCATCTTTGGTTTTGGCAATTTTGATTATAATATGTCTTGGTGACTTTCTTTTAACATCCACCTTATGTGGAGTTCGATGAGCATCTTGGATAGATATCCTGTCATCTTTCACAACATTTGGAAAGTTTTCTGCCAACAAATCTTCAGCAATTTTCTCTATATTTTCTGTTATCCCTCTCTGTTTTGGTACTCCAATCACTCGTAGCTTATTTCTCTTGATAGAGTCCCACATACATGATTCTTAAGGTTTCTTCATTTTTCTCAATTCTTTTATCTGATTTTTCTTCAAATATATTAGTGCCAAGTGATTTAACTTCGAGTTCAGAAACTTTAGCTTCTACTTGCTCAATTCTGCTCCTCTGACTTTCCATGGAGTTGTCTAAATCTGTAATTTTATTGTTAATCTTCTGAATTCCTTATTGTTGTGTGTCTATGGATTTTTCCAGCTTACAAAACTTTTCGTAATGTTCCTGAATAATCTTTCTAATTTCTTCAGTTGCTTTACCTGTGTGTTCCTTGGCTCATTCTGTGTATTACCTCATTTCCTTCCTGATGTCCTGAAGTGTTCTGTGTATTAAACTTTTGTATTCTGCATCTGGTAATTCCAGGAATGCACTTTCATCTAGAAGATCCCTGGATTCTTTGTTCTGAGAGCCTGTTGAGGTGATCATGGTCTGTTTCTTTACGTGACTTGATATTGACTGTTGTCTCCGAGCCATCTATAAGTTATTGTCTTAGTTTATGCTTGCTTCCTGTGTCGTAGCTGCTTGCTTTGTTTTGTTTTGGTATACCGCTATGGGTTGCTTGAGTGAGCTAGCTTGATTGTTTTCAGCTTTGGAACTCTGGTGTCCTGTCTCCAGCTGGCTAGATGTGTTATCAGGTATATCAGTCTAGGAGTCCATTCAGTTTTCTTGTATGAATTCAGCTCAGGTTTCCAGGTAGCTGATCATCAAGTGTGTGGTACAGGCTCTGTCCTGCAGTCTTAGAGGGGCAGGGGTGATTGGCGTAGATACCGGTATCTGACTGCAGCAGAGGGTCAAGCTCTGAACGAGGCAGGGGACTAAGAACTGACCCCCAAGTGTCTCTGAGAAAAACGCATCTCTGTTCCCTAGAGCATGCTGGAGGGTGGGTCCTGCAGACGGACCATGGGCACCCAAAGTTTCAGGTTGTAAGGAGTGGGAGGTACCAGTTATCTTTGGACCCCTGTCGCGGGTGGCTGGGTGACCTGAGTGGAGCTACCAGTCCTCAGGTCCCTGATATGGGTAGGTGAGGACCCTGTTTAATAGGCAAAGCAATGTCAAACATCAAACGCCCACCTCTCCACGGCACCGCTGAAATGCTTGGACTTTGCCAACAAGGGCCTATTCTCCCGAAATAGGCCCACACAGGTCCATGAAGAAGGGAAAGGTGCTCAAGGTCCACAGACGGTTTATGCCTGGACGGGAGTCGCTTCTGTCCTGAGATTCCCCGGTTAATGGAGCTAGCAAATTACCTCTTCCCCCCAGTTGCATTTTTTTTCCTTCCCCAAGGCCAGGAGGACGGCTCCAGGTGCTCACCAGGGTCTATCTCAGGCCTAGGGATTCAGCCGCTGTAGCTGGCGTGGGGGTGGGGGGGCTCAGTAAAATATCCGCAAGTACTTAGCTTTTGCGGAGAGTGCCCTTCTGTTCAGGTTCTGGAGGTGTGAGTGGGCTGTGTGGCTGCTGCTTCTCCCCGAGGAGACTGCGGCCAAACGCTAGGACCCGCCCGCCGCTGCCACCTCCGCTGCTCCGGGAATGGTGCCTGAGGGCTCCCCACGATTCAGGGCCGGCAACTCCTCTCCGCTTCTGAAAGGTCCCTTCCTTCCCCTACCCCTCAGTTTGTTGTCTAAGCTTGCCTTTGATGCTCAAGGCTCCCAGCTTGTTACAAATATACTGTTTCACTTGTTTTTTCAGGTCTTTGTTGTAAAGAGGGCGCCAAGGATGTGTCTGTCGAGTCCGCCATCTTGGCTCCTCCTCCCGTTAGTTTTTTTTTTTTAATGTATTTTCAATCTCTCGTAATAGAGAACATAGACTTTTAAACCAAGAAAAGAAAAAAAATCCGCTGCCATAGGGTTATTATATTTTCTAGGTGAATTAACCCTTTTATTGTTTTTATTCTCCGTCTGTTTATGCTAATATACTTTTACTCTGAAACCTATGTTATTTGGTATTAGCAAAGCAAGTCGAACATTCTTTTGTTTGGTGTTTGCATATTATACCTTTTCCATCCATTTATGTATGTTTTTAATTTTATTTTGGTAAGTCTTATTGCCTGGGCCTGAAAGTCGGAGCTAAAGCCCAGGGCCCAGGGGCCTCGACTCAGAATCCAGAGAATGCGACCAATACCTGGAGTCTGGAGGGCAGGGCCATTGTGTGCATCCTCTCAGAGAACAGAGGATTATTTTCCAGCCTTGAGGGCTAATGGAATATATTCTATAGACTTTCTTTACTCCTGTCATCACTACTTTCCCTGCAATTTCTCCCATTTGTAATGGAAATATCTAGTTTGTGCCTGGTTTGCCATTGTACTTTGGAAGCAAACAAACTTGTATTCTAGATTTCACAGGTAAAGAAGAATTTGTGGATTTTGGACTTGGAGTTGATTTAGGGCTTTTGCTGTGATGTGATGTGATAGGGTGAATGTGTCTTACATGTAGCAAGGACATGAATTTTTGGAGACCATTGGGCAGAATGTCATGGGTTGAATGTGTCCACCCAAAAGATGCGTCAACTTGGTTAGGCCATGATTCCCAGTATTTTGTGGTTATCCTCTACTTTGTGATTGTAATTTTATGGTAAAGAGGATTAGGGTGGGATTATAACACCCTTACTAAGGTCATATCCGTGATCCAGTGTAAAGGAAGTCTCTCTGGAGTTGGCCTGCATCACCTTTTATCCTTTTTTCTCTTTTTTACAAGAGATAAAAAGAAAGGGAAGCCAGCAGAGAATGGGGACCTCATGCCACCAAGAAAGAAGCACTGGGAGCAGAAATAGTGCTTTGGATCTGGGCTTCCTGTGCTAAGAAGCGCCCAGCCCATGGGAAGATTGAGGAGAAGGACCTTCCTCCAGAGCCAAGAGAGAGTCCAAGCTGCACTGAAGGCTCTGGCAAAAAACAAGGCTCCAGGAATGGACAGAATATCAACTGAGATGCTTCAACAAACAGATTCAGTGCTGGAAGTGCTCGCTTGTCTATGCCAAGAAATTTGGAAGACAGCTGCCTGGCCGACCATATTTATGCGTATTCCCAAGAAAGGTGATCCAACAGAATGCAGAAATTATCGAACGGTATCATTAATATCACACCCAAGTACATTTTTGCTGAAGATCAGCTGTAGCAGTATATGCACAGAGAACTACCAGAAATTTAAGCTGGATTCAGAAGAGGACGTGAAACCAGGGATATCATTGCTGATGTCAGATGGATCCTGGCTGAAAGCAGAGAATACCGGAAAGATGTTTACCTCTGTTTTATTGACTATGCAAAGGCATTCGACTGTGTGGGTGATAAAAAATTATGGATAACTTTGCGAAGATGCGAAATTCTGGCACAGTCGATTGTGCTCATGAAGAACTTGTACACACAGCAACTGGCAGTCATTCGAACAGAACAAAGGGATGCTGTGTGGTTTAAAGTCAGTAAAGGTGTGCGTCAGGGTTGTATCCTTTCGACTGACCTGTTCAATATGTATGCTGAGCAAATAATCTGAGAATCTGGGGTATATGAACAAACACGGGGCATCAGTATTAGAGAAAGATTCACTAACAACCTGTGTTATGCCGATGATACAACCTTGCTTGCTGAAAGTGAAGAGTACTTGAAGCACTTACTGATGAAGACCAAAGACCACAGCCTTCAGTATGGATTGATCACACCCCAACATAAAACAAAAATCCTCACAAATGGACCAATAAGCAACATCATGATTAAAAAAAAAAAAAAAGATTGAAATTGTCAAGGATTTCGCTTTACATGGATTCACAATCAACACCCATGGAAGTAGCAGTCAAGAAATCAAATGTCGGATTGCACTGGGCAAATCTGATGCAAAAACAAACAAAAAAAAAAACTTAAAACACTCTTTAAGTGTTGAAAAGCAAAGATGTTGCCTTGAAGACTATGGTGTGTGTGACCCAAGCCATTGTGTTTCAATCTTCTCATATGCATGTGAAAGCTGGACAATTAATAAGGAAGATCAAAGAAGAATTGATACTTCTCAATTATGCTTTTGGCAAACAATATCGAATAAACCATGGACTGCCAAAAGGACAAAGAAATCTGTCTTGGAAGAAGTACAACCAGAATGCGTCTTGGAGGCTAAGATGGCAAGACTAAGTCTCATTTACTTTGGACATGTTATCAGGAGGGATCAGTCCCTGGAAAAGGACATCATGCTTGCTAAAGTAGAGGATTAGCATAAAAGAAGACCCTCAATGAGATGGATGGGCAGAGTGGCTGCAACAATGGGCCCAAGCATAACAGTGGTTGTGAGGATGGTATAGGACCAGGCAGTGTTTTCTTTTGTTGTTCGTAGGGTCACTATGAGTTGGAACTGACTGACTCACGGGCACCTAACAACAACAGCAACAATGACAAAAGATATTGAGCATACTTTCATGTGGTTATTGGACATTTGTATATTTTTCTTGGGAGAAATGTCTATTCAAGTTCTTTACCCATGTTTTATTTGAGTCATCTAGTGTTGTTACAACAGAAATACCACACGTGGATGGCTTTTACAAAGAGTAATTTATTCTCTCACAGTCTAGGAGACTAGAAGTCTGAATTCAGGGCGTCAGCTCCTAGGAAAGTCTTTCTCTCTCTGTTGGCTCTGGGAGAAGGTCCTTGTCATCAGTCTTCCCCAGATCTAGCAGCTTCTCAGTGCAGGGGCCCCTGGTTCAAAGCAAATGCTCCTGGCTCTTCTGCTTGGTGGTAATGAAGTCCTCCAGTCTCTCTGCTCCCTTCTCCCTGTTATATATCAAAACAGATTCACTCAAAATACAATCTAATCTTGTAGGTTGAGTCCTACCTCATTAACATAACTACCTCTAATCCTTCCACATTAACATCATTGAAAAAAAAAAAAAAAACCTTGCCCTTGAGTAGATTTCAACTCATAGCAACCCTATAGGAGAGAGTAGAACTGCCCCATATGGATTCCGAGGATCACCTAGTGGATTAGAACTGCCAACCTTTTTGTTAGCAGTCCCAACTCTTAACCACTACACCACCAGGGTTTCCAATTAACATCGTAGAGGTCAGATTTACAACACATATGAAGATCACAAGGATGATAAAATGGTGGACAATCACACAATACCGGGAACCATGGCCTAACCAAGTTGACACACATTTTGGGGGGACACAATTGAACCCATAACATGTTGTTCATCTCTCTTTTTTTTTTTTTTTGGTGATTTGTAGGAGTTCTTTATATATTTTAGATATGAATCCCCTATCAGATATTTGGTTTGCATTTTTTTTTCTTCAATCCTGTAGGTTATCTCTTCACTTTCTTGATAAAATCCTTCGATGTACAAAAAAACAAAAAAAATCACTTGATGAAGTCCAGTTTCTTTTTTGTTGTTGATGCTCATGCTTTTGGCTTCGTATCAAAGAATTCATTGTCAAAAAAAGGTTTTGAAGTTTTAACTCTGTTTTCTTCTAAGAGTTTTATTTCTTTTGGGAGAAATGTCTCTTTAAATTCTGTAATCATTTTGAGTTAATTTTCATATATGGTGTGAGGTAGGGGTCCAGCTTCATTCTTTGGCATATGGGATCCTGTTGTCCCAGCACCGTTTATTGAAGAGGCTATTCATTCCCCTTTGAATGGACTTAGCACCCTTGTCAGAAATCAACTGGCTATAGGTGTATGGGTTTATTTCTGAACTCTGAATTCTATTCCACTGGTCTTTGTGCCTATCCTATACCAGCAGACTTACTTTTTAATTTAAGACAGTTCTTCTTAAAATGTACAGACTTCTTACAAAAATAGTGGACCCCAGGAACTCCAGACCCAGGAGCCCTGGACCTGTTCCTAAATTGAAGTTTAGATCTCTGATTGCGTCCGGGAAACTCTACTTGTTGTAATTGGAAAGACATAGATTTATTTTGTCGAGCCTTTGTTTTCAGCTCAGTTTCTGTTCTAAGGTTTTGGCTAATTGTAGGCTACGGTGGTTAATAGGGAAGTTTTCGCATTCTCTAAACTTAACTGATGTCATTTAACTAAGTCAGCTAACTAAAACCATTTTTGTAAAGGACTACACCCTGAGTTAGCTGTAATCCTTCTGCAAAAATGGTGTTAAAAGTTACCCTGTTTTCCTCTTCTTCTAGGTTCAACCCTGAATTCTCCATAAAAAGTCTGGTCAAGCGATGTCTGTAGTGATAAACATTCTCACCCTGTTCCTGCTTGCAAGCTTGAACTTTAGCCCAAACAATCTTATAGGAAAAAATCTTTGTAAAACATTTGGTTAATTTTGTTGTAAGAGGTATAGTCTGAGTTACCAAATCAGTACCTGAGACGTTTGGTTGGATGGACAATGATTTCTCAGGTTCTTTCCGGTTAGCTTCTTCCTACCACCTTTGAGCACCCCCAGGTCCTAGCAACATGTGTAACAAGTTATGTAGATCACCTGGACCAGACTCATAAGTTTCTGCCAGAATTTTAAATTCTTCCTTAAATTTCTGAGGATCTTCACACAGGCTGGGGAACTCTAAGAATGGTGTGAAGTTTGGCCTTAGACCAGGAGGCACCAGTAACCTCAGGCTGTCCACCTCCAGTTTTGGGGTATTTCACCTTAAAAGGCATCTCAGCTATGGGGCTGGTTTCAACTGGAGGTTTGGTCCTTTCCTCTTGAACCCCTTCCTCTTTTCCATGATAAGGAAGTTCTGCTGAGGCAGTGTCTTTGCGATTCCTTAATCAGTTCTGCTTGTCTAGATACAACATCTCATAATGAAGGAAATTTGCTGTCATTTTGCCATTTGAAAGCTTCCAAAAAACAATTAAAATAGGCCTTCCGTTGGGTCCGGTTAATCTGGGAGATTTTATTGGTTTTATTCTCTTGGAAAACTTGGTGGCCTAGTGGTTCAGTGCTCCTGCTGCTAACCGAAAGGTCAGCAGTTCGAATCCGCCAGGTGTTCTTTGGAAGCTATGGGGAAGTTCTACTCTATCCTATGCGGTCGCTATGAGTCTGACTCGAGGACACTAGGTTTGGGTCTTTTTTTTTTTTTTTTTAATTTGCTGCACAGAAAAGTTAACTTAGTGAGTTCAGAACTGCCATAACATAGGCATTGATCAGTACTATTTTCCTTGATAAGTGCAGGATGTCTTTGAGGGTACTGAACTGAACTGGCGCCATAATTCCTGACCGTATATCAAACAGGAGTCCCAGAAGGGAATGCTTTATGGTCTTTAGAAGCGCTGTTCCCTATCTTAGGAAGCACTACCAAGTGGCAACCAAGTGATCTAAGCCAAAATGGAGCCTTAGAAAAACAAAAGGAAAAAAGGTTCCTGCGAAGAATGATAATTTTCGTCCACTAGATGGCAGACTCGTCAAGCTCCAAAGGGTTCAAACTGTGACTGGAATCCGGAAACAAAAGACAGAAAGTTCAAAGGACACACTGAAAATGTAACACTTTCAGGGTTTGCCAAAAGCGCATCAGGGGCTTTGCCCTGCGCTCTTCCAGATCCGAGACCCCAAAACGCCACAGCAAACAGCTGTTCAAAGGATAATTAGCCAAGAGAAAAGAAAGAAAGATGATCAGGACCACACTTCACAAGATGAAGCCACTAGGTGGCAGTCTGGGAACGCAGTTGGAAACCCAACGTTGTAACAGGCTTCCGAGGACAGTAAAGGTGGAACGCGAAGTTCCAACAAGCTTACAGGCCGATTCCACCGCGAAGGAGAAAAAGAAAAACCGGGAGCAGAGAAACGACTTCGGTTAATCTCCACAAAAGCTGCACCGAAATAGTTGGGGGCTAGATTCTCAACAGAGCCACGGGGAAATGCACAGTTTGCTTTTCGGGAGCACTTACCCCCAGACAGCCAGAAGGGTCCGAAAAAGCTGCAGGGAGGGGCACACAAAGGGGCCCTGGGTGCCAGAGTCCCGTGTTTCAGGTCTTCGGGTCTCCGGGGGAAGGGTAACTTCAAAAACCCTGCCGATTAACTACGCCAAAATGTTGGAGAGAAATGACTTTCCAGCTCCCTTAAGGTAAAATCGAAAGAGATTTATTGCAGCGGAGACGTGGCAGTGGGAGATCGCAAAGTCTCAGGCTGACGTTCCGGAATCTCAGGGGAAGAAGGCAAATCAGGAGTAATCAGAGTGCTGAAGGGGGAAAATAAAATTACAGTTTTTCTTGTTGGTTCACAGTGACGAAGGTCAATCAAAGGCGCGACAAGTAAAGCACAATCGTTGTCATTATTGCTTACGTGAGTCGATTGACTGGCTACAAGACACAATTGAAAGACAGGAGGTCAAGGGGGTTTCACGTTGATTACAAAGCAGCCACAGGACGGATATTCTCAAGACTGGTTGGTTAACAATCACGTTGCTCAGAATGTTAGCTCTCCAGATGAGAATGGAAACAAGGAGTTTCCATGATCTCTCACTTTGCTGGGCATGTCAGAAACCTGAGGAGGCTGATACCAAAAGTTTGCCTTAAGTCTTCACATTCTTTAGCCTGATCCGCAAAGCAACTCATTTCCTTCATGGTGATGGGTTGGTTCCTAGGGAAGGAAGGTAGAACCTGGGGGAAAGCTTACCTGGAGCTGCTAGACAGCCAACGCCAAACCTAAGGTGAAAGACTACATTGAGCGCTTAGAGTTACTTTAGTCTCTTTACAGACAGATCAGATGCCTGTTTTTATTTTCTATGCCTAAACAGTCTTTTTTTTTTTTTCTCATCAGTCCTTTGTGCCGATTTCCTTTCTCCAACAGTTTCCTCAAGGTGCATGCCTTGCAAGTAGATGTTTAAGTTCTTACTTACTTGTCTGGAAATGCCTTGATTGCCCTCACATTTTGCCTGGGTTAGAATTCTACTTTAAATCAGAACTTGAAAGCATTACATTATAATCTTCTCCTAGCTAATTTGCTGCTGCAAAGGCTCTGGTCATGTTTTCTGTTTGTTTGTATTGTTGAAGAACAAAATCCCACACTCTATTAGGAGTGAAAGAAAATGAGTTTCATTGAGGAATAGCAAGGCCATCACCAAATAGCAGCTCCCACCTGAAGGGATTACTCCATGTTTGGCTGCTAAACCACCCTCCCCAGGAAAACTATTAGCCCCTCAGACCCCCATCTGCTGAGATTAACCCAGTTATGTCTGAAGAGCCTTTGTCTCAGTCGTCCACTAGGGTGATGTCTGAGTCACTGCCTGGGGCATCATCCCTTAAGGCAGATGTCTTACAAGACATTGCTGAATGTTCTCCAGACACATTCCCAACACCCATTGTTGCTTCTAGGCCTATAACTAGACTGAAGTCCTAGTCTCTCTTTTCATGACCATATTGCCAGCCTCTAACCCTCTGTACCCTCCCATCTCCCCTCCAGACAGGAGATATCAACACAGTCTCAAGTGTCCACCGGATGTAAGTAGCTCACTCCTCAGCAGCATCTGTCTCCAACCCATCGTGCAGTCCAATCCATGTCTGATGAGTTCGCTTCACATATGGTTCCTGTCCTGGGCCAACAGAAGGTTAGGGGACCATGACTGCCGGGGCCTTTCTAGTCTCAGTCAGACAGTTAAGTCTGGTCTTTTTACAAGGTTTTGGGGTCTGCACCCCACTGTTTCCCTGCGCCCTCAGGGGTTCTCTGTTGTGTTCCCTGTCAGGGTAGTTATCAGTTGTGGCTGGGCACCATCTAGTTCTTCTGGTCTCAGGATGATGTAGTCTCTGGTTCATGTAGCCCTTTCTGTCTCAGGCTCATAATTACCTTGTGTCCTTGGTGTTGTTTATTCTCCTTTCATCCAGGTGCATTGAAACTCATTGATGCATCTTAGATGGCCGCTTGCTAGCCTTTAAGACCCCCAGACGCCACTCTTCAAAGTGGGATGCAGGAGGTTTTCTTCTATTAAGATTTTGTTTTTCCAATTGACTTAGATGTCCCCTGAAACCATGGTCTCCAAACCCCTGCCCCTGCTTCGCTGACCTTGGAAGCATTCAGTTTATTCAGAAAACCTCTTTGCTTTTGGTTTAGTCCAGTTGTGTTGACCTCCTCTGTATTGAGTGCTGTCCTTCCCTTCACCTAAAGTAGGTATCTGCTATCTAATTGGTAAATACCTCCTCCCACCTTTCCTCCCTGCCCCCTCTTGTAACCACAAAAGAATGTGTTCTTCTCAGTTTAAACTATTTCTCGAGATCTTATAATAGTGGTCTTATATAATATTTGTCCTTTTGCAACTAATTTCACTCAGCATAATGCCTTCCAGGTTGCTCCGTGTTATGAAATGTTTCACAGATTCATCACCATACAGTATTTATCCTTTGGAACTGACTTATTTCACTCAACATAATATCGTAGCATGCATCAGGACTTCATTTCTCTTTATGGCTGAGTAGTATACTGTCATGGATTGAATTATGTCCCCCGAAAAATGTGTGTATCAAGTTGGTTAGGCCATGCTTCCCAGTATTGAGTGGTTGTCCTCCATTTATGATTGTAATTTTATGTTAAAAGGGTTAGGGTTGGATAACACCACCCTCACTCAGGTCACCCCCCGATCCAAGATAAAGGGAGTTTCCCTTTGGTGCAGCCTGTACCACTTTTTCTCTCTCAAGAGATAAAGGGAAACAAGGAGAGAGTTGGGGACCTCATACCACCAAGAAAGTAGCACCAGGAGCACAGCGTGTCCACTGGACCCGGGGTCCCTGCACCTGAGAAGCTCTTCGACCAGGGGAAGATTGAGGGCAAGGACCTTCTTCCAGAGCCGACAGAGACTGAAAGCCTCTCCTGGAGCTGTTGTCTTGAATTTGGACTTTTAGCCAACTTTATTGTGAGGAAATAAATTTCTCTTTGTTAAAGCCACCCACTTATGGTATTTCTGTTATGGTAGCAGTAGATGACCAAGACATGTACCATTATGTTTATATACCACATTTTGTTTATCCATTCACCTGTTGTCGGACATTTCAGTTGTTTCCACCTTCTGGCTACCGTGAAAAGTGCTGCAATGATCATTGGTGTACAGGTTTCCCTTGGCATTCCTCCTTTCAAATATTTTGGGTATATATCTAGGATTGCTGGGTCATATGGTAGTTCTATGTTCTACTTTTTCAGGAACCATCCTACATATTTTTTAAATGACTGGTGTCTATGTGCATGGACCTGAGGACTCTGTTCCCCAGCCTGTTCACACTGGTATTTCAAAAGATATTTCCTTGCACTAAACAAAGACAAAAAAGGAAAATGGACATAACAGAAGAGACAACAAAAAGAAGAGAAAAAATAGAAGAAAAGAAAAAAAATACAAACATACAAAAAAAAACCTGTCTTTGCAACTTTGATCTGTGCTTCAGGGTCAGTCTGAGGCCAAAGGATAGGTTCTTCTTAGGTGTTTGATGAGCATCCGTTTTTTCCTAAGCATGCATGTAGTGTTCCCAGTCTCCCCATAGACACAGTGTTTTAGCATGCGCTAAATTCTGCCAGTGAAAACCTTATGAATAGCAGCGGAACATTGTCCGATATAGTGCTGGAAGATGAGCCCCCCAGGTTGGAAGGCACTCAAAAGATGACTGAGGAAGAGCTGCCTCCTCTAAGTAGAGTCGACCTTAATGATGTGGATGGAGTAAAGCTTTCAGGACCTTCATTCGCTGATGTGGCGGGACTCAAAATGAGAAACAACAGCTGCAAACATCCATTAATAATTGGAACCTGGAATGTACAAAGTATGAATCTAGGAAAATTGGAAATCGTCAAAAATGGAATGCAATGCATAAACATCAATATTCTAGGCATTAGTGAGCTGAAATGTACTGGTATTGGCTGTTTTGAATTGGACAATCACATAGCCTACTATGCGGGGAATGACAACTTGAAGAGGAATGGTGTTGCATTCATCCTCAAAAAGAATGTTTCAAGATCTATCCTGAAGTACAACGCTGTCAGTGATAGGATAATATCCATATGCCTACAAGGAAGACCAGTTAATATGACTATTATTCTAATTTACACACCAACCACTAGGGCCAAAGATGAAGAAATAGAAGATTTTTTATCAGCTACTGCAGTCTGAAATTGATCGAACATGCAATCAAGATGAATTGATAATTACTGGCGATTGGAATGCGAAAGTTGTAAACTAAGAAGAAGGATCAGTATTTGGAAAATACGGCCTTGGTGACAGAAACAATGCTGGAGACTGAATGATAGAATTTCTCAAGACCATTGACTTCTTCATTGGAAATACCTTCTTTCAGCAACATAAACGGTGGCTATACACATGGACCTTGCCAGATGGAACACACAGAAATCAAATTGACTACACCTGTGGAAAGAGACAATGGAAAAGCTCAATATCATCAGTCAGAACAAGGCCAGGGGCCAACTGTGGAACAGACCATCAATTGCTCATTTGCAAGTTCAAGCTGAAACTGAAGAAAATCAGAGCAAGTCCCTGAGAACCAAACTATGACCTTGAGTATATTCCACCTGAATTTAAGGCAAGGTGTGCATGGGTTTAATTGTGCTTATTAACAAATCTCTGGTGCACAGTTTCACCTCGTTTCCCATACCACCAAACACAATCCGAAATGGATCACACTTATCCACTTATTCCCTCTCACAGGCTCAAGCACAGCCTGAACACACACCACCGTCCTCCCTTCCTCACCTCCACCACGGCAGAGGGCACTGGGAAACACAAACACACACAGTCTGACCCCTTCGAGCTGCTTAGCAACCCAGCTCTCGCGGTCACTGCGTACAGGCCAGAGCTCTGAGAGAAATCTGGACCCTGCCTCCCAGTCTGCCGCAGCGTTTCTGGCCTCGGACTACATTTCCCTAAAGGCATCACATTAAGACTCAATCTGACGTTGTGTGTGGGGAGGTTTCTAGAACCTCTGGGGAGTCACTTGAGTACAGCGAGATAGGTCGACTCAGAACACAGCAGGGTGAAATCCACACTCCCAGAAGAGGCGCTGCAGGGGTACGTCTGCTTGAGGACCTCAGGTTCGGTTTCGGTCACTGTCGCTGCTCCCGGATTCTGCTGGAGCTGGCCGGTTTCTTGCTTAAGACTACATGTCCTGGCAGCCACCGCGGCCCCGCCGTCCTGTACAGTTACGTCATTACGTCGTCGTTACGCCTGCGTCCGCCAGGGGAGCGGACGTCCTGACTCGTTCGCGCAGGCGCGCAGCACCTGCGCCGGAACACTCGGAAAGAATCTGTCGGGTGCTGGAAATGCGGGGGTGCCGGCGGGTTTCGGTGCTGCCGGGAGCTGGTCCACTCGGCCTGCAGACGCCATTTCTCCGAGGCCGCAGCACGCCAGGCTCATGTTCTTGAGGAACTAGGCTCTGCCGGTGCGGACTGGCGGCGTTGCTCCCTCGCCGGCGCCGACCCCGGGGTTCCGACCGGCGGAGCGGCGGGGCGCAGGGTGTCGAGGTGCGTGCCGCCTGCCCGGCGCCTCAGTCGTCTCTGTGGCCGCGTGGTGGGCTCCCCTGCGCCGCCGGCGCTCGCGGCTGCCGGGTCCCCCAGCGTCTCCGTGCACTTCCCCTCGGGCCGGGGACAGCGTCCCGCCGGCTGAGAATCGCGCAGTTCTAGCTGCTGCGGTTTCTTCACTTTCCTGCACCGAGAACCAGGCGCCTGAAGAAGCCCCGACAATGGGGATTTACACCCGGAAGTGTCGGGAAAAAGACCACCATAACAGGATCCCCAGTCTCCCTTGAGAGCCCTGTGGGAAGAGCTAACCCTCTGTTTGGAGGTTGTAGGAGGTGCTCGTAAATCGTTCTGTAGGCTCTGAGAAAGGCCTCAGGTCCTCTGGTGGTTTTTCTTTCCTCAGTTCTGTTTTTCTGCAAGAGAATCAC
Organism: Loxodonta africana; assembly: GCF_030014295.1. NCBI lineage: Eukaryota > Metazoa > Chordata > Mammalia > Proboscidea > Elephantidae > Loxodonta > Loxodonta africana. The sequence continues at coordinate 413,919 of NW_026975144.1, read as the reverse complement.
ACAGAGGAAAATAATACTGTACATCGAAAAGACTTTTCCCGAAGTAAGTTGCCGTTTTCTTTCTTCCCTCAAGTTTCTTCACTTTCAAGATGTCTTCTACCTTCTGCAACTTCTTCCTGAGGAGGAAGCACCACTCGGTGACAGTACTCCAGGGATGGATGGACTCACAAGTTTAGCTCCACTCCCCAGCCATACCGCCCCGCTGCTTCTCACCCAATGACAGATCAGTCCTTTCTGGTCTAAGTTTTTTGGGTTTTTTTAATTTTTATTATGCTTTAAGTGAAAGTTTGCAAATCAAGTCAGTCTCTCATGCAAAAATTTATATACGTCTTGCCATACTCTCTCAGTTGCTCTCCTGCTAGTGAGACAGCACACTCCTCTCCACTCTCTATTTTCACGTCCAAACAGCCAGCTTCTGACCCCCTCTGCCCTCTCATCTCCCCTCCAGACAGGAGCTGCTGACATAGTCTCATATGTCTACTTGATCCAAGAAGCTCACTCCTCACCAGAATCATTTTCCATCCCATGGTCCAGTTCAATCCCTGTCTGAAGAGTTGGCTTTGGGAATGGTTCCTGTCTTGGGCCAACAGAAGGTCTGGGGACTATGACTCCCTCGGTCCTTCTGGTCTCAGTCAGATCATTAAGTCTGGTCTTTTTACAAGAATTTGAGGTCTGCATCCCACTGCTCTCCTGTTCCCTCAGGGTTTCTCTGTTCCCTGTCAGGGCAATCATCGGTTGTAGCCAGGCACCATTTAGTTCTTCTGGTCTCAGGCTGATGTAGTCTCTGATTATGTGTGACCCTTTCTGTCTCTTGGGCTCATAATTACCTTGTGTCTTTGGTGTTCGTTATTCTTCTTTGCTCCAGGTGGATTGAGATCAATTGATGTATCTTAGATGGCTGCTTGCTAGCACTTAAGACCTCAGACACCATTCTCCAAAGTGGAATGCAGAATGTTTTCCTAATAGATTTTATTATGCCAATTGACCTAGATGTGCTCTGAAACCATGGACCCCAAACCCTCGCTCCTGCTCGCTGGCCATCAAAGCATTCAGTTTATTCAGGAAATTTCTTTGCTTTAGGTTTAGTGCAGTTGTACATACCTCTCCTGTATTGTGTGTTGTCTTTCCCTTCACCTAAAATAGTTCTTGTCTACTATGTAATTAGTGAATAACCCTCTTCCTCCATCCCTCCCCACTCTCGTAACCACGAAAGAATGTTTTCTCCTCTGTTTAAACTATTTCTCGAGTTCTTATAATAGTAGTCTCGTCTGATATTTGTCCTTTAGCAACTGACTAATTTCACCCAGCATAACGCCTTCCAGATTCTTCCATGTTATGAAAAACTTCTTTGTTTTCTGGTTTAGTCCAGTTGTGCTGACCTCTCCTGTATTGTGTGTTGTCTTATCCTTCACCTAAAATAATTCTTATCCACTATCAATTTAGTGAAAAACCCCTTTCCTCCCTCCCTCCCTCCCTCCCCTCTCTTAGAACCATCAAAGAATATTTTTGTCTCTGTTTAAACTATAATAGTTAAAACAGTTCTTATAATAGTGGTCTCATACAATATTTGTCCTTTTGCAACTGACTAATTTCACCCAGCATAATGCCTTCCAGATTCCTCCATGTTATGAAATGTTTCATGGATTCATCATTGTTCTTTATCGATGTGTAGTTTTCCATTGTGTGAATATACCATAATTTATCCATTCATCCGTTGATGGGCACGTTGGTTTCTTCCACTTTTTGCTATTGTAAACAGAGCTGCAATAAACATGGGGGTGCATATATCTGTTCCTGTAAAGGCTCTTATTTCTCTAGGATATATTTCAAGGAGTGGGATTGCTGGATCGTATGGTAGTTGTATTTCTAGCTTTGTTTAAGGAAGCACCAAATCGATTTCCAAAGTGGTTGTGCCATTTGACATTCCCACCAGCAGTGTAGAAGTGTTCCAATCTCTCCACAGCCTCTCCAACATTTACTATTTTGTGTTTTTTGGATTAATGCCAGCCTTGTTGGAGTGAGATGGAATCTCATTGTAGTTTTGATTTGCATTTCTCTAATGGCTAACGATTGTGAGCATTTCCTCACCTTAGCTACCTGAATGTTTTCTTTACTGAAGTGCCTGTTCATATCCTTTCCCCCTTTTTTAATTGAGTTATTTGTCTTTTTGTAGTTGAGTTTTTGCAGTACCATGTACATTTTACAGACTAGACGCTGATCAGAAAGTCATAGCTAAAAACTTTTTCACAGTCTGTTGGTAATCTTTTCACTCTTGTGGTGAAGTCTTTGGATGAGCATAGGTGTTTGATAATTAGGAGCTCCCAGTTATCTAGCTTCTCTTCTGGTGTCTGTACATTGTTGATAATTTTTTTATACTGTTTATGCCATGTATTAGGGCTCCTAGTGTTGTCCCTATTTTTCTTCCATAATATTTATCGTTTTAGAATTTATAATTAGGTCTTTGATCCATTTTGAGTTAGTTTTTGTGCGTGGTATGAGGTATGGGTCTTGTTTCATTTTTTTGCAGATGGATATCCAGTTATGCCAGCACCATTTGTTAAAGATACTGTCTTTTCCCCCATTTAACTGCCTTTGGACCTTTGTCAAATATCATCTGCTCATATGTGGATGGATTTATGTCTGGATTCTCAATTCTGTTCCACTGGTCTATGCATCTGTTGCTGTACCAGTACCAGGGTATTTTGATTACTGTGGCGGTATAATCGGTTCTAAAATCAGATAGAGTGAGGCCTCCTACTTTGTTGTTCTTTTTCAGTAATGCTTTACTTATCTGAGCGCTCTTTCCCTTCCATGTGAAGTTGGTGATTTGTTTCTCCATCTCATTAAAAAATGTTGGAATTTGGGTCGGAATTGCATTGTATCTATAGATCGCTTTTGGTAGAATAGAAATTTGTACAATGTTAAGTCTTCCTATCCATGAGCAAGGTATATTTTTCCACTTATGTAGGTCTCTTTTGGTTTCTTGCCGTAGTGTCTTGTAGTTTTCTTTGCATAGGTCTTTTACATCTCTGGTACGATTTATTCGTAAGTATTTTATCTTCTTGGGGCCTACTGTAAATGGTGTTGATTTAGTGATTTCTTCTTTGACTCTCTCTTTGTTGGTGTAGAGGAATCTAACTGATTTTTGTATCTTTATCTTGTATTCTGATACTCTGCTGAACCCTTCTATTAGTTTCAGTAGTTTTCTTGAGGATTCTTTACGGTTTTCTGTGTATAAGATCATGTCATCTGCAAATAGAGATACTTTTACTTCTTCCTTGCCAATCTGGATGCCCTTTCTTTCTTTATCTCACATAATTGCTCTGGCTAGGACCGCCAGCACAATGTCGAATGAGAGTGGTGATAAAGGGCATCCTTGTCTGGTTCCCTGGTGGTGTAGTGGTTAAGTGCTATGGCTGCTAACCAAGAGGTCCGCGGGTCGAATCCGCCAGGTGCTCCTTGGAAACTCTACGGGGCAGTTCTACTCTGTCCTATAGGGTCACTATGAGTCAGAATCGAGTCGATGGCAGTGGGTTTGGTTTTTTTGGTGTCTGGATCCTGATCTCAAGGGGAATGCTTTCAGACTCTGTCCATTTAGGATGATGTTGGCTGTTGGCTTTGTATAAATGCCCTTTATTATGTTGAGGGATTTTCCTTCTATTCCTATTTTGCTGAGAGTTTGTATCATGAATTGGTGTTGAACTTTGTCAAATGCCTGTCCTGCATCAATTGATAAGATTATGTGGTTCTTTTATTTATATGCTGGATTGCATTAATTGTTTTTTAATGTCACACCATCCCTGCACACCTGGTATGAATTCCACTTGGTCATGGTGAATTGTTTTTTCAGTATGTTGTTGAATTCTATTGGCCAGAATTTTGTTGAGGGTTTTTGCATCTAAGTTCATGAGGGATCTAGGTCTATAATTTTCTTTTTTTTGTGGTGTCTTTATCTGGTTTTGGTATGAGGGATATGCTGGCTTCATAGAATGACTTTAGTAGTATTCCATCCTTTTCTATGCTCTGAAATAGCTTTAGTAGTGGTGTTAATGCTTGTCTGAAAGTTCGGTAGAACTCTGCGGTGAAACCATCCGGGCCAGGGCTTTTTTTGTTGGGAGTTTTTTGATTACCTTTTCAATTTCTTTTTTTGTTATGGGTGTGTTTAGTTGTTCTACCTCTGTTTGGGTTAGTTTAGGTAGGTAGTGTGTTTCTAGAAATTCATACATTTCTTCTAGGTTTTCAAATTTGGAGTACAGTTTTTCATAGTAATCTGATACGATTCTTTTAATTTCAGTTGGGTCTGTTGTAATATTGCACATCTCATTTCTTATTCGGGTTATTTGCTTCCTCTCCTCTTTTTCTTTTGTCAGTTTGGCCAATGGTTTATCAATTTTGTTGATTTTTTCAAAGAACCAGCTTTTGGTCTTGTTAACTCTTTAAACTGATTTTCTGTTCTGTATTTCATTTAATTCTGCTCTAGTTTTTATTATTGCTTTCTCCTGGTGCCTGACGGTTTCTTTTGTTGCTCTCTGTTTCTTCAAGTTGTAGGGATAATTCTTTGATTTTGGCCCTTTCTTTTTTTTGGATGTGTGCATTTACTGATATAAATTGACCTCTGAGCACTGCTTTCGCTGTGTCCCAAAGGTTCTGATAGGAAGTGTTTTCATTCTCATCGGATTCTATGCATTTCTTTATTCCATCCTTAATGTCTTCTATGACCCAGTCATTTTTGAGCAGGGGTATTGTTCAGTTTCCAAGGATTTGATTTCTTTTCCCTGCTTTTCCTGTTACTGATTTCCACTTTTATGGCCTTATGGTCAGAGAAGATGCTTTGTAATATTTCAGTGTTTTGGATTCTGCTAAGGCTTGCTTTATGACCTAATATGTGGTCTATTCTAGAGAATGTTCCATGTGCACTAGAAAAGAAAGTATACTTGTTTGCTGTAGGTCTATGAGGTCATGTTGGTTGATTGTGGCATTTAGATCTTCCGTGTCTTTATTGAGCTTCTTCCTGGATGTTCTGTCCTTCACCGAATGTGGTGTGTCGAAGTCTCCTACTATAATTGTGGAGTAGTCTATCTCACTTTTCCGTGCTGTTAGAGTTTGGTTCATATATCTTCCAGTCCTGTCATTGGGTGCATAAATATTTAATATGGTTATATCCTCCTGGTATATTGTCCCTTTAATCATTGTATAGTGTCCTTGTCCTTTGTGGTGGATTTGATTTTAAAGTTTATTTTGTCAGAATATTGCCATTCCTGCTCTGTTTTGGTTGCTGTTTGCTTGATATATTTTTTTCCATCCTCTGAGTTCTAGTTTGTGTCTCTAAGTCTAAGGTGTGTCTCTTGTAGGCAGCATATAGACGGATCATGTTTTTTTAATCCATTCTGCCACTTTCTGTCTCTTTATTTGTGCATTTAGTCCATTTCCATTCGCCGTAATTATGGATAGGTATGAGTTTAGTGCCCTCATTTTGATGTCTTTTTGTGTGTGTTGTTGACAGTTTCTTTTTCCCATTTAATTTTTTGTGCTGAGTAGCTTATCTTTATATATTCTTTTCCTCTTATTTGTTGTTGCTGATTTTATTTCTGCTGAGTCTCTATTTTTTCTTGTATTTTATTTTGATGAGTAGGATTGTTAGTCTCTTTTGTGGTTACCTTAATATGTACCCTTATTTTTCTAAGTTTGAACCTAAATTTTATTCCTTTATATCACCTTGTCTTCCTCTCCATATGAAAGATCTATGACTACATTTCTAAGTCCCTCTTTGTTGTTTTTTAATGTTGTCTTCTTTTATTGGGAGGTACCAGTTATCCTTGAACCCCTGTCACAGGTGGCTGGGTGACCTGAGTGTCATCACCAGTCCTTAGGCCCCTTTCGTGCGTAGGTGAGGATCCTGTTTAATAGCCAAAGCAGTGTCAAACATCAAACACCCGTACTTAGTGTGTGTGGCCTGGGGGAATCTGCCCCTGAGGGCGCCCTGGGTATACCCCTATCCCACTGCAGAGATCAGTAAGTAGTCCCCTCTGGGGCCTTGTTCAGTGTTGTGGGGACTGAGGAAAGGTCTGGCCTGAATCTTCTCTGCTGTTGCTAGCTTCTGGTGGAATTGGGGAAGGACTGAGATTTGTCAAAACTCTCTCAAAAGAGGCAAAAAGTAAAGATGAGAAGGCAGGAAGGGACAGGAAAACTGGACGAATGGAAACAGGGAACGTGCGGTGGAGAATGGGAGAATGTTGACACATCGCGGGGTTGGCAGCCAATGTCACAAAATGATTTGTGTATTAATTGTGTAATGAGAAACTAATTTACTCTGTAAATTTTCACCTAAATCACACACAAAAAAGGTCCAGACTTGATGGACCAGTTGAGACAAGAGGACTCCCTGAGACTATTTCCTTGAGATACTCTTGAAACCTTCAACTAAAACTATCCCCTGAGGCCACATTTTAGCAAAAGAACAGAGTGGCACACAAT